>NC_058341.1:35167500-37667500 GCF_905475395.1 Chrysoperla carnea
ACTATGGCAACCTTCGTTCTTGATGAATGATTTAAACATTTTTTACTTGAATTTCTGCAGGATCAAGGACCCTAGTTTGTATAGAGCATGGGAAGAACATGCAAAGATTTTATTTTTAAGAAGGTAAAGAAGAAAATGTACACAGCAGTATCTCCGATCAATTATAGTAGTAACAGACTACATTTGGCAGAATAAGACCAGACTATTATTTTAATACAAAGTTGTCATTCAATAAATTATTTTAATTTACAAATTATTAATTCTCATAAACAATAAATATAGTACATAATTATTATTACATTAAACATTCATTATTCTTTATGAAACTACAATAAGTATAAACTGAAACCAGTTACACGTTACCGTGAGATTTACATTGATCTCAAGATATCAAGGCGATTAATTCCAAGTGCAAACTTAAATTTCTGACATCTTAATTTTTTGTATTATATGTATATTAATTAATAAAAAATTAATAATTAATAATTATAATACGCGTTTCTGACTTTTTGCTATTCGATTTTATTAAAAGCTTTTAATACTTATTACTTATTGTTGTTGTTTAGATTTAATCATTCGCATAATAAAATGATTCGAATCCAAAAATCTTAGCAGTGTTTTTTAACACGCATTTATTAGCTTCATTCATAGTATGTTGGTATGTAACGGAAACTTAAACAACTTTGGCATACTTTGAAATTTGGCATACTTATCAAAGAATAATGAAGAATAATGCAATAATTTATTAAGTTTATTTTGTTATCCTGACCAGGACTTTCAGGAATAGTGATTTCAGATATCTGAAAAAATATACATTTATATGCGCTCCCACCATATGTATACTGAATTTTTGATAAATAAATATTATTCTAGAAAACTAAAAAACACAAAATAAATAATAGTTTTAAGAAACTAAAAAACACGCTTTTTTAACTAGCTGAACTAAGAGGTAGAAAATAATTTTATATTTTAAGATATAATGAATTTACTTTTACCAATATCTGTCTATAAAATATTTACAATAATTGAAATTTAGCACTCCACACTTTTTTACGGTAAAATGATTTTTGTGAATTTAAAGGTATTATTTTCTACCTTTTAGTTCATTTAGTTACAAAATTTTTAAGTTTTTTTAAACTATTATTTATTATATAAAACTATTTTATGGAATGACTTCAACACTTTTCCCGTGTACTCTTAAAAAAGCCTGTATACTTCGAAATATATCATGTATAGTTTTAACGTGTGAATAATTTGAATTTAGTAAGGAAGTTAACGTGTAAGTACATACTTCGAAAATAATAACTATCAAAATAACAAAACAAAACTATCACATAGCCTTATTTGTAAAAATGAAATTACAATTGCATATATTTATATTATTTTTTTTAAGGTATCATAAGATATTTTAACAAGATACAAATTAATAGATTATTTTATTGAATTCAATACGAATATGGTAACATGAGAATTTGTAAATATTAATTAAATTGATATTTATACAATAGATATTAATCATAAAAATATATTAATCAGATGTCTCTATATAGTAAGCATGTAAATTATTCTAAAATTATCTATATAATTTCCTTTTATTATGACTGAATTGAGTAATTATTCAATTTTAATAACATTAGTTTCTTAATATACGTTAAACCCACTTACTCCTCCCCCCTCAACAAGCAATTTAATTTTTTTTAAATGCTCGATTATGATGATATCTGACGACAAATAATAATTTCAGGCCAGGGTACTTCAGTTTTGAATTGGTATGGTAGTATTCTGCACATCGGAAGTCTGAAATTGAATACTATGGCGACCAAAAAATGGTTGCTATAAAATCTGCAAGTGGGCAGGTAATAGTAAGATCCTGAAAATGTATCCACATGCTAGAGATAATGGCTTGCCTTGGAATATCTACTTTTCATAGTGCATCAGTCTGATACTAAATGAAAAGTATATAGGGGATAACGTTATTAACGGTCTATCAGTGTCATACCAAATAATGTGATAAATTATTCCTGTCATTTTCAACAAATCCATTGCATATTTGAAGAAATGAAAAGTTAAAAAGTTACATAAATTTTTATAAAACAAATATCACTGTCATTTTTATTTACTTTGAAATATCTGAATTGATGATCAAAGTAATATAAAGAAAATAATTTGGTGTAAGAAGACTAATAACCTCTGTACAGAGATTCGGCTGATACAAACAGATTATCTGAAACTTTCTCATCGGATTTTACTTTGTCCCGAGAGGTATGACAATACATGGATAATGGATATAGTAGGGTAGCGTACTTATTATTACTACATGATACCATTCCACCAATGGCACTGAACGTGTGGCACAGTGAAACCATGAAGGAAAAGTCATAGAAATTGATTATTAACGTGGAAAAATTTTGTGAATCGAAAAACAAGGACAATTGAACTGTTGTCCCAAGTTTCGTCACTTGAATCCAAAATAGAAAGTGATTAATCTTTCCATATTGACTAAAACGTGCTGAAACATAAAAAGCTTGAATTTGTTTATATGTAGTTGCGGGGGGGGGGGTGAGAGGTTGTTCTATTATTTAAATAAATTGGTAGTACATAGTCGGTGTGGTACTGAAGTCGTGTGAGTGCGACCCCTTTTGTTCACACGACTAACTTCCCAGAGGAAGAAAAAACATTAAAAAAAGGTCTTGTTAGCCTTCATAGATTATTCTTCGAACATGTACTGCAGCTAATGCAGGAACGATCCTTGTCTCCATATATAAATGATGTGTTTTATCCACTATTCAGTTTTTTCCAGTTTTTTTCTTTACACACTCAGACATCACATTGAAAAGGTTTGATTCGGATATTGCGACCTTGAAACCGCGGAAATATTTAAACTGGAGATTTTCAAAACCGGCCCCATTACATTAACTTCCTTTGAGAAGTTAATAAAATCTTCGTTTTCATGGTATACTGCTATGAACTGTATATTGTAGTTAAAAAGTTTTAAGTATGCGTCCATAAAATTGTTTCACAATGTAAGAAAGTTATTATTAATATCTTGACTAGTGAATACGACATGCGTGTATTACAGAATTTTTAACATATGTATATGAAATATATATTTTACATTAAGTAGTACATCAAATTTTAAAATCTTACAAGTTAATATCAAATTAATACCACATTTTTTACTTTTGTACAGGTTTTTTTTTTATTTAAAACTTATTACAAATGCCTTTTATTCAGAGAAAACGTAAGAACATTTTTGTAACATTATTTTTAAGGTTGGCTAGTAAAATTTTTTAAATAAACTTTGTAACTTTAATTTCAATCTAATTTTTAATTTTCCAGAAACTATTAATTGATAGTAAAGATTAGTTTTTATTTTATAGTTTTCTTTATATATGTATATGATCCAATTTGATTGAAAATTAATTTGGATAAAAATCTTGAGCTTCGTCAACATTTTATATGAGACACGCCATTTTTTCTGTTTACTGTGTGACTAATAACTTTACTTATCCAGTTATATTACAATCAAAATTGTTTACCACTCAAAACTATCCAAAGTTTTGTATTTGTGAATTAATTTGAGTGATTATGTTTCTAGGGCTTCTAGGACAAAACTTACTGAACATTTCAATTACAATTACATTTTTTTTTTTGTTATAATTTCCTTTTTTTTTTTAAAATTGCTTTTATCCTTGCTTATTGCTTTTGTCGTCATCACGAGTAAGCCGGCAAAAATTCAGCTCGCTTGAATCACGGGAACAGTTTATCCAAAGTTTTTTCGGCAATCACGCAGAGACTACGAGTTAAACTAAAAGGAGTAAAAAAGTTCAATATTTCTCCTGACGCATTATACGTGTCACTTTCCTTTCAGCTGCAGCTTTCAAAATTCAGCTTTCTCCTCCAATTTCATATGGGTTTTACAGCTGTGCGATTTTTACAAAAGTCTAACGAGAAAAATTTACAAAATTTAAAAACCCCCAAGAATTTTTTCGGGTACGCAAACCTAAATTGGTACTTGAAGCGTATCTAAGAACACTCTCCATTAAATTACTTTTTTCCTAAGAGCCTTTTCCAAACTGAACCGATTTTGAGGATCATCGCCTATATTTTACTTGTTCCGAGTACGGAACTCCAAACTCGCTCTTTGTACATAGCTAAGAACACTCCCCATTAGATTTCAAAGGAAACAAAAAATATCCCAATCGGTTCATCTGTTTAGGCGCTACTATGCCACAGATAGACACACATAGCGGTCAAACTTATGACACCCTTTTTTAGGTAAAAAAAGAAATGAATTTTGTAAATTTTTTTTGATATTTGAGATAAATTTACAATTTTTTTTTTAATTGTAGTTAATAGTTTGTTGGTCCTCAAACAGTTAAAATAATTGTTGACTGAATTATTAGAAACTATAAAAATATATTTCTCAACACGTCATCAAACAACTATGAACACAACAATGGACTTAGTTAGCTTTAGTTTACCATCATCATCTCATCATTAACAACAAAACTTAAAATATAACAAGCAGCTTGTAGGTATTATAATGAAGTAAGTACATTGGGTCCCCGCAGACTGCAGACTTTTTATCGGACGATAGTTTAGTCGGGTTGGGCTGAAAGTGCGCACACCGAGCCAACTAAACAGTTTGGTTGGTGAACAGGGCGCACACTAGTCCAACAGCCGGCCGACTATTCTCGAACTAGTTTGTAACTGACTGTTGAAGCGGTCACACAATGAAAATATTGTCCAGGAAAATTATTGGTCTTATCATACTCCGGAGGAGGAAAATCAACAAGAGATTCCGAGAGTATCGGGTGCATCCCATTCTCAGTGATAGATTAGTTAGTGGAAAATTTTACACTATGCATTCCCAATTACTTGATTACCCGAAAAAAATTTCCGCCTATTATTGAATGAGCATTACCAGCTTCAATGAACTTTTCAAGCTAATTGGACCATCAATAGCGAAGGAGGATACAAATTTAAGACTTCCTATACCTGTGGAAGAGCCAAATCACAGAGCGAACTGAGCTATCGGCCGACTAAACAATCGTCATGTATGCGCGATCGTGTATGCCCCAATACTGATTAAACAGTCGGCCGATAGTTGGCCGACACATAAGTTTGAATGTAATTGGGTACCACATCAAACTTTTTTATCGGCCGATAAAAATCGCTGTAGTGTGCGCATATGCATTCCTCTCCATACTGATTAAGAAGCCGACCAAACTATCGGCCGATAAAAAGTCTGCAGTCTGCGGGGGCCGGGCCCCCGCAGACTGCAGACTTTTTATCGGCCGATAGTTTGGTCGGCTTCTTAATCAGTATGGAGAGGAATGCATATGCGCACACTACAGCGATTCAGTATTGGCCGATAAAAAAGTTTGATGGGCTACCCGATTACATTCAAACAAATCTGTCGGCCAACTATCGGCCGACTGTTTAATCAGTATTGGCGCATACACGCCTCCGCATACATGACGATTGTTTAGTCGGCCGATAGCTCAGTTCGCTCTGTGATTTGGCACTTCCACAGGTATAGAAAGTTTTAAATTTGTATCCTCCTTCGCTATTGCTGGTCCAATTAGCTTGAAAAGTTCATTGAAGCTGGTAATGCTCATTCAATAATAGGCGGAAATTTTTTTCGGGTAATCAAGTAATTTGGAATGCATAGTGTAAAATTTTCCACTAACTAATCTATCACTGAGAATGGGATGCACCCGATACTCTCGGAATCTTTTGTTGATTTTCCTCCTCCGGAGTATGATGAGACCAATAATTTTCCTGGGCAATATTTTCATTGTGCGACCGCTTCAACAGTCAGTTACAAACTAGTTCGAGAATAGTCGGCCGGCTGTTGGATAGTGTGCGCCCTGTTCACCAACCAAACTGTTTAGTGGGCTCGGTGTGCGCACTTTCAGCCCAACCCGACTAAACTATCGGCCGATAAAAAGTCTGCAGTCTGCGGGGGCCCTTATTCATTCAGTTTGAGCAGACTGAAAGTTAGTCAAGCAGACAAACGTTAAGCGAAAGTTAATGTCATTACCAAAGGTAAAGGTATACTGTAATAATGTAATGATGTATGAATATAATGAATCAAATCATGTGTACAAAATAATATGTGCTAATTCAAGGAAGTGTGGTTGTAGGTCTTAGATGATTGAGTTTGTAAGTGTTCTGAAAATAATATGGAAATTGTGTTGTTTATTTTGTTGTTTTTACCCGCCGCTTCCACCAACTTTCTATCTTACAGGGAACTGTCACAAATTAAATATCAGCGAACATAATACAGGGTATTTTTTTAAAGACATATTGAAACTCAAAGAACAAGCTTTTCAAGCTCAATGAAAAGCTCACTCTTCTCTATAACTGGTAATCGATACATGAACACTTTCAATTAATGAGTAATTACTGATTAAAAAAGAAACATTTTTTGTTCGAAATATTTTTCCACAAACCGTATACTTTAGGCAACAGCGGACTGAAAAGTTTAACCCAAAATTGTTATTTCGTACAATTGTTTCTTCGAAATCTAGGCACTTCTCGAGAAAAATTTTCTAATAAATCCAATAAAAGTGGTTTGTTTTTTCTATAAAGACCATTTTTGTGTACCATTGAAACTAACATTTTTCGTTTGAAATATTTTTCCGATTTATTTTAAGCATATGTCAACGACATCCTGTATTGGTAAAATATGTATATAAATTTAATTTCAAGTTTTCTTAGTAATGAGAAAAGCAAATTTCAAAAATAAAATCAAAACGCACTCTGTGTGTCAATGCACGTGGCCCCATTTGAAAATGTAGTACATACAATCTCCTCTGTGTCTCAACGTGCACGAGATCTGAGGCACAGGTGACACAAGATACGTAAGACAGTTTATGCTAAAAAATCGTCACAAAGAAGTGAAAATTGGGGAAATCAACTTCCCGGTTCCATTTTCCCTGTTTTGTGAAGAAATATCATGGATTCTAGTCGTCATTTAAGAGTTGATCAAATATAATAGCTAGGTTGATATAATGTCAAGAAAGGGGCTTCTTTTTATACCATGTATATATATAATATATAATAGTATACTAAGTTTAGTCCCAAGTTTGTAACGCTTAAAATATTGATGCTACGAACAAAATTTTGGTACATGTGTCACCTAATCACCTAATTAGTCCATTTCCGGTTGTTTGTCTGTCCGTCTGTCCGTAGGTGTCGTCAAAAAAAAAAGCGTCATCATCACCGCCTGTACTTGGTTTTCAACAATTAACTCAGTCAATTGTTTGTTTTAACTTGTTTATTTTCGAAATAATCAGATAGCAAATTTTCGCTGATAATAAAACCTGATTTTATGGATGACTTTCATTGTATTTATTTATTTTATATGCTTGTATAAAATATAAGGGCATTGACTGTTTTTACACTTTGAAGATAGTTTTACTACCTATTTCTATTTAATTTATATACATAAAATATTTATTTACATTTAATTCTATATAACTACTATAAACATAAATATAAATATATGTACTTTTACCTATAAGCTTTTCAAAAATATCAACACAGAGATTCTATGGGAATGTATTCTATTTATTTTTCTCTTGTAAATATCTCGTAGCAACACTTATAATAGCTATGATCTTGAAAGTGAAGGAATCAGATCAAACTGTGATTTGTAATATAAATGAAGAAGGTAAGATGAAATTAACATTTTGAAATTTTGGCTCTTAAATAGCGTTGCCAAGTTTTTGTAAAGAACGTTTTTTTAAATATTAAACAAGAAATTTGTTAGAAAAGAAGTATTGATAGAAAAGTATCCAGTATTCCCTTAAAATTTATTTCTCAAGAATTCATAAAAATCCGTGAATATAGGATAATTTAAAGGAACTGAAATAGAAAATTCAGTAATGATTTTTGCGTTTTATACTAAAATGAGATCGAAATATATTTTTACATAAAAATCTTTATGATTGTTTCATACATGGAGTAAGTATTGAGTTTAAATATAATTTTCTAATCTACTTTAAAAGTTTGGTTGCCATGAAAATTCATTTTGGAAGATATGAATTATTTTTTATATTAAAAACTCAAAAAGTCTTAACCAGATCACATATTATCAAATTATTATTTAATACAAAATATATAAATTTTTCTCAAAATATGATAGAACCTACTTTTTTCTCCACTTACAAATATTTACATTTTAGTTCAGTCATTTTATGTGTAAGTTTCCATTTCCAGTTTTCTTTTTTTTGAATAGGGCTATCCACCAGATGTATTGTGCATATCGCCATAACTATTGCTAATATTACTATTCCCTCATCAAATAAGTAAGGCATTCATAATGACATAGTGATATCCACAAAAAAATTCTTAGCGTATAGTAGAACTAACGACAACTTAAATTAATTTTAATATAAGATATGTTTTGCAATTCTGGCCGCATGTTACTACTACTCGAAACCACCTATTTTCAGTTAACCCGTATTTATGGTACTACGAAAGTATTTATAAAGTTTTTTATACGAATATTTGTAGAATAATGTTTGGCACTTTTGAATAACGTATACACATTCCTACAATATATTCTCCTTTAATATTTATTTGTATTTGATTTTCATACAAAATTTATATACAAAGAAATCTTCTTTTTTTACTTACTGTCTCTGTTCAACCGTATAAAAGATGAAACCATGATGCATACGTATATTTGTATATGATGATGATGTTGATAATTTTTGTAATCATATATTTCATTCTGTTTTTCCTGTAAACTTGAATTTGTGGATGAAATATAATAGAAAATAATTCATTATAATAATTATTGTTAAAATTTATAACTTTCTTGTTTTAAATGCAAGTGAAAGTGTTGTACCTTGATGGCAATGTTCCTTTGATCAGATAGTACTGTCTCTAAGAGTGAAAATGAAGACGAAGTTTTCTTAATGGAAGGCAAGCAACTAAACAAAGGAGATTAGATAAAATATAAAAGATAAAAGAATATGCAATAACAGAATACTTTTATTGCATTTTTATTTTATATGTGATTAATAGTGCCCTGTGTTTTAAATCGCATTCTATCTAAGTGACTAATTATTGTTGATTTAAACTTATTTCTGTTTAATGTAAAATGTAGAAGTGGTACTTTTTGGAAAAAATTGTACCTTCTGTCATATTACATAATATTATTATTTTATCCTTTGTGATATGTCGTTACTTAGTACGAGTAGTTAGAGTTCCATATTCCTGAGTCAGTGAAATTGAAAGTGATATTAAACACTCTAAGAATGAGGACACTTACACAACTAAAATTAACAAAATTTTAAAAGCCACTGATAAGTTTTTCGGGAATGGAACCGTAAACTCGCACTTGAAACAAACCTTAAAACACTATTCTTTAAATTACCATTTACCTTAAAGCCTTTTCAAAACTGATCCAATTTTTGGATGATTAGAATGACCACTCTCCATTAACTTTAAAACGAATCAAAGAAAATCAAAATCAGGCGCTACGATACCACAGACAGGCAGACAGACAGACAAACATACACATAGCAGTCAAACTTATAACACTCCTTCTTTGAGTTTGTGGGTAAAAAATTAGTAATTTTCCCAGTAAACTTATACGATTTTCGGTGTTCCAGTCACATATACTTTCTATGATACTGTACCCTAGAGTGAACTGTAACAATTAAATATTGAAGGGAGTTTGCACACATATCATCACAGGAGGTGATTCAAGGTACATACGGATATGACTAATGGTACATTATAGTCTTGTTTCTTGGCTTACATGATTACTATTTAATATTTGAATTCTCAGAAAAGTAGGGTATAGGAATAATGGTCTTACAAAGTTACTTTTTTCGTCGTTATTTTATATAAATTAATTTTACAAAAACATATTTTTACAAATATAAATCATGAACCAAGGTACAACACTCTACCATTTTTCTTGTTTGTGTGATTTCTATTTTATGATACAAAGATCATCTTATTAATGCGTTGTTGTTTTTAAGTAACGTGTGAATTTATAAATTTTGTTACGTTTTTATTATGCGTACTAATGATGCGATAATTAACATGGATTTAGGATTATGAATTTGAATTCTTCACGGTATAATAAACTGTAAGCTGTTATAAATTAAATTGCCTTTTTTAGTTGCAGTTTATGATACTGTGAGGAATAAGAACAGGAAGAAAAAATAATCTTGGATCGAGAGGACTTGTTGCAACAAAAGTTTCTACCTCCAGAAATTTTGTGATTATCTAAAGAAAATTCTTTTAATATTCTCGAAATCCATTTTTTAATCCCCGTGTGTCTGTTTGTGACATCATAGCTCCTAAACAGATGAACCCACTTTGATTTTTTTGTTTTTGTTTAAAAGGTGTTTTGATTGAGAGTGTTCACAGGTATGTTTTAAGTGTGAGTTTAGCATTCCGTACCCAATAGAAACAAGTAAGTAGACGATGATCTTCAAACGGATGAGTTGATTTTCTTGAAATATAAAAATCAAAAATTATAAAATTATTTTCTTAAAATATAAAATTCTAAATCGTTTGATCTGTTTGGGAGTTACGATGCCACAAACAAATCGATCTTTCAATTCTTCAGGTTTTTTTTTTTTTTTTGAATACTTAATTTAATATAACTCTTTGGAGTTTATAAACCGTGCAGAAACAAAATAGTATCTGTTAGAAAAATACTAAAGAAAATTATTGTTATCTAAGCGATAATTCACATACAACATCACATTTTTTATTTTGTTTACTAGCTCCCAGGTCAGTGAGGGAAAATAGACGTAAAAAACAAAACCCAGGAAAATAAAACACAGATCGTCTATATTACGATTCAATATTGGGACGACAATTTTTTGGAAATTATAAATGAAATTGTGAAAATTAATTTAAGTACCTTTGTAGGCTACTTCATGCAATCAGTATAGATTTGTTTATTTACATTAGTATTATTATTAAAACATGAAAATAAGTGATTTTTTTCTTACCAAAAATTAGAGAAGGCGTTAAAATTTATTGCTTAATATAAATGGTAGAAATTTCCTAAGGTATTGAACGTCATACTAAAAAGTATTTTAGTTTATGGTGTGGGTGTTTATTTGAGTATAATATATTTTATCATAATAATATCATAACCCAAAAACTAAAAAAAGAGCAATATACTTAAAAATTGACAGGTATTTCATGTTACATAATTAAAAAATTTGTATCAAGTACCTATGTACAATGAAGTACAATAAAATGACCCACTTGGTAATTCATTATGAATCAAATCTCATATTAAATCCATACCTTAATTCTTATCAATTTTCTATGAAAGTTTCCTTCGAAATAATGACAGAAAATGTGTGATCCAATAAATTGGCTTTTATTGTATTTCAGGATCTTAAATAGTATGCAGGCTATTTTGTTTTCTAGTAGCTTGATTGGGAGAGGAGTAAAAAGTAAAAACTAAACTGTCGTAGTTGTTCAGAAACAAAGATTTACTCAGTGAAAATAGCACTCACAAATGCTCATTAGATTCGTTTGTCCATCATTTGTCCACATTTGTCCACCCAAAAATTTTGCTTATGCACTTTCTATTTTGATTTTTAATGACATGGTAATGGCAATTAAAAATTATGACATCGAAACCCCCGATGCAAGTTTTCATAAAATGCAGATGTCATTCGTTTACAACAATTTGTCCACGTTTGTTTATTTTTCAATTTAAAAGTTTGAGGAAATTTAAAATTACTTCGGCATCCTCATATGCGCACTTTCACAAGGCGAACAGTTTGTTCACCTTTGTCCACCCAAAATTTGTCTCTATCAGCCTGTTTTTCTTCTCCCTTGAAGGGTAGACAAGGGTAAAATTTTTGTAGAAAGATTTCATTTTGACTTGGAAACATCAATGCCAATTAACTTTTTGGAATTTGTTTCCAATGGCAGGGTTAGAACACAAATCAATATCGCTAAGGAGAAAGAATAAGTGACAAAAAACCTTAATTGGGATGATTTGATTGATGATGAGTTGCTATGAGTGGAACAAGTTATTATGTAAGGAAATGGTACAATTTGCGTATCGATTCACCATCCATTTTCTTCCAGAGAGTATGGAACGTATATGGAGTAGTAATGATAGATAATATTATATAAAATTTTAAAAGTTTTCGAAGAAAAATGATGACCCTTATAATACAGATTGAGAATTAATTAATTCTTTGGAAAATATGAATTATATGAAAAATTAACTCTGGAAGTTTTGCGATTTCTTGAAGGTTAGTTAGAAGTTGTTACCAATATTCTATTTGAATGATTTTAATCTAAAACTTTTTTTTAATTTCGGTTCTACTTTTTTGAACGGTTTTGTTCAGTCTGTCAGTATATTAATTGTGTATATTCACATAAATTATTGTTTAAAATAAAATTTTATAAAAATAATAAATATAATATTGGCCTTAATATTCCATAAAAAGCTGCATCTCCAATGTTGTTATTTTATTAAAGGATTGTGTTTTTGTAATCTCTTATATGATTTTATTCTCATGGCAGTTGTATGAAGTGGATTCAGTTTACGTATATGAATTCAGTCTATATAGTATTTATTGGTATTCCGTAACAAAAATGAAAATTAAAGGTTTTAAAAGAAATTCCATGGTGCCACGGCCCAAAATCCGAGATTTTCTGATGCGCGACAATTGACGAACAATATTTTTATTACGAAGTCTGATTCACACCAAAATTCATTTTCATGAAACCTTTACAACAATTGTACTAACTTGGATTCAGTTGCGCCAACACGGACTAAATTAGTGAATTGTATTGTGTCTATAACTTCTAGGTCATTACGCATTGTAGATAAAAGTGTAAAACTCGCATTAGAAGACTGATGCTTTTACAATTAAGTAAAATCCTCTGTCGTGCTTTGTGTTATTAAACCAATAACAACAAGTTATTTAAAAGACATTTTGAAACACATTCTCGTATGATAATTCTTTAAAATATAATAACACAAAAATGAAAAGGGAACTCGGGTACATACTGACTGGTTTAAATGGCGTGGTATAATGTTAAGCTATAGCCAGATAGTTCATAGAAGTTTGATTTCATATATTATTTATTGGTAAAAGTTTTCTATTGAATCGTCTTGTCTAGTACACTGAGGAAATTATTATAATTAATTGTCAAAAATCGGTATTAAAAGTTTTGTTCCCAAATGGCTTATTTTCATCTTGGTCGCATCTCTTTTATCTCGCGTCATCACTAGGTGTGATGATATGAAAAAATTTGTAAAATCTATGAAAACCTTGATTCACAGACCACTTGTATATAAATCCAATACACACTTAACACCATTTCTTTTTTTTATTTATTTCAAATTGATAATAAAAATAGTAACAAATTCAAATTGCCTTGTAATAAATAAAAGTATACATTAATATGTTTTTTAATATACATAACAAATCTGTTAATATACCACAAGGCAATCTACTGATCAAGTCTTTACTTTAAAGTACTTGAATCAAAAAAGAATCATTTTAATTTATTATTTTATTCTCTTAATAACTATTTTTTATTTATATTAATTCTGTCATTTATTTAAAAAAAATTATTTAACATCATTTTAAGTGCTATCACTTTATCTTAACAATTTGTGATTCACACAGGCGAGACTGACAGTGAATGTTTGTAATCTTGATAGCTCGCCCTTGCATTAAATGTTTTGATGTTATTCATCTCATTATGAACTATGCGAAGCGTTCGATCTGTTCTTAAACAAAATGCATAAGCTATTTGGTCTAGAGTAATTTGGCATTACAAATTTCATAAGAAAATTTCTATCTCTAATTAATAAACTAATTAATAAAGGAACAATGCTCGAATTTTTCTAGTAATAATAAGGAGGCCAAATATATTTGTCTTATAACTACTTAAGTTCCTGATGAGTTCATCTCACCGATGTTTTGGAGACAAGATTATATCTAGCAATGGTCAAATCTACTCGAAATAAACAAAAACGTAATTGGTTTTTTTTGAATATGTACTGTATTTTAAGTTACATGTTTGCAAAAATTTCATAAGCACTTAACCCAAATAATCCAAAAACCCAAGTGGATACGTTTGTATTTGATATTATGGTGTCGAATATAATGAACGGGCAAGGTCTGTTTAAAAAACCATTAGTAATCATTCAAGAAAATCGAGAATAAAGTATGTTTCTTGTCCGAATTTACTAAACTTGATTTTCTAAAATAGTCTCGCCTCAAGAAAATAACTCTGAAGAAGATGTTTTTTAGACAAAAATTAGCTCGGAAAAATGGTTATCACCTAAATCGGCGATATATTCTAATATAATATATTCAGAGAAATTTTATTTGAATATAAAAAAAAAAATAAAAAGACTCAAGCTGATTGTATACTTTACCGACTCAATTTATGCCTGTTTTCAATAATATTTTCCTGAAGTAAACTAGGAAACCTAGTTTCAGAGATATCTTGGCTAGATACTTTGTATGCCTGACGTTCTTACCTGAATTAAAATTTTAAATTTTGTAGTCAATTTCTCTATTAGATTTATGATATCATGTAAGAATAATAATAATTAGTTCAGACAAACTTTATCATAAGTCCAAGGTAGATCAAACATGTTGATATGTAATTAATTTTCATGTCAAAAATTATTTGCATATTAGATAAATTAATCAATCAACAATCATTGAAATTGATCTCATTTACATCAAAAAATGAATAAAATGGTAAGCAAGAGACATGATTCCAAATAAGTTTTGTACCTCTATATTTACAGACTAAAATATAATAACTAAACTTAAAGTAGCTGTTATAATCTGTACCCGCTTCGCTGGATAACTCCAATTTCATAGGCGAAAACTTTGTCTATGCTATATTTTTCGTTTTTCCCCTTTTTCTACCGCGCTCTGATACTTTAACAAATTAAGTAAGGTTTTCTCAAAATACATCTCAGTTAAGTAGACCATTTATTATAAAATAAAACATACATGGGATTATGGTCTCTAATTGCCCATGTCTGTATGGGGATTCTCTATGAGAAGCAGAAATTCTAGCATTTTGTTGCATGTTTTTTCTAAGTCAGAAAGAAAACTATTTCGATTTTAATCAAGAATAAAAATTATTTTACAAGTGAAATCCATTCTTCTAAAATTTTTTTGATTGCCTGCTTCAGATATTTATTTACATATGGCAGAATAAAAATACATAATTCAATCTTCATCATTAAAATCTCACTTTTCTTTTTTGCACATAATTTGCATATACATTGAATACAGTTATCCAAGTAATCCTTGAATATGTTTTCCTCGTAGATTAACGGTAGATTTGAAGAAATTCAAGATCCTTATAGGTAAGTACTTTCAAATGAATCAGTCACTCTTAATTACTTAATTAAAAATTAGGTGTGAACAATTGCACGTGTCATATAATTGATTGGTATTAATTAGGCATTGTCTACATCAACAGCTTTTATTTCGATTGACTGTGTATAGAAATGGATTTAATCTCTATCAAACTATTTAGAACAATCAATAATTACAATTATGAATAAGAAAGTTTACAAAATTTTATTGTTTCATCCGCAGATTTTAATAATCTAAAGAATTTTTAAATTTTGATGTTAAATCATTATATAGCCATTAATATAAATAGAAGCAGTTCGCAAAATACATTTCTGTACACAGTATTAGTATTCGCGCATAAATAGCACTCAAATTAATTTCTAATGCAACATTTTAGATGCATTAGTGTGACATTAATATCATATATTTTTTAATTCACAAAACCTGTTTCTAATCTTTATGATTCATTCACACATTAACTACTATTATTATTAATAAATATTTACAATTATTTACAATTAAAGTACTTATATGGCTGAGGACTTCTTGAAAATATAAAAAACTCATATATAGATTGTTGATGTTAAACTTATATTCAAAAATTAATTCATACAGTAAAAACTAAAAGTAGCTATACAAATTAAATCAAACAAGTATTTGACTTCAAAAATTAATGCTTTAAATTTTCAGGAAAATATCTTGTATATAAAAAAAGCAAGCGATACATTTATAATTTACCAAGGTACAACATGAATATAGTTCCTACCGGGAGTCCCACGACACCTCTCGTTCTTTTTTTAGGTTGTAATTTTAAGCTTAACTTACTTAACGACTACGTTTACAAATCAAGAATATGCCTTTTAGCTTTTTACTGATAGAATAATCCCAAATGAATAAGTGTTCTTAAATGTGCATCGTCATTCGGCAGAACATTTTTTTGTGTAAATATGGATTAATATCTAAATAAAAAATTTGAATTTTGAACAGTTCTCTGGATTTTTAATTAATAAAACATTATACTCCACATTGCCTTTTCTTTATTGTTGAGATTTAATAGTGCCCATAGCTCCTTAACTATTAGGTTATACCGAAAATTGCTCTTTAGCTATGTCCATCGAGTCACGGCCCACCCCGTATCACTTCCATGTTCAGAAATCTATAAGCAACTAAAAAATTGGATTTGTTTTTTGCCACATTTGATAAATAAATGCGTATAAACGTTCATAATTTATTTTTAGTGATCACGTCATTTTTTATCAAATATAAGAATTTTCTTAGCTTTTCTTGACTGACTGTGTATTATTATTACACAGTAAAAGTACACAGTAGGTACCTGTTGCAAATTCTGATTATTATTTATATCCTACTTAAAGGACATTGATTTGACAGATTGGGTTATGGTCATTTTATAAATAATAATAATACTAACATTACTAATAGACCATAATAATCTGAATAAAGATAAAATCTGTTACGCGGAAGCTGCGTAAACTAAGCGAATTTTCTTAATAATAATTAAAACAAAAGTTTCATTTGTTGAGATGTTGAA
This sequence comes from Chrysoperla carnea, assembly GCF_905475395.1. Taxonomy (NCBI): domain Eukaryota; kingdom Metazoa; phylum Arthropoda; class Insecta; order Neuroptera; family Chrysopidae; genus Chrysoperla; species Chrysoperla carnea. The sequence goes on from NC_058341.1 coordinate 35,184,412, forward strand.
TAGTAAAATATATGTTATAAACTACGAAATTTGTTATTGTTAAGAATATGTTAAGAAACTTATTAGATAATAACTTGAAGTAAAATTTATAACCTACAGCTTTGTTTTACAAGTTCCGGGGACGATTATTCTTCACTACCCAACAACGAAAGTGGGTTTACGGATATTCTACCTTAAGTAAGTCGGGTCTAATTACTTGCGACTTTTTCCGTACCTGAAAAGAAGAGTATCATGAGAGAGAGAGAGAAACCGTCGTATTTTTACTATCTTTGTAAACGCTTCGATTTTGCACCTTGCACAAGCTTCCATTCGTTATAGGACATATATATTAATGAAAACGTAAATATACACATGAGAGTCTCAACTAAGGTTAGTTTTGGCATCCACCTGGTAAAATCTGTCATCTTCACAAATTAAAAATTCTGTCCATTCTTTCAAAACCAATAGCACATATTTATTGAAAAGGAAATTTGTTAAAGTTTAATATATTAACACACCTTAATTTGCAAAAAAAGTTAACTGTTTTTATATTTATTTGTTTATATACAAAGATGTAATTTTATTTTTTTAAATTGATTTTGTAGTGGGAAGGTAGTAAGCAAAAAATTATTTAGCATTGATGAGTTGTTTTAATTCATAACTTGTTGACATTCGAATTTAATGGGTTTTAAAATCAAGTAGTTATTAGTATGTAAACATATTAGATACATGTCTGAAATGAAATGAGAAAATTAATATTATATTCAATACATATACAGTAGCACAAATTTCCATTATTTTTTTTTTTTCAATGAAACTATCAACAAACTGATTTTCATGTAAAAATTTGATTTGTATACTTATTGACCCGCTTTTATCATCAGCCTGACCTTAACATTGTAAACTACTATTTCAACTTAGCTTTTATTCCGACCAACCTTTTCTGGTTTCCTGATCATATCATAGTTAACGAGTACAAATAAGTTGCAATTTTTCGACGATAAAGAGAAGGTATAAGTTTATCTGCTCCTAATTTTGTAATTATAAATACTTTTAGACCCTTAGTTAGGGTACATGTAAGCCCTTAATTTTATTAAGTACATCAATATGATATTTTGACTTCGTATAATGCGTTTGTTCATTGGCGCAGCACAGCTGAAATCCGAATTAAAAAGCCGTAATCGGAATCCCTTCATATTTGGGTACAAGTGCTGAGACACCTAAATGACCAGATCAATCCTAATAAGTATTTTTGTTCAATTATTGAAAAATAAATTGCGTCACAGCTGCGTTCAATTGCATTGCATCGGTGGACTAACCAACCTATAATAACAACCTTTTTTTTTAATAATTAAATTTTGATATTCGAGTTCTTTGGAGTCATGTTAAAATTCTTTGAAGTCCCGATAGGTTTTATTTTAAAGTTGTTTAATGCGGATGTTTTGTTGAAATCTGCCCTTTTACTGTTTAATTCGATATACTGTTATTAAGGATATTCATTCACCAACTTGTTTTCCTATGAGCGTTCATAGGAAAATTCTGTTAAAAGTTTAAATAATTATTAGCTATGGTAAAAGTTTCAAGTAAAGTTATCGATATTATTTTTGGGAATTTATAAATTTTATAAAATTTCCATTTAGTATCATGTTAAACTTTGCTTTTGTCATTTTTTAAACTTAATACTTAACGAAATTAATTCGACAACATTATATATTTCTTTCTTTCTTAAATCATTCAAAATCATATAAACTTTTTTATATTATCAAATTTTTTTTATTTGCCTTTTTTAACTAACAATTTTCATTAAATGAACGTCCTTACAGGACAATTAATATGTTAAAGGTGAAACTAATAAATGATTACTTAGTCGTTAATCATTTTCATACCTGTTTTTCTATATAATTTATTTTTATTTAATTATTTAAAATACTTTTTATCAATTGATACATGAAACAAAGTAACAAGCAATTTGATATTATTTTTAATCAATAATACCGTAGATAAATAAATTTAACAATAGTCTATTAACACTTGGTATAACATGCGTGTTATGAAAAAAAAAATCATTAAATAATCAATTAACAATCATTTATTTTTGATTACGCAAAAAAAAATAAAATCCACTTTTAATTTCCTTATTACTCAATTTATCACATGCATTATGCAGTCATATAAATATTATAGTCACGATGTTCTACCTTTAATTTCGTAACATAAATTTTAAGAAATATGGCAGCGGTGGCACTAATACGAGAGGGATAGCATTTTTCTGCCAAATAGTTTGATTATGTAAATCTCTGAAAGTGTGCAAAATAACAAAAAATTGTTAAATGAGTAAAATAATTACAAGCAAAGAAAAATGAATCAATATGATGGAAATATGGCACGATACAATAAGATACAATAACTCGAGGTCTACTCGAGATTTCGGAATGCAGTAGAACACCAATTCTTCATTTTCCATACACCGAATGATAGAAAAATTCGTCTAGGATACGCAAGGCATTCACATTCTTAAAGAATCATTGGTCAATACGACTTTTATGTTACAAAAATAAAATAACTCAATCAAGAAAATAATGAGATAGATTAACCTATTCATTTTTATTTGGACTCGAAAAAAATGTTTAAATTCTGAATGGGTAATTTAATATTAAAATATAGATAGAAATTTTTTAATCATTTCTAAAGCTGATAATTGACCCCTTAAACTAGGAATATACTCGAATCTAGTTCCAACTGAAATAGGGACCCTTAACCCTAAATAACTTCAAAACTGTTCCCTACATACCTTTGTGTCCATTGTCAATAAATTTTATAAAAATAATATAAGGGGTAATACTATCCGCCTTAGAAGATCCACAACTTAATTCTTATTTATCTCGATTATTTTCAACGCATGTGTTTGATTCTATCTAAAATCGTAAAAAACATCTTAAATAGTGGCTTAGGTCATTTTAAAGATGTCATTAAAAATTTAATTACTTGTAATTAGTTACGTTTAAAGTAATGTACATATATTTATTATATAATAATTATAATAATTTATATAAGAATTAATAAAAATATGACATTCACTTCAACAAGAAATAATAAAGTTGTCCATAAAATATATAATTACTATATTATTTTTATGTTTTATTTTTGTGGAGACTTAGAAAAATTAAAATTAATTTACATATAAATTAATTTATAATATTATAAAAACGGTAGCTTGTTTTTGCTACGTGCGTTCGCTACTGGGAAAACTTTTCTTTTGTAATTATTGAACCATTAATTTCCAATCAAATGGAGAAACATTAATCGACTAAATGTCATATGGGGTGTTTAAAATACTCTAGTGTATTCCTTGAGTAATTTTATGCGTACACTCCAGATATTCGTAAAGAACTATTGAACTATAAGGCATCAAGAATATGCCTTGAGGTAGCAGAAAGGGACCTTGTGAACAGAAGTAAATTTTATTCTTACAAACCAGGACCAAATATATATTTAATAAACACATTTTATAATTATTTTGTATCAAATTATTGTATAAAATTTGTTATTTTTTGTGAAAATATAATTTATTTTAAAGTTAAAAGTACATAGAAGTTCATTTGACATAGGTAAACGAATAGAAAGTCCATGACATGATCGAAATTTAATACATTGATACTTTGACAGAAATGATACTTTTTTTGAAAAGCTTATGAATTTATCTTGTAAAAAAGAACTTAAATATATTCTGGAAGAAACTATATTATTCCTTTAAAATATTGTTTAGTTTTAAATTTCGATTATCCCTTATGCTCACTTATTGGTTCGTTACTTCTTTTAACTGTGTCGGTTTCGGGTTTTGCCTCAAGGAATACACGGCCATACTCAAAGGATGTGGCCTTAAAGTTTTTGTTTATGATCACCCTGTGTAAAGATGATTTTGAATCAGTTGAATCAAATTTTGAAATCAATAGGAAGTATCATGTTCTTTATGTTACGATGATAAATAGAAAAATCCTGATTATTGTATAAAAGGCTAAAATGGTTTTACCTAAGGATTTGGAACTAAGGCTAAAACTCATTTAGCCTATGAACTGCGGGCGTCAGCTACTATGTTATGTCATTTAAATTAACACAGCTTTCACTACAAGCTAAAATGTTTAAACTGCAAGAAGCTTACTTTATGATTTAACCACACAAAAAATATGTAAGAGTTTATTTCTTTTAATTGACCGCAATCATAAAATTTTGCTTTTGTACTATTTTTAATGTAACTTTTAATTGTTTATTATGAGAATAGTAAGTTATCCATTAAATTATATAGTTACATCCACTCATAATAGTAATACTGGTCACACAAACGAAAAGTCTTTTCGTAAGAAAGTGACGATTTCCTCAAATTATTTTTACGCGTTGCTTCCAACGTAAGCTTGATTTGATTGAGTTACATATGCATTTACAAAAATTGAGATATCAGATTTTAGGAAAGACTCGAATTTTCACGCGACATTGAAGATAATTAATATTATCTATCAATATTAGCTTACAACATTAAATTGAACAATCAAAGATATTAAAAAATTATTTCCAACATTTTGCAATATACTGGCCCGAGAATGTTGTGTTTCGGTCTGTCTTTAAAGCCTATATTTTTTATAATAATTACATTTCTTTTTATAAATATTTTTGCCTTTTTGAATACATGCATTATATTGATAAAAAATTTAGTAGTATATATATTATCTCATTGTCAATAGTATATCCAATTGCGATTTATAAATATATAATAATGTTAAAATAACAACGAACGAAGAAAATTGTTTAAAAACCTACATTTACTCAGTAAAGATATCAATATTAGAACGATTTATAAATATTATCATGGCTAATTTACTTTGTCAATTGATAAACATAATTAGTTCGATGCTCTCATAATACTTACTTCCCAAGATGATTTCACGTTTTCTAACAATTTTCCAATTAACATTTTCTTCTCCTTCCTTAGGTTTGTGAAGACACACATTCCTTTGACTTTCAAATGTTAAAAGGCCTTAAAAAATATCGAGAAAACCTCTTGAAAAAATAAATAAACATTTATTAATAAAGAAACTGTTAACAAAGGCGATATAGGTAGACTCACTACCAGAACAACTTTCCCATATACAGCCACTTCTTGAAAAATTTTGTTATCAATAAAAAAATATTTTCTGGAATTGTTTGATGCGTTTGATTAGAGAACTTAAAAAGTTTTTATTGTATTTATAGTAAAAATGTACTTAAATGATTAGTTGATGAGTACCCAAAAAATGATAACTTTATCACTATTAGTACAGCGGCTAAGGGCGGTTCGCTACAGATTCGATGTGTTTTTTTCTACTCATACATCATCAATTGCGAACCAAACTTATTTCGAAATTTCCAAAAATGGCTATTAGGTCCTCAATAAATGAAAAAGGGAAGACATGGTAGGTCACTTGCCCCCACTGCGTATGCCACTTTTCGCTCATAACGTCTCTTCTAATACAACGACAGGATTGTATGATGATTCATTTTATTTAAGAGGCCTTAAAAAATGTTTAAATCATTATTTAACAACTCTGAACTAAAATAATTCATTATAGCGAAGCAAGAGTCGATTTACCTAATTCTAATTTTTTAAAAGCTTGCTGATGCGTACCTAAAAATGAGCTCTATCTCTATAACATTTAGTTTTAATCTTTCTCAAAATTTTAATAAATTTAAATGGAATGATTGGATTCCATTTAAATTAAATAGCACGACTGTATAACCATAGTCGTCACCACGAAGAAGGGAGGGAAAGAAAGATAACGTCCCTCCTAATTTTCTTGAATTTTTTGAAAGCATACAAAAAAAAGTAAATAAAGTAGGAAACAAATATTGCAACGGGTTTCTCAGCGCTCACTGAGGGAGAATGCTTCGAATTCCTGATTTTATGTTCCTTCAATGATTTTATGCTTGTGACGCCTATGCTAATCACGATTGATTGATTATGTATTTACGTTCATTATTTACTAATATTCAAATATGTTTTTTAAAATAAATTATTTAATAGATAATTAATTTTTTTATTTTATACGATTTTTTACGTTCAATTGAAATTAAAATAATAAATTGATTCAAAACAATGAAACTAAAAATATTCATTTTGATTTTTCTTATATTTTGTGTTTGTGATGAATTAAACGGTGGAATTCCATCATGGCCGTCATTACCGGGATTAACTAATCAGGCAATGATAAAAAGATTAATGAAATTTTACACATTACGATCAAAGTCTGAACGCAGTGAACTATGTGAAAAACAAAGTAAATTATTATATGAAGGTTTAGAGAAGCAAGAGCTATGGGCTAGCCGAAGTATGTATTTTTATTTTCTAAAACTGGGAATAGTTTAGATATTAATTGATAGCAAAAATCTAGCTTTTTGTGCGTTTGTAAATTTTGAACACGAATGGTCTTTATTAAAAAACAAACCACTGCGTAGATGCGTAGATTTTACAGAAACAATTTACAAAATAACAATTTTAATATGAAAAAACAATTTTGAGTAAAACTTTTCAGAAAACTTTAATGTCTACGTACGGTTTGCGCCTACATACCTAACAGGAGCATTAAAGCAGTTTTATCCTGTATATCCCTGTATATTTTCCCTTTAATTATAGTCTATAAAATATTGATGTATTTATGTAATTGAAATAAATTCACAAAATTATGAATAATTTGAAATAAAACATAATTTCAAAATTATACGTATACTAATTCTTCGGATCTTTCGATTATTGTAATCATTCATTTAATTTTCTGAAAAATACCGCCCTTTTTGTAGTTGTGGATTCATCAGCTAAATTGCAAAATGGAATTACAAAAGGTCACTCATCTGATGTTGGATATTTTGATGAATGTATCAAAGTTCAGCATGAAAACATCAAAGGAAAATATTGTTTGACAAGTACAAAATCTAATGAAACCTTCAATCTACAAAAATTAAATGAAGTTCGAAAACTAGCAGAAATTCGACCAGTAAGCTTTTTCATAATATTGACTTATGTAATCTTGATACCTATTTAATAAAATAGAACAAGTACTGATTTCGTAACGCCCGTTCATCATTCAAAAATAGCCTTTATCAGAATAAGAAACTACGGCAGTCATCCATTTTAAAATAATCTATTGGCCAAATAATCTATACTTTGAAGAAATATTGTTTGACTTTGATAATTTAATATGTTATGGTGCCAGGTAAATAAGAAGCTTTTATATTCGTAAAGATGTGCCTAAATGTGTACACCAAAGTATTTGATTCTGATTACGTGGTGTATAAAATATACAGAGATAGCGAAAAAATAAACGATAGAAAATTTTATTGGTCAGGATTGTTGTTGTAACTACGAGTTGGTTGTGTTGAGTTTATCTTCCGTTCAAAAATGGGACACTATTGCTAAAATTTGTCTATTTTTTCCGAATCTAATTTTTTCTTTTTTTATCCTAAAACCTTTATAAAATACATACTCGATATAAAAAGTCTTACTTAGAAATGTGATTTTTAAAAATTATTTTTTTACATGACTGGTTTATCAAACAAAAATCTCAAAAAGTATATACCTAGAGAGCAAAGGAGCAAAGTTTGTTTATAGTACTATTTTGTTTATCTATTTTTTTCATTCTTTACATCCATTTCAACATTTTAAACTAGAATTGACAAATGTTTTTTATTTCTAGTTTGGAGCTAACGTTATGGATACAATACTAAGAGAAGAAGTATTAGGTTTCTGGGCAATTTGTGTGCCTGATGGATGCACCAGCAAGGAAGTGCAGGATCATTTAAATACTTTTACTGGTATCGACAACTTCTTTGTTCCGGAGTCTGGATGCCATACAATAGATACATACAAATCGAAATTACACGTGGGAGATTGGATTGTCATGTAAATAGATGTATTTACACAAAAATCTGTCATGTTATTCACAGATTATTAGAGAAAAATGACTTAAACTTATTAGACTTTGAGCCTTGAATGAAGCAAAATGTTAATCTTTTTGTCTCTCATTTTGAGAATTGGCAAAAATAAGTTTGGTTATGAAGAAAAATTTAAAAAAGGTTTAACCATGGTTCAAATTTCAACGATGTTATTTTTCTACCGTATATGTTCAAAGAAAATCATTGGTATAATAATACCTAGAAACAAAGATATATTAGAGACACTGATATATTTCATATACCCTGTATATGTAAAATATATCAGTTTCGAAAATCGAAAAACGGCCTCCCTTTTTCCTCCTTTTAGGCAGTTGCAAATTATCTGTTCTTTATTTCTATATATTCTGCTATTAATGACGTTCTTTTGACATAAAAAAATCGAAGTAGAAAATTCAGAAAACTCTATTTCCAACAAATCATGGTTAAATGTTTATTAAAGGCTTTCCGGTATACAAAAATCACCAGTTTGCTGTATAATTTTCTTAGGAAGCTTAAAATTTCCTGTAGTTTCAAGCTTGAATTTATACTTATTAAAAATATTTATTTAATGTTTTTGATTAATGTCCAGAATTTTTCTACTAACGTTTTCTTACTTTTACAGAGCGGGTTTAATAACTTTGGGTGTAGTTATAATTTTAAGTACAGCTTACGATCTGTGTTTATACTACACAAAAACAGGTATACTTTACAAAAAATGTAATTCCTACTTATTAACTTGATGATTTTCATTTATTATTACTTTCTCAAAATTAGAAAATGCTCATCCAATATTAATTGCGTTTTCATGGTTTACAAATTTTCAAAAAATTACAACAGTGAATAATAATCCTGATATGCTACCTTGCTTAAATGGGATCAGATTTATAAGCATGCTATGGGTTGTAATTGGACATCAATATGAGGGATCACAAACACCTTTATGTGTAAACCCACTTGATTTATTCGTGGATGTAAGAGTTGGTTTTGGTAAAAGATTTGAAATAAATATTTATTAATTTTTTCTGTATTTATTTTAGTGGCAATATAGAATGTCTTCGATGTTAATCATTGGAGCTACTGTGTCGGTGGACAGTTTTTTTCTTTTAAGTGGATGTCTTTTGATGTATAGCTTCCTAAAAATGATGTCAAAAAAAGTTCCATTTAATGTGCCTTTGTTTTATTTACATCGTTATTTAAGGTACCAATGAATTGTTTGAATTTTTGGATATTTTGGAAAAACTAAGTAGAAAAAACCTTTTCAAATCATGTAGGAATATTGATTGATTCCAAAAATGATATCCGTAAAAGTAACTTGTCTTCGTAGAAAATTTGTTTTTGAATTGTTTCATATTATCACTAAATGTTAACAAAAGTTTGTATACTCTTTATATTATCGAATAACATTATATAAAATTGTAATCAATAAACCGAAACTCTAAACTGTAGACGGACTCGATCTTTGACAGTCTCGGAATAAAAATCTGGGTTGGTTCAAAAAATATTTACGCTCATAATAAAAATAATTTACAGATTAACACCTGCATATGCAGCTGTAATTGTTCTTTTAGTAACAGTTTATCGTTTTATGGGTTCGGGGCCATTTTGGGATCCTGAAGCAAGTAATGAACGTTGCAAAACCGCATGGTGGTCCTCTTTATTGTATATTCAGAATTATGTAGACATTTTCGATCAGGTAATCATAACAATATTTCAAATTTAATAACCGATAATAATTTTAGTGAAATTTACCAAATTTAAAAGAATTTCCGTTTCTTAAATAAAATAGCTCTTCTTTTTTCACCGAGGAGTTGCTAGCTTTCTGTTTTAATTATATGGTTTCTTCATTTTAGTGTATTGGACCAACATGGTATCTTCAAATTGATATGCAATTGTATATATTGTCACCATTGCTGCTAATACCAATAAAGAAATGGCCAAAAATTACTGTCTATTTGCTTTCTACCTTGGTGCTTATTTTTATTGTAATTCCTACAGTCTTTGCATGGCACTATAAATTGGCGGCCTACTTGTATGTAATAGTTTATAAGATAGGCTAAGATAAATTTATTGAAATGATCCGTTTGTTTTAAAAATTTACTTTTGAAAAATAATTATCCAACCTTAGAAGCACAGGAAATAAATTTTTCAATTTTCCAGCATGGTATTCAGAATAAAGTGTTTTTGGTGTGATCAAAATGTTGAATCCTGGATACTATACTTGGAGTTAATTTCCCAAGATTTTTCTTTAATGATACTCAAGGTTTATTGAGTGTCGTAAAAGTGTAGTATTTTGTTGACGGCTTCCTATGAGGATATTAGAGCTTTTAGGATCGTCAACCGATTGCATATTCTTCCACGCCGATTCCATAAATATATCATTCTTAGCCTGAAAGGCACATTAAATAAATGTATTGTTAAAGGTTTTCAACAGCCGAAGGTAATGGAAACGTCGAGCATTTTAACACATATTACAGAAGTACATATACCAGAGCTGGTCCATGGATTTTAGGATTGTTGCTTGGACATTTCTTATTTAATTTGAAGGAAAAGAAAAATATTTTACCCTTAGATAGAGTAAGAAAGGGTGGAATTATAATTTTATTAATTATTTACAAGTTAAATATTTGCAGATTTTCGTTACAATATTTTGGGCATTATCCCTTGCCACAATGTTATATATCGTATTTGGTATTCATCCAACCATATCACCAGACTACGAATATGATCGTTTATTTAATGCATTATTCATGGGATTACACCGCGTTTTATGGGCTGCAGCATTGTCTTGGATAATATTTGCGTGTGTTTTTGGATATGGTGGTCCAGTAAATTGGTTTCTATCATTGCCAATATTCCAAATTTTATCTAGATTAACGTATTCACTGTACCTGGTACATGGACCTATGTTGAGTATACGTGAAGGATCGTACCAAATGCCATATATATTTTCAGATATTGAAATGGTAAATTCGCTGAAAATATAGAGCGGGTGTAATTTCCTGATAGTTTCTGAAATTTAATAAAGTGCAAGGTTTTTTCTGTTTTTAAGTGGTTGAAGCAAGGTAGTGGGGACACAAATTAAAAATAACTATTTTGTTTTCAATTTTGATGGTTAATTATGTTATAACTTGACAATATATATAAGACGAAAAGTAAGAATAAAATTTTTCGATAATTTAAAGCGGTGAATATGCTATTCTCTTGCATAAGATCAACAAGATTGCATGCTTTTATACGGGGTAAATTGGTAATTCGAAAATAATCAGACTCTTGTGCTCGCTCTTATTCTTCTATTGAAATGAATTTGAACTAAATTTGAATTTTGTTTTTTAGTGGTACAAATTTTGTGGTACAATAATAAATTCCTTGATAGTTGCATTAATATGGACGTTGACTTTTGAATCACCATTTATTGTTTTAGATACGTTACTAATGAAATTTCGTAAGTAACTTGTTTGTAAATTTTGTGTCTTTATCAAATATAATTAAATGAATAATTATAGTTTCAGGATCCAAAAAAAAAGTCACACCTGTAAGCACAGAGAACGCCAAAGATCTATCAACCGTACAAGACGCTTAATTATGTTTAAAAATGTATAAAATGTTAAATTTCAATATTTAAAATAAATGTTAATCTTTCTTACGCTATCAAAACGCTACGTTTAATAAAATAAATCTTATTAAATAGACAAACATTCTATAAACTGTCGACGCTGTCTGCATATACATTGAGGAATTTTTTTTCGAGGCAATATAATAAGAAATCCTCTTAATGTATGTGTAAATTTAAAAATTGCATACCACTTGTATTATAAACTACAATTAATAATACAAGCAATGTTGCCGATTTGTCGAACCAGGTTCAATCGATAGTTGAAAAATGTGAAAAATATAAAATTACAATAAATTTAATAACTTAATAATCAAATGTGGTAAAACGGTACGGGAAAATTACTTTTTTGTCTAGAACAGAAATTTACTCTCGACCGTACTGTTATTTGTTTCATTACCTGGAAACTATTAAAAATACCAGAAAAACAGATTTTTCTGTTGTAAAACGGCACTTTAAAGTCGTTATGTTTAACAATTTCAGAAAAAGACTGGTAGATATATAATATTTTATGAGTACGTTCAGGTTTCATAAAATTTCCTGCGCAGGCCGAGAACGGTAGATTTTTTTATTGTTTTGTTTTTCATTTCTGTGAGTGATTATAAAATACATAGATATACATCAAAATTTTTTACTTCTCATACTTAATTTGCATATTTACACATGCATATTAATAATATACGACTTAAGTTGGTAATAATATAATTTATCTACTGATGTATGATTTAGAACGTAGTACAGGTCAAACAGGCAGAACTACTTTGAAAAATTATACCAATAAACAATTTCAATTAGTTTAGTACTTCCGCTTTTTCTATTGCAATGTGGGAGAAATATGATGATATGGAGGTTCTTATTTCTAATTGATTTTATTTAAGGTGCAAGATTACCATATCGGAACACTATTTTTGTTACACTAACAGCCATTACCTTTATATTTGCACAATACTTCTCTTAATATTTTGTTTTTTTTTTTCATGACAATTCATTGTTCTAAGTAAGCAAAACCCTTACATCATTCAAGAATATGATAAAATATATTTGTTCAGTAAAAAATGAAGTGATTTGAAAACAATAGATTTTTGTAACACTACCTATACTTTCGTAGCTTCTAGAGGATTTTTAACTCGTTCAAGAGATTTCGTTAACGTTTATATCACCTTCCGCTGTACCATATAAAATGGGTAAACCAGTTTGTCGAGAGATTTTTTTCGTTGGTAAGAAAATTGAGCAATGCTAAATACATACACGCGTACGTTTACCTATATAAGTACGTACAGAAGGCGATATTTAGTATTTAATCCTTGCACATCTCCTTAACGCAAAGACTTGAATTTTTAAAATAGATATTATGTGTATTTATGGATAAAAGTTAAAACAACAACATTACTTTTACGAAGACTTTAATTATTTACATCGAAATGTTTGAAAGAATCGTGCCAGTATGTTCTAAACTAACATACTAACGATGTAGTACTTACTTATATTCTTCAGAATAATATTTTTTACTTTCACTAGTCATCTCTGTAGTCAGCCGAACATCATGTTTTAAATCTTTTTAACTAAACATCAAATTTGACATTTAAGTATATACATTTTTAATAATATTATGAACAGTGAAAAAGAAATATTATCTATTTATGTTTTCAACCAAAACAAAAAAAAACTTTGAAGCGGCTTCCAAAAGAAATATTATATTATGTTCGATATGAAATCGATCTAGAGGTCCTGGATTCGATGGATTCGATCCCCGGTTTCTGTCTATTTTTTTCGTTTCTTTTGTTCACGAAAGGAAAGTTTAAGTAATAATTATGTGACTGTGCCCGTATGGCAATGGGCATGTGTATGCATATGCCTGATAGATTAAGTGTAAAAAAAAGTAAAATTAAAAAAAAAAAAAACAATAAAAATTAAGAAATCATTGTTTTTCGGGACATAGAATCAATCTTAAAATAAAATAGCTATTTCTATCAACAATTTCCTTGAACTTAATTTTACTTAAATTAACTGAGACATCAAATTACTTAGAGCAACTTTCTTTACCGAATACATATGTAGAAAATATATTTTCGGTGAATTTGTTTGTTCAATTAATCCAAGTATAATTAATTAACTGCAACAGAAGAAGACATTTACTCATATTAATTATCTAGATGAGAAAATAAATGTATTTTATAATCTCAAATTATACTTTGTATGGCCTTTAATATAAAAAGACATTTATATTACTTTTGTTTTTAATTTATATCTCAAAGATGAAATCAGGAAATTTAATTAATGATGATATTTTTATGATTTTTGATAAATTTTTTATTTAAATAATTTTTGTTTTTGCAATTGTAATAATGTTTACCATTTTTCTTGAGGCAAGGTTTTTTTAATGTAATAAATGTCAGGATATGTTATTACAAAAAAAGGTCAAAGATTCAAATCAGTACGATTGCTCATATTTAGCCTATAGATAATGAAATTTCCATGATTTTTTTGTCTGCTTTTTTAAGGATTGATTAGCAGCTGGTTATAAAAAAAATGGAGATGTTGACCAAGACATGAAAATAAAACCATCTATTTTCACCCAGATCACCTAGAAAATAAAACTTTTTTATGCGATTCAACTTGTAATGAATTTTGAGAATATGTAAAAAATTTTTATAATTTGTCAATTTGCATTTTTTATCAAAATTTTATGTTTCATCATTTAAAAAAATGTAGAATTGATTATCAGTCAGTTATTAGTGTAAATGAGTTATCAGAAGTTAAAGATAATAGAGATAATTTAAATATTATTGTGTTTTTGAAGAGTTTTAAACAAAAAATCACTCGTGTGATTTTTTTTAGATGCTCAGTTTTCGAAATAAAAATTCTGGAATTCACGAAACCTAAAAATTCAATTATCGATTTCAAGAAAAATATGTTATTATTTCAATCTCTGAGGGAATTCGTTGAGCTAACGCAGTTCCTGCGCTACGAATTTTAAAATTTACTTTGACTCCTATTTGCGACGCTTTCTGTGGCGCATTCACTATGTTTTTTTCAACTCTAACTAGCTCTACCCTTTTCTGACCGCGCTTAGTGTACTATATTGAGGGAAAATGAACCAATTAAATGCTACAATGTATCCAATAGTGAGTGAGCGCTTTTCACATACAATTATAGTGAAAGTGTTGTTTTTTACCAATTAAACTGATTATAAGTTGCTGTTTAATGTTTAATTAATATAAGTATTACTTACAATAATATTTAATTAGGTAAATAAAAAAATTAAACATGTTATTTATAATTTAAAGTACAAGGTGTGATAGTAACACAATGTTTTAATGCAACGATAGGCTATTTTCAAAGTTAATAAATTGTAAGATGGCTTTTGTACTAAATTGTGATGGTTCGAAGATAGGACTGGATAAAAATTTGTCGGGTAGGCCGTAAAGAATTAAAAAACGGTTTGATTGCCATGCTAAGAAGCGTCTAGCTCCAAAACGCAGCATTTTTGGGAATCATACTACTGACTCGTCAAAATGAAACTGCTTTTCGTGATGAATTTGGCAGGAAAAGGTTACCCTACAAATCAGTTCATCAAAAATAATACAATCGGTTATCAGAATACATTAATATTCAGTAAGGTGTTACCAAGCAAATGAGAGAAGGCTTGGATACAGGGAAATATTTTTTATTGGCTTCACGATGCCCGATACCTGACTCGATACATTCATGGTAAATACAGTACGATACACTTCGAACTGGTATTACTCATGAACTAAAAAGGAATCCATTGACACCTCTTAAATTGCACAAATAATTAAATTTTAAACATTATATCAGTCACATTCTGTAACAATAAAAGAAGTATAATAATCTTTACAATCTAAAAATATAAATTATAATTGCTTTCAAGAACGCAAAGGAAATCATCATACGACAATGAAAATTCTTTTTGGGTACATTAAAAAATATTATTATTCAGGTTTATTACAACTACTCAGGCCATTAGGTAAGTACATTCCTTATTGGTACATCTAACAACAATGTCAATATACAATAAAAAATATGATATGATAAATGGTAAACGAAAAAGTAAAATTATCAATTCTTAAGTTGGAAAGTTCGAATAGAAAAAAAAGTAGTATAAAGTAGTAATGTATATGAGTTTTATTAGTGCTTTTAATTTTATAAATACGGTAAGGCGTAGTAGCCTGATAACATATAGCTTGAATAACTTTCTTGTTTCTATCTAGAAAACTCTCTATGAGATTAACAAATAAATGAAGACAATGTTTGCTAACTAAGCAAAGGCAAGAAATCTTAGGATTTCTAACTAAAAATTTTGCTTTCAGTCTTCATTTATTTATAAGTTGAATTTTTTTTTTTATGTTTTAAATCATATACTGACCAAATATTTGCTTACTGGTGAATATTTTGTGATGTCTTATTTCAGATCTAAGCATAAAGTACAATTTCGATGAGGCAAATTTTGAAAAAACACACCGTCTTGTTCGTTGGATCTAACAACGTGCTGTACCACTAATACATGATTAAAAGTGGTATCCGTTGTGTGCAAAGTAGTTGGAGGGAACTAATGAATCGATAACAGCGCTTATCTCTTCTGAAATTTGTAATAAATTGAACGTTTTATTTAAAAATTACTATTATTCAATTGTTTACATGTATTTAGTATAGTAATTAAATTAACCATTTAAAGTGTGCCATTACCATAGAAACTCTTGAAATAAAAAATCTTTGCAAGTATAGCTTTGCATACAGTACAAGTTGAGAAAAAAGTCTAATTAACCCTTAGTAAATAAAAATAGCAGTTGAAGCGGTTCTAGACGATCACAGAAGATGATTCTTGAAAGACACTTTTAGAGTTTTCAATGTGTCAATGACAATCATTATATGATATCCATGATGAATCATAGTGAACTTTTCTATGGAGAAAATTAAACTATGTATTTGGGGGTAGTCATTCT
Organism: Chrysoperla carnea; assembly: GCF_905475395.1. NCBI lineage: Eukaryota > Metazoa > Arthropoda > Insecta > Neuroptera > Chrysopidae > Chrysoperla > Chrysoperla carnea. Next base: position 35,200,921 of record NC_058341.1, read on the forward strand.
AGGTATAACAGTCTGGTTCATGGTACATTATATTTTTGTATCATGGATCACAAATTTTTAGTAGGAATCACAATATCTTTTCGATCAGTTTATTATTTTTTCATATGAACAGATCAATTTCTACTAAGAAAATGGCTTTCAAAACCATAAAATTGTAAATTATGACCACCTGGTACTACACTTTCCCATAACAACAGCGAATAACAATTTTAAATAATTTGGTTTCCAATTTAAACTATCGTATAAAAAGTATTATTAAACAATATTTGACTTATCATTTTATGAAATATTAAAATGATATTTGTAAATTTTTTATTACATTTAATACTAGGTATGACTATAATATAAATTTTTATGTAAAAATTTATATTTGTATTTTTATTGGTTATAAATTTTAAAATTTAAAATTACCGATGAAAGCGAAATAATATAATGTGTTAGAGCTTATAAGGCGATTTTAGAGGGTGTTTAGAATACGAAATAATTTTTGAAAATAATCAGCTAAAACGCACATGCTAAGACCTTCACTTTTTAGCTAGCGGAACCACTAATTTACACACATTGTCCATTAGCTGAACGTAGCAAACAATGTCTAATAATATGAAAATCGTTTTAAAATTCTTAGTTTTAGAATAACACGATGCTTAGTTTTAAATACCACTATCTAAATTTGGAGTGTCAAAGAAGTGTCTAGATAATTGTCTAAAAAAATCTCTGGTACGGTTTTATATACGTACTAGAATATATTTTGGTTAAAATGTTGATGGCTAAAACTTCCATGGTTCCAGATTTTTTCTGTTTTGAATCATTAAACTATTTAACTATTGAAAATGGATTCAGTTATTCTCAAAAAGAATATTTCCGTAGAAAAGTCGGAAAATCATTTTCCGCGATTACGTTATATACAAAGGAAATGTATATAAAGTATAAGACGCCCTAACCAACATTTTGTAAAAGGCCGTAGGGAAAACGCTAGTTAAAAAATAAACCTTTAAAATGTTAATTTGTTCGCTCAGGAAAAATTTTGAAAGTGAATGTGTGTTTTGCAAATCACAGTGTCACTTTTAGACTATAAAATTATGAACCGATTTTAATGAAAGTTTTACAACTTCAAAGTATATCAAATTAAATTAAACGTTAATATGCATTTTACATTAAATAAATTTGTTTAGGTGCTTACTTAAATAACAAATTCAACCTAACGTTTTATGCGAAAACGTTTATAATTTCATTTGTATTCGGGTTAACATCTTCGTGTTTATTTAGGAGAGCTAGCCCGGATAATGTTGATGTCAACCGATGTTGTTTGTAGGAATCTGCTCAATGACACTAGTACTCTCTTTATTGCAATACAAGTATCCATGTGCCAAAAAGAAACAAACATTATGCTGTCGAAAATGTGGCATAACGTCTATGATGATTAAGTACTTCATTGCGTTCAATATCATCAGCGTGTAAATCTCAGTAGACCTTGCCCATCGTACCCACAATGGAGGATCTGCGCTTGTTCTGTGTACAAAGAAGTAAAAGGGTTTTCATTATTTTACTATGTAAAAATACAACTTCAGATCATTAATTTTAGCGCCGGTTATTAAGCTAATAGTGTATCGTAGGGAGACCTCCATGATTTCTGATGAGTAACAAAAGCATAAAAGTGTATTAAATCAATAATTAATTATAACACCTCTATTATTAGAAATATTCCAAGAACGGAGACATATCATCACACAAAAAAGTATGTAATTTATCTAAATTTATAAAAAAAAGGTATTAAAATAATTAAATTCATAACCTTTTTTTTGGATTTTTACCGCTTTTTAATTAACTAAAATAAGAATATCTAACGGGAGTTTTCTAGGTGCTTACAATTTTTTAATTTCCTTATGAATTTATTTTTTTTTGAATTACAGTTCATTAATGATTGATTTGAAAAATTTTGGATGTTTATAAATAATAGAAATTAAATAAAAAGAATAGATCATAATAACGACAATATTATTTCTTTATAAAATTCCGGAAATTAATGTAATTCCTGAAAGACTTGTTTAAAAAAATCGTTTTGTGAAAGTTGAGCATAAAAAGAGATTTCAAGTAAAGGAGATCATTTTTGCTTGTCTTATACCTATTCTGTGTTATAGTTATGTTCGTACATATGGAGTGTATGAGTATATGTTATACAGGTAGCATGGGTAAATTTGGCTTTGTTTTTTTAAGCAAGCCATACAAAATTTTAACTGATATTTTTTTATTGTTCAATGTTCAATGTTTTAATTAGTAGAAAATGATCCAAATTTAGTAGTAAATTAGTAGAAAATGATATATCATGCTATGTTATTTAGTGTATTTTTAATTAATTAATTACTCTCTAAATTGAACGATAAGATACCCAATTTTTTTTTTATTTAATAATGTAATATGTATCGTTAACTACAACATACTAAAAATTTGGATCATTTTCTACTAATTTATTTTTTTCTATTACTGATGATGGATCCTCCTTAAATTAAATTTTATGTAGGTACTTTAAATTGCAAAAAAAAGGACCTTACCAGGCTTAGTAGAATAAGAGAAAATTTGCGAGGTTGTCGCATGGTTTTCATAAGTATCAATAAATCGATTTTCGAAATAAATATTTTTTGAAATATATACGGTTTTCTCGGATAACCCCTAAGAACTCTCTTGATCAAATTACCATTCAAACAAACTATTATACAAAATGGGTTTATCTATTTAGGAGCTACGATGCCACAAGCGAGACGATCAGACCTGATTTTATGTCTTTAAATATTTTATTTAGTATTACCATTTTCATACTTTTATAGCAAAGTAACCCATGTTATATGCAGGTACCATACGCACATAATAAATAGTATAATTGAAGAAAAAAAAATCATTATTTTATTTTAATTTATTGATTTAATAATAATGTTGATTGGTTTATTTATTGTCTTTATTGATATCTATTGATTTATTTATCGATTTGATAAAATATGTATTACAATAATTTATAATTTTATTCTGTTTGGACATCCGTTTACTTAAGTCAATTGTTTAATAATAATTATGTCCAAATTACTTATCCAACTAGAGTCCAAAGTAAGGATATCCATATCCAGGAAAAAAGGGCGATTTAAAAAACACATTATGTAAATTTAAAAAGTAGCTACTTTTAAAAGCAAAAAGGTTATGTTTGTGAAAATTATCTTCGATTGTTTCCCCAAATATTCATTCAAAGACTTAAGAACCTTTTTTTTTGTAGAACGTTAGCACGAATGCCAATATTCTGCTTGACATGAGACAATAATGAAGGGAAAATTCAATGATACGCAATACCTGCATTTAGAAAAATTTCGAAAAAGGCTATGAAATAACGATTTACTCGTGGGTCAATTTTCACGTTAAACGAAATCAATCTCTTCAATTTTTGAGTTTTTATTGACATTTTCTATTTGTCTGCCATATGGGTATGTTGAAGGATATTTTTTGATAATATATTTTTTTAACGCAGGAAGCTGGGAAACGTCGAAAGAGTTTAAGAAGAAGAAATGTTTATATTTTTTTGAAAAGCCATCCCTTTTAGAATATAGAATGCTTTTAAGAAAATTGAGTTGTGAAAGTTATCAGAAATTAAAGAAAACAGAGATAATTTAAAGTAAGTTTAATGCAGTCTTTTTATGTTATGCCATAAAAAATATCCTAATCAAATCAAACGTAATGTACCCACATTTTGTGTTGGCTGCAAAATCAGAAATATAACTTTAGTAAAAACTAAAAGTAGCTATAAAATGAAATTCTTTAAAGGATCAAACGAGTATTTGACTTCTAAAATTAATATCTTAAACCGGGTATCACACGATGCCTCTCGATCTTCTTTTTAAACCCCGAACTAAAAAAAAGGGCTGTTATAAGTTTGACCGTTATGTGCGTGTGTCTTTCTGTCTGCCTGGCATCGTAGCGCCTAAACGAATGAACCAATTTTAATGTTTTTGGTTCCGTTTGAAAGGTAATTTAACGGAGAGTGTTCTGCCTGGCTGTGTTCTGTTCTACCTAGAGAGTGTTCTACCTAGCAAGTACAAGTTTGGCATTTATAAGAGGACTTTATATTAAAATCCTCTATTAAATTACCAACTGTGGCATGTTGACAAAGTGGAAGCGTTTTTTATCCGCGATCTTAGTAAGTGTGATCGAATCTGAAAAAAAAATTAAAGTGGACAAAGGAACGGTCTAGGATGGAGTAGTAGTCTGTGAAGTGACTACAACTCTATGGACTATCAATAAATGTCAAAGTATTTGAAGACAACAAAACACATGTAAGTAATTTCTACACTTAGATTAGTTTATTTAATTAAAATATAAAATATTCTTTTTTTTGTTTTTAGAATTTACAATATATCTTGCAAGATAAAATGATTAAAAGAATTACAAAGAAAATAATATAAAACTAATATTCTCCAAGATAAATGTACAATGTGACATAACCTCTTTAAGGTAAGGTTTTGTTTGTTAAATTAACTCAGTGTTTTTTCTTTTTTTTTTATAAAATATGTGAAACTATATTGAAACTGAACCGTTCCGATCTTGTAGTTAAATTCTTGTGTGGAGTGAACCAATTCACCACCTTCTGTCTCCGACCCGTGACACAATTTATTCTAATATTGCACCGGGCAGAATACCGTGAAGATTAAATTCCGCGAAGGGCAGCGCCGAGCGAGAATTCGAGACACCCTTAAATGGCAGTCTAACTCGTGGTCCGCTACACTTCCAAAACGCGGTATTGATCACGTTCCACACAAATTTTATATATGTAATTAAAATCCGTCGGAAAGGTTCAGTTGCGTTTTTTTTTTTGAAAACTACGTATTTAAACTTTTTGAATTTTTTTGTAGGTAAATCTCCAATTACATCGATACAAGGTGGGACAGAAGAAAGATAACAAAAGTAAAACAACGTACCTTGAAAATCTAGGAAAAACCACCACAGAATACCGAGCGTACACCTCCAAACAAACAACACCAGCCGTTGATGAAATGTCCAGGTATAATTAATTTGATCGTTCAAGTAAGTCCACTTCTTTGAAGTTAAACCAATTATTTTATTTCCAGATTAAAATGCCCAATCCATCAATTGTACGATGTAATATTAAAACGTGCTTGCGTTGCGGGCACGAACGTGTATCTTATTGATTTTAATAAATTTTATCCTTCATGTGTACCATTCAACGGTGATTTTATTAAGAGCGCTCATCTTTAAATTGTCTGAGCTTTTTAGCTTCGTTCTGTATTCATGCGCCGAACTACGTTGTTATTGTTTGTTAACTTTTAATAATTGTTGCGCGTGGTGGTCATTCACACGTTAGTGTGTACTAACGTCCGTTCACACGCTAACGTGATTTTAATTCAACTTTTTTAATTGACTAATTTTGTTAGTCTTTTTATTTTATTTTATTTTTTTTTTTTTTGTGTGTGTGTTTAGATTTAGATAGGGTTTTTTTATGTTTTTTATTTATTTATTTATTTCTATTTTTTTTTGTATTTTCTTTTGTAAATATTTCTTTTCGTGTTCGTGTGTTTTAATGATTGTTACCTTTTTCTGTCCCAATGTTTTTGATCGCGTTTACTACTCTAATTTAAAAGATTTTTAATTACTATCAGCCAAACCTACAATCAAAATACTGTGAACCGAATTGAACGGTTCAGTCTCCCCCACTTTTAGGGAGAAATACTATTGTATTTCGGAATATTATTAAAGATATTAATTGATTTCTTCTCTTTCGATGAACGGCTTCAGGTCCTCGACGTGGGCTTTGTACCTTATTTTAGTTTCTAAGTCTTCGAGGTCGCATGAAACAGGGGTTGTAAAACGGAGTATTCTCCTGGGTGTCGTCCACCGGGGAATAAATTTTCTGGCCTCGTCGAATTGGGGACCACCGTGGTCTCTCTGTAGCACAATTTGGCCCTCTGTGAAAGGGTGTTCTGGTGGACGTTTGGCGTTATGGAAGCGTTTCATTTTGTCATGTGCCTTCGCCAATGACTCTCGGACCTTATCGAGATCTGGTGGGGGATCATCATGGATTATTTCATGCAAATTCCACCGGAGGTCCAATGGAGTTGGAACTGCTCGTCCTAAAAATACCGTCGAGGGGCTGCATTGGATCGATTCGTGGAATTGACTATTATGTGCAAATTGAAAATATGGGAGGAATTGATCCCATTCTTTGTGGGTGTTTGCGTATTGACGTAACATAATAGTCATTCCACTCTTGAGGTCCCTGTGGATTCTTTCGACGAAAGAGTTACTCGACGGTCTATAAGGTGCGCACAGAATGTGTTTGATACCCCATCGAAGGCACATGAGCCTAAATTTCTCGCCTGTAAATGCCTTATGATTGTCCGTAATGACGTGTCGAGGTGGACCGAAGCGTAACCAGACCTTATTGAGCTTGTCGACGGTGTTAGCCGCCGTAACACGTTTTACGGGAATGGCCTCCAACCATTTCGTGAAGCTATCCGCCACTGTGAGCACATATCGGAACCCGTTTTTGGTCATGACTAAGGGGCCAACGTGATCTATGTGGACCCTCTCCCACGGGTGTTCTGGAGTTTTAGAAGCTAATGGGGCCCCAGGTGCTTTATTGTGTGGTTTACACCGCTGGCATTCCGGACAGGACCTAACATAACCGCGGACCTCCTCAAACAGTCGTGGCCACCAGAAGCGACGGGCAATGGCCCTATAACTTTTTGTAATGCCGGGGTGGTTTGAAGCTATTCCATCGTGGTGATAGTAGAGAAGCATTTGTCTCATAGTTTTAGGTACAGGGATACGTCGCAACCTATTTTTCCCTACAATTTTTAGAAGAAGGGAGTCCCGTAACTCATAGCCTATCACATCATCTCCGGCACGTAGGCGCTGGATGATGAGCCGTAGCTCAGGATCGTCCTCTTGCTGTCGTTGCAGAGAGGTAAAGGTTTGTGGTACCTCGTCTAAAACTGAAATTTTACCTGTATGTCCGTCTGTCAAATTTTTATGGAAGTTGTCTGTGGGACTTTTCTCGTCGTTTGATTTTTTAATTGAAAATAGCCTTGAAAGGGCGTCAGCTACAACATTGGTGGGGCCTTTTATGTGTTCCACGTCAAACTCAAAACGTGAGAGTTTTAGTACCCACCTTCCCACTCGGCCAAGCTGTTTTGGATGGTTCATGACCCAGCTTAGGGCTCCGCTATCGGTGTTGAGTAGAAACCGTGTTCCTAGTAAGTACTGTTTGAATTTCTCCAGGGCCCAGACGACAGCGAGACTCTCCAGTTCGTATGCAGAATATTTAACCTCCGCAGGGGTTAATTTTCTGCTAGCGTACTGGATGGCTCTTTGGCCTCCGTCTAGTTCCTGAAGCAATACAGCAGCAATTGCGACACCTGAAGCATCGGTTTGTACGATGAAGCGTTTTTTAAAATCTGGGAAGGCAAGTACTGGAGCTTCTGTAAGAGCTTGTTTGACCGCGTTGAATGCTTTAATTTGGTCATCTCCGAAGTGGTACACCACGTCCTTTTTTCTGAGTGCGTTCAGCGGGGCAACTATTTCGGCGTAGTTGGGGATGAAACGCGAGAAGAAGGAAGTCATCCCCAAGAAGGATCTCAGTTGCTTAATGTTGCGAGGTATTCGCAGGTCCAACACAGCCGCTACCTTCGACCTATCCAAAGCTACACCTGACGCGGATATTACATGCCCTAGGAATTGAATGCTAGGTAGACATAGTTGCATTTTGTCCGGTCGTACCGTTAAGCCGGTATCTCGTAACCTAGTGAACACTATCTCCAGGTGTTTTAGGTGCTCTTCAAAGCTCGAGCTGTAAATTAAAATGTCGTCGAAGTAAGGGATAACACATTTATAGCGGAGGTCTGCGAATAACCCGAAGATCAAGCGGTTTAGAGCCATTGGGCTGACACTTAATCCGAAGGGAGTAGTCCGGAACAAGTATTGGCCTGTTGGTGTAGAGAACGCTGTGTATTTTCGGCACCCAGGGGACAGCATTATTTGATAGTAAGCGCTAGTTAAATCGATCACTGAATAGCAGCGTGAGCCACTCAAGCTCTGAAAAACATTCTCCATATTAGGGGAGGGAAAGCCGTCGAAGATAACTTTCGCATTCAGGCGCCTATAATCGATACACAGCCTGTTTGAACCATCTTTTTTCTTTATTAAAAAGGCTGGAGCCGAGTATTCACTCCGGCAAGGTTCGATAATGCCTTGCTCCAGGAGGCCGTTGATGTGCTGTTCCATTTCAAGCGCTTTAGGGGGTGAAAGTGGATAGGGTGGGCTCCGTACCGGTATACTGTCCTTTAAACGTATGGTGTACCAATAATCACGAGCACAACCGATTTTGTTGGTGATTGTGTCACTAAAGCGATTCAATAACGTTTCGAGACGGGAAGATTGAGTTTTCGGCAATGTAGGTGATGTGACGATGTTATTTATTGTACAGACTGTCCCTGGACACATGGGGATGGGTATTTTTGGGTTGAACATGAAGGTCACTAAGCATTTTTCGAAATTTAAAATAGCCTTCATGTGTTTTAAAAGATCAACACCCATGATTAAACTGAAAGTTAGGCTTGGTATTATATGAAACGCTGTCTTCCAAGTAAATCCGCCAATTCTGATAGAACATGTCAGCAACTGATGGACATTAGTGACAGTACCATCCGCTAATATAGTTTGGAGCGTTGTGGTGGAGATCTTGCCTAAACCAAGCTTTACTGTAGCTGTTGCCAATTTTTTATCACAAAAACTATGAGTGGCCCCTGAATCCAGAAGGCAATCGTACGTACAAGGTCCTATGGTTACGGGTATTGTAGGTAGGCTAGTACGTTGTGAACGAATTGATAATAATTTGCGACGTCCCATTAGACAACGATGGGGGGGACGAGACGGGGTTTGGTTGATTGTATTGTAATTGGAGATTTCAACTAGTTTTTTGTAGGTTTAGACCTACTGGAGTTCTGCTCCATTTGTGCGTACATTACTTGTCTATCCGTTATTTGACGCACCTCTTGAGCTACTAGGTCAAGTATTTCAAATGAATCCGGTACCATCCTAAATTTGCAGATATCATATGTCGCCCTATTCATGCGAGCCCAAAGAATTGTAATGATCTCCTGCTCACTAAGGTTGGCTCCAATGATTTTAGATTTGAGTTTAATATCATCAATGAACGCCGTGAATAATTCCTCTGGACGTTGCCATCTATACAAGTGTTCTGATATGAGCAGGGACCTTTCGGCCGGCGCAAAAAATACATCTAATATCCTGAAGCGAAGGGAGTCCCAGGTGGGATAAGATTGGATATTTGTAGCCCACCATCTTTGAAAATTTCCGTCACAAAACTGGAGGAGATGTGTTAGAAGAGGTTTCTCCTCCAGGACGTGTAACTCTGCGAGCTTTTGGATTTCCTCCAGGAATTTTATTATATTCGGTTTGCTGGAGCCGTCACACCGAGGGAAGTCTTTGAAGTACGTATCTATGTTTGCCTGATACTTAATTTTGTACATATTATCTCCTACATTACTATGCGATAAATTTATTAACGACTTATTCGTACTCTGATTGCAGGATTGGCTACATGATATCTTACTTATGGATTCACATAAATATTTTAATTGGAGATTTACCTCGTGAATATCATGCTCGTGTGATGCGTTGAGTCGTGTTTGGGAACGCATAAACTGGATGACTCTTGATGGTGTGGCGTCCTCCTCTCCTACTGCTGTTGTTGTCGCAGGTTGCCCAGTCGGACCTGCATGTGCTGGTGGCGCAAGAACAGGATGAAGTGATGGAGTTGTATTCGATTGCGTAGTTGGCGCATGATTCACATGATATGGATACGTTGGAAGAGCTTGTCCGTACTGTGGAACACTCCCCAACCCATAACCAAAATACTGATGCAGTTGTGCAGACGACGCAGGTGGAACCATACCAGGCGCCGGATTCAATATCGGTACGTTTCCAGGACTCGTACCAATAGTTGATTGTGGTACATTTCCAGCCAAAACTGTCGTGGGTAGGGTGGAATTGGCTTTCGACACTGATGGTGCTATTGTCGTAATACCATGAGCACCTGGAATATCTGGCGGAGTAGCGTAACTTGGTGAAGTTGCGTCAACAATGGTACCCAATCCAGCAGTGTTACTTGTTGTCGTTGTTGTGTTGACGGCGATTGTTGTAACCACCATTGGAGCATCTGCTGATGATGTCGTGTGCTTGTTGGACCGTGTAGTCGGCATCCTCTGGCAGTTCACCTAGACGTTGCGCTCGTACGAACAATGGAAAAAAAAATTAGTAGTATGTATTTTTTTTTTTTTGCAAAATTTATTTTAACTTATGAGCCAATAATCCTTTTTTTTTTTTTTTTTTTCTAATCCAGACTCGATCAACTACCCTACGCTATATGCTACCAACTTTGGCATTTATAAGAGGACTTTATATTAAAATCCTCTATTAAATTACCAACTGTGGCATGTTGACAAAGTGGAAGCGTTTTTTATCCGCGATCTTAGTAAGTGTGATCGAATCTGAAAAAAAAATTAAAGTGGACAAAGGAACGGTCTAGGATGGAGTAGTAGTCTGTGAAGTGACTACAACTCTATGGACTATCAATAAATGTCAAAGTATTTGAAGACAACAAAACACATGTAAGTAATTTCTACACTTAGATTAGTTTATTTAATTAAAATATAAAATATTCTTTTTTTTGTTTTTAGAATTTACAATATATCTTGCAAGATAAAATGATTAAAAGAATTACAAAGAAAATAATATAAAACTAATATTCTCCAAGATAAATGTACAATGTGACATAACCTCTTTAAGGTAAGGTTTTGTTTGTTAAATTAACTCAGTGTTTTTTCTTTTTTTTTTATAAAATATGTGAAACTATATTGAAACTGAACCGTTCCGATCTTGTAGTTAAATTCTTGTGTGGAGTGAACCAATTCACCACCTTCTGTCTCCGACCCGTGACACAATTTATTCTAATATTGCACCGGGCAGAATACCGTGAAGATTAAATTCCGCGAAGGGCAGCGCCGAGCGAGAATTCGAGACACCCTTAAATGGCAGTCTAACTCGTGGTCCGCTACACTTCCAAAACGCGGTATTGATCACGTTCCACACAAATTTTATATATGTAATTAAAATCCGTCGGAAAGGTTCAGTTGCGTTTTTTTTTTTGAAAACTACGTATTTAAACTTTTTGAATTTTTTTGTAGGTAAATCTCCAATTACATCGATACAAGGTGGGACAGAAGAAAGATAACAAAAGTAAAACAACGTACCTTGAAAATCTAGGAAAAACCACCACAGAATACCGAGCGTACACCTCCAAACAAACAACACCAGCCGTTGATGAAATGTCCAGGTATAATTAATTTGATCGTTCAAGTAAGTCCACTTCTTTGAAGTTAAACCAATTATTTTATTTCCAGATTAAAATGCCCAATCCATCAATTGTACGATGTAATATTAAAACGTGCTTGCGTTGCGGGCACGAACGTGTATCTTATTGATTTTAATAAATTTTATCCTTCATGTGTACCATTCAACGGTGATTTTATTAAGAGCGCTCATCTTTAAATTGTCTGAGCTTTTTAGCTTCGTTCTGTATTCATGCGCCGAACTACGTTGTTATTGTTTGTTAACTTTTAATAATTGTTGCGCGTGGTGGTCATTCACACGTTAGTGTGTACTAACGTCCGTTCACACGCTAACGTGATTTTAATTCAACTTTTTTAATTGACTAATTTTGTTAGTCTTTTTATTTTATTTTATTTTTTTTTTTTTTGTGTGTGTGTTTAGATTTAGATAGGGTTTTTTTATGTTTTTTATTTATTTATTTATTTCTATTTTTTTTTGTATTTTCTTTGTAAATATTTCTTTTCGTGTTCGTGTGTTTTAATGATTGTTACCTTTTTCTGTCCCAATGTTTTTGATCGCGTTTACTACTCTAATTTAAAAGATTTTTAATTACTATCAGCCAAACCTACAATCAAAATACTGTGAACCGAATTGAACGGTTCACAAGTTTAGGGTTCAGTACCCAAAAAAACTAAAAAATTGGCGACGATCTCAAAAATTGTTAAGGAAAAAGGTAATTTAATGTAGAGTGTTCTTATATATGTTTGAAGTGGGAGTTAAGGGTTCCGTACCCGAAACATTTATCGGGGGTTTAAATTTTTTAAATTTCACTTGTTCCTAGGTACGATTAAATTGATCGCTGTAAAAAAAATCTTTGGAATGCATAAAATATAAGACTATAAATTTTTACACCAATAAGTTTATATAAATTAAAAGTAATCACAGACCTAGTAGTACCTATAATTAACAAATATTATTAATTACTCACTTGTTGCATATTAAAATAAATATTAAATAATAATCTACAAACATTGAACCAAACCGTTCTAAGTACTATTTAATAACAAATAATTAACGCATATATTATTGATATGTAGGTAAATATTATTATTAATATGATGTAATAACAACTTTCAAAAAAAATTATGCATAATTTCTCTTATTAAAAATACATATTTTTTTTTATTTAAAACAAAAATATTGAAATGCAACTGGGTTTATTTTTAGAAATAACTTGTTTCTTAAATGTACAAAATACATCAGGTTTGTAAATTTGAGTATGGTAGCATCAGCCACAATCTCCTGATTATTTAATAGATTTATCACTAACGATTATTGTCTGTTAGATTTACAAATGAATTAAGTTAGATTAGTAAGCGATGTAATAGATTTTAAATAACTTTAAAAAACCGACTACAGCGGTCAATAAGCCGTGTTGTCAGAGACACTTCGAAATATGCAGACTTAAAGACGTCAGCTATCACGGTATTTTAAATTTTTTGAAAAAATGTTTACATTGTTGAAGAATTTTCAACTGAAGGATTTGCGCCCGCTATATTGGTTATTTTATCAAATTACCTATCCTATGTCATTTGAACTGTCATCAGAACTCAAACGGAACCATAATAACTTACCGCAATTAAAACCTTTGGCCCTATAAACTGTATGTCATCAAGTGAAAGACAAGGATTAACTATAACTCTCATTAAGATAAAAATAGCAAAATTACTTCTTTTTCCAAAGGTTTCTTATATCCTGAGCCGCTCAAACTGAAAGCGTGATTTTGAAAAAGATTATTTTACTTAAGTTTTAGGAAAATTAATTTAATTGGTTGACCTTTTATAATGCTATTCGGTAAAATATTTATTGAATAATAAAACTTACTTATTAATGAATTCGATCTAATTAAATGAAAGAATTATATAATACCATTTTAAAAAAAACAAAAAAAAATTTAACTAATACCTTAGTACACTCAAATAAAAGAAATAGTTATACTTTTTTCTTAGTTAGAGAGTAAAATGAAATAAAAAAGAAATTGGGGATAATAAGATACATATAAGAAAGAGCCTTGAATTGTATAAACAGTAGATAAATTTATTGTTAAATACTAAGATTTCAAAAATTTAATAGTAAAAATACCAATAACTTAAAAGAAATAAAACATTTTTCTGGGCCGATTTACAGAGACTGGTGAGGAGGCATCAAAGACTGAATGGTTTTGACTGCTTTAAATAATAATTCCCTAAAAATATTGTCTTTAAAAATGAGTTATGTAAATTATGAAATATTCTTTTTATTTCATAAAATTTTTCTATTGCAGTAGTAAGGATTCTTTTGGAGGTTTCATATCTTAAATATGGAAGTAAAATGTTGGTATGAAACTCTCCAACATCTAGATTAACAAATTTTACTTCGCCGAAATAAATACCAAGAAGAAACAATGCATTAGTTTCTCTTTGATTGCTTTAAGAATGCTCTCCTTTTTGTAGACTTCTCCAGTCTTATTCAAATATGTATATGTTATTTTGCTAATAGCCCCTTCTGTCTTATCTAGTTCTATTCTGTTTCTGGTATCCTACATTTTCGATTGCGGCTCCCGCAAAACTTAATCAACTCTCGGACTATATTTTTTTTGTATAATAGCACGTACATATTATTTTTTAGATGTTTTTAATGACTTAAAAATACATACCTAATTAACATTATTTAATTATGTATGCACTTTCTTTATGTTAATTATTTTTATTAAAGTTCATTTCTTCTATTCATAAGAATAAATCATCGTTTTATGAGCATTATTTATTTGATTTTATATTTCCGGTGTTTATTTTTTGTTTGTTTTGTTCTTTTATCTATTAAATTGCGGAGAGAAAAATATATAAGTGGTATAGCATTAAAGTGTACTAAAACATGAATTTATTTTTATTTTTGTCTAATTAAGAAGAATTTTAAACTTTTTAAAATGAAATTCTATTCACAATTATTTTTATTATTACGATTATGCGAAATATTATTTTTAAATTGTATATAATTAGACTAAGAAGCTGGTACGATTCTTATGAGCCATGATTTTCTGTCAAACTTTCGGTATCAATACCTTCTTTTTATCTTTGGGGGGGGGGGGTGGTTAACTAGACTAAATTTGAAAAAATTTAGTACGTTTTGAGAGCACACAATTTAATTTATCTGGTCTGATCTTCTAATTTAGCTTTAAATTAACTTATATTTAGCAAAATTATAAATTAGAATCAATTACATTGTACAAGGCTTGAAAACTCACTATAAGCCCAGGTTGGCCTCGTTAAGTTGATTTTAACTTAGTTAAAATGGGAAATAAAACTCGACTTCGGTAGCATATAACTGAACCGAGAAGCAACTGAGATATCTATTATATACAAAAACAATTCGCAGCGCAGGAGCTGGGTTAGCCGCTGAGCTAATATTTCTATTAAAATCGAATATTGCATTTTTAGCTTTTTAAGAATTTTTATTTCAAAACCCTAAGTGCCTAGAGAAAAAATCGTAGGAGTCTTTTGCTTAAAACTGATTAAAAAAGCAATAATAGTTCTTTTTTGAAAAAGTTCAAAATATTTTACTTTTCGCAAACCCTAAAAAAAAAATTGATCCATTAATTAATTCGAAGGAATTTTTGCTCTACAAGACATTTTTTAAACTATCTAATCTTTTTTTATTACCGTGTCATAGATAAAAGGACGATAAACAAATTTTCAGGTAAATTTTTCAAAAAAAAAAGCTATACAATTAAAGAATAAAAAATAAATTGTTATTTTTTATTTTGGAAAACAATGAAACAATAACAGGATTGCAATTGTTTGTCCCTAAAAGTGCAAGTGAATATTGAATGCTGACTTTTTTCTTAAAATTAATCGAAGTCTATTAAAAACTCGATTTCTTGGAAGTAGGCACTCAAAACTGGATACATTTTATAGGTTTGTAGTTAAATTTCAAGGAAATTCTAAAATTATTAATTCATGTAGCGTATGCCAACTTATTGACTTATTGATGGTTGATTAATAAAAAAAAAACAACATTTGATATCGCCAACACGTAAAAGATTTCCAACCTAATGAATTTGACTCCAAGCTTTCAATTATAGGGTGGACAAACGAATCCAATAAGCATTTTATGAAATTCACATTTGGTTGTGCTACTTTAACAGAGCTGGATAAAAGCCTCTTTTAAAATAAAAGTTTTCTCATACTCTTTGTATTTGTAAAATCGCTTATGGAAGCTGTAACGACATGGCAAATTGCGTTCCTATTGAATGCATGTTCATTCGATAGAAGCTACTTTTTCTTGTAGGCAAATATTACTTAAGCAACGTCTGTGGTTTTTACTCTTTTATTGCGGAATAAATTATCAGAAATAGATCTTTGGTTTTTATTTCGTGGTTTAGCTTGCAGTATTTTCAGATATGAGAACAATCTCTTACAAAGCTTTAAAAGGAAAACATTACGGAGTTTAAATTAGGAAATAGTGGGATATTTTTCAGAACTAAAAATTTTGTGATAATAAGTGATTTTTTTATAGGCTATGGGGTTTACAATCTGTTTACCGTAGCCCAACAAAAATTTACAATTTCTTACATTGGATATATTTTTTGGTTCATTACTATACATAATAAATGAATAAAAAAAATTAATTTTTACATACATATTTTGTTCATAAACACGTATGAATAGTTAGCAGCGGTAAGTATGTCTGATAAATAATTATAAATATCAATAATAAAAAGATGATCATATTATATTTTCAAGGACAAACATGCTTTTATATTTAAAAATTATTATTGAATTGGTTTGTTTTATAATCATTTAAATTTGTTTAAAAAAAAATTTTAACAACTATTGACATATGCATTTAATGTAAATAAAATGAAAATTACATGCTGTCAAATAATAATAATGTTTACTTCTTGATGAAATTGAATATTTTGCAATGAAATAATTTTTTGGCACTTTTAAAATTTTGTAATATGTAGGTACGGGTACGTTTAATATTCGTGATGAATATTAGATGTTTATACTTAGCAGATTGATTTTTTAGTGCGGAATTGTTATATTTCTGACGATAACAGACTAAATTATTTTACTTTTTATTGATTTATTTAATGAAGCGTGAAAAATTTAGTCTTTCAAATTACTCATGAAGATTTGCTCATTCTTCAAAAAATCTCCAAAACACCATCGAATATCTCGAAACAATATTATTGCCGAGATTTTTGTATTAGAGACAGTAATTCCATTAAGTGTTATGGATAAGTATGCTGGAGACACTTTTGGCAAGTCCAAAACTTATCAAATATTCATAAATAAACAAAAAAATAATTTTTAATTAGGATATTTATAACATAAAAATTGCATTGTACTACTTATTTTAAATTATCTCTGTTATCTTTAACTTCTGATAACTTCCACAACTCAATTTTTTTAAAATGATTAAACAGAAAATTTTGACAAAAAATACATATGCAAGTTTAAAAGATTTTTGCATTTTCTCAAAATTCATGGCAAGTTGAATCGATTGATAAAGTTTTAGTTTCCTAGGTAACCTAGATGTCAGTTTTTCGTGTCTGTTACAGTTTTGTTTTACCTCTCAACCAGCAAACAAATACCGTACGATAAGGGGCATATTTCCATCAACTTAATTTAGTGGGCACCTTTAATATCGTCATTCATGGTGCAAATAGTTTTTATTCTAATTTTCACCTGTATTACCTATTCATTGTTTACGGATGCTTATTCAGCGTGTATTATATTATAAAATTAATATAGCCTTCAATAAAGTCTTGTTTTCAGAATGGTATGTGAAGTGTAACGAAGAATTTTCTTAATGTTTTTCCAACGGATACTAAGTATATTTACGTACATATATTTTAATATAATGCTTTTTCTAAGAAAAAATTGGAATGGAAATAATATCAGTTACAATATTAGGTGCACGCGATGTTATAGAACAAATTTTTCGAATTAAAACAAGCCAATTGGAATTCTATTTATCTATAAAATCCTCCATGAAAATTAGCTTGCCATAGTCTTATTGGTCTTAACGAAGTATTACAAAAAAAAAAGTGAATTTCATACCATACTCTGAATACTTAATAATGACTGTTTGAATATTGAACAGGGAAAACTAGATTGTGGAAAAGCTTGACTATAATGTTTACATAATAGCATGTTCTCGATTGCATTTCAAATAAATTCTGAACAATAAACTATATCATAATACGATAGGATACGATTATTTTTTTCCTGTCAAACAGAATTAATAATTTTACAAATGAGTTTTTGTCAATAAGTAAAAACTGCCGATGAATTAAACTTTCTTTGTGCGTTTTCATGTTGCTGGAAAACTTTTGTATAGTTTTAACCCCGGGAACGTCCACAAAGAGAATTATAAATATTTAGTTTTGTATTTTTACATTTTCTGTTATTGTGAGACTTTCGTTTTTTATTTGTTTTTACATAATAATTTAATTTTTTATTCAATAAGTACTTTAATTTATTTATAAATAAAAATTACCAATAATTATTACATGTATTATTTTATTATTATTAGTGTATACTTGCATTTTATGATAAATAAAGTATAAAGAAAATTGGATCGTCTGAAGCGTGATTTGAAAGTTAAATAGATAAAACACGAAATATACTTAGGTACAGGTAAATAATATGTAAACAATACGCGGAGCTTCTAATAGTTACCTCATAGTATTTATGAACCTATTCATGAATAAATAATAACTCTAAGTAATTGTTTTTATACGTTTTAGATGAAAACAAAATCATTTTATACATAAAGCAATTCATGGTAATAAGCTGAGCTGTTTCATATTTTTCATTCAAACTAGTTTCTTCACAATAATCCAAAGACAGATGTTACCAATTTGCGAAGTGGCCTCAACACTTTTTAGAGAAGCTGCAAGAACTTTTTTTTTTTTTTTTTTTGGATCTGAACTTTGTATGCGTAATCTCATTAACCCAACTAAACATTTCCTAGACGGAATTTTAACATAATGCAGCAAAAATTTTCCCAGGTGAGTACAATAATGCGAAGGGGGGTGTACCAAACACTTAATTTAATGACAAAAGCTTAACACCTCATATGCCTATAGTTCTCACTTATTTCAAGAATAAGGAAATACGTTCACTCAAATTGATGAACACATTTTTATCCAAATTAACGAAGAGTGAGTTAATCCTACTAAACGATCTTAATAGAAAGCTCCAAATACATAACAACTTCTTACTGATAACACCCTGATTTTGTGCCGGAGAGTTCAAATAAAGTAATTTGGTGAACAAATCAATCCTGTTTACAATAAACATGAGTTAAAAAAATTTATAAGGTAAGCACAGACATGGAGGAATATCCAATTTCATTATAATAAGTATTTTTAAAGTAAATTTTATAAGCATCTTGAAATATAAATTTTCCTGTACTTCATTCAGTAGAGGAAAATACTTCAATTTTCTTTTATTTTGTGTTAGCCTTCCTCACGTAACCCTACCTTTGTGAAAGCTACAGCTACGTTCGTGGTATTTAAAATAGTATGGTATTGTGAATATAAAATTAAACAAGAAAAAATTTATTTGAAAATCGATATAAAAAACAGATATAATATCGATTAACTTAAACATTGGGAAAAAAATTCAATTAAATAGCTCATTTAAGGTAGTACTATCGGTAATAGACTTTGCATTCAGAATTGAATGAAACTTGGCATAGTTATCCATTATTATATCATAATTAACCAGTTAAATTTTTAGGGGCCTTCAGAGAACTGAAAATCTGAACGTCCAGTTTTGTGAAATAAAATAATATCTGTAATTTCCCATAAGGATCAATGTTAAAATATCTTTAAAATATTTTTTTCCACTTCTCTGAAGGCACCTAAAAATTTAACTGGTTAATTATGATAATGGACAACTATGCCAATTTTCAAATGCTGAATGAAAATACTATTACCAATAGTACTACCTTAAGTTATATTTTAGAAAAGAGAAAAAAAGAAATAATGTCAATTGAAGATAATTTTTTCTACAAATAAAGACAAAAAAAAGTGTATAAATAGAAAATTATTTTAACATAAATACATAATTAATCAATATTTGTAAAGCTCTTTATTAGTAGAATATATTTATTTAAATTTAATAAAATAAATAGATTCTTCACTTATATTTTTTGCTTCTTGTATTGTCAATTAATTCATCAGTCTTTGAAATTATTGAGATATTCATTCTTGTTGTGTTTATTGATTTATGCAATTTCTATAAATGTATATTCATTTCCAATAATTTTTAAATAATAGGTATATACAAACACATATAAATATTACTTTCTATAAACCGCATTTACTTATTCGATTTAATATCAATAGATATAGATACACATCTTTACAAAATTATCCAGATTTAGCGCCATAAAATTATTAAACTTAACCAAATGACACTATGAGAGATACTCAGGAGGCAATACTAAATGAAGTCTAGTTTTTTAGCATCCAAAAATTGACCAAACTTAATTAATTAGGCCTAAGTTATTATACTATAAACAGTGTTATATTACCTAATGCATCTATTCATGCAAAAACTAAAGTCGTCTGAAACCACGAAATAAATTTTTTTGCCAAACAAACCCTCGCTTCAGCGAGAATTGAAATCCAACCTCAAAACGATCTTCAGAAATTTATACAAGACTGGGTCAGTCTTGTTTTCCATGCTTGGCCCAATACAATATTCGTCCAATTTTAAATTGCTTGCAAATGAAGGTTTTTATTTTCTACGCTTACATCGTCGTCATTTTTAGGTGGGTAAATTATTTTATACTTCACGTCATTCTGCAATAGTCATCACGACAAGGTGTTAGACGTTTGGGCAAAATTGCCAGTATACAAATAAAATGTCTAAGTTATATAATGCAAATCCTTTTGGTCAAAAAAAAAAAAAAAAAAACTAATCGCTTTTCGATCATTGTTTAAAGCCAAACAAAAGTGATAATATGATATATTTTATCCATTATCCTAATTTACCCTTAGCTTCCAATAGTTTCAAGACTACTCTGTCGTTAAGATATTGGTCCCATAATTTTGTTAGGCAGTATATAAATCGAAGTGTTTAAATAAATAAAATACACAGATATAGTTAATTAAAAATCAAACACAATTATGTAATATAATTATTGTTTTTTTATTAAGAAGAATAGATTGTAATCAATTGATGGGGATACATACATACATACATATTAAATTTTATTTGCAATTGGTATTTAAAAATTATAGTTATTATATCTATTATTTATTGCATATTCATTAAAAAAATGTATATGATTGATTTAATTATGGTATAGAAAATTAGAAAATGTGAATATTTTAAATGTTTTAATTAAATTAAAAATAGTTAACCTCTAGACCATCAAAGATTCAAAGGTTATTTTTAGTTGTACATTATAATATTCCCCAGTATCAAGTGAAAATTAACTAATGTATCTACCACAATTA
This sequence comes from Chrysoperla carnea, assembly GCF_905475395.1. Taxonomy (NCBI): domain Eukaryota; kingdom Metazoa; phylum Arthropoda; class Insecta; order Neuroptera; family Chrysopidae; genus Chrysoperla; species Chrysoperla carnea. Next base: position 35,221,847 of record NC_058341.1, read on the forward strand.
GAGAGTTATATCCCGTTTGTACGAAGCATTTAGATTATATTTTTTCATTCCACGCATTTTCGTATTTTCGACACGACCGTCCCAAAAGAAAACATAAGTGTGTTTTGTATCTCATATACTTTTTCATTTACATTTCCAATTTTTATACCATGCATATATGTAATATACAAGGTATACTAAGTTTAGTCCCTAGTTTGTAACGCTAAAAAATATTGATGCTACGAACAAAATGTTGGTATTGCTGTTCATAAAATCACCTAATTAGTCCATTTTCACTTGTCTGTGAGGTCGAGTTCGTAAATGAGCAACATAGATCAATTGGGTCTTCGGTCCGTAGGACTCATCTTGTAAACCGTTAGAGATAGAACAAAAGTTTAAATCTAAGAAATATATACTTGAGTATTAAAAAAATACTCAACTTTTGTTTGAAACTTTTTTTCGTAAACATCACTGTATAGTATGTAATATGGAAATTACAGTTATGTATGTGTGACATGTATGTATGTGTTGTTTTAACTTGTTTATTGTAGATTTGCGACCCTTAATATAAAGTTGACGTCTAATTAAATAGCATAAAAATATAATTTCTACTAATGGACTTACGAACTAGAGTTGCGAGTGATATAAAAAAGATTATATGTTCTATGGTTTTTTGTTTATACCATGGATAGTTTTCTTGAAGTTGCGAAGAAGACATCCTTTAGCATGCTCTAGGCGAAATTCGAATAATTGGAAAAACCAAATATACAGATCGGTAGAAAATTTATTTGTACCTATAAAAGGTGTAGTTTTTAAATGAAAATAAATATGCAAAAAGGTGTAGTAAACTAGTTTTCCAAAATTACCGTTTTTTCTGCTAATATGATAATTTTTATATTACATGAAAAAAGATAATACTTGGCATACGTGGAATTGCTGCTTATTTACCCCAGAAAATCAACATATTTTACCAAATTTCGATGGTGAATTGTTGGCAGGTTCTTTTACAAAAAAAGAAAAAAACATTAATGTATTTTATAAAGGTAATATTTTATTTAAAAATAAGATTTCATCTAACACTTAATGTTTTTTAAAGATTATTAAAAAGTTGTTTGTCACATTCATTTAAACATTAATTTAATAATTTTTTATGATAATTTCATTTTTATATTTATAAACTTCAAAGATATTGTAATAGTATAAACTTACTCAATTCATTATACATATTTATTGTTTTTTAAATATATTTAGTTTTTTATTTTAAGATTTTATTTTTAATACAGAGTATATTTATTTGGTAACAATGATATTACACATAAAATTTTGTTTATTCGTAGAGGTATTATTTTTATACGAAACCCGTTGAAAAAATAATAGTGCTTCATGTTTTATTGGTTTAATTTCTGCACTTCCATTGTGAGAAAAAATATTGTTTGATTTTTATATTCTGAAATACTGCTTTTTAACCCCAGTTTTGTGTGTGTCTGTATGTCTGTGGCATCGTAGCGTTTAAACGGATGAACCGATTTTAATTTTTTTGTTTTCACTTGAAAGGTAATTTAACGGAGATTGTTATTAGCTTTGTTTCATGTGCGAGCTTCAAGTTTTATATCCGAAAAAACAAAAAAATTGGCGATTATCTTCAAAATCGATTCAGTTTGGAAAAGGCATGACATATAATTTTAACATATAAATAATTATTATGGAAATAAATGGTCAAATAAACATGGCTCCATTTATTTCGAAAAGTGAAATGGTAAAATAGTTAGGTCATTCAAAACAATAATTCTAATAATTCTAAGGTATACGCCGTAGTCAATCTATTATAGTTTTGTTAGTCATTTTAATACGGTGAAAAGAACATCGCACATATTGGGCAAACAAAATTTTATTTTATAAAACGATTGTCATTTTAATAATGTGAAAAGAATTTTAATAGTTTAATTATTATGAAACTGTAGAAGTATCAAATAATTTATTTGAATCTATACTTAAAGTAAGTTATTAAGATACATGAATTAAGACCCATTCGCCGCATTATTAGATCGAAAAAGGAGAGAAAATATGAAGTATAATGGTGTATACGCGACATTCATGGTTTTAGTTGAATGTTAAGTTTAAAAAAAATAAAACGCTTTCATACTTTAGTTCGTACTCTTTCCAAATATGTTTGACTCTGAGTTTATGATTCATGTCCACACCCGATTCGATAATAATAATTTTTAAGAAAAACACCAGTGAAAAATATATTTAACATAGTTCGGGGCTTAAAAGGATATTCCTACGATAAAAATAAGAAATCACAGAATGGAATATTATCTAAACAAAAATGATTTAAAAAACTTTTATCAATTTGCTCAATTTTAAAATAAAATGTTAAGCTGATATTTAGAATTATCTACTTGCCATTTAAGAATAATATACAGATTAAGTGCCCAGTTTACATAAACCCAAAATGCAATATTTGGTAATTATAATTATAATACATAATGAATTTATTGAGGATTATGATAAGAAAAGGTTAATTTAGAAAGTCATTATATGATATATTTTATTTTTATACAATAATATAATAATTTTAATAAATTTCTTCTTCTTTAAAAAAAAGAACATTTTATTTTAATAAATTAATTTCTATTTTTTATGAGATTATAGTTTTCTTTTATTGTATTTTTTTATAATTGCAATAATTCTTCTTTATATTTTTGTTATATTCAAATGTCAAAAGGTCATGTCTTCATCTGAATCTTTCTCTTAAGATGCTCTCAGTGTGTGAGTAAAAAAACGTTGTAAAAAGTGAAAGAATACATCATATACATACACTTTAATGCAATGTTACAGTTTGGCTGGTCCACATCAACACAAAATTCTTAATTATAGGGAATTGAAAAAAATACACTCGAACCAAGACTCGAACCCGTACTTCTTGGTTTCTTGTCAAGCGCCCTACCAATTAAGCTATTCGAGTTCTAGACACAGAATGGAATTTTTCAACTCATTGAATTTTTATTTTTAATTTGTTTATTCACTTATTTATTACTATTACTTTTTGTTATTGTTTACTTTAATCATGTATTCGATATTTATTTACATCATTACTAGACAAGATATTTGTCAGTTTAGTTTACACTGTATGTATCATATTAAAAACATCAATTAATCGAGAGACCATGATGTAAATAAATATCGTATATATGACAACGAAACAATAACAAAAAGTAACAAAATTCCTATTTCAAAGCTAAACATTTGAGAATAATATTCTAAAAAATTTTGAATTAGAGCTATGTAACGTCAAAAAAAATAAGCAAGAAAAATAAATGCAGTCGACTTTAATCAGTGCAATTTATTTTGTTAAGTCGAACCAAAAAATAAAAAAATAAACTATGCGATTTTTTATAAATTGGAAAATTGAAAGGCGAATTACTACTTGAGATAAGCGGAGTGGCTTAAAGATATCGCAGCTTAAAAGAATCCAAGAAACGGGCATACATGACTGCCTTGATCAAGTTGGGACAGCCTAATTTAATCAGCCAAAAATAATATAGCAATGTTAAACATATGATGGTCATTTTTGAAATTTTCCAATTTTTTTTGTTTTTGTTAATAAAACTGATGAATATAGCAACTAACAGAATTACAGAACTAAATATTTCAGTGCTTCGTTTGTTTTGCTTTATTTTCCAAGAAGGAACCTCGCAAGCCCGTCCAAAAATTAGTTATTGTAATTTTTCTAGGAACTGAGAGAATCCACACAAACAATTCTCACTAAGGAGATAAATTCATACTTTTAAAAAATCCCATAGGAGAGTACCTTAAACGGCGGACGGGTTTCTTCTGGTCCTGAACTATATAGTAATTTTTGGTATGGAAAATGGCCCAAATATAATCCCTGCATGCACCTTTTAAAGAAAAAAAATTTTTTTACCATTAGTATGAATCCGACTTTACAAAACAAAGACAGACAGAAAAATTGTAACTATTTACTGCATTCATACATTTGATTATCACTAATTATAGATTTAATTCAATAAAAACGGAAATATGCATTAATATGAATATTGATATCCTTTTTCCAATAATGAATTCAATACTAGCACGAAAAAAATATCAATTAACTGTATATATTTAGTTAAAAATTATTGATATTGATATCTTTAATGGTTTTTTTTTTATTGATTTTATAGGTGAAATTTTTATTGAATATTTCATGCCCTCAATTTTTCTTGTGGAAGTGTTTCCTTAGAAATTTTAATTTTAACAAAAAATCTTACAATAATAACTACATATATAGGATTTATTTTCTAATTAAAAGATAAATAATAAAATTAATACCATTTTATTTAATATTTGAAATTGGTTTTACATAAAAATTTAGGTCATAAGTGTTTAAACTTTTATACATTAACTCATAATTATTTTAAAATTTTATTGTCTTCTGTCCGTGAAAATGTGATCGATATTTTTTGTTTTCAAAATAATCTTGAATTGTAGTCCATTCTTTATTCCATTCTACCATAGTCCACTGTGAATGGAATTTTCGAAGTATTTTCTGGAATTTTTTTGTTGCTTTTCTATTTTTTTTTTTGTTGCTTTACAAAACCACTAGTTGAAGTAAACCTGAAAAAAAATCCATGCACTTTTTTATTGTCTGGAGAAAATGGACAGCAAAGTTTTTTCCTAAGTTGCGCCCTCACGGGCAAACAGTAATGTTTACGAAAGAATACTTCAAATAAAAGTTGTTACTTTTTATAAGTAATTAATTTTATGATTTCCTTTTTTGTGGTGACCTCTACAGCGTAAATATTAATCATTTAATTACGCCAGACCATGGATCTCATAGAGCCTTGAATAACTATCACGTATAAAATCAATATGTATAGTTACCTAAATTTTAAATTGGAAAGAGATTGAAATTAAATTAGCTCAAAATGTAAAAAAAGGAAGTTTTAAATGTATAAACGTTTTAAAGCTTTGAAGAAAGCTTAAAGTTTGAAACGTATATTTCATTCATCATAATTGGCTAGTCATAAATGATCTGGCTGTTTGGTACTAACATGACCTTCATAGCGTAGAAAAAAACACGAGTTACCTCTGGCATGTCCGAAATATGTGTTGAAAAATTAAAGGAAATTTACACCAAAAATAAATCTTGTCAAGGAATTTTACACAAAATATAAATATTGACTATAACACCAATTTTGTAGACAGTGCTATTTTTTAACTATAATATTTTTCGGGTATCCTCTGTCGTGGAATTCAGAATAGGCCTTTGTCCTGATGTTGATTTCAATGTATCTTCTGAAGATCTGAAATCAAAATTAAAATCGATTGATAAACATGAAAGATATAAGCAATTAAATTATTTATCTTATTCTTGCAAAGCAAGCCACGTCACCAAGTGTTATTCTCTTTTTATTTGTACATTCAAATTCTTCATATTTTCGTAGTTATTTATGTTAACCAAAAATTGATTTCACATGATGTTTTTACTTGATAACGAACGTTTTTTGAAGCAATAAAATATTTTTGGAGCAAAGGCTCATTGGATTTTGTATGCTCATACATCCTATTGCAAAGAACTTTCAGTGCGACAGGCCTCCATAAAACTCAAAAGGAAGTCAAACATTCGTACATTTTAATAGAAGTTCAAGTAGCTTACAATATTATATTGTAAACTATTGTATTGTAATATTTTATTTCGATAGCTCTACTATTGATTTTTCAACAGGATTGCAATCTAGTTTAATTAATATTCTTAAAATTTTTAAAGTAATACACATACTTGTCGAACAACATATAATTATAAAAAATTATGTAAAATGTTTTAAAAAATAACTATTAAAATAATTATAGTTACTGAACGCTTTGACAATAAAAGTGTGGTTTTATATATTTCGTCATTTTTGTGTTAGTAAAAAAAAATTAAATGTAAAAAAAAAACTCCATTAATATCCATCAATTATTTAACAAAAGATTAACAATATATTATTATTTTAATTTAAAAAAAAAAAGTGTAATCAAGTTCAAGGACACAGGTAAATGAAATTATGTTGTGTTTAGGTACAACGTAACTCTAAGAAAAAAATAGAATAAAAATATACTTAAAAAAATTAGAAATATAAAAACATGTGGGTATTGTTAAATTGTCCACTTCCTATAAACTAAGGAGACTAAGAAGTAACGTTAAGATTTCCAATGGCGAGGGATATCTCCAACAATGGCTATTTTTTTAAATAATATCACGGTAAAAGAAACAACAGGTAGGCTTTAAGCCTTGATATTTATTAATAAAAAGTCAAAAGACTCCAAATTCAAATGTCCTTCTAAATAAAATAGAAAACTCAATTTATAAGGAAAATTTATTCCAAAACTATAAAAATTGCATTCGTTTCTTTAGTAGTGTGCATTCAGTCGTAGCTAACGCAAACGCTCGTGACTGCAAGACTAATTTCATTCCTAACGAGTTTTATACGAAAATAATATCTAAAATTCAGTCCTCCTAAAGAAAGTCTCGAAAATGTTGCAAGCTTTATAACCAGAAGTATTAAGAGGTATTTTAACCAACTTCAAAAAAGGAGATGGTTTTCAATTAGACTCAATTTGTTTTAATGTTTATTACCTCAGAACTTTCGACTGGATGAACCGATTTCGATTATTCTGGTTTTATTTAAAAGCTGGTGCCATCCCATTCCGTGTGGTCTCATTTCAATTTAGTCCAGCTCTGACAATGACATCCATGAGAAAACCATATAAGTCTTTAATTTGTATTAAGTATGTGCGCGACAAATAGACAAATAACTAAATATCACGCCAACCGATTTCGATGAATCTTTTTTTAGTGTCAAATAATTTAGTTATTACTTCAGATTGACTAAAAATCAAAACCGACTTCAAAACAAAAACAATTCCAAAACATATTAATATGCACTAGAAAGTAAAAAAATGACGATTATATAATGTAGTTACAATTATTGTAATTTTTGGAGCCGGTCGCGGAGTCAGCCAAGTTAATGTAGGAAACTATTCTGTCACAGTTGTTTTCTTGGTTGACACCGACTCCAAAAATAATAATAATTGTAACTACATTATATTTTCGTAATTTTTTTACTTTTTACTGCATATTAATTTGTTTTTGAATAGTTTTTTTATTAATTGCCAATATTTTTGTCATCATGGTTTGAAGACAAAATGAATATTTTGATGGAGTGATACTTCTCAGATATATTACGGCTGCTTACAAACGCCACCGCTCTCCGAGGAAACCAAACCGATGAACATTTTTCCATACCACACAGTAACATTTATAATAATTTAACAAATGATGATGACAAAATTTCATTAATTGGTGGGAAATTATTGTAAATAGTTTTGCTTTATTATAAATTTAGGTAGGTTGGTTGATTTGTATGGGATTATTGTTATTATATTGTGAAGTGAAGTATTATCAACCTTCTACGATGTTGATGTTGATTTAAAATTGATGGTCACTAACACTTTTGTACGTTTTAGTTCATTCATTTGGAACAAATTAACCATAAACAAAATAGTTAATTTTATATACAGATGATTTTAAACCAACATTAAAATTTTAATAAGAAATAATAGCAATAGACCAAGCAATTTTAATAGAAGTAGTATTACGACCAAATGAAATTTTACCTTTACTTAAAATAGAGTTCAAGTTCAATAAATCTACATGACTTTAGAAATTGAAATTGAAAAAAAAATGAATACTGTAAATTTAGCCCCGAATCCAAATACAGATACTTGTTGGGTTCTTATAAATCAATAGCAAATTACTACTTTCAAATCTCACATATAAAACAGCAAACGTTTTTGCAACGGATTTTAAAAATGGTCTAAATTTGTATAATTGAAAACACAGGGAAATAATATACACATTAAGATTGACAATCCATCCCAGTGCTTAAACCTTAGCATCAGATCTTTATCCAATTAGCTAAAATAAAATTGTAAAAGAGATCTTCAATGATTTTCATGAAATAAGAACGAGAAAATATTAGGGTCCATAAGAGATACCGTTTGAAGGTTAAAAAAGAAAAAAATGTTCCTTTATGTGGTTATTTTGAGATATTACACTAGCTTAGGGATCATCCATTAATAACGTCACACATTTAGGGGGAGGGAGGGGGTTAACGAAATGTGGCATTGTGTGACAAGAGGTGGGAGGCTAAAAATCGTAAAATTGGTGTGACGTAATTTATGGATGGCCCCTTAGTAAAAGGCATCGTAACTTGAAAGGTTTAAATCAAATTTAAATTTCTAAAGCTGAATATTAAATCAATATTAAATTCTTTATATAAACACTATTATATTTTGTATTGTATTCACGATTCCCAAGTTTTTGTAGTTATGCAAAATGTTTACATTTTCCACCAGGGTTGCTAGTTTTGAGTTCAAAACGGATTCAAACAGACAGCTTGCCGAAGTGTTGAACTATTAGTTAATCTTGATAAATGAGGTTTGCACTTTAAAATCTTTTGTTTCTTTTTGAAATCTAAAATGTAAAAAAATAATCAAATATTGCCAAATTCATTTAATTTGGCAATAATGGCTATAAATATCTATCCAAAATTAGATATTCTTTCACATCCTCTAATTTTTTATAAATAAAACATTATTATTATTCAACAACGTGCAGAATTTCAATTAATTCGATTAATGTCTTACCGACTAACCAAGGTAAGAAATGAATTTGGTATTAACCGGGGTACATGATATTCATTTTAAAATTTCAGTTCATAACGGTAAATCATTTGGTTCACAATATCGAAGAAAGATTCTAAATTACAATTTTTGATTTGTTTTCAACCTTGTGTTTTCTTTGAAAAGCAAACATTAGACTACCTGATCGAAAAGGGGTAAATAAGATATCCTTTAACCCCGGTGGTTCTAAAAAGAGCGTTGCAGGTTTGATTTCTATCCAATTTACCAAATTGAATCAAGCTAGTCGCACCTTTATTGAATTCTTTATACAATGTTAAGAAAATCATTAATAACGTTAAGCAGTTTATAAAGCAGCCTAAAATGTTTTGAAAGACAAAAGGTGTCGGGAGACACGGGGAGTTACTGGTGCTACATGACTGATTTTTTCTAACCACCCATGGCCCACCCATGGCATGGTTCATATTTCCACCAAACATTTTTGAATCACCATTTATGTAACAAATCATTTAAAATCAATGTACTAAATTGTAGCTATATATTTTTTTTTCAATATATTTAAATATATATATAAATTTTTTTCGATGCTGATGATTCGCCGGTCATCCGTCGTTGATTTTAATAGCGAAACCTATTTTAATTATATCGTCATAATTACATCATTATAAAAAAAAAAATCGTAAGACTTGTGGCACCAACATTAATGTCTGCTGGTTCATTGAGCTGATTATTTTTATTGTTTAAGATCACAATGTTTATTTTCATTCATATAATTATAATATACAATGAGAATTCTTCTTTAAATCGTCTTTTTTTTGTAAATGACTACTTTAAATTTATATAATGGCACTTTGTATAAAAAAAATTGAATAAAAATCGAAAAATTTTTCATTATTCATAAACTATCAAATTTAACATTTTTCCAAACAAAAGGTTACTCTCAAGGGGGTCCTTTGGCCTCCCATGTTAATTAAACAAGGAAAAAGAATTTTTTTCCAACAGTTTAAGTCTTTATCTATCCTATAGTGAAATTTCGATAATCCCTTACCGTGTAAATATGTTAAACCAAGAGAAAAATAAATTTGCATCCAAAAATTTGCTTGCTGTTCCAAAAGTCCGTAACGACCTATCAGTTTTTGCTACATTCAGCAAATCATAATTCAATCTAAATTTCAACTAGTTTTTGAGATAAATTCGATAAAACAAATTCTTGGCAATATTAAAAAATTCTCGGGATTTGAAAATATTGCAACGAATTATAGTGGAAGTGATTTGCAAAATATATAAATGGTTAGATAATAGACTAAAAAATAAACTTTATGGAAACGATTAGATTTATCATTTACTAAAGTTGCGAGAATCAAGTTTTTATTTATAACCACGGCAATGAAAAAACGTTAAGAGAAGTTACTGTTTTACTTTACAGTTTTCTTTAATTTATTGTATTAAATTAAAGCTTCGCTTTAAAATTTCATTTTAATTTCAATTCAAAGTTTTTAATACTGCTGCTAGACATATGTTTTTAAAATTTAAATTCGTTTAAGGGTGATTATCTCCAAATAAAACCGGATATTATAAGACATGAACAACATATGAAAAGGGTAGATGACATCTATTTTTTAGTCACTATATTAATTTATATTTAGACTTTTACCTGCCTATAAAAACCATTTAGCTTTCTTTAATTTTAATAAAACACCATATACTTGCGGAAACAGATGTCAAAAATATATGTATTATGTTGGTTACGGGGTTGATTTTAGAATCTAAATGTTATTATGAGATATTTTTATTTTTTATTTTAATTTAATGACATTTTGAGTGTTCTAGATGTTGTGTCTCCCAAAATGTACAATCAATTCAAAAAGAATGCGGTATGTATTCCATATTTAGGCACGGCAGAAAAGGCTCAATATTTTCGAACATTTTTATTATTTTTTCCGTCATCATAGCAAATTATTGCATAAAATATCACATATCCATCAAAATTTTTCAAATTCTCGGTCATCAAGTGTCATTTTCTACTCTTTAGTACTGATGTCTTGAAATAGAAGAATTCAACGTCTAAACGATGGATTTTTACAAAGTGTAATTTTGTAGCTGAATTCATGTGAAAAAATTTAAATTTTTCCACAAATTGTATGAATCATTTCTATCGTGAGTAAATATTATTATTATTTATTATTAAACATAAATATAAATTTTCATCTATATGACTCAACTTACTCAAGATCATTCGACCATCAATAAATAAATTTTCATGTTCGAAGTTAAATCTATGTATTGACTGTCAGACATCATCTCAGTAATTATGACTCATTAAACAATAAATATATGTATATAAATTGAAATAATAAATTGTAATTAAAGCATTAATACACATAGACGTTTGTATTAACATGATGTAAGCACTCATAGAACGTCTGTGTATACATATATTTTTGGGCTTTTGAAAAGCTCAACAAATTTTAGCTTCGTTTTTCAGCTCTAATAATGGCCTATTTGGAATTTGTCCCAGCATTATACTGTTAATAACTCGAAAACGGTGAATTAAAGGAAAAAATCACAAGGGGCCTTTTTACGAAAAATGATTCAACCTGACATCGTCCGGAATGTTAATCTGTAAACTTATCTCATCAAGAATCAATGGAAAAAATGCAATCCTCTCATTTTCCAAACTCCAATATAGTCAAGTCCAAGTTTATTAAAAAGAACTGCTTATTTAAACAGATTGAAAGAAAGTGAGATAATAAAATGTGACGAACGATAAAGACAGCAAATGATATACTTTACATTGCCAAGTTCATTTTTCTTAATTTGGTGTTTAGATCACTCCTCCAAACTATGATAATACACATCTTCTGTTTGATTGGTCCGCGATTTCATGAATGCCTTAAATTTTTATTAATTGGCTTATTTAATTATCTCGCAAATTAGGCCTCGGATCCAAATTTGGTAAATCATTTCTTTCTTATTTTTTCAGCTTATTCAGGAAGGGAAGAGGTTTGTAGTTTTTTATTTTGAAAATTACTCCAGATGTCGACAAATTTTATTGTTATTTCTCGTCTTATATTGTCAAGTTATCACATAATTCACCATCAAAGCGGATCTAATATCAGCTTCAATGATCAGAAATCAATGAAAACATCCATCTATCGTTTTACCATAAGACCAATTTTAAATATACTTACTTCTCTCGGAGTCATTTATTTAATGAAAGAATCGTGCAACCCCCTCTTCCCCGCCCTAAAGTTTTCAGAATTGATTTAGATTTATATCAACATCGTATACAAAAAAATCAAGCTTTTTATCCAAAATTTCCCTGGCGCTCTTGCATCCTTAAGTGTATTGTTATTGATTTTCTATGGAATAAATAATATTCCTTTGAAATGAACATTAAAGTATACCAAAGTCTTCAAAGAATTCACCAAAAGGGGTTTTTATTGTACCAAAGCTAGTGCTATGAAAATTTATAAAGACTATTATTATATACACAAGATTAAATTTAGTTCTAAATTTACCAAAATCTTGCTTTCAGATACGTTTTGAAAGAGACTTCGTCATATTTGTGCAGAAATACTCAAGCGATTATTTTGTGTATAGAGGTAAAAATCATATATATAATAATTAATTTACATATGTGTTAAATCACACATTAATAGAAGTTTTTCATCATGATTCGTACATTGATGGTACACACTAAGTAGAAACAGATATCATTCTATTAAACAATAATCATATATACATCTCTCACTTTATTAAAAATAAAATACAATATTTTATAAAATATAAACAGATCATGCCGGTACTTTTACCGGCAACTTTCTGTAAATACTTAAAGAAATAATTAAATATCATAATAATAAGTATAGAAATGCTTATTTTATTTTATCGAAAAACATATTATTAAACAGTGATAGCAATATTTGTATGGTATCATTTTGACTTCATTTATAAAATGCCGTTATTTTCAATTAAAGTGAATAAAAATTTTATTAAATATATAGAAATGTATATCTTCTATCTTGTATTATTAGTATGATAATAATGATTTTATTATAGAAAGGTAGTTAGTGGTAAGAATTATATGATTGTCTTTATTTATGAAAACAATTTTCAAACAAATTCAATTGCATTTCTATCTAAGCGAATAGTACCTCACCTTTAGAGCTACCTTAGTTGGAGGTGAGTGTGATTAAATCCGCAAAGGGGTTTTTAAAAGCTAAGTGATTTTCCACCTCTCCTATGAATGAGTGCGTTTAGAAAATATTATCATTCACTACTGTGTTTTGGAAAAGTTAAACGTGAGGCTTCACTTAATGCAAAAAGTATAAATTTAAAATATATAGTATGTAACTTCCTTGATTTCCTGTCGCCTCCACCATTTTGTAATAGTATATTACGACCCTAGACCAGAAAGTGGGAATTCCTTTAAAGATATATTAAGACCAAGACGAAGCCAAAGTACGTCGGAATTGCGGTATAATATAACGATTCAAAGTTTTTATAGTGAAGTTTGTCTTTTAATTGATTATATTCATGCTATTTTTTATTCCCTGTGAGTTCTTACAATCAATAATATATTACATCACTTAAATGATTTTTGAGCATCGAGCAAAGAAAAAAAGCCTTAAATAGAATCAATAATACATCAATGCAAATTTATTATTAATAGGACAAAATGGCTCTTGTCATAATTGTACACCAGGGCAAAGAAGACCTGTGAAAAATATAGTTTTTAATATAAAATGCAAAGTTTTATGCAGCCGTTAGTGCCGGAAGCTAAAACATCGCTCATACTTATAACAGAATAAAGGCATACTAGAACCTTACGGAAAACTGCTTTGAAATTCAGAAAGAATAGTTTCACTAATCCGGTACTTCAGTACTTCGTCACGTTCATCAGTTTATCACCCTCCGCTCTTCTTTAAATATAAATAATCCGAACATCCAATTATCTGAGACCCCATAGCTTTTAAAAGCCCATAGGTCTTAAAAGTGACAGACCAATAATATTAATATACCACTAATATACCAGTGACGAACCTGACTTATTTTCTGTCTACTTATATAATCTAGCACCCACGATCGCATAAAATTTCGTATTCTGCACAAAGAACTATCTTTATTTTGAAGGTTTGAACTTTCAAAAGGGCTGTTGTTACTTTATAACTACTGAAATTGCTCGCGTAATTTTAAAAGTATTAAAAACCATACAAATATACAAATCCTCTATGTCTTACAATTTAAACGATTTATTTTTGGTGATCTCTGGTCAAGTGTCAGACTTGTGGAAAAGTTTACGCTAATTAAGACTAATTTATTATGGAATAATTTATACTTATAATATAGTTTATTATATAACTGTCATAAAATTGGTTCAATAATTGGCTAGCCCTAAATGTTACGATTAAAATTACATTAAAGCTCATTACATTTATGTTCTGTACTAATTAAAAAAGCCAATAAAATTGATTATTTGAATGATCAATGGACGCCTTAAGGAATATAAAAAGAAGTTGAATATTTCCTTCATTTTTTATGAGAGTGACGATAAAATTGAATACGATGGATTAATGAAGACTTAACAAAAGGTGTAATACAAAAAAAAAACGGGAAAAGAAATTATTCAGAATATTTTTTCTGAATCTGACTAAGAGATTCACGAGGACTGCGAAAAATTGGGAGCGGTGAAATATCTTTTTTGCATCTACTTTCACAATTATTTACCAAAGGCCTCTTGATAGAATCTTACTTAATCTGGCACTCCTGCCAATCCTTCAAAGATCACACAGTCAAAGCAGATATCTTGCGAAAATTCTCCTTATCGGTCGAAGTGGAACAGAGAAGTTTATAAACTCAACTGCGTGAGCAATTGGTAAAGGTGGATTTACTGTAAAGAAACTTTTATACCTTCTTATATACTGATTTGAAGCGCTTCGGATCGAAGATCCAAGATTTCCCTTGTGTTTAACAGGAAGAAACTCCTTCCCAGAGATCGGGGAAGTGTTTGGAAGTGCTTGAAAAGGACAAATCAGTGAGTCAACAACTGGTAGTACAAATATTCAAGTATAAAAAATCTGCTCATCCGTCTTCAAATACTCAACAACAGTAAGTTTCTACTCGATTCATGTTGTTATAGGTGCTGTTTTATATTTGTTGTTCTAGGCCTACTTTGCCCATACACAGCCATGTCTGACATCAACACGTTCTCTTGAATCAGTCGCAAACTGAATACTGTAACAGGTGCAACAAATACCATACTACAAATAGTTATAATATTTACAAAATATAAAAATAAGAAAAAAACTGAATATAAACATTTTGTTTTCATCAACAAAGTTTTACCCGCAAGGATTATTATTTTTTTTAGTGTGAAAAACCAGGATAATTTTCAAGTTTGATTTAAAACAGTGTGTTTTTTTTTATTATTAAAAGTTGTTTTTATTTTATAATTTTTTGTGTTTTTCATTTTATATTGAGTTTGTAAAGTGTGTTTTCTTTTCTGGATTTTTATTGTAAAAGTTTTTTATTGAAAAATTGTAAGTGTTGTTTTTTTCTTCTGTTAATGAATTAATTTAAGAGTTTTTATTAAGTGGTTGTTAATTAACTTTTTTTTTTAAGATTTGTTGTTTTGATTTTTTTTTCTTATAAAATTTTTTTAAAGTATGTCATACTTTTTAAAATAATGTAGGTTGTCTGATATTATAGTTGCATTGAGTTGTGTGTTTTATAAGAATTTTGTGTTTGAAATTGATTTCTTGTTTAGTTTCTAAAATATTTTTTATAAATATATATTAGTTTTTAATTTATAAAAATTTTTATAAATGTTTGAAGAGAAAGGCGAATGTTTTTTTTTTAAATAATATTAATTGATAAATAGTTTTCGGTGGTTTTTTGGTGTATAAATATCTTCGGAGTTTTTTTAAAGTTTTACCTCTTTATAATTTTAGTTTTGGATAAAAATCGAAATATAATAAGACCAATTTCCCAGCTTAGAAACCACTTGTAACAATAGTAAATGTAATAATGAAAATGTTAAAATTATGGTGGAGGCGCAAGGAATATTAACTTTTTTAACAAATACCTATGTTAGACGCATTTGTCCTTCCACCTTCTTATGTGACAATTTATATTGTTTTTACGAAAGAACTGATAATCTAGATTATCGTAAGGATTTTCATTAAACATTGAATCTTACAAAAATTGAATGCAATAATGAAAATAATAAAAGTAGGGTGGAGGCGCAGTGAATATTAACTTTTGAAACAAATATACACAGCACCTTACGAAAGAATTGATAATATTTATAGAATCGAAAAGATTTTCACCAAACATTGCTAATTTCTATAAAACTATATTTCTCTGCGAGCTTTAGCCGGCCATAAATATCTAAAATAAGTGTTAATCCCAGAAAGTGGAAATGTTGTACACAGGCTCCGAAGTTTAAGACAGTATATCCTAGAACGCTTTTCGTTTATAATTCATAAAAAATAGCTTATTCAATATTGATTTAATTTTTTGAAATTACATTCAGCTCGAAACGTCATTAATTAAAATCGAATTTGATTAAAAAAAATGCCTATAAAACAGGTTGAAGTTAAGAAATAATATAAATTTAATTGCATATTGTAAAAAATTACTTCATAATTCATATTTGGTTAAAGGATATGTTGAATTTTGAAATGTAATACGATTTATGTATTTTATGTTCAGGAATTCAATTATACAGGATGAATTTCTTGTATTACAATATAAAACATGTCTTTTTGGCTTAATATCATTGTTTTTATTTTTGTCAATTTTGTCAATTTTACTCGTATTTCCGTTATTGGAATTAGGAACTTTCAATGGCAACTTTGAGAAAAGATCAAAACTACATATTTGCATATATAGCAAAACGGGTAAAATTCGTATTTGTTTCAAAATTTCTCCAAAGACGTTCATATTTACAAATGAATTCGTAGACCAGTTTTAAGCCCGAAAAATGTACCTGGATCCTGATATGAATACTAACATCAATTGATAAAATCCCTCCAATCCAAAAAAACTTGTTTAGCTGATTTTGATAATTGTCAATCACATTTGCTTCTCGACGAAATTTAATCATATGAAGGTTACTATCGATAAAAGATGCAAAACTGAATCAAAATTGAAACATGGCGTATTCAGCAAAAGTTCGCTTCGCGGTCGCGGTCCTTTTTCGAATTGGTTATAAATTAAAGTTAAATAACTAACCCATATGGGATTTTTCAAGAACTTTCAGTTTTGTATGAACACAAGTGGCGCTCATTTGAAAGAAAATATTGCAGTAGGCTAGAAATATTTTTTGGTGGGAATCACAGAGTGGCATTCCGATGAAATTTTCTGGTTGAGAATTAATCTATTAATCCATTTTTTATGTGTACAAATTAAATATGTATTGCCATACCATTTTTCCCAACTCTTCCACCATATAATTCGATGTTATCCACCTTTACAATTGGAGATGTAATATAGTTGTTTTTGGTTTAAGAACTTGAACATCTTTTCTCTATTTCTCTGTGTGTGTCATGAAATGAGACTTTCCAATAAAAATAGGCATAGAGTTAATTGTTCAAGTTAAATGCAATATAAAGTGCGAATTGTTATGCCAAAAGAGATTATTTTGTAATTTTTTATTCTTTTAATTATTATAATTCAAATTCTGCTGGCCTAAAAATTGTCCAATTACCTACATGAATAGTTGAATTTTACGATGAAGGCACAAATTTAAGTTATTCTTTATAAGCTATTTTCTATTTCTTTGGAAATTAATTTTTCAATCGAACTATTTATTTCAAATAAAGTGGAAATTCTTCAATGTTTAATGCTCGAGGGTAGTTTCAATTGAATCACCCCGTATATATGTAGGTGTATAATACATGAAGACTTATCAATGAATACCCATTATAATATAAAATATATTAAACCGGTCCTTACAAAAATACCACTAGTGTACCGAATGCATTTTTATTATTTTTTAAAATTAGGTCATCTTATTTAGGTATAATATATATATATTTTTATTTATAGAACATTTATATGTTATTTCATGTGCAAAAAAAAACCGGGTTGAATGGCTTTGCAAAAATCCAATATAAGTTTTAAACACGGAAAAGATTTCTTTAAAAAAAAAAAAAGGTGTTTTACACAGGTGTTTTTTGTACCTATATATTTCTGATATAAAGTTATTATCTTCACATGGAAATTTTTAATCCAAAATAGTTTGATACAAAAATTCTAGAACTTTATTTATGTAGTTTTGTCGAAGCAAGAATTTTAAATGATTTGTGAAAAAATATGTCTGTTATTGAATTAATTTCGTTGAATTTTGTGTTCAAAAAGTGGGAAAAAGATAAGTTGCTCCTCGTACTAAAGGGACAATATAAATCGATATTTCTCAAAAATGGCTTTGATATCTTTACTTCACAAAATTTATTGTCTACTCATTTAAAATTTACATACTGTTTCCCTAATCTTACTATTAATGGCACAGATGTTTCCCTATTCGATACCTTGAAAAAGTGACCATGTCAATATCCCATGATGCAATAGTAGAAAAATCGTAAAAAGGCAGGAAAAATTACTTTAGAATGTAAGACAAATTCATACGCAGTTATTGAATAATTCCTGTTCTTAGCTTGAATGGTGGAATGCTCCGTTAAATATTGACTTTTGGTCAATTTCCCTTGTTAACAGAAAAAAGCTGTTAATATAAGGCTATGTAAGCTCAGTAAAAAAGCTTTTGTTATATATGAATTTTTCTTGTATTCCATGTGAGTTTTTACATTTAGGTACACAATAGTTATTCCTGTGTTAACGGCGGGAAAAATCATATCTACTGTAAGAAAAATCCCATATAATACATACATTGAACTTTTCCTCCGTTTCCTTCGAGATATGACATATTCCTATGTAGGTTTAGGCATTTTTCCTATAGTGCTTAAATAGGAAAGGAATTATATTTCACGAGAAACGAATATTAAAATTTTTGACGCCATTACCAGTCAATTTGGATCGTACAAAATTTTTAATTATTGATCTTACTGAAGGATCTAATCCACCACTTCGTTTTTATTATTTAAAAAATGATGACCACCGTAGTTATGTAAGATGTTTATTACAAATTTTTCCATAAATGTCAAACTTATGTGTTTAATAAATTAATAATTTTCTAACCGATAATTATAAAAAGAGGACTATGATATAACTATGAAAAACTGGTTATAATTACGTTTTTTAATACGAAATTGATATGTTTTGCTTATTTTTTATAAATATTTTTTCCTTTTTTTATAATATTTTCATTTTAATTAGGAATTAATTTGTTTTCATTAAAAGGATGACTAGTATTGTTATTTTTGTTTATTCGTATTTATTTTTCATTTTCGTTGTCATCATAACAAGTCTAGGATCAGGCGTAGTATTTGACAGTAATATGTCATTTTAGTATGGCTAATAATATGATGGAATGATTTCAAGGTCATGTGTATACTTCTAAGAACATATCCATAGTCGAAAACTTCTCTTTCCGGTGTTCTAGAAAATTTTAACTGCTTGGCAATTTTAAAAATGATGATTTATCATGAAAGACAAAATTCGAATAAGAAGATAATTAAATAAAAATGGGAAATATCGACAGAAGTGAAAAGTAAAAACTTTGAAATAACTGTGTTTTTTTTTTTTTTAATCCTTCAATTCATTGTTGCAGATTAATAAATAATTAATAGTAGAAAAATTAAAAGTTCATAATATGAAAATTATTAACATACTAGCAAAATCCGGCCACTTTTCGCTATGGTTTTGTCTGATATTCATTTTAAGGGAAGTAAATAAAAATAGTTTTGAAACACATTTGAAATTTATATGACTTTAATCCCATTTTTCATTTATTTAAAAATATTCGTTCCCGAGAGAACTTCGGGATGCCAAATATGTATAAACACTATAGTATAAAATCTAAGGTTAAAATGGAACGATCTATCAAAATTTTAAGTCAATTCATCAACTTCTTTTCAAATTTTGAAGCCATGAACATATGGAGGCAATGCTTAAAAAGCTATTGTAAATTATAAAAAGGCAGCAGCACACAATGTTCTCAAGCGGTCTCCTATCCAAGTACTGCCCGTGCCCAAGGTATCTTGTGATCGGTCGTGAGCTGGTGCTTTTAACTTATGTATGTCACGTGGTATGCATGTCGCTTCCGAGGTGACAATGCAAGCCATGAAAACCACGAAACTAAAATCTTTAACCCCTACGAAACAATATTATAATAAAAGTTTTCACTTCGTTTTGCGATACCAAATCAATTATACTTGTAAAAGTGCCTTTATGTCAAGCAAAATGAGTTTTGCATTTTTCATTCAAATATCTTATGATTTTCTGGGCTACCTTAAAGAGATGTCTCCGGCTAAGAAAATTTTTGTAGAGAAAATGGCTTGTTGGATTCGACCTTGACACGAGCTTATAAACTTACATCCATTTTGATATTAGTGCGTCAAATTCATCTCCTGGCACTAGAATAATAATATTTAATAAACTGGATATTAATGTTAATAAATATTTAATTATAATAATTTAAGTATATAAAAAATTATTTTCTTCTACTGTGTTCGATAATTTAAATATCGGCTGTTAGAAAAATTAATGTTAATTTATGGTAAGATGATGAAGCTTAATATATTTTTATTTTTTTTATTTGGACGATTATTCTTCAAAAATTCCGATTAAATTACTCTAACTAAAAGTGAAACTTGACGAGGCCACACAATTAAAATAAAAAGAATTAAACTTGTAACTTTTTTTGTGTACTAATTTTTTATAGACTGTAAACAACATAATCTTTCGATTAATAATAAATAATACTTATGATACAATGGGGTGCACTATAAAAACAAATAACTTGACGACTGAAACTTAATTAAAGAGATGGATTCTTTCTAAAAGTTTATTAGAGGTTCAATTCTATAGATCTGGGTTGGAATCCAGATCAATGTGTACTTCATCAAGTATCTTTAATTAAAAAACCTTCTTTTATTTTAGTTGACATACAAAATTATTTTTACTCTTCGCTATTTTTAGTTTTCGCTAAAATAAAAAGATAGGCACAACTGCCCATGGTGAAGGACATTTTTGAAGAGAAGGAAGTAGGAGAAATAACACAATATCTTAGTTAATTTAAAGAATATATTTAAGCTTCGACTAGAGAGGTTATGTCATATCACCTTTCCAAAGTCCACCTTAAAAATATTTCACATTTGACTTGAATCAAAATATATTTCCCTCAACTTTATCATGAATTATTTATCAAAAAAGTTTTTATTTTGAAAATCTTTTCGAGATTATTAGTTATATAAAATAATTTCTTCGCAATGACATATTTCTAAATTAATTACTTTCAATAAACACCTAAATACATTAATTATTTTTAATAAATTATTATTTTATGACTGTTGATTGTAAAAATGGAAACAATATTTGTTTAGGTAATGAATGAAATGCAAAAATTCATTCATTAAAAGCAATAACAGCGTCCTAAATTAAACACATGATTTTCTAAAAGAACACACCTTAATGTAACAAATAAAGTAAATAAAACAATAAAAGAGTTACAATTATGTTTAGAAATGTTTATCTTATTAGAATATAATTTTATTGAATGTTCGTTCCATTGTAATATCCAAAATTATCTAGAAAAAAGACGACCGTTCTTGAAGAAATGTAGTTTTCAATTTAAAAGTATTTGTTCAGAATCCTGAGGACACGAATCAAATAAGATAAATGCCAATATTGTGGGTCTTGTTGATTCACTAATATATAGAAAAACTAGCCTGACACCCGCCCATTTCAGTGGGCTTAAAAGTAACAAACATCGCTTTATAACCTCCACCTCTCTTGATGTGCACAGTTTTCAATTTTGTTAAATGTAAAAAAGTCATAATTCATTGAGTATATCAGAAAAGTTGGCCATGAATGGTTTGACATTTACTATTTTAAATTTTTACATATATATGTGGGATGTTACTATTAGTAACTTGCTAAATATGGCTCAAAACTAAAACAAATTATTTACTTATATCAATGGTGGCCTCATAAATTTTTAACGAGCTTCAACTCTAATGGATAAAAATTGTCTCTTAATGAAAATATTTAACAAGTTTTGAACAACAAAGCTAAAATTTGTTTGGGTACAAAAATAAATTTCAACTTGTTGTAATTATGATTGTCGTTAATATAAACTATTTTAATTTACAAAATAATAAATATTGTGACAAATATTTATAATATTTTATTGACATTTTGCGTGTAAAATGTTTAAAAAAAATTAAATAATTATTTTTAACGATGATATGTGTTTTTATATATGTTTATATATTTATGAATGTTAGTTTGAGCGTTTAAAAAACTTTTTATAGTATCACGCGAACGAGTTAATTCTAATTTCTGTTTTTTGTAAAGTTTAAAAATAGTTATTTATTAAAATACACATTTCTATTTCGAGGCGTTATTTTTATACCGTAACCATTCTTATAAATTCATTTCCTAGTTATAATTCCCCGGATATTGAATATATTCGGAACCTGGAATTGTTTTTACAGGCAGTTAAAAATTCTTTGTGAACATATTTTTTGTCAAAATAGACATTCTTTCTGGACCTAAAAACTGCTCTTTCAATGGATTGATTCGACAAAAATATTGTGGAATCAAATATTCAAAAAAGAGTGAAAGTATCTATTAATCTAACAAAATCCAGTCAGTCATGGTGAAGAAAGTGCTCAGGCACAAAATTACTTTATAAATAAATTTTTCTTCCAGTTTCTTTTCGTATCAGATAAATGCTCCAATACATTCAATTAAAGCTGTCTGCGAATGCCTACTCTTTCCAATATAGACTGTGCATTTCTGGTTGCTGCATAAGGTGGTTCATTTTCAGCCCTCCAAACTAAAAAGCTTTCAGCTGACTCGTATCTTTTTTTGAGTAATCGGATTTAACGTGAATGTATGGAACAAACAACTGAGAGAATTTTCAAGATACGAGAGAACTTTCAATGATATTTGACATATAACAAATTTTTTAATGTCGTGATATGATAAATGAGAAAGTGAGTTTGTTTACTTCTTTGTTATGCTTTCGCTCTAAAACCACTCAATGGATTTTCATGAAACTTTACAATAATGTAGGTAATAAATTAGAATAATATATGAACTATAATTAAAAAAAAAAATTAAAATAATTAAATTTATTTATTTGACATTTCTCTTCGTCATCTATGAACATCATTGTGAAGCATAAATTAAAGTATTGTAATATATAAAAAAGCGGGGCTATCCATCAATTATAATAAAACTGCAATCATTACCAACGGTACACACAGAAAAATATCAATTGAAGGGTATGAATTGAAATACACCGAAGATTACATTTACTTAGGACAGCTAGTTAGTTTCGTCAACAAGGAAACAAAAGAGGTGCAAAGAAGATGTATTACAGCTTGGAAGAAATTCTGGTCCTTAAAAGAAATTTTAAAAGGAAACTTTTATTGGACAATTAAGCAGAAAGTCATGGATACATGCATCTTACCGGTAATGCTCTACGGATGTCAAACTTGGTCTAGGAAAGACACAACAAACACAGCAATAGGAGTGTGTCAAAGAAAAATGGAAAGAGCAATACTAAATATACGACTACGCGATAAAATAACAAACAACAGTATCCGTCGTAAAACAGATCTTAAAGATGCGGTCTTCATGGCAAAAAAACTCAAGTGGTCTTGGGCCGGTCACATTCTAAGAACGCAAGATGACCGATGGACTAAAAAACTAATATATTGGACACCTAATTACTGCAAAAGAAGGCAAGGAAGGCAGAATATAAGATGGATGGACGAATTTAAACGCTATGCTGGTAACGAGTGGACCAGATTTGCAAGGGACAGACATGCGTGGAAAAATGCCATAAAAATCTTGCCAGCAATCTAAAAACATAAAAAATTTAAAATTACTTTTCCTTAAAAATGGAGGAGAGGCCCATACCCACTTAGTGGGTCCAGTGGCTAATTATTAATATTATTATTAATATAAAGCAATTGTATTGTAAAGCAATTTAGGGCCATCTGTTCAATCAGAGTTTTCTGATATACTCAATGCTTATTGATATTATTTGACATTAAAAAAATTGAAAACTGTACATATACTTAAAAACTATAACGCTTTATTAAAAAGTTAACAATATGACAGACAAAGGCGTACTCTATTTAGAATATAACTCATAGTCTGCAGATCCAAACACAAACTGTGTTAAATTTCGTAATATATAATCCGTTTTTAATATGTACATTAATTTTTTTATCAAATCTTTAAAAAAATTCATATTTCATAAAACTTGTCAAGGTTTTTGTTTGCATAAAATTAATTTTTATTAAATTAATTCTTGGCCATACGGAAAATTTATCAGTTTATGTTTTATTTAATTTAATTATGAGGTCGTATTTGAAATAAAAAGAAGTTGGTTTTGAAATTCTATAGTTTAGCAGTAGTAGATTTGTGAATTCTATTGAATTTCGATTTACGGGCAAATAAGGTTTTTTATTTAAAATCTGGATTGATTAGATTGCTTGTTGGCTGTGTATGATAAAATATGCCTTGAAGTTTAAAAATTATCAGCCTTTTTCCTAATCAAATACAATTTCCTGCTACATGTTTTGTAAATTTCTAAAATAGTTACTAATTTAAAAAATTAATAGTTTGGGCTCTTTCTAACAGATATTTAAAAAAGTCAAAATTTGAAACGTTTTGCAAGCTTTATTTGAATGGCTTTTTAAAAATTTCCAAGTATTTATAATTTTGTAATTATTACAATTGACTTAAAAGAGTGTTTGTCCACTTGTATGCAATGTAGTTACTTACCTTACATACATGTACTTAGACGCTTGCATCATTTAGTCTACAGTGCAATCAACTTACATGTTTGTAATAATAATAATAATAATAATAATAATAATAGATCAGGTAAAATGGATGATAATTCTTGTAACTAAAATTTATAATTTTCGTTATAAAGAAATATAACGCTGAGGGAATGGATTTTAAATTTTAATATATTTACTATATATATAGGTAAAAGTGTTAAATTCAGAATGTCATATGTGAGATTCCTCAGGGGTTAATACTAGGACCTCCCTTGTTTATATTTTACATGAAAGCCTATCAGATTTATCAGGCGTATCACTGTAATTATTTGTAAAGGTACGGGTGTTAAATTCAGAATGTCATATGTGAGGTTCTTCATGTATTAATACTAGGACCTCTCTTGATTATATTTTACATGAAGCCTATCAGATTTATCAGGCGTATCACTATAATGATTTGTAAAGGTAATGGTGTTAAATTCAGAATGTCATATGTGGGGTTCCTCAGGGATTAATACTAGGAACAGGGATTAATACTTGTTTCTAGTCTACCTGAAAATCTATCAGATGTTATCTGTCGTATCGCTTGTACTATTGTAGACATTTATAGTACGATTACCCGGGTCTAGAATTGTAATAATAACCTAATGTTCGTAATGTTACTATGCTGGTTCGTTATTTTCTATCGTGTCGTACGCCCCACGTAAATCTTTTCTAGTTAGCTTTAATATCGGATCTCCGTTATATTAACTTTTTAACTATGTTTTTACTAATTTAAATTGTATATAAAATCAAGGAAATTTTTTGTTGTTTATGATTTTATAATTAAGCATTCATTCATTTTATTATTTATTATTACAGACTTTTAATTACAACAATATGTTAAGATATAGTGATTCTTCTTGGAAATTCATTTTTATTACTCGTTATTCAGTCAGTGTAAAGGTCAAAATATTTTAATGCACCGGTTTTGCAATTACACCGACTATTCTGCTTTGCTATTATAAGAAATGACAATCTGGCAAATACTGTATCAAGTCTCAAACTGTTGACTATCGATCCAAATTTAGAAACTAGGACAGGTCCAACCTCGTTTCAAGAACGAATTATTGGGGGTTAAATATCGACCCAAGTCTGATTGTTGGTCTACTCTATTCTTAGTCTATTTATAACTTCATATTTTGAACACTTTAAAATATGCATTAAAAAATGCAAAAATTATCTCAACATATATTTTGAATTCATTGGCCATGAATAAAATTATATTTTGAAATTAACGTGCTTTTTATTATAAAAAAAAAATTATTTCCGTAAATAAAACTTGATTAGTTTATTTCACTATTTTTATAGTAATCACGTCTGATCTTCAGAAATAATTTAACAGTGTAAATTGTTTTAATATTCTAGATACTATGAAAAGGGTAGTTTTCTGATGTCGATTTTGCCACGTTAAAAAAATTTGAAAAACGAAGTTTTATATGTAATCTCTATGGCGATACCTTATAATGGTCCTTTGTTTAATTAGGAATTTTAAACTTTCAAAAACCAACGTGATTTTCAAAAACCAACTTCACTTTTCTATTCGGGTAGATAGAATTCTTCATCTGAAGTGATAAAAAAAAAGAGTCAACATCCCTATTAAAGAAGCTGGATGATTAGATTGCTCCTGTATGTATAACGAGAATTTTAACAGATCCATTTTTTAATATTATCTGTCTCTTTACCTGTACGTGTTTTAAGTATGAATTCATGGTTTTCACCTAATCTGATTGTTCTTAAAACGTCAGTATACCGGTTATTGGATATAGACATTTGCTTGAGAAAATTTCTGTGCTCAAAAAGAAAAAACAAAACTTTGACTTCGTGAGTCTTTCTAGATTGTTTCAGGAATAATTAAAGTGTAAAATTTCGGAAAACTTATCACAAACTTTCATGTTTTTATTTACAACCTTTAAAACGCAATTCAAGGTTTGTCAAGTTCATAGTTCTTTAGGGTTCACGTCAACGCACTTGGGTGAGTGAAATAATAAATGCGTTCGTGTTTGCATGAAGGTAAATGTGAGAGTAGAGTGGGGGTATGCGTGAATGATAATGTGTTAAGTAAAATTATATTTCAAATAATTTTTATTTTCGATATTCGAAAAATACACCATTTTTCCTAAAACAACATTGTTATTGGTATACGAAGAACACTAAGTTAATACCTACAGGGCAATATTTTAAAAAGTTTCAACCTTAATAGAAAGCACAATATTTATACTCTACATGAAGTCTTCATACTTGGGTCAAAAGAAATTCAGCTTTATTTTTTAAATTCTATTTTCTGTCAAAAGTTATTTGTATTACGACAAAGTTAAGTATTTGTTTGTTAAAAATTTTCTTCATGAGAACTTTTTTATTTACAAATATCTTCAATTGGTCAAAGCTTATTTGTTTTTCGACAAAGTTGAAAATTTTTTGGTTTGCATTTCAAACATTAAATGACCTCTATTTAACGTTGAAAGTGGCCTGTATAAAAAATATAAATTCGAAATTACCATTTTCCCTAAAAAAAAAAATTATGTTGTTTTTGAGTTTCCTTTCCGTTTTGGAAATGTTAGGGAGGCAACTTTTAATAAAATCACGCTGTCTGTTATGTGTATTAAAATATTGCAATAGAATAATGAATATAAGAAATATATAAAATATATAAAATACTCTTCCCCGCCTTCAATATAGAACGTTAGTAAAAACCGTGGGTAGATGTTACAGTAAATTCTCCACCTTCTATTTAATAATATAAAAACGATTCTCGATCATCCACAATATTATATTAGGGAAAGTGTAGTACCTAGAATCAGTGTTTTTTTAAGCTATGAATTAAAATATGACTATACAAATTATCGCTGTGTACAGCGCTGTTATTCTTCAACTCGATCCAATTTCAGTTTTCTATTTTTCAAACTCTGTAAATTAGAATGCTGTGAATACTTTCGATAAATTCAAATATTAAATGTTAGTTCCAAATATTCCATTTATGATATGAAACGTTTAATGGTCGCTCAACAACGCCCAACGATCAAATTGTTCACTTGTTATACACAAATAACAATTTTCTAAGAACTGGGAATTCGAGGTTACTGTGAACATTGGATTTAGGGTAAGGCGTGTATTTTTTTGTCGGATTTTCTTAAAACTCGGGTTGACATCAATAAACCTGCAACTTTGGAGCAGCTAAAGACTGGCATCCACCAAGTCGAAAACACAGCACCTCGTAACTTACGAAAAATCATTATCTCGAACGAAAAACTTGCTACAGAAGGTTGAGGCACGCCTTTTTGGCTGTCATCTTATATTCGAATATTCTTTTGTAATGAAAGTTAAAAAATTCAATCATATGTTATCAAATAAGTACGCCACGGTAGAGACCCTATTTTATCATGGTTCACACCAAAATATACCGAAAACTATTTCCACTGACGGAATCTGAAGTCGCATGTAATCGTTATGGCACGCTCTAGAGAACAACATCAAAGAATGTATGTGATAACCCATTGCGTTTCTCTTACAGGAATGTTATTCTCTGAGTGACTGGTAACAGCTTCAGTTGGTATGACTCCGGATGAACGCGACTTATTATTTCTACTTATACTTTACTTAATAACACTTGGTGATTCGAAAAAATAAAATATACAAATACTAGCATGTGAATAGACAAGCTGAAGAATCCAAAATCTCTACTTTGCTCGAAAAAATATTTTGTGTCTACTTTATTCGAAAAACAAAACCACACTGACAATCATTCAAAGTTCAATGATTCAAAGTTTAATGTATTATAGGCACACATTTTACCCTTTTAATATTTATATGTTTCTATATTATATTATTATTACAATAGAATTCTATTAATTTAATATGATTATTAATTTGAATAAATTCTAAGTAAAATAGTTTTTTTTTTTTTTAAATATAATTTACGATAAAACTTTTTTATTTGTTTAGTAATTTATGTTTACATAACAGTTGGTAACGGTAAGAAAATCGAAGGGGCATTGATGAATGCATGAGTGGGATTTTTGCACGTTGATCTGAAACATCTTTAGTTATTCCGTAGCCAGAATGAATCCGATAATGAATAACTACAAACAATATCATTCATTAAAAGTGATTATTGCAAACTACCCTCGCTCCGAGTATGTCATCTAATTTGCAGAATAATTCCTTCCGACAATTTTGTTCATTTGTGTTGAGCTGGAGAAGTTTTTTCGTTTTTTGATTATGGCATGGCGAAAGTATTGAAAGTTTTTCCATATTTATTAGCTCGTAATTTGATTTGTTTTTCTTAAAACCTCTTTTTCCCCTTATAAACTTATAAATTATACCAATAAAATTGTTTAGACTGATTTCCCTTATCTAAGGAAGAAACGATATTGATGAGTCCTTCTCTCCAAGATTCTTTTTTGGAATATAAAATTCACCCATCCTGGGTGAATTTCCGAGCCGCAGAAATTCACTATTTCCATTTTCCAACGTAACAACGATGGTTCAGATATCAATACACAAATTTACAAGTGTAATAAAAGCAATGAAATATATTATTATTATTCGAATTCAATTGTAAATATTTAATTCACGACAAGTATAAAATACCTGTTCAGTTGTTCGGGCAACAAAAATATGTCTACTACCCATTCATTGAAGAAAAATTATATTACTGGAAAAAAAAACATCAATTTGTATTGCTTAAGGTTAAGAAGTATATTTATACGTTTTTTAACCGGTCGAAAGTAAAAACATCCAATTTCAACATACACGGTAAGAAATTTTTTGTGTATATACCTATGTAACGGTGTGAACGTCAAACTGAATGGACCATTGAGTGAATAGTAAAATTAGCAGTAATTATGGCAGACACTGATTGGAGATATCTAAATACTTCGGGTGTGTAACTCTATTCGGGTGTGTGTATAGTATTACTTAGGCTGGCATAGATGCCTACAACAGTATCATCTGTCTCTATACCATACCAGCATTGTATGAAACGCAAAACATTTCTTACCACATTCTCACATTTCTTACCATGTATTCACGCTAAAAAATTTATTTTATGGTATGACCTGATTTTCCCATTGCTTCCACCATATTTGATATACATTAAATATAAACCAAATTTATGCACAAGCTTTAAGTACTTAACGATGTTCCAGCATGGTATTTGCAGTTTCTATGTTAAAGCAATGGTACAATTTTTTTTTCGACAGAATTTAACGAAAAATTAAATTTAAGAATTTAATAATGCTTACTATTAATTCCCAAAGTTTCAGAAATTTTGACCG
Source organism: Chrysoperla carnea (assembly GCF_905475395.1). Classification (NCBI taxonomy): domain Eukaryota; kingdom Metazoa; phylum Arthropoda; class Insecta; order Neuroptera; family Chrysopidae; genus Chrysoperla; species Chrysoperla carnea. Next base: position 35,251,758 of record NC_058341.1, read on the forward strand.
TTTAAAATGGGAAATAATTATGCCAACGTCCCAATTTCGATCAATTTACGTCAAAATTAATATCTCGAAAGTGAAAATTAATTTCTAAATTTTTTTTTTTAGAATTGTATTGTATAAACATTTTTTTCTACTTTTTCTTCAATATATAATAATATCATAAAAAATAGTTGGAGAGACCGGACATTTTACATGCTTTAAATGGGACATGACCCTCAAAATCGCGAACTTTGTCTTTAAATATCTCGCGATCTAAACGGTCAAAAATTATGAAATTTTAGGAATTCATAAATAAAGCTATTATAAACCCGAGAAAAAAAATTCGGCCAAATCTGTCGAAAAGTGATTTCATGCTGGTACTACCTTAAAAATAGAAAATAATTTTTCTTATCGGTCAATATCTCATCGTGATTTTCATTAATTGCATCTGGTTGGAGAAGATAATATTAAACAATTTTAATAACTACAGCCTGTTGAATTTACATACTTCCATTTAATCATTTCATAAAATCGCAAAGACGATAAATATTGCTGAATATATATTATAATAAAATACAACAAAATTTCAAATTTTTGATAGAAACAAAAAAAAATGAACACCGTTAAAATAGATAAATTGAACTAGGACACTCCCTTTTACTTATTTGAGACGGAATTGTTATTATACTCATTATAATTTGTTATTATGAATTAATTCATTTTATGCAACCCACATGATCAAAGCTCATGTTTATATTGTTTATGTAAGAAAATATTTTAAATTCTTTTGTGTAAAAAAAAAGATATTTATACAATAAATTAGTTTGTTTTAATATTTGCCATTATTAATAAAGTTATTCAAGAGTTCTTGCTCGGGTCAGTGATGGGTTTGAACCGACTAGCCTCTTAAACTAAATTTAGTGATGGAATCATTATTCATAGTTGATTGGCCTTAAGATTATACAATTATTAAATTCATTTCAGAGTTTCTAGAAATCACCTCATCTTGCTTCTAATGTTTTATTTTGGTATTTTTGCAATCTGAGTACATGTATTTTGAAGTAGGTTTCAAAATTCATACACGTTTTATAATTTTTTGAAATAGAATACTATTTACAAGCTTTAAACTTTGAGTAAACAAACGTAGTACACTTATTGGATTAAATTGATTTTCGTTCGACAAGTATACATTGTGTTAAATAGAGCACTTCTAAAAGAGTTCCATTAAACACTATGTAACTCAAACAAATGTTTGTTTCTCCAGGAAAATTTGTCTCGTGACAAGAAATACCTGGCATCAAGTAAATTTGTTCTTGTTACAAAACGATTTGTCCTACCTCTTCTTTTAAAATGTAAAAGCATTTGTAGTTCAAAAGAATAGTTCTTGCGTCAAAAAATCCATTTTTAACCCCCAAACCAAAAAAGGGGCATTATAAGTTTAACCGCTCTGTTTCTGTGTCTGCCTGTCTGTCTATCTGTCTGTCTGTATGTCTGTGGATTCGTAGCCTTAAACGGATGAACCGATTTTTTTTTTGTTCCGTTTGAAAGGTAATTTATGGAGAGTGTTCTTTGCTGTATTTCAAGTGAAAGTTTAGGGTTCCGTATCCGGAACAACTAAAAAATATTCTATGATACTTAAAATTGGTTCAGCTTGGCGAAGGCTCTAAGGAAAAAGGCAATTATATAGAGAGTGTTCTTGGATATGTTTCAAATGCGAGCTTAGAGTTCCGTACCCAAAAAATTGGTCGGGGTTTTCTAAATTTTCTATATTTCAAATGTTTCTCTGTATATACTTTATACTTAAACTATATATATAGACTTTACTTAAACTATGGCTATTTTTTGTCACGAGTTAATCTAATAAATTAACAAAGAAAATATTATATATCATAGCGTTTCCATATCGATTAAAATAAAAAATATAATTAAATAATTTGTAGAAAAATAAACATATTTTAAATATCCGTTTCTAATACATGACTTAAGTAAAGGAGTATTTTTTTTAAACAATCGTATCACCTAATAAAATTTTTAATTGCTAATGAAGAGCTATAAGACATTTGTTTAAGCACGTAAATATATATTATTACTATATTTATTGATATTTATATATTGATGTAAAATTAAATAGACTCTATAAATTTACTCCCACATTGGAAACTGTTTACATACATATTTTAATTGCTAATTAAATTAAGATTCCGTAGCTAAGCAATTACTTATGTAGATATCATGGAATTACTTCTTCTACAATTTGAAAATCGTAGAAAAATTGAAGGAAAAACAATGAGCCAATTTCATTTATTGAGATTGGGAATATTAGCAACGTGAAAATTTAACCCGTTTTTAAGCTCTGAATAATATGACCAAAAGGTGAGACTGTATTTTCAACGTGGTCGTATGTACATGTAACAGTCTGCCATCGTGAACTGGCCAAAACAATGATGTATTTTCTTACATCGGTACACAAAAATCCCTTTTCCATTAGGTGTCTTTTATTTGGAGCTGATTATATCGATTCAGCTTTTTCTTCGGTTAATGAAAATTTGATCATTTTCAATCAACTTTTTATTCTAGTAATTGAGGGAGGTATTGTATGGCCTGGATCACTAGTGTGTGCTGTTCGAGTAAAAAAAAACACAAGAATCTGACGGATGAGGATCACGCACCCTAACTACAAGACGATGTCCTCTGTTAAAATTACTATTAATATAGCAAGATAAAATTATAAAAATAATAAAGAAAAGATTATCTCTGGTAATCCTGGTCAGGTAACTGAGATAAAATTTGTAAATTCTAGTGGTAAATTTTAAGATTTTACTATTTTCTTAGTTTCAAGTGAAGTTGATATAAGCGTGTTAAAAATTGAATTGATTCTTAAAAACTTAAAAATGTAAAATAAAACATAAATTGTCTCGTGAGTAATGGTTGGAAAGGTTAGGTTGAAGTGTTTAGTTGGCAATACCGAATTTCACTTGAAAGCCTAAGGTTTATGTTTCCGTTAAGGAGTAAATATAATAATAAATGCAATAAAATTCTAAGTGGAAAATTATTTGTATTGTAATTTTATAAAGAATGCACAGATCATCTAAACGTTATGTATTACGTTTTATTTTTTTTAAAAATTCTATAGTTTTTAAAATAATAATTGTTAAGCTGTTTAATGACTGAACTGTCAAGTTATTATAATTATTTTAATTTCAACAATCATGTAAATTTGGTGTAAACAAGCCGATTGTCAGAAGTAACATATCAGAATGTGTGTTATTAGGTGTAATTACATTTGCAATTATTTGTACGAAAAAATCTTCAATAAATATAAAAATGCAACACGCACACTTGGTCGATTAAAATTTTTACGTATTTAAATACTTTGAGAAGTATGAATTTGACCTACGAGTTGGAGGTCCCGTTCCACTCCTTGTTATAAAATAACAAAAAAATATTTTTAACACATAGTTAAAGATATTATTCATTAACTTCGATCCGATGTCGAAACGATCCGATGCTAACGTTTTCTGATAATTTTTATATGTGAAAATCGCCTATAGCTTGAAAACTACTCGTTAAAAAGTTTTGTGGCCGTTTGGATGAGAAAGATCTAAAGAATAATTTGGGGGAAGTTTGAAAAAAGTTCATAGAAAGTTATTTTCTTAGTCATAAACTAAAACTTAAATATACTCGTACCGTTGATCCACCCGTAGCTCGAAACCTACTCGTTAAAAATTTTTGTGGCCGTGAGAGCATTTGATCAGAATGATCCAAAGAACGTTTTAGGATAGGTTGCAAAAAGTTTCACAAAAAGCGTATCTAATATTGCGGGATCCGTCAAAAGTTTTATTTGAGCCAGAGTTACAATTTGGTTCGTATGATAATAGTCTTTATATAAACGGAACCATTGAGATGACGAACAAGTAAAAAAATGTCTAAGGATTCTTTTATATGTTAAATGCGGTGTATACCTGTAACGCCACCTTTGTAAAAATTTAATTTTAAATTACATATATTTTGAAAAGAATACAAATAAGCAAAAATATATGTAATATAAATTAAATTTACGGTTATATTTTACATACTTCAGTTTTTGTGTCTTTTTTATTTCTTACAAATACAATCTTAACGACTACTGAATGTACAAACTTCATTATTCCATTTCATCGAAGTTTGTTAATGGAAAAAACTATCTTAATAAAGAATCATTCAAACATTTTGATAAATTCAGTATGGTTTTTGCTCAACTGCTTCGATAAGGGTTACTTTGGCAAAAAACATTTAATGTTTGACTAAAGTCTAAAATACACCAATACACAAAATCAATGTTTTGTATCCGGAGTCCTTTATTAAAATGTCTTATCGTTTTCTCACCTGATTTTTTTTCTGTAATATTCAGAAGAAAAGCTTAACTCCACGAAAAAAAGCACTGATATGGTCATTATTTTATGTTTTGTATGAGTATGGAGTAACGGATTCACAAATAAATTGAAGTGAGTGTTTTTAACCGACTTCAAACAAAAAAGGAGGAGGTTATCAATATTTTTTTTATGTGTGTTACCTCGGAACTTTCGACTGGGTGAATCGATTTTGATGATTCTTTATCTATTTGAAAGCTAATGCTTACCGTGTGGTCCCATTTACGTCGAGTTCTGACAACGGCATCCATGAGAAAACCATATAAGTATTAAATATGCATTGAGTATGCACGACAAGAGGACGAATAACTCAATATCACGCCAACCGATTTCGATGATTTTTTTTAGGGACAAATTAGTTAGTGTACTTCAGATTCACTAAAAATCACAAAATAAACAAAAATTTTACCAAAAAGAAAAATTTCAAAAGAAAACCTTTTCCAAAACAAATTATTATGCACTAAAAAGTAAAAAAATAACGTTAATATAATGTAGTAAAAATTATTTTTGAAGTCGGTGTCAGCCAAGCTAATGTAGCAAACTGTTCTGTCAGAGTTGCTTCCTTGGCTGACACTGACTCCAAAAATTTTAACTATATTATATTGTCGTTATTTTTTTACTTTTTAGTGCATATTAATTTGTTTTGGAAAATTGTTTCTTTTTAGGCCGATTTTCTTTTAGTTAAAAGTTTTTTTTGGTATAACTATATGTTCATAGTATGTTTAATAGAAAATTCGGAATATTTGCTTGCTTTGGGCACGCAAATGATACTTTAAATGAAATTTGGCGCTTAAATATAACAAGTGGTCTCTTGTCACATCATGTCGTGTTAAAATACTATATTGCTTCAGTGAGTGCAATGAACGAAGTAAGAAATACGGAAAAACAAACTAAATCAAAGCGATCTTTTATCGTGCGATTGGGTAATAGACCACTCCAAATAGGTAATTCTGGCGAAAAGAAAACATAGTGTGAGGGAAGAGCTTATGTCGTATGAGTGAAAAAAGAGTAACTATCTGAACTAACTGAGACAGCGCAAACTAATGGCACCACTTTTTTAGTAAACGAAGGGGTCATGATGAACAAAGGACTATTTCATATAATAATGAATAACATAGAAATGCATACTGGTAAAGAATAAAGTGCATTATCCTCTTTTGGGTTGCGTGCTCCCTGTAATTCGGTATCGAATTTAATAAATTCTGTTTAAATTTATTTCATTTGCATGCGCACAACAAATGTGTATATAAACATTCAAATTATTTTATTTCTATTTAATTTAACCACCATAATAAATTCTGTTTATAATCGTATAAAATTAAATGCATTTGTATAATTTTAAATGCATTTCCCTTGATGTGATGAAATTGATAGGTAATTTTCATTATAAATTCAAGATTGTTTATTTCGATTTACTAATGCATTTTGTCATTAGTAAAAGTAAGTCCTTATAGGGAATCGAATTGTTTTACTATTATATTTAAAATGGAAAGTTATACATTGAGCATTTAATCGAACAATTCTTTCGGTCACTACCAAAACTAAATTAGCATCTCCTTTATCTTGTCCATCTTTAAATAATTCAAAATGGATACCTAAGCCACATTTTGCAACTGTATTCCGAGCCCAGTCATGTCGGAACGTTATTTATAAAGCTCGTATTTTTATATATTCGATTGAAAAGTGGCTCGTAGAAACATTTTATTCGGTAGTAAGAGTTATTCGATGTATTTTATTTTGTGTTAGCCAAACCTTTTAATGTATTTCGAGTTTCTGCTGGCTGGTAGTTCTTGCAGCTCTTAAAACTCTTTTTGATAAAGCTCTCCATTGCATATGAATTTCCGCTGATATTTTCCTCTAGCAAATAAGTGTTTAATAAGCTACAGTTTTCGATCATCAAATCAGCTTAAAACATGAAACATCCGGTATTAATTTTTAAATTACACTGCAATATATCATTTTTGAATTTCATAGGTATGAATTATTTGATTGATTTTATATAAATTGAACATATGAACACAATTATTCATTTATTAATACTTATAAATCGATTATTATTATGTATTTAACTATCTATTCTAATATTATAAATTCAAATGAGTTTTTGTTTGTATATCGGTTTGTTTGTTTGCTTGATCTTTCTCCTCGAGTAAACGGAATTTCGGATTTAATATAATTTTTCTTTTCGATAACATTTTTATTAGAATTTCAAGCTGTAATTGCTGTAAAAAAAATTTAAGTAAACACGTTTACTTGTCTTGTTGATATTCAATAATAACTAATTATAGTACTTTATTAAACGATCTCAACACTTAATTCAATAAAGTAACCGTTTGACTGTTTTAAAATGAAAGAAAACTAAGTAAATATTTTTTTGAACCAAGAAAATAATTACTTGCTACGATGTAAAAAACATATTTCTTGCAACTAGTATTTGTTTGAAACTGTTGCCAATCTGATTATCTACTTGTTCATGAATATTTCAAAAACTACTTGACCAAATTTAAAGGAGTTAGCTTAAATGTTTTGTAATTCGATTTAACTCTTAATATCATACCTCGGTACAAGATATGCCAATAAAATGTAACTTTCGATCAAAATCCTAATTTATCCATTCTGTAACCTGGTCGAAGGCGTCCTAAAACCAAGTCGAAGACGTCTTATGTTTTTTATTGCCATAGATGGAGAAAGTATGTAGAGGGAACTTGTATTTTAGTATTGTTTCGAGGGAGGAGGGTGCTTACTACATTGTGGAGTAGTGTATCTTATCGACGGGGTAGCAGGTCAGGGCAGATGTCCTCCTTGGGCCTGAAATGACCATTGAATTGGCTCAGTATGTGTTTAACCCAATACTATTGAATACATGAAATTTATGGGCAAAAAATTTCTGATCTGGTCCCTTTTAAACCAAAAATGGTTCTATTTCCTCCCTCGAACAAAAATCTGGGTAAGCTCATGTTAAAATATTAAATTATTCAATTGTATTAATGGTGAATCATAAACTCACTAATTAATTAACGTATATTATAATTAACTTAATAATTTGCACTTAATCAATTAATTAATAAATTTATTTATTTTACTAATATAATAATATAAGGAAATAATGTAGTAATAAATTTCCGGTTGGAAACGTTTTTGTCGTGCTAAATGTACACAAACACACATAGCTACTCAATATTGAAAACATGTCAGTTAGTAAGTAATATGATGTGTTATTATTCATAATACACCACACTTCTATTACATGTATGTATTAAATATTATTTTTATTATACTTGTAAATAAGTAATCTGATTATTACGTTTATGACATAATAACAATTATTACATTATTCATTAATATTGTTATGTTTATTAAACAATAGGATATATTTGTTAGAAATTCTATTTTAAAATTAATGAATTTTTAAGTTGTATACTCATAATAGTGGTGTATCCTTTATCTCGAGTCTTTGATCGAATTTGAATGTTCTTGAAGCTTAGACAAGTGAAATTTACAAAATTTAAAAAAACCTCCGACAAATGCGATTTATTCCTTGTATACTAAATTCTGGAAACTTAGCTATGAAAAATTCTCAATCAAGTCGGTTCGACCGTTTAGGGGCTATGATGCCACTGACAAACACACAGACGCACAGATAAACACTTTAAACTTATAACACTCTTTCTTAAATCAATATCCTCGAGATGGTCAAAGACATCAAATGAAATGAAAAGAATGCTTAGAGCACTATCATTTTTGCATTTGTGCATTCAGAGATTAGATTTCAGGATTTACCCGCTATTGAATATACATAAATGTTTGTTTTTGTTTTGGCTATAAATTTACTTAAATTTACTTTTAAAGTTTTATAACTTATCTGCCTTTTTTATTTAAACTTTTAAAATTGGTATTTCTGTTTTAAAAAAAATTGCATTTATTATTACCAAGATGATACACACTACATGCAATATTTACCATGGTGGCGAGAAATGTATGGTGTTTAACCATTTTAAACAGTCAAACAATTTTTTAAAATAATCAGAACCATCACAGTTTTCTGGAAAAATCGAATATTTTTGCTGTTTCAGCTATGGGACTGTTTCAAAATGCCTTTTGATTATGACTCTCAGAAAAAAGAGGCTCTATTTTTTTTTTTTTAAATTTTATCTTTCTGTTTCTTTATGCAAATTTTAAATTTATAATCAAAATTTCAATTCCGTTGACCTTTGATGTGTTTTACTTATACTATTGTAATTCTAATTAAAACGTTTTTTCGAATTTCATTATGCGGATAGAAACAGAGCATTTTCCGTTTCAAATTAAACAATGTTCGCCAATCAGTTAAAAATTTGGGAGAAATCGGTGTATCTATATGAAAAAAAAAAGTACTTCATGAATTAAGATGCCTATCCAGTTTGTATGTCGATTGAAAAAAAGTAAACCACAATCTAAAAAGCCAGTAAAACATTTTCTATACTTCCTGAGCTATAAAAACTTATATATTTTATTACTTTCTTTTCAAATCAAAAAACATTTATAAATAGTTTTTAATTGTTTTACGATGAAAAATTTCTTCCAGCCAATAGGAAGCCATCTAATGAATGTGTTTATGTATGCCATGGTGAGACATTTCTTGCAGTATTTGCGACTGCATTGCGGAATTTTATATATGTTGTCAACTTTATTACAACTATGAGTTATGATTGTAATGCGTATAAGTATAAGAATAAGAACATAACCAACCCACTCATTTGTAAAGTTTTACAAATAAGTATATAAAATGTAAAAAAAAAAAGGTTTTATAGTTTTATTTCTTTTATTTAATAAATAATATGCATATTATTTTAACACTGATAAAATATTTTTAACTATTTTAAATATTTTAATAAAATTCTACGTCATATCTAGAGCATATTATAAAATTTTATTTTAATAACAAAAAATAAAAAGTTTTTTGTTAATTAAATTCGTATCTGAGTTTTTTCAAATGGTGAATACACCAATTAATTCATTGTTCACATTAATATCGATTAAGAACTCAAGCACACAGTTTATATTGTCTTCGTATTGCAAAAAACAAAATTTTTAAGTAGCTTTTAAAATGAAAACTTCATGCTTAAACTTTTCTATGTAATAGCCAACAACTGCAATTTACAAAATTTTAAAAACCGCTGTCAAATTAAGGGGGTACGGAACCCTTAATTCGCAATTGATACATACCTAATAACACTCTCCATTAAATTACCTTTTTCCTTACAGCCTTTTCCAAACTGATCCGATTTTGCAAATCAGCACCAATTTTTCGGGTATGGAACCCTAAACTAGCACTTGAAACGTAGCTAAGAACACTCTCCATTAAAGTACTTTTCAAACGAATCATAAAATATTAAAATCGGTTGATACGTTAAGATGCTACGGTGCCACAGGCAGAGAGACACATACACAAACTAACACACCTCTTTTTTTAGTTCGTTGGTTAATATAATAAGGTGCTTGGTATGAATCCTAGAGTTCCGCTAAAACCCGTATAAAATGATTTTACCCTTAGTTTTATGGGCTATTATCCCATCTCTTTGAGTATATTTCGATGACAAATTTATTAGATGATCAAATCAATCATACTATATTAGATTATCGTAAAAATATCAGGACCAAAAATCTTTTACAACACTGGGTAACAGCTGGTGGTATCCATTTCAAGATTTTTAAAACACAAACAGAATATGAGTATACCTACATATTTCTATGAATTCTAAATATTTTTTTTATTCAAATCAAATCAAACTTTTTAGAGATTTCGATCAGAACTATTAAATATCAAATAAATTTTTATTAATTCAATAATATCAATAATAAAAAAATTCAAGTTAAAAACGATATAAGACAGTATATGCGTCAAATTTTTATTATCTTTATTTGACAGTTATTTCTATTTAGTATTCTTTTTTTTTATTATATAGTTTGGACAATATTGATTACTTTGTTTATATTCAAGAATAATATTTTTGGTGCAATATGTAATGGTTATACTTTAGATATAATATAAGATGTTTTATTCAGCACAGTCAAGTTTCCCACGCTTCCACATTTACTTAAAGAATAACAACTATTATCAGATTAAATCTTGTATGTCCTTTAGGGATTTCATAGCTTGAAATATCTAGTTTATTAATTGGGATATACTATCTCTTTACCTTGGGCATAGAACGTTTTTTAGAGCATACAATACAATTGATTTGATCAACATAGTAACATTTAGTTATGACGGACGAGTCAATGCAGTATGGACGCCGGGCCCATACTGGTTGGCGATGCGCACAATAATTCTGGTGGATAGCCCTAATCAAAACTATAATATTACTAATGCCAACATAGATACTATATCTGTTTCTATACCATACCAGAATTGTGGTAAACGCCATGAATTTTTTACCGTGTACATATAAGGTGGGTGTACCGCATACTTATATCAGAAGTTTTGCACTGCTTTATGTTCTTTATATCCATGATAAATCAACGCCGTTCAAATAATATAATTTCGAAGGGTTATTTTTGTTAATAGCTGCCTGTCAACTTCCTTCACCCTAATTTTTTAGCGTTTCCACCATAGTTCTTTGCGGTTACATAATATGACATAAACTGTTGACAGACATGTTAAAAATTACAATTTCCTGACCATTCTGAGTAATCACGATCATTCTGATATTTTGAAGCCTTGAGGGTAGATTTTCATTTGTTATTTGATTATCTTTCTGTGGGCGGATATTTCTCGATTTGAACTTTGGGGGTGCATTAAAAAATGTTTCAAGTAGCTACGGAAAAAAAGAACACATTTATAAAGTCTCAACGCGGATGTAAGCGGACTATAAATAAATTTAAACTAATTACTACATTTGAGCCTAGGTAAAGCAGACGTTATGTATAATATAAGATTCAATAAAGGTTATGTAAGTATATTCAATTTGAAAACTATGACCTATACCTGGCGAAGTCCAATAACAATAATAATTCTATTTTAACTCAATAATTCATTTCTTAATTAATAATAGTTTAAAATGGTTTATTGATTATTTATTTTAAGTTATAACGATAAATTTGATATTTGCAAGTCAGGCATGAAATTAATAATATTGCAATATTATTAAGCAGCATAATAGGTAAAGGTTAAAGCCATTAAGGTTAATTTTTAACCTTTTCGTTTATTTAGTTAATTTTTTAAACTAATTCGTTTAAAAAAAAAACCAAAAATATGGTCACAAGTATTTATGTAGTTGGAACTACTAATAATTTCAATAATTTCTTAATAAAACACCACTATATGAATTCTTTGAAAACTTTGCTATACTTTAATGTTTAATATAATCTTGATTTCCAAATATATATAGAACCAAAATATATAACATAAATTCAACTATACCTCTTGGCACTGCGCTGTAATAGCATCTGTTTAATACAGCTGTCCGTAGAGCACTGAGCTGTTATTTCCAAAGCACTCATAACTACACATTTTCACATGTGCCGTTTCTATAGAAATAATGTTCTATTTTTTAATTAGCACAGCCAACTTAGATTCCAGAATTAATTGTATTCTTCCTTCGACCTTCATAGCTGCCCAAAATACCAGACTCGTCACAATAAACTCTCTTGACTATTCTTTCTTTCTAACAAAAATGAAACACTTTTTCTATGAGAGAAAATGAAACTCTTGAATGGAAATGAAAGATGTTCACATGTCAGTCAAAGCCTCATCTTAACTGATATTGAAATTTCCAAGTTTAAGAACCAAACCAGCTCTATGACCCGAATTTCTCGTTTTTTAAATGTTTAATTTTGGTTTTCATTTATTTGTTATCCCCATCACATTTACTTTTAAGATAAACTTTGTGAAAGTATTCCAACGGTCTCATCAAAAATAAATTTACTTCCAATTGAACAAATCATTCAACCAATGCCATCGATAAATTATAATAAATATGATTGTTTGGTGTGAGAGTTGACAACGTTTCTGAGAGTTTATTTTTACGGGGGCTTCGTTTAGGAATGAAATGCGCATTTTAACTTACTGCGATTGCGTTAAGTAAAGCTAAATGCGTGCTAGTAAAGCGGATCGAATTATTATCTCGCCACACTCAAAGCAATTGAAAACGTTTTATTATACCATGTATATGAAATATACCAAGGTATACTAAGTTTAATCCCAAGTTTGTAACGCTTAAAAATATTGATATCATGAACAAAATTTTGGTATAGGTGTTCATAAAATCACCTAATTAGTTCATTTCCAGTTTTCTGTCTGTCTGTCTGTCCGTCTGTCACCACGATTACTCAAAAACAAAAAGAGATATCAAGCTGAAATTTTTATAGCGTGCTTGGGACGTAAAAAGTGTTTGTTTTCATTTGTTTTTTTATTTTTTATTTTTAGATTAATAAAAGTTTATTGCGGTATTAGCAATGAGAAAATTGCCTGGCAGTGAAAATGTATATTGTTAAAAGGAAAATAATTTTAAAATCAGAAATTTACGGATGTTTTGAATGTACACTAGTAAATGCAGGATACGCACCCGCTCGGAATAAAAGTTTTCACTTTAAAAAAACCAAAAATCCAGCCGTCTTGAAATCAACATTTTCGTCACGTTGAGCTGTTATACCATTATATTTTTGACACCATTTCTTTCAGTTTTTCACACATGACAAAATATATCGGAAGTAGAGAAAAAAGAAAAAACAAAAGAATACTTGAACAGGTATATAAAAGAAGAGTTAAAAAAAAGCTACGTACGGATAGATATATGTATAATATGAATATTGTAAACAACCGTTTATTTTATGATACATCTGACAGCCATAAAATATTGTTAATAGTGTAGGAAGGGCCTTAAAGGCCTCATCAATTCAATTTTACATGAATAGGTTTGTAAATGTATATACAAGATAGTCACTTTTTGAAAGATACATATAACTTTCACACGCGATCTTTTATGCCTATTTGTAGTTTAAATGTTTATTGTACCTATGGTGCTGTGGTGTTGTCGCTTTTACATATAATGTATATTTGATTCAAAAATACCAGTAGATTCTTTTACTAAGTACTCTAATTTAGAAGATTTATCCCTCTTTACGAAAGATAATATGGTCGTCAAATTGAAAGTTATTAATTTATACCAGAAAACGATACAGGACTTTTTTGGAGCTATGTTCCTTATCGCACGATATTTGATTGCTGGTTGGGAGTTAAAATCAAAAAAGGCTGCAACAGATACCAAAAACCGGCATCTAGGTGACCTAGGAAGCTAAAACTTTTTCAATTGATTTAGCTTGCCGTGAATTTTGAGAAAATCCTTTTATAACTTTCAAATTGTTTTTTTGTCAAAATTGTACTCACATATTAGTTTGACTACTTATTCAGAAGTATGTCTTTTTAAAACTAAAAATCGTATTAATTTATACAGTAAAAGCTAAAAGTAGCTATAAAATAAAATTCTTTAAAGAAGTATTTGACATCTAAAATTAATACCTTAAATTTTCAGAAAAATATCTTGTAAATAACAAATGTAAGCGCTACATTTATAATGTATCAAGGCAGAAAAGGAATACAGTGCCTACCGGTTGATCCATGATATTAATCAGGTTTCGATTGCAGAGTATTTAACAATTTGCCGGTCCCAGAACTGGGAATGTTTTTTAATATCGCATTTTCTCAGTGTTGTTAAACAACCTGGTGCCTAGACCACGCAAATTTTTAACATGTTGCAAATAAGTGTAAAAAAGATTAGGCAAGTATTTTGTAGGCATTTTCAAACGTACTAAATATCTTACAGAAAATTTATTAAATGAAGCTACTCATTTTTATTTGCATTCAACAGCAACAGTGCAACAAAACGTTTGCAAACAAAAATGACACAAAATACAATAGTTTAAATATGGCTTTTTTGTTTCGATATGATGCATTTCATTTCAGTGTGACTGACTTTTATGTGGGTGTCATATTATCTTATTTTACTCTTGATTATCTTTGTATATTCTTTATACGCAAATAGTAGGGTAACATGATGTACCTAAAGTATAATGCTCCTTGTACCATTCTGTAGCTGTTTCTGTCAGAATGTATGAAGGCTGAAGACTGGTTGTGAATGTAGGTTTATGATCTAAAATAAAATTTTTTAGTGAAAAAGTACAACTTTTTGATTCTTCTCACTGTCTGTTTACAAGGTGTTAATTTCATATTATCTTATAAACCATACACAATATAAATGATTGATTGGTAATTGAAGGGTAAGTTCTTAAATTTTATTCTAGTTTAAACATGACTATGGGATAATTTTGAGAAAGCAAAGTCTAAAATACGTAAAGCGATATACCTTGAATCTAACAACATAATGTACGATTGAGACATGGTAATATAGTGTGCACCTACTTCTGCAATTATAGTCTTGTTTCTTATGAATTATCAAATAATGACAAAGTAAGAGTGTTTTTTGAGTGATTCCGATGCGACAGAAAATTTTTAAAACTATGAATTACTTTAAAAAAAGGCTTTCTCAAATGCTGATTTCTTAAAAATATTATTTCTTGTTGTTGAAACCCGAGGTAAAAATATTATTCATTTGCAGAGAAACACCCACGGAATTACATAATTTTATTTGATTATTAGTCTTTTTACTATGAACAACGTATGAGAATATACGCAGAATTTCCAACTAATCTATAAAGAACCAATAATTTTTCTGGTTAAAATCTTATTTCAATGTCATTTGCTGCTCTTAATGTATATTACCATAACTTCATCCTCTTCACCAAACAAATTTATATATATTAAATTTTTATTAAATAAACTAGTTTTGGAGGAACTTTTCTTAATAACTAGTTTTTTCAACATTGTAAACACTTCATATTATATTTATCGTAAAATTCGTAACTGTTTCGTTTTCGATCAGTTTCGAACTGTTTTGGATACTTCAGTCAAAATAATGAGCTATTTCTTTCTCCTTGCAAAATAAATTTTTTTAAATAGATTTTTAACCCCTGAGTTGTCAGATCTCTTTAAATAAAATCGAATTTGAACAATATTTTATCCCCACTCCTCTAAAATTACTTTTTTGACCACGCTCTTGTTGGATCTGAAGACAATAATATGAAGTTCACAAAAATATCACCACATGAACGTTAAAAACAATTAAAAAATGGTACGTGTGAGTACCGTGAAGACCTAAGGGGTTAATTATTGAAACTAGTTTAACAAGTGTTCTTCATTAAAAATTTTTCAACATTGTAAACTGAGTGTTATCAAAATTAAACTCGTTACTTTTTGACCTCGGTTTCGATGAATTTTTTTGGTACTTTATTTGACTAAAATTAGCTATTTCTGCAAAAGTTTATTTAACTGGCCTAATTTTGTATTTCCTCAAAAAATTGAAAGGGATAAAGTTTGAAAAGAGGATTAAATAATTTAGTTTTGGTTTAAATTATTTGTTAATTAATTTTACAATATCAATGTACTAAAATTTTTTAAAGAATGCACATTGTACTCCAAAAATTATTTTATAGTCGCTGTTCAACAATCCGTAAAATTTATGTAATCATAACACGAATGTTACAACAGTAATTAATTTTAAAGAACACAGGAAATGTTTGATTTATTTTTATTTAAATTTGATGATTCAATAAATTCAAATGTCATTCGATTCACATGTGTATATGCAACCTACCAAATTCCATACGGTTCTAAACTTTGAACTTTAGAATTATCAGGCTGAAATTTCTTCTTTATACCTTGGGGTATCATAACCTGAAAGCAGCTCGGTTGCATAAAGACTCTTTGGAAAACAGAGATAACTTTGGTTTTGAAAAATAGTACATTTCAAAATAAGGCACAATATTTTCTTTTACTGAAATTACAAAAATACACTAAATTACATAAAAATATACACTAAATTACTTTTCTTTTAAATTTTAGTATCATTCTTAGTAGAAGACCCTATGCATCAAATACACAACGCTAAATTTTTTACCATGTATATATGAAATATATCAAGGTATAATAAGTTTAGTCCAAAGTTTGTAACACTTACGCTACGAACAATTATTTGGTATAGGTTTTCATAAAATCACCTAATTAGTCCATTTTGCGGTTTTTCTGTCTGTTTGTCCGCCTGTCAACAATATAACTTAAAAACGAAAAGAAATATCTAGCTAAAATAGCATTCTGAGGACGTAAGATGTGAGATCGAGTTCGTAAAGGAGCAACATATGTCAATTGGGTCTTGGGTCCGTTGGACCCATCTTGTAAACCGTTAGAGCTAGAACAAAAAATTAAATCTATAAAAATATTTCTTCTAAAAACATAAAAAACTTTTGTTTGAAACATTTTTTCGTAAGCCTCACTGTTTACCCGCGAAAGCGCAAATTTGGCTAGGAGCATATAGTGTCTATACAAACGTATTGTTTAACTGTTTATACATGATATTTCAACTATTAACTCAGTCAATTGTTTGTTTTCGCTTGTTCATTCTAAATTCTGTTTTAGTTCGATATGTAAATTTTTTCTTTTTATAGAGATGAAATGATTTAGCCATTGAAAATATTCAAAATATTTAGAGGGAATATGTTATTCCATAAATTGAAATTTTTATAATGCTATAAATTAACAAAAAATAACGGATTGTGCTCTCCAACATATTCCAAATCCTGTAATATTTCTTAAATGAGACAAAAAAAAAAACAGCAATCAAAAAATCCATTGAATTCTTTAAAAATTAATAACTTCTTTTTTACTGTTTTACTGAAATTAAAAATTAATTTTATCACTTCATTTAAAAATTATCTTAAAAATACTGTAAACAAATTAAACGATGGTGACTGTGACTTTCAGCGGTCTCGTCAATAATTTTCTGAATAACTTTGCTTATTAATAATATTAGAAAATGTCCAGTTATATCCTTTTAAATTATTTTTCTACTTTAACATTATCTAACAGAATCGAAGTTCCATTAAATCGCTCGTCAAATTTGTGCACATGTTCATTTTTAAAATTGGTATCAAATTTTAGACACCCCCTCTATAACTTTCGCCCTATTAGCTCAGTTGGTTAAGGCGTAACGAATTCCGTCCGCGGCATGCGGCATTCGATTCCCACTGTCGCAACAAAATTAATTTAATTAATAGTTGTGATGGGCTGGTGTAGTGCATGGTATATGCATGAAGTCGAGGTGCACTCAGCTTCTGAAAATAATTGAGGAGCTGATAAATGAAATTATCAGCGGAAAGGTGGTAAAACACATTTGGTATCACATTGGGGTCTATAGCCTAAGTGTGTTCTTCGTGGACAGCCAATATAACCTAACCTAACCTAACCTTTATAACTTTAGTTGTCATAGAATAATGAGTTTCGTACTGGAAACAAAATCCTTATATCAGAAAGTGAATATGCCTAGTAATAAAACTGAAATGATATAAAAATTCAACGAAATTATAGAGAATTTCTTAAATCTTGTTTTTTTTTCTTTTTTATAATCAAAAATATCAATAATGTGTCTATTAAAAATGAAATATTTCAACCTTGATAAGTTGACATTATTGAATTTGCATAAAAATTCAATTTTTTTGTCATAAAATTTTTATACATTCATTGGCTTTAAACTATTATGAATATAGACGATCTCATCTTGTTAATCAAACACGAGAAGGTACCTAGGTACAAAGATACGTAGTTTTATACCAAATAATTTAATGAGCTTGTTTATGATTTTTATGCTTTAATTTTAAACAAACAAATTTTTATTAGGTATAACATAATTCCAATAATTTCAAACCCGATAATTTGTATGGTAATGAGTAACATAGGTAATTCGAAGTAAGCTTACGCAATTTAACCGATTTAGGTAAATGTTCATAATACGGTTACCATATTCATAGATTACTATTAGGTGTAAAATTAAAATTATTGAATTTATCAATTTGGTAAAATGTGAATAGATTTTTGAAAAAATTTTAGTAATGATATTTTAATATCATAACTCTACTATAATTCATAGTTTCAATAATAATTTTCCAGAAACAATTTTCATGAAAAAAAGTAGGTACTATCTTGAACTTTCAAGTATTATTTTATTTATTTCGCGATTGAAAAGTCAAGAACTTTTTCGAAATATATTAAAACAACACTACCAAATTAAACAGGGAATCCTCAGAGCCCAAAATTTAGTGAGGGCCGATAATGTTAGGGGAACATTTAATTTATTTTACACGCCAATTTAATGACAACATGTGTATATAAAAATTGTACTCTAAGAAAAAAGTTTCGCCTACCCTTTTAGTCGATTTTTTACGTTTTTTGATTGCAAAATGTATCTACAGTTTCCTTGTAAATCTACTCAAAAATATTCGGTGTTTGGTTCCTCACTAGTCACAAGCAACTAACGAGTTAATAAGAATCATAAATTCGATATCGCAAAAACGCAATTTCAAATAAAAAGTAATTCGTTAAAAAATAGCTTTGCTAAAAAAACACACATAGGATGCTTAGTGTAATCAAGAAAATCCGTTTGTAAAATAGTTGGGACATTTAAATGTAAAACCATAACATTTTATTAATGAGCGGATATATTTTATTATTATTTCCATTGATTTTACAAAAACAGAAAGCTACTAAAACATAACATTCCTAATCCTATTATTTTAATAAGACGGTGTATCCCGTTGAAAAATCGACTATACTCTTTTTCACTAATTTTTGAAGTTTCATTTCTCTCGATGGCTTTCTGCCTGTTAAGGTAGTTTGCTATTATCAATTCTACAAGAATATGTACAATACTAAGACATCTATACATATACGGACATTCCAACAAATCGGGCAAAAAACATTTTCCAAAAAAATTCGTCATTTATTAATGCTTGATGTCGTTGTTTTTGGAAAAATTGATAAGAACCATTTTTAAGACATATTGAAAATTATAAATATTTTTTTAAACACGATATACCTCCAGCAAGGTAGATATGTACTGAGTACAACCGCAGGCGTTCCGAAGGTCTTATATCACTTCCAAGGGTTTCTGTTCTGTATTAAGTTGTTGCGGCTATTACAGGACATTGGTGGGGCGTCAGGCATGCTGAATGCTTGGGTCTGACAGTGTGTCAACGCTACTGCAGGAGCAGCGACAGTGGTAAGGAGGAGGAGACAAAGTCTCAGCTTCTATGTCACTGCCCATCTCTTGCCATGAGGAGATGGACTTACCTAAAGTCCGTCGACGTCAAAGCACTCCTGCTGTTACTAATTAGCTCCAAACGTAACATGGAGAAGGAGCCGGGAATAGTCCATTTTCGGTATCACAACGGACCCTGTGGTCTAAGTCTGCCCCACCCTAGGACAGCCACTCTAGCCATCTGCAGCAAAAATTTCCTTAGGGAAATTTTTTACCGAACATTAACATTTTTATTGATTTTTGACACCAATTTTAAATTAAAAACTATATATCTCGGACCATTTAATCAAATATAACAAACATCGGATACTCAGCCCAATTATATACAACAAATTTGAAATTTAAGAAAATCAATTTAATAACACGTAGTTAAGTGTCGTCATTTAAATATAATTTATTTGTCATTTACTAGAATTTATTTAAAAAAATTAATTTTTATTATAAATAACAAATTATGTACATAAAAAAGAAAAAATATTTATAATTTTGTAATGGTTCATAAATTTTTATGTACATTTGTCATACAAAATATGTTCAATTTTTTTTAATGTACATTTCATATTTTTGTTTGAGTAATTATTTTTTATGTTATTAATATCAATTAAAAATAATAATCAATTGATTATAAAGGTATTGTATTACTGATATTTAATATTCTCATCATAATTTTTATGTCATCGTCATTCAGGTAGCCGCAACTAATTTTTAATTAAATAGGATTGAAATCAATTTAATTTATTAGGTATTTTTAATAATCTCAGAATTGTGGATTTGAAGTATTTTGATCGTTAAATTTAATCCAATTAATTCTATAATTACTTTTGTAATAACATTATTTATCGCAATACCGCGATTCTATGTTAATATTAATAACTTGTATAATTTCAGTTTTCTTGCCTCTCGCGGCATTTCTACTATTTAAATGGTGCATTTTAATTTATTTAATTAAATTTTAAAAATTCACAGTACGGGTTCGAAATTTTATTTAAATTTCTATTTAAAATTTTTTATTCAAAAAATCAAAATTATTTACGGTGTGTCTATTATCGTTAAATGCTTCTATTTTTTTTTTTTTTTAATTTTAACATAAATTTAAATATTCATTTAATATTTTTTTAATTTCAAAACTTTAAATGTCCTTTTCATCTACTCATATAAATATTATATAGCCGCCAGTGTATATAATATATGTGATACATATTATTATAAAATGAACCGCATGAAGCCAAGCTAGGCCAACCAGGCAAACAACAAAACTTTCATTTAGACCGTTAGTCCATAATGAAATGAAATTTCAATGATTCTTTTGTTTATGTTTTTGAGGATATTGACAAAGGTGAGTTTGTTCATATTTTCCACAAAATTGTTTGTGTTTATGGTGATTTTAAACCTACAGTAATGTAAAAAAAGTTTTGGTTTATTGCGCGGTACATACATATAAACCAAATACATGCTTTGTAGTCAAGTAATGTGTTATTTTTAGCTTTACAACAACAAGAAACAACAAAAATATATAATATATTGTGTGCAAGTGCTGCTTATAAATTTGTTAATATAGATATCGCTCTTCAATTATCAATACTCTAACTATTGTCGTCTCTTCATCAAATGATGAATCTTCGATGAACTCATAATTAAATTAAAATTTTGTTTTTAAATCATCGTCATCCATATATTTTTATGGTATCATTATAAACTACAAAATTATCTAAATATTTTAGATAGTTTTTTTATCACACTCTCTAGATTTTTTGATATAGAAATATCCAATTGAAAAGGATAACATATATGATTCATCATTTTTTCAGCCAACTTTTACCGATAAAATAATAATAAAAAACCCGATGACCCACGAATTTGTTGTGATTTTTGGAAACTTGGTAAATCAAAAAATTTATTTATAAAATTTTATTGAAATCCCTTGTATTATTCAATCCTTGCATATCTCCTTTTGACAACAGGATACTTGGAAAAAAATGTCTGGCGTTTGCTACTGACAAAGAAAGTGATCAAAAAGGTTAAGGTCAGATAATTTTACTTCATTATGGACCTGCGGTCTAATTTTGAAAAGAGTTAATAAAGTAATTTCGAAAAATAACGTATACTATTTTATATATGTGAGTACCTATAGGGAAGAATATATTATTTTGTATTTAAATTTCTTAATTATAATAAAATATAAGCTTAGAAATATCAAAATAAATATAGAGCCCTTCAAAAACTGTTTGATATTTATAAACAAATGATTTACTTTCTCAATGCTACAGACATTATTTATAGGTTAGTGTGTATTTTGAAAGATATGTTCTTAAATCTATGATTTATTTCTTTTCAAGTACAATGTGGTGAAAATTCAATCACCATATCTTAAATGCCAATAGATCTGCTCAGTATTAAGTTCGTTCTAACCATTTTCTACTTCTAGATACATTCAGATAACTTGCTTGAGTGTTCCATGACACAGAACAACTTTAAAACTTTTAGTGTTAAAATCAAAGTTTTTCTGTTCAATAAAAATTGTGAGTTTTAGAAATGTAATGTTAAGACTGCGAATTCATGTTACCGAGTACTTGAAACTTGCCCAAATACCGAAGTTTTATCTCCTTTGAACTTTTTAATAGAAATCTTCTCGTAAAATCATACCATTTGGTTCTAGAGAATGAAATAATCAATTTTTTCATCTAAGTTCACAAAAGGGAGACATTATTAGATTTCCAATTTTAAAACTCTTTACATTTCTATTATTTTTCGTTCTAACTTTATGAACGTCCTGTGTAGGACTATTCCAGTTCATCCGAGTGGCCAATCTCTGTCTAATTGAGTGACTCTTGGCTTGTTTAATAGAGACGATATACTATCCCAGCTGATATTTTTAGACAACCCTCTAACCTGCCTCGAGAATGACGCGTTTGACCAGAAAATCATACAAGATTTGGGAATCGGCACGAAAATTCTCTTTGGGTCAAAGTTATGATATGTGATTCATTCAACACTTTAGTAGTCAATCCACGATTTATTTCCGTGCATTTAGGATAAATTTACAGTAACAATTAAAAAACAAATATATACCGATTTCAAATACGAAATTGTTCATGAATTGAATATTTGTGTGCCACTTTGTAAACATAACGCCCATTGATCTGTCAATTAGATTGGTTATATCATCTTGAAACGTATAATAACAAATAAAATATATGTTTTCGTTAACGATTTTATTTCATGTCGTTATTTTATTGACATGTTATAGAACAATTCTTATAAATTGAATCAGTTTGTATGTTTTATAAAAATATGATTTATTATAGAACTAGCAGAGGAAACTCTGTTGTGTAATTTCAACTTAAAATACAAAGCCTACCGCGTCATGCCCTGCATTTTCCTTGCTCTCATTTATCCTCCCTTTTGTTAACAAGTGTATGAGTATTAAGGTTTTGTAGCGGAACCTTAATTATTTTCTCAAATAAAGGTAGCTTATTATCGAAATTTAAACCATTATTTATTCAAAAATAACGGATTTTAATACAATCTTTCATATCCATTTTCATCACCTTAAGAGTTAAATTTCCGTAAATTTTTTCTAAGTGAACACCTGCAGTGTCAATGAAACCCGCATTCAACGTCTAAGTCGCTGTGAGTTTATATACCAATCATTATGCAGTTTTCATGAGTGCCTGAAAAGTTTATATTGAGCTCGGACGACTTTTTAAAAGATTCATTAATACGAAATACGTCTTAATTTGAATTTTGGAAAAATTATGTTCATTAACTACCTTACGCATCATTACGTTCACTTACTATCAAGTATAGAATAATTTTACACATCTATCGTGCAACACTATAGTTTCGATGACAGACTGCATGTCCACCAAAGCCGCAGTTGAGAGTTTAATTTCCGCTCAAGAGTACTTTTGATGTATTCAATTTGTTTGAAATAAACTATACGCTGGAAAAAATATTTGTTGATGATTATTAAAAAAACATTTCAAATGATGATATAAAATATTCAAAAAGATAATTCCGTCTCATCTTCATACAATATTATTTGATCAATCAATATCATCAATATTGTTGTTATATATATATAATACAATAAAAAAAGAAATAAGTATTCAAATAATAATACATGTTCATCTTTAATCGTCCTTGACTTTCAAAATACCTATTCAATCTACCCACTAACATCAATAATTTTAATTAATAGCCTTAAAAAATGTTTTTAAATTAAGTATTATCATAATTATTAAGTGTGATATCATTCTTATAAAATTTATCTATCAACTTTTTTTTCTTTAAATTTAAAACTATTATTTTAATTGTGGGGGCCGAAACACGTTGAAATATCAATAAATATCGATGACAATCTCAAAACTTTATAGAAAATCTTCGATGTAAAAACAGGAGTAGTTAGCTCTTCAATATAGTGACCTGTTTCGTTGCGTTTATAATTTGACAGCTTTCTCAGCATGTTTTTCTAAAATCTGTTAAACCAATAGTAAAATATCACATTTTTTACTCTGATTGTCACATCTTCAGTTGTTTTTTAAAATAAGACTGTACTTGCTTAAAAAAGTACTTCTACTCATAATTTTTTCAAGGGCATATTATGAATCCGACTCTAACTGTATCCCTATCTGGAATTGATTCATTATGGTCGACTTCGAAACGTAATTGTTCAAAAATACATTATTTGTGGAAAGATTTTTACATAAATTTTGTGCAATTATAATCAAAAGCACGAAAGAAACTGAGAATTTTCCTAGAATGTTCTCACTTGATTGATAGTTAGTCTTTCGATAAATAACTAGATTTCCACCGTGAAAAATCAAATATGCATATAGTGGAAACTATTTTTTTTAAAACCGATTAATTAGGTTTGATTATTCACATATAGGGGAAAACGGAACATTACATTTTTTTTAATTAGTTTGAAATGGTATCTCATTTAGGCAAGTTATCTTAATATATATATTTCTTGTGAGCGTGTGTATGTAATTGAACTCCTCCTAGACGGCTGGACCGATTTTGATGAAATTTTTTGTGTGTGTTCGTGGAGATTCGAGAATGGTTTAGATTTACAATTTGGTCCAGTACAACTGTTTTTGAGGGCTCCGTACCAAAAAAATGAAATTTCATTAAATGGTGGGAGCGCATACAAATCATATCACATTATGTATACTATGTGTACTATGTATGTTTAATAGTATTCAGGTATTGTCAATAGGCATTTATTAGAGCCATATGCGAGCGCAGCGAGCTCTACTATCAAAGGTCAGGCCAAAGGTCGAAGGTCAGGCCACTCCAATAAATAAGAGTTAAATTGGGGTTTAGCGGGATGGGTTTAGCGGACAGGCTAAACGTAGTATAGGTATTCATGAATTGGAGTTACGTTTTTACGGGACAACGTCCGTCGGGGCCGCTAGTAATTTTATATTTCATTAATATTATTGTTATTGGCGTTTCTGCCTCAGTTACTCGATAAAGTAAATCTCGCCCAAATATTTTTTGTTGAATCGAAATTTATGCAATATAAATTGAAATATACTTATGGTTTGCTTTCTTTTTGTTTCAGAACTTTGGCACACATTTCAAAATGTGTTTAAACGAGAATTATCCTGAAAAGAATCCATAAAATCAAGGTAATAATTAATGATTTTCTTATCATATAATATAATTTAAGTTAATTTAAATCTCTATAAGGACTATCAAGTGGGCCCCATTTAATTAGTGAGTTGGTCTGAAGACCACAATGTAAAATTTCTGATACTTTCTTTTAATGATTGTTGAAGGTTAATTTGGTAATAAGGAAATTTACCCTTTTAACATTAACCCGTGTGAAAAATCGACTTTTCCGTTTTTCGACAACATTTTTTTATCTAGCGTACATGTTAAAAGAAAGTTATAAGATACATAGAATGACAGGAAGTTCGAAACTGTGTTAGAAAATGGATTAGTTTTTTACAATTTAATTTTATTTGTCTTTTTCGAAAGTTGCAAACTTTCGGCCATCTTATTTCAATGACAGATAAAAAATATCTTCAAAAATCGTAGAAATACAAAAATTTCTTTTTGTAAATCTTGTAAATTTAGCTTCATTATAGGCTCACGATCTATAATTTACAACAATATTAAAATAAAATGTCTATTTTGTTTATTTAATAAAATATAATGAGTCCTATAAGCCTTGATACTTCAATTAAATTAATAAAATAAATAAATAAAAACAAATAATACATAAAAAACACATCATCAACTTAACTTTTCACTTTTTATTTTATCAACAATTTAATATAATAAAGTCAATATTTACATTTGTTTGCTTTTAATTTTCAAAATGTTATTACATTTATTTCATTAACTTAATTCAACCTTTACTTATGGTATTAAAAAGTAAAGTGGGAGACCGTTTGACCGATGCCGGACGGAGAAGCATCTATATATTGAAGCTTTTGCAGAATTCTTAAAATTCCATTTATTTACCCTAAGGATAGATATAAATAAAACGTACATTTTTTGAAATTTTTGTAAGTCAAAAACTTCTAGTAGTCCAAGAACATTGGGCAACACTTGGCCAGTTATTATTATCGCTACAAGAGTGGATTAAATTTGATGAATTTTTTATCATTTTAATCGGCAGATAAATCAAAGGCAAAGGCAAAAAAAACGATAATGAGATATGAATTTTCACTTTTCTACCACGTTTGCACAAGTTCGTGTCATATATGAGATTAATGTTTTTTTTTTTCAATTGAAAATCGGTGACAAAACTTTTAGTTAAGTAACATTCTTAAATCTTATATATTTAAACGAGCAATTCTTGTATATATATATATATATATATATATATATATATATCAACGATCTTGGAAATGGCTCCAACGATTTTCATGAAAATGAGTATGTAGGGGTTTTTTGGGGCGATAAGTCGATCTAGCTAGGTTTCATTTATCAGAAATGTCCTTTTATCCGTCTTTTCATGAAAAATTCATCAGACATCTATTGGTGTATAACGTAGTTAATGAAATACAATGCAAATTATAACATAACAAAAAGGAGGCGTTTGAGTAGTCTAAAGTAAAAAAATTCATCAGACATCTATTGGTGTATAACGTAGTTAATGAAATACAATGCAAATTATAACATAACAAAAAGGAGGCGTTTGAGTAGTCTAAAGTGAAAAATATGACTCTTGCTGACATCTATTGGCGAATAACCGAGCAAAGCTCGGTCATCCAGATATTGCGAAATAAAATATGAATGGTGGAAGTGCACGAAAAGTAACTTTTTGGCTTCCATGATCGATTGGTTTGGTAGTTATCCAAAGACCATAGAACCAAGACGTCAGTTTTAACAACTTTGGTTACGGAATCTTAGAAATGAAAACATGGAAATATTTTTGTCCTTGTAGCTAAGGATGTATTATGCACGATTTTCTAAATTTCATACGTTATAAATATTATAATTTTATTTTAAAAAATGTACTATTAATGTAAATATTGCATGTTTTTATTAAAATGATAAATTATTGCAAGGACGTTTAATTTGTATATTAATACTCATATACAGAGAGTACCTATACCTACCTTGATTTTATGAACAAACTTTGAATTGTACAAGTTGAGTCGAATGTTGGATGATAGACGCATGTGCAAAAGAAATTATTATTGACTTTTGTAAAACACATAATAACTTATTCAAATTTGTAAAAAACTAATATTAAATTTTCAATGTAAACCAAATATACTTGAGTGTCAATCTATAAAATAATATTAAAAAAATAGTGTGTCGTTAACTCCGGAAATAAAACTCTTGCACGTGATCGTATGCGTCCGTGATCCTATATCCATCAAACGACAAAAGACTCCAATGGTAGAATATTAGAGACATATGGAGTAGAATAAATGTAATTTCAAGTCCAATAATACAATTAATATTTTATTTAAAAGTCAATTGTTTCAGTGATACAAAATTATCACCTAGATATTCTCCAGAAAGATAAGTCTTCAATTATTACCTAGATCCTCATATGGAAGATACGTCTTCAATAACAATTGAAGTACAAAAAGATAATTGAAATAAAACAAGGGGATAATTCGAACAAATTTTAATTAATATCTAATGAAATAATTGCGTGACTTTGTGCAGTATGTCCTCTTTTCTCCTCAAATTGTTACCTTTAACTTCTGAGATAATTAAGTAGTTTCCGCAAAAATTTATAGGAATATTTTTATTTAAATTGCCCAAAAAATTAAAGTTTGTGCATAAAATTGTGGACACTCTGTACACGAAAGAAATGATAAGAATATTATGTGTAAATAAACAAGGAAACAATGTTTGGGTTGTTTTTATTATGAAAAATAAGTGCACGATTCTGAATTATAATTTTACACTTCAAAGTATTTGATGTCCTGAGAGTATTTTTTTGTTTTTTTTGGTGTCTTTAATAACCACTTACTAGACTCAACATTGTCGGCCAAGTCGTGGTTATAAATTAAAGTTATTTCGTGTTAATAGCATTCATTTTTGGAATTTATTGATTTTAATTTTGTTGTATATCTCGCTGACATTGAATATTAATAATACATATTCTAAAATATTACAGTTAAATTAGTCGTGTGGATCTATTGACACACGACACGAATTATTTTTTGGAAATATCTTAATTGAAAAACTAAATGCAATTTTACAGGCCAAGTTTAAATAGCTATTATTTTTGGAATGATATAAAAAATATTATTTTATATACTTAAATTTTATCGGAAAATTAACAAAGATCAGAATAGTAGTATTACTAAAAACAAAATAATTTTATACCAAAATCCACCTATGAACAGTAATCAGAAGTTACCATAGATCAGAGTCAGAAGTTTTGGATTTAAAAAAATTATTGTATAGTAATTTTGGCTCAGAAAACACAAATCTGATTCCTTTGACGATTGAATGGTTTGTTTTCAGATATCACCTGGAATTGTATTAGAAGCGGTATACTGGAGTAATTTTAGTCGATATTTAAGAAACTTGTTGATGAATCGCAATATTAATCAGATTTTTGTATTTTCTTCAAGTAAGCAAAAGTCCAATAATTATATAAGCAATATAATGTCCAATATAAGCAATTAAGCGAACCTTAAATTAAGAACCTGAAAAGTATAAATACAAAAAAAATTACTCAACAAATTAATTTATTGCTCCTACCAATAAATTTACTGGACTTGTGCTTTTCCATACAATTAATTACAATTTTATTGACCTGTCCTTCGCTTACCTGAATTTTATTATTTTAAACTAATTTTAAACTAAATTTAAATTAATTTTTAAACAATTCTCATTGATTTAAAATTAGATATTGGATTTTATATCTAAAATAAAAAGTTTTAATCATAAATGAATCATTTTTTTAAATAAATGAAATCTAATAATAGAAATGTGATTTAATTAGCAATTTAAATTACAATCATTTAATTTTAAATTATAGGTTCTACTGTTATTACTAATGTAAAATACAAATTTAATCAAAAGAATTACATAAATTTTATTATTATACAAAAACAATTTTAATATTTTAATTAACCTATTTCCGGGCAGCAAAGGAAATATTGGATGATTTATTAATAAACTAATCGAATTAAATGAAATGCTGCAAATGATTCCATAACAGTTTTTTAATATATTATATGTGTTTTTAGTGACTTAAACTTCGTATCTTTGCCAATATTTTTAAAATAAAAATACCAGGCTGTTTGTTCAGAAAAACAAGGCATGGGTAGGGTTTGATACCACCCTTGAGGTCCAAACGATTAACTTTTTCAGTATACGTAATAAATAGTTATAAAAAATATAAATCAAAACTGAACTGAGTCAAAACGACTCGACTGAATGTTATAAAATTTTTCTCAGATCATATTTCCGTTAACACGCTTCGATCGACACCTTAACGAAGTCGATATTATTTTTTGTTCGCTCGATATTGGTCAGGAAAAAAATTACTACGAACGTTCGTACACACACACACTTATCCAAATTGGTGTTATTGCCTTGCTCTGACCATGAAATGTAAAGATATGTTGCAAATTTCGATCCCGTTAATCCAAAACGACATCGGAACGTTTTTTTCATCGAAAAACACATCAGAATAAATAAAAATTTTGTGATTCCAAAAGAAATATTTGTAATCCACCCAACACAAAATAATAGAAAGTAAAACTAATTGTTTATAGAATTTTAACAAAAAATCATACAATTTTCAACTGGAGGTAAAGAGTAAAATAGTTTCAGCTCAAACACTTTTTAATATAAGATGAAAAAAATCTAAAAATTGTGTGAACTAAAAATTTGTTCTCTGTGAAAATGTTAATTTTTATCTTGAAAAATTAAAGAATTCACAAACGATTTTGGGAACAAAACATCAAATTGATCATTTATTAAAAACAAATACCTACCTACTAATCTCTTAAAAAAATTTACTTTCACAAAACAAAAAAAAATATCTCATCTTTCATGGTTAAATCTACATGTTCAATTATATTGTATTTATTCGATTCCAATAAAAAATAATAATATAAAAAATTATTTGTTTTAAATGACCAAATATTAAAAGATTTGCGAGAATTGATTTGATTTGAGAATGCCAAAATTACATACAATTATTAAATTATATTTATTTTTAGAAGTATATTGATAGATATTTATTATTAATTTGATTACAAACCGTTTCATAGATATTTTTATTTTGTTATTGATGTGAATATTAATGAGTTCGTGACCAAATATTACGTATAAATTAAGTTCATATAATAGCCAATAATAATCCATACATAATCATTATTGTACACATAATCATAATTACTACTTATTTTTATTATTTTAAAATAAATGTTTGTATTCAATTTTATATACATAATATGATTAATGCATTTGGAGCGATTTTTTAACAAAAAAATTTTGGACAGAAGTATAATTCGATTACAATAGCTCTCTATTGTTTTTATTTTTGTCGTAGTTAAAATTTCTATGTACAATACCCAGTATAGGAAAAGTAAAGCTTGACGATAGAATCGATGTAGCAACAATGTTGATTTACCATATCTTAGTTTCCCAAACCTGTTCTCATAGTTCTGTTTCGATTGACAAACAAATGAAGTTTAACTTGGAACAAGCACATACAATGATTTTAACATCCGGACCTCCGGTAGTCGCAAATCCGTTTATTAGAATCACTATAAAAATGCCAAATATAAATTTTGATTACTCGAACTCAGGCTTGGGTGAAGATCGAAAATCAGTATTAGGCCAATATCTATAACCCATACTCGAAAAGATGTTATAATTCGATATTTATATAATAACTGAAAAGTCTTGGTTTACAAGCTGGTTGCAATGCTTACTTATATCTACTCAGGCCGTTTGCCCGGTTTTTATTTCCTCTATGTGTGAAATCGAGCTATTTCGTTTTTATGAAAATTTGAGTTTATACGTAACAATTGTATTCTAACATTAGGTTTTATTTAACCAGAAACAATTTCTAGACTGGCAATGGTTTTTAATCATTGGGTTAATTGATTCAAAATTTTCAATCAGTTATATGTCTTAATATTATCAGTTTAAAGCATGACTGGGAAGGCTTTGTCGCTGGTTTACTCTTCATGGCTTTTAACTAGAAAGGTACGTTACGAATTGTTAAAAATAGTTTAAATACAGAGTGTTTAACTATTTAGAATCTAAACAGAAAATTGTTTACTGTTGTTAAAAGGATTATAAGAGAAATTTGAACTTACTATACACATGCCAATGATAAGGTTTGTGGATGGAGATAATGTTTTTTGGGGTAATTTTGTTTGGTTATTCATTCATCTTTGAATTTCTTCGTGGGTTACTTTGAAGACAAAAAGAAAAAAGTGATTTTAATAACGGAAAAGATTATTGCTTTTCAGTGTATAAATAGACTTAAATTCATATTTCATTATATATTTTTCCCAGATGAAATTTTTATTTAAGAAAAAATAATTGGTAGGATACTCTGTATTTACACTAAGTGAGTCTCATCTCAGAACACACCTCTCTTACTTACTCCCATTTGAGGATACAAAAACTACTTAGAGAGCTTACGGGGTAAAAAGAGTAACCGATGCCCACAAATGGTTTAAAGTATCGATGAACGAACACGTTTCTCTCAATTAAGAAAAGATATAACTAAACAAGTGGAAACAAACAATTGACTGAGTTAATTTTTGAAATACCATGCATAGTATGTGTTGATTTCTTTATCACATAACACATACATACATGTGACACATACATAACTGATATTCAATTATGGTACAAATTATAAAATTTCCGCCTAATTAGCGCCCTCATGAGTAACCAGTGATGTTTACGAAAAAATGTTTCAAACAAAAGTTGTTTATTTTTTGATAAGAAAAATTTTTTATTTTTAAACTTTTGTTCTTTCTCTAACGGTTTACAAGTTTTTACGTCCTGGGTGCGCTGTAAAAATTTCAGCTCGATATCTTTTTTCGTTTTTTAGTTATCGTGTCCACAGACGAATGGACGGACGGACGGGCAACCGGAAATGGACTAATTAGGTGATTCTATGAACACCTATAGCAAAATTTTGTGCGTGGCATCAATATTTTTAAGCGTTACAAACTTGGGACTAAACTTAGTATACCTTGCATATTACATATATACATGGTATAAAAATAGTTCTTATTTTATTTACGATGTTACGAAATAAAATTTCGCAAAACTAAATCGTTTCATCTATCCCGCGAGGATTACATACAGTTACTTCATGCATGACTTATGTTTGTCCTGAAAACAACAAACATACAATATTCGGAAAATTAACATATAAAGTAAGGTAAATTACCAGTTAGTTACATTAAATACGTATACATATTTCTAATATATGCAATTTCCTTTATTGCTAATAGAAATTGGATATAATCAACAAAACATTATTTGATTGTATATGATTTTTATAAACAAACATATCACTAAAACAACTTGTTTTCGAATCGTCTCTATTTTCAGTAACTAGTTATTCCTATTTTAAGTAAATAAAAAAATATCTAATAAAAATTTTTGAACATATCGGATTTGTTTCTGGTTTATTGGCTTTTTATTGATTTGTGATTTCGTAAACAGGTGAAGAACATCCAGTTTTCTTACCTCTATGTACACTTTACAATGTATGAAGTATTTATCAAATGCAACACGTTGAAATATTAATGGTAGTGTCATAAATGTTACGAACAATTATGTCTAATAGTTGTATAACATGCATGTATCATATACTGTGTCGTTTTACGTTCTAATCCTGTAGGGATCGAATCAATAAAATATCACTAGATGAATTCTGTAAGAACTTTGATATATATTAATATTTATTCCGAAGGTACCTACATTAATAACTACATACTAAATCTATTGAACATATTGATTTCTAGTATCAAGTCCACATGGACTGTCGGTAGAGAACTGAACTGTTGCTTCCACATCACCACATAACTGTACATTTTCATATACGTCGTTACTATGGAAACCATGTTCTATTTTTGCTTTTGACACAGAAATCTTAGAAATCAGACTTAATTTCATTCACTTTTGTAACTCTTTTCTGTTTGTCTGACTACCCGCCTATCAGTTCCAAACGAAAATGAATAACGAGCTGAACAGTGTTTAATAACTAGAAAACTTCTTCGAGTTCTTTACGATACAGAATCGAACAAAGAACATCAATAAAATATAAATATATCTCTAACTATTTGTTTAAATTTTAAGAAATAAAAGTTCTGAGAAAGTCAGGCAAATAAAAACTTCAACCTCTGATTCTTGGAGAATATTCAAACAATTTATATCATTAGTTGTTTTTTTTTTTTTTACTTGTTAAAATGGAAACTTAAAAATACTCAATCAAAACTAAAAAATTCAAAACATAGTTGATGCAAGATCAAAAACAAGACTGGATTGGCTAAGACCAAGGTTACACTCTGCAAGACCAAGAGTTCACTCTGCAAGCTCAAGACTTATTAAGACCAGACATATTTTTATTAGACCAAGATAAAAACTAATAATGCAAGACCGATACGAAGATACAATCGTCATGATCAAGACCAAGGCCAAGGTAACTGTGGTCTCGCTCATCACTAGTAAAAATTTGAATATAAAATTCGATCTTTAAATTACATTTTTACAAAAAATTCCTAATGAGAACTTCAAAGTGAAAAAAAAGTGACAGCTAGCTATGACATCTTCAACAAGATCGGATAACGGATAAAAGACAAACCTTCAAGTACCAAAATAACATACAGAATATAAAAATAACGCCTAAAGGAAATTTTTTACGTTTAAGTTCTTGCCTGAAACGGTAAACTTTGTATTAGGCTTTGCTATTGAATTATCGAGAACACAGAAAAAATGCACAAAATGACCCCGATGATAAAACTTATATTTTTTAGCGTTACCCTCTTAAGGCCTGAACCTAAATAAACAAGTAAGTATTTCTTTTATTTTTTTTTTTTTGGGAAAATAAGAAAAGTGGGTAGCACTTTTGTGCACCTAGGGTTTCAAGGACCAAAATCCTAAAAATGAATACTAAAATACATTTTATTAGTCGATTAAAAAATGTCATTATTGTCTCCATTTTTGTAATAAATGAAGGTGCACATATGTGTACCTGTGATCTTAAGTGGTTATACTATACGAGCGGACATTGGACATTCAATAAAAATTATCGGTTTATGGTTTTTCCAAATTGGTGTGTTTAGCAAGTAAAATCTATGTCAACAATTGTTTCATTTCTATTTATTATATATTAAATTGTTTTTCAATTTTTTTTCTTTTTACTTCTATATACGATATCATTTGTTGAAGACTAGTTTTCAAATTAAATACACTTATTTGATAATTTGATTTTACTTTATATGTGGAAAATGTGGTTTTAGTTAATTTTTAGAAAAATAATTATTAAAATGAGTTTAAATACATACATTAATACCATTACTACTAACGTGATAATTAATTATTTCACAATTTTATATTTTTATTACTAATTTACGATATTTGGTACGATATCAACCAGATATTTTATTAAGTTATCGCGATTTATTATAAATTATGATAAGATTTGCATTCAAATTTAGTTTTGCACTCAATTTTTGTTTGTTTGAACGGCATTTTTATTCCGACACGCCATATGTAAGTTTAACAACTTAAAATCAGTTATTTGGTAAGAACCGAAATTTCGAAATGGGGTGTGGCATTTCATGCACACGAGTTAATTTGAATAATTTATTATTTGTGTTTTCTAAATAATAAAACCTAGGCTGGCATAACTTGAATATTTAAAATCTCTTTATGCCGTCCTCCAAAAGCCGTCATTAGGAAACCAAATAATATTTTTATCCAAAATTTTTGTGTACTGAAGTATAATATGCATTCTGTATCAATAAAAGCTAAGTAAAGAACAGTCTTGATTACACTGTCACATTACACATATGTACATGTCACACATATATAACTGATATTCCACCTCATAGGTAACCAGTGATGTTTACGAACAAAATGTTTCAAACAAAAGTTGTTAATTTTATTATAAGGAACATTTTTTACATTGAAACTTTTGTTCTATCTCTAACGGTTTACCAAAAGGGTCCTACCAAAGACCCAATTGACCTATATGTTGGTCATTAACGAACACAGTATCACTTTTTACTTCCGCTTGATATTTTTTTTCGTTTTTGAGTTATCTTAGACCGTTTGCTTGCAAAAAGTCAGATTTTACTATCTCAAGACAGTGAGAGTATATTTTACCTAGCGATAGCATTTATTATGTCGATCAAATTTCAACACTTTTCGGTTTTAATCAACTGTTACTGAAAAGACGAATAACAATTGACTTTATCTAGAAAGAGTCAACACTTACTGGAAAATCAACTTTTTTTTAGAATACCAGCAAGAGATTAGATACCGTTTCTAAGGAAAGGAAAATGGTTACTCTGATTACGATATGTTTTATACATATCTTTATGTTGATCTAGTCTATTATGGTCATAGGTTCGTTTATATTCATGGAAATTTCAATAGTTTATTTTCCAAAATTATAAAAGATAAGATTTCAAAGCCAAATTCTAAATTTTATATTTCTTAAAATATATAGATATTAATATTTTTACAGCCATATTCGTGTACATAATCATAGTTTCGTTTTCTATAGTATTTACATTTTACCTTGAAGATTTGTATTCAGTTTAATTTATATGAAGAATATTACATCTTAGATGACCGGATAATTAAAACGTCTAATTTATTGGCAAACACGGAATACATACCATTTCAAAATACTTTGTAGGAATAGTTCATGTATAATTAAAGTATAACTTCCAATTAATGCTTATTTGAACGCACCCTTGTTTTCAACTTTTGACGATTTAATTTAAATTTTTTTATGTTTATTTTACATAATATAAATATTCATCTAACAACAAAAAAGCATGATTTTAATGGAAATATGGGATAGTTTACTGAAGAAGCTATCATGGTATTGATAATAAATACTAAGTCTTAAGTCAGATTTATTGCTGAAAAATACCATTTTTGCTTTTGAGCCAGTAGCCTATTAAGGGCCTTTCAATTTTATGCAATTTAACAAAAAACGCCCGGTTAATTGAAACTTGTAATTCATTCCTATCAGACTGAGTTCTTAGTATTTAAACATCGTATGTATACATATACAAATTATACACACATAGCTGCATATTTATAAACTGTTTTTTGTGTTTATCTTTTTAATAAGAACCGATTTCTCGGTACCAAAATATTCGTCATAAATCAAGGTAATATTAAATTGTTTTTGAACCTTACTGTTACAAAGATTTCACCAAGTAAAATTTATAAAAAAAGAACGATCTATATTGAGTAAAATTAATTTGAAATATTGAATTGTGGTCAAATTAATTTTCCTATAACTTTTTATGATACACATTTCCATTTTCTTTATAATAATAAATACTAAACGTATTTAAATTTATGGTTCCGCAATCTCCTTTCTTCAGCTTCTTATCATATGTAACCCAATCGAAAGTCAGTTCTAAGATAGCCCTTGTATCACTTACACTAATAACAGATTAATTATTAAAGACACGGAAAAATAAAGAAACCATACCTAGGTATGGACCAATAAATACATTCCTTGGGTAGAAAATTTTTGTTATGTGTATATTCTCACGCATTCCCGCTCTGGGTTATCGTAACTTTCAAAAACAGGGAGCATAATTTTATATTTACTTTTACCTATCAAATAACAAAAAATTATGCAGTCGCCAAGGACCTGGGTTGTAAGAGGGACTTTAAATAAACACATAAAAAAAAAAGTTATAGCATTTACGGATTTGTAAAAGTTATAGCATTTGGATTTGTTTGTTGTTATCTGAAGGTATGTATAATCAATTCGCTCCGTGCGTGAGTTTCGTTTCCATGGTAACGATACACTACTTTAATTATAGAATTGTATGGATGCATATATAATTGTATGGATTGCTTTTAAGACTTACATTCAAAATTTAATATTATTGTCTCACAAATTTAAATAAATAATTATGATAATTTACATTTGAAAAACAATATTTGTGCAATTTGATTTCTTATTTTCACAATTTTTAATGCATTAAGTTTAATTAATTCGTGTTTTACAATAATTTTAATTTGACATTTCTATAACATTAACATGTAAAGAACTGCAAATTAGTGATAACAGCCCCCTTTAACGCCAAAATTTTTCACTGAAAGCGCTGGCATCGATTTTATTGTCCCTACCATGACTACGCACACAACGAATAGGTACATTATGTAACTTTCAGAGTCACTGAAATGTACTAGGTATTAGTAATTTAAAAAAAATGTCTTAAATAACTTTTTTTAAAGTAGAACCTATTTATAAACCATTAAATAATTTGATGAGGCATAGTTACAACACCTACGTTTGTTTTTTTTTTTAATTTTCAAATGATGATATTTTTATCAAATTTTTGTATTAAAAAATAAAAATAGTTTGTAATAATTATAAATGTTATAGTCATTAAGTGAGATAAGTATGTATTGTAGGCATTTTTGGTAATGGTTAATGATTTTTTGTTGTTCCATTAAACTAGTAAGACACTACTCTAATGACTTTGTTTTCAATCCCTAATTTTAGATATTAAACCGGTCTAGTTAGTCAAAATTTAATGATTGGAGGAATAAAGGCAATCATAAAATGAAAAGAGCTAAAATTTTTAAACCGATAATACCAAATTAATAAGAAAATTTTAAAATCGATCTTTATAACTTTAAAAAAAAAGGCAAAAAATTGGCGATGATTTTCAAAATCGATTATGTTCGGAAAAGACATGACATATAATTTAAACATATAAATAATTACCATGGAAATGAATGGTCAAATAAACCTGGCTCAATTCATTTCGAAAAGTGAAATGGTAAAATAATTTTTTGCGTATACTTTGTGAGAAATAGATTATATTACAAACGTTATGAACTATACCTATTTTCATTTAAAGAAGTACTTAAGCATTTTAGTTGTACTGTTAGAACTATTTAAACTTTTAAAATGACATCGTATTCAAATAATTTTCAAATAAATAGAATATTATTTTTTTAATAAGTTATCCGTTAATCTTTGTTAGATATTTAATTAAAGAAGACTTATTACTGTTATATTCTTAAATGTAACAAATGACGATTGATTTGAAACCGTTTTGAAGACATTTTATTACAATATTTAAATTTATTCAAAATTTTTTGTTTATAGTAAAAATATTTTGTTTGATTAAAAAGCTCCCGTTCTGACGTCAGCTACCCTCACCGCTTTCTAGTGACAATTCTACTGAAAGAAGATTAACTACTAATAGTTCTATTCTTATAACGAAAACCATCCATCAAACTAGTGCAATTGGATATGGAATCTTAGTATCCAAAATAAATAAAAACAATTTATTTGGAATAAACAACAAGATATTAAAGTTTATAGAAATAATTGTAACATAAAATAAACAAGAAAATTGATGAACTGTGTATAATACAATAATAATAACATATACAACACCTTATTAAAATGAATCAGATCAGATCCATATAATATTAATAATAATACCTACATATTTGGATTAGATACATTCTTATGTTATGGATTAGTTTTAACATAACACTGATTACATCACTTTTTTATATTTAAAACTAAAAACAGTAATAAATAATATAATATGTATCATAACAGATATTAGGGTAATGTGTGGTACCTTGGATACAACGTAACTTGAAGTCACCACAATATATTTATATGAACTGCAGTTTATATAAATATATTGTGGTGACCAAACTGCCGCTCGTGACCCACATGCGGCTCTTTGAAGGATTATTTGTGGCTCTCGATAAATATATCCGAGTTCCCTTTTCATTTTTGGGTATTCCTCTCCCAATGTAATTTAGTTTTCTAAAAGACATTAAAATGAAACATTTTTAATACCTTTTTTGTATACTCGCTTAATTGCTGCTCGCGAACTATTTCAAATTTGGAAAAATAGCTTGGACTATCAAGGAGAATGGTCACTCCTGATATATAAGCATCTTTGTCTGATATATAGGATATTAGTCTGTGGATTGTTGATTTGAGTATATCTATACCTAATCCCTGGTATTGCACGTCCCCCTATAATACGTATCATAACAGAAATTATAAATATTATGTAATACAAAACACAAATTAAATTAATAAATACAAAAACACATTCTTCAAAAACTTATAATTATTATTGTCATAATGAAATGTGTGTTTTATGAATTATGTTGAAAGAGATACAATATGATCTCATGCAGATTTAAATATGCTCTTACATTAACAGACCGGTAAGAATTTCCAAATGGATCCAAGCTCTGATTCTGATATTCAATCGGTGATTCTGTTTCATCCAAATTTACTGTGATTACTGAGGTATAATACTACGATAATTTTCATTCATTATTCAAAATCAAACAAACGAAAAAAGCAAAAAAAGTAAAAATAGTTCAAGAGTACCGCCGTGAAACAATAATTTCCTTGTAAGCAATTTCGCTTTGAACTCGACGACAATAAATCGATTTACATCAACTTCAAGCTGTCAAATTTTTTAAAAGGATATTATTAATTGAAGTCGGTCCTTTAAAATTATCATATTTATGAAACGTTATTTTGCGTTGGTTTATTTAGGATAGAATAACGAAACATATTGAGCGCGTATCACGTGTCAGTTGTCACATGCCCAAATGGAAGAATTTGTATAATGTGTTGTTTTCGCATCAAACACACTTTACGCATTATTCGAGCCAGAAATGGTACCCTTAGGCCCCAAGTCAAATTTTGACACAAAGGCATAAAATTTGCTAAAAAATGAGCCTATTATTATGGCGATTTATATTATTTTTATGTGTCAATTTTGACTGAAAATTTATTCTCATAAAAAGAAAAACTCCTTTTACAAAAACAGTGGAGTCGAAATAACCAAATACACTTTGGATTATTGACCATTTGTTCATATATAACCTGTAAAATAAAGAGTAAGTTGATCTTGTACATTTCTGTTTTAACTCAACTTTATATCTACTTTATTGCCGTATTGCATGGCATTCGTTTCTCTTTGGTGTGTGTATTTCTATTTGATTTATTAAGTTGAACGAACTATTTTCATCGTTTACTTTAATTTTGTAAAACATTAATAAAATATCCTTTTTCTTACAAATCAAATGTGTAGCAAAATTAACGACGGCATCAAATTGGTAATTTTTTTTTTCAAATTTATTGTATCCTTAACACAGTTTTGTAATTTCATAATTTCACAGTGTTGTTGTTAATTTATTAAAATTGATTATTTCAATATTAATTTATTGATACTTGATTTATTGCATTTACTTATAAAATATTCAACAGCATGATTGGTCGGAGTGCGAAAGTCAGCTTTTCCAATAAATAAATTTAATTTGTATGTTCAATTTCTTTTTAAACACCGATGACAATAATAATTTAATAAGATTGTCGTCATCGGGATTTTCCTGAAAAACGATTTCCATATCTGAAAATGTACACATTTATTTGCGCTCCCACCATATTTTTACTGAATTTTTGATAAATAAATAATAGATAAATAAAAACTCGCTTTTGTAACTAAAACGCTCAGCTAAAAGGTAGAAAATAATTTCTTTAAATTCAAAAAAATCATTTTATCGTAAAACAGTGCGGGGTGCTTTTTGAGATATTTTGCAATGACTTTACTTTTTCCAATAGCTGCCTATAAAATATTTTTTGATTGATTAATTCCATTATTGATTGATTTTAAAATCAAAGGTTTTTTACTAAAATTAATTCCCATACAATCAAGTAGCTTAATTACATAATTTGGCTATAATTTCCAATAAAAATTTCTAATAAAAACCAGTACCCTTGAAATTTAATTGAATTTCATTTAATAGTAAGCATTTAAATAATTTAATATCAATTTATTATCCTAAATGTTTACTTGTATTTAATATCTATGGCAGAATGGTCACTTAAAGTATTCTAAGCTATCAGAGTACAACGAATATACGGAATTTTTAAAAAATAATATACTTGTTCGCCAAAAGCAATTTTTAACAAATGTTATTTAAAATGTACTCTTTAATGCTCTCCGTATTAATTATCTGAGTTTTATTAAATTTATCTCGAATTAGAGACGGTCAATCGGATCCAAATTTCGTCTCCATATGTACCTTAACTTCCATTTCCCTCGACTATGAAATTTTTTCGTAAGAATACATGTATACAAATACCATCTTCCGTATAAAAACAAGTAGAAAAGTAAAGTTATAGAAAAGAATTCTGCACTGTTTATTGCTGCCAATTGGTAGATGAAAGGATCTTACATCTAGTAAAATGAAAAACAAGTTTTTACTAATAAAAATAATCAGGAAATATAAATATAATCATAAATACACTTTACCTATACATTTATAAATGTTTGTATACATGTATGAACGTATTACGTGTATGTGTATTTCTAAATATATATATATATATAATATTCATTTCCCATAAAATAAATAGTTCATTGATTACAATCAATGATATAACTTAAAACTAATAATTTAATATATTATTTGATTTTATATTTATATTCAAAAGATATATTTATAAGTATTTTATTTACCTACCTCTATCATTTGATTATTATTGTTTGATTTTATTATTAAAGGTTAGTTAATACAAAATTTTTATTTTATTTTGTGAAGAAAGTAGTAAGAATTAAAGAAATCACCCAAATTTGGATCTATTATGCATATTTGTTTAAAATGAATTCTATCTGACGTAGCAAATTATTCTGTACTATATCATGCTCTATTTTGTACATACTTTACACTCGACAAACGTGTTTCTACGTTGTATCTTATTCTCGAAAAGCTTTTTTTGGCACATTCATTTATTTCAACAAATTTCTATGCGACGAACAACTTAGAAGAGCTTTCATAGAATGGAAAGAGTTGTTGTGTCATCATTCATCATTCCTAGACTTTTGACCCTTTTCGTGAAAGACTTGATTTACGATGTATACATTACGAATAAGATGCTGAGATTTTCCGCTTCTTCTTCTTAATTCATGTTTTTCAACAATATTTTGATAATGATAATAATAATAATAATAATGGGGTTTAATCTCCGTTTCTCTGGCATATACGTCTATAACAGGGGCCTGCCAGATCATTATTTTCTTGAATCTGTATTTACTAAACTACATCGTTATAGAATTAAATTTATTATATGGCTGGAGTTGGTTACTTCGTTCTTATCCAAGCGACGATATTGTGATCAATTTTACCGCCCCATTAATAATTGTTCCTACTGTCGCTGCCTGGATTCGAATCCGCAAACTAAGTCTAAGTAGACACACGGTTATAGTCGGTTACTTAGCTGCTAAGCTTCTAAGCAAACAATATTGTATAAGCGGCTATAAAATGTTCTACTTATTTTATAATCTCGATTTTTTAGTGTGAATTCTTTGAAACCGCATGCCATCGAATGGCTAGACTCTAATCCAACTAATAGTATGAGCAAGTACAAAATGTGGAAGTTTAAAACCATAATTAACTGCCGTTTAAATTAATGAGTATGAAGTACAAAGTTTTGCTAATGTAGATCTTTGCCATTTGTGCCATAATCCCAGGAATTTTCGACGACCATTAACACAGTTTCCAAAAAATACGCGGTGTAAATGCATTCTTTTGTTCACATAATAGATAAATTGTTGGTTTTACACGGTGATATTTTTCACACCAAAATCAAAAGTAAAATTTAATAATATTTGTTAAAACAAAACCAAAACAATCAAAAAGTTTAATAATATTATCGAATTCATTGTGAATATACCTTTAGAATAAAATAACGATAGGTAGGTATTTCTACTAGGTATCTAAGATATTTATATGTTTGATAGATGCTAACTCTAGTCATATGTTTATAATAAAGAATAAACAGTGCATGTCGCGTTCACAACCCACTTGACACTTCAGTGACATTCTACTATAACCATGTATCTGTCTGTCTCTTCTTACTATTATTTAAGTTAAAAGATTATGTCATTATGATAACACTTAACATTTAATACCTTTAAAAGGAGGTAAAATTATACTTAGGTAAAGTTTTATTTAGAAAAAAATTTATAACTTTAACTTGAAATTTATTTAATCTACGATTAAACTGTGCGTACAAAATATTATTGAATAAAACTGTGGAAGGGATTTTAAAATACTTCAGGTGAAGGCAGATTTAAGAAATTTACCTACATTTTTTTAAAATTTTGATCCAATATAACCTTTGTCTAATATTTAGGTTCTGGGCAAGGATTTGCTTTAAAAAACAAATTTTACAAGCCATTTTCAATTTTCCAGTGCGCCTCGTTGTGTCGTGTAGAATTAACGAAATACCAAAAAATTTGTTTATAAATTATAGTTTCGTAACAAAAAAAACACGCTTTAGATCAAAGTCGATCAATGTGTTCTATTCATTGAAACTTTAAGTTGGCTGATATGACAGAATCGACTACTCCAGCAAAGTATGTTTGTTTTTTTCGTTTTCTAAACTTTATGTAGGTACATTCTTATTCTTTAGCCTCGTTTAGTTTAAAATTGTGTGTTCTTTGGGTAACAAAATACAGTTCAAAAAAATAACATACCTGGATTTTACCTAGACGAAATCATAGATACTTTCATTTGGCCGTTGTGGTTACTGTCAATATTTCAAGATTAAATTATAAAAGTAGTAAATATATTATTGTTTATGGTGATTCTGGCCTGGATACTAGGATAAAATTATTAAATAATTATATTGTCTTTGGATCTTGATATCTGTAGTCGGACAAATTTAAATTGTTATTTACCATTTCCAATAAAAAAAAATGATCCAAAAACTTTTG
Organism: Chrysoperla carnea; assembly: GCF_905475395.1. Lineage (NCBI taxonomy): Eukaryota > Metazoa > Arthropoda > Insecta > Neuroptera > Chrysopidae > Chrysoperla > Chrysoperla carnea. Next base: position 35,295,792 of record NC_058341.1, read on the forward strand.
TTATCATATAATCCGAAACTTCTATTCATTTAAAAACTACAATTTTTAATGTCAAGGAGATTTTAGACGGAGAAATGAATTTGGTATTTGTAGCACTGTGTAAATCATCATTTAAGAAAATAGATAGCTCCTACAGTTGAGCTTTTCGGTCATATTATGTAAATGAATAAGGCTAGTAACACTAGCCAGAGCAATCCTTCAAACGAGAACCTAGACAAGCCTCTAGAACATACATACCTATTTACATGTGAACTTACGTAGGCGGTAGAATAAATAACTTCAACATTGTAAGAAACATTTTCAAAGTAAATATATAGGCCTTTTACATTAATGATTGTTTATTTTTATAAAAATTTCAAACAAGTCAACATGCAAACAAACAAAATAATTTGTTCTCAATAAAAAAAAAATTTAACATACGTTTTGTACCATCACATTTTGCAAGTTTACTTGTAATAGTAAGGAGGCTAACATTTGAGATGAAACATAAATATAGTTATTAACTTATCTTATGTTATTAATAGTTATTCAATATTATCATTTTAATTCCTAATTATGAAAAAAAGGACATATAATAAGTTTGGTTACTATTCGATTATTTTACAATTCGGGCTACTCTTAGGCTAGTTTAATCATAGAATATTATACACGCCATAGCCCAAAATTTGCGATATGATGAATGAGAGAGAAGACTGCCAGTTAATTCCTATGTGTATTTGTCTAATCTATATTTCATTGGCTAAATATTGTTTACATTATTACAAAATCTCTATGCATCATATGATTATGATTTATGACTATGACAAGGACACATTGGAACTAGCTGGCAGCCTTCTCTCTCATTAATCATATCGCATTCACATACAGGCTAATATATCCCTCGGGTTATTTATGTAAAACTTTTATAACTAAGCATAAGCAGGAATGGAATTGTGAACCTTATAAATCTTTAGGACTGTGAAGGCGTGCAATTATGATTTGTACCCAAGAAAATTGTTTTTATAGTTATTCGTGGTTAGTAAAAGGGATTCTTTACTGTTTATAAAAGATACATTTCATGTTAATCGAAAGCTAATTGTTCAGGGAAAAGAATATTCTATGAAAAATACTTTAAATGATATGTTCAACTAACCTCCAAACTATTAATGCTTGTACTATTTTTAAATTTAGATTACCCACTTTTCTGTTACATAATAAATAAAAAAATAAAAAAAACCATGAATATTAATGATATATTCCGCGTGTATGTAATATATGATTTTAAATTCATATAAAATCACAGAGTGTTCCAAATAAATTATGTAGATGATTACATAAACAATTTATGTAAAAAGAGTACAAGATGTAAAAAAATTCTACAAAATTATTTAACCCATATATTAACCCGTTACTAACTCACGCTCGATTTAAAATATAAATGAATTTTATTTTCATATTTTTTCAACCTATCAGTTTTAGAAAAAATATAGCTTTTTCCAGCCCTTCAGAAATTTTAAGAATTCAGAAGCTTTTACAATCACGAGAGTACAGGTTTACGGAAAAAATATTAACTAAAAATATTAAGGAAATGTCTCATCACTCGACTAAAAATTATCGAGTACTGAACAGTTGACGCGAGTGCTGACGGGTTAATACACCGGCTTTACAAACATGGCTTAAGACTTTCTATCTATTTAAATAAATTTTATTTCCATTACTTTTGGGAGTTTTAACTCCATTTTTGTCGATACTTTCTAGCATTTGTCGTACAATTTAATATCATTTGTGATGTATTTAATAAAGTATACTATAAACAAAAAAAAAAAAAGTAAATTTGGAGAGCCTCTATAAAAATAAAAAAAGAACAAACGAACCGGTATGTTACCACAGATGCACTCAATCAAATACAATTACATTTAAAAACAAGTGAACAACCTTGAACGATATATTTGAAGAGAAAAAAAATTGTAAAATTTTTACTTCTATGTACAGATTTTATGGAGAAACTGCATTGTGATCATAGTCAATTCAAATTACAATATTGTATAGTTATATTAAGTTAGACGTTTAAATCCTCGATGATAATTTTCTTTTATGATGATTTACGTTTGGAAAAAACTGGTTTCATGACTTATAAGAAATTATCTAAATAAGTTGCAAAGGGTGCTTTGTAACTATTTCATTCGAAAGCATTAATTTATAGAATGAAGCCTTAAGCAGACAGTTACTTTGTAGTTTTTAAGTCATTAACAACATGATACTTCATTTATTATCTTTTTTAGGAAAATTTCTTAATAAATATTAGCCAAGAAAAACTTTTGTGTATCACTGTGGTTTAGAAATGCGTTATTTACATGTCACTTACCAGAAGTGTATATACAAGATGGACCCTTTTAATCTATACACCAAAATATCTCTTTTTGTAGTTAACCAATCAAAAAATAACTTAAACGAAACTGGAGAATTTTATGGCGGGCATCATGTTCTTATATTAGATTGGATTTAGTTCTTCGGGTTTCTTTAAAGGCCAATTTCGATCTTAAACAGTGAGAGATATAATAACACTTTAAATTAGAAAGTTGATCCTCATAAAAAACTTTCAATTTTTGTCTAAAACATTTTTTGAAAAAAGTCAGCTTTCAGAGGAAATGCAACTTAAAAATATGTCATTATTCCATTTAATCGAAATAAACAATCTAACTTCTCAAGGGTAACAGAGGACATTTACCTGTGTCAATAACTTTGTCCTACATTTATGACATACAAATGATATGATATACAAATTACACACTGAACAAAATTACAAATTTAGTCTTAAAAACCAAATCGGTGCGCAACAAATTGGTTCAGTACATTTGTCAGCCAGCACGATTAGCTTTGATCCTGAATACGCCACCGTCTCATACACAAAATGAGTTTAGTACTTTTGAAAAAATGATGGTTTTGAATCATTTAGCGATTATACAAATTAAGCAGTATCAATCAGCAAATTTAAATTTGACGTATGTACAGAGTATTTTGACTTTGTTTACAGAGGTTGTGTGGCGTTTACAAAAGATCTTCATACTTTATATCTATAGATTTTTTGTTTGATTTTAGTTTTTATATTTCTTTTTAAATGTCACCAAGTAATTAATAATTAAATTATTATATTTCTTAACCAGATTCCTTCAGGCAATCTAATATTATAAGCCACCTGTATGAACTGCTTTGTAGCCATTTAATATTTTGCATTCATACAATTTCTAATAATAGTAAAATTAAAATGCATGAGTTTGAATTTTATTTCATTCGAAATTATTATACCACTAGATTGATACCCGCCCGCTTCACTGGGCTTAAAAGTAAAAACCACCGCTTTATAGCCTCCACCCTCTCTTGATATACACACTTTTCAATTTTGTTAAATGTAAAATAGTCATCATTCATTGAGTATATCAGAATAATAATTCATTGAGAATAGTTGGCCATGATTTGTTTGACATTTTCTATGTTAAATTTTTACAGAATTCTTTAATTTATGGTTCAAAATGATAATCATAGATCTCCTTCATCTTTAATCATCATTTTGAACCATAAATTATAGATTTCTGTAAAAATTTAAAAAATGGTAAATAAATTATAGTTCATCTGTTATTCTGGTCTATCAGCTATATTTCTGTACAGTTTTATTAAAAACCATTCGCTAGTTTTTGCGTGAAAGCGTAACAAACAAACAAACAAACAAACAAAACAAACATGCTTACTTTTACATTTATAATATATAGGGATGTATATATGTAATATATATATCAAAGTATCCGGAGTTTGTAACGCTTACAAATATTGATGCTACGAACATCAATGGCATGAGTGTTCTTAAAATTATCTAAAGAAGTCCATTTCCGACTGTCCACGTGTCCGTCTGTAAAGACGATAACTCGAAAACCAAAAGAGATACTAAGCTGAAATTTTTATAGCGTGCTGAGCGCGTAATAAGTGAAGTCAAGTTAGTAGCAACATAGGTCAATTGGGTCTTGGGTCCGTAGGATCCATCTTGTAAATCGTTAGAGATAGAACAAAATTTTTAATGTAAAAAATATTCCTTATAAAGAAATTAACTTTCAATTTAAACAATCAATGTAATCAATTTATTCTTATTTTAAAAAAAATTCAGTGTAGTAAAATACTTTGCAATCATTGCAGGAAAATACTTCTTTACTGTGGCTCTTGGGCTATTAACGAATCTAGTTAAAATATTAAAACCGCATTAATATAAAAAATAAATTGCTTCATGATTTACAATCATAAATTTTACAAAAACAACAACGAACGACTTAAATGGCGTCAAAACAATTGATGATGAATAAAATATTGTTGATGATGATGAGAAATAATTACATTGTCTGTCTAGTAAAACAAACAACGGGCATAAAATAAAAGGCGAAACAAAGATGAATGATCAATTATTTAATTTAATAATTTTTTTTTTTGTATTCAAAATCACAACATATTCAATAATGCATCATACAAAGCGTTATTAAAAAGAACGTTTTGTCTAACCACACGCTATCAAAGTAATAAATTTCAGTGTTTCTGCACATTTCTGCGCATTTGACAAATAGACCAAAGTTATAGTAACAGATTTCATTTCAGAGTTTAAAATTCTCTTAATATAGTTATTTCTCTTCAACTACTATACTCTAACTATAGTTATTTCTATTTAAAAATAAAATGGTTTAATTTTGAGTTAAAATATCTCAACAATTAAACGGTCAATAATTTTGGTTTTTCTTTGTTTAACGCAGAACAAATATGTCAATGTTCTGTTAGTTTTTCGAAATTATTTGACAATTAGTTTTCTTTTCTAGAATGAAGAAACTTGTTAAAACACACACACAACATTTTCTCTTCGTGTTAATCATTCGATCTTTAATTAACTTTAACTCGAAAGAGATTGACTATCTGTTTCGAGATAAAGATGGTCAATCAATTTTTATGGCAATTGTATTATAAAATTCTTAATAAGTATAAACAAATTTATAATTTTCTGACAATTTGCCCATAGCGAGACAACAATGTTAATCAGTAACTTGACATTATGTTGAAATTGTTTTCAATTTAAAGCTTTATTTTTGGAGGCTTTTGTATATGTATTTTTTTTCTTATAAGCTTTAATTCAATTATCACTAATTCATATTCTCTTCTGTTACAGGTAAATTTTTATGATCCGTATTTAATAATTTTAATCAAATGATTATTTGGGATTAAAACGTAAGTAAATTATTCTGATTGTGATTTCTTTTTCAATTCAAATAGCTGACTGAATTATAGCAATATGGTCCACTCTGTATGCTAAAGGTAAAATCTATTATCGTAACTCTTTCTGTATTAAGGGCCTTTTTATTAAGGGCCTTTTGGTTATCAGCAAAGCAGGTAGCTAAGAAATTAAGAGAAAAGAGTGCTTCTCCACTACAAATAGTATTTGCGTAATAGGGTATTATCGTTAGTCAAAAATAAATTATGAAATTTGAAAAAAGTTAAAATTTATGTAAAAATATACTTCAATATTCTGATTTCGAGTCATAAAAGCACATTTTTCTTTTTTAATTTCAAAATTAAAAATCGTAATTTTTAAAATGTGTATCACGTGACCTAAAACACGGGCAAACCCTGGTGTAATGTCATATCATCGGTCATATCGGTATGAACGATAGAGTATCAGCTAGTTCAGTATATAATATATCCATAGATAATAAGTATTTATATTTAATATAATCAGTTGTTTATGAATATATCTGTCAAAAATATCTGTGTTATTTCGTATAATGATACCGATATTACGTCATCAAATTGGATGCCCGCGTTTTTGACCGTTTAAAAAAGGTTTAAAATTTAATTTAAGTTTTTGACAAGAAAACGTGTGTATTTTTCCGAAATAAATTTTTGGTGGCTGTTTATTATCAAAATCAACATTTTGAAGTACTTTTTCAAAAATAGTAGAATAATACCCTATTCGCGTGAGACGTATTTAAAGTATCATTATAACACAAACGTTTGACTAGACATAAAACGTAAAACGAACTTTTTCTGAATGAATGTATGAATGAAGGAGTTCAATGTTCATACGACTGACATATTATACAGTCTAGGTGTAGATGATGATGATCTGTGAACGAGTTTATTCATACATGTAAAGTTGTCGTCGACTTCGTTGGTACTCCATACGTAGTATATTAGAATATTATGTGTAAAAATGTTATACATTTTATTTTATATATTTTGTCCCCATTCTCAGATTTTTTTTAAAGTTTGTAACAATATAATAAAAAACGCTATGCTACAGCTACACAGTGATACAGTCACACATTTTAGTATGCATGCAGGTATATTATATGAATTTAAAACAAAAAAACAACTTGAATGTTTTTGTTACTCGACTTCGTTTGTGTATTGTATTATTAATATTGTACACGGTTTTTGCGATAATATTACTTCTATTAAGTTAGCATACATAATAGTTGGCAGACTTGGTCTCTGGCCAAAATATAATGTAAAGATTTTTTTGCTCAAAATTGATTCAAAAGACAATTAAGGTATTTCCAGCATGGTATCTGCAGTTCCTATGCTAAAGCTATGGTTAAAATTTTTTTCGACATAATTTAACGAAAAATTAAATTTAAGAATTTAATAATGCTTACTATTAATTCCCAAAGTTTCAGAAATTTTGACCGTTTAAAATGGGAAATAATTATGCCAACGTCCCAATTTCGATCAATTTACGTCAAAATTAATATCTCGAAAGTGAAAATTAATTTCTAAATTTTTTTTTTAGAATTTTATTGTATAAACATTTTTTTCTACTTTTTCTTCAATATATAATAATATCATAAAAAATAGTTGGAGAGACCGGACATTTTACATGCTTTAAATGGGACATGACCCTCAAAATCGCGAACTTTGTCTTGAAATATCTCGCGATCTAAACGGCCAAAAATTATGAAATTTTAGGAATTCATAAATAAAGCTATTATAAACCCGAGAAAAAAAATTCGGCCAAATCTGTCGAAAAGTGATTTCATGCTGGAACTACCTTAAGATGCAAAAGTACTTATTATTAAACAAATCCTTACTTAATTGCCCCAACAAACGCAGTGAACGTAAATTGAATGACACGGTAATTCGAGAACGATAACAATACTAACATGCAATCCGTAAGAGCAGGTAGATTCCAGCTTATAAAACAGGCGGGGGATGGGGCGAGGTTACTCAAGTGGCCTGTTTGTGTTGGAGTGATTATGCAACATCAATATAATTTGGCAATCTAGTTGAGATCGATGCTTTTCTAATTAGGATTGTTTATTAAACTACCGTTTACACAATCTCAAAATATCTAATTTCATCAGTAATAATAAGGAAGTTATGGATTATTTATTGCAATTTAAACCCACTAAATAGGAAATTAGGTCATTTAACAAAGAATATTTTTGGAGACAGGTCTGGAGTCATCAAATCGTTCATTTCTAATCGTTTACTTCTTAAAAAATGAAATAGGGAAAATTTTATCAATATCAGTATATTAATTTTTGTCCCAAATTCGTAACGATTAAAAATATTGATGAAATAAACAACATAAAATTGCAAAAATTGGATCGATTTCTTGATTAGACGTGTAGTTTTTGAACCTAAAATTTTCTAGGTCATAATTTTGAAGTTCCCTATCGACACCTACATCGACGTTTTTTCACTCAAAACAATAATCACATCAAGTCAAGTGTTATTAAGGGTGGATACCTCTCATCTTCTGTGTCAAAAAGTGCAAAATATGTCATTATTGCATTTTATCGAAAGAAAACAATCTAACTACGAAAAAAAGATTTAGTAAAAAGTTGTCAATGGCAATCGAGTACATTCGCCTGTGTCCATGACTTTGGTCTACAATTATCGATAAACTTATATTACAATTATCGATAAACGCATACTTTCTTTCGATTATATGCAATAATGATATATTTTTAAGTCGCACTTCCCTCGAAAGCTAACGTTTTTCGAAAAAATGTTTTACTTAAAAATTGTTAGTTTTTCTATCAAGGATCAACTTTATAATTTAAAGTGTTACTCTATCTCTTACTGTTTTTGATCTAAATTGGCAATTAAGGAAACCCGAAGAGCTAGGTTGAATCTGATGTGAGAAGATGAATTCCCCCTTCAAACTCTGCAACATTTGTCTAAGGTATCTTATAATTGAATTCTACAAAACGAAATATATAATAATAATAATAATAATAATAATAATAACGTTTATTTGTTTGACTACCGTACAGCGATTCGAAATATATAGGTGTATAGATTAACATGGCCTTCCCTGTATGTATTTGTATAGAATTTCGGTCGGGACGTTTTATGACCAATTTTGACTTTAAAAACATAGTAGATAAGGTCCAAAATTCCCAAATCTTGTTAACTTCACGGATATTTCCAATTATAGTAGGTATAACACATAATAACAATAACAACATACATGCCTATAATACGTTGACTATATAATATTGACAACAATATCTCACATTACATATGTAACACACATTTTGTGTAATGCTGATCAGAATATAGATTATAATAAGTACCTATGTATGTATGTATATGCATACTACAAACAAAAAAATTTATTTATTTTTGTCTTACATCTAATTTATTTGCTAAATATTGAATGTGAATGTTTTTATCAAGATTCTTTTTAGCTTATTAACAAAAAAAATGTATTTAAATTTGTATCTTAAACAATCTTTCATGTCTTATTTTTTAAGAAATTGGCAAATATATCTTTTATTTTTTGGACAAATATATTAATGGTTTTAATTGATACAAACATTTTAATTATATGTCTTATTACTAAAAATTGTTGTTGCTTCATTTAAGAAGATGTATTGTCAATAGGAACGGCTTATTATGGATTGTAACAAGTGAAATTTACAAAATTTGAATAGCCCCCGACCAATTTTTGATTATGGAACCCTAAACTCAAACTCTGATTTGAAAATTTGAAACTCGAACTTGAAACTCTCCATTAAATTACCTTTTTTCTTAATGTATTTTGAAGATCGTCGCCACTTTTTTAACTTTTTAACTAAAACATAGCTTAGAACACTCTCCGTTAAATTACCTTTCAAACGAAATTGAAAAAAATTGAAATCGGTTCATCCGTTTAGGCGCTGCGATGCCACACACATAGCGATCAAACTTATAAAACCCTTTTTTTTAGTATTGGGGTTAAAAATATTTTTGCTTATAATAGGTTAGAATTTACGCCAGCTAAATTGTACATTAAAATCTCAAATCGAGCTGCAAAGATACTATTTGATATGTTATTAAGGTTGCTTAGGGTACTGTGAAACAACGTTTTGCAAACAAAGAAAAGCTCAAAATTTTCGGACTTTTCCAGTTTTCCACCTATTATGCAGGTAGCATTTGTAGGTACTAGTTTCCGAAAAATTTGAAAATTTTTCGAAGTATTTTCTAGAAAATTTATTCTTTCGTTTTTTTCAAAACTTTTCATTAGGCTCATTATTTGGAGCTACCTACAAATTTCATCTCTCTCTCTCTCTTTTATATTTTCATAGAAAGTGGACTCTAAAGTTTTGCCCTAATTTGCGCCCACAAAAGAAAACAATAACGTTTATGAAAAACTGTTTCAAGCAAAAGTTATTAATTTTTTTAAAGGGAACATTTTTTAAATTTAAACTTTTGTTCTATCTCCAATATTTCAAAAACTTTTAGACATGTGGGGGTGTGGGTTGGCTTCAAATATTTCAAATTTAATATACTTTCAAAATTGTAGTAGCAACTAATGTTCGGAGTTGGTAGTTTTTGAATTAATCTGCGAAAACTAAAAAGGTCCAAAAATTTTTGCTGTTTTTCACGGATTACGCAGGTTGCACAACTTTTTTTGCTTAAAAAACGTAGTTTTACACTCCCCTGAAAGCTCCCAACAACATACCAAAATAGCAGCTTTTTTGGCAAGATTTTACTGGCGTAATTCTCAAGGTTAAAATGTTGTTTCAAAGCAATATCTCTTAGAATATGTATTTACAATAAGTTGATTTATGCATTTGGGCAAATTGAAAATTATGTTGGTTTGGCATTGCTTCTTAAAAACATGACGCGTTATTGAATAATATGATCAGTGACTATATTGAAAAAAATCTCTCTATAAATAAGTATATACTCTGCGTAATTGATTTTCAATCGATTCAAAGTCATAATCTAATTTAAAATTTCACTTTTCAATTTAAAATAATTGGATATTTATAAAAACTATTAATTTCAAATTGTTTATTTAATTTGATTAGTTTTCATTTTTATTTAATATTTTTTTAAATCGATTATCTAAAAAAAACCGTGATCGAACTTAATTTGACGAAATAAGCATCCAATAAACTATTAAGATGAAAGTATTTGATATAAATAATATAAGTATTCTTTATGCGAAGGTCATGTATAATATGTTTTGGATTAAATTTTTTTGTCTAATATTTACTTATAAATTGCTGTTCTTGAAATTAAATAACCACGACTTACACCCACGAATTTTTAGAAGTATTTTAACCAAATTCAACCATTTGATAGCCACTTAATATTTTATTTACGTTAAAGGTTAAAATTTTTAGAATTTATAATAATACTAGCTTGATACCCGCCCGCTTCAGTGGGCTTAAAAGTAAAAGCCACTGCTTTATAGTCTCCACCTCTCTTGTTTTAACTTATCCCATTACTCTCGAAAGAATTATTTTACACAGCTAAAATATTTGCACAATTTTTGTAAGTGTAATTTAATTATAATTCATTGTGTATATCAGGAAAGAAGGCCATGAATTGTTTGACATTTACTCTTATAAATTGATCATAGATGAAGCAATAAAATGTCACAATAAATTTTAATTTTTTTGATTTAAAAAAAAATATATTTTAGCTTATGTGTTATTCTGATGTATGAACTATATTTTTGCACAGTTTCATTAAAATTCATTCGTTAGTATTTGCGTGAAAGCTTAACAAACAAGAAAACATCCTTTCTGTCACATTTATAATATACTAGCTTGATACCTGCCCGCTTCACTGGGCTTAAAAGTAACAACTACCGCTTCATAGCCTCGAGCTCACTGGATCTCATTTATCCCCCTTCCATAACACTCGAAGGGATTGTCTTACACAGCTAAAATATACGCACAGTTTTCAATTTTTTAAAGTGTAAAATAGCCATAATTTATTCAGTATATCAGAAAGTATGATGTCTGAAGATCGATTAAACGGTTTAGTCTCGCACAATGTACATCGCGGTATGGAGATCGATGCACACGGAGCTTTAGATTGGTTTTTTCCTGTATCTCGCAGAGTAAACTTTTGGAAAAACAGTGACTGAATATCACATTTTGATCGTATTAAATGTTCTTCTACTCGAAAAAAGAATTTTATTTATTTTTTACTTTATGGCCTATAACATGGCTAAGAAAAGTTTGAACCCCTCCCTTGGATAATTCCTGCGCACGGGCCTGAATTCCGATGTATCATATCATTCCAAGTTGCTACATACCATAAGACTTAAAAAGTATTTAGTGCGATTCACATATCAGAGATTGCTTTTACCTAGTTTGTGTAAATATTTTTTAGCTAATAAATATTCCACACACAACTTCATTTTTTGCTGTTATGCTAAAATAAAGATTATTATTTTTAGTTTAACTGAATAACATTAAAAAAGGCCAAGTTGTATGGCATTCACTTCTTGATAATATTAGAATAAAAAATATTCATTTCTAGGACAAAATAAACTATTAAATGGATTGGCGGATTAAAATGGAACACAATGAGATATCCTCTCCCCGTCAACCCTCTTAACCTTAGAAGTTTTGTACGAAATACTTATGTCCTTAAAAATTATTTTTCACGAATTATTCGCTTGTTTTTTGGGTATTTTAAAAGTCATATATTATTCGTTTGGAAATAACCTTATTCTTTCATTTTTAAAATTAAGTATTTTAAAGCATAAGGGAAAATGATAATTACTTATCATCAATTATCACAGTATTTTTGTTCTTCTACTCTTGCATTATGATAATAATAATTATTAATAAAAATCATCGGAACGTGACAGATTACCTAATTTTTCGTTGATATAATTCTTCATGTGTTCTGCAGTTCAAGTCTTCATCAAAATAAAATAAATAAACTTTACCTATTTATTATAATAATCGTATAAAGAAGCGTCATTTCAAAGTATTATATTTTTTAGGTGAATAAATACTATTTAAAAATGAATTAAAAAACATTTATATGTTACAAAATTATTTATTTAACCTCAAAGTGTACTTTTGTATATGATTCATGAAGCGTTCAAATTGGTGAAACATCAATTAAAAATTACATATTATTTAAATCATTTTATTAAACGCTGATATGACATAAAATGCTTAATTGCGAACTTTTATTTACTGAAATTAAATTTATTACACACTAGTAGATACCTACCCCCTTCGCTCGGAACATAGAATACCGCTTTATAGCCTTTAGTTTCCTTGTTGTCACTTATCCCCAACTTTTGTTCATATTCATGAGTGTCAATTTTTTGATTCGGGACAGTAATTATTTTTCTAACTAAAACGTATTCCTTAATTACTAAGTATTTTTCATAAGGAATATCTATATTTAATTTCAAGTGCATACGATTTTTTCATTTTATTCTTTTTTTTTTTGATAATCCACGAACCTTACAATTTACCGGGATAATTATTGTTTATGTTAAATCCAGGTCATAAACTATCTGTTCGCCAATTTTCGCCCGAATCTTTTCTACCATTTTTGCGTGATTGAGTAATAAGCATCCAAACATCTAAACATACAAACTTGCACAGTTATATAATTAGTAGGATATATTTTTATCCAAAGACAATCCACAATTTATGCGTAGCAGAAAAAAACTTTTAACCGTTTGCTTTGTTAATAACTCTTTTGATAGTATTCCTTCATTAAGGTGATTGTAAACCTACAGTATTGTAAAAAAGTTTTGGTTTATTTCACGGTACATTCATATAAAGGAAACACATGGTTTGTAGTCAAGAAATGGGTTACTTTTGGTTTTACAATACCACGCAACTACATAAATATATACCATATTGTGTGCAAGTGATGCTTATAAATTTGATAATATAGATATCGCTCTTCAATCATCAATACTCTAACTGTACTCGTCTCTGTTCATCAAATGATGGATTCTCGATGAACTCATAATTAAATTATAATTTTGTTTTTATATCATCGACAACCTTATATTTTTATGGTATTATTATAAACTACAAGATTGCCTAAATATTTTAGTTAGTTTTTAATCACACTCTCTAGATTTGTTGATGTTGAAATATCCCATTGAAAAGGACAACCTATATGGGTCATAATTTTTTCAGCCAACTTTGAACGATAAAATAATAATAAAAAGCCCGATGACCTAGGATTTTTTTGTGATTTTTGGAAACTTTGTTAATCAAAAATGTATGTATAGAGTATTAAATTGAAATCCCTAGTAATATGCAACCCTTGCATATCTCCTTAAACAGATTTTTTTTGAACAGATTTTTCAGATATCGTATATGATATTGGAATGATACGTTTTTTGAAAATTGTCTCATTCTCGTTTGCCATGATTTACATTATATTTCATGGATCAAATTAAAAACATTGACACTAATTCAATTTAAACATGACTGGGTTCTGTGTAGGTGCTTATGCGACATTAAATACAATGTAAAGGTTGATTTATTATCTAAAATTTATAGAAATTGTAATTTTAATTTATTAACCATTTTAATATTCAATATACATTTCTTACATCAATCTTATTTCTTTTGAAATGATGTTAAAAGCTGATCGTTTATAGTTCCTGTGAATTACATGGCAATGAACCTAAAATGTTATTAGAACCATAGTATATTTAAACAAAAGAAAACAAACAATTGGCTAAGTTAATTGTTGAAATACCATGTATCGATGTGTTCTGATATTCCCATATAATACATATTATACAATTTGCGCATAATTTGCACTCTTACGGGTAAACAGTCATGTTTACGAAAAATGTTTCAGACAAAAGATGTTTTTTTTTTATAAGAAACTTTTTTAACATTAAAACTTTTGTTCTATCTCTAAGGATTTACAAGATGGGTTCCGAGCTCGACCTCACTTTTTACATCGTAAGTACGCTATAAAAATTTCAGCTTGATATCTCTTTTCGATTTTGTGTAATGATAACAGGCGGACAGACGACAGACAGTCAGACAACCGGAAATGAACTAATTAGGTGATTTTATGATCACCTTCACCAAAATTTTGTTCATAGTATTAATATTTTTAAGCGTTACAAACTTGGGACTAAACTTAGTATACCTTGGTATGTTTCAAATGCATGGTATAAAAAATTCAAATTCTTGTGGTGTTTCATCAAATATGAGTAGCTGTTTGTCAATACCACTCTTCACCAGTTCAATCAAAAACTATTTAAGGAAATAATAAAGACTCCTACAGAGCACTTTATTTTATTTGAAAAATCTCCATAAAGTTAGCATTGTGTAAGCTCATATATTTGTTTAACCCAAGACTTGAAAGCTCTTTTGGATGAAAAAACCGAGAATGAAGTCAATCAGGGGAAGAAAACAAAAAACAAAGCTAAATGAATGGCGTAAGAAGTAATATGAGTCAATGACTCAAAATTCGTACCAATAAAATTAAACAAGAATGCTACATCATACGAATTTAAAAAATTTATTTAGGAAACGTAAACTCTAATTTTTAGTTTTGATGTTAACGTCCTTGACTGTTATATTGACCTGTTATTATTTAATTTGATATCAATTTATTGACAGTTAGGACAATTATTTATTTACAAGTAATTTATTATTAATTGTAATGTTGTAATGAATATTAAAATGTGTAAACACACCCAACAAACTGGGAAATTGTACACAAAATTATTTCATAAACATTTACCGCATTTCTTCTGTAACAGTACTATTGATAAAATATGTTAACAAGGGATCTACCCGCATATTTTTTTAAAATTTTTACATAATATTTTTTTAAGTTGAAAATTTGATTAATTATGTAAGCAATAGCCGTGGCCAATAAATAATAATATACAGGCACAAAGGAAAAAATTACCAAAATAATAATAATCATGTAATAATAATCATAGAAAAATCCATGAAATACATGTCGAGTATCAAAAATCTAGCTGTTTTGTCGAAGTAACAACTGAAGAGTTTATCATACCAGAATATTATCTTTCGTATATGATTTTAGTCAATAATTCAGAAACTGTTAATCTAATCATTCTAATCAAACCGAACGTATTGTACTTATATATTGGGTTGACTACTTAATCAGAAGTATGTCTCTTTTACCTCCCGACCTAAAAAAAGGGGTGTTAAAAGTTTAACCGCTGTGCGCTGTGTATGTGTGTCTGTGTGTTTGTCTGTCTGTGGCATCGTAGCGGCTAAACGATTGAACCAATTTTAACTTTTTTGGTGTCATTTGAAAGGTAATTTATCGGAGACTGTTCTTAGCTATGTAACGGAGACTGTTCAAGTGCGAGATTAGTGTTTCGTCCCAGAAAAAAACTAAAAAATTGGCGATGATCTTCAAAATCGATTCAGTTTGGAAAAGACATGACAAATAATTTTAACATATAAATAATTACTATGGAAATGAATGGTCCAATAAACCTGGCTCCATTCATTTCGAAAAGTGAAATGGTAAAATAATTAAGTAATTCAAAACCATAATTCAAAAGAACAAAGCAACTTACAAACTCAAATATTTCAATTTCAATTAAAATATTTCCAAAAATTTGTCCCAAAAAAAGAAAGCTCTCTAAGTATCCTTTTCACCTCATCTAATGTCCTTGACTATCACTTTTATATTGATTTAAAAAGGAGTGTTATAACTTTAAAGTGTTTATCTGTGCGTCTGTGTGTTTCTCAGAAGCATCGTAGCCCCTAAACGGTCGAACCGTACTTGATTGAGAACATTTTATAACCAAGTTTCCAAAAATCGGTTTACAAAGAACAAATCGCGTTTGTCGGAGGCTTTTTAAATTTTGTAAATTTCACTTGTTAAACTTATACTTCAATTATTTCATACAAGTAAAATTTATATCTTAAATTTTCAGAAAAATATCTTGTAAATAAGAAAAATAAGCGCTACATTTATAATGTACCAAGGTACGAAAGAAATATAGTTCCTACCGGATGTTTCACGATACTCCTCGATCTTTTTTTATATTTAGCTGATATGATATATTATGTCTAGGGCTAGACTCTTCTTACTTAAAATATGTTACTTTCTTTCTTGAAGTAACTGCCAATATTACTCGTATCCTCGCTTGATAAGGAAAGAGACACACGGGTGATAATGCTAGTCATTGATTAAATAAGTTTAAAATTATTTCTATAATAATTATTCTAAAAAAATTCTAAACAATATAAAATAAATTTCACAGTATATTTTATCTCAATCATCCTTCAATTAAAATATAAAATAAAAAAAATTGTTCATCAAAAATAAAAACAAAACAAAAATATGTGACATAAATGTTTAAATAAATTAGTTAATTAATAAAAATTTATATAAAAAAATAAATCTAGTTAATAAAAACGGATATGTAGTTATATATTTATTATTATTATTCATTACAAACGCCAGTAACCTCACCAAGTTAATTATTTCCTTTTTCTATTATTCAATGATGAAATATTTATGAACAATAAGGTACTTACGTTTTTTTTTGTATAAATTTATTTAATTTATTTATTTTTATTGTTAGTAAATAAATAAATAAAATATTTGGAATCTTCACTGTCTTTTTTTTGGTTTGAATCTTGGAAAACTTTAATTACGCTATTGTAGTTTTTTATTAAAAATATTTATAGAGACTTTTTTTTGTGGAAAATTGTTTATTTTATTGTTATTATTATTATGTCTCTGTGAGTGTAGAATCATGTTATTTATGTGAGAATTTATTGTGGTTGATGGTTAATTAAAAATATGTGTTGAAGATCAAACGGGATGGTAAAGAATTGTAGTTCTAAATAAAACTGATTGGGTGATATTTATTAGAAATGAACTTTATTTTATTTAATTAACCTACTTAAAGTAGTTTGACTTCAACGGTATTTTAATTTGATCCCGCTTTTTAGTAATATTTGCTAGAAAAATACACTTATGCACTGCATATACAGAATGGGCCATTTTAATATATACATCAAAATATCTCGTTTTGTAGTTAGCAAATGAAAAAATAACTTGCAGCACAAAAGTTGCAGAGTTTGATGCAGGACATAATGCGGTGACATCAAATGGGACCTTTAATTTCCAATTTAGATTCTTAACGGTAAGAGATAGAATAACACTTTAAATTAGAAAGTTGATCCTTATAAAAAACTAACAGTTTTTGTTTAAAATTTTTCTTCGAAAAACGTTAACTTTCGAAGGAAATGCAACTTAAAAATACGTATAAAGTTATACGCCAGTTGATACGCCATTATTACACTTAATCGAAAGAAAATACCCTTTAAGTTTATCGATAATTGTAGATCCAAGTCGGGAACACAGGCAAATGCCCTCTATTGATATTGACAACTTTTGGCTAAAGCAGTTTCCCGTAGTTAGCGGTAGTTTTCTATCGATTAAATACAATAATGACATATTTTTGGGACGCATTTTCTCCCAAAGTTTAACTGTTTAACGTTAACCCAAAGCAAAAATGTTTTTAAAAAAATAGTTTAGTGATGAGGCTAACGCGGCCGCAGTACTTCATTTTATTGGCTTATTTCGTGCCGTATACAAGCTCATGTGAACCCGTTTATTAGGTTTTGCTCACCGATTGCTCGATCTAAGGCTACATCACGACTTGATGAAGACTTTTTCTATACTTTACTTTTTTTGCTAGAATAAAAAGGAAAATAAAGTTTTTTAACGTGTTTGCTTTCGCTCGATTTGTTAAGCTCAAATTTGCTGTAAAATCATCTATCATCATTAGCAAATAATATGAATCTTAGCTTGATGTTTAAGAGAATTATAAGACCTGCAGAAACACAGCAGCAATTTTTCCTTAAAAAGCTTTTAAAAAATTTTTTAAGAGTTGGGAAAAATGATTGCGAAAGTCTTTGTCCCTGCTAAAAAGAAAGGAGTCTTGACAAATGAAAGCAATTTTACTTATTATTACAAAGATTAATGATAAAAATAAAATTAAAAATGTTAATAATCTTCAAAACAACTTGTCACGTGTTTTTTTAATAAACAAATTAAATCAATGCCAACCATCAAATTAAACGACTTTGGAATTAAATTGTATGGTTAGTTTAAAAAAAAATAATAATTTGGAATTTTAAATAATTTTTTAATGTCCACTTTCTTAAATTATATCGATTTAAATAATTATTTATTAGAAAATAACTAGATCACTTTATAATATATATAGTATATAATAAATTCATTTATAACTTTCACTGAAATAATTTGATGTTCATAAGAAAGAAAATTCGCATACCATAAGTTAATTCAATGATTTTTATTGCAAAAAATTTTTTAAACTTTTACCAGAAAGAACCATATAGACGTGTAAGCAAGAGGTATTGTTTTGTGCAAAAAATATTTGACCAAAAATTCAGTTGAAAAAAAAGATAAAGAAACTAAATTTAAAAATACAATTATTCGCATTCCAATAGGATGTACAGTTTTCCCATCGTTTTCTTCAAAATTCGAAAAAATATTGAACTTGTAATTGTTTCAGGACTTCAGGAATCTAAAATTAGAATTTCATTCACGGTTTTTAACATATCACAACTGTAAGTTTTGGTCCAATAATTGGAAACCAGAAAACGTAAAATCTAAAGCGTAATTTGGGAAAGCATGATTTGGTTAAGAGCTCCGATCTGCACCGTATCATTTCCAGGGATTCCTAGCCAACTGTGTTGGAAAATAACATTTATTAGGTAATGTCGATCTGTTGTTCTTATAGAGGAATAAGATTTTTTTATTAGCAAATTCGATCTAATTGTCGTTTATATTCGCAAAACAAACAAGCCCTTAAACAAAAATTCCTTCCATTCACAGTAAAGGCTATTATTGACTTAGAGAGAAAATTTTTCACACAAGATTCCATTAGCATAAATTAAATATAACAAAATAATAATTTCAATAACATGACTGATTTCAATGTCACAATTTGCTACAGATTAACAATTCAAATTCCAAAATAAATAACAATACGATAATAATAACTTTAAATAACAAGTGCAAAATACAATAAAATCGATTAAATATCATTATTTGAGATTAAAATGAAATCATCCGAAACCACTAATAAAAATATAAAAAAATATATAAATAATTGTAATTGCTTACACACATTCAAGCAGACAAAAATATTTTATTTAAAAAAAAAAAACGATGCCGATTTAAAGAATTTTCTTGTGAGTGGCCTACATATTTTTTTATTTATTTTTATTATAATAAAATAACATTCTTATAAATTTTAATAATTGTATTAACTGCTTAAAAAATTTCTTATTAAAATAGCCAAAAAAAAAATTATAAAACTAAATTATAATAATGTATCCACCGCGTGTAAAACTATATAACACGCACGCATTTTTTAAACTTTTGAATTGCATGAACTTGGCACTGCAATAAAAAAGGAAAAGCATCGCCCAACATTGCAATCTAGGGCTCAATAAATAAACTATCCAGGTGGGAATGGGGTTAGAATTTGTCTTAGATAAGTCGTATTTTTAAGCTAAAGACTTTGGAAAGCCCAGCTTACAGTCAGCAAATATCAACAAGACAAGTTACAAAGAATCTTCTCTCGCCTCT
The DNA here is from genome assembly GCF_905475395.1 of Chrysoperla carnea. Lineage (NCBI taxonomy): Eukaryota > Metazoa > Arthropoda > Insecta > Neuroptera > Chrysopidae > Chrysoperla > Chrysoperla carnea. Next base: position 35,315,667 of record NC_058341.1, read on the forward strand.
AAATTAATTTGAATATTCGAGGTTACGTCAGAACCCATAAGGTCCTCAGAAACAGAACGTATTTGTTATACTGCAAGGAAGTATATTCACAGTTTAATCAGAAGTTTTCCCCAAAGATATACTCTTCGCGGAGTATCCGTAAAATAGAAAAAAGCTATTGTAGTATACTTTCACTGTTTTATTTGCTTTACTTCGTCTTACAGCAACTACATGAAAGCAATGAAGTTCGAAAAATTTGAACAGTATGTCGGATTTGAATGCATTTTTCTGCATTCAATTCGTTAGAGCGTCAGGAAATCTTGTGACCAATTTGCATAAATAATTCACAATTCAGGTAATAGTGGTGAAAGTGATTCCAAACTTAATGCTCGGGAGTTTCTCGCTGACCTCAAAAACTCCCGAGGAACGAGTTAAGATTGATTATATAACTAATTTCCCGAAACTAAAGAGGACACGGCGGTGGAATCGTTTACCCTGGGCCCCAGGTATCACGGATGCCAATCCAGACGCGATGTTCGTGTTCAGCGACCTCAAAAACCTCGAGCGACATGTTTGGAATCATTTTCATCACTATTAACCGAATTGTGAATTTAGTATATTTAGTATATTATGGTTAATTTAAATTGCAATTATAAAATGCATATTATTTATACAAATTGCATATTTTTGATTTCTTATAAATCAATTTAGGTCACAAAACTTCCTGCCGGACAAACAAATCGAATGCTGAAAACCGCATTCAAATCCGACTTACTGCTCAAATTTTTCGAACTTTGGCCGTTTTTAGTGTTTCGTTTTTGCGACTGTGCCTGGATGCAGTCGATCTATTTAACAGTACAAAGTTCCTGCAGTAATACTCTAGATAACCAGATAATTAAGTGTTCTGGAGTACTTTCGACTCCTTTTTAGCTTTTCGCATGTCGAAGACATTCATATGCTACCGGGTTCATTCGATTGTGCTTCTATACAGACAACTGAATGCTGTTAAATATATGGACTATCTAATTCAAGGTGTAGTGTAAAGTTCACAAGTGTAAATTCTCTTTTTAAAGTGATTATTCAAAATTAATATAATTTTTATAAAGAGTAGAAGAAGTGTTATACATTTTATATGTATAAGTAAACACCTAATTATTAACAATGTAATTACATATATTATGAAGCACATATGATGTGTGTGATCAGTTCTCGTGGTTTGGTTTTGATTTGCTTCGTTTACTATTGAATGTGTGGCTACGATTATATATATTCAATTGGATTCTGAAAACACAGATTTTAAACATTATTTACCTAGATATTAACCATCATAGTTATTTTTATGGTAATCAATTATTTACCAAAAAAAAAAAAAAAAATTAGATTAAATTCATTTTCTTATATAAACTAATTTTATAAAATTGATGATATATTTTTAACGGATTTAGCCGTAAAGCAAAGACTGTTAAATTCCTGAAATACATACTGAATAAAACATTTATTGAACAGAATAAGGTAAAATATAATCAAACTGCTAGTAGGACAAAAGGTCTTTAAAAGTTTACTTCTAGTTTTTATTAGACAAGTGTAATTTACAAAATTTAACAAACCCCCGAAAAATTGTTGGGGTACGGAACCTCATACTAGCAATTGAAACATTTCTATGAAGACCCTTCATTAAATTACCTTTCAAACGAAACAAGAAAAGTCAAAATCGATTAATTCGTTTAGGCGCTACGATGCCACAGATAAAATAATACCCGTTGAAGTGAAACATACAGGTTTGAATAAAAAATCACTAATTATAATTCAAATTGACAAAATTTATGCCCAAGCAACATCAAAGAGAGACTTAAACTCGATCTTTACCCATCTTACAACCAGATGAGACATATTTTTTATAAAATTTTATAGCTTGATAAAGACGCCGATGAAATCTTGTCTATCGAAAAGTGTTCATGACCTTTTTAGATTAAAATAACTTTAATCATTTTTTTTCTTGACGGTTCTTTGCAGGCAAGCCTATATCATTATTTTCGGAATTAAAGTATCTTTCATCTGATACCAATTTCGATTGGTTAACTGATCGGTTATAACCATTCTAATTGTAGGGTCAGGGATTGGCTGGCTTCACTAGATATATTAACTTTTATTTCAAATACATGACATTGCTCTGCCAGGTTAAGTAATTACTACGTACCAGGATAAATTATTAGTATGGCAAGCTAAAATGCTCTTGGACTAATAAGAATTTTTTCGGAATTTAAATATTGTTCGGGTAATTTATCAATCACATAATACGCAGACGATCATCGAGACTGCATGACATATCCGTCCCAAAAGGATACCAAAAATTTTTCTAGTTACCAGATATATTCTTAGCTGTTTTCGCAAAGAAGCAAAAGAAGATAGAAGTTAAATCGATCAAAAATTACTAGGGGTGTATTTAAGACATCATATGCTGACGGACTATGTATTTTATAGCCTCTAAAAAAAAATTCGGAACAAAAATAATTATTCCTTTTGACCATCAATTTACAATATTCCTCTGTTCGTGGAATGTGGCCTTCGTAGGACACGCTATACATACAGAGTTAAAAATCATCCTCCTCATTGTATCACTCAATAATCATAATTACTTTGGTCAAAACAATGTGTGAAAAACAAATAAAATTTTCTTTTTTTTTTATACCATGTTTAATCCATTATACATATTCAATCATTTCAATTTTCATGATAATACACAAAAGAATACACCGATTCATTATTGTTGTTATTATCTTAGTATGATGATGACTTGAATGTTTGTGACACAAAGCCTGCCGATCATCATGATCGTCATAGCATCATTGCATCCATCATAAATACATTTTTTAAATACAAAAAAAAGTATGTGAATACTTAATAATAGTCAATGAATAATGGAACAGTAAGAAAAAAAGAATACAACACGAAGATTCACGGATATTATTGTTCATTAAAGAAGGTACCCTTTACAATAAGTTGTTGTGTTTTTTTTTAAACGATAATTATTATTAAAATATTATATTTAAATTACAGGCTGTTCCAACAAAAAAACCTTGTGTAGAAATCATAAAAATTTGGCTTGCTTGTCTAAATTTAAGACTTGTCTATTCAATATTTCGGTCATTTCTTATATTATCACTAAAAACAGTTTATTTCATAAACCCTGGAAAAAATACAAACTTGCTGAAAGTTCTTGAAACATTTCGGTAGTGTTTGGTTATTAGAATCAAATAAAAAAAGATGCTAACTGAAACAAGTGTGAGTTGAGGTTAGTTGCAAGGCTGTTGTGATATCGTATATGTGTTTTACCACGATTTTCGCTGATTATATCAATTCTTCAATTATTTTGGAAGGTTAAGTACTTTTGCTTCATACAACTCCCGAATGTGGCCTATCCAGAAAAATGTCCTGCCCGGTTCAAATACCTCTGAAAAATTCTAAAGTAAAATAATGTTTATAGCTAATAACTGTTGATGTATATTTTATTGGGAAATAAATATTATTATGATTATTGTTATATTATTATAAATCGACAAAAAAGATAATTTGAAATAAGAATATTTCTGTTTTCCTGCAACTGGTATTATTAAAATCTTGGTTTTTGAAAAATTGTTTAAGGAGGTATGCAAGGATTGAATAATTATAGGGATTTCAATAAAACTTTATGAATACATTTTTTGATTAACAAAGTTTCCAAAATTCACAAAAAATTCCCAGGTCATCGAGCTTTTTATTATTATTTTATCGTTCAAAGTTGACAGAAAAAATGATGAATCATATAGATTATCCTTTTCAATTGGATATTTCTATATATCAAAAAATCTAGAGAGTGTGATAAAAAAACTATCTAAAATATTTAAACAATCTTGTAGTTTATAATAATACTATAAAAGTATAAGGTTGCCGATGATATAGCAACAAAATTTTAATTTAATTAGGAGTTCATTATTTGATGAACAGAGACGAATATAGTTAGAGTGTTGATGATTAAAGAGCAATATCTATATTATCAAATTTATAAGTCGCACTTGCATACAATATATTATATATTTTTGTAGTTGCGTGGTATTGTAAAGCCAAGAATAACTCATTAATTGACTAAAAAGTTTTTTGGTTTATATGCATGTATCGTAAATCAAAACTGTTATACAATACTGTAGGTTTACAATCATCTTAAGCAAGAGTATTTATTGAACAATAGCCTTTTTATCAACAGCCGCCAGACAAGATTTATCAAAAATAGTAACATGGTGCATACATAAATGGTAAACAAATTTAAACGATTCACAGACCACCTTTTTTATGTCATCTTGTACATACAAGTACAAGTGTAGTAAGTTTGTAATATAGTTAGATAGTAGATAGATGAATGATAGATTATATCTAGTTGTTAACTATTTTTGTTTCGGTGAGATGATTCTATATAATCAAAAGAGTGAAATTTGACCAAGTTTTAATTTGAACACAATACACATATACATACACATACACCTAGTACCCTATAATAATATATTTTATTTATTATATTATTTATAATAAAATCGAAGTCTATTATTATTGTGCGTTTTTTATTTTAGGTAAGATTTTTAATATATATTTTTTAGTAACTTTTGAATGAGCATTCATAAGAACTAAAAATAGACCATTTTTTTGGTACTCTATTATTGTATTTTCAATTTTTTATTTGCTTTTCTTTTAAACTAAGTTTCAAAATAATTTCCATTTTGCTTTTTAGTTATCGTGTTCGTGGAAAATGGACTAACTAGACTATTTTATAAACACTTCTTTGCAGTGGAGGAAGCTGTTTACCAGGGTACTTTAACAGCCTCTACTCTATTATATAGGCTCTCTTTCCATTAAGTATAGGCATTTTAATGAATGTTTTTATTGAGGATTAGCTGACAGTTCACAAATGGTATGCCTATATGTCAAGATTTTCTGACGTACGATAGTCCTGTGGCATTTCTAGCGCGTTTGTAGACATCGGAATTTCCTAGAATATTCAATGGTCCTAGAATTTCCTAGAATTTATCAAAAGTTTAAACAATAGGGTGAAGCAGAGAAGTGCACGAATTAAAAAACAAAAATCCACCAATTTTAAAATTACTTTTTACTCTGTTAAATTTTCAGAAAAGTATACAAATTTAACTTTTAAGTAAATTGCACATTATATTTTAAACTAAACAAAGTTAAATGGCACAAGCATCAATTAGCATTCAGGAGTTCCGCTTGTGAACTGCAAGCTACTCTGAATCTGGATATCTTATGAAAGGTCAGCCATCTTAGATGGAGGGAAAGTATTTGTAGTACTACAAGATAAATATGGTCTAAGTACAATCGTAGGCGTTCTGAATATCTTATATTGCATCAAAGACCCTCTATAAGCAAAATCTTTGCGGCCGTTACAGGCTACTGGTTAGGCAGTAAGCATAATGCAGGTAAGCATGCTGCAGGCAGTAGGAACGACTGGGCCTGCCAATGCATTATGTTTGTTGCAGAACCTGAAACAGTATGAAGGAGGAAGAAACGATGTCTGATCTTCTCGGTCATTTTCAAGCTTTTGCCATGAGGACGTTCATTTGCCCTTATTTCATGTTCTATTTTGATACTTTTTTTAAAAATCGAATCCATTATACTGAAGAAATTATTTGAACATTTTAATAGTTTTTCAACAATAAAAATTGATTAATATAATTTCTTTTATAATAAAAATTTACTTTTGTAATCGATAATAACAATAATTAAATAAGTTCGTACACCATGAAGGAAGTAATAATCTATAGACATAATAATTGGTAATAAATAAAAATTATTATAAAAAGAAGTGAATTATTATAAATAAAAGGGAAGAAGGAGTCAAAATATGTTGTAAACCAATACGTATAGATATAGAATGTACAGTGATGCCTTCAGTATGTACAGTAAATAGGTTAGTTGAGGTAAGTTTAGGTTATATTGGCTGCCCGCGAAGGACACACTTAGGCTATAGAGCCCATTGTGATACCATATATGTGTTTTTCCACCTTTCCGCTGATAATTTCATTTATCAGCTCCTCAATTTCAGAGGCTGAGTGCACCTCCTTCATGCATATACCATGCACTACAACAGCCCATCACAACTATTAACACGTTTATGAAGTCATTAACTCTAAAGGGTAAACCATATTGAAGAAATTCAACGAATATTTGGCGGGCTTGGTTCTTGGTTTAATCGATACTCTTTTCTTGTATGTATATAGAGGTAGAAAGATTGAACACATATTGGAAGTACAATAAAACGCAGCAATTATTTAAAAAAATTGAAGTTTAAAAAAAAAAAAAAAAAAAAAAACTTTCATAAAATCATAATAATAAAAATAATAATAATCATTGGACTAAGAGCCAGCGCCTGCCAGACACACATTAAAGTATAAAAGCTGAATTTTTTTTTGCGTATTCTCACTGGTGTAGGGACCAATCTTTGGGGGCTACAAACCTTGACTAACGGTTCCTTCGGTAGGTAGCAGGTAATCAGGGGCGCAGTACCCGAGCTCTCTCACGTTAAAGTATAAAAGCTGAAATTCACACAGAGTGTTCAAATGACCATTTTAAGTCAATATTGAAAAAGACGGATCAATCCGAAGGGGTTAACACTCCCCCAGACGTGGTAGAAGGTCAAATGCAAAAATACACAATTCTTCCATGATTATGAACTTATTTCACTGCAAGAGTTATTTTATTATTTAAAAATGTTCAGTATCACGTACTGAATGTATAAGCACAAAATCCTTACAAAAATAAGCGGGGGAAGTGCCTCCATTTTAAGGAAAACCGTTTTAGGCTATATCTCCATAACCGTGCGCTTTAGACCAAAAATGGTAATAACTTTTATTGTAGATAATTAAATTACCTACTTTTTTGTAAACTAATTTTTTTTGTATCACTAACCGTTTATGGCTTATACAACTATGACGATTTACTTATTGAATATTTGACCGATATGTCTTCTAATGTTAGTTGGATGGATTGATATGTCTTTTTCAATATTGACTTAAAATGGTCATTTGAACACTCTGTGTGAATTTCAACTTTTATACTTTAACGTGAGCGAGCTCGGGTACTGCGCCCCTGATTACCTGCTACCTACCGAAGGAACCGTTAGTCAAGGTTTGTAGCCCCCAAAGATTGGTCCCTACACCAGTGAGAATACGCAAAAAAAATTTCAGCTTTTATACTTTAATGTGTGTCTGGCAGGCGCTGGCTCTTACTCTACATCATTATTGTTACACTTGGATGTAACTTAAGGAATTTAAAAAGATTAATAATAATAATAAAATATATAAAACACACATAGAAGTCCATATAATATAAAAAACCATATATATATAAAGTATAAACGGCCAATGTATACATCAAACGACTATCAAATTGAGAAATTTAACCTTAAAGATGTAAAAAAAAATCAAAAAGGTCGAATTAAACTAAAAAGCTTATGTTTCCTGCCCCAAGTATACGATCAAAAATATCTACCTCAATCATTAATATTCCGTCTACCAGGAAACTTCAATCACAAAACGAAAGTGATTTGCGGCATTGGAATGCCATCTTAAGTCTTAATTCACACATATATCAACTGATCCAAACAGCCCGCTCATAAGTCAGTTAATAAATCGGGTGCGCCATTTCTTATGGCGGTATGTAAACATTGAATAACTTTAAAAAAAAAACAACAACCGATTTCTGTATATGAGGTATTTTTATTCAATTTGGTCCTTTGCAATTTATTTGGCCTAACTTTGGATTAATTACAACATCAATCAAATGGCTGCCTTTATCGGCCAAAACAAAATGTGACCTTGCTGTATTTTCCATTACTTTTGCGAGCATCTCGCATGGTATAGCGATGATTTTGTTGCCGGACGATATTCTTTGGGTTAATTTCACATTATACGGAATCAAATGCAAATCATCCTTCAAAATTCATCAAAGTGGTTCCACTCACGCTAAAATGTTGACCGCGGTGACGATGCTTTTGTAGATTCTGGGAAACGCTCTCTCTGAGCTCTTCGACTAGTTCATTGGAACGGTTGGCTCAATCGGTTGACAACTTTTTAAGTCAGTCAAAGTTTACATACTGATATAAAAAACTCCGTGCACCCTATATACACCACCAGAAGCCACCTATCAAAATTTCATACTATGGATTTATTGACATACATACGCCACTGAAATCCCCATTTCGTTGCCATCGATCCTAAATATATAACATCCCCCCAATAGTAACTTATGTAACCACCTAATTATATCCTTATGTTTAACCAGATTTTTCATTGAGTCATTGTACTTCGAAAATAAAAACTTAATGTTATTCAAACGTCATTCATTTTTAATAAATCATACGATAAATAATTCTATACACCTGCAAAAAGCCTTACAGTCTATTTTGTTTCCCTCGAATGTATGAAACTCAATACAGAATTTGTTATGTTTATCAAATTTTTCAAAGAGTCAATGTACTTCGAGACACCGAGTCGATGTTATTCACACATTCACCAGTGATAAATCATACGAGAAATATTTCTATGTAGTATCCAGCAATATAAACTTTGCAGTTATATTATTTTTATAAAACCAATATAAAATATATCAGTAATGCCAACCTTAACGTTATATTATCATGCACCCAGAAAGTATAATACTATGATAGTGGCTAGTTCTAGCCGTACCACAACTTAAAAATAGTTCTGCATCACTGGTTTAGAAAATACACGTAGGTTTTTGAGTATAAAGTAGTAATAGATATTATATTCATATATTGTATCGTTGCATGAACAGAAATTTAAAAAATAAAAATTTAGATGTGCAGTAATAGATAAAATATTATACATACCAAGTACCAACCGAATAAGGAGTATATTATAAATAACGGTTGGTTTGCGTTTAGTGTCCAGGTGGTTCCTTTTAGATAATATTTATGAATATATTTGTAAATACTATGAAGTAATGACTTTTAACTTTACGTCCCATATTGGTTTCTTCGAAAGAAACACATTTAATGAAATGAATATAAAATAAAATAATCAGTTCATAGTAGAAGCACGCAGACTGCTAGAAATACGAAGAATAAATTCGTGTTAAATCACTCTCTCTGTCTCTCTGAAAAAAGTACCTTTGCAATGGAAACGCAAAGCACAAGGCATTACAGCCTCGCTATACTTTCTTACAACTTTCTTTACAACCACGCTCTGCTACCAGCTTGGTTATTCAAAGAATTGCAGGTATAACAACTTACTCTGAGCTCTATTATTACTGCTGCCACTAATTCTGTATTATTTCAAACAGAACGTAGTTCTTAACCACCAATCATGACAGTTCATGTCAATAGAAAATTAAAAAATTGGAAATCATCGAAAATTACGAAATATGAATTTAGAAGTAATACATAAAATATCGTTAACTATTTTACGCTTTTTTTATTTGCTTAATTTTTTGTGGGTTGATGAAAACAATCTCAAATTAAGAATGCAATTAAGTAAAAACAAGAATAAATTTGAAGGGTCACAAAGTACACCAGTGGCCATTTACTAACTTTCAATTAGTGATGATAAAGTCTTAGTCTTTTGGGTCAAAAACTGAAACTGAGCTCAGGCGAATATAATTTGTTTTGCATGGTATGTCCTAGAGATTCCGTGATAGATGAGACAAACAAGAAGGGGTAGGGATAAAGCTGCTATTCACCATCAAAAGTTGCCTAATCTACTTGAAATGAATTTTTTGTTCTACATTATTAATTTTAATTTATACCCGATAATACAATAAATTTTATGATGTTTGTGGAGTCTGTTCTTATCCAAGAGAAGTGTGATATCTATCGTCCCATTAACTATCTTTGTCCACTCTACGCGTCCTGGATTCAGTAATCAAAACAAATAAGGACGCCTTAACTCGCTTGGCTACTGAGCCTGATGTATAAGCATAAAAAAAAATTATATTGAACAATTCTATAAACCTCATAACAATTCCTAATCAAACAACCTTGGCCTCATATTTAAGGACTCAATACATAATGCCTTGATACTTATTTCATTATTTTTGTTTCAGAAAATGGAATCCATTGAACAAATGGATAATATCCACCATCATCAACATCCAACAATTATTCCAAACTGAAAAACATCAATCAAAAACCATTAATATCACAACACACCAAGCAGACATCAAAAATGTCTCCAACAGCATTTTTAATTGGTCGTGAAATGGTAACAAATTGTAGTCATCAAATATTAACAACAATCGTTGAACGTTTGTTATCATCACGTACCCCAAACGACCGCAACAATGAATTATATTCAATAATAATATCACGAAAACATGAATTAACAATAACGAAATTAAATAACACACAGCATATTATAAATACAATAAATCAATATACGAATAACAATAACAAAAATCTATTACCAACTGATGAAGGTTTCGAATCGGATATTGATAATGCATCATTATTGTCAAGTGACGGTGGTAGTGATAATAGTGTAAATATATTTAGTGATAATCAAACAAATGTAATAAATAGTACTGCTAATAATAATAATAGTGATAGTGCAAATAGTTCTAGTGCCTCAGATAGTTCTGATACAGAACTACAACATAGTTCATCAACAACAGTCAATACAAATAGTCAACAAAAATTAATTGAAACACCAAAAATAGAACACTTTCAATTAGATAGCCTTGTATGTTACACAAATATCCGTTTTCCAAAAATTATTGGATTTGTACATAAAACAAATGAACAAAATCAATTTTTAATATTTGAATTTTTAACAATTGAAAACTACGATCGTGTACGTTACGCATTTAATTCATTAAATAATGCTGTTATTAATAAAAATTTACAAAATAATCATAAATTTAATTTAGTCCAGAGAACTGATAAAAATGGTGTAACACATATTGAAATTAGTAGGGATTCAAACCATTTATATCATCACCATTCTACAACAGCATCTGTTAGTAACAATTCAAACCAATCAAGTCAACCGTCCAGTATAATAAGTATAAATACACCAGAAAATACTCACACGGATCGTCATTTGTTATTTGATTTTAAATTATCGAATTTAACAAAATTACGATCGAATTCCCATGGAGATTTATTAAATCAAGATAACAATAACAACAATACGACGAGGACAGTAAGTACAACTCATAGTGTGGAAAAATCAAGATCAAATTCTAATTTATTAGATGATAGTCAATATAAGAAACCATTACGTCAACGGCAGGAGATTGATGGCGTTATAATTCGAAGTGATATTGATTCAAAGGAAATTAAAACACTTAACACTAATTTACATCACAAAGAGGAAACAACCGCATCGTCTTCGCCGGTTTTGAAAAAAATATGGCATTCCGCGGAAGATATTTTAGATGCACCAACAAGTGACGATCCTCCAAAGAAACCCGAACGAAGACGTAAGCAAAAAGGTCGAGCACCACCTCCTCCGAATGTAATGAAAGGTCAATATGTTCGAGTTAGTGTTGATCCCAACAAAAAAACTGAACCAACACCTCAATCAAATTTAAAACTCACAACATTCGAAACAAATAAATTAGACAATTATAATTCAAATTGGGTTTATGTTGCGTCGCAACAGCAACCTTCGTCGTTGGTACTTACCACCGTTGTTACACCCGAAATTGTCTCACAACCCGTTCAACCACAGTCATACGATTCATTTAAAAATCAATCGTCTGGATCAGAATTCCATACAGAATACATTGATCATCATCGAGCGTATACAGCGGCTACACTAAATCGTAAAAGTCGTGAAGTAAAGAATTCCAATAAATGGACAAATTCTGTACCACGAATACCAAAAAAAATAATGCCACCAATACGAAGTCGATCAGAGAATCGTTATCAAAAAAATAACCCCTATAAATATGTTGATACAACGACGCTAAATTCAAATGGTGTTCCATTAATTTTTACGTCGAATAATACGTCAAACAGTAGTCACCAACGTTATAATAATTTTTCAACACACACGTTACCAACTGTAAATAATAATTTATCGTCACAAACCAATAGTAATACAATATCAAATCGTTTATTTGGTTTATCACAGAAATTAAAAGAGTTTAGTACAAATGTTGTGAATACGAATCATAGGTTTATTAATAATAATAACGATTTAAATGGAACGTCGTCAAATAAATTATTACATCGTAATAATCATGGTGGTAGTAATAATACACTTACGTCATCCACCCAATCAATATCAACGTCATCTATGAATGGTGGATCAAAACATCGACGTAATAGTTTAGGGGAATTGTATTATAAAACAAATGTTGCCAATTTAACAAGTCGTTATGGTACAAATAATAATGACTTAAATCAAACATCTAATAATAATAATAATATTAATCATCATCATGGTGCTAATTTAAAAAGTGTTATTAAAAAAAGTGATGATCGGCAAAAACATCAAAAGAATAGTAATGAAAAGAAAGTTACGTTTAGTGCATTTGCAACTGTTCAAGTTGTATAAACTGTTTTTTTTGTAATTAAGTGTACGATTAAAATATTTAAATGCTACTATATTTGAATGAAATTCATTAGCAGATCATATTTAATAAGCCTAATCAGCCGGACGAATAATCGTTCCTGCGAGAAAGATAATGGTACACAAAGCCTAAGTAATTCTGATAAAGCATACGGGCATTAATACAAGCTAAACTTAGAAAAGTGAATGCAATCTAAAGGCTGCTTACTGAATTTAAAAGTCTTCGTATTCGGCTAACTAAATAGTTTCTGTATTCAAAACATGTGGCACAGTTTCTGCAAAGATGAAGAAAAATAAAACTCTATGATTTTTAGGTTTATTTAGTAGGACAAACTATTTGACGAGTTTTATAGAAATTTTCTGGTTGGTTATGCTCACAGACATAAAGAATGGACTAAGCAATGCCCTCAAGAAATTGTCCACTCTGTAGAAAGAGAGAAAACGATCGTGCGGCCAATAATCTGTCACTTTTTTGAACCTCTAGCGACATAGAGCAAGATCTTCTGGCGGCACGATAGCTATGCCTCTCTTGTAAATTTCTGCTTTTATTTACTGTACATTTAGATGGAAACCTTCAGTTCATTCTCTTTTTTTGTGGTTACTGGCGATGAAATAGTATACCAGCCAAAGACCAGTCAGGATAGTTCAGATGAGCAAGCAGGCATGGAAAGGTTTTAGATTGTTTTAGCATACAAAATATGTTAGCGACAAACAATCTGAATTTTCTGCCTACTGTTAAATTTTGAAATCGTTCCTAATGATGAAACTGAGGGCTCTGTATCATAAGAAAGAAAAAAGATTAAATAGTAGAAGTCAAGTATTTTAATCGTACTAAATATATTCAATGCCAATGGATGAGCCTACAAAACTTCTCAGTATGTTCCGTCCAACGTCCAAATAAACATTTAATTGTTTATCGCAACTATCTTGAGAAATTTAGTCAAAGGAAAATATTGGGGAAGAAAGAAAAACTCTTGTAGAAAACTCTTGTCTTTTAATACAATGGTCTCATTTTCTCATTGCTTGTTGAGACAAAGTATTTCGAAGTTAGAATTTTCGAAATACTTTTGTCTATACTTCCCAAGACATAAAAGCAGACCATTTGAAATTTTATAAGGCTGATCCATTGTTAATTGATTATTTGTTTCCTCCTAAAAAAAATTTATCGAAAAAATCTAGTGTTTTTTCATTGATTAACACAAAACTTAGAGCAAAATAATATTTTCAATACTAGCCTCAAACGAAAATTACATTAATGAGAAAGACGTTATTATATTTTCACATAAATTTCCAACACAAATTCTTAATGCTTCATACAACTATAGTCACTAGCAGTGTATTTGTAATGCATTTGATGATTAAAATACCATGGTGCAAAGCTAAATTTAAATAATATTGACTTTGACTACCACTTATGACTATATCGGCCATATTTCTATTTAAGTGATATTATACTTTATAAGTTTCTTATTATATTGTAATTAATATCTTCGAAAAAAAAAAACACGTAAACTTTTTTGCACATATTTTCAAGTCTTCTCATTATTGCTTGCTAAGATTTGGATGCACTTCGTAAAACCAAACGTAGGTCTACCATTCTGAATTTATTTTCTAATTTAGTCGCCAACTATAAGAAAGATTATTTGGCCTAATTAGATACTGAAAATTATAGGTTTAACAATCTGCCTCCGTTATCGAATAAAAAGATATGCGAATGAGTATCATTGAACACGGAAAGCCCTGGCCTTAATTATTCCCACAATCCCATGTCTCTTCCATGTTATACGTCTGTTCATTTGGATTCGGTTAAAGTGGTAAGTTAGCAATGATATTCCTCGACGGAGATCTGACATTCATTACCCCGCTCACTGTTAAATTCTTTAAACCCTTCGTGTTGAAAACACTGGTTTATTTTCTCGATGTCTTGTGTTTTTAGTGTCGGCCATCTATACAGAAAATTATCCTTTCTCATATTCCTTGATTTTTTATTTTGTTGTGTTTGATTCTGACAGCACAGTTTCTCTACCTTAAATTACTTCTGGAGGTTTTGAACTTGTTCCTATATTTTAGTAATCATTGATTCCACAATTGCTACTCAACGGTTCCAAGTTTCAAGCTATAACACAATAATCTCATATCTTATACCGTTTTCTGTATGATTTCGTCTACAATGTTCCTTTGCTCTACCGTTAAGACGTTACGCGTTCAACTAATCACCGTCACTCTTGACCTGCCTGTCTGAGAAATGACGACATTCCTAGGGGGCCTGACATTATTTTATGCATAATAAAAGAAGTAAAAGTATTTACATTCCATATTATTTGTAAATTTTGCAAATAATTATATTTTTGGCACAATTCTCTGTGTACTAAATTAATATACATTATCATTATTATTATTCATTAATAATAATAAATACAATAAAAAAACACAAGTAATTATTACTTTATTTTCACATCCAATATAATAACACAAAATATTTATGCTACACATAATATTCATTCTTTCAAATTGGTAATTAACAATTGTAATAAACAAAAGATTTTTTTTTTAAATATATATATTTTTCATATTTTTATCAAATTTTTGTGTTTATTCTCAATAATTATGGTTTTTGTTTTTTGTTTAAAAGTGAATGACGTCATTTTGAAATCAATACTTGAAATACTTTTAAAAAATAAAAGAAATTATTGCATAAGAATCTTCAAATATGTTAGTTGTAAAGCAATTATTGAGTTAAAAGAGTTCCACCATAGATTATTGTTTTTTTCAATTTGTTTCAACCATGAACTCCAAATATTTTAAAATTCCCATTAATCTTAATGCCGAAATATTGGGTCTATCAGTACAACATAACTTTAGAATAGAAGCTGCCCGGCATAAAGAGGAGGAAGAAAAAACGTTTACCGATCTTTTCTCTTACGATCTTACTCTTAAAAGACATAATATATGTTTGTCAGTCATTCTTTTGACAATATGTATGAATTGGACGCAATGCAAACTTCCAATAACGTCCGTAACAGCTTGAAAATTCTGAAGCAGTAGTTTTAGAAATCTCTGAAATCCAACCTAATTGTATCACCATAAAAATTTTATCAGGAGTCTATAATCTTACCTAGTAGCCAGAATAAATACCAGAATAATATAGGTTAACCGAAATTAGATGGAAAAATCACAAAACAATGAGAGTCTTGTTTAAAAAATCACGTTTCGTTTTTATTTAACTATAAGACTTCTTCAAGCAACTAAACCTAAAACAATAATGACCATTGAACATTAAAGGCAAAAAAATACAATATAGTAGCATAACCAATAAATACTTTGAAACATTTATTTATTTATTTGTATAGTGGATTTACAAAAATGTCAAACATTCTATAAAGCTTTCACGAAATGTGTCGTCATATAGTCGACACGACTGGAGTATAGATCTTTGACGGTGTTTTCGGCGTAATTGGAGCACTTTAATTAATTTATTTTAATATGCCAATATAAGTATTTACTGTTTCTAATAAATTAATCCGTTCGCAGCAATTAGAGCTTTAAATCAAAAAAGCATAGTCTTCATTCTTAATAAGAAGCTTTTCTCTTCAAAACAGATTGCAATGACTTATCTACTTCATGGTTACAAGTAAATTGTGTCGAATCTTAAAATAAAACAAGGCGTGAGCTGGGTCTGGTGCGACCTTTGAAGTCCACACGAATAATTTCTCAGTATAACAGAGAGTTATAAACAAAATAATAATAAAACTGGACCGACTTGAAACGACTTGACCGAATATTACGAAATTTTTTTCTAATCATATTGCTGATAATGCGCTTCGATTAATACTCCAACGAAGAATGAAAAATG
Organism: Chrysoperla carnea; assembly: GCF_905475395.1. Taxonomy (NCBI): domain Eukaryota; kingdom Metazoa; phylum Arthropoda; class Insecta; order Neuroptera; family Chrysopidae; genus Chrysoperla; species Chrysoperla carnea. The sequence goes on from NC_058341.1 coordinate 35,332,077, forward strand.
ACCACACACACACATACACACATACACACATATACTTCTGCTCAAAATACGTGTTAATGCCTTTTCCTGACCATAAAATGTAAAGGTACGTTAAAAATTTCGATTTTTAAAATCGGACATATTACAATAATTTCCTATACTGGGAAGTTTATTATCATTTTGTTTCTATGAAAGTTGAATCTTTATTTGCAATCCACTTTTGCAAACTATTTACAAACTAATTATTTAGAAAAAGGCGAACAATCTATTTTAAAAGCAGAATACATTGTGAATGCTTGATGTTAATACTTCCTTTGGCTTTTAAAATTAAATTATTACAAAAGTAAATTAGAAAAATAATGATAAACGAAATCGCTAAGAGGCTTATCTTTTCTTATCAGATGACGAAAAGTATGAAGAAAAGTTCAGATGTTAAATATTAATCCTACGATTAGCAAGTTTTCATTGATGGTTAGTATTGAAATAAATAATTGCTCTTTAAAATTTGAAAATAAAAATTTTACTGGTCTAGACACTAAGTCACAATTATAATTATAATCATTTAATATATATTAATAATGAAAAAAAATATTAAATTGTAGTTAATTACTGTATATTATTACATGTTTAAAAAAATGTTTGTAAATATAACAAAATAAAAATAAAAAACCTAAATACTTGAATTATGTATATTTTACCAAATTACTTAACAATTATACAGAATGATCTATTTAATAAGGCATTTTAACTTTGTCAAATTTTGTTGATACAGAATGTGGTAGAAAAATTAGCTTTAAAAGAAAAATATCCATGAATTTTTCCAAATTAAACTATCTAAAAAACATTTTAAAAAATTTATATAAATTGTAATTTCATGTGAATTGTAAGTTGTATTTTCAATTAGATTAAGTAAATTGTATTTTTAACTTAGCTTAAAAATTTTAAATTAAAGTTATTAATCACATTCCGCAAGTTTTGAACATTATGTTGCCAGTTCTTAAACTGTTGGTAGTCGGTTATCCAGATTTTTTTTCTTTCTCTTGAAAGTCCCTTTTTTAGGAAACTATACACAAAAATAATCACAAAGTTGTAAGATTCGATCAATTTATATCTTGCTTTTACTTTATTAACTTTATTTAGTTATAAATAGAATTTACAATTAAAGTAAAAATTCAATTTGTGTAATTTTTTGAAATGCTTTGAAATGTATTTTAAAGTATTTACTTCTTCTCTTCTTATTTTTTTCACAGCAATTTTTCAAATACCTGAAGGTTCTTTTTCTCTTTCTGAAATAAATGTAGGTAATGAATGCCACAAAGACACCCAAATTATGAATAATTAATTAGTCTCAAACATTTAATTCTCGAAATACTGTTTTACAGTAATGTTCAGTGATTTATTTCTCATTGTATATCGTGCCTTGTAATTCCTTGCCTGCAACAAAACTTACCTTTATTCCCATTTGCAACCCTTGAGTATGCAACCTTAGACGTATAGAAAAAATTTATTAAGATTGGCCGAGAAAGGTTCCGCTTTCAAGATATAGCTCTCTAGGAGCTAGTAAAAGAATAATTTTTATTGATAATTAAAGTGTAATAACTATTTCTTTAAAGACTTTTTTGCAAACAAGGTATTATAGAATTTAAATTAGCAATTTCCAAGTATAATTTTGATGAATACTCTCTCCTGATATTAAGCTCATTTATTCAGGGAAAACGAACTTTTCACTGGAGGACCAGCACATTTCATAAGCAAAAAACTTTTGTTCATAAAAACTATTTATTTTATTTTGAAGTGCTCTGAAAGACGGGAACATGTTATCGTTTTATCGTTAATGCATCTTCGCAATTATAGTGAATGATATCAAGTCATTGTATCCTAGCTCTTAGTAGTTAAAAAGCAGGGGTAGTTTTTAAACTGTTTCATGATTAAACAGGATACCCGAAAAGTCAATTTTGAATTAGAGAGGGTGAGGAAAATGAAACAAATTCCAAGGTCATCGGACTTTTTAATATTATTTTATCGTTCAAAGTTGGCTGAAAAAATGATGAATCATATAGGTTATCCTTTTCAATTGGATATTTCTATGTCAAAAAATCTAAAGAGTGTGGTAAAAAACTGTCTAAAATATTTGGGCAATCTTGTAGTTTATAATAATACCATAAAAATATAAGGTTATCGACGATATAAAATCAAAATTTTAATTTAATTATGAGTTCATCGAAGACCCATCATTTGATGAACAGAGAAGAGTATAGTTAGAGTATTGATGATTGAAGAGCGATATCTATATAATCAAATTTATAAGCATCACTTGCACACAGTATATTATATATTTCTGTAGTTGCGTGGTATTCTAAAGCCAAAAATAACTCATTACTTCACTACAAAGCGTATTATTTGGTTTATATGTATGTACCGTGCAATAAACCAAATGTTTTTTACAATACTGTAAGGAAACACCTTAATTGATCCAGTTGGATCTATGCAATTATTTTCCTTGATTTGATCTTTCCTATTCTCGAAGAAATCAAAATTGGTCCATTTTCTGTATCATCCTCATGAAATAGTATCAAAACTAAGTAAGCTTTCAATAGTATCAAAAATACAGTCCTATAGTTTTGTTTTCATGACGCTTATTATCATGCTTTAACTATTAAAAGGCTCATCAAGAAAGTAAAAAAAAAGCTTAGCCTTCAACCTTACTTACTGCCTTAATTACGTGTAAGTGTAATAGATCATTCTATATTTTTGTTAAAAAATGTTAAAAAATAAAACCTTTGTGTTATATGTTTGTAATATTTTCGTTTTCTAGACTTACACAATAATATAAATAAATAATGTTCTATGTTATACCAAATATTATATCATTAATAAAAAAAAATAGTTTACAAAATAAGACTTCTTTTACTAGTTATTATTCTTGTAAATGTGTTGTATTTGCTAAATATATATAAATGTATTAAAAATCAATAAAAAAAATATATTGTAACAAGTCCTGTTATTATTATAAATAATATGTTGAAAAATGTATCATGTTTTCATTTTCTTTAAAATTTTTTTTTGTTATTTAGTTGTAGCAAAAATTTATTAAAAATAAATATTTTGTGAAATATATTTATTTGTTTTAAAATTTTTATTATAATTATTTATATTTTATATTTCAGGGATTTTAGAATTTCAGTTAAAAAATTTATACAAAAAAAATAAGAGTGAAATTTTTTGTCTTGATCTAAATAATTAAACTCGAACGCGATCAAAAACGAACAATTATTTATTCAAGTATTTCACTCTGAGTAGGATTCTCGTGAAACTTTGACACTTAGCAACGGTTTTATAACTGCTAAGTTCATAGTACTGTTTTAAATTGGTTTATATAATTTTCAATAAATTTTATGATTTAATTCATATTTTCTTTTCATTATTCAAGTTTCTTTCTTAATAAGAGAAAACTATGCTTTGGGGAAGAGTATGATTTAAATATGAAATAATATGCTGTTAGGCGAAGGCTAAAAACTAACCAACTTGTACAACAAATTGTTCTTATGTCAAAATCGTCAAACAACATATTTTTATTAATTCTATAATTTTTGGATATAGTAAGTGCTTATTGTTTCAAGTTTATATTTATTTCTGAGGTAGAAGAATAAAGTCTCTTAACGGTAAGTTATGAAAGGTAAGTTAAAGACTATTTACTTAAATTTTTTCAAAATGACTCTGAAATTCTACTTAAATAGAAAAGGAGAGGAAAATTTAAAAACTAAACTCATTCGAAACTTCCATGGACAAAGCTGCAGGCTGAACTAAAACGCCATAATAATTTTGCCAATACCATATCACCGACGAGGCATGCCTCTAAAGATGCAAACAAAAGGTTGTGAGGTGAACATGTGAGGCGAGTTATTTTGTAGGATTTCATGACTATATTGAAAGTACTTTAGGTATTTTAAAGTCAAAAATCTCCTCTTACAAAGCTGCAAAGACTGCAGATTATTTTAGAGAGGCCATCCTTGAAGAAATAAAAAAGCACAAATAACAACTTGTGCTTGTGCTTTAAAACAACTTATATTTTGCAAAAAAAAAGCTTATTTCAAAAGTTTGTGATTCATGTAGAATTTTAGTGCAACATCATTGTACCTATTATAGTGCGATTCCATTTTTCTATATTAGGATATTGGGAAATCAATGCCGATTAGGTATTGGAAAGATTGGATCCTTTGTGTAGTCAAAGTTAACCTATCTGAATTCGATATAACATAATGAAAATAACTTTAAATTTTTTTAAAATAATTGGTAAATTTTCTAAAGCCATTTTTAGAAGGCATAATAAAGGACTTATTAATTTCTAATAAATTGTTAATCTTCTATTGCATGAAGTAGGTCGAAAAGAAAACACCGTAAAAGAAAATATAACTTCTAATTTATTTCAATTTCGCAATAAAATTCAATTTCAATCAAATGAAATCTATAAGAAATAAAATTAGTTTGTATTAGAGTAACAATAATTTCCTTTATCGTGATCGGATTAGATTTACAATCAAAACCAATGATATTTTAACCAACATTGTTAAATAAATATTGATTTAAAATAATAACTTTCCAAAAATTGTTATCAATTTTCTAAATAACATGCAAATTACTTTATTTGGTGTGAAATCATTTAGAACTATAATGATATATTTACCTCCTACCAATCATTCTCTACTGCTATCGGAAATGTTATAGAAATTACAATTTAAATTATAGGTAGCATAACTATAAAAATAACGAACATGCAAATATTTAAGTACTAACTGAAGCAGGCAATTTACATGTCAAAACTTTAACCATATACAATTCTTTCTTTTTTCAAATAAATTCTTTTTGAGTAGATACATTATTTATACGATCAATATGAATAAAATACTGTATGGATGCATTTGACGTTGGTATTTATTGAAAGGGTATTGTGAAATCGGTTAATCGATGCACTGGCTTTTAAGACTAAGCAAAATTGTACGGAAATCGGCCAATCAAGTCACTTGTGATTTAATTTTAGGAAGTATCATTGCCGAATCGAATATCGAAAATAGTACTGGTAGTAATATTGAATCCACAATTTGTTATGCTTATTTCGTTTTTTCTGGTCGCTGTCTTACCTTAAGTCTTTTTTATAACAGTCGGTAAAGAGCTCCACTTTATTTCCTTCATTCAGAATTAATTCAATTTGGTTAAACCGAAAACTAAACACCTCATTATGTGAGTCTACAGTACCGGTAAGGCATTTAATATCTTTCTAGCTTTTATTCCAAAAACCAAGATTTGCATTGCAGTTCTGTACTAAAACAATATTTATTTGACTTGCCTGCAGCCTTTTATATACAACTATTTCTTGTTGTAGTTTTTTCAGACGTTTTAAGTCGGGAAAATCTAACAGTGCAGGTCTGAACGCCCTTCAAAAATTATGTAAGTATATAGACATAACGATTTTTAGGATCACATTTATTGGATAGAATTTGTGTGTTTTTTCAGTTACTGAAGATAAAAAAGCTCTCTGCTTTATACTTTATTTCATTTTTAACACGCTATTATTAGCATCATACGTATATTAGTAGTATGTTAGTATGTAAGGGAATCTTTCAACATGATTTTGAACCCCTTCAGAACGTCATTATTTCGAAATTTGGCATATTTATCAAGGATCAATGACAATACAATAATTTAATAAGTTTATTTGATTATCCTGATCAGGATTTTCTGGATTAACGATTTTCATATCTGAATATATACACATTTACTTGCGCTCCCACCATATTTATACTGAATTTTTGATAAATAAATAATAGACTTAAAAACTAAAAAATACAAAATAAATAATAGTTTAAAAAAACTAAAAAAACACGCTTTTGTAACTAGCTGAACTAAAAGGTAGAAAATAAATTCTTTAAATTAAAAAAAACATTTTATCGTAAAAAAACGTGAGTGCTTTTTAAGATATTTTTTTTAGACTTAGTTTTACCAATATCGAATATAGTATTTCCTAAAAAAATCATTAGTTGTTTAGAAAGTGCTGCAAATATAGTTTTGTTTTTTGGAAAATTTCTATCTCTTAGTTACTTGACCTGTGCTTGGAACAATGATATTTGAAAGGTACCAGAAGTTCTTAAGACAAGTGAATTGTTTAAACTATGACTGAAATTCAGCAGATCCACTTTATAAATTTATTTTGACCTAGACATTGTATAAATATCGATGATTTATATCTGAAACATCGATTTATAGTATAATATTTTTTCATTGATTGAAAGAAAGTTTGTATGTTTGTATAGTATTATTAAAAATTTATATAAAATTGAATACAGTTTTCTCTTTCAAATAATAATATTGTAAATGGCTACTTTCTGATTAAGAATGAATAGCATTTTATAAAATCACCTACAACAATAAATAACAATGTGTAATTTATTATTTGTAAATAGATTATCTCATTTTTGAAATTTTATTAGAAAAATTTACATTTATTTCTTCAATTTTTTTAAAGTATACAAACATTAATCAATAAACATGTTTTATAGGTAGGTATATAGGGTTCAAGGACATGTTTGATAGTGACAACCCTCAGTCAAAGCCCATTGTGATGGCCTATACAAGACTGAGCCCATTTCTTCTTCATGCATGTACCATGTATTACACCACATTAAAATCAGTAGCAACTTTTAAATTCAATAAGTGGACCTGAAGCTCCAATTTTTAAGTGAATAGTATATATTACACACGTAGGGAGTTAAAGTAAATAATGTCCCAGATCTCTGTTTATTGTCGCCCGAGGCGAAGCCGATGGTGAAAAACATTAGATTTGAGACATTTTTTACCTTCTACTTTGTTGTGTATACTATTTTGCTCAAAGACGGAGGCAGAAACTGGCAACTTCGTTTTGCACAGTTCCCTCTTTCTTTGGGTCTTTTTCCGAGGTGGCTGAAAATTAAATTATGATGCCGTGATTTCGTCGAATCTTCGCCATGATTTTATCGTCTCTGTCGTGTTTCCTAAAAGAATTCTAGGATAGGATCTAGCATTATAAAACTATAGGCAAAAGCGGCAAAACGGTTAAAATATATCTTACTTTAGTGTTCTGAAATCAAAGTATGAAAGTAAATACCGGGAAGCTACAAAAAATATTGGAATAAGTCTTGTAAGTACCTACCTATGATTAGGAGTTCAAAAAATAAATATACGTTATCCATGCGGAAACACTTATGTGCTTTTTCAGAGACCGAGGCAAAAAAATGAGATAGGCAAGAAAAAGCTCCGCTTAAGAGAATTTTCTTGTGTCAAGAGATGCCAGTTTCTCAAGAACACATTTAATATAAAGTCTCGACGGTGATGTTGGTAATTAGTAAGTTTTTATGGGCATGTGCCTATGGTTTATTATATTTTTAAACTTTACTAGAATATTTCCAAACATTCCATGTCTTCTCATACCATTAATGAGGTTGAATCTTGTACCACAGCCCTTTATAGTCTTAATAATATTTCTTGGAAATATAATTAAGTCTCACAATTAATTAATAAAACTATAAATAAGAATATTAAAAATAACACTTTTAAGAATTTGACCGTTAACTTTTTGAAAGTATAATAATAGGCAATGCACAAACTTTTTTCTCTTCATTTTATTCACCAAATGCGTGATTAATAGTTATTATCTTCTAAATAGTATAAAAATATACATATTTATTTGACCTTGCCAATAATAATTACTATTAAATCAATGATGGCTTTAAGATACGAAAAATATTTATTTTTAAATTTATTGGGACTATAAAACTACATTGACCGGCAGAAGAGTTGGATAGCTTCAGAAATTAATGTAACTGACTATTTACAGTTTTTTAGATGTATTCTTTGTGAATTGTAATACACTCCTGAATAAGCTACTTTTCAAGGAGAGACGTCAAAGGGGAGAGAAACATGTTTGAAGTACTGAGATACAAGGTAAAAGTACAATCGAGACGTTTTAGAGGACACTAATATGGGCTTACCTAGACACACAACTATTTTAAGGTTTGCCACAATTCGGAGTAACCGAAACGGTGACAATTTTCACTACCAAGACGTCGTTTTTCTGGCTATTTACTAAGTAAGTCATATGGAATCGGTTATTTATGTCTCTGAAAGACCAAATTGACCAGAAAATGGTGGCTAGGGAGATACATGTCCGCCGACCAAAATATTTTTCGATTTTCAACCTTTTGGCTCAGGTATGTACGTTGAACCCAATTCATCATCTACCTTTTATATGTCGCAAAATCACGAATTTTTCAGGTTTCCACAGCTTCTTCAAATTAAGCTAGAAAATTTGTATGAGAGTTTAGCTGGTGTTAAAGTATTGCCGAAAAGCGTCTACACTCCGCACTACCTCTTGCACTTTAATGTTGTTCTTCTTTTATGTATTTCATGCGTTTAAAAAATGAAAGAAAAAGTGTCATGGTAAAAGAAAGAATTTAAAAAAAGAAGCTTTTGATGAGGGAAAAAATGACTTTAGTGTGGGATAACTGCTGCATTTTTTAATTTTTTTATTCAATTATGTTTTATTTTCGGTGGCAATCAATGTATAATAAATTTAAAAATTGAATCATCACCTTTTAGCTAATTTTTTTCCTAGTTAAGTAATAGATTAATGAGATTTTTACCGCTATTTATATTAAAAAGACTTAAGTGCTTATTATATTGTTATTACTTATTTACAAGAGCCAAGATGAATTATCTTTTTTTTTAAATTATTTTAAATTATCAGCTCCGTTTTGTTTTAATTACTTGTATAGGTAAGTTTGGTTTATAATTGAGACGCATCAGTCTGTCTTCAATACGAATAAATCAGAAATATGTTAAAAATTTCTATTATTTATATAAAATTAGTAATAATATTGACGCCAATCGCCAATTACAATTTCATCGAAAAAATATTATACTTATAGAATTAATTCTCATCAGATAATCACTTTTTCTTAAATATGTTTTACTGATATTTTTTTTAATTGGTTGGTTGCACTAATTACGTCAATCGTAGTATACGCGAGAAAATGTTTTGGGTAGAGCTGATATTGTTTGTTTCAAACATTCGTTGAGAACCAAACGGATTCGACAAAAGTTGAAAATCAGTTTATCGCGTCGGTCGATTGACAAACGTAAGTTTAGCAACAAAGAAAATTGATGTTTTGAGCATAGCCTGCACCCAAAAAAATAAAATAATGACAACGTCATCCCGAAGTTGACCGTTTTATATTGAAATAAAGACAAAATACTTTCAAACAATCGCCTAACAATTGGAACAAGTACAGCTAAATATTTGTATTTACAATAGAGTGGGATTGAATATAAAATATGAATTTATTGATTCAAAATCACTGACGATAAATAAAAAAATCAATACTTCCATGAATGAGGTTGATTTAGTTTAGAGTCATGAATTTTATTGATGGAAAAAAAAATTGTACTTAGTTGCAATATACAATGGTGTAAATAAAGCGAATCGATGTGTTAAAAGTAAATATCTTTGCGTTTGCTTTAAAAAGAGACTTTGGTTACTAAGATTGCATATCTATCATGTCTAGTCCATATGTGATTGACTCAATTACATGAAGATTGTTGTTACTAACTTACAGAAACTTATTGATCATCTTTATAATATTTACCATATTTTTTGGTATTTATATAACAAGCATCGGTAGGGCAGTTGGTTAAGCTGTAGACTTAGGACACTTAAATCAATAATAATCCATATTAATGGGCTAATGTTCATTTGTGTATTGAAATTTCTTTACTATTCTTTGATATTCAAGGCGATCATCAACGTATGTATAGCTTACTAATAAGCAATATTAAATAAATATAAGCTTAAACTTTTTTGAAAACGCCGAAGAGACAAAAAATTATTTAAAAACATTTTTTAAACACTTGTGGTTGATTTTTCATAAAAAATTTACCAAAAAACTTATTAGAAATATTTATTTAAAGTCTTGTTCACTTCAGTGATTATAATATTGTTAATGACAATGGTAAATAAAAATATCATATTCACACTTGTTGAAGGACTTTTCAATAAATAAATTTGCTGCATTTGTTAAAATTATATATTTAATAAATATCATATACCTATATTTAATTAGACGAAACCGCAAATATTAGATTTGTTTACATATCTAAAAAAAATTAGTGATTTTTACAATTTAAATTTGATCAACACTTGAGTTTTTAGTATTTATTTTTGGGCTACATTGAAATATAATCCTACTTTGTAAATAATTTTTTTTCGTAGAAGTATGAAAAACATTTCATCGTCTCATATTTCATAATAATTGAAGGTAGGTTTGAGTTGAGGTAGAACAAAACTGTGTTTTCTTTAAATTTTCCTTTTTTTGTTGCTCAATGTATCTGACCATATAACTCACCTATCTTGTTTTTGAAAATTAGTATATTTCAAGATAAGATACGTCCCGATACGTACCCCGAGCCACCCATAACTATGCTGGTTTGAGGCGCCGAACATTAAAACTAAAGACCTTGAGTGCCTCAAACTTTTACAATAAGAGTATCTCAGTAGCTTCTGTTATGGAATTGTTGGTCAGTGTTTGTGATTTTTTTAGATCTTACCAACAACACGAGACATACATTGTTTCCATTTCTCACCAGCCATATAAGATAAAAAGCTTTGATGATTTGAGCAAACTAGCCACTAACGACAAGAATTATATCCCATTTATCAATTCTGATTTACAAACAACTAAACCCCATTGGAGAAATTATGATACTTCGTAAGAAAAATCTATTGCTCGTGTAAAAGAAATACTGTGTAATATATAATAACTTGAATGTTATAACCAATTATTTTTGTTTTAATTAAAATAATACTAAATCATTTAATTATTCTACATTTAATATTTATATTAAAATTAATTTTTAGTTAAATAAAAATATTACCACAAGGTTTATTAAAAAAATAAAACGGTTATATAACTTATTAACCGCATTTATAAATATTTTGTTATCAAAACTTATTTCTCGTGTGTATGTGTCCATGAAAACATTTAGTCGGTGTTAAAAATGTTGTTTTTTAGAGAGATTAATTTCAGACCTTTCAATTTAGTCGTTGTAACCGCTTCGTCAATAGAATCGATGTCGTTATAACTGGTATTTTAAACGTGTCTTCAAGCTATAGAATCTCATAGATTCTATAGGAAATTAATCGACTTAAAATAGACTCTTCGATATAATTTCTATATTCATTCTTATCAACTGCAAGAAAAATTATGTCATTTTCAATTAAGAGAATAAATGAGCAATTTTTCAAATATTTATTAAATACTTCTTGAGCTTAGATGAATTATACAAATAACTCTAATATAATCATCTCATAAACTACAAAAGTCTTCCATTAAGTTAAATACCTTTACTAATTAGTAAAACTATTTGTATAAAAATGTTAAAATAATTATAAAATTGTTCAAACATTTCTCGTTCTAAATTAAATTTTTCTGTTTCAAATATTTTTCTATGTTATAATCAAGTTTTATATAAAATAGAACAAACTACTAAACAATCTACATATTAGACAGGGAGCCCATAATGAAGCGAACTATCCATAATTCTTTGTCTCTGCCCTATTTAAGAATTGATCAAGGTAAGTTTGGTAATAAAAAAGTTTGATATTTCAATCGTGCCTCTAGTGTTGAATTAATGAAAATCGAAAAACTCTTTCTTTATAACTTTAATTACCTTTATCAGCCCTTAAATTAGCAAGTAAGAATAATCGTGAAAATTTCTCTGGTTATGAGCTCACGGCCTAATATGTTTGATATAAATATTTTTAATGTTGGATTTTATTTCCCAGATATGTGGTACAAAAGCCGTTTTATCCGTATAAATGTGCTTACTTTTAAATATTATGTCTGTATGTGTACTCATAAACAGAATGAAGCAGAGAAGTATGCGATCTTGAAAGCGTGGTAAAACAAATTCCTTAAATTCCAAATTATCTTTTTACTTTCTTAAACTTAACAAAAACATTTGAGAACTTTATTCAGTTTCAAACCAAATTGTATCATATTTTTAGGTAAAGATTGTTAGTTAAGTAAATTGTATTTGAAATCAGAATTCCATGTTTTCCTTTTGTCTGTTACGTTTGTGATGAATTTAGTCATAATGGTGCGGTGATAATACCTCAGCATTGGGTTGATGAATGCATTTTATCATAACAATATTGAAGCCCTGAAAAAGCAGATCCGACAAGAGGTGATAAAATCTCAACGAAAATACTCCAACATGTTCCTACTCAATAACGACAGGCCTTACCTTCAAAAATTTCTACATCCAGGCGAACGTCATCTACTTATTTTTAACTGAATTTGCTTATTTTTACAGCGTTTTTAAAATCGCACAATTCTCTTCCGCACCCTGTATATCAATGTATGTACATTAAGCTATGTTAATTATGTAAACTTGTTTTAAACACAAACTTGGTTCGATCCCTATGTTTACTGCATGTATCAAAACAGCTAGTTAGGATCAAATTTGACTTCCCAGTTCCAACAAGAAAGAAACCATACCTGCAGAAGCTTTGTGAATAAAATGAAAATCTTATTTACAGATATTTGTTTTCCTAATTTATTTATTTTTCACTTTTTTAAACTATTTATGACTTTTCTAAATTAAAATTTTCAGTGGCACCATCAAAGGAGTCATCCAGAAGAATCTGAATTAAATTTTTAGATGGTATCGTTGTCTCCCGACTAGAAATTGTCCCAGTACTTATATTGGGGCCCGCTTGGGATTTGTTGGGGCATGTCCCAATAGGTCTATCCCAATTGGGATCCGATTGGGAACCTTTTGGGATAGCCCAATGTAAAAATAGGCGATTTTATAATAGTTTTTCCCAACTGGGGCCTATTTGGGAACTTATTGGGAAAGCCCAAATTAAATTAAAATAGGTCTATCCCAATTGGGATCCAATTGGGAACCTTTTGGGATAGCCCAATGTAAAAATAGGCGATTTTAAATAGTTTTTCCCAACTGGGGCCTATTTGGTAACCTATTGGGAAAGCCCAAATTAAATTAAATGATAAACACAACGGTTTAATTGTTTGAGTGGGACCTGGTTGGGAACACGTTGGGATAGCCCGATGTAAAAATTAAATAATCTTTACTATATTTTTACCGGATTTTGAAAAATTTGATTGCTTTGAATAAAGCAAATATATATGTTCTTAATCTTAGTACAGTTAATTGATTTAAAAAATTTCCTACTTTATTAAAAACAATCATAATTTTTCAATTAATTTTTTTTGTTTAAGTTATTTTTTTATAGTAAGTAAATAGTTATAAATTTAGAAAAAAATAATTTCCCTAAAAAAGTTTTAATTCAAAACGCTTTACTTCACTTTTAACTCTGTACTTTGAGTATTTATAAACTTTTCGTTTTTTACATAATCTATTTTTTTCTCTTAATATTATTCTGTTATTCCTATTTCCCTTCTATTTGAATCAAAAGTATCAGTTCTTCATTTTTGAATTTTCCGCGTTTTATTTATTTAAAACATTTCAACAGATGGCGCTACGAGAAGTTTTTTATTTGTCATAATAAAAACACTGTGATTAACAAACGATCGAGTATGAATCGAAAATAAGAGATTTTTTATAGTTTTTTTTTGTTATTTTAATTTATAAAAATTCAGCATCATACTATATCATAAAATTTTTTAAGTGCATTTACGTTTAATTGAATTATATTATTTTGACATATGTGTAACGAACTTTTGAGTGTAATTGAAAGTGAGGTTATGTAAAATGTGAACTTGGACTTCTACGGACCAGAAGTTTTTATTCAAGTATACAAGGTAAAAATTTCGATCACAAGTTATATTGTAATTATTTAAAAAAATAGTTCTTACATTAATAATTTTTTTTTTTAAATTATTATAGATGTCTTTATTAAAAAACTAGCTTCCAGTCCCGAAAACCCACTAGACGATAAAGAAATTTTGAAGGCAATGACAGCAGTGATACAAGGTGCTCGAGATTGGGATGGCCATCGTCTTCTTCGTTTAAAAAAATGATCATTCTATTGACTGAATCTATTGTATTTTTATAAATTTATAAATAAAAAAATTTGCTTGGTAATTTCCAGTTTATTTTTAATTTGAAGCTATAGGCTACATCATGATTGTATTGATTAACAAGGGGCAAATGATTTACAATAAGGTAAATTAAGCGGGAACAGACCGGGATTATTCGATTGGGAATCCATAGGGCTTGCACATTTGGGAACCTATAGGGACTGCCCAATTGGGAACCAATTGGGATAGCCCCACCGGGCCCCAAATAAGTTTCTGCGTTACAGCCCAATTTGGGGTCCCAATTGGGCAACCAAGCTGGGTCCCAAATGGGAGCACGTGAAAATTTCTAGTCGGGCTACTGACAAGAGACTTATTTGAAAAAAACAAGGGGTTCATTTTGCGAATTAACGACAAATTTCTGAATAATCGAATGACATTGTGTATGAGTGTTCGGAAACTGTTTTTCGTTGACGATTTCTAATGAATGAAAGTTGATAGCAATCTCGAATTTGGGCCACTCGTTACCAAAAGTAGCGTGAAGAAATAAGAAGTTGAAATTTTTCTGTTAATGGAGCAGCTGGAAATTTTTATAATCAGCAAGTTCTAGAAAATCTCTGGAAGTTACCCCTTGATAGTTTTAAGATAAATGATCTTATGAATGTATGTAATTAAATAAAAATTTTCCCTAACAGCAGGGTTTTGATATCAGTACCTTTTACATATAACACGAGTATTTTACCCCTAAGCCAAATAACTTGCTTTTCAAATTAATATAGAACTGTTTTAGGCAGTTAAAGGAAAGTAGATAATTTATTATATTTGAGAATTTAATATGTTAAAAAAAAGTTGAACCAAAAGGGTTTCAATCACGCGAACAGCTTGTTTGCTTGACAATGATTTTTGTAACACATTGTAAAGTAACATACACTCAATGTATAAAGTAAGCATTATATACTTACATGCGTAAGTAATGTGTCTTTACGGACAGACACCGCACAATAAATCTATAACTAACAAACATTGCTCGCTTATTTTTTAAAGTCAGTTTTTAGTTTTCTTATTATATTATTATATGCGTCTAACCGCTGGTTATATCAAACAAGTTAGCTATTTAGCTTTTATAATGTATACAGTATTTTTTTTTTCTACACATAAAATTAATAGTATTAAAACACTATTTTGGTTTTTTTGCTAATAAACTATTTTTTGGACATACTGTAGACGAATTTCAAGTGAATAATATATTAAACATATTTTAAACCGAAAATTAGAGTATACTTTTTGAAAGGTTTTTGACGTGCTGAATACCCTTAATATGGAAAAAACTAGTTTTTCCCCCAAATTCGAAGTCATGTTTCACCGGTGAATAATATTTCCTCACAAAAAAATTAACGCCATCAGAAAATACCACTCATTTCAGATTTCCTTAAGATATTTCACTTTTTTAGGTAAAAATATTCCGAAAAGCTTATATATTAAAAAAATTCTGAAGCCGAATTAGAATTCAGCACTCTAAAAGCTATACAAAGTAATCTATGGCCACAATGGTACAAACCGACCAGCGTAATTAATAGGTATAAAGGTAGCATGGCTTTTTGACTGATTTGAATCAAGCAAAAATTTTGTGTAAGCGAAGTCTTTAGGTATTCTTACAAAACGGAGTGAGGGCGCTATTGGAAGAGAAGTGTTTTTTAAATTCTGCACCTAACTTATCAACTGCCGGATGAAAAACTTAAGACCTATAAAATAATTGGTATATTTAGAATGTATTAGTTATATTTTCATCAAGAAGATATGTTGAAAGTTTAATCAAAAGAAACTTGACTAGCTAAAATGGTGGTCAGGATGGATAGGACTCGATGATACACACATCGAAATTTCAGTTCTGACACTTTCTATTCTCATTCTAGACTATTTTATTATTATATATATATATATATATATGTTATTCACTTTAGAGTTAAGTAAATTTTTTTTTCGCACATTGTATCACCCGATTTACTTCATTGCGAAGAGTAGTAAAAAACTCAATGTTGAGTTTTCAATAGAAAAATTCATTTAACCCATCTTTATGATAAGCTTATATTACAAGTTTTTAACCATTATAAATTTGGGCCCCTTTATAATTACATGGTATACAAAATACAAAAGAAGCTGCTAATATTTATTTATATTTCATAAAATAACTGTTATATTGTTGTCATCTTTTAATATTTTTATAAAAAAAATTATAATCAATTGAAAAGTGGTACTAATAAATAATTTTATACCACTGTTGTAGTAGATACATGTACAGTCAGTCACTTGTTTTGGTCATTGGCGAAAGTTGATTATCAAAACTACGCCACACAACAAGTATTAATGTATTATAATAATATTATTATACAGCATGATTCGTAAGTCAATTTATTATTCTCTTTAAGGCAGTCCTTTCGTCGGCAATGTTAATTAAAAAATATTAGATAAAAAGGAAAATATAATTTTTGTATAACAGTTAAACTCTTTATCTATCGTATAGTGAAGTTCCGATCATACTTTACCGTATAAACTTTTTTGAAATAATTCTTAAGTATTTTCTATAGTTACTTTTGACAACATTTGCCTATATAAAATAACACAAATACTTGAAGACTGTCTTTTTGGTAACACCAAAAAACAGAAATTTTTAAATGGGAAAAGAGCTACCTCACAATGTCACGAAAAAGTTGTTTTCAATTAAATAAATAGGACGTACTCCTAGTGTGCGTTAATAGTGTGCATTAAAATAACTCCAAAAATTGTTGATTTTGAAATCATCAGAAGGCATTCTTTTTAAAACTCATTCTCGAAAATGTAAACCGTTTTCGCACCAATGTGATTTAGAAAACATCCTATAGAGTATGAATGTATTATTATATTGTATAGTTTGTACGCAGGTATGCATTGGAGATAAAAAGATGATAAATAAATTAAGTGTATACCGGGTGGATTACTTTTCATTAGGGATAGAAATATAGTGCCATTCACAAAAACCCATAACGTTTTTAAATTAAAATTATTCAAAAGCAAAAAATTGCTTTTTAATGGCAAAGTTTTGCTACAAATTCGACTTGGGTCTACAAGCCATGGAACATTTCACAACAAAAAACCAATTGAAACCAATCAAACCATTAAATGATGTTTTTGGCTTTTTAAACATTTTATTCTACTACAGTATTGTTAAAAAGTTTTGGTTTATTGCACGGTACCTACATATAAACCAAGTGCATGCTTTGTTGCCATGTAATGAGTTATTTGGGGCTTTACAATACCAAGCAACTACAAAAATATATAATACATTGTGTGCAAGTGATGCTTATAAATTTTGATAATATAGATATCAGTCTTCAATTATCAATACGTTAACTAAAGTCGTCTCTGTTCATCAAATGATGGATCTTCGCTGAACTTATAATTAAATTAAAATTTTGTTTTTATGTCATCGGCAACGTTATATTTTTATCGCATTATTATGAACTACAAGATTGTTTAAATATTTTAGATAGTTTTTATCACACTCTCGTGACCTAAGAATTTTTGTGATTTTTGGAAACTTTGTTAATTAAAAAATGTATTCATAAAGTTTTATTGAAATCCCTAGTATTACTTATTCAATCTTTGCATATCTCTTTAATAGATACGATACCACAGGCAGACACACAGACGCGTAAAAATTATACACCTCCTCTTTGTAAAAAATAAAATAAAAAATATTAATTTTTTCTTTTTGCCTATATATATAATCTTAGACAAGACACCCAATATATTTAAGAGTAATCAAAAAGAAGAAGAATTAACACAAATACAATTACAAGATTCGTATGTATGTATGTATGTTTGTATGTAGAGTATAATAATAATTGAAGTAAAACCTGTAATAATTTTACCTACTTTATTAATATGAAATAAATAAGTGAGACAATCCAAAAAATATGTATGTCCGTCCAATACAATAGAATAGGTATAGCGTAAGGGAAATACGTACAAAATGACATATGGTTTTATTTTAGGAGCATACATTTTTGTTGGTTAATCACAGCACTATGATATTCTACACCAATTATCATTAGTAATTTTTGTATGAAATCTAATATTCATTCAACCCTAGTAGCTCAGTTAGTTAAGGCGTCCACCAATTCCGTTCCGGTATGTTTAAGGGTATTAAATTAATTTAATTTAATTAATAGTTGGGATGCGTTGGTGTTGTGCATGGTACATGGAGGTTCAATCCAGCCTCTGAAAATAAATGAGGAGCTGCTAAATGAAATTATCAGCGGAAAAGGTGGTAAAACACATATATGGCATCACAATGGGCTCTAAAGCCTAAGTGTGTCTTTCGTAGAAATTCAATATTAACCTAACCTTAGCTAGTTATGAATCATAATTATCAACATATGGATGGATAGTCCTCTTCATCATCTTGATAGTTATTGGGAAAATTTTCTTCTTCACTTTCTTCTTAATATGAGACAGATTAAAAGCCTCATCACGAGCTGCTGAATTATGTTTTAGTTTACGTAAAGAAATATTTTTATTACGTTTTGAAAGTTATTCCAACCATTCTTGTCCTACTTTTCGTTTTTGTGGCCTAAATCATGGGGGCAAATATTTTTTTGTGCAATCTCGGAAGAAAATTATTGAAAAGATGCTCAATCAAAACATTAAAACTAAAACAGACATTTGAGTAATTTCAAATTCTGAATTACTTGCTTTTCCACATTTTATTCTGAAACATTCCTTGTTTTTGGACACTCAATATAAATGTAATACAGACATACATAATGTTTACTCTATTTAAAAGCGTGAGTACATACATATGACAATACAATAAGCATTGCAAAAGAGATAATCTTATTTTAAAAAATCATCTTATTTTTTATTGTTTTTAACTTTTGTTGTTGTTGTTGTATTCCTGATAGGAAATTATTTTCTATAAACTCATCATAATAAAAACATCATGGGAGGGCTACGTCACTATCATCCATATAACAATCTGTAATAATAATAGCTCATAGTCTGGAAACTATTGGCGCATGGAATAAAACTACTTACCTTACATAATTTTGGTTATGAATTGACAACTGCTAATAAAAATTTTGAGCCGCTCAAATGAATGCCACGCTCAAATGGATGTACGCTTCAGGAATTGCATTATTTGTCAGAATGCTTTAATTTAAACGATTTCTTTGTCTTCTGTATAATTTAAAGATATCATTGACTACGGAATGCTTAAAAATGATTAGCTCAGAAGCCATCGAAATATACCTTTCTATTGTAAATGACTAGTTAAAAATATGATGGACTACTGAGTATTATGTTCCTCAAGTTATAGGATATTTTAAAGGCAATTGAATCATCTGTGTCTTATCAATTAACATTGTCGTCTAATTCGCTGTCTAGTGGATTGGTCACTGCTAGGATTCAAAAGTCAGTTTAGCCTTCAGTATCAAGTACGTGATCGTACAACTACGATACGCCAATATACCATGCCCTGACAAGTTTTATGTGCTGTTACATATATTTTCTGTGTGTATGAAATGAATTATTATATCCATCTCTTGGATAAATGATTTTTGCAGTGTGCTAATTTTTAGATTAAGAGTTATAAATTTTATATTAGTTGAGGTATATGTTTTCCTATGATTAATTTAAAATTGTTTTTGTACAGTGTGTCCGAAGCTTTTCTGTTCACAATGATTATATGAGACAGTGCAAGCATATGTTTAATGTTCTCTATTCTTAGTGTTTATGCAAAGCCTGATACTGCAGGACCACAAAAAATTATTTTAAGATTTTGCTCCTTTACCATTTTTAATCTTTACAACTAATAATGAGGCGTGTTCTGTATACTGGGTAAAAATTCTCGCATTTTAGCTATTACTACATTATTTCCAAAAAAACAGCTAAAATTATATTAGAAGCGATAATAATTATTTGAATGGGACTGTGAAGTCGACTTATTTATCTCATAAAAATTAAAATTCTTTCAGGCTGGCAACAATTCCATAATCTTACACATGATATGATTTCTAATGATTTTTGGAACAAGTTTTTTGTAGCTTCCAGTACAGATAGACAATAAACCGTTCGAAAAAGTTATAAAATAAATAATTGATTGTTCCAATTGTTGTTAAATTGTTTCAATTATTTTTGCTCTCAGTAAAAATTTTGTTTAAAAAATGTTATTTACTGCTTGCGTATAATTATTTACTATATCTCACACACAGCTTCGCCATCGTAAATTTTTGAGTATTCCCCTTTTCTACGCTCTTATAATTTGGGGAACTAGGACTAACTATAGTCCTAGTATTGTCTTTGAATTGATTGACAAAAGTATGTGGGTACAAAAATTTAAAAATCAAACGATCTTATTAATGCATGATTTTCTTAAGGTGCAAAAAAAGCTATGTGTAATTCTTTTGAAACTATACATGTTACCACAGTCCTAAGTCTAAACGGTTTACAAGTAAATATCGCAATATAAGTGCAAACGAATACAAAAAATGGTTAGTTTTCCGATCGAATTTGTATCTATACTTGACTGGTTGAATTAATTCTGAATTTTGAATTTTTTTTTTTTTTTTAATTCTCATCATAGTTTATTGTCCTTTACATTGATTAATCATATCTTATATGTATTTGCTGGTAGAAAAAATTTTGTCCGGAAATGATTTCAAACATACAATGCACACGATGCGATTATGATGGGTAACAATAAATTTTTATAGTAAATAAAAATTATAATACTTAATAATAATTATATTTAATAAAATATTAGATATAAAAATAAATTAAAAGTGAATTATTAAATTATACTTCGGCTGGTTGGATTCATATTTGAAGTTGAAAAGTGGTAATAACTGCAACGTATATCCTTCATATCTAACTAAATAGCTTAAAACTTATACTCGCCTATGTTTAGTTCAGTCAAAGATTTAATAGTATTGAAATATTTTAAGTTTGTTCTCTTCTATATATCCTCAACCACATTATCCAAACATTACTATCTGATTAATATTTATTTGAGTGATTTAATTATTATTCGATTAAAGTGATTTATCAAACGATGAGCTCAGGTATAAAAATGAAAATGACTTAAACGCGTTGCGTGATACTCACATAAAAAGCTCCGTTAAGGGTTCAATCTCTCCAAAGAAAGTTATAGGGGTATTCGATTTGTTAATGTTGATTAAAGATGGTGATTTGATTTTTGTAGCAAAAATTGACAGGGCAAAATTATAAGAGTACCATTTTTCATTTTTGACACAAAAGCCTTAAAATGGCTCCTAGTAGTACCTTTTATATGGAAGATACGTGCCAAGACTTTATTTACTATCGCTGTAAATCAGAGCAAACACACTTAACTTTTATATGCTTAGATATTAGCGAATTGCCGAAGGAAATGGTGCTATTGCTTTTGTACTGATGATGGAATTTTGAAAAAATTACTTCGAATGTTCATATAAATTATAACGATGGTCATTTTTGACATCTATTAGGTAGGAGATTCTAGCGGTCGCAATTTAAGTCTGATTTGAATAAAATTTGGTATTAAGAAGGGTTTTTGTATTTGAAAGGTCAAGTTCGTTAATCAGCAAAATCAACTGAGAACAATGGGTACGGGATGCGCAAAGTACAAATTTTTGTATTTTTTTCAAAATAAAAAATATTTTTGTATTTTTCAGTTTTATGTAAAAAAGTATTACATTGATTTTTTCTTCAAAATAAAAATTCTTGATAAATAAAAAATGCAACAGTATTCTATTTTAAGGTAAATGTGTAATTTTCTCAATATCTGACGGAATTCGCTTAGCTAACGCAACTCCTACGATATGATTTTTTTTTGTTATCTAGACGATGCACAATATTGTAGACATAGCAACAATAATACTGATGCATGTACAAGTAAACAAGTTATTGCATTTGCGGTTAAATATGTGATATTTTACGAAGTCAATTTCCGGTGTATATACCTGCTAAGATGAAGAAGACGGTGTGGTATATTATCATTAAAAATAAAAAATACTATTCAAACCAACCAGGCGTAATAGTTTTTAAAGCAAGGCACTCATCTTATTTCTTGTACATTATTAGATAATAATAAGTTTATGTAAAAGAAAAAAAAACAACTCGTAAATCATATTTTATCGAATTGTTTTGTAATAAACTAGAAAATATTTTATTAATCTAAAATTATATAAATATTATTTACACTTCTAATAATTTACGATGGGAAAATTGAAATCATAGCATAAGTATCATTGAAACGTGCGAAAAGTCAATAAAAATAGTATTTCATTAAGCAGATATGCAAGGTTTGAATAATAGGGATTTCAATAAAACTTTATAAATACATTTTTTGATTAGCAAAGTTTTCTAAAATCACAAAAAATTCCTAGGTCATCGGGCTTTTTATTATTATTTTATCGCTCAAATTTGGCTGAAAAAATGATGAATCATATAGCTTATCCTTTTCAATTGGATATTTCTATATATCAACAAATCTAGAGGGGTGATAAAAAACTATCTAAAATATTTAAACAATCTTGTAGTTTATAATAATAACATAAAAGTATAAGGTTGCCGATGATATAGTAACCAAATTTTAATTTAATTATTAAAATTCGAAGATCCATCATTTGGTGAACAGAGACGACTATAGCTAGAGTATCGATGATTGAAGAGAGATATCTATATTATCAAATTTATAAGCAGCACTTGCACACAATATATTATATAATTTTGTAGTTGCGTGGTATTGTAAAGCCACAAATAACTCATTACTGGGCTACAAAATATGTATTTGGTTTATATGAATGTACCGTGTAATCAACCAAAACTTTTTCACAATACTATAGGTTTACAATCACCTTAAGGATGTTATTTTTTAAATGTGTTGCACTTTTGGTGCAGTATTACTTTGGAAATATATTATTGATATTATTATACCTTCATTATTGATATTACGCAAACTAAGAACTTTTATGCTTTGTGGTTACAGCTTTTTTCTGTAACCGAGAACAAAGATTTCCAAAATTTTCAAAAAAAAGTTAGTTTCACATGTTTAAAATACACGGTATCTACAGAAAGAAAATGTATGACAAAAATTTTGTTATTGTTTAATTCAAACAGGAACAAAATAAGCAAAAAAGTTTTGCTATTGTTTGATTAGTATTTTATTTTAAACGTATAATTAAGAAACAAACAAAAAAATTCTTTCATATCGACTTGAAATTTTCATGCATAGATAACATTCTTCCATTTACTAATAATCAGGGTCCACTATAAATGAATTTTATTGCTTATCCGATGTGCGAGGTTATAAGACAATCATATTTGGAACATCGAAAGATTGCGTTGTCAAAATATGAGAACATGTTTGACTTAATGGTGTTTACTTAATCAGCAAAAAGTTCATATGCTTAGCATAGAATAAAATAAATTAAAACAGTCATTTAACCTTTAGATTTGATATATTTAAACTTACCTCCATGGACGTTTACCTTCAGAGTTTTTGAAAAATAAAAAAGTGCATGTCAATGGAAATAGTCAGAAATTATGATTTAATAAAATGTGAAACTCTAAATATCAATACCAAGACTAGGTTTATAAAACACAAGTAAAACTTACAAAATTTAAAAAACCCCCGACAAATTTAACTGGTAAGGAACCCTAAGCTCGCACTTGAAACATAGCTTAGAACACTTTCCGTCAAATTACCTTTCGAACGAGACAAAAAAAATCAAAATCGGTTCATTCGTTTCGGCGCTACGATGTCACAGACAGACACACACACACACATAGCGGTTAAACTTATAACAATTCTATTTTTTATTTTGGGGTTTAAAAACCTAAACCATGTTCAAAACCATCGAGACATAATTACAACATATGTATACTTAAAGCAACTCAACGAGGGCAACCTTTAAATAAACAAGATACGTTTTTAAATCTCACAATTTATCAAGTTCGATCATCTAATTCTGCTTTAAAATAACTAATTTTTTGCAAAATTATGAATTAAAATCAGTAAAATTGTACAACTAGTAACTTGATTATAGCTCCGGATGCCATATCGACTTTATAGGTCGAAAACTTAAAATAACAGGTCTGAAAAGGTATGAAATATTTTTTTCCCAAATTTTTTATAGATTACAGGTACGATTATCTAAACTGTCTTGGATACCAAATTAAAAACTTTAATCTTTTTTTAAGAAAAATTACACAGACTGAACCATAAAAAGATACAGTTAAATTCCTCAACAGGTTTTCTATCTCATTTGTTATTAATTAATTCATTTTTGTAAATAGAAACAATTAAATTATTATTATACCAATAATGTTTTTAAACTAATCGAAGATCATCTTAGATATATGTATTGTGACCATGAATCTCTATTATTATTGTTGATAAATTGTCAGGAAGTATAAATTTTTCTTAAAATCAATTGAGGTAAAATACATTTATTAAGTAATCGTAAGAAATAGAAATAAATAATAATTATAATTTTAATATTTTTTACATAAATTTCACATAAATATTTTTATTAAAAAAAAAAGATGTTCTCTTAGCCTTGATATTTATGGTATATATTTATACTAGCGGCCCCGACGGACTTTGTCCCGTAAAAACGTAACTCCAATTCATGAATACCTATACTACGTTTAGCCTGTCCGCTAAACCCCAATTTAACTCCTATTTATTGGAGTGGCCTGACCTTCGACCTTTGGCCTGACCTTTGATAGTAGAGCTCGCTGCGCTCGCATATGGCTCTAATAAATGCCTATTGACAATACCTGAATACTATTAAAAATACATAGTACACATAGTATACATAATGTGAAATGATTTATATGCGCTCCCACCATTTAATGAAATTTCATTTTTTTGGTACGGAGCCCTCAAAAACAGTTGTAGTGGACCGAATGGTAAATCTAAACCATTCTCCAATCCCCTTGAACTCACACAAAAAATTTCATCGAAATCGGTCCAGCCGTCTAGGAGGAGTTCAGTCACATACAGACACACACAAGAAATATATATATTAAGATTTTCAAGTTGACCTCTCTCAAGCAACTATTATTTCCACAGAACGAGAAATAATTTTCCCTCATTTGTTCATGTCTCGTAACTCTAGAAGCAACTGAATTACCGAATATCTTGTATAATTTCGTAAAGCTAAAAAATGTTATATTCAAAATTGGATTGATTAATTCGGTGACTGAAAACATTTATAAATATAATGCTTTTTTCCGATAGAAAGTGATCGTGTTTGTTCCGAAAAATTTTGAATATGATGATGATAAATATTGATGATGATAAATATTGGACAGAAATAAAAATAACTTGATTGATGTTTGGAGTTCACTTTCTTTCTTTCAGCTGTGATGTCAATTTTTCGCTAGCTATCACTTTTGTGCTTAATTCCGGGACCAGGACTCCACATTCTTGAAACCTATTAGAGCTAGGTTAATTTTGATCACAAATTTGAAAAGTATGACCCAATTTTAGTAGGAATGTGATTAAAGTTTTTGAATTATAATGACGTCATAAAGTTAAAAAATTCGATTTTTTTGATAACAGAGGCAAATTTGATCCGATCTTATTGGAATTTTTTTTGAAACCCACTAATTTTGGGTCATTCTTTTCAGCTGTGATATCAATTTTTCACTAGCTTTCACTTATATGCTTAATTCCGAGACCAGAACTCCAATAAATTACAGAATCATAAAGCTATTGGTCTTGTTCCCGCCACCTATATTCACCACAGATTATTTTTTGAATGATTTAAAATAATTAAAAACACTTTGTGTTTTTTATTTTTTTCAAAAACTTTCTTTTGAATATTTCAGCAAATTATATTCATATACCTTAAAGCGGTATCTCTTTGATTAAAATGTATAAACTTACCTATACAATGGCTTTAGTTAATACACGTATAATATACATCTGCTTTAGCGTAGTGCAGAATTATAGAAAGTTGATTATTTTCTGCAGACGAACCTCCAAAAAACATACCATAATAATGGTTCAATATATAGGAGAGTGATGTACCTTGAATCACAACTTCTAGTCACAACATCAACGGGGAAAGTCGACTTCTTGCAGCACCGTTATTCTCTCGATAAAAACTATGTGTATATTTTAAAGAAATAATGATCCATGGCACAAGAACATTGACATTGAGTCTGGCTATGCGGATGGCATGCTTGCCTATAACAAAGGACAAAATAATTTTCAACGTACAAAAATAAAAAACTCTCCAAAATCTCTCTCTCTCTCTCTCTCACACTCTTGAAAAATAAATAATAAAAACCAAATTTTTTACTTTTCACAAAATATTTTCATTTCTCTTTACTTAAAAACAAAAGCTTACACATGGTGTCTTTTTTAAGTTGACATCTGCTTGAACCTCGGTAAATAAATTTAATCGAGTAAAAACCTAATTTAATTAAAACCTAACTCTAATTCATAATTGATAAATATTAAATGAAAGCTTCAAATAAGAAAACCGGAAATTTTTGTAAACCGAATAATTTAAACAGCCATTTACAACAAAAATCTAGCTTTTTATGCATTGGTTCATTCAATTTGAACAAAAATGGGCCTCATAGAAAACTACTTTTATTGAATTATAGGAAAACTTTTTTCGAAAAGAGCTTAGTTGTCGCAGAAACCATAATACGAAATGACAATTTTGATACGAATAAACAATTATGAATAAAACTTTCCAGTTCATTTTTGCCTGTACTGTACGGTTTGCGGGAGAATGTTTCGAACAAAAAAGTTACTTTTTTAATCAATAACAACTTGCTTATCTAAAATATCCATACCAGTTATGGAGCAGAGTGAGCTTTTCATTAAGCTTGAAAATCTAGGTCAAGTTTAATGCCTGCGTAATATGTGCGCCTACACATCCAACATTTTTCTGGCCGGAATTATCAACAAGGTACAACATCTTACACCAATAATAATGGTTCAATATAGTATTTCAGTAAAACTGATCAACTTATTTTATACATGCTATACAAGTGGACGAGGAAGGGGGGGAGGTATACACCTAGAAATATAACTGCTTAAATTGTAATGGAATTTGCCAATTTTAATTAACTAAAGAAAGAAGAACGCAAACAATTATATATTTTGTAAATTAATAATCCGTAAAATTAATTAATTCATTTAATTGTCAAAATATTTTAGGTGTTGTGATTAAACGGAACATCCGCTTGACAGAAATAGTGTGTATTGAGTTTGTAGAGCATTAAGCTTTTTTTTTCGAAGACGAGTTAAAAGAACCATTGTGATAAAAGTGGCTTAGTTTTTTAATGGTATATTTAATACTAGCGACCCTTACATTTTTAACTATTAACCTCAAAAATAGCAGTACTTCTCCACTATTTAATGGATGTTATTATACATATAAACCTTCCTCTTGAATCACTCTATCTATTAAAAAAAACCGCATCAAAATACGTTACGTAGTTTCAAAGATTTAAGCATACAAAGGGACATAGGGACATAGGGACAGAGAAAGCGACTTTGTTTTATACTATGTAGTGATGATATGAGACCGCAGTCATAGTAACGCATCAAAGCTTATTTTATATTTTATGAAATGACTAGTGTTCAAAAATATACAAAAATTAAAAAAAAAGGAAATATAGTAATTAAAAAGCAGTATTAATCGAGAATATTTCGTTTAAAAAGTGTAATAATTGTAATGTATTGAATAAAAGGAGTTGGAAAGCTAAACATATAAAGTAGTTGTCAACGATGTATCCTTTAAAACTCGTTTAATGGCTTAAAACTCGTGAAAAGCATATACGTTCAACTCACAAAGTCTTAAAACTACGAAGTTTGTCATATTTTGACTTAAAAAACGAAAAGGGGCTTTCTTGACATTAGTTCAGTCTAATTACTTTATATAAAATTTTCTAACTCTATTCTGTGGAAGTGAACAAAGCCTCAGAAACCTCGAAAAAAGTGTTTTTTCCTCTAAATATCTCCCCTTAATTGTTGTAATAATAATTAACTTTTCAACATCGTTCCGCCTAGATAACACACCTCCACATCGAATATTAACTTATTTAAACTAAATTTCGCTGTAAATGCCCTTGTTTAGAGTAGTCCTGTTTCAATTAAGTCATATTCCGGTGTTTTATGTTAAAATATAATAGGTACTGGCTGGTAAACTAATCACAGCAGCACTTACGAATCATTAAAGTCATTTTCAATTTTTAAACATTAAAAGAAGCAATTAATTTGCATTTAGGACCTACACGGAAACAAACATGAAATTGTTATAAATTCTTGGCTAAGTGAAAGAATCTCTCTCGCACGAGACTAACGATAATCAAATACAAAAAGCCTAAAGCAATTGAAATGTGAATAATAAATTGGTGAAAGATTTTATATTAATACTGGGTACTCGGTGTGTATAAAAAATTTGTATACTTGATTCATTATGAAGTGGATGTTATGTTTTACCAATAGAAGGAAAGCTCAAAAGAAGATTGTGGGGGGCCGGGCATTTCTTGGGCTGGGTGTCAAAAGGAGCGTATCAGAATAGTATAAATTGATCGTTAGAAATACTCGAACGCGTCAGCTTAAAGCAAGGGGGGTTAATTACATTCTGAAAAAGAACATTTCTTCATGATCTATGAGCTCTTAGAAATTTATATTCGATGTGCCTTTGATTTACTCCGCCTTCGTTACTCGAAAATTTATCCATTTCAGCACTGTTGAGACTTTGTATATGCTTTCATTATGGTGGGACGCGTCTTACATATCAAGAATATCAGGAGTATAATGGGGCATTCTTTTTATGGGGCTTGGAACTGTGCTTTTGCAGGGCTTTACGTACTCTTTTATTGCGCCTTCAAACTTCAAATTGAAAGATAATCGTTTTTTGTCATTCTTAATCAAATAACCAATAAAAAATCATTTTCACCCAGTCCAAATACACAAATAAAAAATCATTTTCAATAAAACATGGTGCTTGTTTTTAAGAATTATCCAGGTGACGATCAACTCTCATCCCGTTTTTGAACATCGGGAAAAATGATTTTTATTTTTTATTCGATTATTTTTATATATTAGAATATCAAGAAGGCAGTGATTAGACTTCGCTTCCGCGAATTATTTTATATGTGGTCCACTAAGACATAAATGCCAAAGTGCCAATGCTGTTAGAATCAGTAAGATTTTAGGCGTGAGTTTGTGGCCTGAAATTCTATGCTAGAGCAATAGCACTTCATCTGAGGAAGTGTTTCATTGAATACACATGTCGGTATGATGTTCATTTCGAATTTATTTAACTATAACACATCATTATTTTAATAATATGTTATTAATATAAAAATAAAAAATATTTCAATCTTTTTTTGTTAGTAAAACGATTACCTATTAATACTTTAAAATTTTGATTCAACCATTTATTTTAATGTTCCTTAATTAGATGACTATTTTTAGTAAAATAGATTATATATATAATATTTTTTTAGGAAAATAACAGTCTAAATAAAGTAATCAGCTTTCTGTGCAATTAACTATTCTGTAGAGTAATTGTAAATGACAAACTTTATAAATTTCAAATTGATTTAATAGATCTGAAAATCTAATGCTTTTCTTTCTTCATTATGCTAAATAATTTTCTTTTTTTTTTATGCGCAATCACATCTTTAAATCGACGAATGGCGTCAATAAAGCGATTTCTAGATGATAATATTCGGAAGTGAAATTCAGTGTTATTTTTTATATCCTAAAATAAACTTTTTTTCCACTCCAACCCTTTTCGGGTCCCTTAAGGTCTTGATATAAAAAGTATTTTAATTTTCAACCCGAACGGACAGTGATTCTTCGATAGTTCAGTTAGTTAGTACTTGCTTAATTAACAAGTGAAAACAAAATTTAAAAAATCCCCGACAAATTTTTAAAAACCTTAAACTCGCATTTGAAACATATCTAAGAGCAGTGTTTTCTAAACTGAGCCGATTTGGAAGATCATCGGCAATTTCTAGTTTTTTTCGAATACGGCATTCTTAATTAGCACTAGAAACATAGCTGAAAAAACTCTTCATTAAGTTTCGTTTCAAACAAAACCAAAAAAATCTTAATCGGTTAATCTGTTAAGGTGCTACGATGAATAAAAACTTAGAACACCCCTTTTTTTAGTTCGGGGGTTAAAAAGTACTAGATGGGTATTAGTGGTACTTTCATTAATAACAAACCCAACTCATCCAATCGCATGTGACATCATACAATTAAGTATTCCTTAATGAGAACTGTCGTGAATATTACACAGCCATACAGTTATATCGTTTGATAATTTGTGTAAAATTTATCGACACGCTAATCAAATTGCGGTAAATACAAATTATATTTGCCTAATTAGGAAGTAAATTAAAAAATAAAAGTACCTTGTGATGTCTATTTTATCTTGTTGTATTTATTTTTTGATTAACAAAATTGCTTAAAATTTCTTCAATTACATTTTTTATTATATTAATCAGAAATATATTAATGAGAAAAAAATTCTCACAGCCTCATTTTAATTATTATTATTATTATTATTATTATAAATATAAATTATTAAAAAACAAATAAAACACTTTCATCAACATAAAATATATGTTCCTATACCATGTAAATATGAAATATATCATAGTATATTCAGTTTAGTCCCAAGTTTGTAACGCTTAAAAATATTGATGCTACGAGCAAAATTTTGATATAGGTGTTTATAAAATCATCTGATTATCCATTTTCGGTTTGTCTGTCCGTCTGTCTGCCAATACAATAACTCAAAAACGAAAAATGATATCAAGCTGAAATTTTTACAGCGTGCCGACATAAAAAGTGAGGTCAAGTTCGTTAATGAGATCGGTCAATTGGGTCTTGGTTCCGTGTGACCCATCTTGTAAACCGTTAGAGAAAGAACAAAAATTTAACTGTTAAAATCCTTATATAAAAATAAACAACTTTTGTTTGAAACATTTTTTTGTAAATAGAACTGTTTACCCACGAGGGCGCAAATTAGGTGCAAGTTTTATAGTATGTATTATATGGAAATATCAGTTACATGTGTGTGTCTATCTAAGAGTGGATATCTTTCTTTACTTACGAGTCGTCAAAAAACAAACGATTACGCGAGCGTAATCAACACTGTTAATACGTGGTATTTCAACAATTAACTCAATCAATTGTTTGTGTTTACTTGTTTTGTACTTAAATGTATTATACTCGATTACACTAAATGCATGGTGAAAAAAATATACCGTCCGCCGTTTTTACCCGACTGGAGTGGTTATGTTTTTCGGGCGTATCTTGTAAGCGCGTATCAGTAGTCAGTATATATGTATGTATATTTGTTTGTAAACTTTCTTTATTGCCTCGTATCTACCAAAGGGCTAGATTTCAACATATAAGGTATCATTCATTATATTTGTCTCAAAAAACCAAGTGTTTTAAGATAGGTTTTTGAAAAAACAAAACGAAATGACAGATTTTTGAAGCGAAATAGTAATACATTAATAAATAAAATTAACAAAAACTATCGAATAAGGTATCAAAATAAACGAAATTAAAAGGGTATTACAAAAATATATATGTTTCAATGTAATTAGGAATAATAAATTGGTTCAAAATTTCGGTAGAGTATAATAACAGGATTTTTTTAATGCTGGGACACTAAAAAGTCTAAAATCAAATAAATAATTAAAAAATAAAAGAACCCGACCGCTATGTATGTGTGCCTGTCTGTGTGTCTGTCTATCTGTCTCCCTGTGGCATCGTAGCGCTTAAACGGATGAATCATTTTTGATTTTTATGCTTTCGTTTGAAAGGTAATAATCGTTTGAAAGCTATGTTTCAAGTACGAGTTTAAAGTTCCGTACCCGAAAAAACTAAAAAATTAGCAATGATCTTCAAAATCGGCTCAGCTTGGAAAAGGCTTTAAGGAAAAATGTAATTTAATGGAGGGTGTTCTTAGATATGTTTCATGTGCGAGTTTAGGGCTCCATAACCAGAAAAATTGTCTAGGGTTTTTTAAATTTTGTAAATTTCACTTGTTATAGAGTACATCTTAAGTCTCTTAGAGTATGACTGAATGGTTGATGGTGTAGGAGAATCGATTAACTTCCGATACGTTATAAGAAAAAAAAAGTGATATTCATCAATTTTAAGCTGGAGGCGTAATTTAAATTTTCTCGTGCCCCGAACTTATAAAAAAATTATATCAATTGTACCCTTTTTCAATTATTTACTATCTAATGAAAGACTATGCCGACAGAAATTGACTTACTGCAAATATTTCAAAAGCATGTACCTATGATAGCTATAAGCCTAATTTTCCTCTATATGAAAATTCAAGCCAGTGGTTTTCGTTTTTCCATAAAATATCTTAATTCCTATCTTTTCTACCAAAATTGTAAACAATATCGAGTTTTCTCATAGATTTGTTTCTTGGATTCTTCATTAGCAAGATATTTTTTATGAATCGGATATGATTTGTACAGCCAAAATTATATATTGTAAGACACTTTGGCTGTTTATTTCTGAAGATTTTCAATCTTAAGATAATCTTGAAAATTAAGTTAGGTAACAAAATACCTTCTATTTTTTCATTGAAATGATGAATTTATTGTATCATTCTTCAATAAATATCTTTGCGGGATAAAAACGGTCTATCACAATTCTAAACAGCAAATAATTCTTTAAAGATTATTCGTCACATCAAACTTTGTAAGTCTTTTGATGTTGTAATTGCCTACTGGATGATCAGACAATTTTTATTAATAATCTAGGTGTGATAATATTTGGTAGGGGAACAATTGATTATTAAGTCGGATATTAATAAATAACTTTTTTTCTACGAATAAATTTTTATTTATTTTTTAAATATTTTTATTAAAAATAAGTTGCAAATCATTAATAGCACTTATACTAATATTTTTTATCTATAATTATTATCGCATTAACAATAAAAGTAAATAATAAGCAGCTAAATACTTTTAAAAAATTAAGTTAAAAAAAATTAAATTTCTTTTTTGTAAATAGTTTTTTATTTCATTAATTAATTAATAATTTTTTTTTGTAGCATTGATTGGTTTTTTTTTGCTGATACTTTCTTATTAACTGTTTTTAACAATAATAATATATCCGTGGGAAAATTTTTTTTAACCCGGGGATTGCAATTAAAATTTTTATATATTCAGGATAGAAATAAAGTTATTAGCAGCCGTTTCTCTTCTGCCAGGTTGGAAAGTATTCAATAAACAAGCATTGCCTTCTTTTTTCGACTTTCCGATTCTATATACATTACACAGTATTCTCTAAAGCCTCTCAAATAACATCTTTGACTTCTTAAGGACACTTTCGATTTAGCTTCTAATTTCGATATAGTATTTTAAAATATAGTATGCATATGTTATACAAATTACAAACCATCAGTCTTTTAGGCTTTGATTTTCAGAAAAGAAAGTAGTCGATTTTCATCCCTAGTATTATAGGCTTGACCGTTTAGCCGTGAAAACCATGCAGTTAGACAGACAGAAATTATTTCGAATGTATAGTATTAGCAAGGATAAAAGAAATATGAAAATGGGTGAAATAAGTAATCTAAGGCTGCAGAAATGCTAAATGCTATCGAAATTGTAGTTAACTGTTTACGAACAAAGATTCTTATGCATAATAATTTCTTTTACATTATCCTACGGTAATTTAATAAAAAGTTTTAAGGTTTATTCAGCAGGTTTATTCATGTATGAATTTTTTTTTCATTAGAAATAAATATTTCGGCTACAATGTATTCATTATCAGTATGAACAGGCCAGTAGTTACTGTCCTAACTGCTGATAATACTCACAATATTATCTCTAGATATTACACATATTCTTCGATGATTTTTGGTGATACTACTAATGCTAACCATAGTTTCAAAGCCAAGCTTTAGTTTTCCTATTTCATTTAGCATATATAATTTGGTTATGTATTTTTGCTAATACACACATTTCTTTTGATTTCTACCATTGAGGACTCTTTTTCTATTTTAAGGGAGCTATGATATAGATATAAAAATAAGTATTTAAAAAGATTTTAGTCTAGGGCCTATTTTCTGATATATAAACTATAATTCTAATAACCTGGTTAATATAATAATAGCTTGAGAACTGATTGATTCCCCATGCAAACTTTCATCCCGAATTTCTCCTCCTATAAACTTTATTTTAGCGACAAAAAGTACTCTATGTCCTTTTAGAGTTACTTTCACATTTATAGTATTAGTTTGGATTTTGAAGTAGTTATATTTTTTAACAGAAGTTTATTAATATTTAATCCCACCTATTATAAGTGCAGTAGCAACTGTATACAAATAAGAACATAGAGATGGTATGGCCGGGCAAGATGTATCTGATAAGTGTTGGAACAAAAAAAGTACTAAACGTGCTTCCTTGATTTGGGGTTAAATAAGTTTAAGCAAATAGAATACAGATACGAGAGCCCATCCAGTGTAATATTTGATTATTTTTGGGTGTTGGCTGCCATTTAATAAAAGTAAATTTTTGTAACAAATAAAACCGAGATTCTAGCCGTGGTTCGATTATCGAATTTATGGAATTATTTTTTCGTTTTTTCCGTAATTACCTACTTTTCCCACTGAAGAAGATTTTTACTTATTAAGAGAATATCATTGGTAACGCAATATGCACACAGTTTACAACTTTCAAAAGGAATAAGTGAAGTGCAATTTTTTAATTTTTCGAAATAAATTACTGTTTTTTCGGCTTTGCTCACTTTATGTCAGTTGATATCGGTTTTATATAATTATGTTTGTTTTTTGGATTTATTTTGATAGAAAAACCAAACAAAACAAAACAAGGCAAAGAAAAATTGTCGAGCATGAAAATTCAACTCTTGACCCACTATCAATATATAATTTTTCTTTTATTACCAAACATTCCTTTTTCCAAAAGGCATTCATTATAAGCTCGCTTATCTAAAAAACAATATTTTTCTTAAATACTAAAATTTCTCAGTTAATACACGTTTTGCAATATATATTTTTTAACAACAAAACTTTCCTGAATGAATTCTCCAAATAGTAGACAAAAAGACAAAGAAATTTCGTTTCATTATGAAAAAAAAAAAAAAACTAAAAATTGGCGTTGATCTTCCAAAACGACTCAGTTTGAAAAAGGCTTTAAATAGAGAGTGTTTCAAATGTGAGTTTAGGGTTGCGTACTCGAAAACTTTGTTGAGGGATTTTTAAACTCTGTAAATTTCACTTGTTAATAACAATAATTAATGCATTAAGTAATGTTTATATTCTTTTCTTGCTCGATATTTCCATCTTGTCCGACTTTATCCATATATCTATGAATATAAATTACTTGACTGCCATTTCAAGTTTTTTTTGTAATTAATATCTGATTATTATCGCAATAATATGTTGATCACATATCACTTTCTATATAACGTAAAATTAAATTTATTAGTAACGAATTTTTTTTTTTTAATTATCAATATGTAAGTACCAAAGTTTCATTTGATTTATTTTCATAAATCAAAAATTAATAACTTGTTTGAAATAACATTGCGTTTCGAAATGGTCAGATCAGAAATTTACCATGAAATGTGGAAAATCAAATACTTTGAATGCATTATCTTTCTATCTAATTTGTTTCCAAAATTTGTAAAGACTACTTAATAATTCACTTTTTTTAGAGAAATATATTTTAAATCGAAATTAAACACATAAAAATAATATCAATCGCCATCATCTTGGATTCATTAGGAAGCTAAATTTTATGCCATTTGTATGATTTTGGACTTATGGACACCGTGCGCAAGCGTAAAATATGCATGATGCGAAAGCCACATCTGACATGCATTGGTTCTAGTGAGAATTTTGTGCTCTATTGGTTCTAGTGAGAGTTTTGTGAATATATTTTGCTATACCTCCGTAAACAGACCTACGCAAGAATAACCCTTCAAAAATTTCTGCGACATATTCCATGTGTGTGATCATCCATTTTTTGCGCTGATAAACCATACACGTAAGACTATTTCGAATCCAAAATTTTCCGTGAAATTGCCGCTATACGCCACTAACTGCTCGATAAAAGGTCAAAAATACAACTTGCAGAATATTCAAAAATTGTCAAAATATTCCAGTATCCTCATTTTCAGGACTGAGTTCCATTTTCTTTTATTTCAAAATTTGTTCCCTTTAAAAACACCCGTTAAATATTTTATTAAAGATGTTACAAAGTAATGAATAGATACATTGTAACGGGTCTTTTTTAAAGGTTTTAAAAGCGGAAACGCGTAGGTAGACAGCACAATCTGTATGTTCAATTTTCATACATTTTTCGCAGAAATTGCGATTGTATTTCACTAAAATTACGTCGAATTTTATATTCCAAGTATTCAACCGTCTATAGTTTATCGCATAGACACATATCCCCAAAGAAAGTAATCTCCGTGGAGGAAAATTAACATATCTCCCTTGAGACAATAGCCACTATAATAATCACATATTATGAGGGTGAAATTTCAGATAACATTTTTAAAAAAAAATGCAACAAAAGTATGACAGGGATTTAAAATTATGCAAAAATTTAATTCTAGAAAAATAATTTTTGTAGAGTTGTTTTAAAATCGGTTTATTTATCTATTTTCATTAACACGTCACAAAAACCCAGAAGCCAATTCCTTTCCACAAAAGCTATGATATGCAAAATTTGTACTATTCATTAAAAATTCGAAACGAAAAGAAACAACTTCAATTCAATTTCATATGAATTGAACATAAATTCAACCCTGAGTCAAGGTATATCCTACTGATTTGTATATGGTATATCGATTCGTAAATGCGTAAATGCAATTGTAACTTTTTGATTAAATTTTTTTATATACATTCCCAAATAATTTGGGGCGTATTATCAAATGAAAATACAATAATTTTTAATATCAAGTCAGTTACTTGTACTTATGAACATCGGTTTATTAAAAACATGTTATTTAATAAACCGATTTTAACAAGTGAAATTTACAAAATTTATCAATTCTCAACAAATTTTTCGGGTACGGAGCCCTCGGTTTAAATGGTGATCAGGTTTAAAACAAAATTTATGTAAATATATCTAGAAGTAATAACACACAATAAATTAAACCTTACAACTTTCTCGAACTAATTAGCTACCCCGTTGTTAACTGTTACATACACTTTTATTTATTTATCTTCAACCCTTTGGATCTTGCAGCCTCTTTATTAGTTTTTTTTCGTTCTCATAAAAATTTCTATGAGCACAAAGATTTCCTTGGCGTTTTTTCCACTTTCTTTATTTACACTTTCGAAAACCACAACAAATATTAGAGTATGAAAGGAATATCTCTTTGCGTTAACCCGTTTATGTCATTTTGAAATCTCTCCAAAGACCAAAATTTTATTTTTTATTCAGTTTTCAGCTTTTAAATCAATTTTGCTAGTATCTTTAGCATTTTCATTCCCCTCATTAAGCTTTTGCTGTCATAAGCTTGTTTGCAATCCCTGAACTTTAAATGAATAGGGACATTTATTGAGTAAATTATGATAAAAAAATGATAATGCACAATAAATGTCAACCTTTAACGTGTTAATATTGTAGTGAATAGTGAAGGTTAAAGGTAATTGGAGCAGTTATATGCATTCATAAGTATATAGGTGAGAAATATAATACTTTTAATGTCCTTCTAAGACATGCAAAATATAATATGCAGTTTTATTCGCATTGGATGAATTTAGCTCTTGTTCCAACTTTTTACCCATTACAAATAAAAGAAAAAAATTTACAAAATAACTTTGATTGTTTACTTTTTTAACCAATGCACAGTTAAAAAAATTTACTCGATTGAAATCAACTCGTCTACTTGGCAGTTGATGTTCATATAACAAGTGATATTTCTTCAACGAGTCAAGATCTCTACACTGAAATCAAGAAAATATGTATTTGATTGTTTTACTTTATATTTTCTCTGTATTTCCATCTCATGTTAAGAACATATTCTCTTGCAACTAACTTCTTTTTCCGTAATGGAAACTTAGCACGGCTGATTTTGAATGATTTTTTTATTCTTCTAACTAACAAATTGGGAAAATTGGCCTGTCTCCTATTTGGACTAAAATCACTTTCAGGAGAAATTTTAAAATCCTCTTTTAATTTAACCAAGACTTTTAATTTAACAAGGTGAGAATAATATCAAGAATTGGAATTATTAGGGTTTTTAACCCCCGAATTAAAAAAGGGGTATTATAAGTTTGAATGTTATATGTGTGTGTCTGTGTGTTTATCTGTCTGTGGCATCGTAGCGCCTAAACGAATGAACTGATTTTTATTCTTTTTGGTTTCATTGGAAAGGTAATTTAACGGAGAATGTTCAAGTGCGAGATTAGTGTTTCGTACCCGAAAAAAACTAAAAAATTGGCAAAGATCTTCAAAATCGATTCAGTTTGGAAAAAGTATGACATATAATTTTAACATATAAATAATAACTAAGGAAATGAATGGTCAAATAAACCTGGTTCCATTCATTTCGAAAAGTGAAATGGTAAAATAATTAAGAAACTCAAAATAATAATTCAAAAGAACAAACTCAACTCAAATATTTCAATTTCAATTAAAATATTTCCAAAAATTTGTCCCAAAAAATGATATCTCTCTAAGTATTCTTTTTATCCCATCTAATGTCCTTGATCATCACTTTAAAATTGATTAAAGAAGGAGTGTTATAAGTTTAAATGTTTATCTGTGCGTCCGTGTGTTTCTCCGTGACATCGCAGCCCTTAAACGATCGAACAGGCTTGATTGAGAACATTTTATAGTTTCCAAAAATCGGTATACAAAAAATAAATTGCATTTGCGGGGGGTCTTTTAAATTTTGTAAATTTCACTTGTTTTGAAAACAATCAGCGCTAGCCTATACGACTAAGTACATTTTTAGCCAGAAAATTAATGATGATTTTAAACGTCTATGTGACATATATGTAACGTGCACACAGGGTATAAACAATACAGTTAAGACCCAATTATTTTCTAATTCAAATTCTATACTCACATATCGCGTGTGAGAATGAACTTATTATTTGCAATGATATTATAATACTACAATTTTCTAAAAAAACACAACAAAACCTTTGTAATGTCACTTCATAGTGAAAAACTACACAATTTGAACAATATATAATAATATTAACACAGTCAAAGAGATAGACATACATAAAAACACTAAAGAAAAATCTGCTATGAACGCCACAATACATCTATATACAGAGCTGAATTTAAACAAGGAAAATTTACAAAACTGAAAAAACCCCCGTCAAATGCGATTTATTCCTTGCAAACCGATTTTTGGAAAGTTAACTATTAAAATGTTCTTAATCAAGTCGGTTCGACCGTCTAGGGAGAGAAACACACAAACGCACAGATAAACACTTTAAACTTATAACACTCCTTCCTTAATCAATAGCAAAGTGATGTCAAAGGACATCAGATGAGATTAAAAAGATACTTAGAGAGCTATCATTTTTTGGGACAAATTTTTGGAAATATTCTAATTGAAATTGAAATATTTGAGTTGACTTTGTTATTCTTAATTATTGTTTTGAATTACATAATTATTTTACCATTTCACTTTTCGAAATGCATTGAGCCAGGCGTATTTGACTATTCATTTCCATAGTAATTATTTATATGTTAACATTATATGTCATGCCTTTTACAAACTGAATCGATTTTGAAGATCATCGCCAAATTTTTTGGTTTTATTGGGTACAAAAACTTAAGCTCGCACTTGAAGCTAGCTAAGGACACTCTCCGTTAAATTACCTTTCAAATGAAGCCAACAAAATTAAAATCGGTTCAACCGTTTAGGCCCTACGATGCCACAGACAGACACCCACACATAGCGGTCAAACATATTAAACCACTTCTTTTTAGTTCGGGGGTTAAAAAAAAGTTATACAGCCTTGCATTTCGAAAAAGGAATTTTGATGTGTGCCGAAAATACAGTACCTGTTTTTTATACGTGAAAAAGTTTTTTTCTAGACCCCCAACTTTCGATCTTAATTTTCAGGTATAATCTTTTGTCAAATAATAATAACTTCTTATATTTTTATTTTGGATTAAAAAACTTTTTCTTGCACTTTTATTTTCGTTTTAAAAAACCGTAAAATCAGATACCGAAAGTTGGGGTCTAGAAGAAAACTTTTTCAAACAAATTTAAAAGTCTATTTAAAAGTCAAAGATTTAAGAATCGATCAACTGAAGCTTTTTCTATATGGAGGTAAAGAACACCAAAGAATATAATATAATCATCTTTTATAAAAACAATAAAATAATATTACTCTGAATTCATGTGAATAATTCGCACGCTGATTTATTTACATTTAAATTAATTTAAGATTAAAATATAAAAAAAAAAAACAATCAACCGTTTTATATTTATAAACAAAATTCTAGTGCAATAATAATGGTTAAAATATTTCGAATTCATTTAATTATCATTTTATATGATACTAGCTTGATACCCGCCTGCCGCTTCACTGGACT
This sequence comes from Chrysoperla carnea, assembly GCF_905475395.1. Lineage (NCBI taxonomy): Eukaryota > Metazoa > Arthropoda > Insecta > Neuroptera > Chrysopidae > Chrysoperla > Chrysoperla carnea. The sequence continues at coordinate 35,372,753 of NC_058341.1, forward strand.
TAAAAGTAAAAACCACCGCTTTATAGCCTCCACCTCTATTGATCTCATTGATTCCCCTTCCATAACTCTCGAAGGAATTGTTTTACACAGCTAAATTATTTGCAAAATTTTCCATTTTTTTAAGGGTGAAATGATCATAAATCCATTGATTATTTCAGAAAAAAGGCCATGAATTGATTGACATTTAATATTATAAATTTTAAGATATCTTCAATTTATGGTTTAGAGTGATTATCATAGATGGAGCAGTAAAATGCCAGAATCAATTTAATTTTTTTTAAATATGTCTTTATAAATTATAGTTCATGTGTTATTCTGATGTATGAGCTATATTGTTGTACAGTTCGATTCAAATCCATTTGCTAGTTTTTGCGTGAAAGTGTAACAAACAAACAAACAAACCTCCTTACTTTTATATTCATAATATATAGGGATTAAAAGATGGAAAACCTGTTGAAAATTAACGTTTTATTGTAATTCAACTATAATTGACTTTAATAAAATATTACTTTTAATACGATACTTCCAACCATAATGGAATAAAATGTTAAACATTTGACAAACACTAATTGAAAGGTATATTTTTTAAAGAAGAAAAGTTTATGATTACTTGCTTTCTCATCACCTTGGTGGTAGGCTTTTATCACCCAGACGGGATAATATCAAAGCATGTATTGCATTTAAATTCGTAATCCTGTAATAGACAAACCAAATTATTTGAAATGAAAATTAACAATTAAAACCCAATAAATGCAAAAGAAAATTAAATTGAAATAAAGGCAAAATGTGATATTTCCAGGCAACACAAATGAAAACAAATAAACAAGAAACACTGCCCAATTGTAAATTAATTTTAATTTGTTATTTATTCTGTTACAGCTACACCAATACAAAATTTGGTCGAATTTTTTTAAATTTTTCAGGTCTAAATTTGGTGTAATTTTTTTTTTTTTTAAATTTATTACTTTTTTTTATATATTTTATAATTTGATGTTTAAAGGGTAGTTAAAGGGTTTAATATTTATCATATACCTCTTTTACATTATTATTACGATAATAATCTTTTATGGCGTAAACCTTTATTTTATTGCTGAGTTTTCGAAATCCTGCCTTAGAATTTAATTTTAATATTTAATTTTCTTATTAGATTACAGGAGGTATACTTTAACAAAATGTATATTGTGCTTTTTATTATGTCCATCTTAATCTGAATCATGGCATTTAAAAAAAAATTTTTTAAATCTTTGTATTTACGAAATTGTCGGTATATTAATGCTTTACGGTTTAAATAAAGGTTATGATTTAATTATATAAAATCATATCATTAATATCGATATAATAAACGATTAATATTAAATGAAAATATAACTCTATAAATTACCGTTGCACATTACAGTGTAAATCTAATATGAAGATCTTTATTATTTTGGAATAACGTTAAAAATTATACCAAGAAAACAGGATTCATTTTTCAAAACACTAATTCCAAATTTAAGTTGATCCAATGGATGAGGTTTCCATACAATTTTAATTTGAAATAAAAGAAAAAAGGGTATGAAATAGAACACTCTATAATAAATTGAGGTTTGCCTTAAATCCTTTTCCAAACTGAACCGATTTTGAAGATCATCGTCAATTTTTTTAGTTTTTTTGGGTATGGACTCGGACTTGAAACATAGCTAAGAACAATCTCCAGTAAAATCCATTAAACGAAACAAAAAAAATCAAAATCGGTTCATTCGTTTAGGCTATGATGATACTGACTGACAGACAGACACACACACATAGCGGTCTAACTTATAAGACCTATTTTTTTTAGATCGAGGGTTAAAAATAGAATTACTTGAACACAGAAATTCGTGCTGTTGAAGATAAAATCCCCAAACACATATAACCTTAATAAACTCCCATGTTCATGAATAACGAAAAGATCCATAAGCATTAACAGTTTGGTGTATTTGAAAATGAAACAGGTGTTGTTTTTTCCTCGAAGAGGAGAGGTTGTTAAGGTGATTGTACACCTACAGTATTGTAAAAAAGTTTTTTAACCCAAATGCATGCTGTGTAGCCAAGTAAGAGTTATTTTTGGCTTTACAATTCCGCGCAACTACAAAACTATATAATATATTTTGTGCAAGTAAGGCTTATGTATTTGATAATATAGATAACGCTCTTTAATCATCAATACTTTAACTATAGTCGTCTCTGTTCATCAAATGATGAATCTTCGATTAAATTACAATTTGATTGTTATATTATCGACAACCTTATATTTTTATGATATTATTATTACAAGATTGTCTAAATATTTTAGATAGTTTTTTATCACACTCTCTTCTAAATTTTTTGATATGGAAATATCCAATTGAATCGGATAACCTACATGACTCATCATTTTTTCAGCCAACTTTGAACGATAAAACAATCATAAAAAGCCCAGTGACCTAGGAATTTTTTGTGATTTTGTGGTACAATATAAAAAGTTCAAAAACAAATATTGATAACCCATACCGTATTGTATTTATTTCAATTAATGAGTAACTCTTATCTGATTACCCATAAGGTACTTGAAAGTTAAATTGTACAACAATTTCCATTTATAATAAAAAATGAATAAAACCATTACAATAAAATAATAATTTTAATAAATATTTTTTTGATATATTTCTAGTATGTTCTGTTGTGTATGCTTTGAACTTTTAATAAATTTCATATGCAATGAATTGCATCTAACAAGTAGTTTTGTTAGTTCATTTAAAACATAACTGTGTCCAGTTCCATTGTTATGCACCGACTGATTGCATTAACCATAGTGGACGTAATAATAAAAATAAATATAATATATGATTCAATATATATAGTTATGATTAATTATAAAAATATTACCCTGCGTCTTATAGTACAAGCAACGGCGAAAATAAAATTAACTATCAGTTGAAAAATTAATTAATTTTGTTATTTTATACGACTTTTTAGTTTCAAAATAAGAGATAATACGAGATAAGTAACTTTTTACGATGAGCACAATTTGATATTATTATATAGCTGCAGCTATCCGCTCGCGTCACTGAACCATTCCAACTTCGAAAACAAAGTTATAGCCTTCAATTCCTTTACCTTTTATTCACTCTCCTTTTGTTCAGAGTTTAATGGATTTAAATTTGGTGCAAAGCTCTTCTTTTGAAAGTAAAATACAGCATATTTGACTTGCTGATATTATAATATTATATAGTCGAAATAATTTTTAAAATAAAAGTAGTGGACTCCAAAATGACGGATTTTCATACAAACTTGCATAATATATTTCACCGTTTTAAGAAAGGAATATCGAAAAGCCAGCACGTAAATAGCGTATAGCTGATCGCGAGAGGTTCTCAGATATTTACTGTTCAAAAACTTTACTAAAATCTTATTGCTTTTTTAATCGGGCCAATATTCATGGAAGTGGTAAAAATATCCCTTAACTTTTAAGTATCTGAAAACTTCTTTACCAACCCTTCCCCTTTTGTCCTTGGTTTAGAAATGCGAACACAGGGCATATATATACTATATTGAAAGGACTTCCGATAAAGAAGCTTCTTTCGTGGGAAAAAGAAACGAAGTAAGAGCCCTTATGGTCGTCAAAACGGCAAGAAGAGTAATATTGTATGATGGTTTTTGTCTGGGTATAACCCTGAAATTATACCGCGAAACGAACAAGAAACGGCTAGTATCTAATATGTAAAACGCAACGATTGACGTAGTAATATTAGATATCACATCGTTATCAAATGAAAAAATGCGTACATAAGACCTAAAAATATGTTGAAAATTTCGATTTTCGGACACATTACTACAGCTTGGCAATAATAAATTAATTAACCAATAATAATAGTTAACAAATATAAACTATTAGTCAATTATCGGAAAACTTAGTTTAGTGCCAACCTTGAAGAAATGAACATGCATTTAATTCAAAGACTGTTTGTAGTTTTAACTCTTATTTCACGTAAGTAGGAATACTACCCCATAATATTATTCACTTTCCATGCCCTAACTTATTTCAACTTATTTCGCACTCGCTATATAGCCAATTCCAATTTTTATTGGAATTGACAAACGACAAACAAAAAAATTTTATTGGAACTGGAATTGACAAACAAATATTACATTGACAATAGATCTTCTGCATTCTCATAAAATACCCTCGTTTCAATATAAATGTCGTTAAGTCTGGATACTACATCTTATCCTATTAATTATTTTAACAGGAGAAATTATTAATATTATTAGTTTTAAGGAGCTTCTCAATCAATAAGACACGTATTATTAATGGTTGGCCAGCAAAGAAAAATTATCCATGGATAGCAAGAATAATAATTAAATATAAGGTTGAAATTGTTGGAGGTAATAAAGAAACTAGTATGAGTACAGATTGTGGTGGAAGTTTAATTGCATCCAAATGGGTTTTAACAGCGAAACATTGTTTAATGCAAGACAATCTTAAATTATTTTCTGACGTAAGAATAACATTAATAATTCATTTAAATAAATATTAATTGGGAAGTTACCTACTGTACAAATTACACTGTGCTGCAATTTAGAATGTTTTTGAGACACCGTATTTAAAATTGCAATTTTGGATCAAATGTATTTTGCTGATCATGAAAATGGCAACCAAATTTAAAACGTAACGTTTATAAGGTAGGGCGTTATTTGGTTTTCAACTTCCTAAAGTTATGTTCCAAGAGCTAATTTTTACCTCATGACTTTATTCTGTGCCTGAAAACTCATGTTGAGCTCATCCGGCTGAGTAGCCAAGCGAGCAAAGGCGTCTTTGTTTGCATTGACTACTGACTAGAAGGTTGCGGGTTACAGTCCAGACAGCGGCAGTATGAACAAAAGTAGTTATTGGGGTGGTAAATTGATCACATTGTCGTCGCTTGGATAAGACCGAAGTAACCGACTCCACCCACGTCATAAAAATTAATTGTATATTCGAATTTAGTTGAACAAATAAATAAAGATTAAAAATAGTGATGTGTGTGGCCTCTGTTATAGACGTAGTTGAGAGGTGGAGGTTAAACCTCATTATTATATTGAGCTCGGCATGCCAAAGGGTAACAAAATCATAGCACAGTGTGGGAGCACCAGAGTAGTAGAGCGTGATTTTCATAGCTCAATGTATCGCTTTGCAATAACTCTGCAAACATTTAAATTTGTTCAAGGATGGACCCTTATGGTGGTCCACATATTCAAGTTTCTATATGATGAATATAACTTTCCCGAAATGCTTAACCTTACAAATAACAATCATATTTAAACTGAGATGTCTAGCTATAAGGTTAAATACGCGCTTTCTATGCAAAAAGTACTGATATCAGTGCCTGAAGAAAATTTGTTTATTGTGATATGAACTCATAAAAATCCTGTTGGAACGATTTTCTACAAATTTACTAAATATAAAAATTTACAGTTTCGTAATATTAACAAAAAAACTTTAACTAGCGATCCCCACCCCAAACATCTTGATTGGTGTTAAAATTCCAAATCGCTATTGTCTTTCATTAAAAAAAAAAACCTGAGCGAAAATATGTCCCCGAAAAGAGCTTATAATCTAAAAATGATGTCAAAAACTTGTTCTGACCATGGAACATACAGGTATGGTGATAGTTTTAATTTGGATTTTCGAACCGATTACAAGAACTTGCATACCCTGGGAAAATAAATATGATATTAATATTCTATCGTAAAAGATAAGTTTTATTTTAGGAATTCCGAGTATCCATTGGTGAACATAATTATCTGAAAGGAGAAATAATAAAAGTCACAAATTTTTTTTTCTATTCCAAAGCAAATGTAAATGATAACGATATAGCCCTTTTAAAACTCGAACACACTCCAAAAATTGACGCTTCGATCCCAGTCCAATATAATGATAACGTCAATTATGAAGGTGAAAACGCTACATTATATGGTTGGGGGGTAACAAATCTGGATGACCAGGATGGAAGTTCGTCTGTTGAACATTTACGAATGGTTCGTGTAGGTTTAAGTTCACGAATTATAGAGGGATTTGAACATTTAACTGAGTGGTGTAAAGATAAGATTTGTTTTAAATCAAAGGACAATCAAAATAAAGATATAGGATTTGGAGATAGTGGAGGACCAATGACGTTAATGATTGGTGGAGTAGAAACTCTGGTTGGAGTAGCTCACGGGCAAAGTTCAATTAAACTAATTGATGACCAAAAAAGGGTCAAAAAATCAGAAAAGATTAGCTCATTTGTCCGAACTAGCTATCAACCTTATGCTAACTGGATTAAACGAACGATAACCAAATAAATCAATTTATTAAAACAAAATATTTTTAGACCATTAAAGAAATAAATATCCTACAAATATCCTGTACTTTGATAAAAAAGAAATTTGAGTAATTTTTTTTTATTTGAGTTAATTTGAGTAATTGTTTTTTATTGTATTAATTCATTTATTTGAAATTCAAGGTCACCTATAATTAATGTTGTTAAAAATAGGTAACCTTGAATTTCAGGTCACCTATTTTCCCTAAATGCCTAACACTACAATATAAAAATTATAATATACGCTTTCTATGCAAAAGGTACTGATATCAATACCCAACACTGGAAAAAATCGAAAGAAAACACACTAACTAAAATTATCGAGGACAACAGCGGACATTAGCCTATGTCCATGACTTTTACCTATAATTATCGATAAACTTTAAGCGTATTTTCTTGCAACTACTTGCAATAATGGCAAATTTTTAAATTGCATTTTCTTCGAATATAAATATTTTAAACCAAAATTGTTAATTTTTTATGTGAATCAACTTTCTAATTTAAAGTGTTATTTTATCTTTTACCGTTTAGAATCTAAGTTAGCTATTAAGCCCGAGTAACTAGGTTCAATCTGATGTCAGAATAGGATGTCCCTTCTCAAACTTAATCAATTTTTGATTGATTAACTAAAAAAAGAGCTCTAAGCCATTATCGATTAAAATGGTCCACCCTGTATAGCTTATAATTTAAAAGTGATGTTAATAAATTGCACCGACCATGAATCGCACAGATATGCTGATAATTTTAATTTGAATTTTCGAATCGATAAAAATAACTTTCTTATATACTAGGAAGTTAGAAATGATTTAAAAATCTATCGTAAAATACAAGTTTTATTTTAGGAGTTTCGAGTATCCATTGGTAACGAAAATTTTCTGCAAGGAGAAATCATAAAAGTCAGCAAATTGGTATTCTATTCCAAAAAGAATATTTATGATAACGATATAGCCCTTTTAAAACTAGTACACGCTCCAAAAAATGTTCATCCAATCCCAATCCAATATAAAGATAACGTTAATTATGAACGCAAAATCGCGACATTATATGGATGGGGGGCAAGAATCTCAAGTGATCCAAGTACGTCAGTTCAAAATTTACGAATGGTTACTGTAGTTTTAAGTTCAGGAATTATAAGGGAGAGTGCAAATTTAACTGGGTGGTGTAAGGATAAGATATGTTTTAATTCAAAGGACAATCAAAATAAAGATATAGGATATGGAGATAGTGGAGGACCAATGACGTTAATGATTGATGGAGTAGAAACTCTGGTTGGAGTAGCTCACGGACAAAGTACTGTTAAACTGATTGATGTCCAAAACAGGGTCCAAAAATTGACTAAACTAAGCTCATTTGTCAGAATTAGCTACCAACCTTATGCTAAATGGATTCAACGAACGATAAAAAAATAGATCAATATATTAAAACAAAATATTTTTAGATCAATATTTTAACAAATATGTTTCTGTACTTTGATAATTAGGAAATGCATTTGGAGTTAATTTGAGTAATTGTTTTTTATTTAGCATTAATAATAGATGACCTTGAATTACAGAATCGAATGAGTTTTACTTTGAATTTATGTATAAGATCGAAAATTTTCCAAATCACAAATCAAATTTTTCTATTAGAAAGTTATCGTTTATAAAAAAAAAATTGGAAATTTTTATCTGAAAACCTAATACTCAAAAACTTTTATTTGTTTTTTAAAGACATCAATTTAAATATCTCAGTAGAAATAGTCTCCCTTAATGCCACTGTTATACCTCAACACTGCGAAGCTTTCTTAAATATTAAAATATTAAACAACCAATTAAAACCTGTACCGATCCCACCAAAATAACCCACTTTTAACTTGGCTTTTTTCTTCTACAGTAAGTACCTACCTAAGTAGTTTCGAAGATCAGAATCGGTCCTACAGTTTATAAAAGCTCAATATTTAAAAAAGTAGACAAATTTGATAGTAGGAAAATTTTACTCTTAACGTATCTTCGCTTACTACTTTGACTACTTATCATCCTTAATTTTTCGGATAATTTATAAAAATTTCATGACACTCCTGTAACATAATTGGTCGCCTTTGTTTATAATCAATTAGTAAATATTTATTAAACTTGAAAAATAATTATACTTTTTATTGATATTTTCCAATATGAGTTAATAATAAGCACACACTAATTGCATTTTTGAAATATAAACAGTAATGTTCGAGTTATTGGTAAATTATGTGAAATTTAATTAAATATTAGTATGGGCTTGAAGTGATAAACATGATAATCCAAATATTTCTTACAGCTCTGTGGGTTTTTTCGTGTAAGTAACAATATACCATACAAGACAACGAACTGCATGAGTATTTTTCTTAAAATCTACTATTTTTCCACTAATTCGGTTGATAAAAATAATGATTTTAACTGTCTACAACTTTGAAATTATTATGAAAAAATAAAAACAGTTTTAAAACTTATATGCAATCAATTATTCCATTTTTTATAACAACCCAATTATTTCGTTGAAAAAATGAACGGGGTAATTTTAATATGAAAATTCTCAGCCTGTACTAATAATCAATACATTTTAAAACAGCAAAGTTATTTTTTAACCCCCGAAGTAAAAAAAAAAGGGTGTTATAAGTTTGACCGCTATATGTGTGCATGTCTGTCTGTCTGTTGGATCGTAACGCCTAAACGGATGAGCCGATTTTGATTTTTTTTGTTTCGTTTGAAAGGTAATTTAAGGGGGGGGGGGGGGAGTGTTCTAAGTAATGTTTTAAGTTCGAGTTAAGGGTTCCATATCCGAAAATTTTTTGTCGGGTATTTTTAAAATTATGTAAATTTTACTTATATGTTCAGGGAAGTTGAATAAGTGGATAATAGGTGTTGCACTGAGACAGCTTGTTAAATTGCTCTGTCTTGATCCTATTTATTTGTCTATTTCTAAAATAATACCAAAAATATTATTTATTTTAGTCATTAATAGCTCCTCGATCAATAATACACGCATCATCAATGGTTGGAAGGCAAAAAGTAATCATGCATGGATAGCCAGAATAATCACCAGTATTAAAAAAGATGAAAATGATCAGGCAAGTGTAATATCAAATTGTGGAGGCAGTTTAATTGCACCAAAATGGGTCTTGACAGCGAAACATTGCTTAATGGATGAAAATCTTGGAAAAGAGAATGATGAAGAAGTAAGGATATCCTTTTGGATTGCTATTAGTATTCCCTCCGGTATGATGATTCAATATAAAAGATCAACAGATGTTATCTAGCGTATTAGGACTTTAACTTTCTACTTATATCGAGTGTAAAATGTTTATTTTTAGCAGAAACGATTAGTCTTGTAATCCGAGCAAAAAGATCACCATAATCAATCTAATAGTCTGCTGGCCTACGCCCAAAAAACTCTCATACTTAGTGAAATTCTTCCTTCTATTACGATTTAAACAATGGGTACCACGGACCCATGAACTAATTTTGTTAGTTTTCGATCTTAAGTTTAGTCGCTAGGTTCCATGCGCACACAATTAATAATATACAAATCATTGTGAAATTTTAGGATTTTTACGTTAGCATTGGTGACAATTATTTTGGAAATGGGGAGTTTGTAGAAGTTGATGAGTATTTCTTTTTTTCGAGAACAAATCGAGATGAACACGATATAGCTCTGTTAAAATTAGCACACGTTCCTAAAAAAACAATAAAACCAAAAACAGTGCAATATAAAGATATGAACTATGAAGGGAAAAATGCCACTATTTATGGATGGGGACTTACGGATCCTAATGACCCGGATTCCGGAGTATTTAATTTACGAATGGTTCGAGTGACATTAACTTCATATATAAAAGGAATTCGTGTATGTAAGAAGAATGAAATATGTTTCAATCCTGTAGAAAACAATAAAAAGGATATGGCGGAAGGAGATAGTGGAGGACCAATGACATTAGTTATTAATGGAGTTGAAACTCTTATTGGAGTGGCTCACGCTGAGAAAATTGCGACATATCAGATTGGTAAGAGTTACATAGAGTTTGGATATTCTGTCTATGTCAAAATTGGCTATCAGCCCTATGCCAGATGGATAAAACAGAAAATTGGTCTTTAACGAAATATATTTTACCTGTATGGGATATATTTTACTATATGTGGATGGTTCATTGCTTTGATATTTAGATAAATGAATAATAAATCTAAAACTTCTTCACCACACTCTTTAGAAACCGTGAAATCAAATCTTGTATCATCATTATAATTTTCTGGAGCCATAATTTTTATCATTTTTAATTATTACATTAAATTTATACGTAAAAATTAAAGCATAGGAGCTCGGCGCCTTCAATAGGCTTTGAAGATGTATAAATAGGATCGTGGTAATTAATGGTAAGAAAAAGATACCAATTTAGTGAAACTCGCGTACTTTTTTTTGAACTTCAAAGTGTTGTAGAATTTTTTATTGATAGCTACGCAGTCGCAAATTGGATTTAAACTAAGAGTGCCTAAACAGCCAAGTTCCTACAGCCCATATTTTGAATTTTTTCTTAACACCAATACTGAGCCCAGGATAGGGGAGTAAAATTACCCTAAAATTCGTGATCAGCGTACAAAATTACCCCTTAGAATAGTATTAGCTGTCATTCGCAACAAAACTCAACAAAACCTACCAGGAGACTGGGCTAACGTACAAATTTAAAAACCTATCAACTCAATTTCAAGGAGCTTAAACCCTAAAACAGCTAGTGCCAAGAAAAATTAAACCTTAACACTAATGTACAAGGCAATAAAATCCAGGCAAAACATGATATTTCAACATAATTAGGGAAAGTCAGTTGAGAAGTTAATATTGCCAAAAGGCATTTCCACAACCAAACGGATATACCAACTTGAATAGATTGTACAGATATAAATAATGTCTTAAAAATCGCAATAAAACATCATATTTCCACATAAATGAAGAGAGAGATCCTGAAAAATTGGCAACTCAACTGTAAATGGATTCATCACAGTAAATGTATTAATCGTTGTGGACATGGGCTATTTTTGTCATACGATAAATAGCATTTGAGCTATTCTTGTTGGCGTTATTTTTGTAAAAGTTGTCCGATCAGTCCGACCTAATAGCCGATCATTGGACAGTTCATGTTCTAATAAACATATAATTTGAAATGAATGTTTTTGAAATTTTTTTTCATATTTCCTATTGTGTAAATTGTATTAAAATTTAATAAACAAGTCATTAAACTATAACCTTTAGGAACTAAAACTTGCTGAATTCGGATATTGCTAAAAAATTAAAAAGTTTTATAACTTGCATACTGATTAATATTTATTGTTTTTTCCTAAAAAAGATAATTTTTTTCTTCAATATTAAGTAATTGTGAAATTTATTTATTTCTTTTATATTAGCCACTATATGTATTGCTCGCTGTTCGAGTAAGCACCATATTTTCTTTTAGAAAACTCATTTTAGAATTTATGAATTTAGAAATTATGTTTTTCGAAATGATTTAAAAGAATCGTGAAAATATTTTTTTACCTTAAAAATTCAAGCACTTCTTCAACAGTTTCTAGAAAATTCGGTCATGTTTTTCTTATCGACTTTTATACCCTCCCGGAAATAAGATTAAAATTCTTTATATTAAGAATCCAAAATAAAGCGAATAGTTTTTTTTTTTTTTAGTAAGGTTAAAAATTAATTTGTTTATAAAGAAGTTATTTTAATTTTTTTATCGTGGTTTTTTTTAATAAACAATTACCAAGAGATGCCAAATGGCATTTTTTTGTATAAATGCATTCCAGAAGTGACAATAGACACAAAAAATCGTGAAATACATGAAAATATAAATTTTCGATTTGCATAAATTTGACACTCAAGCCACGAGTAAACTCTTAATTCATTCAATCATCAATCCTTCAAAAGGCACGTCAAGTGAATTATAAAATTTTCGTGTCTTTAAGGCATCACGGCCCATTTTTCAAAATTTTTTTGCTAATAATATTTACATAGAATAATATTAATAATGTCAGTTTACTTTGACTACGTCAAAGCCAAAAGAAATACAGGAAGATAAAAAATTCTGTTTTTAGTTTTTTTCCATTGGCGTATATTGATTGTCACAGCACTGAAATTTACGTTCCTTATATCTCATAAGGAAAAACCCATTCAATTTTATCATAGTAGAATGATTGAATCAGAAACTATATACTTACTTTTTTTATCATCCAACGTATTCAATTTGTGAGTTACACTCTTTCAGAGAGCTCGTAAACTTTCCAATCGGAAAGATGCACGCAGGTCACTTTTGATGCACACCATAAGACATAATAGTTTCGACCTAAATTGATTTACTATTTTTCCAAGTATTTGGGCTTCTCAAATTCGTAGGAGGAAATTCACTTGTTGACGTTTTTAAGGTCTTGCTCAAATTGAGCTAGAAAATTGGAAGGTCTCCTTTATATAGTGTGTCGCTAAGTGTGTCGACGTCTCTAATCATCTCTGACACTAGACGAAATATTACAAATCGGCCATATTTATCAATTGATAGTTGGCGGAGTTTCAAGTTCCGATTTCGGTTTAGTATCTTAAAAAATGTGACCTATCACCCTATACTGAGCAAAATTGCAAACCGGTATTCCTATAAATAACGAAAATATGAGAGTTTCTTCATCTTAAATGCGACACACTGTATAGTAATCATACTAAACAAGAAAATTTTTAATTTTTTTTTTTTTTTTTTTTTTTTACAAGAAGGGTTGAAATCGTCTCAACTAGGATGCACTTGTTTATCGCCCACTATTTTAATCAGGTAGATAAATACTCTCACCAAACTTGTAGTGAAACAATTTTAATTTGTTTAACAATTTATGAAGAATTGGTGATACTTAAACTCTAAAGTGTTTATTAAAAAGATTTAATGTTGACATTTTCGATTACTAATTCAAATATAGTGTAAAAATAAGGTACCTATACTTTCAGATCCATACGAAATAAATAAACTACCTCAACAAAGTGTTATCAAGTGTTAAATATTATAATACAAATTTATACAGTGAGTGCAGTAAACCTAAAAAAAAAGAACAAAGCGCTTTTTGAAGACAGCTGGAAGCTGAGAGGTATTATTATGAAATAATCAAAGTCATTGAAGAAATAAAATCATTATAAACTCCATTTGAGGACAAAAAAATTCGAATTTCTCCCAAATTTATTCTCAAATTTTTCAGATTCTGGAGGTCCCTAGGGCGCAAGAGAGAGATCCGTAAAGTTACACAAACCAAAACACAAAAAAATCAATAACACAAACAAAAACTAAAAAAAAAATATCGTGGTGAGTGTTAAAGATCATATGCCACGTACAATCAACAAAATATTTCCCGTTTTACACCATAAAAACTTTAGCAGATTTTCTTGGAATATTTTCTGCGTCCACAATAATTTTATAATACCGGGTTGTTACAAATGAAAAATCTAATTCTGTAGACATACACTTACAATACTATGAGCCTGTTTGTATCAACAACCAAACATACCGTTTTTTCAAGTTTTTTTAAGTTTCACCATAAATGATTATAAATGCACCGATTTATTTATACACATAGGAGCTTAATTATGAATAAGCCTTTTATATTTTAGGCTGTACATAAAAGAGGGGCTTAACCGTTTGGGAACTTCTGAATATTGAAACAGTAGGCAATAGGTTAAGAAAAATGTCACACCTGAACTGGGCTCATGCAGCCGTGAAGTAATAGCTAAAAAATAAGGTGAACAAGAAGGAGAGGGTGGTAGCTACAGAAAGATATCTCGTATCACCCTTAACATTTGCAAGGACCAGCCCTGAGTATATAGAAGTTTTCACTTCAAAAAGGTAATAATCAAAAAAAAAATTTTGTGTGTTACAATATAAAAAAAAACTGGCTGTTGAAAACTGTCTGTGTTACAAAATAAACAAAATAAAATAGATTTGGAACTATTTCCAGGCGTCTGTGGAACTATTTCCAGGCGTCTTTTTTGGGGATATCAAGGCTGTTCTACTATCTTAAAAACCGAATAATATACGTTGATAATGGATTCCATTTTCTTGTTCTGAATTGCTCATTGATATCTATTGATCAATTATAATTTTCCAAACTATTATCGGAGAACTGGAGAATCTATCAATAACTTCAAAAAAAAATGGAAAATTGGTGTCTTTGACGGTTTTTGATATACATAACTATGCCTTATAGTTTTGCAACAGTCAGGCTTTCAAATTGCGTTTAATCTTTTGTAATAGCCCTGTACATACAGTTTTGAATTAATTAATCAAATTAATTATCAAACCAAAATAATTAATTCTTACAAAACCTGTTTCCAGAGCGTCTACCACGCAACTAGTAATAATTTTGAATTAGACTCATAAAAATTGGTGGGTCTGATCTCCAAATTAAATTAGTAATAACCTACAAAAACCATAACAATTTTTTTTTGTCTTAGCACAGAAAAGTTCCATACAGTATTTTGTAATATTATGTTTTCGTATAATATATAAAAGTAATTTTGATTTCCGATTTCCAAATAAACAGTGCGTATATTTTGTACAGATTTTTACACAAATATATAATATTCACTAATAGCAGTTCAAGGCAAGTCATTTCTCATCTCCAAAAAAACATATTCTAAGAAATAGAGTAAAGCTTGAAAACTTATTCGTGTCATGTTGAAATTATGGTTGATATCAATTAGTTTTTATGCAACAATTTGATTTTATATTCCCGCAGGAAAAAATCTCTCTTTAGTCAAAACATATATATACAAGAATTATAGGCTACCAGACAAGAATAATTAGGTAGCAATTTCAAAATAATTGGGACCATTGCACTATCAGAGTTTTTTGTCGTCGCGTAAATAAATTGTAGCGTGCATAATTGACGAAAAAAAGGATAACTTCGTCTTGAAAGTGGGCAACTTTTTGAAAGAAATACTGAACAACAGAGCAGCAAGATTAACGGGGAAAATAATTTATGATTAATAAAACGGGGAAAATAACTTGACACTCTTTCCCCAACGTTTCATTTCATTTAGTTTAATATAATTCCGAAATCCATTGTTTTGATATTTATAGTAGTATTTATTAATTAATTGTTTCAAGAATTTGAAGTTTTCTTTTTTGTGATGTAAATATACTTTTTTATTGTTTTATCAGAGCTTATGTACTTATGTATGGATTGATTAGCCCAATAGGGCATATCAAATAAATAAATAAATAAAAAAAAAAAAATAATCTGGCTTGTGCAACTTTCAAATGTCTATCTCCATAAATGAGATATACATAAATGTGCGAAATTGGATGTCATTACCAAAACATACAGCTGAATTATCAAACCAAAGCCAGTTAAGTTTTCCAAACCAAATCTTGATAGATTTAAAAAAATAGTTCATAGCAAAAAATTCACTTCCCAAGCAGAAAAATTCATTTACAATTTCATATAAGTGTGTTTAGCAAGAGTGTGTGCAAATCTTACCTTCCATTAAAATTTCACTGGTTTTGTATTTAACGATTCACTATACTTCAAAACTGAGTTTTTACGCTAAATTATGAAAGTCTAAAAACAATTTTTTCTTTGCATTCGTAAATATCCATTAATGTATGGGCATCTTTAACAAGCAACGTTGGAATCTGTCTACAAAAATAAAAGCATCTATTTAAATTAAGCGGTCAAATGAAATGATTCACCTGTGGTGCTGGTATATCAAAAAGTTTACGGTATTTCTTGGAAATACACACAAAATTTAATTGCGTTTTCCTAAGCAAATAACAGTTTGATATATAGATTTAAAGAATAATGTTACTTGGAAGGACTGCCCATGCGGGTACTTCAATTTTACAATGTAATGATGGGTGAATTATTAATGATAAAATTAATTACTTGGGAATTATTTTATGCTATGGCATATTTATTCTATGGCCAGTATATCTTTGAAACAATATAACTGCATATTGACTTATTAAAGTAGTTTTCCTTCGACAAATCGCTAGAGTACTCTGGCGAAAACTCAATTCCTTACTGTAATGAAATGAGAATAAGGCCATCGTTCTGTAATAACGGCTTGAAAAAACTGGTAATTGGAGCGCCCAGAACTGGAAAAAACTTTTTCAGTTTATATCAATAAATTGAAAATTTGTACAAAAATGTAGAAAATAAATCTTACTGAAAAGTCATTTGTGCAATTCCTTTGTTCCGCCTGGAAGAGAAGTTGTAATAACTGTAATAACTGGTAAGATGAGGCAAAATTGTGCGATGGACTTCAAATCAAGCTTTATCAAATTAGAGAATAAATCTACCGCACCTGAATGGAGGATAATGAAATGAAAACGGACTTTGGAAAAATATGGATCTTGGTGTGAGATGGAAGTAAGCCAACCACATTTCAGTGAGGTTAGTCTATCTTTGGGTTTTTTTTTTCAAATATTAGATAGTATTCACCACAACTTAGAGAGTTTCATAATTACGAATTTCCGGTCAATTAGTATAACAAAATATTCGATTCTAAAAAAGTCGAAATTAGTTTCTGAAAATGTATTATAATTAGTATTACATATATGCAAATTACCCAACCGAAAAACATCTTTTACATTGAAAAATACTTATGGAAACAAATATTCTGAAAAATAAGATGCACTTTGCTTTAATTCCGAAAAATTTATTTGTCCTACTTATCGAGCGGTAATTCAATTGAAAAACATTGCATGTCTGATCAATAATTTGCTTTAAATTACAAAATTGTTTGCATATACACATTTTTAATTACAACCTGTATATCATAACTGTAGCAAATTTCCCACCGCCTACAAGATCAATTTTTTTTTTAAATAATGATCCATCTGCAATGCATGATACATTATTAAAAGAGGAATATTTTAAAAGTAAAAATATGGTTACTGATTTCAACGAAATTTTCTTTCCCAAAAAATTTCTTTTTATGTCACCACTCAGACTTTATGAATTATTATTTTTTATTCATGAGTCACTCTCAGTCTACATGATATCGCATAGTCTATACGCTTACGGCAAACAATTATTGTGGTTTAGTTTAGACAATTTAAAAAAACCATAGAATACTTACATACTCTTTCTGAGAGCGTAATTTTAAAATCGTAGATTTCGCAAAAACATATCTATTTCAAATCAATTTGTTTTTTAATTGCAGAAAGTCCAGTATTATCGTTATAAAAGAATATTCTAAGCAACTTTTCCTTATAGTTTTATTCGATATCTCTAACCATCTTTGATGCTAGGCAAAATATATAAGGAATTCGGTATATTTGCCAATTTGTAGTGGGCTGAGTTTAAAATTCTGATTTCGGTTAAGTACCTTCAAAATTATGACCCATCACCCTGTATGACCTTTCAAAATTTCAAATCGATATTACTATAAATAACGGAAATATAGGGGTGTCTTCATCTTAAATGCGACACATTGTATAACCAAAATTTGCTACATCACTAGCCCAGTCACTAAGTGTTGAAGTAGGTTGCTGCTCGTTTTTAGGGCTAATATTTTTTTTATCTTTCAAAAAATGCTTTCAAACCGATTTGATCAATATTATAATCCTGGTTAAAAAAGTTGTTTAAAATATGAAACTTTGGTCATCAACCCAATATTCCCATACATAAAAAGTGCATTGAATCTGCTGAACTAAACTATTACATATATTTTTTAATTGAATGTATATTACATATCCCAATTTTCCTCATCCGCAGGTATATACACAAAAAGGAAATTTTATATTTACCAATTAAAGTTTTTTGAAGAATTTCAAGTTCATTAACACGAAATATAAAACAGTTGTTTCCAAAAAATTCATATAAATACTTTGGATGATACTTGATGATACATCACAAATCATTCACATCCAAAACCATTAAAATGCATACAAGAATATTCTTAACAGCTTTACTCACAGCTTTATTTGTTGCGACAAGTAAGTAAGCCATTGTTGAGCTTAAAATTGAATCGTATATAAATTATTGATTTTTTCTAATTCTATTTATTATTTTTTTCAGGTGAAGCTGATTATATTCGTGTTAAACGAATCATTAATGGAACCTTAGCACCTTCTGTCCCATGGGCCGCTAGATTAATTACCAGTAATTCGGGGTATATGATCTACAGCCAGTGTGGAGGAAGTTTAATCAATGCACAATGGGTGTTAACGGCCAAACATTGTCTCATTAATCCAGACGGCACTGATTCTGGGGTAATTATTTTTTATTCAAAATATATTTATTCATTTTTTTTCGAGAAAATAGCAAGACGTATACCAGTCCGGGGCTTGTGATTATTTTTGCATTTTGTAAAATTTTACTTTTATGTAACGTAAAAATCATATTACATTACGATTGATATATTCACTATCTGAAACAATTTCCATTTATTGCTATTTTAGAACCACATTTCTAAATTTACCTTAATTTATTCTGCCCTTTTTTGTAGGTAAAACAAATAGCAGTTGGCAACAATAACTATGCACGAGGAAAACTTCGAAGAGTTGCTGCAAAATATTTCGTTAGTCACACAAAATTCCAATATTTAGCTGATGATATCGCTTTAATCAAATTAGATCGTCCAGTTTATGGCGTAACACCAGTTAAAATTCAATTACAAAACAATTTAGATTATGGCGGTATGTGGGCAACAATTTATGGTTGGGGTCATACAGTCGAAGGCGCAGGACATGATGATAGTTCAACAGTTGATTTACGTGCAACATCAGTGATTTTAGTTGATCGTAGATATTGTGAACCAAATAAAATTTGTTTTGATCCAAATCTTACCCGTACAAATGCCTGTGTTGGAGATAGTGGTGGTCCAATGGTTTATAATTATAATAATGAACAAGTACTGCTCGGTGTTACGTCCACAGTTTCGGCACAACCTTTGTGTTCTGGCGCTATTCTAACTGGATATATGAGTGTACCATATTATGCTAATTGGATTCGAAGTACCATTCGAAATTATTGAAAGATGGTATTATTGTTTCTAATATTTTTAATTATTTTATAAGCTTAATGTTTATTCATCCATTGTTGGTTCCTACAAGGTTATTCCTTTAATTTAACGCAGGTAGTAAGCGTTCTGTTTATTTAGTATATAAGTCATTGTTTAATGTATCTAGTGTGCCATTTTTTTCTGTGTAAAATCTACATTTTTGTAAATATACCACTGTCAACTTTTATTCGTACAATGAATCTTTACTTATTTTCTACCTATAAACCTCCTAATCCTTGAGTTATACCACATTACTGTTCAACAGCTCTTGTAGCTTTGGAAGTTTATTAGCCAATTCGAAATGATTTTTTAAGTCTTAGTGTTTTTTTAAACACGTTGAAGTTCCAAAATAAAGTAGCAAATGGAGATGCGAAACGTTTAGCGTAATTATTTTCTCCTTGAATAAGTTGAAATAATAAATTAGTACATACGAAATTTTCCTTTTTGAAAATTTTTTATTCCAAGAAAAATAATTACCATAGACTTCAACACGTAACACATCCAACACTCCAACAGAGCACTTATGCCATTATACAAAAATTTCTCGGAATCAAAATCTCGGAATTCTTTCTTGGTTGCCCCCAATCAACTTATTTTAAATTTTCTTCGAAAACAACATAAATAAAGCTTCAAATCTCTACTGAAAAATGCACTTTCAGGTGAGTGGCTCAGACATTTATATAGAATAATTTTTCCAATTAATTGTAGACATAAATGTTTTTCATTAATTACAATAAATAAGTTGTTACCTAATTTGTTCTCTGAAATAAATAATTATACAATAAACATAACAGATTATTGGAAAATTACACTATAATTAAATTGTTAAAATTATGTAATATTGAAATATACATAAGATAGATATCTATCGTATAAGTAAGTCACATTCCAAGCAGAATGTGACTTACGATTCTAAATAAACTATTATTCTGTCCCCTTAAGGAAAATAAATCTATTAACACGTGAAAATGCATAGTACAATACTTACTTGTATGTAATGGCGAAGTCATGATGTAAAACAGTCGAAACTATCTGAAAAAAGAGTGATTGTTACCGCGGTCACTCGGTAGGAACTATGATCTTTTCGATGTAGATTATGTATTTTCAGTTTTAATTTTTGTATATTAAAATTTTTTTTCAATCAGTTGTCGTGGATTAGTTTCCACTTGACGGTATTTCGCATGAACCGTAATAACAAAACAACGACCTATTTGGGAATAGTTGGCCCTTTTTTGTGAAGTGCCCATGGGCCGAGCCCGCTTTAAGTAACATTTATGATAATCGAATATGATTATGATAAGAAAATGTCTCAAAGGCAGTAGTTGGACATATATTATAAAATTTAAGTAGTAGTTATATAATACCTTCTTAATCTTTTATGTTAAATGATATATCGAAGTCTAAACACTCAATGACTTTATTTTTAATTTGTAGTCATTTTTATGGATCTTGTATCAACTTAAGCTTTATTGGAAACACGTATTTGAAAAAGATTAAAAAGCTTACGCAGTAAACTGAATTAACCTTCCATTCCTCAAAAAATTTCATAATATTTTTTGCAATTTTTTATTTTATACTTAAAATTTTGAAAATATAATAAAACTTTTTTTTTCTATAATTTATGTATAAAAACAACTACTTTTTTATATAAATTTTACAAAACTACAACGAAAAAAATTATTTCCGTAACCCCAAACCATTATTCCAGACAGACAAACATAAATCAAAAAGTTATTACCTCAGTAATCCAAACAGTTTTATAAAATTTTGATTTATTCCAAAAAACGACATTAAGTTCAATAAACATTTAGTTTAATAACATAAAAAATATTAAAAATTTTTATGAAATAAAACAAAACTTGTAATGATTAATCAATTTTTTTTAAACAAACATATATAAACATCTGTCAAAGAGTAAGAATTTCACGTGTCATTGCCATGCTGTGAATTTAAAGGTAATCGTCCTGTTTAAAAGTTTTAACTACTAAAACTTAATAGATCACACTTGTTTGTACTGAAAAGACTGTGATGAAGCGAAATATATAAACTTTATTTTTTAATTTGGAGGATCTATTAGTATTAAAGTTTAGTTATAAAGACAAATGAGTTTTTAACCTTAGCTCGAGTAGTAAAATTGTGGAAATTCAGTTTTTCGAATTTCGCATTTCAATTTTGCTTATTTTGGCAATATTTTTGCTTCTTTTTTATGATAAAAAATTTTGGCATTATGTGCTGAAACATAAACTGCAAAAAGTTTGAAACTCTCGAAAAGGATGAATACGACACCAAATTTACCTTTATCAATCCTCCAAGTCATAGACAAAAAAAAACACAGAAATATTACTTCATTAAGTACAATTTTTCGGTTTAAAGTGAAAACTTTTAAAAACTGTACCTTTAACCCTTAAAATATGACCATTACCTGTGCAAATCGGTAATCGATTTTGTAGTGTTATCACATAGCGAGACACTTTTATTTTTCTGGTCTTAGCTTGAAAAAAATTCACTCTCGAAAAGAATGTTTTCACTTTTCGGCATTCGAATATCTGGGATATTCCCATATGAATATGTTTTCTTTATTCTTACTACAAATTTGAAAAAAATTTATTTATTCAGTTACAAACCATTTTGTATCGTTTCACCTTTATTCGAGAGCCTCGGAAAAAAATAATTCAATATCAATGTATCGATATTCGATGTATCGAAATAGAAATTGATTTGTCATTCAAACGTTACTCAAAACAGTTTTTACACAACAAAATCGATATTTGTAATCCTTAGGCGAGAGCCAAAAATACATTTTTTTTTAATAAAGCTTAAAAATTTACTTTTCTGACCGTTTTTATTTAAAATACTCTTGCGAACGACTAAATTTAGTTGCCGCTTGAAAAATAATGTATTCTTCTAAATAGAATTGATGGAAATAGGTACCTCACAGATACAATAAAGATGTTATAATTAATATAATCAAATAATATTTAATAGTTTTAGCCTCTATTGCACGCGGAAAATTTAACTCAAATTTCGTAGAAAATTCAGAATATGCATATATTTAACCTGAGGTTCAAGTATTAAGAATATATATGCAATAGTATTAATTAAACATAAGTCAATCAATATCTATTAATTATTTTGTTTCGCTAATTATAAAATTGTTAGTAACATGCATAATATTAATAAAATACAAAGTGTCCCGTTCAATCAATTCTAGCTAAATGTTTCTTTAACAAAGAGTTTTCGGGAGAAATAACCCACGTAAAACTTGTTCTACTTTAAGGAGGACATCTCATAAAAAGGAGAGCATGAATACGTTAAGCGATATGTGATAAAAGATAATTTTCAATTAGACATTTTTTTTAATAAAATACAAAACAACTTTAGTTGTAAACCTTTTTTCGTAAGCTCATTAAATTCAGCGGAAATCAAATGCAAAATTATTTCTATATTTGTATTTGGCATTCTGTTTCTCAGGAATATAAGCAACATCCAAATAAAATTTTCAGCATAAAATGGTAAGTTTTTCTTTATAAAGACCTACTTTGTAGTTTTTCTCTATTTGTTACTATTACAGAAACTCAATTCACCTGATTTTGGCATAAGTATAAAGATTTTTTCTTTCGATTTCTATCGAATTTATTAGAATTAAGGAGAAGTTTTAACAAAGGTTACTTCTTAGTTTACTTTTATCAGTTATGAACAAGAATTGATTTTTATGCATCTTTGAAAGTCAAGGTCCCTCCTTCGAGTAGAACAACTTTTACTTCAGTCATTCTTTCCAAAGTTTCCGTTGGATTATCTAAAGTGGAACATCCGGTATTTTCAAGTAATTAATTATAATCTCTTCGTGCAGAAGAAAAATAAGCGCCACCTTTCAAAGCTATTTATAACTTACCACAGTCATTTACATGAGATAGGTAGGCAAAAGTAATAATAATTCTAGTTCGTATATTAAAAGGTTTATAAGGTTTTCCTTTATTCCTGATAACTTTTTTGTGTTGTCAGTAGTTTCATTAAATTATGTTTTGAGCTCAATAGCACGGCTTTGCAAGTAATTATGAAAGATTATGTAGCTATTAATATCGTGTGTTGTATCGTTTTTTTTTGGTCCCATAAGCCACCCGACTATGATTATTGTATATTGTAAACAAAAATTTCCAATCCTCAGTGATTTAGTTATAAAAACAACATGTAAAAAAACAATAACACACATCAAAACATCTAATTTTTTTCTGCATTCCACGACAGTGACCGATCAAATAAATATGAGTAGGTAAATGGAAAGTTTTTTTTTTTAATATTTTTTTCATCAACAATAAATGAAGTCATAAATGTTTGGTGTCAATCAAAAAAATAATCTTAGGATCTAATAGCAATGTATTTTATTGTTTTTGTAGTTCGGAGATATCAGTGATAATATAGACTGAAATGATTCTCATCAAATACTGAAATTGATTATGGGCCGTGATACAGATACCAATTTAACAAAATAGTTGAACTTTGGAGACATGTTTTCTGATTGAAATTATGTAGGGATTAAGACATTTGGGCGCATTCTCAAAAAAAAAACGCGAAAAGTTCTCATTCAAAATCATTTTAAGACATATTTTTTTCTTTAAATAATTTTCCATTTAGCCATATAAATTTCTAATTCCTAAACAGTTTTGCCGTTGTTAACATGGTGTCCCATATAATCCTATTATTTAAAAATTCGGAGCGTAGGATTTGCGTTAGCTATGAAAATTGTCTCAGAGATTGAAAAAAATAACATATTTTTATTAAAATCGAATATTTCATTTTTAATTTTCCAAGAATTTTCATTTCGAAAACTATAGAAAAAATCACAAGAGTACTCTTAAAACTGATTTTATTTTGAAAAAATTCAAAATTTTGTGGAATTTTATGGGTATACAGATAGTTTCAAAACTATGACAACATACATGCTGAGCGAAATAAGAATTCGTTAGCGAAATAAAAATAAGAATTAGTCTTAATATATCGTAATTATTAATATGAATTTTCTACTGATATATCTTTATCATTTTTTCTTTCTCCTAGGATCCTTAGCAAGTTTCATTTATACGGAAATATTTACGTTCTATATTCTAAAATATAAAATTTTCAATTTTTCGAATAAAATCAAATTTTCAGTTTTGGACCTTTGAACAAAAATTTTTCTGTTAATATTTAGTTCAGAAAAAAAAATCTTTAAACATGTTTAAAGGACAAATTGTTTTCTATAACTTAAAATAATGAAATTAAACGACAAGCCTTATTCTCTAAATAAGATCTAAAATCTCCTGCTTAGAATTCCATGATATGCGATAGTTTTACGTTACTTTATATCAACTTTGTAAACTTTGAATTTAAACAGAAAAATTTATAAATCAATTAATAAACACATCACATCACAAGTATCGCATATGAAACTAAACTATTTTATTGTTTATTTGAAATAAACAATAACTTAGAGTTATTGACTTCAAAAAAAGAGATCAAATCAATTGATATGCACAACAAAAGAAAAATTATTATACAAAATAGACAAAAGATTAATGTGTCTCCAATTTGTTTTATATTTTATTTGTTTCTATTTGTTTGAAATTAAACTGTGAAAAAATTCGTACCGTCTCATAAGTTGCTCATGGTAAGCTTTAAGACTTAAATTTCGAAAAACTGAAAGAAAGGGAAGATTTAATGAAATTTTAAGAAACATGACACATTCCAAAAGAAACTTTTTGATGAAAATTGAGCGTTTCAAAGAAATAATGTCTGAAAATCCAAAGTGAATATTTAAATGATATGAAAATAGGTGCTTAAAATACGATAGATAGCATCCTAGAAATTTATGGGCATTAAAACCGACAATATAAGCTTTGTGATTGATTTCAATTTTACCCCTAATTTGTTTTGAATACATTTATTTACGAAACAAATATACAGGGTGATCAGGGTGCGAAAAAATCAAGTACATATATGCATTTAATCATTTTTGTAATATTTTACTATCTAGTTTGTTTTAAGCGGTTTTTTTGTTTTTGGGCCATAATTTTGGGGAATAGGATGTATATTGTTTTTTACAGATTTTAAAATTACTTGAGCTTCTAAAAGAACAACGGTTTTACCAAAATTGCTTATGATTTTCGAAAATTAGGGCATTTTTAAATATGAACTAAATATTCGGACTGACTCAGTTTAGTGTCAAAATTATTTTATTTTGTTTAAGAAGCTGTTCAAACGGAGCTCCACCAATGCTCAAGCAAGTTTTAAGTCTTGATTGATTCCAGCCAAACGATTTTAACAAGAAAATCGAAAATAAAAACACATCGCACATAAATAGCACTAAATTTAAGGGTGAAGTCGATTTGGTTTGTGTTGTTGAGAGTTCTAGATTGACTTGGGTGAAAAAAAGAGGGTGTATCGTTAAAACTCTGCTCACCCGGTAATATATAAATTATGTTTGTAAACCATAACGTGCTCGGAGTATTATGGATATGACCCAAGCAAATTCATATAATAATAAAATGTTAACACATAAGCTTGGTAATGCATACACATAATCTTCAAATATTACCAAGTATGAATATTAAATTTAAAAACAATTCGTGGCCAGTTGAACTCCATCACTAAAGTCATATTTCCCCCTCATCACTTATATTTCTTAATATTAAATATTTTTTAAGAAATAAGATTTTTAATTGTTCATTTTTTTGAAAACTAATATAGCATTGGAATTTAACTCAAATTACATACAAATGTCGCCTCTTCTGAAACTCCATTTAGAGTCGCAAGTCTTGAAAATCGCCAAAACCCAATATTTTTACATTAAAAAAGGCAAAAGCAGCTCAAAAGTTAACCGTCAAAAGGTACTTTTTTGACACGATCTCTATCTTCAAACAAGATGTAGTTGCACAATACGTCAAAAATGTCAAAAAAGTGCTTTTTCCTGTGCGAGTCCCCTTAAAATCGCAGGTAAACAACCCTACATAGTAAACTTCAGCTGGTTTGAACAAAAGAGAGTCACTTAAGATTCCAAAATGTAACTAAAAAACAATGTTTCTCGAATAGAGTACATAAGTCTGTATATTTTGCGGAATGTGTGACTTAAAATAATAATTATAAAAAGTATTTGCATTTAAAAGAATGATATATTTCAATCAGCCAAGTATGAATGATTTTAAAATTTGAGGGTTTCATAATGCGAAATTTAAAGCCACAATATTGCAAAAAAATGTACCGCAAATATTATATTGAAGCCTTTAGTAAATTTCTTTATTGATATACCCATGGATACAAATAAAATAGGGGGATTTAAATTATTATTCTCGCAAAGTTCTTGCATTACTTACGATTGAATTGATTGATTTGAGAATTTATATTTTTTATGGCTCGGTTTATACTCGGTTTATATTATTATTATTGGTAGCGTAAACTTCTCAATTTCCCACTGTCTGT
The DNA here is from genome assembly GCF_905475395.1 of Chrysoperla carnea. Lineage (NCBI taxonomy): Eukaryota > Metazoa > Arthropoda > Insecta > Neuroptera > Chrysopidae > Chrysoperla > Chrysoperla carnea. The sequence continues at coordinate 35,399,572 of NC_058341.1, forward strand.
TTCACCAATGTGCCCATTGGTTTCACTTCCTTCAAAATATTGGGCTTGGGATGCGTAAGGCATGACTTTTCGAAAAATTAATCACCATTAATTGATCATATCACATCTGATGTTCGACGGTATTTCTTATTGCGAATATTTTTGCGTGTGATAATAGTGCAACCATTGTAAAATTTAAGCTGCTTTTATAAATCTAACTCTTCTGAGTGTATACATGCGCTAGATCCCGTTATAGTTAGGCAGGCATGTTTCTTGTTCCTTCTTCAGGACATAAATATGCAAGCAACTTTCTCGAGATTATTTTTTTAATCGTTACAATTTTAGTTTTTTAGTTCAACAATTTGTTTGATTTGACTCCTTACTGTAATTAATCTACTGATTGCAACGGAATCTTAAAACAATCAATTGTTTTTTAAAGTTATGTAACCCAGTTTACATGACAACACCGAATATTAAAATAAAACTACAGTAGTCATATTATAAAGTTTCTATACGGGATACTTTAACCTAACATGACTAATCTATACAGTCAAAACTGCTTATAACGACATAGAAAAGTCCGACAAATTTCGTCCATATAACGAATAGTCTTTTTAAGCGATATGTACTTACATTTTTATAATAAAGTGAAAGTATCGTACATGTCACTCGTCATTGCTAACTAATTCCAATGACAATTAGTCGCTATAACCGATATATGACTTAATAGGGTCCAAAATAGAGTTAGTAAGGATCAAAATAAGTTTACGCGGTTCAAAATTGTATTACTATATTGTTTGGTTCAATTTAAAAAGTATGCGCTTGTAAAAAAGTGTGTTTTACATGCGTTGGTCGATGGTAATCCAGCTGAACGTTCTTGTAACAACTGATTCGGTAATCCATCTTCGTCATATGTATGTATAATATTGCAGCATTATAAAACAACAAAAATATACGTAAAACAATGGTAATAATAACAATATTACAACTGAAGGACAAGTTATAATCTATTATCATAGGTCATTAAAATCATTTAGGAAGTTAATGTCTACGATACATGTTCTGAGATTCTTTATACAATTTTTCTACACTTGCTGCGAATTCGCTGTTATTCGATTTACTTTTTTCTCTCCACTATCTAAATGAATAAGAATTTTGAATCCCTGACGATTTCGGTTTGGACAAAGAAGAATTGAGCTATTCACAAATATGGAAAGATCGCATATACGTTTTTCAACAAAACTGTTTTTATTTTTTCATAATAGTTTAAACTTTTCAAAAGAGATATGAAAACGAAAAAAATTCTTGTAATACATCGTCGTGTAAGAAATTTTAATTATGTATGTATAGACTTTTGTATTTTGATTATTGAATCTTATTTTATACATAGACTTTTGTATTTTAACATTGGTACGTCACGAACATAGCACACTTGGCCTAAATATCGTTTATAATCTGTGAACTCTTTTGTATATTTTATTGATTTTATTTAATGTAATTAAACTATACATAGGCTTTCAAAAAATTTTCCAGGCGAAGTTCATTATTATTTATGATAAAGAATTGAAAAAAAATACGAAAATTGGTTATTTTTTTATTATACAACCCAATTGATTCCTGGCTTCTTTCAAGAAACTGTAGGCTAATTCAAGTTAAGTTATCGTCTATGTACTCTACAAACTTTATTGAAGTTTCCAAATATTAAAATTACATACTTTTGAAAACCTTTCATTGAAAACTTTTATGTCATATGTGAATCCAGCATACTACTTTATAATATGCATATTTTTCAAGTATAATATTGCAACACAATTTAATTTTTACAACAAAGTATGTAAAACTTTTAAATATTATAATTTTTTAGTATTATTGTAACATCTATTACTTATTTATATGTATATTATTTTGTGTTTATTTAAATAGAGATAATATAAAATTATAATATATGCAATATTCATACTACTTCCGGTGTTCTTTCCATAATATGCGAATATTCTAGAGTAGTTACATTAAATATTGGATCTTCTACTAAAAGGGGCCGTTTATTAATTACGTAAGCATGATTTTTGACGCTTTTGACTCCCCTCTCCCACCATGTAAGCATACAAATTACTTCTCGAATTCCTCCTTCCTCCGTAAGATTGAATCTCGTATTGTCGAATAATATAACATTGTTAGAAAAGATTTTTATTCTTTAGCACAGAGATTATAGTTCGCAATGTACATACATTATTTCTAATATTAAGTTTCAACTCATAAAATCTTACGTAAGAATGAGTTTAGCACCCCCTCCCCCCCACATAATCACTAGAATATATTTTTAAAACCCCTCCTGTCCAAAGTATAATGCAAAATAATTACAAAGAGTATCATATACAATTTTTTTTCTAGTTTCTATCAAAGTCATAAGCTAGTCACTTAAGCACAAAAAAATCGCAAAAAAATTATATAAAAACATCTAAACACAGAGGAATTATTGCCACTGTCTAGAAAAAAAGATAAATTTTCGGTGTAATGTAATATCCAATTATTTTCATTCTTGAATCTTTCAAATTATTAATATCTTAACAAACATAGGCCATAGGAAGAAATGAACCAGTTTTTCGTCATTATTAAATGAATTTCTTTTGAGTCAAACTTAAAATAACCGTAAAAAATATTTATCTCCAATATTCAAGACGAACTATTTCGACTTTTTTCGCGTTTTTTCAAAGGAGGGCCTGGCTTCAATTCTCCAAATGGTAGACTTTTTAAAAGAGTACCTAATAGAAATTACACTTCCTAGAACAGAGCTGTATGAAAGTATCAGCATTGAGGGAAATTTCTATAAATTCATACTTTGATCATATCTAATTTTGAAATAACAATCACTATTATTAAAATATTATGTGTATGTTATAAGAATAAAATAAAAACATTTCATATTATATTATTAGGTTTATTTACTTATGTCATTAAAACTATGTCATAGCATAGTTATACAAAAATAACGATAATATTATGTATTGAAGAAAATACAAACATTAAAAACGGTTTTGTTCGGTTTTAAAAACAGATTCAAAATGCATACAAAAACTAAGCCATCTCCACATAAAGGCAACACGAGGCATTCACACGAGTACACGACACACAGAGAGCTACGTTAGCAGCGGTTGCGACTTCGATTTGTTAAATGAGACGATAGTGCGGAGTTCTTCATTTCGGCTAGCTTTGGCGAGGATATTCCGCAAAATAAATAAATCCGTGTGGATACTGGGGGGTTGGTAGGTATCGAAAATTTGTCCATAAGTTCTTTTTGCCGCTCAGTGATTTATATTAAAAAAATTATCGGGTAAAATGTGTTCTTTTTGTCTGTAACTCGAAAATCTTTGATTGCTCCCTCAAGGTTCAAAATTGAAAGATCGTTCAATTTTTTCGTTTCATCGTTTTTATGCTATTTTAATAGAAATGTAGTCGAGTAACTAATTTTGCTCGAACCTCAATATAATCGGGTACTGGTTTACCGATAGTAATAAATATTTGGAATATGTCGGTTCAAAAAAAAAAAAAACAAAAGGTCAAACGGACACTCTATTTTACTGAAGCTGTAAAATAGTAATTTCGATCATTAATATTGCAGTGTCTTATGCAGTTGGGGAAACTCGGCCAATGTCTTGTCCACCCTACGCGAAATTGTACGGAGTCGGACAAATCATGATAATGTGGATATGATATGCTTGTTCTAACCTCGTCTAATGCCCGGGTTTGTTAAAAAATCGATTTTTTGTACCCAAATAAAAGACAACATAAACCATCCAAACAAGAACAGACGGGCTTCATCTCGAAAGTTCTCGTGATTAGTTGTGCAGAATTGTTATTCAAGGCAAAGCTATGTTATCACTTCTATATCTGTCATAGAAATGAAATATTTGCGAGGTAAACGATAGTGTGGTAGTAAATGCTTCAGTTGTATTTAGCTTGGGCGATGCTACTCTGCAGCTCCGCGAGAGTACAGTAGTCTATCTCTAGTATTGCCCTACATACCCGATTTCTGTAAAGAAGGCCACAGGCATTTCCACTATATCAGACATCCTGAAAACCGCATAACGTGGCTTTGAGTCATTTTGTTAGAATAATAGAACGCATTTTTAACATATAACTAACAAAATTTCCGGTGGCGGTATTCATACTGCAATAATACTTGAATGAACATGTTTATTGCTGGCGCCGATCACGGAATGAATTCCAAAATGATACAGGAAAAACAACAATTATACGTGAGTATACTGTTTTTAAATGATCATATTATGGATTTAAAAATATAAAAACGTAATTTATTTTAAAAATAAATAATATTTAAAAATATTTATGATGGATGTTTTTATTATAATAAGAAAAAATTGTTTTTATATAGACAACATTCAACTTATGTAAAACCACTTACATTACTATTACAACAAACTTTTTAAAAGAGCTTCAAAACATACTAACATACCTACACAGATCACGCCAAGTACATCGACATTGTTACATTACAAATGATTGTTATTATCGTTATATGATTATCGTATAACAAGCAAGTCAAATCACTGGCATCCTCTTTTCAGTCTTAGTTAATTTTCTTATGGCTGTTCCACAGATATCGGATATCTCTGAAATGTCTCTGAAATATCTTTATTCGTAAAATTGGTCTAATAAGTGCCAGATTATCAAGCGACCCTGAATTAAATGCCTCCGCGATTCCCCTTGGGTTTGATTGTTCTATGGACCCCATACATAGTTTTCAAACACTCGACGTCACGATGGTATCGAATTTTCTTCTTAACAATTAAATATTAATCAAAAATTATTTTCAAACAAAAGCAGCTCTATCAAACGAATTTTCATTGATTTTCGTTTCTTAAACGAATTTCTAGCATGAAAATTGGCCAAGAATGAGCTCCATTTTTATTATGTAACATACGAAAATCCACTTACTTTAACCAGTTTTTCTGGAAAAACTGGCCTACATATTGACTACACTTGAACATATTGTCTTCCCGGTGCTCTATTTATTCGTATATTCTTTTTAACAGGCTGTGTCATGGTGTCAACTGATACAGGGGAAGGGCAACGTACTCACAGGGATTAATGTTTTGATTTTATGGATTTTACAAAATCAAACGCCCTTTTTGGCATTGAAATAATTTGATTATAGTCCAATGTATCTTCTCTTCTTTACAATTTACTTATTTTGAATGGGTATTTTCCGAAGCAAAAGGGGTAGATAAAAATACAAAAGTTTTGTTTGAAAATAAATGAAAAATATTTTTTTCAGTTAGAGCTAAGTAGGTAAATTTTGCTGTCAAAATAAGAATTGCATAAGGAAAACTTAATAACTTATTAACAGTAATTTAATATAAAATGGCCAATATTTCAAAATGTACCATTACCACCATGCATTTTTGCAATAGGCAAAAGTTTTTACAACAGAAACATTAAGTTGCAAACCAAAAAATAATTTTTCTATACCTTTTAACTGAGTTTATACTAATTTTATATTGAATAGACAGACACAGTAATTACTTCTAACAATTTCCGTTTTGAACCGATAATATGATTATCGAATAATATGTGATATTTCTCATTGGTGGATCTAACGTTAGTTAATCTTCAGTCACTACCAAAATGTTGTAAAAATTCTGTGAACTATTTTTATTTTACAAAACTAGTGGAATGATTTGCCATATTTTTAACCCCCGACTAAAAAGAGGGGAGTTATCAGTTTTATATGTCTGCGTATCTGTGTGTTTACCTGTCGATCGTAACTCCTAAACGAGTGAACCGATTTAGATTTTTTTTAAATAATTTGATAGAAAGTGTTCTTTGTTTTGTTTCAAATGCAAGTTAAGGGTTCTGTATCCAAAATAACTAGAAAAGAGGTGATTATTTTCAAATTGCTGAGTAGATTTTCCTGAAACGTAGCTAAGAACACAATAACAAAAAAATATTTAATCCGTTTAGGAGCTACGATGTCATAAATGAATCGATCAGACCTGATTTTAAGTTGGAAGTTTCTTTAAACTTTTAATTTAAAATTTTCAACGCTTAATATAAAAACTTTGAATAAATTACTGTTTCATGATTGATAAATAGTTTTGATTATTTTAAATTAATGGCATGCTTCCTGCTGATAAATTTTCAAAAAATAACTTCTTTTTTAATAATCGCAAAATACGTAATAGTTCATAGAAAACTTTTGATAACAACGTCATAACAGTTTCTTTGAAAAATGTCTTAAATATTATTTTATCTTTAATGACATTCAAGCAAGTTACGTAAGACCTTCAATGTAAAAAATGTAAATAGTATTAAAATGATGTGTATCCGGCATGATTTACATTTCATTTAAAAAAAAAATAAATAAAAAATTCTTCTTCTATATAGATTATGATAAAGATGATGATTGCGGGTGCGTGACAAAGTGGCCATCATCATCATCACCGGACGAACACACCAGACACATAGACCTACATCTATCTAAACATTCTACATAATAGTAATTATTATAATTTTTATCTATGTTCATAAATATCGTCTAGAAATACAGTGTATTCGAAAATTAATATATTGTGTGTATGCTTGAGAAAATGGTATCCATAATTTTTGAATAAAAATAAATTAAATTAAAACACTTACTTTTCTTGGTCAAGCGACTGATCTGATAATCAATACAATTATGGTCAATCGAATCAAAACGCAGGACTATGATTTTAACACTGTATATGTATGTATGTAAGGAAATGTATGCAATAAAGTTACTGCCTTAAAGATATATCGTATTTGTGCTTAAGCATTACCAAAAGGAATGAAATAAAAAGCTGTTATTTTATAAAAATCGACTAAATAAAACATGGATCCCTGCATAAAATAAAATGGCAGATCAAAATCCAAATTCAAAGGTTTTAGATTTCAATAGTTGTAGTAAAAGCATTCCTGAAAAGGTACAACAATTCAACTATTTTCAAACCAAATCTTTGAAATGCAATAGCTTTTGATTTTGATAAAAGTGTGAAAAAATTTTGATAAATGTGTTCATAAAATCACTTATAATTGGTTCACTTCGATAACTGAAAACCAGGACGTTAAAAGTGAGTTTAAGTTCCCATTTTGTTACAGGACGCATTTTGTTAACCGTAAGAGGTAAAATTCAACTGACATGTCTGTTATTCAAAATTTGACTGCCATCATATTTGAAAACCTTCTACTGGATGATTTAAAAGGTGCAAACAGAATTTATATTAAAAATTTTCAAACTCTCAGTATCGATTACAACATCGTAAATAATATAAGCTGTAGAATAATTTCATGTATTAATATTAAATACATTTTATACACATTTATGTATTTTTCATTTGTATTAATTTTCTGATAGAGACGCTTTTTTGTTATTCTTGAAAATCGTAACCAAAAATAGGATATTTTTTTGATTTAAATAGTCTACAATCAACAAGCTTTTATTGGACCAAAAAGTGCAGAATAATTTTTTCCATGAGCCACTCATACTTGACTAGCTCTACAAATTTAAAGAGCTTTGAATTATCCTTGATATTTTAAATTGAGCGCCTCCAGCTTTTACAAATATATATTACATATGCATGCAAAATTTCAGCACAATTGGAAACCGAGAAATGGATCCAAATTCCAAGACAAACAAGTGAAGTTAAGCAAATACTTTTTAACAAAATGTATGTAATAGTGTGTGTCTCTCGTATTCTTGTGTAGGTGTTTGTCTGTACCAAAAATTTGCCGAACGATTGAGGCGTAGAAATAAATATTTTGATTGATGTAAAACAGCTCACATAAAAACAGAAAAAAATCGTTCGATTAAATTGTCAGAAAATTTGGTAAAAAATTCCTCTTAGAACACTGATTAAAAGATTGCTGAGCTCGACGGTTTTAAATGAACATTTTTTGAGATATTTTGAGTCAAAATAGAAAAATTTAAGCAATATACCTACGAAGTCGTTTATATGCCGTAATATTCACCCAAATATGCATGGGTATATGCATTTTTTCACATTTCTTAACAAAATATGAAAACTCCGAAAAAGAGATGACTAAAAGTGAAAATTAAAATAGGCCAAAATATACGGATGATATAAATATGTATTTTAAACTACTAATAAGACAAATAATAGAAAAAAAGATCCGACATGGACAGTGACGTCAGAGGTTACTACGTCATATGCTACCATAGGTACTTCATGATAAATTCTGTTTTATTAGAAAGAGATACAAACAAATCTTTGATGGCTTTTATCTTGGTTGCTTAAGGAAAATCGAAAAATAATTTTCGAAAGCTGTTTGTTACATTAATGAGATTTTGTTCAACAACAAAAAATCATTCATATTCCCATTTTACAGAGATTAACTTTAACCAAAATGGAAAATACTACAATGGAGATGATTACTAAGTTTTTTATCACTTCAAGTGAAGACTTATCACAGCACGGACAGAAAAGTGAAGTTCATTATTTTTATGGGTAATGTGGCAAATTCGATATCAATCATCTACCTAATTGCCTTTATCTAGATAAAATAATCCACTTAATCGGAAAGCTATTAGTCTAATCTCCAAAAGTCGTATCCTCCACGACATGTTCATTTATATTTTTTATTCTGTTTTGATTTAATAATAAATATTTAAAAAATTATAATAATTAAAATGATAAACACCTTAGCAGCAATTAACCCAAAAAACAAAAACAACAATGTGTACCCGATGTATTCGCTGTATATTAAAAAATTTTGTAAATTTAAATTATTTTGTTGGTTTAAAAGAAATTAAATTATTAAATTGTAATTAATTATTTCATAAAAATTAATTAATATATTTAATTTTTATCATGATTATAATTGTTTACACGGAGCGGCGATTACAGAGAGTCCACCATGCCAAGTACGATTTCTTTGATTAATTTTTTACTTTTTTGAGTGTCGAATTTATGGGAATCATATTATTCGATTTCCATAACAATTTTCGTGTATTTTTACGGTTGTTTATGTATGCAATATAGGGACAAGTTGGTTTTATCGTACCAGTTTTTAATTGGGTCAAAATTTTTGTTTGTAAAGAGACACAAATATGGATGAATTTGTAAATCAAAGTTTAATATCATGGCTATCTTATACAGTTTCCTAGAATTTAATTAACATATAGCCAAGAACATAGTTTTCACAAAGCCTGTTACTAATACGATAATAATAAATAAAAAAGTATCGATCCGGTGCCAGATTGTGGCATTCAACCAACGTTAGAAACTATGTTGTTATATAATGGGTTAGCGTTATCATTCTATGCATTCGTTCGATTCTGATTGGGAGTCTCATTTTCAACAAATTTCTTATCTTAAATGGTGCACATTTGGAAGCTGCAACTGGAGCATTTGTTAGCGTTGACAGTTGACACACTCGGGAGTTGAAACCCAAGTTTTCTTTATTACAAAATAAATATTGAAATATTCGGAATTTGGACATTTATCTCATTTCGAAAATGGACCATAATTTTAATTTACAAAAATCATCTTCAATATTTGCTGCAAAACAAAAGAGAGGGTGACACTCTGTGTAATAATTACCTTGAATTTTTGTCAACATCCTCAATATTTTTTCAAAAATATTTTTATACACCTACAAAATAATAATTACTATATATGGATGTACATTTTTATGAGAAGGTTATGCATTTGTTGCAATTTTTAAAAATTTGATTCTTATCTATTTCTTATTAGTCATAAAACGTTACCAATCTCTTATTCTCGAAATCTTAAATAAAGATATTAAGATTTTACTCACGTAAATATGTATATTTAAAAAAATCATGGTCACTGTTTGTTTTATTTATTTGAATCAAAATTTGTTTTCAGAGTATTCACTTGCGGTTTAATGGACCAAAGTTTCAATTTTACCTGTTATTTTCTCAGATTTGCATTTCATAAATATCTTCATTGAAGTGCAATCAGATTTTTTCTGAAAAATTATAGGAAAATAATCAAATTTCAAAGACTTTTTTATGATATGATAAGGTTTCTCTATTATTTATCATAATAGGAATTAAAAGAGTTAGAAAAATGTATTTCCTGAACCATTTTACATAACGACAAATAGGCTTTTGACCACTAAGAATAAATCGGTTGGATAAAAGTTTCTAATAATTAATTAATCATGATATGTAGATAAAATTAATTTTTATAAAATATAAGGATTATTATTATTTTTTTATATAAATTCTTTAAAATTATACATCCGACCACGTGACAGAAATGAACCAATCAGATGTACTTTGAAGGTACTACGTTACGTCATATGAAAGGCTAGGTAAGTATGTAAGCTTAAAAATGCAAAAACATGCAAATACTTGTAAACTTGCATATACAAAAATGATTGCATGTCACGGTTTGATGTCATTTCAAGACGCCATGTGACTCTACAGGATTTTAGAAGTAAATTTGAATGGGTTTTTTAAAATGCAAAATACATAAGGTAAATAGTGTTTTTTTTAATAATACTTTCTTAGTGTAAATCGGAATTTTTCCAAATTAGGATCTGTTCGCCGTCCACATTTCAGAAAATTCTTACCTCCCACAAATTTCCCCTTTTGGATAGAACAGGATCCAAAATACGATATATAATTTAGGAATAAAGTACTGGCTTTTCTTTTCCGACCTCGGAGTTCCATTCAATTCAGTCCTCCAAAAAATATAAATGAATTTTTATGTTTAATGGCTCTTGAATGCACATGGCACCACGGACAACTACTACTGGACTATTAATATTACCTTCATTTTTTCAATCGAATCGAAGTTATAGTTCTTCTTAAGTTGTCAGATTATCTATTTTCCTTCTACTATCATAAATACACTACTTTCACATCATGACAATATTCATATTATTTATTTAAAAATATATTTTTTTTAAATAAAATGAAATTTATTTTATATTATTATTAAAATGAAGACGACAAAATTTAAATAGCAAAAGACTTACATGAAAGTTTTATTTCCATAAATAAAATGACATCTTTATAATATACAAATGAATATATTAACCTGTGATGATGATATACGTAAAATCATATATGACAAAATCTCAAATCTTTTATTACAAAAGTCTTTTTAAAGATAAGACGTGAATATGATCTTTTTATGTCACACCTGGAACTTTCAGATGCAATGAATTATCGTGGTTATTTCCATTTCACTGATACAAACAAATTTGGAAAACTGATCAAATTAATGGGACCATACACAAATTTCGTCACACAATTTTATGATTTTTATCCCACCCCCTCTTCGTTGACACATTGCAAACCCCTCCCCAGTTTTTTTACGCACACAATCTATTTTTCATAGCTTCGACTTGCCTATCTGGATATTTATCTTCCACCCCCTTTTTAGGATTCCAAAAATAATCTTTATTCCATTAACCCACATTCGTTTATGTAATCTCTTAGTTAAAAAGTAAAAAGTTTCCTGAAGGATTCTTCCCAAAATCAAATCATTTGTCACAGTGTAGAGGAAGAAGAGATGATGTCTTATATTCTCTGCCACTGTCCAGCTCTTGCCATGAGGAGGTGGTCTTATTTAAGCCAGCCTCTCTTTGACGACCTATCTGATTTAAAGTCCGTTGACATCAAAGCACTAGTGCTGTTCTTAAACAGCTCAAAATGGCTCATAAAGTAGAGGCCGGGGGTTGACTAACCCTTTTTTAGTATCACAACGGACCCCATGGTAAGTGTGTCCCATCTCAGAGCAGCCACTCTAATCTAAGCAGTTGCAATTGTATAGTATTAGAGGTCAGTACCAAGGTAGCATCTACCAAGTAACATGAATATTTTCAGCTTTGTATTTTTTCTGGTCTTAAGAAGGCTTCTGCAGACGTTGAAGGTGTTAAGTTCAGTTATGGATCGTTTTCTATGTTTTTTGAATAGTAAAATCAATGGAGATACTGGAAAACTGACCAGTCAGGTGATTCAAAAACCATAAAAATCGATTCGTCAGGTCAAAAATATAGGAATTGATTTTGTCTAACACGCCAAATCCACAGCACTCTTACAAACGACTGGGGTATCGAAGAATTGTTATTCCTCAAAAAATAAATATCGAGGCTACATTCGCATTAATGATCCATTGAATCGAAAAGCAGTCTCCTGACTATAATTTATAAGTTACAGGAATCAGCTTTTTTAACTCACTAATTTTGGGACAATTCGTATAGTTCGCAGCAGCCTACATAGTACTGCAGCTTGACCGATTTTTTTTAAATACTGTAAGAATAATATAGTAGACAATCAGAAATGTAAAGCTATCACGAAATTTTAATAGCATTTTTGAGGGCAATGCAAAAACTTCCTTTCAACGTAAAAAAAAAAAAAACTATAATATTTATTTTTACATAGAAAGTGAAATTTTCTAAATAATATTATATGATGATTTAAAATGATTTGAATAATAAAATATATAATATGATTCTGTTGTATAACAAAATATAATTTAAATATGTATACATATCTACTTTATGTCTTCTTTAATTCGATTTGTATAGGCAATACAAGAAAAGTAATGGGACACTAAGTGGCATAAGATCTAATAATAATTTAGTTCATATGATGTTTAAAAAGTACAAATAATAATTTTTTTAAGTACGTAAAGTTAGAATAAATTCTGCGGTAGTAAATTTCCAAATAAATTATAATTTACTAACATATTTCATTCAATAATTTTCTCAATTATGTCTCCGAAATTATTAATTTGCCTAGTTTCTTAAAACAAGATATTAAAGTAGTCTACACTATTTCAACGGTGCTGTCTGACTTTTATATTATAACTGACTCCTAGAATATACACAAGCTAAAAACGAAACGAGTTATCTTCAAATTCTGGTTTAATTTGTATATCTTGAAAAATTTGCTCGGCAAGAAAGTTTTGATCAAGACTTTTTCATAGGATAGAAAAATTTATGATGTAAGAACTTAGTTTAATTATTTAAAAAAGAAACAAAACTTCCGTTCAACATTGTCTTATTAAACTTCTCATATATTTTTTTAATTGATAATAAGGCAACAGTGTTATTTACAAGCCGATAAACTACAATGCAGATCAAAACTCAAGCTAAATGATTTCGATAGTTTTGGGATAAATTTTCTTGCACTCAAAAAGTTTAAATACTTTATTATATTTTGATATTTAAATAACGTTGCATTTGTTCCGGGAAAAAGTCAAAATTTGATTAAGCACAATAAACTGGAATTTAATTTAAGAGGAAAACAGGTGGTATTGATCATTGTCTTCAAAAGTTTGTTGCAATAATAGTTAATTTTTAAATGCTAAACTTTATTGTAGCAACTTAACTGAATTTCTCGACGCTTCCACCATTTGTACATGCTTAAGATTGCAACTACAAAAATGTGTTTCTTTGTCAATTTTTAAATTCGACTATTCATTCAAACAAAATTTTCAAATTGATTTCTAACTAAAACAATTACAAAATTTGAATCAAGTATAGGCAAACTGCAAAGCAAATTGAATAATAGTTTTATCAACTGCTGGGGAGACAAATTACTAATCAAACGATTCTTTAATATTTATGACGCCAGTAAATTGGTTTCAATCTATTATAGAAGTATACATACCACTTTTTTAGTAACTTAAATGCAGAAATTTTGTACTTAAAATTCAACGCTCATATTCGTAATAATCATAATATGTATTTCATAATCATAATATTCTTTCTTAATATGGTTACTATCTAAACAAAAGTAATAAGTTAATTTGCATATGTAATACAAATTGTAAATATGTAATAATTAGATATCGGATTTTTATGATTTTATAAAAAAAAAATAAATAAATAAAAATTCTAGGCTTAACAGGTTTTGCACAGCATTCAGACTTTAGCCACAACGTTGTTGAGGTTCATATCTTCAATTAAATAAAAAATTGGCTTTAATCGTACTTTTTTTGTCGTCTGTACGTTAAAGACTATAAGAATTTGTTTTTAAAGTTCAAACGGGAAAAATCCATGCGAGGTGCCTCCGTCGTGTCTTTAATACCAGTTAAAAATATTTTCTCAAGTTGTTCACCAAGACTGAATTTCATAACCTGAATCCGGAAAAGATATAAGCCCCCGGAATCGAATCGATCGTGGACCTGTTTACCATTTTGCACCAAATTAAGTTCACCTGCTATCATTCCAAGAAAGTGCACTGAAAAAGAGCATTTTGCAAAAAAACGAAGCAAAAAAAGAATTGATACCTCCCATGATCGTGAAACATGATGCAAATATTTCGAAGAAAGTCTTTCTAGTATTATTTCTATTATGGGGGTTTATATCTCTCCTGGTATGAGTTACAAGTTCTTGGTGGTAAACAACATACCACTTACTATATTCATTTGAGATCTTGAAAAACTCCCAAGATTTTTTTCGAACGTTCTTGTAGCGAAAACTGTAAATATGCTTTATATAACAGAATAATTCAATCTCCACTTACTTAAACCATACAAGTTGTATTTACAGTGTATTAATAATTATGTAATACAAATTCTATAATTAGTATGCAGCCTGTTTTATGACAAAAGACAAGAAAATTGTTGATTTTTTGTAAAAAAACATTATTATTACAATTTGCCAACACAATATTATTAGCCATAAATGAATGGAATACAAAATGGGATTAATTTATTTTATTATCCACTAAAATGTATTCATGAAATTTAATAATCCGAGAGATAATAGTCGAATCTTTAATACCAGTCGAATAGTCGAATCTTTAATTAACCCAATCAGAAAGAGATATAAACCTCCACAATTGAAATTCCGTGGAGACTAATTAGGCATAAATACATAGCGAAAGATAGGCATATAAATTTAGGTGGACTTGTTTATCACTTTGCAACCAATTTCGTCCACCTGCCATCATGAAGCTGACGATTTTTGAAAGAACTTTGGGGAACATATATCTTCTTCGGTACCTTCCATATTCATGTTTCGCAATGCAAATATGTCGAAAAAAGCCTTTCCGCGTTTTTTGCATTGTTAGAAGTTTATATCTCTCCTGTTGAAGGCTACGAGTTCTTAGTGGTAAACGATATAACACTTATATAGTCATATGGGACCTTAAAAAATACAACATTTGTTTTCGAACACCAGTGTTGATCTGATCGAAATATAGATCTATAGAATATTTTAGTAGCTGCTAGTTTAATACAAGATTAATAAAATTCAGTTTATGAATCCATGATATGGTAGTTAGTTCCACATTCCAATTGTGATAATTCGAATTAGAAGTTAAATTCAAACATTTATATGATTAATTGTTGGTCACTGGTTGGTGCAAAATTTTGAATTTTGATTTGTATAAGATAAATATAATATAGTATAGAGTATGACATCTAGAGAAGTTTAACTGAAGCAGCAAAATATCAAGTAGAAATAAATACACGTTTGTTTGTCTTTTGTTTTATATCGGAACTTGTTTTTATATAGTTTTATAATAGAGGTCTCTTGTAATAAATAATTTAAGTGTGTGGACATGATATGCGATAAATATGTTATAATAATCAATGAGTCTAAGATAGAGGATGTTTTTTTTTTATCGACAAAATATAAATGGCTTGAGCTAATAGCTCACTCTGCCGTTAATACATGGAACACAAAATTCTTATATCCTACGCTCCCTCTCGGGAAAAAACAGAGTTATAATTTTTCTTACGTACTATATTTGAACTATTCATTTACGTGATAAGTCACGTGAAAGGCACTAACTTTTATATATACACTAGCTGTTAAACCCGCTTCGCTAGGTTGTTTTTGCTCATTTAATCTGTGTGAACGGAACAGTAAGATTTTTTTGGCCGATCCCAATATTATGTCTACATTCTCTGTGTGTACGGAAAAGTAAGGAAAAGATCGATAGAAACCCATGGAACATTCAAGAATATTCGAGAAAGTTCTAGAAAATTCGATAGAAATCCATAGAACATTCCAGAATGTTCGAGAAAATTCTAGAAAATTCGATAGAAATCCATTGAACATTCCAGAATGTTCGAGAAAATTCTAGAAAATTCGACAGAAACCCATGGAACATTCCAGATTGTTCGAGAAAGTTTGATAAAATTCAATAAAAATCCATACAACATTCGAGAATATTCGAGAAAGTTCTAGAAAATTCGATAGAAATCCATAGAACATTCCAGAATGTTCGAGAAAATTCTAGAAAATTTAATAGAAATCCATGAAACATTCCAGAATTTTCGAGAAAAATCGAAAGACATTTGCGCCGGTAGCGCCATCTAGTGAAAATTGTACTATTGACAGTGGCGCCATCTATTGAAAATTATTAGAACAATTTTTTTAATCTATTTTCTATGAATTCCTAGATCATTTTTAATTCCACCCCCACCAAACTCCCTTATTCACAATGCACCCCCACCAAACTCCCTTATTCACAATGGGACCCTAAGGGCTACCCAATGACATAATCCCCTACCGAAGGTCAATGGTTAGTTTTAGGGAAAATCGGGGACATACAAACAAACACTCTCTTTATATATATATATAGATTATAGCAAGCAAAGTAATAATAATATACTTAATATTAGATATTTACATTAATTGAATTAATAAACTTAGCGATAGGAATTACAGCGCTAGGATTCATTTCACTTAGAAAGGATTCGATATTGTAAGGTGGATAGAATTTAACTTTTATGAGATCACTAATTAGAGATTCTCTAGCTTTTTCATACAATTTACACTGCCAAAAAACGTGGTTTGGGTCCTCATGCCTCACCACAAAGACACTGATCTGAATTTACAATGTTGAATCTAAATAAACTACTCGCCAGAGAGGTATGCTCACTTCTTAATCTATTTAGAGAAACTATTGACTTTCTTCGAAATTTAAAATTTTTAAACCACGGAGCTGCGCCTCCTTATGTAACAAACTAAGTTTATAAAGCTGATCTTTAATGATTGGTTTTTGCTTCTCTGATTTTAAGTAATTTTTAAGAGAAGTGAGTACACTTCTAGAATCACTAAAAATACAGAAATCGTTTGCATTAATATGAAAGAATTTTTCCAGAGTACTAAATATAGCCATAGCTTCAGCCGTAAAGATAGAGGCATATTTAACTGTACGGTGCTTTCCAACTAACCCAGTCGATACATCTAACGTTGCAAAAAAATTCGTGCAAAAAAATGTAGAGCCTTCTCCGATAATTTTTTTTCACGTTTACTTCGAAATATAGTGTTAAATTTTTTTTTTCTTAAATCTAAGCTTTATTTATCTTAATACAAAACTGAAAGAGTGTGGCAAATGACAAATCTAATTTGGATTAGTTATTTGATTAAAATTGAACACAGATTTGAAAAAGGATCGAGAATTTGATATATATAAACTTTTACTTAATAATCTATCTCGCCCTAATATCCAGTTTGGTTTCAGTACTGTATCTTTTAGCGATAGTCTCAGTCGCGTCAAAATCAAATATGCGAGCAAAATAAAACAATAATTAAATTTTTTTAAGTATAAGTGGTTGAAAATTTATCGGCGTGGACCGCAAATGTTTTACAGCATTACGATCCATTTTTCGGGCCAGCCTATTAAACTAAAATATTTAAAACAGCAAAATATAACAATTCATTTAATTATATAGTTTTTTAGACCAATTATCATAAATTCACGTTGTTCAACCACTAGCTTATTGACCCTGAAAAGAGATGTTAATGTTTTTCGTTTAATTTGCAGGTAATTAGATGTTTAAAAAATGTATGTACGAATTGGAGCTTTATTTTTTGAAACTATATATTTATTAAATAAAAACACCAAGACATTAGACAATGTTTCACCTTAAGTGATTAATTGTTTACTTCAGCCATTAATTAATTATTTTTTTTAATATTGGATTATTGATACAGGTGAATAGTAATTATCCATGGGTAAAATCATGAAAAAGTTACAGCGGGTTAGAAAATCGTGTTTTAAAACAAAAACAAAATTAGTGACACTTTTAGAGAAACGAATCATCATATAATGCAGAAATTAATGGTCTTAAACTTTTTCCAAATGTCCATTGTTACATGATTTGTCCCTACATTTTCATAAAAAACGTTGTTAGAGTAAAAAGTACTTCTTTTAAGAATTATAAAAAGGAGAAGATAATCAATGTCATCATGAAGATTTTTCGATATGACTTCACCATCACTGCCTGGTCTACATTTAGTCACAAAATTATTAAATTATTTCATAATTAATTTATATAAAATTCAGATATAAATTATAATTATGTGTACATTTATTTTTATATAAAAATATGTAAACAGTTTCAGGGGATTTTTTTTTGAAATTTGCAAATTATACAATTAAAATAGCCATGAAGGTCAAGAGCAATTTATTTCAAGTCAATTATATTTATTTAATCTAGTGGACGATGGTTATTATTTACTATACAGATTATAATATAATTAAAATATGTCATAATTACACATGTGAAAATGATTTTTAATAGACGGATATACGAGTATACGGGGCGGTACAAAATTATCACATTGGAAGAATAAAAATAAAAGTTCCTTTGAAGTTTCTGAATCTGATGTACCATTAATTAGTTATTGATAATAAGTTTGAAAATGTCAATTGATAGTTTGGGCTATAGAGTCCATTTGATGGATTGTTCGGCAGTGATGATACTCACTAGGAGGACTCACTCGATTTAAAGATAAAAGTCCCTTGACTTCTCTTAAATATTTGCTTTCCATTTGCAATCCATTTTCAGATTCATTTCAATGACATGATTTCCCATTATTATTATTAATTATTATTATTTACTCTTTTGCATTTTCGATTTACAGCCATAAGTTTCGAGAAATTATATAATAATATCAATCATTGATTTAACTTTGTAATTTCGTCGATAATATTTGTTAGTGATTAGATCGGTGGAAACTTCTGCCACTATTTTTCCAGTAATATTTCTGACGCTGGAAGCTTAAGGTATACAAATATGGTCGACGCATGCAATGGCATCGATGTATATTGAGGTTTTCTGTTCTTAGACTACCGAGTCCAAAACATGTTGCCTATCTTCATCAAAACCATTGAATATCCGTAATTGGCTGATTTTTACAATCCTTTAATGTATCACTAAAGTTTTTGCAGATTTAAGATTTCTTTTAGTGCAGCTTGTGCTGTGTTGTTCTATTAATAAAATTAGAAGATTAAAATTTAAAGAAAATTTACTACATTTCAGCTTTTAACATTTATATTTTTTTCTTATTTTAATATTAACGTGTCGTCTTAGGGATTTTTATGGCACGCCATTTTACTATTTAATGTCCGAAAAAAAATGATCGTAATAATAATACATTATTATTATGTTATCATCATAATAATAATCATTTTCATTATGTACATAATTTTAATTCAATCATTTTTATTATGTACATAATTTTAATTCAATCATTTTTATTATGTACATAATTTTAATTCATATTAAATAGTAAAACGGCGTGCGATATATGTCCATTATGTACATAATTTTAATTCAATCATTTTTATTATGTACATAATTTTAATTCTCTATTTCCATTATGTACATAATTTTAATTCAATCATTTTTATTATGTACATAATTTTAATTCTCTATTTCCATTATGTACATAATTTTAATTCAATAATTTTTTTTTAATCTAATTCAAATAAAATTAACTGATTTATTATTATGTATCATCATAATAATAATACATTTTTATTATGATGATAACATAATAAAAATGTATTATTATTATGTATCATCATAATAATAATACATTATTATTATGATGATACATAATAAAAATACATTTTTATTATGTTATCATCATAATTTTAATTCTCGTCTCTCTTTTCTCATCTTATCTTATATCAATCTCTCTTTTACTAAGATTTATTTTACAAAATATAAAATATAAAATATAAAATTTCTGATTGAAAAAAAATAATTAATTAATTTTTTTCTCGATAAAAATTTGCCTATTAAATAGTAAAATGGCGTGCCATAGATTTTTGTGTGCTCTCATAATGTTAATTAAGTTATTACAAATGCGAACAAATTATTGAAGTTTAATGTTTTTACTGATGTCGAAAGATAGAATTTGATTGATAGCTGCAAATTTCTTTCGATGCATGTTCAAACTATGTCCAACAAGATTAATGAACAAAAAAAAAATAAAATATTATTTTCTATAAATAGACTTGCATGCTGTGATACGTCGATAATTTTTTAGATTAATATACTCACACATATCACTCAAATGATCCGTATAAGATCACTTATCGACTTCAGATTCTCCACGGTTGAGGATACGAACATAGATATCCAGCACATCATTTGACAAATAACAAAACCTAAAGTCACAGGAAAATCGAGGAATTTTTAAGTTAGACCTTCAATAGTTAAATATCTAAATGTAAAAAATGGCAAAAGCTTTCTAAGAATCTAAAATATTTCATAATTGGATTCTAATTATAGAACTATTTTCATAACAAAGAAAAAATTCAATTACGATATTAAAACATAATGAAAGTTGTTACGTATTTGAAAACATTTTTTATAGATATTTATAAAAATTATTTTAAATAACATAGAAAACTTATATTTTTGGGTGACAAGTTGTTAATTTAAAAAAAATATGTTTTTTTTCCAAATATGGATTATTGTTTTGTTTATAATAATGTTGTTAAATTTTTATTATGACCATAAAAAAAGTATGTTTGTTTTGTTAATATTTCATTTCCAATATTTTATTTGGATTTATTTAGACGCCAAAATATTGAAAATTTGGAGGTAATACAAAAGTTATATACTTATATTTAAAAAAATGACCCTTTTCCGGCGCGTACAAATATATTAATTTATTATTACGTTCGTTGAAGATAATGTCTGCTTTTTAAATATATATATAACGTTTTTAAAGAATAAACTTTTATGTAGCTTCCATGTATTAAATATCAACAAATTTCGACGCGAACGAGTTCCTTAAATAAAATTATAAAACGGCGAGTTAGTTAAATTTATTTAAACCCTAAAACCTTAAATTCACATTGGACGTAGAGTCCATAATCATTATTTACTACTTGATAGAAAGTTTTTAAATCGAATTACAAAATTGAAAATTTTATGTGTGATTCAATATTTAGCTTGATGTTTGGACTAAAACAAAATTTTTCGAATTAAATTTTTAATTTGATTTTTTAAGCTCAGTTAATAGTACAGGAGACGGTTAAAGGTCGATCTTCATCGATCTGGTAACCAGATGGGATGAGACATATTTTTTAATGAAATTTTATTGATTTTTAAACGCTCCTATCATAGTTTTTCCAAAAAAATTTTCATGGATATTTTTAATTAATTTTTTCCATGAACGGTTTTTTTTTTCAGATAAGTTCATACCATTATTTTCGTAATTAAATTATCTTCTTCTGTTACCGATTTCGATTGATGAACAGAAAAGTGTAGATCTGTTCATACCATTTGAAGAGGTAAGTCAATTTAGGTAAATACATCGATCTGTTTACCAATTGAAATGGGTATCGGAAGAAAGATAATGTATTTACAAAAATAATGGTGTAGGCATGCATGAAAACTTTTCGATAGAAAAATTATGATTATATCGATAGAAAAATTATTTCTTAGATCATAATACTAATTATTCCCGAAAAGTGGGGAGTGTTTCCCCTAAAGTGACAACAAATTAATACTACACCTAATTATCAAGATAGGCTTAGCATTGAAATAGTGCGAAGGTTTTTCTTTTGTATTGGGGATTTTCTAAAATTTTGAATTTAATATTATTACTATTTCTTTCTTTCAAGCAACTTCAAATGACGAAGAATTTAACATTGTTACACGACTCGAATGGAACGCAACCCCTGTATTTTCTATAAATGCTGTAATGAATGCAGTACCGTACGTAATTATTCATCATTCATTTACTCCAGGCGAATGTCACACGCAAAAGCAATGTGCTAATGCAATGAAATCAATTCAAAATTATCATCGGGTATGTTTATAACTTAATTAATCAATTTTTAATTTAAAAATTTTAAGAATAGTTTGGCTTCAAGACTGTATGACTCATACTATAATAGATAAACCACGCCTCATGTCAGAATTTTTGTTAGCGCATGATGAAATTGTTCTGATGAAGGATGATTGCCCCACACAAAGTCAGATTTTTACTAAGCCACCTTGGAGCGTACATTTTCATACAAAATTTCCAAAGACGAAAGGGTTTTCCATTAATTTTCTGAACTACAATTTTCTCTGAAAGGAATAATAATATCCTTGTATCAATCGGAAAATAAGAGATTAATTCCCATAATTTTTGAGCCTAGGAAAATTTATATACATTTTCCTCGCGCTAATTCTTTTCAGAAAATCTGACTTCCGTGACTGTATCCCAAAAATCCCTCGAAAGTCAAGAAAATATATTATCATTAATTTTCAAAGTGAAATCGTTAATATGCCTTTGATAATATATACAGGAGGTTAATAAATGGAATGATATTGGATATAATTTTGGTGTGGGTGGTGACGGCAGAGCATATCAAGGCCGAGGCTGGGGACATGTTGGTGCACATGCTCCAAATTACAATAGTCAAAGTATTGGAATCTGTTTGATTGGTGATTGGAGATGTAAGTTTACAAACAGTATTTTACCTTATTTCGAGGAAATCAATGTCAACGATTATTCACCATAAAGTAAATTTTGATAAGCCTCCCAATCTGCGATTTGCTTATTCAAATACCCGTATACAGTGACAGAGAAGATGAGCTATTGTCTCCTCCTCCTCACCACTGTGATAACTTCTGTAGGTCACTCACTAAGTATGCCATTTAAAAATAATATTGTCCAAAATTTTCCGATTTTTCCTACGCCACATCCGAAAATGCATTTAAAAACAACTCTCTAGGTCTATATTTTACTTAGCATTTGTTGCACCTTGTTGAATTTTCAAAGAAAAATTTTAATTTCATTTTATCATTTTAAATTTCCTATTGCATGTACCGAAACTTCGTTTTTTGAATTTTTTTTATTTCCTTTTTTTTTTAAATTTTAGACTTTGTTCCACCCGAAAGTCAACTCGAGGTTACCAAAAAATTAATTAAGTATGGCGTTGACCAAGGATTCATTCAAAGCAATTATACGCTATATGGACATCGTCAAGTACGCAGCAATACAGAATGTCCTGGTGATGCATTATACAAAGAAATACAAACATGGGAACATTATTCATCCATTGTTACACCATAGCGTTTAAGTGCACAATCAACTCTAAAAAAGATTATATTGTTTCCAGAAAAAATAAATGTAATTGAAATTTTTCATAAATTTCTTGATCCCATTAAGTACAGAAAAAAAAATTTTTTTGTGCATCGATAACGGCCGCCATATTGAACAAATTGATAAATACAATAGCAATAGCTCCATATTAGATTAAAAATAAGAAAATTATAGTATTACATTAATCCTCATCTGTGTCTTATTTCATAATATCCCAAGCTCATACTTCTGCGATTTGAGAGAGCAGTTTCCCAGGGTATTTATAGGGTATTTCTAGGGTTTACAAATGTATAAGTATCTTAAATTTTTATTATACCTACTTCCATGTCAACCCAACCAGATTCTATTTAAATAAAGTGAGAAATTATGAATCATTGCATATGAACTATGGGAAAAAATAATTTCGACAATTTCCTAAATATGTACATACCGTTAAGCTTGTTTCTTTTAAAATAAAAAAAAATCGTAGCGAAGGAGCTGCGTTAGCTAAGCGAATTCCTTCAGAGATTGAACAAATTTTAAATAAGATCGAATATTGCATTTTTATTTTTCAAGAATTTTTATATCGAAAACTAAGCGTTTAGAGAAAAAATCACAAGAGTACTTTTTTGCTTAAAACTGGTCAAAAAATACAAAAATATTTTTTTTTCCAAAATTTCACCAGTCACAATCAGTACAAATGCAATAGCTCCATTTCCTTCAGCAATTCGCTAAAAAGTAATGTTTATTTTTGAACAAAGGACCTTTGTTTGGAAAAGTTTTTTTATCAACTCAATACATTTGCCTTTATTTGCAAGCAGATAAGGTACAATAAAAAAAAATTTTTCAAAAAATAGAACCGACGAAAATTACCTATACAAAAATGCAAAAAATTATTTTAAACTACCAGTTACATACGCCCAACATTTTTCGTTTCCATTCTTAAAAGTCTTTGAATAGTTATCGAAAGTTATCCAATCCAATGATAAAAGTAAAAGAAGTCGGCGTAGGAGTTTGAGTACGGTATAGCTGAGAAAATACTTACACTTCATGAATAAATTATAGATACAATAAACCTATTGGGTTTTCCAGCTAAGGGATACTCAACCTAGATAGCGTTTTAAAGAGTAACCCATATCAACGAAAAATAATCTGTTATTCACAACAACGTCAATACACATCAGTTGTTTTTAGACACTTCCGTGTTAAATACTCCATTAAGATTCGATTTAAAAAAAATTTCAATCCTTGTTTTATTTATTTCCAAGGAATAAAAGTATTTTGATAAAAGCAATACTGAAACTTGAATTTGATTTAATCTAATAAAAATGATTTATTAAACCAAACACAAAACTGGTGAACAAAAAACAACTGTTTTATCGAAGAAGACGTTATATCTCAATTGAAAAGTATGATAAATAAACCAAATCACCTTGAATAAAATGTTGAAAAGTTGAATGTTTTTTAATAAACATATGGGATTCCCCAGATTGAAATTATCAAAGTAAATATGTAAATACTATGTGATCTGTACTATTTATTACACCAAATGTTATAAATCAAGCTCGTAACCAGAAATTCCATCCGGAGGAGAGATGATTGTTTCTTGAAATTCAATCAGAAAGTTCTAAGAGTGAAGTTTTCAACATGTATAACTACTCTGATTATCAAATAGAAAACTAGTTTCTTATTGCCCACATGAATCATTGACATATTTACGACTTGTTTTCATGGAATTTTTGTTTCTGATGTACCACGTTTCAAATGCATTGAGTTTAGCTTCATTTACATTTTTTAATGAATGTCCCAGTTTCACACGAATATAGTAGTGCTTTGCAAAATATAAGTTTTGCAAAATAATTTTTTGCGACCCCCTTAGAATTGTAACCAAATTACCGATGTTTTGTTAAAGAGAAAAAACTGAAGAATTTAAAATTTCTTAAAACGTCTTCAAGCAAACGATTGAAGTATCATTGACCTTTAAGCTTCGACCCTTTCATTTTTCCTAAAAACTTCTGTGAATAAAAATTATTCACCATCTGCGTATAAATAAATCTGTACAAATAATATATATATATAATATAATAATTGTATTGCTACTAATTGTGTTGTTTTATGCAGGAGCGTACAAACCGTCACATCAGTGGTAGCAATAATATAGAGTCCCCACACCTGTAAGTTAATAATTCATTCCATTTTTTTCAATGATGAATTATTTATAAATAAAAGTCCATCACTTATAATTGAAAAACAAGACTTTTGGTATTTTCTAAAAGCTATTTTGGTATTTTCTTGTAAGCTGGCTTTTTATTCGTTTTGATTTTTCCGATTATCTTTTAGCGATTTAATGGAAATTACATATGGCAACTTATTTTAACTGTCAATCTTTTAAAACAATAAAGGCACCGAAGTGTCGCAACATTATGTGGAAAAATACAATGGCTACGCCCGTGGTTGAAGGGGATTTTTGTTTGAGCGAGACACAAATATTACAATTTTAAAATTCCTGACTCATTGTAATATCGTTATGATTCAGTATAAATAAATTAAAAATTGCAGTATACTGCTGCTGAAAAATTGTCGGTAAGTTAACAGGTAAAAAACAATATGCGAAATAGTGTGAGTTATTCTAATGATTTACCTTAGAAAATATTTTTTGAAATTTTGAATCTTTTAAATTGTGTATCATTGATCGATCCTGAATAGCGGTTTTTCATGGCCAAGTAGTGGTAATGTGTTTATCAGCCTATATATACATGTATTCTTTTTAGGCACACTAGTGAGTAAAACCGTGGGCAGTAATGAAAATGCAATACGGTAATCACCAGACGCCATAATGCGAAAAAGAAAAAATGAAATTTGATGAACCATGTTAAGTGGGGTATCATTGAATAGCTATTAAATTGACAAATCGATTGATATAAGAATCATTGAAATTAGCTAGCGCATTTGTTCTCTAGAGCGCCACAAAGAGCCAAGAAAGGTACGAACATGAAACTAAAAATGAAAAGAACAAGTCGAATAGTTTACATAGGGACTTAAAAGTCGGATTAAGATCTAGACCGGTTTAAATTTTCCCATTAACGTACCCCGACTAATTAAGTCGCTATGTAAACTACTGGACTTGTTTTTTTTTTCAATTTTTATTTAACACAGTCAGGTTTTTTGATTTTTTTAATTCATTTTTTTATTGTCAATTTAATTGTGATGAAAACACCACATTTTTAAAACTACAGAACCATTTTATACAGCTTCTCTTTAATTTTATTATCTTTATTTTAATAATTTATGAAGCTCTTAGCTGCTGGGAGTATACGAAACAAATTTTGTAATTACTTCATTTCAATGTTAATAAATCACAGAAATTTTTAAAAATTTTTTAAATAAAATTATTAAGAAATAACTGACAGTGGCTGTGATTTTTTATTACAATATGGCAAAAGAATCACAAAATAAACAATAGCCCACCAAAAATTATCCAAATAGAACATCTTATGGCACAAATAGTTCATGATAATAATCGAATACTCAGAATCGCATAGCTACTTACTGCTTCAATACTACAAAAACATTTTTAAATTTTTTTTATATTTAGTGAAACAGAGTGTTAGTTTCACTTATCTTTTAGTAAGTAATCGCATGTTATGACGTCAATCTTAGTGAGTGTAATGTGATTTTTTTTGAGAGTTTTGATTAGTAAGTCATTTTTGTTGTTGTCAAAAATACTCATATAAATAATTATTTTATAACAAGTAAACAAACTTCTCGTATATAATCTGCCGTTGCCTGATCCAGCGCTGCTAGTGGAATATTTTTGGATTTAGTGGAACTTCTATATCGTTTCATTGTACAGGGCATTTCAACAAGAGATTTAAAAAAAAGCAATACTTTTGTGAAAAGAACTGATAATATAGTAGACATCGAAAAAATGTATTCTTAATTTCCGACTATTTTTCCCAAGTTCTGGCAGAATCCACCCTTATAGTTTGGAACGTTATTCTCTCTAATATTTTAAAATTTCCTTACTCATACATCCATGAATTAAGAAATTGAGGTCGTAATCTGATTTTAATATAAACATATTTGAGATAAATACACAAAATTATTAGTAATATGTGAATCAATACTTATCTAGGGGATTTTAAAAGTTTTTTTTTCTTTTTTTTGTGTTTTATCATCAATTTTCAAATGTCTCAATCAAATTTTTTGTAAACAATTGATACAGAGCTTACTTTTAATGACGTACCGAATACCCGCATCCTTATAAGTAAATTCTTTGTTTATGAATATTTTTTCTTAGTATTTTATAGCAAATAGAATAAATATATATATATATATATATATATATATATATATTAATCATATATAAATCTTTGATGCACTTGTACGTTACGGTGTTATCTCGAAATTTTATAAATACATAAGACAAAAAATAACACGCATAACACGATTAAAGTCGTATAATACAGAAAATGGTATATTTATCCTTAATTTATTTCACTACGAACCAGGTAAAATACCTTTTGAACGACTCATTTACTTGGATGAAAGTAAATAAATCGCACCACCAAGATTTTAAGTGTTGTTTACAGTTAGTGCTGTTACTCGCCCGTATTTCGTTTTCTTGATTCAGAAAAAATAATACCAAGGCTTTGCAAATTTCGTACAATCACTATTGGGAAATTTTCATTATTATACACATATCGCCTCATATTCCTTAAAACTTTTTTACTCTTATCAATCATATGCTGCACATGTTGATTCTATCTCTCATTATGGCTCATTATCACAAAACGCAAATAATAGAATTATTTCACATTTTCGATCATACACTGCTTATATTTTTCTCATACTTGATTCTCTCCAGACACAACCATCAATTTTGTTTTATTCGCATTGACACTTCGTTTTCACTTTTCACAGTACTCTTCTGGAGCATTTAAGGTTCAGCGCATCCAACCAACGGTTTTTGCCACAAACATGACGTCACCTTTTCCCTTAATACATGGTGACGTCGTATAATATCATCTATCCACTCATACATATCGTTAATATACAACAGGGAAAAAGGTGCAGATAAATGGCAACCTTACCTGATACTTTGTTTCATTTCACAGTTGATACTTACCCTTCTAACACCCGAGCGAGTATTGCAAGTCGTAGATTGGTAAACAGATTGAATAAGCTGTAAGAGGTTGCTCCTGCATTTGAATTCTGAAATGTGGAGAAGAAATAATAACAACTTCATTAACGTCTTGAAATACACTTTCTGAGAGTAATTGGTTGTTAGTGTAACCAAATGAATATATGCGAGATGGTAACCATGTATCTCATTGATCTTGCATACGATCAATAAGAAATAAGAATCAACAGTTTTAAGAGATTACCAGGTACTTCAATGCTTCGAAAGCTTTCTCAAAATTAATGAAGCACAAGTTCGTGCGCTTGATGGTTAAAGGTTTATCTATAATTGTCTTCGAAAGGACATTATTATTGTACCACATATTCTTTACGAAAGCCAGCTTGATCCTCATTGATTATATTATTATCGCCAATCCATTGCCATAGTCATTAGGATAAAAGCTTTGCGTAAATTTTACTTAGACTAAACATAAGCGTTATTACTCCGTAATTACCAAAATCGCTGGAATTTCCCTTTCCTTTGAAGATGTTATTAAACCTGTGGTCCAGTTACTTGGGTACTTCGTATTATAAAACATGATATTGAATACACGAATTTAATAATTTCATCCCTTCCTGGTGCCTTATTATTCTTTACTGAGTGTGTGACTAATCTTATATCTGATTCATGAGCAAATACGTCGGAATTATCTCAACTTACAGAGAATGCTGCTATATAAATCAGTTGTGAGTTTTCTATTTCATGTAATTTTATACTATCAGTGTGTACTATCAATTTGAATTAATTATCATAATTTATTAATTAAATTATAACAAATACAATTGATTATTGTGTCAAAAGTTAATTTTTCAACTTTTTATAATATTAAATACGGAAACTATATTCGTACTTCGGAAAAAAATGGTCACATTTACAAATTAAAATTTATTTTTTTAAATTACTTACTCCTCAATTAATTTTAAGAACAAAAAAGTATCCTTGGTTCATCGTTGCATAAAATAATACCTACTACTGCATGTAAAATGTATACTATTTTACTACCATTGTTGCTTTTACGTAAGTGATTATGTTTTACGTTATACTTTTTTCAGTTTCATTTAAATATGATTGTGTTACCAAGATGGTTTCCAAATTTTCGTCGTTAGCAATACTTCTTGCAATAGTAAACATGTCGAAAAAACACAACGCATTTATACTTATACTACACGTAATTGTTCAAAATCAAAGATCTGGTCTGTTCAAGTAGTGTAAAACTTTCTATAAGCGAGGTTGAATAAGCATACGCAATGTGCTATTCGTTTTAATTTTTTTTATTATTTTAATATTTAGGAATAAGATTGAAAATTTTTTTTTCCAAAAATTATTAAAAATTTAAACAAAATATAAAATATAACTATTTAATGGATTGCAAGATCATGAAAATACCCAATTCAGTCTGTATAAACTTTCGACTTCTTGCAAAAGAATGTGCAGTCGAGAATTTTCGTTCTATAATTCTGATATTCTATAATATACAAATGTTGTTTCCATTTATTACTTTAACAAAAATCGAAACGGCTAGAAGAATATTATTATAAAAGTGTCTTTATTAATTTCTTCTCTCATTTAGTTGTAAATTTGCATATAAAATATAAAAAGTGGAATTGCAAACTTAAAACAAAAAGTTGTAAAATTAATTTATTTTACCTTTAAACAAAATAACGATTATCATGGACTTCCACAAATTGAAGCTCTCAACAATCAATAAAATATATTAATTATTATAACAGAAAATTGTACCATGGATCTGGTTTCTCGCGAAGAATGGCACGCTAAACCACCCAAAGAAGTAACACCAATGAAAAATCCTGTACCTTATGTAATAATTCATCACTCTGAAACTCCAAAAGCATGTAATACAGAGGCCGAATGCATTCGTGCAATGCAATCAATGCAAAATTATCATCAAGTAAGTTTTCTTATAACATTTATTACCCATAAAACTATTAAATTAATTAGAAATTCATACTTTTTAAAATAATAGGAAACCTTGTTTTGACGAACTTCGAAAGCAAAAATATCAACAAATATGCTGTTCAATTTCTACAAAATGTAGGCCATTTTCAAAACATTGTTTGAAAAAAATTCCTAATTTGTAAACAAAAAAGAACAAACATTTTTTATAAATGTTTAATTTCATTTCTACCGAATTTATTATTATTAATATTTTTTTAGATAAACATTTCCTCAATCTTTTATCATTAATAGAATATGAGTTGAACATTTATCAAATTTATGGTCTTTGAGATCCTTTTAAGTTCTCTTCCTCTATGTAGATCAAATGTTTACTCGTGTCAGTAATCGAAGAGTGTTGTCGAAATTTAGCTAAGGAAATTAAAGTGGATATCCAATAAGCAATCAAATATAGTTTCATTAGTTTTGCATACAGTAGTTGAAGCACAATTTTAGTAACATAAATTCCATTCTCCAGTCAAAAAATGTTCGTTATCGTGAGCTAAAATAATAATTTTTATCATTAACATAGGAAATAAAAAAATGGAATGATATTGGATACAATTTTGCAGTGGGAGGTGATTATAGAGCATATATTGGACGAGGTTGGAGTGCAGTTGGTGCACATGCTCCAAACTATAACAGTAGAAGTATTGGAATTTGTGTGATTGGAAACTGGTCAAGTTAGTATAAAATTTTACTAAAATTTGAAAATTCGTGTAATTGCATTTGAACAATAAGGCAAAGTGCAAGTTGAGGCGCATCTCGGGGACGTTCAAGTCTTACTATAGTAAGCGGAAGTTTTTATGTGCTCATTAGTTTAGCGCACCGAGTGAGGTTTCTGTAATTTAAAGTGAACAGTCTAACTAAAATAAAATTAAATGGCTTTTGGAAGACCGTCGGAAACACACATAAGGACAATTAAATTGGTCTTAAAATTCTGTACACAATTCTTACAGAATTGTAATCCGAGGTATCGTGAGCACCAGAAACCGAATTGTTAATTTAGTATATTTTTGGTTAATTTAAAATGCAATAATTATTTATTCTAATAGTATGTTTTTAGGTTCTTATAAACCGCATTCAAATCCGACTTATAAATTTTTCAAACTACATATGCTTTGTTCCTGGGACAAGTACCAATATAAGCCTAACATATTTTAAAAAGAACTTATTTTATTTTTATAGAGATTCTACCACCAAGTAAACAGCTACAAACTGTGAAAGACTTAATACAATGTGGTGTTGATGATGGTTACATCAGTAATGACTACATATTATATGGCCATCGGCAAGTACGTGCTACAGATTGTCCGGGAGATGCATTATATAAAGAAATACAAACATGGCCACATTATTCACCAAATTGAAAAACAAAAAATTAGAAAAATATTATTCTCGAATAAAAAATAACAGTTGCACTATAAATCCCAGGAATAAAGATCCCCGTAACACATTTAAACAAAGATTGCTGAGAAACATTTGTTGAGTTATTCCAAATTGACTTTTATTAGCTTTCTATAGATCAGTATTATGCAAGTAATTGAATTTTTCATCGAATTCAAATAGTGCCATATCTTCCATATTTTGTTTATTTTCTGTAATCCCGAAATCCAAAAAATCGTTTAGTTTGTTATAAAATAAAATAGTCATGCAAAAATATATACTTATTTACGATAATAATATTTCTTGGTTGTCAGGTACAAAGGGATTTAGTCAAGGACAGACGTAGTAAGGTATCGATGAACTTCGATTTTTAAGATACAAATTTTAAATATATTCCATGTAATTCGACTCTTTCGGAATAAGTCACCTAACATAGATTATCCAACTATGACGGGAAAATTTCTGACAGTGAAGATGCTTTATTGTTATATTATTTAGTATTATTATTATACAGGAAGTTCCATTTAACTTGAAACTGAGCTTTGAGACTTAAAAATAAATAATAATATCAAAAAGTTTAAAACAATAATTTTAGAGCATAAAAAGTTAGTAAAATACAACAAAAGAGCCAACACAATTGGATTCTTAATGGCATAAGATAAAGGCAAAGTTTCAGTTGGAAGCTTGTTCATCTTACCAAGCCCTACCATTTTTGATGAAACACTTTTGCGAAAAATGGGATACATCCGCCAGAAATAT
This sequence comes from Chrysoperla carnea, assembly GCF_905475395.1. Lineage (NCBI taxonomy): Eukaryota > Metazoa > Arthropoda > Insecta > Neuroptera > Chrysopidae > Chrysoperla > Chrysoperla carnea. The sequence goes on from NC_058341.1 coordinate 35,432,153, forward strand.
TAAAAAAAAAGTTTATATTCTTAGTAGAATAGTTGAAGAGAATTTATGATAGGTATTAAATTTTGTTTTGTATTAAAGGTCGTATTTTAGTTCACTTAGGTTAAAGTTTATAATTTTAATACGGAAGTCAAATATTTATTAACATATTGAAATATTTTAGATAAATCTAATTAAGGCGAATACCTATTCAATTTAAACTATAACTCCATCTCTAATCATTAACGAACCAGGTACGATTTTTAAAAGAGCTTGTTAGTCCAGGTCAATCTCTTAATACTTAATCAGTATAATTTTTCTGCTCTAGCTTTTTTTTTAACTTTTTTTTTTTGTAAAATATTTTCTTAAAGTAGCAATTTGTCTCAAGTTAAATGCGCCACCCTACATATAATTGTGTATAAATGATTTTATTTTCAAAATAAATATTTTAATATTAAATATAATAAGTCGTTTTTTTTTGCATATTCTTGTTTAGAAAATAAGAACTAGGAGCTTATCTGACGTAAATGAAGATCAGAATTATTTTAAATAATTTTTTAAATTCTATCATAATATTTTTCGTATAGATTTTCGTTTGTCAGTTACACAAAGTTGAAAAATACTAAAAAGTAAAATTTTTCGTTGAACAAACTTTTGATCCTGCAAAAAAAAAAAAGAATTTTTTCGATGAGGGAGAAGTTTCCTTTTCTAATTTATTAACTGATTCCATTTCTGATTTATCTACTCTATTGAAAGATGGTGGATTAATATGCTTGAGGTAGAATCCATTTCATAATAATATGCATATGAGCAAGGTGAAAGGAACCCATAAATTTGTTTAAATATGGGTATTTAATAGTTTGATCTTTGGCTTTAAAGATCATTGATGGCGTATTAACATAATTTCAATAAAATCCCCGAAAAAAATCGGTCAAGTACAAGTTAGACTAGCACACGAAGGGTTCCGTACCATCGCACAAAATATTTAACATTTTTCAAATACCTTTGTAAAAGAAACAAGAAAAGCGCTATAACAATATGTAATTATTATGTACTATGGTTTTTTTACATGTCAGTCAATTTTGAATTTGTCATTGTGATTTTTTTGTTATAGCAGCAATAATAAAACTTACTCAAAATTTCAGCTGTATAAAAATTACGGTTTGTGAGATACGGTCTGATGCGTCAGATACGTTGTCGGACGGACGGGCATACTAAAAGCGGAGTCTTAGCTATGTGATTCCGTTTATTACCCTTCGAGTACGAAACACTAAAACGAATTTCATTAATAAATTTTATAATCCAGAAAAATGCTTTGCAAGACATAAAGTATACTCAATGTCACAAAAAATGCTCGTTTTAAAACATTCTAAGTGTTACTATTATAACATAACATATGATGCGTACGCTTAGAATGTTTTAACTGTGGCACTTTTTCTGACAGTGAGTGTACATATGGCGGCCGTATTTTATTATTGTTGATAAAATTATTTAGCTACTTATAAATTTAAATCTTAGTGTAAATAAGTGGAGATTCATGGATAATCTTTATTACGGGTAAGATATAAAATTTTATTAACTTAAGTAGGTACGATCCCAAATGAAGAACGTTTCCTTAAGATGTCTTACCTACATATCAAGTTTATAAATGTTCGTAAAGGATTAAATAATACCTCTTTGGAACTAAGTTTTTACATTAATTTAAAATCACAATAAGTAAAAATATTTGTGTAAGTAAAAAATGGATATTTTGGTATTTTTCGATTTAAAATTTTTGAAAATTAACTTTTTTAACGACTTCTACAAAACATTCCTGTCCTGGAGGTTAAACGAGAATTTTCGTATAATTTATTATTGTCGTACAATTTATTCAAGCAAATAGTATTTATTAATTTCAGGTATGACAAATTAATCTCCAGAAAAGTACAACCATCGACAGTGGTCAAGAAAATATACAGAAAATAATCTGAGATACACTCTTTCATCAAAAGACGAACAAGCATTATTTTTCCACCTAAATAACGTAATTCTTAAAAATATTTGGTTTCTAGTTTTCAGGTTTCGAAATTTAAGTGACACATATCAAAAAACTGATATTTTACTCTCACTTTTGTCCAATAACTACGTCTAGTTTAACACCTTTCGTTATTAAAACCTTTATGCAAACTAAGTTGCTTTTTAGTAACTTTAATATAGTAATTTAATTTAATAGTAATAGTAAACTAATTTTTTAAATAAATAATCAAATTATTTTATCAATATTTAATTTTATGATTTCATTTCAAGTACCTATTTTATATAATTAAGAATCATTTTTATAAATAAATAAAACTTGAAGATAAGGTGCAATTTCTAAGTGGTTATAAAAATTCATTCTTTCCTTTTTTATTCAGAAAAAACAGGTAAAATTATGAACATAAAATACAATTATTATTTATTATGTATAAATATTTATACAAAATATATCAATCAGGAAAATATTTCAAATATTTGCAAGGAAAACAAAATAATTTACACAAGGAAATTGTTTCTTCTCCATTAAAATTTTCATTAAAAGTAATAATTTCCGAGTTTTAGTCAGATCTTCCAAATAATAAGGAAATAATCAATATTTACAAATATTGAGTAATTTTCATCGTGTTTTGTGCAATATTGATTAATTAGTGTATTTTATGCTCGTACAAAACGCCAAAAGATCTAGACCCACATACTAACAGTATTTATTCATTATTTTTGACACTAATTACTAAATCTCAAAAATTTGATTTCGTGAAACCAATAAAAAACTACAAAATGTCTGCTAAGAAACTAATCGACTCGGTTGTATTGTTTTTACCTTTGTTAGAAAATAAATATGAAAATTCACTTCCTGAATGTATATAAAAAAATTACTGCTTGGATAATTCACTTTCTGAGAGTTGATTATTGTTTTGACACCGAAAATCGAAATAAAATTTTAAATCCTTTGATATGTATCTTTATGATTTAGGATGCCCTTAAAAAAAAGCGAGTGTTTCGCGGTCTGTTTATCGAACAAACATTCGACCAAATATTTGATGAATTCGAAATTTTAACTGACTCTATGGGGAATCAATCTGATTTCAGTGACAGCAAAGCTGAAGATAAAAATGATGTATTTTGAAGGGTTGAGGTGGAAAAGAAAACATTCCATTTTTTAATAAGAAAATGAAAGTAATTACGATAAGTAAATTTTTATAAAAACAATATAATTTATTCATTAAGTAAGTAACAGTTGCCAAGATAATCCAATTTTGAAGAAAAGCATACAATTTTTGAAGTGTTTCTTGCATTTCATTTCTTATTTGAATTTATAGCTACACAATAAATTTGTAGCAACTACTTCTAAAATTACACACATACGACTGAAAAGTTTGGAATTTCATATTAAAAAATTAAAATATTTTCCAAATTACTAAAAAAAAAATTGAAATATTTTCTTTTTTTACTTCTCGGCTAATGTTTTGAAATACAAAAATTTAATAAATCACAACATTATTGATCTGACTGTAAAGGCCACATCCACCATTTATTATTTAAATTATATTACATAAATTACATCTTGTCACAAAATTTCAAATACAATAAATAGATACAAGTTTTCAAAGTAATTGAAATTTATTCACTCATCATCGGATTACTGGTACACCTTTGCTATAATCATAACATAATTACTGTTGCGCGTATAGACAAGATGTGCCAACAGAATTGGCTTCATTACATTACTATAACAACTAAAACAACTAAAAAATTTGTACTTCTATCAAATTATCATATTTTAATCGAAAAAAGTTTGCAATTATGCTTGCCATTTGTTGTAGATTCATTTATACGGGCAGGAGCACAAGTCCACGTAAACTATTTGTATAAAAAATGAATGTATTCTTCTTTCTCATCAAATTTTTTGTATACTAAAAGCGGGATATACCAAATTTAGTCCGAGTACTAGACACCTAGTATCAATTCGTAGGTATACATTAATAAAGCAGCAATAAATACTAAAAATTCTAGCGAATTATCTTTGTGCTCTAAGATGTACGACAGTTTAAAAAAATTAACTGTTTAAGATATACAAAGTATTTTATGTACCTACCGACAAACTCCTAAAGGTTGTAGGAGACATCAATGCATTTTAACCCATAAATCTAGGTAGATACCAAATCCCTTTGTTTTCGTAATACAGATACGTTAAAACTGGCATTTTTACGGAAAAAAATGCAGGTACAAAATTGTGTTATTTTTCTGTAAGAAGAAAATTCAAAAAATATAACCCCTAGTAGCTTAGCTGGTTAAAGTGTAATAAATTCTGTTCACGGTATGCCTAGGGTAAAGTGTCTATCCCCGTCGTACATGTACTAATGTCGATGTACTCAGCCTTTCAAGAAAATTGGGAAGTTAAAATAATCAGCGAAAAAGATGGTTAAGCACGCACAGGCTACCACAATAGGCCTCCGATTACAATATCTCCAAAAGTTTCTCGTTATGTATATGAAACTACACTGTAAATTGATTAAATGGCCGATATAGATACTTACTAAAAGAATCAAAATAATATTTTCAGCCCAACACTCATGCAAACTTCTTGAGTTGATTTATGTAAAAACAAGGTTGGCATGACTTCCCGTCTAGTGTACAATATGTTTGGTTCCTGTAGCTAAAAATTGTTTTAAATTGTTGGATAAAACACACCAATTTTCTGTTATACTTGGGGGGTTTTTTGATTTTATACATTTGACTTTTTATCAATTTGTAATAAAATTATCAATAACACCGAAATTTTATGACGTCAAATTTTAAGAATTCAAAAAATTTACAATAACAAACTAATAATATTTTTTTAATAGAAAAACTGGGACCTAAGTGTTGTAATTTTGATGAATCATTCAACTATAGTAATTTCAAATAGATGTAAACGAATCAACTTATTTTAATTCGCCACACCTACAAGTGTAAATAAAAATAATTTTTTGAAACCTCTTCCGTTAGGTTTCAATGGCTGTCCGAGATGGTCATTGGCTCACAAAAAATTGGTGAGTTTTTTTATTGCTTTCTTTTAATAGATTAAAGCTTTTTATTTGAATAATCTTTAAAAGATACATAGATAAAATTTGTACAATAGATAGGAAATAGTCGAACAAGTGTAGTAAAAAATTTAAAAATATATAGTAAAATACATTTGAAAAAAATAGTTATAAATTAAAACTTATATAATAAATAAAAGGACTACACATTTAAAAAAAAAGAGCACTGAATTTTACACATTAAAAAAAAAAAAAGAGGGAATCACAAACAAAATAGCAAGTGTCAATATCACAGTTTTAAAATATCACAAAAAAAATTAACATATTTTATCACAGATGCACATCACTTAACTTGCACTGATGATGGGGGGGGGGGATGGCTCAGATGTTCGGGCCATCCAGTACCTTTGTGCTTGGTCACGGGGGCTGATCATGGTACTGCCTCTGTCTGGTTAGGTGTTCGATATAGATGTCGCGCGACCAGCGGATCGTGTCCGACACCATCAACCGAGCCATGGTCTGCGTATATTTGGGTGCTATTCCCAAAGACTTCGCAATCCTGTAGTTATTAGCTAGCCAGGCCCCGAGCGAACCAACGACAAATGCATCCAATGAGACTCTGTAGCCTTTCGTGGTTAACTCAGCAGCAAGTTGGTTATATTTTACAATATAAAAAATTTACAATAACAAACTAATAATATTTTTTTAATAGAAAAACTGGGACCTAAGTGTTGTAATTTTGATGAATCATTCAACTATAGTAATTTCAAATAGATGTAAACGAATCAACTTATTTTAATTCGCCACACCTACAAGTGTAAATAAAAATAATTTTTTGAAACCTCTTCCGTTAGGTTTCAATGGCTGTCCGAGATGGTCATTGGCTCACAAAAAATTGGTGAGTTTTTTTATTGCTTTCTTTTAATATTAGACTATAAATTTTGTCTGAATCTTTCATTCTCTGTTTATTCTTTAATTTAAAAATAGACACAGTTTCTGCAACTGAGCAGATATTTGTTATTCCTAAAAATTTAAAATGACCATCCTGTAGATTTATTATTTAAAGAGGTTACAAAATTTAGAGCCTTGTTAACTTAAATCATCTAAAATAATTCATATATGTTTGTTAATATTTACACAGTCAAATATCATTTCCTTTACAAGTATTCCTCTTAATTAATATAAAAATATTTTTTGATATGTAATTAAATTTTAGAACACTCAATACCGTGACATCATAACATTCTCTCTTCCAATATAATACGAAAAATGTATTAATATAAGCACAGTTTTTCGCATGATGTCCGGACACGTGAATTAATCAAAATCTACATCATACCATATCATAACATGCAGAAGTAGACAAGATTATTATTCAATAAATTAATAATACTAAAAAAATTTATCTATATTTTACAAATGTTTTAATTAATTAATATCTTGAAAAATAATTAAATAATTGGTAAATAATAATTATTGATTTAAATTTGATAATTTCTAATCAATAATTTTTTGATAATAACAGAAATAAAAACTTGGAGTATGTGACAAATATTTTAATTTATAATTTAAAAATATTAGTGAATTAAATAATTGCTAAATTAGTTAAAAATAGTTAAATAATTAATTCAAGATGAATGTTCTTCTACCATGTCTTCTTTATTTAAGTAAGTTTTTAATTCTTAATTTTAATATATTCGTTTATTTTCCTGTTAATTAAAATGTGAGAAATTTATTGTCATGCTCTAAATATTCTAAGAATACCAGTCTAAATATACCTGTCTAATTTTCGTCCGCCGGACTTCTTGTCTAAGTAGAATTTTTGTTTTATTGCTAGGGAAATGTTGTAATGAGAATAGGGGAGGTGACAAATGGTTCGAAATTTGTTTTCAATGTCTCCAAGTCTATTACAAACCAAAACATTAAAAATATCTGGTAAAACATAATCTTAAATACATTGATTTATAAGTAGGGGATTTTTTAAATTTTCTAGCTATAAATACTAGAGAATTGAAATTGAACGCATTAGTCATTTGATTATAAACAAAATAATGACTGGGTCAAGTTAATCTTACAAAAGGCAATCGGATAAGACTCATACATTTTGTACAAATTGGATTAAAAACAAAACTGTATAAGATATCAATAGGATTTTTATTTATTGTAGATAATGAATTAGTTTTATTAGTGTTGAGCGAAACCAAGACTGTATTTGACTGTTTGTTTAACGAATTTAGTGTAGAGCATATGTGAGCATTATCAAAGTACAACACCAAGTATGCTAGACAGAAGCAATTAATTACAAAAGGTCCAAGATCAATATGTAAGAAACAGCGCAAAGTTCAAGCCTAAGTGTGTAACATACAGACAGTCAAATTAGCCATGTTTTGGTCTTGGTACCCATCACTAATTTTTATTTAAAAATGATGATTTTAAGCGAATCACCATATTATTAGACGTACAAGGCTATTTTCATTTTCAAACATGCAATCCAATTACATTTCCATCTCACAAAAACACATGATATTTGATGAAAAAATCGATGCGTTTTTTTATTAAATGGCTTCTTGAATACGCAAAATTACCGATTTGGAGATAAGAACACAGTTCATTTATCATGTTTACATCCCCAAAAATTTACAGTTTGGGGTGGTTTCTAGTATAGAGGTGTAAATAGATTTAATTTTTTGGAGTTGAAAATATCCATCTTGTTACATCGAAGAAGTGTTAATTTAGATGCAATTATTTTTAAATTTAAATACTGTGGAGATCCAATAATGCCTAAAATTAAAAAGAAATCATAAAAAAAGATAGAAGAAGATTGTGTTTTTAAAAATACTCGAATGATTAAAATTTAATAACTCATACTAACTAATATTAAATACGCGGAATAAAAATTGACAAGTTTTTTTCATTTTAAAATGGTTATTATTATAAATTATTCTAATATTAGCTTTGATTTTTTTTGCCCAATAAACTGGCAATATTATTTTATGATTCAAATTGATTTCTCAAGGTCTTCTCTCAAATATCTTAGGTATAATGGAGCTAATTATAAATTTTATTTGTTGTCTCTTTTATTTTGTAATGATTTAAAAAGTACTCTTTTGGAAAACTGGAATAATTCTGTATTTTTGGGTATTTTTGGTTTTTATGACACTCCCAAATACAAGTCATCATGTTATTTTAAATTTATCTTTAAGCTCCAACGCCTATATAAAGGTTGAGGCAGAGAAGTGTATGATTTTGAAAACGATGCAAAACTCAAATTAATTTATTTTTAAAAGTTATTTTTTTATCATCTTAAAATACATAATAAACCATTTAAGAAATTTACAAAATTGTATTTTTAAGTAAATTGTATTTAATTTAAGTATATAAAGTTATTTAAGTTAAGCAATGGCGACATTTTCTTTTTCTTGAATCTGAAAAAAAAGTATCAGTGGAGAGAAAGAAAAATTGTACAAGATTTACCGATTACCAAGGTTGAAGCACTTTTAAGCAGTTAAAATCCTGTGGAATGTAAAGAATAACTAGACAGTTTGGAAAACGGCCTGCTCGCGATTGTGTACTGAATGTTTTAACTCATGGCATGTGGTTAATTTTGATGAATGCTTTTTTATAATGCAATCAAAGACAATTTACTAAAGTTGTAGAAAGTGATTTTTTTCTTCAATATTTTACAGCATTACCAAATGTGCACACCTCGTTGCCACACTATGTACATGCCAGTATAGCTTGAAATTTCATTGCTGTGTATTTAACTTTATACCAATACTGACGTCATAATAACATAATTTACACATATTTCAAAATTATTCGATTTATATAAAGTTTTGGCATTTAAACCACTCCCATGGTTACCTACAGTGCTATGAGTTAAAATCTAGTAAAATATTAATATCTAAAGTAAAATAATTTATTTCTAGGCAATTGTGATTTAGAAATCGTATCCCGCAGAGGTTGGGAAGCAAAACCTCCAAAATTAGTGGAACCAATGCCAAATCCTGTACCGTATGTTATAATTCACCATTCATATATACCAGCAGCATGTTACACAAAGCACGAATGTATTAGTGCAATGCAATCAATGCAAGCATTTCATCAAGATGATCGTGGATGGAACGATATAGGCTATAGTTTTGGAGTTGGTAGCGATGGGAATGCATATGAAGGTCGAGGTTGGAGTGCTGTTGGAGCACATGCACCAAAATATAATAACCAAAGTATTGGGATATGTGTGATTGGAGATTGGAGAGGTAAGATTGGAGTAAAATACATAGTGTATTTATTCAATTCTTTCTAGAGGACAATAAAGAAATTACTATTCTATCCAAAATATTAATTCGCAGCACGAATTACTGATAGTAGTCAATGATTACCAAGTTTTTACCGACACATTTGTCACAAGTGGATATGGAAACCCTTAATAGGTCGATATGTAATCATCTAAAGTGTTAAAGAGAAACAGTGATCACAGCACTGATCCTCTCCTCACTGATACAGTGCAAAAACGCTTTTTAGAGACACTTATCTTCAGGCCACGGTAGAGTCGTATGATTATTTTCGTGAATAACTATTTGTAAATGATAAACTAAAAACAAAATTAGCCTGTAACAAGTTCAGATAGTTGCCCTGTGATAGCCCAACATACTCGAGGAAAATGGCCGCTAAGTAAAATAATTTTTAAATTTTTCTTTTATAGACGATTTACCACCACCTGAACAATTGAAGACTGTTAAGAAGCTAATACAGTGTGGTGTAGAAAATGGTTACATCCGAAGTGATTACATATTAATGGGGCATCGTCAAGTACGTGATACAGAATGTCCGGGTGATGCGTTATATAAAGAAATTCAAACATGGCCACATTATTCACCAACACCAAATCAATCTATAATTGAAGATCATAATATTTTAGTAAATGATATTCCAGCTTAATTTGTTCTAAATATATATAATATTTATTGAAAAATTTAAACTTTTTGTTATAGACGTCAGATTTTAAGCATGTTTCGTCATTCTGGCATATAAATGAACGGTTTGTGTTTGATACAAAAATGTCATCCAAGTTATATCTTTGCTTATTTATTGTAATTATAAACAATATTTTTGGATATATCACAGATTGATGATGTGGTTGTGATGGCGAGCTAGATTTTATTAAGGTAGTTAATTTAATTTCTTCGCGTACAGCAGCAAATACTTACCTACTATAAAAAGCGTTCGCGTATTTTATTAATTTAGCACCCATTTTGTTAATTTAGTAAAATTATTTTAAAATACTTTTTCTGTAGATAGTAAGAGGTAGATAATGCATGTCAAATTCCCAGAAAAGGACGCTTTTTTACAGCGGGCATTTTCTGCTGTACAAGCTCAATGTTTTATCAATTTTGTTCCTGTTTTATTGTGATCGTTAGAGCCTAGTATTGTAGTAAATATATTTATTTTTATAAAAATAAATTTATTCTTTATTTTAAAATATTATTCTTTAGAGCAAAATAAGGATACCGAAAAAAATTTATCGAATCATATAGTAGGGTATTTAAAAATTATTTCTGTCAGTTGTTATCTTCACTTGTAATTGTATACTGCGACACTTTCTTGTACATCAGATATATTTGGTGGTTGAAAAATAAAGATTAATTAATGTGTTTTAATGCCACCAAATATATCTGATAACAGCAAAGTGTCGCATTTTTTTTGACCACAAATACATCAATAACATTATACCAAACTCACATGTAAATAACATTATTCGAAATAAATTATAAAATGAGATTTTTTAATAATAAGTTGTTTGAAGCTTAATTTATTTTATTTCTTTTATTTAAACAAAAAGTCATTATTCATAATCTTCATCACTATTTCCATTTCCTGGCTCACCTAGTGCAGTTACAAATTCTGTAAAACCAACAATGAATAATAAGTTTTGAAGTTTTTAATTTGCCGGAATTGTACGTATGTCATCCGAACAAGTTTCAAAAAGGAAAGGATTTTGTGGTGAATAAGATCTATTTAAACATATTTTTACTATTTTGCAATAGGCAGACATATTTCTAGTCTTTGATATTCAAATAGAATTTGAACACCACAAGATTTTCTGATAACAGAATAAAACATTTTCAGGAGCTCGTAAAAGAGAAGGAAGCATTTTTATTTGAGAATCAAATTTTTACTATTATGTACCTACCATTAAAGTCAATACGGCCATCACCATCCACATCAACTTCTTCGATCATATCTTCAACTAGAAATGAAAGTTAGAAAAATTATAAGCCTATAGCAGCCCGCATCATTGAAAATTTACAATATATAGAAAATTACACTTATAACTTGATTACAATGCCAAATATCGAATCTTAGTTATTCACGATAGTCTCGATAAAACAATGAAACATTGTGTGAAAATGATCAGAATCGGTCAAGCCGTTCAGAAGTAACCCGTTCTCCAATTACAGTTTTACTAAGTTTAAAAACAACTTAAGTCAGTTTTAAATTTAAGTCCGCTGTCCGCGATGACAAATTGAGGGTGTCACCAGAAGACTTCACTTGACCTGATCCTCTTTTCAATTATCATTTTCTACTAAAATTTACGTAAATAATTGAATTCAGCCTTGAATTTAAGATTACCCCGAGGGATAAACTGTTCTGAATGAATACCCTACATACCATTAAAATTTACCTAGAATTCGATTTAAAACAAATTCAGATGCAAGAGTTTCATTGAGGAATTTAATTCAAACCTACTTTCTTGTTCAGTCAAATCTTCGCCCATACATTGTAAAACAACTCGTAAATCTGATGAACTGATATATCCACGATCATACTTATCAAACACACGAAATGCATCTTGCAAATCTTGCAATTCCTGAGCTGCAACATTTGATCCTTTATCTGTAGTTTCAACATTTCCAACCATAGCAACAAATTCCTCAATACTTATACAGCCATCACCTTTATGTAATTATTAAATTTAATCAAGCTCATTTCATTCAAATTTCCAGACTCTTTCAAAAATAGTTATCAAATAGTTAGAACTGCCGTTTATCTACTTAAAACTACATGTGACAGTTATATCCCTAAATGTTCATTTAGCTTGTATATCAGCTAAATAGACATTTAGGGATACTTGGACTTATTTCTGGACAAGATAGTTCCGGGCATGATATATTACTAAATCAAGTTTTTATATATTTAATTCTCTTTAAGAAGCCTATTCTTGACCAAATAATATGATTGTAGTATATTTTTGCATACCATCAACATCCAATTCCTGTATGATTCTTTGTAATTCATCTTTTCTGGTAAACTGTCTTAAACCTTTCATGACAGATCCCAGTTCCTCTTTTGTAATCCTACCATTTCCATCTTTATCAAATAGACGGAAAGATTCTTGAAATTCTAAAAATTTATAATAGATAAGTAAGTTTACATATATTTTTATTTTGTAATAATAGCAAAACGGTATGAGATATCAATGTGGATTCTTCTTAATTTTAGACATAGGATCATTATAAAACAAAATTTCAAATACTATTTTACATATACCTTTCATTTGTTTTTTTGTTACACCTAAAACTTGGGTATTAGTTAAATCAGTTTGTTTTTTATTTCCATCAAGAAAACTTAAATCTTCTGTTTGTACTTCAGAATATTGTGCCTCATTTGTTGTTATTTGTTGTTCATCGCGATGGTTTATATCTGCTGTAATTAGTCCAGAATACTGTGGTTCGTCTCTCGCAATTTGTTCAAAATTTAATAATTTTTCACTTTTATTTGAAATATCTCTTTCAATTTGTACGTTTTTGTCATTATTCTGCAAAAAGATAAAAATTGAAATGTTAATCGATGCTTAATTTTACACATAATTTTTTTGGCGGATAATTTAGGCATGTGCCAAAAATAGTGGCGTATATATTTCCAAAATATTGAAATGTTATTCTTATGGACAAGGTAAACTAAGAATAAGGTATAACATCTCAATCGATATTTACAGCCCATGTTTTAAACGACTTATCAAAAATATTTCTCTGAATTATTATACATTTAGTATAAGTAAAGCGTATTTTGAGTCGACATACCAAATTTCCAAATTTACGAACAAGCGGTTTTACGTTTTCTTCGTAAAAGTTGGTATCCATTTTCAAAATCCAAGTTTATTTAAATAAATATTTGTATTTTTTGTACTTACTAGTATTTATAGGTTTCGAAAATCAATGTATTATTTTGCACCTCCGTATACAAGAATACTACAAGAAACACCGTTGTTGCATGATCTTATTAGAATGAAACTTGTCTTACACAATTTTATTACTGTGAGTTAATGACTTCTTAGTTATTTTTCTAATTAAAAAAAAAGGAAAGGAAGGGATAAAATTTTTTTCACCTTACCATTTATGAATTTGCAACTCAGTGAATTAAAATTTGATAATCCGTTGTTACCGAGAAACGCATTTGTACTCCCAAAATACATCAAGAAGATCAAATCAACCAGTAAAAATTTTAAAAAATTGTTTTTTCTTTTTTTTGTGTACATGGACGCTAGCATTTATGTTCATAAAAGTAATATAATAATTTAAAATTGAAATTGGCTATTTTTAATTTAAAATAAATAATACATTTTTTTAAATGAAATATGTTCAGTTTTGGTCCTAATTTTTGAGGCATAAAATTAATTTCAAAATAACTTGACAAAAAAGATTTAAAAGGTTCATGATAAGAAAATTCAAGGTCGATAATTTTAGATTAAAATGATTATAGTGTGCACAGTAACCTTCCGGAAAGTCAAGTACCTACCTAATTCAGATATCGCTTCAGGTATTAAACCCATACCACAACATTTTACTGCTCAAAAATAACTAGTGTAAAAAAAAAAGTTCGATTAATTGTACCTTGCTGTGATCACCATTTTCCTTTCAACCATTTTCAATTTGACCTATTATGGAGTGTCGCCGTTCTTGTAGCAAATGGCTTGAGATTTAACTCCACGGTCTAGAAACCTACGTATAAAATACAGAGTTATTCAATCTAAAACTCGGACCTCCCATCGAAGAGCCATCAAATAAAAGTCGCAGCAAGTTTTTTTTAAATCGAATATATTTTAAAATTTTTACAATTCACATTTAAGATAAAGATTTTTATTTGAAGTTCAAGAATATATAATTACTTAGAATAATTCTGACATGATTTTCAAGAAATTTTTTATATTTTTCTGATCGTAAAGTTTCAATTCTACATAATAAATCTTTACAAAAATTGTTCTAAATAATTGATTTAATAATTTTGGATACACAATTATAGGCTTTTTTTATTATAATTATATAAATATTAATTAATATTATTTGCAACAGACAACACTTATATGAAAAATGTATTTTATTATATTTTTTTAATAATATTAATAATTACATTTATTATAACTAGTAAGAATATTTTGAAATAAATATATGTCTTAAAGTTCGGGTACGTACGAACCAACCAACATATTAGGGCATTTTTTAATCATTTCTCTGTCAATATTTTCATATAAGAATTCTTTAACTTGAAAAAAAATGTAAATAAGTCGAATCAAAGTTTTTTAATAAACAAATACGACCACAATTATCACTTTATAGCCTCCACCTCTCTTGAAATGCACAGTTTTCAATTTTGTTGAACGTAAAATAGTCATAATTCATTGAGTTTATCATAAAAGTTGGCCATTAATTGTTTGTCATTTACTGTTTTAAATTTTTACAGAATATTTTAGTTTATGGTTCAAAATGATCATTATAGATCTTCTCCATCTATAATCACCTATAATCATCTTGAACCATAAATTAAATATTTCTGTAAAAATTTAAAATAGTAAATATCAGATTAAATTTTAGTTTTTTTTTTTTTTAAATATATCTTTATAAATTATAGCTCATGTGTTATTCTGAAGTATGAGCTATATTGCTGTACAGTTTCATTAAAAACCATTCGCTAGTTTTAGCGTGAAAGCGTAACAAATGAACAAACATCCTTACTTTCACATTTATAATATATAGGGATATATAGGGATAGGAATAGGGATAGAGCATAGAGATTGATCTACAAGAAATTATTCTATGGTTAGATTGAATTAATCATTCCTGGTTGATACTCGAAGCTTATTCAATTTCTTCCATTTCTGATTCAGATATAGAAAGAAGTTTAACTGCTATATAATTTTAAATTTCCAATTTAGAGGGCCTTAGTGGTTATGAACTTTAGTTGATTTTCAAATATTTATTTAACGTTTATTACTAGCTCACAAGTTCACTTTGGTCTTTTTGAACTGAGGCGGTTAAAAAACTTTTTTTGAGTTATTTGCATTTTCTAAGTAAAAAAATTCGGTGTGTTTTCCACGTTCTTAAATATATATTTACATCAAAATTTTTCGACTTTTTGATAATACAGATCTCATATTAATGGTTTTAAAAAATAATTATTGGTGGACTCCATTATTTTTGTTTTCAAATCAATTTGTTTAAAATTTGAATAAAATGTTATAATCTGCAATTATCGAATTAAATTTCAACAAAATATCTACATTTTTTTACATTCATGCAGCATAATAAATTCGTAATTTTTGGTCATGAATTTTTGATAAGTTTAAGAAAGATTGTCATATGATTATAAATTTGAAAACAAAATAATTGAAACAAGAGCTTTTTAGATGCTTTCTTTTAAATATGAATATACTTAAAGCCAAATGAAAATATCACAGAAATATCATATCACAAAAATTATGGTCATAATAGTTTTTTTAAATTATTATCAAACTACAATTATATAAAAATAAGTAAGCATAAAATGGTAGTCGAAAAAAGGGTTTGTCTCGTGAAACATGAACTAAGAAATTTAATCAAAATATGTAAATTAAAAAAAAAAATTATTTCACTTCCTATACCTACAAACACCACCCACTTTCAATAAAAGTGCAACTAGTTTTGAATGCTTTTTCCTTATAAACCTCAATTCTAGATAAGTTTCATCGAAATGTTTGGATGCATATTTGTTATCAATATTTTAGAAATGAATTGAAATGACAAGGGATTCTCATAAAATGATTTTATTTTTTCAATGTGTCATCGTTAGCGCATTACATTAGCTATCGAAAATATTATTTTTGAACGTATCTGTGTTCTTTACATCGCAAAACATTGATAAAAATTTTAGCATCATTTTACTTAGGGCATAATCGGAGACTAAAAGGGTTTTTCACTCGATAATTCAATTTGGATTATTCATTTTAATTACGGAATAACCATCATTAAAACTAGTTTTGCATGTTAACTTTTAACAACTTATGTAATGAAAAAAAAGCTTTGAAATCCTCATATGTAGTAAACAAACTCAGTTTTTAATTAGGTACTCTGACCTAAATAATTTAAATCTATACATAACATGCAGATGGTGGTAAGATGAAGACTCTTTATTTTTTACAACGTCAGAAATTAAAAACGAGAAATCCAAAATACAATTTCCAGGTTTTAGAAGTTGAATTTTGATTGGATTTTAAGGTCACATCTAATAGATTCATTACGAATCACTTTGTATTATTTTGAACACCAACTCCTTTGTAACAGGTGTTCAACAAAACTTTTTCTAGAAGAATTAAGCCCTTTATTCTGACCTAAAATAGGATGGTGAAATCCTGCTCTGTGACCATGGAGAGTGATATAAAGGATTAATATAATAAAGGGTATTTATATAATGATTAAATTCTTTCAATATATTTATAAATAGATTATGATTACACATTAATGTAAAATACCCATTATCCAAAACATTTAAAGCTTTATTTAATTTCTAAAAAACATACACAGGTACGTTTTATTAATTAGCCATTTTAACAATAAAAACATTAATTTAGACCTTCCGTTTTACAAACAAACAAAAATATTACAAATATTTATAATAAATTATCTCAACTATAATGAATTCAAGTTTCCTGTTGATAAATTAATCATTTGCTCTTGAATATTTTTAAATTTGATTTATATTTGTTTCATAATTACATTAGAATTATTAAATTTTGTTTTTAAAATCCAGTAATATTTCATTAGTAGAATTTCCAATTGATAATAGAACTGTGCTATGGCTCCACTAAATAAAAAAAATGAATTACAAAATCATGAAAAGATTTCTTTGATATATTAAGAAAAATAAGTTGGTTCAATCATTTTTTGGTATTTATCTCTAAAAAAGGCTCATTAAAATGACTAAAGACACTTCAAGGAGAGTCTGGTTATGAAAAAGTGATTGGTGCACCTTATTTACAAAAACTTTTAAACGCGTGAGTAATATATTTTTTCTCTCCCTAACTGTTAATAAAAATGGCGAAAATCGTAACCAGACTCTGAAAATGGTGATCATAAAAGCCAGCCGCACAAACGTTTTCAATATTAGGGGTATCATTCTGATGCCTACTATAACATTATCAGAAATTCCTATCAGAAATTCTTCTAATCAGTTGATTGCGTACGTGAGACCACCTTTACAGCTTCTGCGTACTATATATTCCTTCATATACAATGGGCTTTTATCCTCCACTAAGGATAAATCGGTTGGATAAAAGTTTTGAATGATTAATCATCCGATCATGTGACAGCAAACACCATACTTTGAAGGTACTACGTCACGTCATATGAAAGGCTATGTAAGCTTACAAAAAACATGTAAACTTGCAAATACTTGTAACTTGTATACACACAAATGATTGTATGTCATGGTTTGATGTCATTCAAGACGCCTCTACACTGTTTTAGAAGTAAATTTTAATTGGTTTTTTAAAATGTAAAATACAAAAGGAAAATACTATTTTTTTTTCAAAAAGGATAAAAACCTATTGGCAGAATGGAAATGAAACATTACTGGTTGTTCATGAATTGACACGCTTATAAGTG
Source organism: Chrysoperla carnea (assembly GCF_905475395.1). Taxonomy (NCBI): domain Eukaryota; kingdom Metazoa; phylum Arthropoda; class Insecta; order Neuroptera; family Chrysopidae; genus Chrysoperla; species Chrysoperla carnea. The sequence goes on from NC_058341.1 coordinate 35,450,085, forward strand.
AATGATTAAAAAAATTCAAAATCATGCATAAGTACATCATATAAGTACGTTATATTTAGTGTTTACTAAAATTGAAGTTGGTACCCCCCGATATTCGTTGCGTGCAGTAAATTATTTAGCGCCAAACAGTAGAAATATATTTAATTTCACTCTGTATTTATTCATTATAAGAATAAGAGAAGCAAATTTTTAATATTTTCTATTTAAATAACATTATCTTTTATGTTTAACTATTAGTGTCTAATAAATTTCAATATCCAGAATGCTAAGAGTTTCTACACAATAATGTCATCATTCATGTAGTAATATTGCCCATATTTTTCAGTAATTAGGAATAATTTGTGTCTTTTAGTGTGTGCAATTCATAAATAAACCACCCTTGGCGCTTGCAGTTCTACTCGCAAAAAAAGTCCAATTGAATAAGTAATAGATACATTAAGTTGATTGATATGTTTATTATTATGCCTATTATAACATTTTATATAATATTTTAATTAATTGATATGTTTTTTTTGTTGTTGTTAAATAATTGATTTTTTCTTTTCTTGAATGGGAATTTGAAGCAAAGATTGTTTTTATTTAATTAATATATGTAAATAACATTATTCTAATTATGAAATGAGTTTTTTCTTTAATAATTAATTTTATTTAAAAATTATGATTATTTTCTGATTGGTAAAGTTTTATTTAACATCTTGTTATTTATAGAGCAACATCAATTAAATTCTCCTCATCTTCATCTTCAATTTCACAACTGTCTTCATTTCCGGGTTCACCTAATGCATGCACGAATTCTGTAAAAACAACAATTCATATTAGTTTTGCTATAATCATATCAAATAGCAAAAGTTCTCTAAATCTCTTCAAAACAAATTGATTCAAGCAGAAAATAATGGGGTTGTCTAAAAATCGATTCGATTCAGAGCTCCAGGAATATCAAGACTCAATTTTAAAACCCAAAGATTGGTTTATAGAAAGGTTTAAGAAACTTTAAGGTTCCCTCCAAAATAAGTTTGATCAAATACTAGCATCACCTACCATAAAAATCGATACGGCCATCACCATCGACATCTACTTCTTTGATCATATCTTCAACTAAAAAGGAAAACGCATGAAATGAAATAAATTATAATTATTAATTAATCATTTTAATCCAAACATACTTTCTTCTTCGGATAAATCTTCTCCCAAACATTGTAAAACAGCTCGTAAATCGGATGCACTGATGTATCCACGATTATGCTTATCAAATACACGGAATGCATCTCGCAATTCTTGTTCTTCTTGTGCAGCATCACTTAATCCAATTTCCGTTGTTCCCATATTTGCAACAATATCAACAAATTCTTCAAAACTAACATTGCCATCACCTACAAGAAATTTAATTTAAATCAAGGGCCCCTAATCAAATAGCCTGTTTGTTCAAATAATGTCAAAAGAATATTTTATGTGATTAGAACTGGATTAGAGCTTTATAAAATGATAAGAAATAAAACTGTTTTAGCATTGAACATACTACTCATACTTAAAATTTGGAAATAAATTTTCCAAATTTCGATTTTCCTTACGAGTTTTACTATTACCTTTTTTTTTGGATGGAGACGTTAAAAATTATACATACCATCAACATCAATTTCCTGGAGCATTTGTTGTAATTCTTCCGTTCTGGCAAATTGTCCTAAGCTTCTCATGACACGTCCCAATTCCTCTTTTGTAATACTTCCATCGCCATCTTTGTCAAATAGACGGAAAGCCTCACGAAATTCTAAAAAAAAGTTGAATTATTTTTAATAGACCGAAGAAAGACTTTTTATAGTACAAGTAATATGGCTTCGTTAATAACTACCACATTTGGAGAATTCAGTTATAAATAATAATTAAATTGTAAGTGAAAACGTATTTTTCGAGGAAGAATTTTTTCGATTTGATGTAATATGATATATTCCTTCGATAATCAATATTAATATTAAAAAAATTTGAAATATTACAAATATTTTATTTATAAGAAGCAAGATTGTAGAAAATAAATCCATCATTCCGTTTTACCATTTCATATTCACAGAGACCTAGACGTTTATATTCTCATCACGCACCTTCGTTTTTCGATCGGTTTTTTTTCAATCGGTGAACAAATTAGTTAGTACTATACCTCTCTGAAAGCTTAGCATCTTAGAATTCTGTTCCTTTTTGGCTAAAGTAGTAATTTATGTAGAGATAGTTACATCCTATATAAAAATATACTATCCGGTATAAAAAGAAATTTTACTCTCTATAAAAAATTTCTTTTTTGAATAATTTTGTTTCTGTTTCTAAGGAAAAAAGGACATTAATATAATTGAATTTAATTATTTTATATTATTTACATAAAGTTAACCAAATAAAAACTTAGTTATCTTTATGACTGTCAGAGAAAATGTAAGAAAAGCAATCAAATAAATAAATAAAACCTCTCATTTTTAGACATTAATGACATGTAACGAAAATTAATTTCATGCGTAGGACGAGGAAAAATGTGGTTTACAATATAAATTTCAGAAAACACATTTTTAATAAAGATGGTCCTCACTAAACTTTCATTTACCTTCGAAGCTGAATTGCAGGAAAAAATTTAGGACCCATACGGTTTCATACTAAAGTTGTATTTGTGTGTAGGCATAGTTTGATATATTTTCGAATATTATAAAGACGCAGTTGGGTATCTAAACCTTGTTACATCAAAAATTCGAAATACACAAAAATTAGAAGAAAATTAAGAGTAAAATATTTGGATATATATACAGTATACACACAAATTCATGACATTTCATCACTTTAAATGTATTTTATGGAAAAACGAGTGCAATTTGCTATAACTTTCATTATAGGAAAATATTTTTCATGATTTTAACTAACTAATTAATATTAGTTTTCCAAATTTTTCATAAGAAAATTATCCATTTAACAACTCAACGCAAAAGTTAACAGCCCATATCTAGAAAAACACCGGGTATTAAAAAATAAATAACCAGCTTTTAAAAGGCTTTCATGAGAACACATATACACGATTTAAAGATTTTCCTAAGAAAAGAAGATTTTTTTGTGTTTTGCAACTAACGTCCTTAAGTACACACGTTGTGATTGTTTCAGATTGTAAAACGAAATGCATCATAAATAATTACTTTTTATGATACCGAAGAAATTGTACAGCCTAGATATAGTCTTAGGAAAGATTTTTCTAATTTTCTTTTTTTACAGAAAATTGTTTTAATAAAAAACAGAAAAAGCAATATTTCTTATAGAAATACAATTTTTGTTTCGTTAAGATAACATGGTTTAATATTCAATTAACTTGAAAAATACAATTTTATCCTGTAAATGAAAGATGAAGTATGTACTTCGTAACCGTTTAATTAACATCACCATTTTTATTATAATCGTTTGTATAAAATACACACAAATTACAAGCAATAAAATGATGTAGAATCTAAAGAAAACGGCTGTCTGTATCTCAATATAATTTTAATTATTTTATTTTTTACTCTACGAATATACAGTGTGTCCAAATTCTGCATGGCCTAGAACGTAATATGAAATAACGATTTATCAATTTTTTGCATTCGTATACGAGGTTTGTCGAAAAATGTAAATTTTGCCCAAAAGTAAAGTACCTCTTTTTTACACAATCTTCAATATTTATTGAAAAAAGTTGTTCCTAATTGAAAATGAAGGTCAGATCCATTATTATCCATCTACCATGAAAAAACAGATATTGTATATTTTTATAGCTTTTCCAGATTAAATATCGACTTGTATACAAATTGATACTACACAGAATTTATCAGTGTATCCTATAATTAAATGTCGATTTGTATAGAATTATCAATTCTAATACTGAAAAGGTGGTACCAACTTCGTTGAGGTGTCGATCGAAGCATACAGATACGGTAATATTATCCAAACAGAATTTCGTAACATTTGATCCAGTTTTTTTATTATTACTATTGTTTTTTTAATAACTTTTTCTTATACAATGGGAAGTTATTCTTGTGCATCTGAAGGTTCATACCAGATCCACCTCAGGGCTTGTTTTATTTTGTGTTTTAGTTAATGCACATCTTTTTATCACGAATAACTTTTTTACATAAAACAAATAACAAAATAGGTATCTTTTTCTATATGGTACTAAATTAATTAGACACACTTTATAAATTATTTTAAGCATCGACCAGACCTTTAGATTCATGGTAACTCTCATATTTAGCCCAAAAAGTGGCATCCATTGATAGAGACCCTCTAAAAATATTTCTAGTCAACTATGAGAATTTCCTTCAATTTAAAAAAATAACGATTAAACGATTGTTTTTTTCTTGTTACTCAAATTAGATATTGAAGCCGATAAAAGATACGAAACTAACGTGATAAAGGGAATCAACAAATTTCATATTTTAAAGCGAGGCAGGCTCTCAAAGCAAAAATATAAGTTTATCAAATTCTTAGCTTTTTTTGAATCCGTTTAAAATTTAAGTTGAATAACTAACTCCTATATGATATCAAGCACTTCATTTTTGTATTGACATAGATGGCATTCAGATTTAAGAGACAATTTTGAAATGAAAGTTATCAGAGTATGCCAGAAATGTTCATGGGACGAATTTTAGTAACGATTATTGAATTTTTCGTATAAATTATTTATTTGAAAAAGTTTTATAATGAATATTCGTCAAGTATCGCCCCTATCAATAAGAAATTTTAATAATTGATGCGAATGGAATCTCGAGCCACTTTTTGGACTAAATACCCATTTGTAATGAGTAACCGCAATACAGTATAAACTGTCAAAGCACCAACACAGATGAAAACTGTAAATACAAAACTCTCTGTGTTAATGAAAGTTTGTTTAGAAGATTATATAACGTTAGAGGAAAACGCTACGTATATCAAAATATTGACGTCGATGTATCCCACCTCCAGTTTGATTTTTCACCATTAATTCAACTTCTTTTGTAAATACACTTAGATGAGAGAGGATAAATCGGGGACAAAAAACGCAATGGTTTTTGTCTTAAATGGGTTTTTTCGAACAAAATATATCGTTTTTCTATGCAGATTAAATATGCTTTATTTTTACGAACTAATAATTTTTCCTCATAAAATCCAAAAAATGGTATCACAACTAGATATAAATGTAATTGGAAGAATGGAAATGGAATTGGAGATATAAATGTAAGTGGAATATAAAAATATATTACAACTTTATTTTTTGCAACCAATCACTTTTTACAATGGTAAGCATTCGAACAATTGAGGGAGAAAATATTTAAAGTGTTAAGGAAAAAATAGTTTAAAAAACCCATCAAACGAAGAAAAAAAAAATTTTTATTGTATTTCGAATTATATCGTATATAAAAATGATTTGAAGTTAATAGGAAAAAAATCGACTATGCATGGAGTTTAACGATTGCACCAATGGTTCCATAGCATACGCTGAAAAAATTACTTAAATGTTATTTAAAATAAATCAGGCATAAAAGGTTGTGTTTTTCAGAATGGTTTCAATTACTGATTTGGATAATCACTTTGGACAATCAGATATTCTTTGTTTTACTTCTGAAAATCGAACGACTTCAAAACTTTTTTAAAAGATTGTGTTAGGTTTTCATAATGATTAGATTGAAACAACCGATTGAGACTATTGTTCAAACATCAAATATTATTCTCTTTTTCAAGAAATTTTTGGAAGGTTCCAAACTTTCTAGAACATTCTGTTAACACTTATGATTCCCCCCAAAAATATTCGAAACTATTTGAGACTTATCATAAATATTCAATAGGTTAAGACATATTGATTGCTTATTGAACAAAGTAAAAATTTCACCAACGAGAATTCTTCACCACAATTAAATTGCGATATTTGAGTATCTATCTCATACTATAACTAGCATGTTGTTGCAAAAAAACAGACAATTATTCAATTGATGGTAAAACGTATCGAGGTAGAAACGAGGTACTAGAACTAGAAGAAGGATATAAGCATTAAGTACAATTTTCGATATAATTATATCACTCCAATCAACAATATGTTTCAAGTACGAACTAGTTATAAACACAATCCGAAACTTGAAAATAATTTTGAAATTGGTTAGTAATTCAAAAGGCCAAATAGGCTTTTATATAATTCACAACTAGGTACTTGATTTGACTTAATGCTTTAAATGCATTAAAGGCAGATACATTATATTACCAGATCATTTCAAATATATACGATGTGTCTTTTCGAATGTATTTTAAGAAATAGCTGTAAATTTTTATTTAAAACACAATTTTCGGTTTAAAAATTTATTGATAGGAAAATTACTGATAGAACATGGCAATTGAGGAGAAATACGGAATCAAAAAAATTTAATGAATACATTTTACAAACCTCTCATTTGACTTTTCGTTACACCTGGATGACGTACACTGATTGAATCACTTCGTGTTTGATGTCCACCAGGATGACATGAATCGACTGTTAATAATCCATGACTTTGTGGTTCATTTATTGTTATTTGTTGTAAATTTAGTGATATTTCATTTGTAGTTGAAGAACCTGTTTGACGTTGTGCATCTGTACCATCGCTTGTGGGTGATGATTTTGGGTCAGACACCCCAGGTTGATTGGTTTGGCGAGTCTGAAATACAATGTAAGTTTTAAAATTAATGCAATTTCAAATATTTTCTGATATTAATCACAAAAATTATACTGCAATATGCTCTCAAATGACATCAAGAGACTCTAAAATTCAAAAGTTAATCTAGGATAAGTTAATCCTATTTTTCACTAGAATGATTGAAGGCGTGAGTGGAATGACTTTGCTCTTAAAAATCCGCTTTCAATTGGAAAAGTTTATCTTAATATATTTCCAGTTTATCTTATTATCTGACCATTTCAATAATATGTGTGTATCACTTAAATATTATTTAGCTATCAAGCGCTCACATGCACTTGCGTATACACAGGCATCAATCTAAAAGTGGTATTAATACATTGTCGTGACCAGTAAACGTAAAGATACGATGAAAATTTCGATTTGCAATTTCAGACCTATTGCAAGGACTTTTCTATACTGTTAATAACAAAAGCAGACATAACAACTTTATGAACATTTTACCTGTGAGCTTGTATAATAAAGATGTAAACTATAAATCTCATTTAGGATAAAACACGTACTTAAAGCATAATATATCCATTTAGATAATGTAATGTATGCATATCATGGATGAAAAATATACAGGAGGACTCTAAAACGTAGAGACGTAATCACACCTCAAACTAGATTTAGCTAATCTAATCCTAGTATTCATACTCAGAGCTCTAAAATTGAAATATTGAAAAACACTTTGTGAATACCTGAAACGAAGTGTTAGGTGTTGTTGGAATTTGTATTATGGAAAAATTGTTTTGTCACACTCTCAAAATCCATTTAAAAATCAAGATAAATGTATCATTGGCTCATTGGCGTGAGATGTGGGGGTCTTAGTATTCCTTAATGACAAATTTTTTGAAGAATAAGATACAGAACAATATTTCTTCTCTATTAAGAGTATTGAGTTCAAAGCGAAGTATCTTAAAAAGTCTTCGGATTATACTTTAAATTTAAACTGACAAGAGACATAAAACCATTTTAAATATTTAAAATTGTCCAATAAAATTTGAACTAACATCAAATCGGAAGCCCGGATTTTTTTTATGTAAACGCGTTTTGACAAATATAAAGTATACATAGCTAAGAAATATTGAATTATATTGAGAGTGTAGAAAAATATTAAAAACTATTCCCAAAATTGCTTTTTTGAAAGTATCTCGAAAATATACAAAGGTATAGGAAAAAGTTTTAAATAAAAAATAGACATAAAAATTTTCTATATAATCATTTATAATGACTTTTGCCGCATTTGTGATAGAAACCAAGATATTTGCAATATACAAATCTAATTTATTGCTGTCTAGTTTATTGACCTAATTTTTGCACTTTTGGCAATGGAGTTTTAATAAACTGGCAAAATCACAACCGTTTTGCTATTAAATAAATATAAAACGCAAACGTCACGTTAGGCGCTTAGAACTTGTAAGCTGTTATAAAATTGATAGATTCCATATACCAAATATTAAAATATGAAACACACCATTATCGAATCTATTGTCAAAACGACAAAGATATAGAATTCATTTTCTCCTTAAGAACACCGATTAATATATTATCGATATGCTCCATAAAGCCGATTGGCTAAGTGTATTGATAATGTACGGTGGAAAACCTAGGCGTTTATATGTAAATGTATAATATAAATATTTCTGTCGATTTGTCGAATAATAAACGAAAGATATTACAAATCGTTAAAATAATATTATATTTTCGCAAGTTACCTCGTATTATCAGGTGAATAACTAAAACATACTCATTAATTTAATTGTCGTTTCTCGGATAACAATATTCCAAGCAGAAATTGATGGAATGTTGTATGTACTAGGTATAATAATGTTGATATATAAACTGTACTAGCTGTATCCTGCCACGCTTCGCTGTGGAACATTATGGTAGCATATAAATAGAAGAAGTATCTGAGATTTTTATGAAATTTGATAAACCCCCGATAAGCGAGTTTTTTAATGTACACATCCTACCAGGGGCGGATTTATGCGTAGGCAAAGTAGGCCTGTGCCTACGGCGGCAAAAAAAATGGGTAAGCAATTTTTTTCAATTTTAGTCAGTTTTGCGTGAATATTAAATATTTTTTAATTTCCAAATAAATAAAACAGATTTTTGTTTATAAAAAAGGCGGCACTTCGATGCCTGCCTATGGGCGGTAAATTCGTAAATCCGTTCCTGCATCCTACTCTTTTATTTGGTACCAGATTTGGATATATTTGAAAATATTCGATCATTCATCCCCACTATCACCCCTCCGCCCATATCTCCTTGCGGAATAACAGTTTTGAAATTTACACGTCATGCACTTTCAGGTCAAACTTCAGAACTTTTTAAGTTTTACTTTCTTTTAAAAATACTCAAAACGAGTCATCAGTTAAAACTTTCAATTTCGTTTTCTCGAAAAATAATACATAAAACTGTACCTATAGAACCATTTTTATAAAAAATTTTGTTAATGGCAACAATTTTTTGGAAATGATTACAATACAATTAGCATGGCTTCGAGTGGTTCTGGAACAACATTTAAAAACAAATAATAATCTGGATAGTTGGATTATGGCCTGATAGAAATTCTAACCTACAACATATTACGTTTCGCTTATACACGTAAATGTATTAGATTACACATATTCGTTATGTGTTTTCGACATTATATCATAATTTGTACAATAAGTGAAAAGTTCAAAGTTCACCGAAAAGTATGCTAGTATTTCTCTGGCATTATTATATTTAACTCAATCTACAAATATTTGAAATATCGTACGTTTTACCTTTCTACTAACCAAATTTATTTATTATTCTTGAAATTAATAACACAGATTTATCAAAAAAGCAATTATTCATTTAAAACAATCATTATTAAATATTTAATGGTGGATTAAAACCTTTTTTACACTCTTCACTCCTCGTCCTTTGATCAAATATTATTATAAAACAGGAAACTTTATAGTACAGGAATTTAAGTTTAACATCTATTTTGAAAAAAAGGCATTTTTTAAACCAAGTACAATATCATAATAGGAAAAAAATGTTGTGATCCTAGATGATGGAAGCTACCAAATGGTTGCAAAGCACAGATTGATACTGATATACTCCAACATATACCTAGACCATAGGTTTCCAACCGTCAACAAATAAGGCGATCAAAGCGAGCAATAAAAATTAAGTGAAAATTGATGGAGCTTTTCTGGAAAGACTTTCACAGCCATATTTGGTCTTATAAAGTTCAACAAATAATTAAGTTAAGCCCTACTTATTTTAGTCAGTGAAATAAACTTAAGAATAATTTTTGGCTTTTTATTGCAAAAGATACTTCAATCATACACAACGGTCTAAAAATATTTTTATTTCTTTCCGCTACAATTCGGTATCTCTTCGCTCCCTTTACTTCCTTGTCCCTCAATCTTCACATCAGGGACCTCTCGTTTATTTTCAACAATCCAATAATGACGCATGACTAATGGTAACCTCAAACGTTTTTTTGGGTCCAATACCAATAAACTATTAATTAAATCTCGTGCACCAGGCTTTACGAATTCTGGATACTTAAATGCAACCGCAACAATACGTCTATATGTTTCATCCGTTGACTGGGTTTCAAAAGGTGGTTTTCCAACTAAAAATTCGTAGCATAAAACACCTAAAGCCCAATTATCCACAGCCGAATCGTACGATTTATGATTAACAATTTCTGGTGGTAAATAATCCAATGTACCACACAGTGTTGTACGTTCCCGGCTGCATGACCGTATCGACCAGCCAAAATCAGCTAACTTCACATTACCATCATAAGTTAGCAATAAATTTTCTGGTTTAATGTCGCGATGTATAACATGATTCAGATGACAATAGTGCAATGCATCTGCAACTTGATAGGTGTACTTAGCTGCGAAATGGTCGTTTAAACGTTGTATAGCTGATCGTTGTATTATACCTAATCCAGGAATTTAATTTATATTCTCTGGTTAATTACATAAATTTTATGGCATCATGATTTCTTGGGTACAATTGGAGAAAAATTGCAAATTATTCCATGCAAACTTCCATCTCTCTTTTGTATGTTTTCTAATTGAAACAAAAAACTAAACAACTAAAAGCAAATTTAAGACCCATTTTTTAGGTCCTACGGATCCAAAACCTTGCAAATGTTGCTTATATACGATCTCGATCTCAATTTTTACGTCCTTAGCAAGCTGTTAAAATTTCAGTTTGATATCTCTTTTCGTTTTTGAGTTATAGGTGGTCATAAAATCACCTAATTAGTCCATTTCCTTCTGTTTCTGTCTGTCTGCCTGCCTGTCTGTGTGTCCGTCTGACAACACGTTCTGACAACACGTTAACTCAAAAACGAAAAAAAATATCAAATTGCAATTTTTACAGCGTGCTCAGGACGTAAAAAGTGAGGTCGAGCTCGTAAACGAGCAGCATTGGCCAATATGGTCTTGGGTCGGTAGGACCCATCATGTAAACCGTTAGAGATAGAACAAAAGTTTAAATGTAAGAAATGTTCCTAATAAAAAAATAAACAACTTTTGTTTAAAACATTTCTTGAAAAACATCACTGTTTTCCCGTGAGGGCGCAAATAAAGTTCGAACATTGTATAGTATGTATTATATGGGAATATCAGTTATGTATGTGTAACATGTATGTATGACTGGCTATCTCTCTTTACTTACATGACGTGACAAAACAAATAATTCCGTAATCAAGACTGTCTATAGATGGTATTTTAACAATTAACTCAGTCAATTGTTTGTTTTCACTTGTTTGGTTACTATATTCTACTATTTTCATACATTTTTGGTCAACGTTATAAAATAAACGTATAACGTACCTTCATAAAACGAAGTCACTCCTAAAAAAGTCTGATTTTTATTACCATATGTCTAAAAATCATGATGCCACATAGGGCGATATAAAATCTAAGTTTACTAAACCAACCGTACAGTTCTCCATAAGCTGCAAACTGTAATACCAAATAAATACGTCGTTCGTCATGAAACCATGTATAGATTGGCAGTATATTTGGATGGCTTAGATGCGATTGTATTTCAATTTCTCTTAGAACTTGTTTTTCAAATTTACATTTTATTAGTTCTGATTTGAATAATATTTTTAATGTACAGATAAATTTACTTCGTTTTTCACGTACTAAAAATACTCGACCAAATTTTCCAGAACCAAGTCTTTTACCAATTTCAAAATCATTTAATGACCACAAATATGGTTTACCATATGCAGGATGATTAACAATATCTCTGATTAGGCCAACCATTTCTGATTTTGATTCATCATGAATTTGGGCCTCAAGAGCTATTAAATTATTGGAACCTAATTTTTTTCTTTCTTCTTCAGTGAAATTCATATTACCTATAATCTCTCTGTTTTGTTTATTGAATCAAGACATTTAAAAATTTCACTATTTCATTGTTTGAGAATATTTTCCTGGGTTACCTTTGACAATTCCTATCAATATAACCGTTGACTAACTGATTTTAAATATTTTTTTGAAAAAAATAGAATCGACTTAAAAAAATGTAGGAAATATTAAGTTTTAAAAAAATTTTAAAAATATGCTTTATTGAATCTAAAACTGGATAATTTTGTCTCACTAAGTTAAAAATTGTGTTCTCTTTGGGTATCAAACTAGAATTTAAAAAATCTAATAGTTGGATGGATTTCGATCTCACGACCTTCCGCATGAGCAGCGGTCACAATCGCCACCACACCATCTAACCGTTATATTACGAAAATTTCGAGATAATATTATTAAAGTAATAGAGATCAGAATATCGTTCGTTTTTCCTGGTGATTTTAATGAAGATACTAGGGTAAAGTTAATAAATTACTGCATTGTCATCGGTCCTTGATACGAGTACAAATATTTAAGCCAATCGGACGTCTTCAAGTTGGGGAAAATTACATCCCAAAATTCCATTTCATTCATTTCATACATATATACAAACCACCCAGATAAAGCTAATACAAGCGTGTTAAAAACATTTCTATCAATAATTTGTTGGTCAGCTAATTCTTTTAAAGTCTATGCCCTTAGCTAAAAAGGGATTCATTGACAATAAATAATGTTAACAAAAAAAATTTGATAGTTACGATAAATAAAACAGGTGAAGATGATTCATGGCAAATTAGGATGTGATTTATGGTAAATTATGATCTAATACTATGTATCATGAATTGGTAAAATGTTAATACGGTTTTTTTATCGCTGTTTATATTATATAATATTTTACAAATATTTAATTTAAGATAGGTATTTTACAAATTACAATATTTTTTATAATCTATCCTTCTTTTTATTAATCATCTACAAAGACCCAGTTTGCGCCTGTTGTCTTAGGGCTACTTTCAGTTTGTCAGGTATGGCAAAATGATTCCCCCCAGAGAAAATTTGTCCTTAATAGTCGACAAGGCCAGCTAATAATGATAATTTGAAGGCTCTGACTGGCTCTTGATACATTTTTGTCTACATGTAAAGATAAAAAGTTTTAAATATACTCCTAAACTTTATTTTATATAGTTTTGCATTATAATTCTTCACAGGAGTAAAAATGTTTTAGATATAGCTTTTAATTATAAAATACTTTTCTTTGTTTTTAATAATACATGATAAAAGCCGTACGTACAATATTATATTGTCTTTATCGTTTGCTGAAGGCAACGATTATATAACTTTCCAAGTCTACACAATGTTAATGTTAAAATAAAATTGTTAATTTTAATAATATTAAATTTTAATTTAAATTCCTGATTCCTGGACTGTTCAATATTCTAAAAATTTCTTATTATTATCTATATCAAAAATTTAGTTGATTAGAACCACTTAGAATTTTTAAAAAGATTTCCAAGAGGTCGCCATTGTATGGCTGACCTAAATATGTCAATTTTCTCACTAAGAAAGCAGACGAGAAGATGATATCGTTGTAAAAACTCCTGCAGTGTTAGGAGTATTTTTCGTCAAATTGACACAGCAGTTTAGATGCCGAAAGCAGTCTGTTTCTCAAGCGATAATAGGTTTTTTTTTCATTTTACAGATCAGATGAGGCGAGAAAGAAAATATGACCGCCTCGTTTCATGTAGCGGCTATTTTGATTGTCATTCTTTGAGCGTGGTTACTCATGCCTTAATTTATCTTCTCTTTTTTAAGCAGTAAATCAATTCCTACTCCAATTTATTGTTATTAATAAACATAGCAGCATGTATATTCCGAAAAATATTATTCTCCTTCAACAGGCCATAACAAATATAATTAGGCAGTTTTCCCACGCTCAAAGAATGGCGACCATGTCATCTCACCTGTTCTTTAAGCTAGAAAGTCCTATTATTGGTGTAAAAACAGACTACCCTCTGCATCTAAACTGCTGTGTCTGATTAAAATTAAAAAAGTTATTGCATTTATTTAGAAGTCCAAACTCTCTTTACACTTTTGGACAGTTTTCTTTCAACTCGTTTCAAAATTTGCATTCTCGCAACAATGTTCTTATGTTCGTGAAGTTTGTCTACTTCTCATTTCTCAATAAGTTCTTTTGTAATTCACTTGATATATGAAATGATTATAAAAGTTTATGTGAAAATTGGAAATATGTTGTGGCGAATCTAAGGCCTTTCATTCATAGATGGATTGATACGCTGAAAACTCACCAGTTCAATCATCAATCACCCCGTGAGTTTTCAGCGGTATTTAAATCAGAAATCACACTGACATGAGTCAATATGCATGCAAGTGTGTGTGTACTACGACAGATTAGTATTTACACAAAGATTGTGAAGACAATTTCCGCAAATACGCTTTTTCATTTAAAATGATTTAGCAAAGAAAATCTTCCAGAGAAATTCCTGGTTTTTTACATAAACTTAACTTCACATCGTTTTGCTTCAATTACCCCAATATAAAAAAAATTTTTGACTTTTGTTTTAAGCAAATGTAATTTTTAAATCATTTGTACATAAAAAATTATTAAACGATACACACTATGGCATGGGTATCAATAAGTTTTCGATACAACCACCACTGAATATGTAAACATTAACAGCATTGTCATATTTATTAGAATATAATTATATCAGTAAAATTATTACATGCTTTAATAAAAATGACAGAAAGTAATAATAATATTCTTACCATTAGATCCTTAATTTGAGTCACCAAAGGCGAGCTCGAAAAAAAATTATTAACGGCAGAAAAAATTTTTCCTTCGAGCTTGGCAATTTTGACAAAAATTTGATGAAAACTGAGACACAATTGTTCAAAATCACTTTATTTTTATAAAATAAAAACAAATAAAGAAAAATATATACTATGTTAATTACGTTTGTGTTTTTACTATTGCATAAGTTGATGACAAAATGAATTATGTTTCCAAGACGTTATACTGATTTTCACTGAATAAAAAGGTATGTCGAAGGTGTTAATATCTACTAATAATAAACAATAATAAAAATAATAAGTGTATCCTGACTAGGCGTATGTTTGAGGAGACGATCTAATCAACTATGATGTCTTATATGAAAACGGTACACGAATTTCACTGCAGCATCGCTAATCCATTCGGTTTGATATATAGTGTCTCTGTACACCTATAGGAGGGTTAGGACGGACGTTACGGCTTGTATAAATGTTTAGTTTGAGATTGCGCATTGGTTTTTATGGACGTGTGTTTGTGGAAGTGTGTACGTTCATGGTTTTCCCATTTATTTATTTATTTTTTTAGTGTGTGTATGTGCTCTATTCTGCAGATAGAAAATATTACAATTATTATTCGCTACTTGTATTATATATGTCTCTATAATTGAAATGAGCAATTTTAAGTTTATTATTTTGTATTTTGTTTTGTTACAAGAAAATATGGCAAATAAACTATTGTAATGGTACAAAAATAGTACTCTGGTCCCCAAAAGAACTTTAAAAAACATCCTTTTCGATCCAATCCGATTCTTGGAAACTTAGTCGACTGTTTAGGGGCTACGATGTCGCTGAGTAACACATATACGCACAGATAAATACTTTAAACTTATAACACTCCTTCTTAAATAAATATCGAAGTGATGGCCCAAGACATGAGATGAGATGAAAAGGATACTTAGAGAGCTATCATTTTTTGGGACAAAAATTTGGAACTTGACTGTGTTCTTTTGAATGATTGTTTTGAATTACCTAATTATTTGACCATTTTACTTTTCGATTTCTGTGTTTAGCGAGGTTTATTTGACCATCATTTCCATAGTAATTATTTATATGTTAAAATTATATGTCATGCATTTTCCAAACTGAATCGATTTTGAAAATCATCGCCAATTTTTAGTTTTTTCGGGTACCGTAAACTAAGCTAGCACTTGAAACATAGCTAAGAACACTTTCCGTTAAATTACCTTTCAAACGAAGACTCACACACATAGCGGTCAAACTTATAACACCCCTTTTTTTAGTTCGGGGGTTAACAAAATAATAAAAGACGAGACACCCGTATCTTGTTGAATATGAAAATAAACTTTTGTTCAATCATTTGTTACATTTTCTATAAATGAGTGAAATTAAATTTTTTACATATTTCAACAGATATTGCA
Source organism: Chrysoperla carnea (assembly GCF_905475395.1). Lineage (NCBI taxonomy): Eukaryota > Metazoa > Arthropoda > Insecta > Neuroptera > Chrysopidae > Chrysoperla > Chrysoperla carnea. Next base: position 35,466,339 of record NC_058341.1, read on the forward strand.
ATTAAAATTTTTGTTTTGACAATATGTGGAATTTATTTATACAAGCTTTTCCAGTAAATTTGTTCAAATTGTAAAAAATACGTCAGTTAACTATTTTCTGATTAATTTATTTCGATACTTTCACATTTCTCTATCTCACTTACACTTTTTGTTTTAACGATATTAAATTTCATTTTCACTTTAATTTTAAACATGCTTTCACCCGAATTTATATTAAAAAGAATATTTGAACTCATACAGTTCAGCATGCTATATCGAAAAATCAGAAATCAGATATTCATTTCGAATATTCACCGTGTAATATAATTATAGTGTCTGGATTTGATGGATTTGACAGTCCTTTTCTGCTCAAATAACATTAAAATTTAAACGAAATCAATATATTAAAATCTTTTTCCCATTTTACACAATTTTTGTCTCTTTAAAAATGCTTAACCAATATAAATCGTTCTTACAATCAAATTTCAAATTTGACAAAAACTACAGACTAATATTAATTTAGAACAAACTGCTATTTTCCGTGGGCCCAAATTATGTAAAGAAATGGTGTATACAATGATAGAAGAGGTTGGTGTATACAATGATAGAAGATGCTTTTGAATTCTGTGCATTTTCTGATGTACAAAAATCAGGAAAATCACAAACAAACATTTTGTTCGTGATTATAATAGTCCTAATTTTGAATCAAAAATAATAAAAATCTACCGAAAATAATTTGTTTCATTCGATCAATATTTTTCAACATTTGAAGCTGGATATGTCTTTTAATCCATATTTATGGATCTTCTTCCATGTTACATAACCATTTCGTAAAATCTTGATTTGAGAAAAGATTTGAAAGAAATATATAAAAATTCATTTTTATTTAGTTCAAAATATTATTATGGTTTTCCAAAAAGTAATTCGTTCATATAGGGTGGAAAATTCAAACCCAATTTGTTGATCTTAAAATCTAAACAAATTAAATTTCACGAGAAACCATTTCTCATAAAATTTGAATTCATGTTTGTAATTTTTAGAGATAAATACAAAATTTAAAGTTTAAAAATTATTAGGCTCTGCATAGGTATATTATATCTCTTTCGTTCAAAATAAAATCTTCAACAGAATCCTTTTAAAAAGTTTGTCAAGTATGCTTGCTTTTAGATAATGTACAGTGACCTTTTTAAACTTTTTTCATTTGATATCAAGAAAGGAAAGCGTTGGTAATATGAATGAAATATTATACGTATTTAATTTCAACAATTTTTCACCACTATAAAATAAAGTAAATCATAGCTCCTATGATCATTTGTTCATATCATTCTGAATATTTCCATTATATCCGATACGTATTTCATGTCAGAATTACGTGAAGATAAATAAGAACAAGTTTTTCTTGATTGATTGTGTTTATGAATTATTTTGATAAGTATATAATAGAGAAAATAAATCGTTTAGACTGAGTTCGAAACGAAATAAATAAAAAAACTCTCGTTGAAAAAATTTTGAATGCTTATCTTAAAATACTAGCTAAGAAATCAAAAGTCTCTTAAGACTAAAAGTCCTCAAAATTCAGGTATTTGCAGACATAAAGTCCTAAAATACAGGGGTAGGTAGAATCGCATAAGTAAACATCACGTTTTATAAAAAAAAAAGTACAAAACCTGAAACAATTTGGAAATGTACCGAGCTAAAATTTACCACCCTTCATGATCATAAATTACACCATTTTCTATAATTGCAACACAATTGCTTCATTTTTCGAAAAGTTATCAAAGAAAGTTGATAATATGAGGTTACTGCGGATTTCTTGCGATTTTGAGGTTATTTTGCAATGTTAAGAGCTCGATATAGCAAGCAAGGTCGATGCAGACGTTTTTAAAAAACAACTCTTTTTTTATTCGCCTGATCAATAGAAGCAGAGTTATTCGAGAAAACGTCATGAAATAAAACAATTTATGTATTTTTGATCGTTCCGGAACCGGAAAATTTTGTTTCTGTATTTTTTACATTTTTACATCGAAAGAAATCTATTAAAAAAAACTAGAGCTTTCCCAAAATTTACCGGATTTATTATCTAAATCCGGTTGATATAACCAACTATATGCAACCATTACACAATGCAATACAGTTTTGGTGGAAGCGCAGATATCATTCAAATATGTTACAAGTAGATATGTGTAATGCATTAACCTGCTCTCTTGCTCATATCTAGGCCCTTAAAACTACGAGCTAATTCCCCAAATCAGACTTATTTTTAAATATTGTCACAAATGAATATATCTGACTTGCCCAAAAATAATGTAGGAAATAAATTAACACTTTTATAGTAATTAGAAGTAATTATTTATGACGTTCATTAGACCCTTATATGTATAGGTTCTTACGTATTTTTTTACGCATATCATAAATTAATCACATACCTATAAATTTAAATAGTATGCCCAAAAATACAATTAATTTTGAATATTTTAATTATATTTCTAAACTAATTGTTATTAAATATTAGGAAGTATATTTTATTAATTTATGTCCAGTCAATATATAAGGATTACTAATTGATTGGTTATAATAATAAAGTAGGTTATTTTAATTCAGAAATTAAAGTGGACCAAACTTTAACTTCGATAATAGATACATTTATAATTTAGTTACGAATAACAGCAAAATTTTAATTTAAATTTTAACATTTTTTATTTATTTCTTATTTTGGTTTTCAATTTCACATGGTTAAAGTGACCTATTTTTACTGCTCAAGCAGATAATAGAAAATTCTCACGGCTTGAGCATATTGTTTTTTTTACGAATGGGATTGGTTTCTATTTGGGAACGATTTTTCGTTCAATGACAAATGACACCGTAAATTGGCGTTGTATGTAAATTGTAATTGGTGCAATGTTGGTAATTCAATTTGAAGCGATGGGCAAGTATTTTCAAGGAAAACTGGTGAAACATGAAACAATCATGGTAGGAATGTATTTGAAATGTATAGTTTGCTGAGTGTTGGATATTTTGGATAGGTAGAAGTTTTGCAATTTCATTGATACTAAGTTTATAATTTTTGAAAATGAGACAAAACAATTTCGAAAGTCATGCATTCTGTCCCTTGCCAACATTTTAGAAGGTGCCTTGAATCATTTTGAGGCAATATTTCTAGAACTTTTCGTCGTATGTTTCAGAAATTATCAGCCACTAGCTTTTTCCCGCAGCTCTCCGCGATAATGATTCATTTAGTGAATTAACTCACTTATCCTCTTTATATATCACTCGCAATATAGAAAATGCCAATTTTAAAGACAAATTCAACACATGATATTCCTTATCCAGCTTGCTCCCGCTTAGCACGCCACCCACTTAACTCCCACTTTACTTCAATCTTTTGAACGATAAGGCAGCTCGGATCTTGATTTTCTAGATGACCATAGATCCCCATCATAGGAAAACACAGACCATGGTGAAAAACAGGCTTTACCATAATTCTGGCGTGTATAGAAGTGGTTTAATAATGTTAGTGAGAATAACGACAGATATGAATAAAGCATGGCCAACTTTGACGACCTTCACTATAGTTTTTACGAACATTTTTCAAATACAAATAGAGCTGTTCGAATCATTTAAATAAAAATACTGAAGAAAACAGTAGTACCCTTGTGGTCCAAGTAGCATTTTTATTTTCCTGAGAAAATATGTACGTTTTTAATTTGAAAGGAAATTAATTTATTTTATTTTATTTAAGGTCGCTTTTAACGCCTAGGTCATTGGCGACCGCAGAGAAAGGAAATTAATGTTTTTTACTGTTTTATATTTATTAAAATAAATTTTCATTATTGTTATAATAATGAAAAACAATATTTTATTAAATTAATTTTTTTTTAAAATAATAATTTTCGTTTTTACACATTTAAAACTTAATTATTCATGAAATGAGAGGCATTTGAAAGAATTATGTATTATTCTTGCTCGCATTCCAAATCTTTATTTTATGAAAAACGATACTTGGATCACTATGGTCTCACGATGTCTGCCACAAATGAACAGTCAGTCAAATGCAATAAAATGACGATATAAAGTAATTAGCTTTTCATATTAGATATACTAATATTTCATATTATGTAAAATGTACATATAACATTCATTTTATATTTTATTGATGATAAATTTATTCACATTTATATTATGGGACATAAATTGGGTACTGTGGTTTTTACTATGGATGTTGTGTATATTTTATAGTTATATGGTAGTATAGCTTAGTTACTAACTAAGCAATCTACAGCTACATAATTAATTTTATTTCATCGCAATCAATGGCGGGCCATATTAAAAATTTATAACAGGGACTCAATTTATTGAACCTACTCTTCCAATTTTGAAAAATACTAACTTTGAGCAACAATTATTCAAGAACTAGTACGATAAAATAGTTCTTGAACCAGTACCTATACCAAAAATATGATTTGAAAACCATATAACTTTATATTTTGGAAAATTATAAATACTTTTTGACTCTGGACATTTTTTACCTTATATCATCGTTTTCGATATATAATTTTTGACCAGAATCACAAAATAATCGTTATAAGTATTCGCCCATAAGATAAAAAATATCAAGAGTCAAAAAGTGTTTAGAATTGTTCAAAATAAAAAGTCGTAAAGTTTTTATATCAAATTTATGACCAGAACCTCAAAATAATCTTTATTTTCGTCAATAACAAATTTTCGACAAAAACTTTTCGTACTTTTAAACGCTTATATATCGAAAACACTGAGACATCGTAAAAATTTTCGCACTTCAAAAAATACTTCGAAGAATCGTCCAAAATATAATATCAAATTGCTTTTAAATTAAATTTTTGACCAGAACCACAAAATATTCATTATTTTCCACAATAACGAGCTTTTTCCGAAAATCCGCATTTTATTTTTTCAAATGCTTATATTTGGAAAACGGCGAGGCTTGATAAAATGTGCCAAGAATCAAAAAATACTGAAAGTTGTCCATAATATTAAATACAATAATTTTTTTTTAATGTAAGAAAGAGAAAATGGTGTCCGCAAGCAGAGTACTTCTGTTCCACCCTATAGGATAACTCAAAAAGCACAAGTTCATTCCTTGTAGACTGTTTTTTTCGATTTTATTTCCTCTGATGTATGTAGATGCTTTGGTCGTTATAAATCGCCTTGTTATTCCAATGAATATCAGTCGCTATAGCCGATATGTCATTATAAGTGATTCTGATTGTACTTGAGTTTCATGAAAATAAAAATGAAAAATTTGTTTTGATTCCGCGAACTCAATGTATATAAAATTTGTCTGAAAAATAAGAGGTAGTACACTTTGAATAATTAAGTAAATAACTCGTTAAAACTTGAATTATAATACTCGAATCTCATTAGAAGATAAGGATCTTGATTCAGGGTATCTCAGAAACTATTTATTTAAAAATTTGAATCCATTATGTATTCCACAGCCTTTCTCAAAAGTATAACATATTCTAGTTTTTACAAATAGATTCTACAATTTACTTTTCGCCATATCAAAAGTATAATGTTTTATTCGATTATTTCTTATTTTACCCATCACGTTGTTCGTAAAGTTCCTTTAATAAACGCCTTTGATTCAAACGAAGAAACTTTTCCTATAAAGTAAATATACTACAAATTGAATTAATTATACCTTTAATTGGCAAGTGTTGTATATTCTAATTCAATATCATTCTATTGGCATATAAGGCTGTCTAGTTTATAATATAGATGTGAAATGTTAGTGATTTTACAAACGTTTAAAAGGACTGAAAATGTCTTCATTTACTTTTCAGTTTAAACAAATTACTAAATGTTTTTACCATGAAACAGGTAAATAGCTAGATCAGGCAGTCGGCGAGTACACACAAGTAAAATTTACGAAATAAAAAAAACCCAACAAATTTTTCGGTTACGAAGCCCTAAACTCACACTTGAAACATAGCTAAGAAAGCTTTCCATTAAATTACCTTTCAAACAAAAAAAAACTTGTAATTATTTTTTTTTTTATGGCTTCGATTAAAGCTTTATTAGAATAGAAATGGGTTATTTGATGGATAGGTTGTTCGAATTGATTATAAACTCGAAGATACCTACCAATAAGGTGGTTTCTTTAAAAATTCCAACTTATTTCCACCATATTTCGTAACGGAAATGGCAAGTAATATTCAATAATAAACTGAAAAATATACGTAAACCTTTTTTTTTAGGGGAAATTGAAATGTAGTTCCCTTTTTACACTTAGTTTCTTAAATGGGACTAAAATTTTTTTGTAGCAGATTTATGTGGAAAAATTATGTAAGGATAACTTTAAAAAATTGTTATTTTGCAAAATTTTTGGTAAAATTTTCTACGAAGAAAATTTTTCGAAAATTGCATTTAAATGTGCTAACTTCATACAGCTTTATCAAATAACCAAATATTATTTTAAATACATTAACTTAACTTCAAAAAACTTCAAAACTAGTTTAGTTTGAACATCTCGATGTGGACATGTTGGCTTTTCCCTACATGAGTGATTCTATAATCTTTACACTGAACATTCAATAGTTTTTATTCGTACAAATTTTAGTTCAAAACGAGCTAAAAAATAGCTTTCAAAAATCAATCAAACCTTTAAGTTGATCTAAACCAGAAATTTTTGTTGAAGCTTTTTTGAGTACAGAAGTCTACTAAACAGAAGTCCATAAATTTCTTTATTACTTTTCATGAGTTTATTTTAATTTGCTTCGTTTCCTACTGAGTATTATTAGAGATTATTTCTGTCTCTGAGATTATTCATTTTGGTAGGAGTTCAGGTAAGTCTAATCAATCCCTACCATCATTTCGAATGTGATGGAAAAGGATTAAGTGAAAGCAAAGGAGGTGAAGGCTATAACGAGGTGGTCTTTACCAATCTTTACTTTTAAACGAAGCAGGCGAGTATCAAGATAGTTTTATCATAAAAATTGAATGCATTTATTTAAAGATTAGGTCATACCTATCAACAAAATGTTGGCAACAAGCAAAAATCTATTCGTTTAACAGCTACTAGTAATAGATTGTAAGTTTGAAATTGCCACGATTTTCACGATATTCAATCCAATCTCTAGTGAGTACATTTGCTAACTAAGCTATTTTATAAAATAATGTTTCTACATTTTGAACAACGAATATGAATTCAAGAATTCACCATTCTACTTTTTCTTTTCTTATTTTAAAGTGTATAATATTTTAATAGTTTCCTATTCGTAACCGACGAAATACAAAAACAGAGGATAATTTATACTATTATTTTTTTAAATTTATGTATGATTACACATACCTTTTTACAGATTTTACCTCGAATTGGTTCCATATAAATTTGGGGAAAAAATTTCTACCCTAAGAGTAGGAAAATATGGGTGATTTATTTTTTTATGCATACCACGCATAACTATTTACAAAGTAATTCGATTTTGATCATTCATTTTGTATTGAATAGGGTATACCTCGAAGTTGGTCCCATATAAACTTGGGGAAAAAACCCTACCCTATATAATGGTGGGAAATAGGAGTGATTTATTGTTCACTCACAGATTTAATATCAATAATTTCCTTGTGAGCAATTACGTTTCGAAGTCGATGCTAAAAATTGATTCATTTGCGTCGATTTTAAAACGTAATTGCTCGCACGGAAATTATTGATAAGGTTCAGTACTTAATTAAAATTATTTTTTTCTTGTTTGTATATTTGTTGTCGTATCTATTTTTTGAAAAAAAATTTTACAATTTTAGGCCTCAAGGACTACTTAGTAATCGCTAATATTTAGAAATGTCAACACGATATTGAGAGTAGGTTTTTACTTTATTAAAACATCTTAATGAAGACTTTATTGAAAAGATTCGATTATAATATATGTTTTTAAATTATATTATGTAAAATGAAATAAGAATATCTTTTTAATATTCAATATTAATCGAACATTATATATGTATTCCCAGAAGGATCAAAAAGAGTTCTACTATTCGATTTCAATAGATTTGTAAACATCTAGATAGATAAATACATTCATAAAAGATATATATAAAAAAAAAAAGCTATTGAGAAAGTGTATTTATTCTGGATACATTTTCTGCATCCTTTCATGTATTCTAAATACAAACATATTTCTTTATTATAAAAGCTATTCTATTATAGTTTAAGCTTATTTGTTAGATTTGTGAAATCTACAATAAAATTGTGTACATTCAATTTATGCTGAAATATAACACGATTACCTATACCTGATAATAATACACGGTTCGCAATATAATCTGCAAAAAAAAACGGAACAATAAAATTTTGCAATATATAAACGATCCGAAAGAATGATAAATAGACTTCTTGCTCTATACTCTTATTTTTTACCTAACGATTTACGCCAACAGAAAACACCATTAATTACTTCCACCCCCCCCCCTCCTAAAAAAAGCCATTTTTCTTCAAGAAGTCTAAGCATAGAAAAAATCAGTTTGCATCTACATATTCGAAGTCATATGATATCGCAAAATAATGTTTTTCTACAAAACCAATAGAAAATATCATTCAGTTCACTTCAAAAGCATGTTTTATCAAATTTTTCTTCAAGTTATCGTTTAATCGCAATATCTCGCATTAATTATTATAAATATAATATGTATTTTGATACACGCATTATATATGGTTGCCAATAATTCATGTTATTTTTTGCATTTCTTGAGAAAGAAAACTTTTCAATGGAAAATAGGGGTTTTCTTATATTTATTACTAGAGTAGTTTTGAGCACAGAATTGTATTTCGCGCATTTAAAACCTCCAAAAAAGTAAGCTCACGTTTTGTGGTAAAATTTTTGTGGAACAATGACGTATAATAATCCCAATTATGAATACAATTACTTTTTTAGCGTGGCATTTTTCACACCCGTAAACAAAATATGTTTGAGTATAAATTTTATTTGGGGTTCATATAGTTTATATCGGCCAATTTAAAATATTTTTTTAATACCCCGGCTCCTTAGCTTTCTATATTACTGAAAAGTATTTAGGCCAAATAATACAACTTCCCGTAATTTGAATGTATTATATTATTTGTAGATGAGTCATAAATATAAAACCCCTGAAAATGGAGTTTTACAAGTCGTCAATAGTGTATTTTTGAGACTTTTTATATTAAGTCTAGTCTTTTTAACATGCTGGTTGTATCTCTTAAGCCAAAAATTGAGGCTTCTAAAGTTTTTATGACATTTATTTTGAAAAGTACCTACTATTGATTTGAATTTTCTCCACACAAAAATTTGGTTCACTTTTAGTTCCTAACTATGCCTCGATGCCGTTGTTTACTGGATGATTTGTTTGTTCAAGTCAATAAAAATAATTTTCTTATTTCGACTTTGATACCGCAGGCATTTCAACTAAAGTAAACAAATTTGATTTTAAATTATAATAAAAAAGAGAAATAAATAACTTGGGTAAAAAATAAATAATAAATATTTACTTAAAGCTCGTGGTTAAATGTAAATAATAATTTTAAACCAAATTCGCAGTGCCGTACTCAAAGAAAAATATCCTCTTTAATATTTTTCCAATATTTTCACATTATTTGAACAGTTTTAAAATTTGTTCGTTTGTAAAAATTATGTGTCTTTCATATCCTTTGAAATCGTAAAAATAAAATATAATTTTTTTGTTCAAAATTCAAACTGAAAGTTTATTTCTTATAAGCCAATCGATATACGTCTTAATTTTCGAAATAGTGGCAAAAGCCAGCCTTCGCTTTGAGTAACTCTTGATATTATGGTTTTTCGCGGCTCGCGGCTATCTGTAAGATACCTACAATAAACTTGTACGCAAGTATTAAAAAAAAATTAATGCTACTATTATGTGACTTACTGTAACTATATATCTACAGCTTTCTAGTAAAAATTATTTTTCCAAAAAAACGAATTTTTAAAGGAAAAAATAGACAAAATTGGAAAGTTTATTAACCAAATTCCTTCTTAATTGTCTGGCATTTTGAGGTTTAACTTTAATGTTTTAATTTAAAAGACACACCTGTGAAGTAAAGTGAACCTTGTGATTTTCTGTGCAGTACGGCTATGTAATATCTTATTGATAAAGTAAACTTTATTTCACACACAAAAAAATTTCTTGTGTATGTATATAATTTAAATAATTTATAATTCAATTTTTACAATAGGCAACTTGTATATCATTTCAATATTATACATTACATATATTTCAACAATATTGGTTTATTGAATATGAAGTATGAAGCATATTCAATATATCTACACACTTTGCATCTTTTCTGGCCCATCTCAACCACGATATAATCACAAAAATATAATTTCATACAAAACGACGAAAAATTTACATTTCCTAAGCCATTTTGTGCTTACCTTATTAAATTATCTTGGCCATACTGTTTTTAAATTTGCTGAAATCATAGTAAAAGACAAAAACTCAGAAGTGTTTCTTTCTACTAAAGTAATTCAATTTTTCAAGTAAATTTTTCTTCCCTGTGTAAATAAAAAAATTCGCACCTCAGCTTAGATAATGTGCTAACAGATGCCATTTCGTTGATTTTGGAAGTTTGGAGAAATCAATACCTTCTTTAAATTACAGAAATTTTTGTATCTCAATATAAGGGTATTTGGTATCTCAAAATTATATTTTTAATAAGTGAAATATATAGTAATACGTTTAAGACTTTTAAATTTTTCTTTTACTATTCCTGTTTCAGGAACAGAAAAATCGAATCATTCTGCTAATCTATAAAAATCCGCGTGCATACGGAAACCGATTTATATTGTTACAAATTAGGTAAGTAGATGACTTTTTTGTCACCTTGTAGAATTAAATTTTTTTAAGATAAAATTGATAGCCAACAAGTATAATGACTTTCTTAATCGTGCTTTATCTCATAGGAATCTCTTTCTACCATCTTGAAAAATTTCTATAGGTTCAACAGGTTTAGATAATGTTTGTTCATTTGTAATACATGAAATAAAAATCAATTTTAGAAAAAAAGATACAAATTCAGATATTAAAAATGATTAAAAAACGGATATAACCATAATTTTATATGAAATTATTCCAATTTCTAATATATATTTCATTATTTGAAAGCCTATTCCTAGAACTTCTTAGCAGAGAAAATTTATAAAAAGTATTTGGAGTCGATCTCAAAAATAGAGTGAACAAAAAAGAATAGATCATCCAAATGTATCAGGCTTTTCATAGTAGTAGCTGGGCAGAAATATAGACGACTGAGTCTTCATTATTTCGTTTTCTTTTTTATTCCGGTAGCTCATGCAATAGAAGCCCTTGCGAAATTATCTATTGAGATATCTCGTCAATATACATCTCATATGCCTGATAGACCCTGGTGGAAAAAATATTTGAAGAAAGAATAAGAAATTCTGAAAAAGTCTTAGAAATGCATAGTCTGCAAAATGTTGATACAGAACTGGACTTATTGCATAAGTACCTTCAAATAGATAAGTTTTACTTACAGTTAAGTTAATGTCTGCAAATAGTGGCTCTGAAAGTTGATCTTTTTTTTGGTGCATAACTAAAATCCAATCATTTTATGAAAATCTTTTATCTACAAAATATTGTTAGTCACATAATTTTGAATAGCGATAAAAAGTACCCCAAAAGTTTTGAGAGGTAAGTTGAAAATATAGATACAAAAAAGATATACGTTAATAAAAAATGGAAAAATGTAATAAATTATTTTGATTTAGATACCTTTCAAGTTATTGAAACAACTAAAAAAATATTCCAAATACATTAGAGTGGTGGTCACTCAAACCTCCTTAGAACATTTTTTTTTAGTTTCTAAGTTGATAGATATATACAAACAATACATTTTTGTACACTTTTCGAACTAATTTATTTATATTATTTTTGCTGTATATTTTCAACCCATCCTTAAATATTTATGTGATAGGGTTAACCCCACACTCGTCAGAGAAGAAAGTCTCAAGCTTCTAATAAAATTTATTGAAAAATTAAGATAATATTTGATTTATTTCAAAGATGATTTATAAATAAAAACTCATTCCAAATAAATTCAACGAATTTTGTCATTTGTAATTTATATTATTTTTAATTTTGTGATTTTACAGGAATATAAGGGCTGGTTAAAGTTATAACAAAAGGTTCAGCAAATAGTAGGTAACGTTAAAATAATGACAATTCCTCGAAACACTTAGAGCCGGGAAAGCCTTCTTTTCCAAATGTAGAGTGTGGAAAATTTGGAATGACGTCTTGTAAATATTGCCAAAACGGCTAATTAGAAAAATTTGAAATTTGGCACACAGTATCAACTAAGCATCCTTAATGATTTTAAATAAATAAACTTCGAAAACCAGAGAAGATATGATGGAGATTGTTCCATAACCCAGTTTCGAAAAAATCTCTATCGCCACTGACCTTATTTCAAATATAATCTTTCATTTTCAATAAAGTCCGGTACTGACTTTATTGAAAGATATTTTTTCGAAACATGTGTCTATTAATTAATTAATTATTTTAACGTTTTCTATTATTTACGTCTATGAGCAATAATTTTCGATCTTTTAAATTATAAAGAAGCCGAACTTTCGTTACACTTGCGTAAAGGCTTCCCGATATAAATCTTGATATGTAGACCCCATCGGAGCTAACTACATCACTAATTCGTAAGTAGCGTAAGTAGTGCTCACGATCAAATTTGATTGGCTGTGCTCTTGGAAGATAATATTATATACCAAAATTGGCATAACTAATTGTAATTTCAAATTTACCACTGATTCTTCCAAACTACATCTTACAAATTACAATGTAATGCAGCAAAAAAAAAAATTCGAGCAGACAGAATCACCGGATATAATACATACACACACAGATAGCGTAGTCTTTCTTTAATAACCATAATATATATAATATTTATTATTATCAGACGACGTTATACACAATATATGCATAACCGAATTGACTAGAGTAAGTAAATTAATATCAATTGTATTAGGAATATTCATATATACATATATCGTCTGATTTAATTCAATTAGTACAATGACCTTATAAATGCATATTGTATGTGAAAGATAGTTAATGAATGAAAAAAAAAATGTTATTTCTCTTAAATAATTTTTCTTTTATTATGATCTTTTTATGTTACATTGATCACAACAAGTCCATCATGTATCTTATATATATTACTCTAGCAAGCTATGTTCTGTCCTACCCTTATCTTCCTAATTCCTTTATTGAAGTGAAAACTTCTTTAACAATGTTGGGCACTTTTGGTAGAGGAAAATGTTATAGGTTCGCGTCACCGACATGGTGTGAGCGCGCCGACATGCTGTGCGACTGTGCGAGACGCTTTTTGGATGGGTGAAATCTCGTGCGTTCGCGTCACCGACAAGCTTATAGCAGTATATCTGTAGCTATACAGCTGACATATTGTTTAACATTAGTGCTGCGTATATAAAAAGTACATTGAAATTTATGTAAATACAAATACTATCCACAAATCATATGATTGTATTATTAATTGTTATTTCAATTGAATTGTATTTATATTTTGTCATAATATTGTAAAGCCCGTAATATATTAAAATAATGAAAACCATATAAACATGCATATAATTGTTGCACGGAGTGTCAATAGATGTGAAAACCAGATTGATGTTTATAATTTTAATTCAAATATTATGAAAGTTCACTTCTATCGGCAATCCCTATGACTGCCAATTTTTTTATTATTATTCCTAGGTTTGGCAAAACATATTCTTACGCTCTAAAAATATACCGCTTAGGAGAAAACACGCTAGACAAATAATTTATATAAATTTAATAAGTAATACTAGTTTACTACTAAACTAAACGAAAAAATATCATAAATTGATATAAATTTAATAAGTTTACTAGGCAAACATGTTACACAGATGTGCTATAGATTTAAGAACTTTTGATTTTTTTTACCACTTTTCTAGGAAATTTGTTGTTTGTTGTTTTTAGCCACGGGTACAGTGTAGCCACGAGTTATGGTATCTACGGTAGCAGAATTCCACACGGGTCGAGCTAGTATTCTATATTATTTATATCATATTTACATTTCAAGTCTTTTATATTCAAGTTATATTTATTTGATTGGATTATAAAACGACTTAAATAATCCAAATGTAAATAGATACGTAATATATACTATTTAGTATTAACTAAATATTAACTAAAACTATAATGTCCGGCGAATAAGTTACAAAATTTTCTCAAACATATACATACTACTTTACTTAACAAAGTGTTTATTTTATTGGTTAAATTTAATAGTGGATATAACTCCTTAACTATTGCCTTTTGTAAAAAAGTATATAAGGCAGTTTCAACTTAACACTACCTAAAGGACACGCTGTTAAGCTATGTCCATCGATTCATGGGCACCTTGTATAAAATATCTTAAGAGTTTAACTTTTTATATGATAAATTAATCAAATTATCCAAAAATCTTAAAACTAAGTCGCATTAATAAATCCATTAAACATATGGTACCTGTAATAATGATTAAAATTGAATAGACGATTATATCTTTAATAAAATAAAGTTTGGTATATGAAAACAGCCGGTAAACTAAGCACTTTAACTCATTGCTGTGTTACTTAATACAATTTTAAAAGAAAAGAAAATTTCCTCAGTTTATTTATCAAATTCTCTCTTATTTCAGGCAAGCTTATTTATGACGGATCCGTTCTTGCTCATTAGTCTAATAGAAGATAATTTAATTATAAATGCAAAAATCGTTTTGCATTTATTATTAAATTATCTTCTATTAGACCAAAAAATTATTTCGTATTTCTTATTTGAAATACTAACTTATTCAAAAGCTAAACGTTATGATTTTGAACGAATAGTTTCCAATCGTTACGTCATTTTTTTTATTTTTTTTATTTCGTATGAATTTTTAGTGAGCAACATCGTTTTTCTGTATCAAAATAAGCTAAGTATCTTTTTATGAAATCTAGATTGTTTGACGAACCCAAATTTAAGCGTTGCTTTCAAAATGGAATGAAATGGTATAAAATTTTTATTTAGAATAAGTACCAAACGCCGTTAGTTTAAATTTTAGAATGGTTCAATTAACTTGGCGTAATTGTAATGGTGTAAGTATATATGGGAAAAATATAATTGTTCAATCAATTCTTCCTTATGATGATGCTAGATTTTATGGAATTTCATGGATTCCTTTTATACTCAGTTTACCAACGACCTATTCAAAGTGTAATGAGTATTGTAAATATTGAACGGAACTAAAATTACTTAATTAGAATATTTATAATGTTGTAATACTTGGCTAATGGTGTGTAAATTTATATAAATAAAATATAAATACAAAATCTGTGAATACCGTTTTCTTGTTTCAAATAAAACTTTAAATAATTAATATTATTTTAAGCTGACATTGCATCGGCTTTATTTTCTTTAGAAATTTTGAATACTATTACTGTGAAAATGTGAATACATTTTTTCATAGGACAATCGTTGGCTTCGAATGGAACAACGATAATACGCTTAATTTGGGATTCAGCGTAAAATAAATAGAAGTATATTAAGAAACCATAGTAACTTACAGCAAAACTGTTCAAATACATGAATGAACTGTCCAATACAAAATAACCTGCTCATTTAATGGGTTAATAATTCCATTAATCTATGCTTTTGTTTTTAAGATTTAGGTCTGCTTATGACCACCATGATGAATACTCATTTTTTGTTTTTCCAATAACTAGATTTTCCCAATTTTAGAATTGTCACTGATTTGTTAAATTTCAAGTTACGTTTGTTAAATTAAAATCATTAGCTAGATTAAACAGAATTAGTCCTTCTTAATAAATATAAAAAGGTAACTTATGGCATTGATTTGGTGGGAGCGCAGTTAACTGCATTAAACATATCTTTTTATAATAGAATTGAATTTATTTAGCGCCGCCACCAAAATTCTAAAATCTAAATAACATTTATTCTTGCTCTAGATTTTTCAATCGTTAATTCAATGTCGAGTTTTTATAAATTTCTTCAATGATAAAATATTTTCTTTTATTTACACTTTGTAGTTCTTTGTAGGCCATAGAAAATGTTTATTATTAAATCACTATAAATACAAATATTGTCGGAAGTTTTTAGTAATGCCGAAAATTTTGATTTTATTATCCTTATTTGATAGTAGACAAGAAAAGAAAGCAGATGTGTTACAAGCTAGAAAATTTTCCCAAAAGTAGATAATCATATTTCCAAGATAAAAAATCACCTTGTAGATCGAATATATAGATCATTGTGACGTTTGTCAGTCATTAACAATATGCAATTAATAGAAAATGAACTTTGTAATGTAATTGACATTATAATTTTCCACACAAGAGTTAAAATCATACACGAAAATTGACTAAATGTGGGTCAAGTGCATGCAATATTGCACGCCCCGTACTGGGTGATCTTTATTTTAAATTAGTGCAGCAAGGTACTCAAAAAAATAAATCAAATAATTTATTTTTAGGTTACAAGACTATCCTTTCAAATAATAAAAATCCTTAAGAACTTCCCATTGATTCGGTTTTTTGGACCTAACAGTATATACCTTCATTCTTTTAATTGACAGGAACGTTAAAAACGCAGAAAAATTCCATACCGTCTCACAAATTCACCTATCATCATTTCGTCGTCCAAATTGCAGATATTTCGAAAAAAGAAAATTGTGTTGTATGCAGGAACCTAACAAATTTCCTATTATTCCATTCAGTGAAATTCTTTTACCCCTTTTACTGCCTTCTCTAAAACATCAGTTAGAAAATGGGGCACTGGGGCCTTGCATCATCTTACAATCTAAATGATTTATAAAAAGAATTCAAAAATTAAATTACCTTTGATAATGAATCCTAATACATTGAGCGTTGTTTATACATGAAGTTCAGATATCCGAATAACAATTTGACAAGAAATATTTTGGAAACTTATCAAAAATTTCGTGGACTTTAATTGATAGTTAATAAAAGACTTTTATTAAAATAATTACATTAGTCAATAATCAACAATCAACCGTGTAACTAATGATAAAAACTAAAGTGAATTAAATAACAACAAGAAAATTTTCATTCTTAAGTGAATATTTTGTTTTCAAAATGGCTAAACTTGAAGAAGTTTTCAACAAAAAATACCAATTGTCATCAAGTGAAAATTTTGATGATTACATGAAAGCTGTTGGTGAGTTAACATTTATTTTCAAACTTCCATGGCATTTGATTTTTTAAGCAATTAGATACATTTTCCTGAACTTCCATTATCGCTAGTCATCCGCTTTTTGAGTTTGAGTTTGGCCATGATCGCCCATTGATAATAAAGAAAAATTTGTAACAGTAGAATTTAGCAGAATTTAATTTTTCTACAAGTAGCGCTTTCATCTACTGGCTAGAAAAATTAATAAATTAATTTGGGAAGTCAAAACATTTCATAGCATATTGACTTATTACTGAGAATATATAGAGTACTGCTTCCCAATTGGTTTCTTCTTTGGAATGTTTGAATTTCAACAACGAAAAAAAAAAAAAATTTCCAAAGGTTTAAACAAAAAAAATCGCATCTAATCTATTTATTTAGATCATGCTTTCACAATTTCGGAAATATTTCCAATAAAATAAAACTAAACCTTTTGTAAACATATTTTTAATAAACAATTGATATTTTTGACGATCACAAACATGCATATTAACTCGATCTTAGTCAAAAAAAAAACTCAATTTTCGTAAAAACGTTTATTTTGATAGTACAAATGTTGTTTCTTAAGTCACAAATGAAAATGAACTTAGATATCCAAGGCCAAAGGTCGCGAAAATCAGTTTTTTAATAATATTTCGTTTCCTTTGCCTTTAATCGTATTTACATTTATGATAAAATTGTAAAAGATAAAATTCTCTACAAATTTTGTCTGAAACCTTATTTATACGTTGGACTGGGTATACGTACCTAAGTACAGGGTCAATATTTATAAATATAAGGTATTCAATAATTAGTTATGTAGTATATACTTAATTATTCATTAAATACTACTTAAATAATTATTTAAAACCTTATATTTATAAATATTAACTCAGCATTAAAGTACCTTAAACTGAGCGCTCCATCTTCTGCGCTATCTATTTTAAAAACGGTTCAAGACACACACAAATTTTCAGCCAAAATTTATGGAAAATTTTGTCCTCTACAACTATTATAATAAATATAAATACGAATGAAGGCAACGGAAACGAGATATTATCAAAAAACTGATTTTTGTTAACTTTTGCCTTGAATATCTAAGGACGTGCACACGTGACCCATATGTGACTTTTGCATCATCTGAGATAATATTTTTACGATCAAAATAAAGGTTTGAACAAAATTTCAGCTTAATCCGTTAGATTCCGAGAGTCAACCCTAAGATGATTGGAGTAATATAGTTTTTGAGACATTTATTTTGAAACTAAATAAGCAATAAATTCCTATTCTAAAAAAACTCGACGTCTATGTTAAAATTAATTACAAAAAATGGATCAATAGTCGGGCAAATATTTCAGAATTGGTTATTTTTTTCTAGTTTAATAATAAACACTGTTTATATTTATCATAATATTTATTAGACCAGCATTCTACGGCGTTCGTATATCGAAAATTTTTTATCGAAAATTATTCACAATAATATTAAATGAAAAATGAAACAATCACAAACCGATTGCCAAATGATTTCAGCCACCCATTCTCCTAAACAAAATAACACTTAACGAAAATTTTTCGTTTCTAAAGTTGCATATGTTGCAGTTGCTATATAACGAATTGTTACGTTTTACTCTCAAAGTTTTTTATTTATTTATATAAACAAAAATTTTCAAATTTACCGGTTTCGCACTAAAAATTTCTATATTATGAGACTGATGGCGAATCCAAACCAAAGGAAACGGAAATACCATTGGATAGTAATTTGGTTAATGACTATCTCTTATGGATATTCTGATAAGTTCTGAAGATTTTTTACTTGAAAACTCTAAGGCTGTATATAGATCTATAAGTGAGTATTTTTCTAACACTTCTTCATGATAGACGTATATGCTTGAATTTTTAATTATCGTTACTCAAGTGTCAAATAAATTCTAAATGTATAAACAAGAATAAATTGGTAAAAGTTCTGCGATTCATTTTCTTCTGTTTATTAGCCGGTTCAGATTATTGACCATCAAATATTTAACTGAGAATAATAAAAGTAGCTTATCCAATTTATTTCGAAACATCGGCACCGCTTTATTCTAGACTTAGTACCTATTTATGATGAATATTGCCAAGTTCTTTTCACTAATAACACATAAGTAAATAGTATTTTAGATTATAGTTCAAAGTCTTAAGTCTAAATTTTATTTTAATTCATATTACTCTAGTTTTTCTTTTACAGATTATTTAATGATTCTTTTATTTATAAATGTAACAAAAATAGTAATATCTTATTTCGTAATACAAAAGAATAGTATTTTTAAAGAATAACTCTATTGGAAAAATAATTTTGTGATGCGATAACAGGAGGCATAAATGGAATATTTAAACTGGGTTTTAATAGGTGTTCAATAAAACGATATTGATTTATTTTTTTTAAACAAGTTAAAACAAACAATGGACTGAGTTAATTGTTAAAATACTCTGTATAGAGAGTGTTTCATGTCAGTGCTTGAATTATTATTTTTATGAATTAGAAAAGTTTAGAAATCAAACAAAAAAAATGAACATTTATTTGGTTTTCGAAAATTTTCGAAAGTATTTTCCAAAGTGTTTTGGAGAAAGTTTCACAAGACCATTAGTTGAAGCTACCTGCAAATTTTTAACTATCTATCTTTTTTAGTTTTGGACAAAATGGTAGCCAAAGTTTTGGCCTAATTTGCCCCTTACAGGTGAACAGTGACGATTACAAACTGGGCACATTTTCCAATTTATTGTTCATTAATGAGAAGTGAAGCTTTTGCAATCATATTTTCAATTTGAGTAATAATTTCGATCCCTTTTCGTTGCAGTTCTGTCATTTATTGGCTACTGAAAATACAAATCATCTCCTGACCAACTGCCGAAACTAATTTTATTCACACATCGTCATTATTAAAATAAATTAAAATTAATGATTAATTTCGTTGGTATCTTAATCAATATTCTTCTTATAATAAAAAAACTGTACCCCCTACTGAAAAAAAAACTTCAATGATTGTTGAACAATTCACTATTATATTTTAATGTATATTAGTAGTAAATAACAAATATAAAAAAAAACCCTTGGGCTTTTATATTCTAATTCATACTAATAAAAAGACATTTTAATATACCGGGTGTAACAAATGTTCGGGTTTACACCGCTCAATTTCCGGAATAAACGAATAAATTTTTATAAATATTGCGTTCAAAAGAGGAAATCGTATGAAAATCTTGAATATCAATTTCTTGAATATTCAAAATCTTGAATATTTGTATTTGTACGTCTTTTCATTCGATATGAAAAAGAAACAAGTGAAAACAAAGAATTGACTGAGTTAATTGTTGAAATACCATGTAGAGACAGTTTTGATGACTATCACATTATATACATATACATACACGTCAAATATACATAACTTATATTTCCATATAATACGTTCTATATGCAATTCGTGCCTAATTTGCACCCTGGCGGATAAACAGTGAAGTTTACGAGAAATGTTACAAACAAAAGTTGTGAATTTTTTTATAAGGAACATTTTTTATATTTAAACTTTTGTTCTATCTCTAACGGTTTACAAGATGGATCCTACGGGCCCAAGAGCCAATTGACCTATGTTGCTCATTTACAAATACGTAATCACTTTTTACGTCCTGAGTACGCTATAAAAATTTCAGATTGATATCTTTTTTCGTTTTTGAGTTATCATGTCCACAGTCGGACGGACGGACAGACAACCGGAAATGGACAAATTAGGTGATTTTATGAACTCATATACCAAAATTTTGTTGGTAGCATCAATACTTTTAAGCTTTACAAACTTGGGACTAAACTTAATATACTATGTATTTTTCATATACATGGTATAAAAATGCGTAATTTTTGAGTTACAGGCTCTACTCGACCTATATTTTCCAAATAGCATAAAAACTGTAAAGCCCATTTCAAGGCAGAATCAAGAAAAAGTCACCCATATCTGTCATTATAGCAGTGTCTTACTTCATCGTTTAACCACGTTTAATCATTTCACCTAACATATCGTTTTATTTACAAGAAGGTATAACATCCATTTTTGAATAGTGTCCTCTTTTGTTTGATATCTGTTTAAAATTTGACTTTCTTGATTACATACATAGGTGTATAACGTAGTAAAATGGCGGCTACTATTTGAAAGCTTTGAATTGAATTTTTAAATTTATTTTATTATTTTATGAACTAAACTAAAATTTTGCGACTGCTTTGCCTAAGCTCGAAATATATTATATATTATCTAAATAATATATTTTTACATAATTTCTCGTATAGGGTAAAGTACCTACCCTATAACCTATGTTATTAAATTCAGTGCCAACACCAAGTTCTTGGATTTGTTTCCACAAACTTACATTTTCATCTACCTTCATTGAATTACATATTGTTACACCCAGTAATATTGGTGCTGTTGTATTATTACAACGCACACTGGAATCAAACCATACTACATATATACCAAATACTACTAACTCAATTCAACTAGAATACAAAAAACTGGTCGCAGTGGTAGTTGTATTACAAGCACCGGTTTCACATTCTCTCCTTCGTTATAATATCAGCGTCGCGTCGTGTTTTCATCCAGTCCATCCAACGCGTTCTTTCATAATATTCAGTATTACTCTAAATATCACGAGATTAACATCAAATAAAACACCGGTGTTTCTTCTAAAAATTTATTAAGTTGTCAAAAAACTAAATTTTAAATAAAAATGGCATCATTAGAAGCAGTTTTAAATAAAAAATACAAATTATCATCCAGTGAAAATTTTGATGATTTTATGAAACAGCTCGGTGAGTTTCCTATTTTTTTTTTTGGCATTATACGCATGCTCTATATATATGAATTTAAATTTTAAAAAGTATTTTATTTTATCAATTTTGAAAAAAAATATAATCCAAGTAATACCCTTTTTTTTTGTTTACATAGTTCATTAAACTTTGAATTGTTTGATTATTGATTGCCAAAAAATGTTTGTAAGGTTAAGGTCATTTAATTTTTATTCATGGTTTTTTTAAATTATATTTTTTATTTATTGTTTAACATAATTTTTAACCGATACATGTGTTTGTTGCATAATTATGTTGCATAATAACCATCAAAAGGGGACATTAAAATGTTTAAAATGTTGTAAATAATCTCAAAAATTTTACGTTAAAAATATTTAAATTGTTGTTATGGTAATTTATTCGAAAATGAAATAATTTAAAATGTGATATCCACGTGGGAACCAAAAATTATTAACATTAAGTGTTAGCTGTTATCTGCCCGCATCACTTGAATTTTATTTATTATTTAAATAATGGAGTAAAACACAAATGGCGCCAAAAAATGAGTGCATATACTTAATTTACCATGGGCTGCATTTATAATATCTCAAATACTACAAGTTCTTCGAATGCTACTCTATACTAATCAATATATGCTGTAATAAATATACACACACCCTTACCTCTGCACAAAATCACAACCACCTATTGCTATGAATCATGTTTAATGACATGGGCCTTGGTGTACAGTAATCCTGGGTTTTCTTTTGATGATAAAAAAGATTAATGAAAGTATCTATGCATTGATGGTGGAAGCGACAGGAAGACAATGCAGTTTATAGTAGAATATACTTATTTATTTACTTTGAGCATAAAGTAACTCTGCAAGTTTGCATTATTCCTCATGAAATACAATTATTCCGTGACATAGTACCTTTTTTTTGTTAACTGATTAATACACACTTGAAACTTCGTGAATAGTAATTTTGGCGAGTCTACCAAACTTTCTATGACTTTTTTCGAAAGTGTTGTGTTTTTAAATGAGCATGATAGGGTCAAACACTATGACCACTTGATAACAATAATAATTATTAAACAGTATAATATTTTGTCCGTCAAAAATATTGCACCAATGACCTTGCCTACCGCCTCGAACAAGCCTAACTTAAGTATTTTTGTTTTTAATACATACATATGGTTCACTAATTTGAAAATGCGCAGCTCTTTTGAAAAAAGTCGTAAAGAGAAAGTTTGGTAGACTGCTCAAAAGTAAATCTCTCACGAAGTTTCAAGTATGTATTGATCATTTAACTAAAAAAGTAACACTGAGTGTAACTTTTTCGGGTACGTTTCTTACGAAATATTAAAACAATGGATGTTAGATAATTATTAAATATACATGAAACAAGAAATTTTTTAAATTAAGATAATTACCTGTTTACTATTTTACAAAGTTTTTTGCTCTTTTGAATTTATTCAATAGAGATTATTATTGTTCATGTGTTTCTTAGGTAACCGACTTTTTTTTCTGATTCGGTAGATAATTATGTATTGAATGAAATAAATATTACCGGGTGTCTTAACAATTACAATCATGAAACCCGCGAAAATTCGAATGTAAAATATTTGGCTGATCACTTATCCTGTACATTTTCTCGAAATTAGTTTGAATTTTATGCCATATTATTTTAACATTTTTCGATAACCTACAGTTAATCGCCAATCTGGAACATAGTCAAGAAAAAGTACTAGTTGCAAGAAAACATGGTAGCAAGTAAATATGTTCTTGATTCTAGAAAATTTTTACTTGCTATACTTATTTTCTTAAATTAACAATTGAAATCGTTGACTCAAGAAATATTAACTTGTTATTTTTATTGTGTAGGAAATATTATTAATTTTAGTTCGATTTATTTTATTCTTGTGTCAATATTGCTAACCGAACTAGCATAGAATGTGTGAATTGATTTAATCGGGGTATATCTTAGTCAA
This sequence comes from Chrysoperla carnea, assembly GCF_905475395.1. Lineage (NCBI taxonomy): Eukaryota > Metazoa > Arthropoda > Insecta > Neuroptera > Chrysopidae > Chrysoperla > Chrysoperla carnea. The sequence goes on from NC_058341.1 coordinate 35,490,358, forward strand.
ATTCGTTAAATAACCTGTTAACTATTATCTATATTTTTTAAAGTAGCTATGGTAGTATAGTGCACCATTTTCATTTTTTGCTTCAAACTAACGTCTTCATAATAGTTAAATGTATTCAGTACCTCCATCGTATTTTAGTTTTATAAATCATGTTTATCTTTTTAAAATTGTGTTTAAAACGGCTATTGAAGCATCTACACAGCCTGGAAATCCCAAGAAGAGAAGTATAAGATTTACATTATTGATTGATTCAATTCATTGATGAATTGATTCAATTCATAAAATTCACGGCCACTCAGTATCTTTTTTTTTTTCATTATTACATTAAAGTTATTTTGAAAAAAAAATAACTCAAATTTTTTTGTTTTCGATATTTTAAAAATTGAATTAGTTTTTTTTTATATAATAAAATAACATTTTATAATAAAAATAATAATTTTATTTTACGTGTCATTAACTATATTTTTCAATATTTTAAAAAATTCAACTTTCAAGGTTTTTGAAATATATTGTTCAGTAACTAATGTGTTGTATGTTGGAATGCTGTTTTAAACTATAGCCAGGGTTGCCGAATCTCATGATTTAAGAGGTCGATATCATGCTTGTTTATCCATTCTACCGACTTATCGCTTTTTTTCTAAAAGAATCCAAACTAAATTTCATCTGAATCCCTATATATTCACATCTATGAATGTATCGGCTATAACGACTATCGATTATAACGACCATAAATATGGGTCACTTAAATGTTGTTATAAGCGATTTTAACTATATAGTGATATTTTATTGATTATTTAAGGGTTTTCTTCATATTCGATTCTTAGCTATAACTTAGAATAGAAATACTCAACTTATCATTAAATGACCCCGATTTTCGTATTTTTTTGGATCAAAATTACGCTATTCTCTATATAACAAGTTTTATTAAACTCTGAAATGAAAAGTTGTTTGTAATATTTTTTAAAGAGAAAATATTTTCTTTTTTTAAGAAAATTGCAAAGAATCGACAAAAATCAACTTTCATCTGCAATTTCGATAAGTCAGTGTACATTTTGGGTTCAATTTCTCGATTGAACTAGTTTTGACCCAAAAAAGAACAAAATCGGGTTTATTTTACGATTACATGCATAATGTCTGAAATATAGTTCACCCAGAAAATTTAAGAATAAACATCATCTGAATCGTCATCATCATCATGATGTCTTCGAAATCATCTGAATCGGATTCTGAATTCATAAAAAACCTCCATTTTGAGAAAGAAATCTATGGAAACTGAGAAAGAAATCTATGGTTTTTTTTAATATATCTCAATTGAAAAGTATCATGGGGGAAAAATCAGAGAAATATAATTCTAAAGAAAATAGGGAATAAGCTCTACTTTAGAAAGAATTCAGGAAATTCAATTTCAGTTGAATTTTATCAAAGTAATCAAAATGAACAGATTTCCGGTGATACAAAACCACAAGAATGGTCTTAATAAATATATACTCAGTAGATTATCGAACGAAACCATATAAGAAATAAAATAAAATAAGCAAATAGTGCACAAGAAATTCTACTTGTTTTTTGCACTCCCCATATATATTTTTTGTGTATTTCCTTTTGATTCATTTATTTTAACCCTCTAGTTCGTGTCTTAAATTACATAGTAAAATCAATAAAACTGCATTTACCTTTAACACTGAATATTAGTGTTAAAATTACATGTTTTGAAAAATACGAACCATATAGTTAAAATGTTAGCCGTCCCACTGTTTTGTTGTTTGGTGCTAGTTGATAAATCTAAAATAAACAATTTGAATACTTTGTATTTATTTTATTACATAAATTGTTATTATTTTTATCAAAAATTACATTGTAATTATTTTAAAATTATTTACCTGCATAGGTATAAAACTAGTGTGCATTTTGAGTCATTTTTAGAGAGCTGCCCTATTTAGCACACTTATATATTATTATGGTATGTTGACATGTTTCAATGTAACGAGATTTTCACCCACTTCAAAACGTGGAATTGAGTTGAATCTTCACACACTTAACAAGGATCAGGATCTTCAGGAAGAACTTTTTTCTATACCAGAAAACAAAGTTGAACTAAAAAGTTGAAAATAAAAAATAGTTTAAAAAAAAATAAAAAAACACGCTTTTGTAACCAGCTAAAATAAAAAGTAGAAAATAATTTCTATAAGTTAAAAAAAAATTGAATGATTTTCAGATGTATTTTTTTAACTTATAGATATTATTTTCTACTTTTTAGTTCAGCTGGTTTCAAAAGCGTATTTTTTAATCATTATTTTTAAGTTTTAGAAATATGTGCTTACTTTAATAAGAAGACAATAGACTCTTCGGTACTGTAGACTTTGGTCTGACTTTAAACAAAGCGTCTGACACTTTTTAGGAACACCGCTTTGTTTATTGTCGAACCAAAGTCCACAGGGTATTGGGCAGCCGATTACCATCTAAGGAGGGCAAGAAAAAAGCATATACATATTTATTTGCGGGGCAATTTAATATTTCTCTGATGTAGAACTGAAAAAGGGCAGCTCAGTTGTAGGAATACTAAGGATTACGTCCACTCAAATTTTGCAAACAAGACTTGTTGCAAATAAGTCAAAAACATACACGCTAGCTTTATATCTAACTTAGTTGCACCGGAATTATGAAATGCAAAACTTGTGTAAACTTGTGTAAATCATATCCCTAGAAATGATACAAGTATCCACTAAGCATCCTGCAGGAGTACCTTTTGTAATATTAAATAGAGGCAGAAACGTATTTTGGATTCTGCAAGAGATGATATATCTCGCTCTCAAAATATGCTCCTAATTTATTATTTATCTTATTGCCGAAATTATTATTAATCTGTTGAAATCAGATTATCTAAGGAATAGCGACGGGAAACCAATATAGCATTACATATTTTATTTGTTAATAAAAATACACCTTTTGTGTGAGGCCAGAATGACTTCCTGTTTTGCTTCTAATTTTTTAAAATCATGTTGAATTATTTGTGTGAATATTTTCAAACAGTTTCAAAGTATATATTTTTTTGTATTTTTTAGCCATGTTCGTTATTTTTATATAAATGTGAGATATGAATAATTAATTATATTGATATTGTTTTTATTTAAAATCGAACTATATAAATTATTAACAACTTTCCATATTTGACTGGCATATTGCATGTTAAACGCACATAATGTATTGACATTAATTTTCCTTGGAAAATATGTTTGAAACGTGTTAAATTTGTTACTAAATTATTTCCATTATCTATAATTTTATATAAAGTACAGTGAAATCGAATTATAAAGTATATACATAACCAAGTTGCTCTGGGAGTTAAAATAACTCCAGATACTTTTTAAAGAAATTGACCGTCTTTGCATGCCAGTAAAAAATGTCCACTTAAAGTATAGGAGTAAATTTTCACACTTTTGAAATGATTGAGCATCGTGATTGGACTTCAGGTTTTGAGCGGCTTTGGACTCAGATATTCATCCCATGGGCGATAAAAAGACTAATTTTAGTGTGATTCTGTATTACCTACACAAAGTCTTTTAGGTCTCATGAATGTTAAAATGGCAAAACATACTATTCACAAATGCAGTGTCAGTATCAGGAATCACATTGGCTTCCATTCAAAATACCCAGTCCATAAATCGTTTTCACACCTCATGTATACTTTATTTCATTAATATTGATCTCGAAATTTTCAAAATTACAAACCATAAAAGTAAAGAAGGATCGGACTTAAAAACCTGCAAAGAAAATATTATCTAAGTTACTCTGCTTCTGAAAATAATAGTTTTGGCACATCCTATATATGAGCAAGCGTAAATGAATTCATTATAAGGTGATGCAATTTTATTACCTATATTAATACCTAGATTAACCTGATTGCACTAATTTAGCTTATAAATTTTGTAACACATTGTAAGTTGTTAGAGCATATATATTGAAATTTTATGAAATAATTTTCATTTAATACCCTTACCATTTTAATGCGGGTATAACAGTTATTATTAATTTTTAATTTGTAGTATGTAGAACTATAAAAAAAACTTTTATGCTGCAATGGAACAAAAAATATTCAAGGCTAAATTAATTCAATTTTATCTTTATAAAGTGTTCAAGTTTTTAAATAAAAAAAAAGTTTAAATTTGAATATTCATTAAGTTCATGAGAAATAATTCAAAACAATGCACACTTAATCGTCCTTGTACAAAGATATACTTCCATTTTCCTTATATCACCATATTCTTTATTTCTAGTTAGGGTTCGAATTCCTTTCATTTTGATTTTTGTTGTTTGTATTTTTGTTTAATTTTTTTTCTAACTTAACGTGCTAATTTGTATAAGTGTTAATTTTTATATACACTAAACACGGAAATAATAATCAAGCAGTAGACATATTTTGCTGATTTAATTTAAATATTTTTGTACTTGAATTTTCTGTTTATTGTTATTTATTTTAATAATAAATATTCAACATAACCTTACGAATCAAGTCCCAATAAAAACTAGCCTCTACCATATTTTTTGATATTTAGAGGTAGTTATAGCTCGTTTCGTTCCTTAACTAATTTGAAAATACATTTAAGCATTAAAAGCCTTCTTAATGTAAGAACTTAGTATAAGTACACAAATCCATCTTAACGTTGGCTTGAGAGTCTTCCAATTCGAATATTATAAAAATTTGCACGAAGAAGAAAAAGGCTTGAATTTCCTCGATAATTCATGATGAGCTCATCTAGACCCGGATCTACCATTATGTGAGATATATTGTATAATAATTGTATCTAATCATAAAAATATCTTTTTATTTTATCACTTAACTCGTGAGTTTTATGAGGAAAACAATTATCATTTAAATAAATGGCTATCAATGTATAATAAAAAGTGCATTTAAAAATGGAAAATATCAATGGTTTTCATTTCATGGAAATACAATTCATAATCATAAATTATAACTCAACTAGTTTTTATACCCTGTTTATGTGAAATCTATCAAGGTATATTAAATTTAATCTCAAGTTTGTAACGCTTCGAAATATTGATGCTACAAACAAAACTTTTGTAAAGGAGTCCAAAAAATCATTTAATTAATGCCTATCCGTTTGTCTATCTATCCATCGCGTTGGCTATCATGATAACCAAAAAAGAGATATCAAGCAGAAAATTTTTAAAGCTTGTTCAGGCGTCAATTGGGTAAATAGTTAGTAGGATTCGTCATTTAACCGTAAAAGATAGAATAAAATACCCTCTAAAATTAAATTAGTGAAATTTTCACTAATTCAGCTAGTGAAATTTTTTTCACTGTAAAATTAGTGATTTTACTAGATTAATCAGTGAAACATTCACTATCTCAATTAGTGATTTCAATTTTCACTAATTCAATAGTAGTTTTCATCAATTAGCAGTTGCTTTGTCACTAATTGTATTAGTCAGTTTAGAATTCACTAATTATGCAGTTATTTTTACTTTTTTATCAGTGATTTTATGACTAATTGCATTGATGGCTTTGATTTTCACTAATTTATCAGTGAAAAGTTCCCCCTTTTTATTTAAAGTATGCTCTTTATTTACTTGTACGAACGGAGACATATAACAAACTTGTATGAACCAAGACATAACAGTATAATAAAAGAATATTTTAGTTTTATGACCTATGATTCTTTCATTACTTCAACAGTTTCAAATGATCTTTCGTGCAAAGAAGACTGTCAAACTTTGATTTAAAAATTTTGATCCAGGTTAAGTGAAGATTTTTCTCTTGTAATTAGTTACATTGCAATGTTTTAATTATAGCACCGGCACACATAAAAAAGTAAGTGGAATATGCATTTGACCGGACCTAATGTGATTTTTCAAAGTTTTTGGTTCTAAACACGTACTTTATGTATACAAAAATACAAGAAAAGTAAGTAAGTAAGTAAGTAAGTAAACGTAAGTTCTACTCTTTTTAAGTTTATAATAGTAAAATATAAATTTTTTAATCCAATAGTTTTTTTATATGTTTCTAGGAAGGGAGGAATTTGAAAAAATTTTTCCGAAGAAGTAACTGCGAACTCCAAAGAAAACATTCAACCCTACATAATAATAGAATCGGGACAATCTGGAAATAGTTCATTTATTCAAGGCGATGGAAGTAGGCAAAAAACTGGAACCAATATTTGCATTTGATTGACTATACAGATGTTATTATGTATTATATTTGGAGTATCCAGAGGAATTAATGAATTTTTATAATTTAATCGATTATTTTATTTTTAAAATGGGAGTAAAACCCAAAAATATTGTATCAGCTATTCATATAACTATATAATTCATTAAAATCAATAATGAAATTCATAATAGTTTTAACATAAGTTCTAACAATGAAAAATGTACTTTTACAGTAACCGATAACTTTCTTCTAGTGCTTCAACTAGAAAATTTATAATATATGATGAACAAAGACAATAAAATTTTTATTAAATGAACATATTTTTTTCTTTTCCTAATAAAAAATTATTTTACTTACAAGTACCCAATTGAATAGAATAGTATTTTTAACTGATAAATTAGTGAATTTTGCTAATTCACAACAATAAAAGAATTAGTAAATTCTGTTAATTCAATTGGCGATTTTCACTAATAGACCGTTTGATGTAACTAATGGATTAGTGAAAAGTACTGTCACCATTAAATTAGTTATTTTCACTCACAAATTAGTGATTTAAATTTTCACTTATAAATTAGTGAAATATATTTCTATTTATCAATTAGTGAATCTTATTTTCACTGATGAATTAGTGATTTCTTTTTTCACTGAATCATTCAGTGAATTTTCACTAATTCTAAGTTGCTGGATTTCAATTAAAAAAATTAGTGAAATTTCACTGTGAATTAGTGAAATTTCACTAATTTAATTTTAGAGAGTAGAATAAAAATCTTCCTTACAAAAAATAAACAACTTTTGTTTTAAACATTTTTTCGAGTTTCTGTAAGGGTGCAGATTAGAGCTCTTTTGTTAAAAGCTATACAAGATAGAAGAAAATTTACAATTTGTACGTAGCTTTAAATAGTAAGTCTATTGATTCTTATTTCAAACCACACCTATCTTACATAAATTAGTATCTTTAACCTTTTTTGGAACTTTAATCTTTAGGCAACGATTCTCGCCAATTTTTAACCCCGAACCAAAAAAAGGGGTGTTTATAAGTTTGACATCTATGTGAATTTGCCTGTGGCATCGTAACGCCTGAACAGATGAACCGATTTGGATTTTTTAGTTTCGTTTGAAAAGTAATTTAAAGGAGAGTGTTCTTGGCTATAAGTTTCAAGTGCGAGTTCACGGTTCCGCACCTGGAACAGCTAAAAAATATTCGATGATCCTCAAAATCGGTTCAGTTTGAAGAAAGAAGAAAGTAATTTAATAGAGAGTGTTCTTAAATACGTTTTAAGTGCGAGTTTAGGAATCCGAACCCGAAAAATTTATCGGGGGTTTTTAAAATTTTGTAAATTTCACTTGTTTAGGAATTTTTAAAATATCCTCTTCTAAATATATTTATATAGAAACACATAGCAGTAAGCCTGTAAGTAAGTGTTCTGAAAAAAACGAGTCTGTAAATATTCTTTCCCAATTCGAAAAACTGTATTTCCTCTGTTTGAATCCATTTGGAATATTCTATCTATAACATCCCGTATAACTTACAATGAAGTCATGGTCGCATATTTGTTCCCTAACATGTATGTGCGCAGATACATAATTATAATTTTGATACACACTGAGAGAGATCAATGAATTGTACGCATCACGTTATTATTATATAACACCATACACAGATACAAATTGTATACGATAAGTTACGTCAGTCACTGTCATTTATATATATCGTACTAGAGCTGGGAGACAATCATGGGGGAACAGAAATATGTAACGATACATTTTTTGTTGTTGTTGACTGATAAACATGGTGATGTTTCTTGACAATCTTGTTATTATGAACTAATAATCAACTTTGTGAAATCTGTTAAGGTAGCCAAGACAAGTTCTGCAGGAACAACTTGTTATATATTACTTAGATTCGATATAAAAACTTCAAAATCTTAGAATTATATAATTTTTAATTCGATTAGATTTTTTTTTTTAAATTTCTTAAAAAAATTTTGCTTATTTTTAATCGAGGTAATAGAGGTAATAGTGATAGTGATGAGCGAGACCAAGACCAAACCGAGACTGTATTTGACAATCTTTGTTTAACTTATTTAGTGTAATAGATTTAGCATCTTTGGTTCAGTCACTGGTTTTGGGCTTGCAAGTCTTATTTGGTCTTACATATGTGTAAGAGTAAGATCATAGTTCAACAGCAAGTATGCTAGACAGAAGCAGTTAATTACAACAGAATCAAGGCCAATGTTTAAGGCACCTAGAAAAGTTTATGCCTAAGTATGTAAGGCAAAGACAGTCAAATTAGCTTTTTTCATCACTAAATAGTGATAAGCTCATCTCTAAAGCTTAGCTCATCACTAAATAGTGATAGTATAGTGGGAAGGCAGAAGGCCAGTATGCAGCTCGTTTGAAAACATTCAGTAACCTTTAATTAATTTAACGCAGGATACAACTCTACTCCAGATAAAGTAACTAATTACCTTCAGTTTCCCGATATGAGCGAGCCGAAGGAAAATCTGTAGCCTGTATCCTCCAACTTCGCGGGGAATAAATACTTTTTGAGTCTAGAGATTTATATAATCTGTCAATGACCTTAGTTGGTCGTCCTTGCATGTAGTATTGTACTCGCTTGTCGTTTTATTTAACTTGCCTGCAGCCCGTTGTATTTTTACGTTTCTTGTTCATAAAACAAACGCATACCGAAAAGTACTACACTGGCATAGTGGTTTGCAGTTCAATGTTTTAAACTTATTTTAAGAGCGAGCTCCATTAATTCTCCAGCAAAGGCAAAACTTCTGAAAATACTACCGAATGGGCACACAATTAAAAGTAATTATTGGAATTCTACAGGAATTAATTCTCTTAGAATCGGAATCCTATTTGTCTAAATTTCGTCAACATCTTACTTTCGAATATAGTCTTCCAAGAGGTTATTACTGTTTCCCAATTTACGGAAGTATTGCACAGAAAAATTGGACTCGGTTTAAGCCTTATAGTTATTTTTCTAAACTGGAAGAGTTACTTTTTAGTAGTGGCTTGGTTAGCTTAGCTGGCACCAAATTTTGTCAGAATAAAGTATGTAATCTGAATACTTTCCTTCCTCTCAAACTTGTTGTTGTTCATTCATTACCGTAAAAATGTTTTTACGCGTTTTTGTTGTTTATAAAAAATTTACATATAGCTTGATAAATTCTTATTCTTCTTTACAAAAATGCCAGTTCACGTGTCCGATTGAGATCCATTCAAGCTGAACGAAAATTCGGAAAAAAAAATTTATCTAAATTTTTAAGCAAAAATTTCAGTTTTTACGGGAAAAAATTTCTTTACTGAATTACTTTTAATTGAGATAGGTTTACGTTGTTTGGTAAACTTATATTTGGTAAATCAATGCCATGGCAGCCTAACGAAATAGACGGAAAAGTTGTATTATATTGCTAAGGGTTCCTTGAATAAAGTTATTAGTAACAGAATCACTATTATTATGTAAAATATATCGAGAATAACTATTCTTTATTGGACTTCGAGGCAGATTTATTGAATCACGCCACTATATGGGCGAACCAATAGCTTTACAGTATTATTCTATTGAACATAGTATGTTGTTTTTAACTCGGTAAGGTTATATTGGCTGTTCACGAAGGACACACTTAGGCTATTGAGTCCATTGTGATACCATATGTGTTTTACTACCTTTTCCGCTGATAATTTCATTTATCAGCTCCTCAATTATTTTCAAAGGCTGAGTACACGTTCATACATATACCATGCACTACACAGCTATTAATTAAAATAATATTTGTTGTGACGGCTGGAATCAAACCCGTTACCCTAGATCTAAATTAACCCGCCATCTAAATTGTTATTTTTAGAGTCGTCTAAAAAAGGGGTTCAAAATTAGAATAATTCATTACCATGGTATGGCTTTAAAAAAATCAAAATCGGAGTTCAGTTGTTTAGGAGCTGCGATGCCACAAACGAATCAATAGGATTTAATTTTATCTCGATTGTTTCTTAATTTAATATTATCATTAGCTATTTGTTTTATAAAACTTCTATTTTTTTTAAAACTTTGCTCTTTTGATTTACTAATGAATGAAGTTTGTCGGCAATTTGACCTTCGAGAACCTGATTTTCTAAATAAATTCAAGTTCAAACCTGTAAGGCTAGTAATTATAGTAATGCTTATGAAATAAAAACTGACTATACGAGAAAAATAAATAAAATCATAATTTATTGTTATGAATTTTCATTTAAATGCTCACTTATTTTATATAAAAAAGGATTTCTTGAACTAAGAAATTTTTTCTGGAACCAAGTATTCAAAATGAAGACAAATTTAGTTTAATTTTTCCGTAGTTCCATTCATGAAAAAATCGTTATTGAAAGCTATTGTCGTAAAGCCAGGGGAAATAACTACAGCTCCAAATTTTGGGTTTTGCATTCCAAAATATATATAAAAGAAAGAAAGCTGAAAATTTGTAGATATTCGATTTATTGGATCCATACGAAATCGATCCAATAAAAAAAAATTTTCCGTTGTGAATGCGATTTTTGGAATTATATCTCAAAATGAATTTTTGCGTATACAAGTTTGTCTCCCAAGTCAAAACTTCTTTCCAAAATTCAAGTTAATAAATGGAACGTATAATTACCGTAAAATCACAAAATTAACATTAGTGAACAAAATTACAGAATTTCTTTATGGTTCTGCATTTTTTTCACACAAATTTATAACATAAATAAACTTTTTTATAAATTATTATCAATTATCATAATTTACGCCTACCATAGTAAATAATCATAATGAAGTATAGTTCCATGTGATTCCGTTGCTGTAGTACAAATTATCTCATACAGAAAATTGTTAACATAATATTTATTAGGCAAGGTTATAATGAGGTCACCATTGGAATTACTAATAGATTTTTGACCGGAAAATTTTAATTTTGTACTTTTTCAAAAATTTATTTCCACAAACAGAATATCTCAATGACAAAATATTTTTTTGAGTTCCTGATTTCGATCAGGGATTGCGGTCTCTAATTCTTTAGTTTTTTTAGTGTATATATTTTTACTTCTTTCGATATTGTTTTAAATTTCTTGTAGTTATCAAATCTGATCGAATCGGCTGCCTTTTTTTGAGGTACGGAACTCTTCAAATTAGCCATATGTACTGAAAATTTATTTTAAATTTTTAAAAGTTCAAGGTGATCTCCAGAAATCAAAACCTGTTGGTAAAATTTGGTGGTATAATACAAAAGACTTTCAGAAAAAATATTTTTGAATTTTACTTTATAAATTTAAAAAAAAAAAGACTTTAAGCATTTAAGAAAATATACAATCAATATTATAAAATAGCTTATCAGATAATTGAGAATAGATTCATTTATGCATAACTAATTATATAGAGAAGGTTGTAATAACCTGCATATATATAATGATAACAAGTGAAAACAAACAATTGACTGAAGTAATTGTTGAAATACCATGTATATGCAGTGTTGATTACTCTGTCACATTACACACACATACATGTCACACATATATTAATGATGTACCCATTTAAAACGACAATTTGCGCATAATATGCGATATCACAGTAATGTTTACGAAAAAATGTTTCAAACAAAAGTTGTTTATTATTTATAAGAAACATTTTTTACATTTAAATTTTTGTTCTATCTCTAACGGTTTACAAAATGAGTACTACGCACCCAAGATCTAATTGACCTATGTTGCTCGTTTACGAACTCGACCTCACTTTTTGCGTCCTCAGCACGCTATAAATTTCAGCTTGATATCTCTTTTCGTTTTTGAGTAATCGCGATGACATGCGACAGGCGATAGACAGATAGGCAACCAAAAATGGACTAATTAGGTTATTTTATGAACACCTATACCAAAATTTTGTTCATAGCATCAATATTTTTAAGCGTTACAAACTTGGGACTAAACTTAATATACCTAGGTATATTTCATATACATGGTATAAAAACTAAAAACAACCCAAAGTAATAAAAATTTTAGAAGGTAATATAATAATGCTAACAAGTGTAATATTCCGTATTGTAGAAAAACATTAAAAATGATTTTTAATTTTAACGTAGTTAAAGCTGGTTATACGCATAGAAAATTTACTAAAAGCCAACAAATTCCTATTCAATATGATTTTCGAATTTGTATTTTTTCACTTGAGTGATAATGCAAATCTAAACCATAATAATTGATTTATATAATACAGTCAATTTGCAATTTTGGTATCTACATAGTGAAAAAAAACTGAATTTGGCATATTCGACAGGCTTCCGGAAGTTATTTTGTAGATAGCCATTAGAGTTTCTAGATTATTTCCTGTACAATGTTTATACTGAAAAATTCGAAATAAATACCCATTAAGTCAAAAGAAAATGCATGCGCGAAAGAAATTTCGTAGTTGAAATACCTCCTACTAAATCGTGGATTGCTAAGTACTTACAGTTATTTATAAAATTCTAAATAACTAATAATAACTTGCGTATTAAAATAATAGATGTCAATAGACGAACGACACACGATCAAATTAACAAATACGTAACAAAATCATAAATTTTAATAAATAATAATCATAATTATATTATTATTATTATTATTTTATTTCCAAGGGCCTCATTTCATTCAAAACTATTACTCATCTTGCTAATAAAATAAATGAAAAATCATGATAATAAAATAAATGTTCTTCTTTTAGTAAAATTTTTCAATTGAAGTTAATTAGCTTTAGCTCTAATATATCATAAATATTTGTTGTTTGAATTTGACTTCAAACTGACTTCAAACAAAGATGTAGACATTCTCAATACGATTGTTTTTAGTTTTAAAGAAAAATTTTTTTATTTAGTTGCTAACGTAAACCTATTTCAAAAAGCTCACTAAAACTAGTGTAATGTTTTTTAGAAATACTTTTTTTAAATAATTTTTTCGTGTTGACTTTTATGATAATTGATATCGATACATAGTTTAATTAATTTTCTTACTATTGATTCTATTTGCTATAAAAAAGTTAAATAACCTACATATAGTAAATACATTATTTTTCATAAATACAACATTCCAATTGGATGATGTAATAGAACGCTTTTATTTATATATATTTTTTAAATTTTTTTAATTAAGGTTGTAATTCAAACTGAAAAAAAAAAAACTATATTTTGGTCTAATGTTTGAGGTGAAAAACGACCAAACTCTCAGAATCGTTATGTTTTTGCAATATATAGGGTGATTTTTTAAAAAGTTTTCAGCTATTTTTTTCAAAAACGAATTAAAGTATAAAAAACAGTAAAATACGAATCTTCTTATTTTCGGGGAATGCAAAAATGTGTGTAGTTTTATTTTCTGAGGGCCCCTTCCGAGTTACACCGGGGTAAATTTTATTTTTTGAAATAGCACTGCATCCTTTTTGAAGAAGTCTATTTGTCCTTTTTGCCACATGGTTTCAGGTATTTTCAGATTTAAAAGTTTCTATCAAGAAAATCTATAGCCTACAAAATTTTCCTACAAAATGTAGGTATACTGTTTAATTTCTACAGTTTTACCCTGAAAAACAGTAAAATCAAGAACTGATAATTCATGTATAGGAAAAAAAATTTTTGAGGTAAAATGAATTAGAATCTGCCAAGAAAATAGATAAATTAATTAAAGAAAAAAACGTTGGCCACCCTTTGACCCGGAAAAAATCATTGAAATAAGTTTTTAGAAAATCACCATGTATAGAAAAAGTTACTTCATTTTTTGAAAGTAATTGACTTAAATGATCAGTTTTACCTTCACAATAATTTTTTTTAGTCTAAAATTACTGTTATTAGTGTATTATTAAACTTATTATTAAGATTATAGTATTTTTGTATTTCGAAATCCGAATTTACACGAATGTTCGGAAAATCGGCGGCACAATATAGTGAAACATGTTTACATAATTATTAAGTATCATCGTTTTGCTTTTAAAATGAAAAAGAATTAATATGCGAGAAAAAAATGTAAATCAAGGTACAAATAACTATTGATTAATTACATAAGTAATTATTGTATAAACGTTAATTTCCATATAATAGAAAAATAAATTTTCAATGCATCACATTACTCCAATAAACATTTTGCAATTATCTTCTATAAATATATAGGAGACTTTCTATAGATATAGATAGTCACTCATCACGATATCTCTGGAACTATAAGACCTAGAGACTTGAAATTTGGCAGGAATATTCCTTTTGCCAAGTAGAGGTAAGCTAAGAACGGATTTTACGAAATTCCACCCACAAGGGGGGTTGCGGGGGTGTTCATGAATAAAAAATTCATATTTTTCAATTATGGCTTTTAATAGTTCAAAACTTGATCAGAATGTTTTAAATTACATTTAGAAATTTTTTTAACCTTCGGAGAGTAGAAAGGCGAAGCGAGAAAGTGGGAAGGAAATATCGAATATTTACAAATATACCTAAGTGGGGTATCAAATAAAAGAGCATGACGTGTACATTACAAAACTGTTATCCAACGCAAGGAAATGTGGAGGGAGGGGTGCAAGTGGGGATGTTGCCCAGCAAAGCGGGTAGTTCCCAGCTAGTGTATTTATAAAATTACTCTTGGCTTACATTTTGGTTTTTGGGGGAAACGATGAAAGGGTGGGATTTTTTTGGTGAGCATTCTTTTACGATGCGCATTATGTATTTATTCAACACTAACTTCAGAATAAACAAGTTCATGAACTTTCTTAGCGACTTGTTAAAGATTCATTAGAAGCATGAAGGAATGAAGGCTGCATTTGCCACTGATATAAAATTTATTTACAAGTGGGATAAAAGCATTCTTAACGTATGCCTGCGAAATCAGCACTTGAATAATTCGTTATCACACGTATATGATACAAAACTTTTTCCACGCCTTTAAAATGTGAAAATAAACGATAGTTATTGTTTAAAAATTATCATTATTATTTAAAATGTGTCATGGTTATTGAGAAAAATAGAAAATTAAAAAATTTTCTATAGTACTTGAATTCATTACCGCCCTTTTGCGAGATTGAATTCATTATCACACTAGGTCGGTAATGAACTGTTTTTCCTACGCATACTGAGTGAGAAAAGTATAGCTACTTAATTTCTCACGAGCTTGGACAAAAAATTTTCAACAGTAGGTACCTACCTATTCGTTGTGATCGTAGTCATGGTAGGGACAATAAAATCGATGCCAGCGCTTCCAGTGAAAAATTACATGTTAATGTTATAGAAATGTCAAATTAAAATTATTGTAAAACACGAATTAATTGAACTTAATGCATTACAAATTGTGAAAATAAGAAATCAAATTGCACAAATATTATTTTTAAAATGTAAATTATCATAATTATTTATTTAAATTTGTGAGACAATAATATTAAATTTTCAATGTAAGTCTTAAATGCAATCCATACAATTATTATATATGCATCCATACAATTCTATAATTAAAGTAGGGTATCGTTACCATGGAAGCGAATATTAGCAATCATGGTAACACTAATTTTGGAAGTAAACGTTTGTAATTTTAGTTTCAATATAAGATTATGTATTATATTATAATAAAATTTAAATTAATAATTCACAGATAATAAAACTTGCAGTATACTTAGTCTTTATTTATTTATTGTTTGCAAACACATGTTGGATAGTTATTAAAAATATTTTTATAAATAATAATAAATATGACCTTAAAAAAGTCCAGGGTTAAATAAATATGATGATAGGGAAAAACGGTTCAATGTCCATGTTTTATTCTCTATTCATAATAATAAATACTATACAATATATATTTACTTATATTATTTATATATTATTAGTTAATTTATAAATTTTATTAATAATTTTAACCATTCAAGAGCATTTTATTTAAATTAAGTATACTCAACTATTTATAATTCGGTAGGTCAAGTTTTTTAACTTAAAATCTATGTAATTCCGCTGTTGTTGCTACGAAGAATTTTTGGCTCAGTAAAAAAGTAATTGTAATAAAACATGGTAGTGTTTTATCCATGGTCATCATTTTAAGAAGATCCATATCTTTTTAATTAAGGAAATTGTTGTATTTTTTGAAAATTTTTTTATATAATAACGAGAAGTTAGAAATTAAAGTTCGAATTTTGATGCAAAGTTACAAAATTTTTAGAAAAGAGAGTGTGACTAAGTCTCACTTGATGTCACAGATGTAAAACGAGTCATATTTTTCCAATTAACTGTCTTATAGAGGTTTCTATTTCTCACATCTTAGATAATGTCCAGTTGGTAGAACTTAAAAGAAATATGGATAATTTTTTTTTTAAACTAGCGACCCGCCCCGGCTACGCACGCGTGCAATGCTGATACTAAATACACTACAGAAAAACTGTGAACGTTGTATATAAAAACATAGCGGCCCGCTCGGGCTTCGCACGGATATAAAATATATAGCCTATGTGATTAAAATCGATCCAGTAGTTTTGATTTATTCATTACTGCCCGTGGCCCGCACGCGTTAAATTTGGAGTAAAACAATCCCCCTTTCCCTATACCATGAAGATTTCCTGCTATCTTTGGAATATCTAAATTCATACACTACATTTTTACTTATTTACTTATTTACTTATTGTAATTATTTACGACATCACATTAGAAACCTCAAAAATAGCAGTACTTCTCCACTATTTAATGGATGTTATTATACATATAAACCTTCCTCTTGAATCACTCTATAGTCTATCTATTAAAAAAAACCGCATCAAAATCCGTTGCGTAGTTTCAAAGATTTAAGCATACAAAGGGACATAGGGACAGATAAAGCGACTTTGTTTTATACTATGTAGTGATATACAGACAACGTTTAATATTTACAGATTATACAGGGTGTCGACTTAAGTTGGCTACATATGGAAAACTTTTTTATTTTAAGGTTTACGAAAAAAAGTTATTGTTAATAAAAATCTTTGGTTTCGAAAATATTATCAACTATTCGCTTTTGTCATCGAATGTAAAGGGTGTTAAAAAATTGAGAAAGTTTGGTAGGAATGTTAATGGTCGTTTAGAAAAGTAGAACAGATAATAAGTAAATCGGTTCACGAAAACACTCCCGAGATACGTAGAAGTGTATTTAAAAAATTTTATAAAAGAACAATTACATATATGAAACACGATGATGGATACGTTGAGGCAAAAACGAACTGAAGATAATTCTTCAGAAATGTGCGACCACAGTTTATGTAGGTCAATCCGTTCTATATTTTATTCAAAAAGTTCAAGTATAATGGCAATATAATAGTTAAAAGGCGAAAGGCAAAATTTAAGACCAAAATAAAGTAAATAGCGAAGAACATGCAGACTCTTAATAATCGATCTCGCAAATTTTATCGTAAAGAGGAAGAAAATGAAGTGCATATTCTGTGTGAATACAAAAATCTCTGTCTCAAACGACACTGAAGCGTCTTTGAAGCATAGAAGTTATAATTAATCAAACTAGACCTAGTGCAAAATTTTTTCTAAGACATACTCCTAACTGAAATCTAGCTTATCTAAATACAAAGGCATCTTATTTTTTATAATCATTTGAATTTTTTATTTAAAAACTGGCTTCATTTTAAATAATACCCCTTTCCTAAAAGACCAAATAATATATTTTAAAATCAGAGGGCATGTGCCCATTTTATAAACCCCAGCAGAAATTTTTAAATTAACGTGGCCTGACAATTATATTAAGGTATATAAATTGTTGTTTGTTGACAATTGTAATTATATTATATCAAGGTCAAAAATATTTTTGCGAAACTAATTAAATCAGTCAACAAAAATACATAATTCCATCATAATGGTAATTAAAAATAGATTAAGCATTATATTTTGTATTTTGATCTATTTTGTTCCTTCAAAGATAATGATCACTTATGCTAATTCAATTATTCATCGTCCATATTCACTAAAGTATATTGTTTGCACAGAATACAGGTGTTAAATATTAAATACTTTTTACGGCTTTAGTAAAAACAATCATATCAATTTGATCTTGGATATTATCTTTGTTTCATTGTTTAATGGAATGTATCCTCCTCCGTGTAGATATACTTATCAAGAGTCAAAAAAGCCTCGCTTTTCTGGGAGTCGCTCGATAAAACACATTTCTTTTTGTTTAATTTCTCGAATACTTTTCCGTTTTTTATTTCACGAATGAACAACGGTTAATATATCTATACTTTATGATATTTTATGAACTAAACCAAGCAAAAAATATTTTATTTCGCAACAGTCTCCATAGATCAATACAGTTCATGGAAATATCTCTTAACCGCAGGCTCTACCTTTTCATTTTTTCCCAACTTTTTACCAACCAGCTATCTTTTTCTTGTTGGAGGAAAAAAAAACCTAAACTTACTATTCTGACGAAAAGTGTGCATAAGGAAGCAGTTCGGACTCAATACTTTTGCTCTTCCCTAATTACCAACTCATTGCTTAGGCCGTCCTAAGTATAAAATGTTGTTTTTTTTTTCGTTAATGGTTCAAACTAAAATTTAATTGTGATCCAATTCAGTTTCCTATGTTTGAAACTCTGTAAATTAGAATGCTGGACATTCCTTTGATCAAACGTCAAAGGTTAGATTGAAACATTCCATTTATGATATTAATCATTTCGAACTAACACTTAAATTTTTCACTTGTTTTCTGCGTTCTACAGAAATAACAATTCTATAAGAACTATGTTTAGAATACGAGAAGATTATGCCCAATTTAATCGTCCTAATGAATGAATAATTCGTATCATTGTGCAAAAGTTGTAGGAAACTGTAATCAATGAAGATAGGGAAGGCGTTTGTATCATCGTAGCGTGTATTCAGTCAAGAATACACCATTTTATATCTTTTTGTGGGATTTTCTTAAGACTCGCGTCTATATCGAAAAACCTACGACAGAGGGAACTTAAAAGCTTACGAAAAGAAATTTTCCTGGAATAAACTGCTGTAGAAGGTGTAAAGGCCACCATTAAGCTGATATCAATTTTGATATTAAATGGAGAACGCTACATATTCTATAAATAAAAAAACATAGCGCAGGAGCTGCTTTAGCTAAGCAAATTCCCCCCGAGATTAAAAAAATAGCACATTTTTCTTAAAATCGAAAATTACATTTTTAGTTTTCCAAAAATTTTTATTTGGACAACTAAGGGTCTAGAGGAAATTCACAAGAGTACTTTTTTGCTTAAAATAGATCCAAAATATTTTTTATTTTGATTGCAATAAAAATCTCCGACATCCTTAAGTGCTAGACATTTACAATTTTTTTATTTCTGCTTCGTAAGATATGCTATCACAAATTTATCAACTGGCAACAAATATTAAAATTTTTTTAAGCAAAACCCAAATTCTAAAGTTTAATTTTTGAACTCTTTTAATTCCAAATCGATGATATCAGCAATTAAACACCAAAGGGTTAAATAATTTCAATTTAATAAATAATTTATTTCTGTTATTTAATATTTTATTTATTACATGTTCCATAGATCACTGAATATAGACTATCTCTATTATCAGTAACTGTTAGTCAATAATAGTACTTATAAGTTGTAGTAACACAATTGTCTTATAAGTTTATTTGATTAGTTCGCGTTCGTCCTCAGTTATAGTAAAATTAACTCAACAATTTAAAAACTTAAGATTTATTTTTAATACATTAATTTCGTACTTAAAATAAATTAAAATGGTGCTTTCATATTTAAATAAAAAATATAAATTAGCCAAAAGTGAAAATTTTGATGATTATATGAAAGCTTTAGGTGAGTTTACGTAATTTGTTTATTTTTTTAAATATACATAAATATTTTTGTTTAAAAATTGTTTTACGGAAATAATACTTTAAATGCGTAATTAAACAACTAACTCATGATTTTAATTATTTTAATTAACATAATTATGTTTTGTTGCATGTTTTAAATGATAGTTTTAATTGTTTAAAGATTATGATAATTAGGTTGTAATTGTGTGTGAATTCTAATAATTTTTATAAGAAAATTAGGTCTTTCATTGCAATGAATCATATATTTTTTACCAAGTTCGTTGTCTTAATAATTTATCAACGGAAACTATTTTGGTCCTTTTTTTATTTAGAAAGCCAGGCGATACCTGCAAAAACATACTAAAATTTAACTGTTATAATAAAATTTAGCAAAAAATTTAATTCCAAAAATAGGAGAACATCTTATAAAAACCTAAATTTTTTTATTACCGTTGAACATTTAACGTGAAATATAATTCAAATTTAATGAGTTATTTCTTCTGATCCAATGTTATAAAAATTGTATCTTGGCAGAAATTGTATTTTAAAAAAAATTGTTAAGCTTTTCATAATATTAGAACGTATTCAAACTACCAAACTTCTATATCTAAAGCTCTATATTAAAATCAGAAAGCTTGTCAATTTTACATCCATATTTATCAAAACATCATTTTTTTATCGTTTATATAAATAAATTTTACAAAAATAATGAATAGAAATAGAACAAACTAAAAACTATAACATTATAAAAGTCTCTGTAGTTAATAAGATAACGTCTTCAACTTCTTCGAGCATTTCGCCCAATGTCGATTTGAAGGCCATATCTTGATCATTTCATCCACTAGTACGTCTACCAGTGAAATTTTTGGTGTTGGATATTCACATTGTTGCTTTAAATACGGAGAATGGTTATTCTTGCCGTATTATTCGCATGAAATGCAAAAATTAACTCGTTTTGATTTGACAACTGTACATGTATTTCATTTCCCAGCGAAGTGAGTACGCTCAATAAGTATCACATAACGAAGTACTTAAACTAGAAATTAAATATGAGAGTTCACGAATTTCTTTTTGGATTCCTGGTACGTATGGCGCTAATTAACAAAGTACCACAACATTCGGTTCCAAATCACCCGCAAAACCGAGAAAATCGAGCGAATAATCTTATTATTATTCTCACAAGCAGTATGTTATTGTCTCTTTATTAATCCAAAATCTAAAACTATATTTTATCGTTTTACAAAAAATTTGAAACAATGGTTATAAAGCTATACACGTAAAGTTCCAACCAACAGAAATTGGCAAATCATTGAAAATAGAAACTTGAACTTTTTTACAGATATTTAAAGCAAATACAGTATAAAAGATTTACTTACAAAATCAAATATAATGCAATCAATATTTGATACAGAACTAACTACTAATAGTTACGGCTTTATACAATACAGTAGAACGCCGATTATCCGAATTAATTGGGACCGGGGTCGATTCGGATAATCCAAAATTCGGATAATCAGACATAGACTGACAATAAAGAAAAGCGAACTGTCACTGGAATAAAATAAATATTAAAAACTTTAATTCAATATTAAAAAGTAATTCAATGCTATTAAGTTGAAAAAAAAAACAAACGTTTCAACGTCGCAAAATATGTAGTGTCTTACCTCTAGCTTTCAACCATAACAACTGAAATATATCTTGACTCCAACGAGTTCCTTCTTGTTACACCATTATAATTGGCGATTCGGTTAATTGGCGTTCGGATAATCGGCGTTCTACTGTATCAACTAAATTTTTTCTTTCGTATCATGACACGCATGTTCTTCCTATTCATGAACAATCGCATATTTTCAAATATACCCAAGTGGTGGTATCGAATAAAAGGGCATTATGTGTACATTAAAAAACTGAAAGTTGCATGAAAATAAGTTGATCCGTTTAAAATTTATGAACTCTTTTATCGGGGTTTATCAAATTTCATAAAAACTAGATACTTCTCATCTATTTCCATGCAACCATAATATCCCACAGCGAAGTGTGTCGGGGTACAGCTAGTAATCTATATTATACAAAAACTTCCGTTACTTGCTTGAATCGTCTTATTAAAATAAATATTATATGTGGTATGTTTATTCAAATTAAGTAAATAATTTTACAAATTGATTTAAGTATTTTAAATCACTAGATTCAAATAAATTATTATTATTAGTTATAACAAAATCTTTTTATAAATTCTTCTCTTAATGCTTCTATAAAAAATGCTTTATTAATGAATAAAAATTGCACTAATCTTTATTAAGAATAATTTATTTAATTAAAGCAAATAATAGGATTATTCCTATATATTACAAAGTTTAAGTAGAACACAATAAAGTACTTTTCTATGTAAAGATAGATGTGTCATGCAGTTACTATACTTGATAGTTGATAGTAGTCAATTGTAGTATGTGGGATTTTCGTATAGGAATTTTTATAATAATGGGATAATTTATTTTTATTTATTTATTTGTCACTTTCGTGTCGATTAATGAGGCCTACAAATTATCTTGTGTATAAATAAACCATGTCGTTCTAGTGTTTTTAGAATTCAAAATTGTTCGTCCAATTCTTACTTTATATAGATTTGCAAAATATCGGTGATTATCAATAGAATATTTTCAGAAATTTCTATAATGTCATATTTATCAAGAGAATTTGAATTTATCGAATGAATATTCCCAATAGATTTGCAGTTACTTGTGCCTTTTAAAAAATCATTCTCGAGGATTGATGAAGTTTCTTTAAAGTTCGAAAACATTATATTTTTTTATGTGTGTTACCCCAGAACTTGGGACTGGGTGAAACTATTTTGCTGATTCTTTATCTTTTTAAAAGCTGGTGCTTTGAAAGCCCGTGTGGTCCTCTTTCATTTTTGTCCAGTTCTGACAACGGCATCCATGAGAAAGTCATAAAAGTCTTAAATTTGCATTAAGTTTGTACGACAAGAGAGCGAATAACTTAATATCACGCCAACCGATTTCGATAATTATTTTTTTAGTGATAAATTAGTGTACTTCAGATTCACTAAAAATCACAAAATAAAAAAAAAACTTTTAACAAAAAGAAAACCGACTTTATAAGAAAAAGTTTTCCAAAACAAATTAATATGCACTAAAAAGTAACAAAATAACGATAATATCCTGTAGTTATAATTATTGTTATTTTTGGAATCAGCGTCAGCCAAGGTAATGTAGCAAAGTGTTCGGTCAGAATTGTTTCCTTGGCTGACACCGACTCCAAAAATAACAATAATTTTAACTAAATTATATTATCGTTATTTTTTTACTTTTTGGTGCATATTAATTTGTTTTGGAAAAGGTTTTCTTTTGAAAGCGGTTTTCTTTTTGTTTGTTAAAAGTATTTTTATGTTCTCATACAAATGTCAATAAAAAATGAAAATACAGCCGCTTTAAAATAAAATTAATTTTCAGGACGTTGCTATATCTTAGACTTCCTAATGTTTCCACCATGTTCCTAAAATCAGATTTTCCGCAGCCGAATGGCAGGCTGTAAAAAGTTTTTCTCTGTGTTTTACAAACAATAGTTAATTGTTAACGCATTAGTTATGAATGTTATTTTATACATTTTTTCTGTTCCTTATGGCTTTTTATATGTCTTTTGAACTGACAGTCTATAAATTTAGAATCTTTATATAGATAAATTTTTTAAAATGAGAAAAAATTAAGTTGATTTCTTATTGAATTTCTATTTATTTCATGAATTGTTTCTTACTTTATTCTTTTTAAGTACGTAGTATTATAAAATAAATTTTTATTACTTCATGGTGGCATTGTTATTTTAACACTTATTTATATAAAATTTTAAACTACACTTGTGACAAGAATACAAAATACCTGTTTTTTATGCTTTTTTTTCAGAAGATCTTTTTGTCGAATAGTTTGATGTGTATATGACATTTATAGCAAAACTATTTAACCATTATTATAGAAACAACCTTCCATAATTCCATTATACGATCAGGATCTTGATTTACCTAATTTATATCAAACAATTATTTGTTGTCGATGTAAGAAATAGAAGAATTTTTATGAACCTGATTAGAGTAATTCCATTCTTTAGCAGGTGAAGGAACGAAATGTTTAAAATTGATTACCTTTTTCGATTTTTTCTAAAACTAAAAGTACCTTGTCTTAATCACAACTCGCACGTATAAAGTATATTCTACAATTTTGAACTCTTAAGCTGTTTTTCAAAAGTAAAATTTTCTAAATTTTCCTTTTATTGAATTCTAAAAGTATTAAAATAACTTTTGATACCATGTATATATGAAATATATCAAAGTATACAAGTTCAGTTCCAAGTTTGTAACGCTTAAAAATATTGATGCTACGAGCAAAATTTTGGTATAGATGTTCAGAAAATCCATTTCCGGTTGTCCGTTTAAATTTCTCTCCGTCCGTCCGCCCGTCTGTCTGCCTGACAACATGATTTTGCAGCGTTGTCAGGACGTAAAAAGTGAGATCGTGTTCGTAAATGGGCAATATAGGTCAATTGGGTCTTATGTCCATACGATTCATCTTGTAAACCGTTAGAAATACAACAAAAGTTTAAATGTACCTTATAAACTGTTTACCCATGAGGGCGCAAATAATATAGTATGTACCTATTAAATATCAGTTATATGTGTGTGACCTGTACGTACGTGTGGCTACCTAAGAGTGGCTATCTTTATTTACTTACATGACGTAAAAATCAAACGAATACATAATCAACAATGTCTATATATGGTATTTCCACAATTAACTCAATCAATGGTTTGTTTTCACTATATAATAAATTTTTCTTAGATTTAAAAGTAAATTCATCCTATTTTTAAATTTCCATTTCTTACCTAAATAAAATTTGTATGATGCAATTTTAAAGAATGACTTTTTTACATTATGACTAAATTTTTATTTTTCCTGATGTAATAACACGAATAATGAAATTTTATATGGATTACGTGCTTTACCATTTATCTATCTAAACTTAATTTTTTTTCTAAAATAAAGAAATATGTGTTTTATGACTTCAATGTTTAAAAGTATTAACGTTCACCTAAAAACAACATAGTAAACATTCTTTAAAAAGTGGTTTTTATTGGTGTTTAAATCAACATTCATAAATTAACAAATAATAATTATCTATTAACAAATAAGCCACGACAAAAACTAAAAGTGTGTTCTTTTTGCTTCGGTGTAGTGCATTATGTGTAAGTACCATAAAATAGTGATAATACACTGCCATAAGACTATCTTTTCTACATGCACTCACAGAGTAAATATACAAAATACAAAAAGAACATTCGAAAGTATAAATATTTGTCAAGTTATTTTAAAATAAAAATTATTTTTATGTTTATCTTAGTTATTAATTCTAAAACTTGTTGGATATGTTGAACTATTGACGAAATTATTTATTCACACTTTGTAGAACTTTGTAGAACAATATGCTATGTTTTCAAAATGGCCTAAATGAATCGTTTAAATATTCGTTTTGGATCCCCAGGTATTGTTCTCTTTCTTCTACTCACACAAGTTCAAATAGTTTCCCGAAAGTTAAAAAACAATCTAGAACATTCTGTTATTTTCGTAAAACTTTCGTTTTTCCATTCCACTCATTTCGCTTTTCATTAGGTGAATTCATACTAAATGATTCTGAAACATTTTGAGACTTTTCTTAATAAACTGATGTTAGTTCCTATATCAATAAAGTAAATATTCCCATAGATAATAATGGGAATAAGTTAAATGAAAGTACCTATATTAATTTGAAAAAAAACCTTCCCGTTGCTTCCACCATTTTGGATACCAAACTCTCAATTTGGATAGTACAAAGAAATGAAGAATGGTAGCTTGTAATTGTCAAACTTTCAAAGTACCTATGCTTCTTATGTAGATAAAAGAAGACTCACTCTACTAAATCATCGAATAATCTTAAAATGAGAATAAAAGGGCCAATAGGATTCGCACGGTCAGTGTTCTATGCTTCAAGTTATTATTTGATACATTAAGAAAATGTCTTATAAAAGTTTGCCGAAAACTCATTTGATGAGAAGTTTTGGGTTAAAAGAATGTGAGAGACTATAATTTAATGTTTTATTCCTTACCTCAGACAATTCTAATTTTATCAATTGGCCATAGTAATTTTTCAGTTCTAATAGTTTTAGTTCACTCTTGACTTTTCTATCAAATTATTAATTCATGATTTTTCATGAATTCACATTTTTTAACCTTATCAAGAGATAAGAAAGAGGGAGAAATCATGCTTTCATAACTTTAAAAAATCTTAAACCTCTCATTTATCCCTCAAAACCAACCCCCTAATAGTCGTAAGTTCGACTTTTTAACCCGCCTGTGTTAGTGCATGCGAGATAATCATTTCGTTTTTTGACAACGTTTCTAAAGTATTATAACTCATGAATTAGTACTTATTAAGTTAAAGTACAGTTAAAGTTGTTAGAAATAAAGGAAAATGAAAGAAACCGCTCGCATTTTGCTAAAACCTCATGGAATATGCATCTAAGGTGTCAAATATCATTAGTAAGGTATTGTTAATGTTAAAGTTGACTTATAAAATTAATAAATAGGCAACTTGATTTACCTATACGTTATACAAGTGTAATAATTTGACGATTATTTGACAAACACTTAACATTTACGTCATACAAGTTGCCTATTTACTAATTTTTAAGCGAACTTAAACATTTCATTGAAGTAAAAATTTATTGTTTATTAACAAATAGAAATATGAGGATGCATTCCATGAGGATTTAGGAAAATGCGAGCGGTTTCGATCATTTTTCTTCATTAACCGATTTTTGTACCGATCTTTTACTGTATACTATTATTTCTTTGAAGAATTTAATTTCATAATTATAAAAAAATATAAACAAATAACTTTAGACGAATTCTTGAATAAACAGCAACAGTAATTATTATTAAAACTAATGAGATAATAGACTTTCATAAAAGGTCAACGTTTATTACATACATACAGGTTGAAAGGTCAAATTATTTACTTTACTGCTTATCTTTTAAAAAAGGTTGAAGTTCGTTATTTTAATACGTGAGAATATACGATATTTACTTTAAATATGTTTCCTTGTTGTGTCTGTCTATTAAGTCTGTTGACAACTAAATTCACTATTTATATTAATTTAATCTCATATCTTAACATCAACATCAAAATAATCATTTCATAAGAATTTCAATTCAATTAAAGAACAATGACTAAATCATTTTAGAAATTAAAATAAATTAATAAATTTCTTTTCTTTTTACAGGTGTGGGCCTTGTTACCCGTAAGATGGGTAATGCTGTGTCACCAGTCGTCGAATTAACAAAGAACGATGATGAATACACATTAACTAGTTCATCAACATTTAAAAATGTTGTGCTAAAATTCAAACCTGATGTTGAATTTGATCAAGAGACACCCGATGGCCGAAAAGTGAAAGCTCTTATTAAAATCGATGGTAATAAATTAATTGAAACGCAAAAAGATGGTAGTGGCAAAGAAACACTCATCACTAGAGAATTTACTCCTGATCAAGTTAAAATGGTAAGATTATCGTTATAAATTTTAATATTTTATCGTTATCAATTTTAACATTCTACCGCGGGGTTGTTTTATTTCTCATTGAATCAATATGAATAAAATATATCTTGTCTCTGTTTTTTATATAAATCAAAAACTTTTTCCGACCTTATCGGTTTTTTTTTTATTAATAGTTTGCAAAATGTAAAGAATACTCAAAAATCACAATCCAATTCGTCCAATGATTAGATGTGTAGCTGTCGAGATACCACCGAAGTTTTCTCCAAATTAGATATGCTTGTATAGGATTTGACAATTCATTAAACATATCCAATTTCTATATATATACGTAAAACTTGAGTGGAGAGGGTAGCAAAAAAAGTCGCCTATCTGGGCGATGTCTAGGCCTCTCGACCGTCGCGTACTTTGTACTGCGCATCAGGCTGTCTTTTGTTTTCAATTTTTTGTCTTTTTCAATCAATTTAAAGTTAAAGGAAAACATGTTTTCAATTACTTAGTTTCTGCGTTTTTTATTTTTGATCCTCTTCAAGCTCTCATGAAAATTTAAAAAAGGGAAAATTTTTTTTACTCTCATTTCGATAATACTAGTGTACAAAATAATTTTTACCCAAAAAGTACACATATCGGGTTTGTGACAGTTTCATAGAAAACTTTCTATCTATTAATGAAATGAGCTCGAATTTTCGTGAATTTTGGATCTAACTACTCTAAAAATTCAAAAACTAAGACAATTATTAAACATTGCAACATGTAAACAACATAAAATTATGTTTTCTATTTGGATAAAAAATATTATGTGTAAATAATACCTATAGAAACACGATCAATTGGCCGTTTGACAAGTATATCACTGAATATATTTAAAAATTATTGCAGAAGCACTTGTATTTAAATTCTTAATCCATATTTTTAATATAAAATTAGAAAATGGAAGTTCTTTAAAAATTTGAAGTAGATTGATTAGAACTAACAATAAATTGTACGATAAATCATTGCAAAATTCAATTCAAAATATTTTTAAAATCACCGTCTCTAAAAATAACTTTTTATCAATTAAAATTGATAAGGGTGACTCAACTAAAAGTTCAAATATTAATTCACATTTTTTTTGTACAAGATAAGTAACAGACAGCTATAGTAACAAGATAATTAGTTTAAGTCTTATTTCTACTGCAAGTGGCTGATCAATTTCAAAAATCAATAAAATTGATTTCAGATACATAATACTGTCCTTGAATTACAATAGGCGTGGTCCTTCGAAATTATGAGCAATCACTTTTTTGGAATGCTATGACAGATTAATGTACTTTTAAATAAGAATAGTAAATAAAAATTTTAATAGACAAGCGCTGGATTTGACGTTCTTGGTTTGGTATTCCAAAAATAAAGCCCCCAAAAAGACATACCTTGTGCTGTTTTCCACCGACTTATGGGAAAGTGAATAATTGTGATGAAAAAACGTTTGTAAATCCGTGATAACCCAAGACTTTGTTTTACTAATTTTAATAATGTACACCAATTTTCTTAAATAAAATCGATGATCGTAGAGGACCATTGCTAACTCTTTAGTATGCACTATCACTCCTGACAAATTTCTTTCATCAGTGATTTAAGGTAGTGCGAGCGCCAAGGCAAGTTTAGACTTGTGGTTGAAATTATTTTTACCTTATTTTCAACTTCGATGATGAATTTTATTATAACTTTATTGTATACAAAAAATAAGAATAATATTTTTCGATATCTGCTTTGGTTTTCGAAATAATAATAATTATTGATAATTAATCAAAAATCTCAATTTTCGATATTATTAAAAATTACTAGAGATATCGAAAAATTTGATTCGTACTTTTGGTCTTTAAATTCATACATCCTTAATTAGTAGGGTACAACGGGTTTTTTTTTTGTTTCAATAATTTATTAATGTTTTAACTTTAATTAAAATAGTTTTTTTTTTAATTTCCATCGACTAGCTTTGGTGAAATCTATTCAAACATATCATCTATCTACCGTTTTTCCATAACTCCAATGTTAAATATGACTACTTTTGAAGTCATTTATTTATATAAATAATCCCTCCCCCTTAGTTCAACTTCATATAAAAATTCGAACCTTTTATCCAAAACTGCCCTGGCGCACGTACAACCTTAACTTGAATTCAGACGATTTTTGTTAACTCTAAAAATTGAATGCAAAGTTTTTTTATTTCTGATAAAAATCGATCCAGTTTACTACACTTAGTCAGATACTGTGCGTCGCCAGTTTTTTACCTTTTGTCACTTATCCTAGGCCCTGCGATTATCTATTGCAGTATTTTTATAAGATATTTTAAAAACTGCATAAATTATTTTTTTGTTCAATTCTACTTAGAAAATGTTGAAAGTGAACTATTATTAATAGAGTAGAAAATTTTAAAAATGAAATACAAAATTATTTCAATTACAATTTCTTAATTTGTTTATAGAAAAATAATCTAGAATTGCACAATTTATGTCGAACTACACACAAAATTTTCAATTGTGTATTAGCTAGATAATAGTCTGTTTTCATGACTTTTAAGCCTGTCTTATTACTTAGAATAATTATAATTTATCATTTTTATCAATTTTTATAAACATAAATTTTTATTTCTGTTTTAGGTGATGACGGTCGATAACGTTACTGCCACTCGAATTTACTCAATAGTTGCTTAAGTGTGTGCACAATTATATTATAATAAAATATTTTGCACGTTTATATTTTTTAATTCAATGAAGAATGCTGAAACATAAAATAATGGAGTGATAAAAAATTATTTACACTTTTTTGATTAATATCAAAAGCAACACATTTTTTTTTTTTAGATAATCAATAATTATTAATTAATTATATTC
The DNA here is from genome assembly GCF_905475395.1 of Chrysoperla carnea. Taxonomy (NCBI): domain Eukaryota; kingdom Metazoa; phylum Arthropoda; class Insecta; order Neuroptera; family Chrysopidae; genus Chrysoperla; species Chrysoperla carnea. The sequence goes on from NC_058341.1 coordinate 35,520,783, forward strand.
TCAAAAATAAATTAATTAAACATAATAATCTATTATGATTATGATTATTATTATTAAAGTATTGTTAATGCTAAAAATTTATATACCAATATATATTTGTCGTTCGTAATATTTATTAATTTTTTGTATTCTTGTGTAATTTGTATTGGTAATGAAAACACTATCGAAAAATTATATCAATAAAATAAATTTATAAAATTATTTCTTTTTTAAATTTTTAACCCTTTTTTATTACCTTTATTATTCGGAGAAGAACTGCCCTTTGATATTAAACATATCACTAATGACGTCAAGCAATCAAAGCCATCGTTGGATGCCTGGAAGATGGGAAACATCGACTATTTTGTATAGAAACTATCAAATGATGGTTTAAGAATATGAATATGGCATAGTCAAAAACCAATCAGATGAATGAATCTTTATAACATAGTATAGGTATTTTAATTATATAGTCGAGGAAACGAAGCACTGAAGTTTGAAAATTTGAACAATAAGACAAATTTGAATGCGGTTTTCTGTAATTGCATTTTAAATTGATCGTAAATACAAAATTCACAATTTGGTTAATAGTGATGAAAATGATTCCAAACTTGTTATTCGGGAGTGTTTGTGGTTGATTTTTGAAAGAATTGGTCTACGAGATATCTGATGCCCAGGATGACCAGGGTGTCTGCCGCCTCTTGGAGTTTTCGGTAAATTCGTTATATAATCAGTCCAAACTCGTAACTCGGGGGTTTTTGGGATCGTTGATCACGGATATGGCAACGAAATTGCCATTTACTATGGGCACCAGGTACCAGGTACAGATTCTGTCGCGATATTCGATTTTATTACGAATTTCCCGAAAAATCCAGGAGATAACTAGGATGCCGTTTGCTCTGGGTACCATTTAATTTGGACAACACTTCTGTCGCGATATTCGTGTTCAGCGAACCCATTTTTTATGCAAATTTCATATTTTTAATTTCTTGTAAATCAATTGAGATCACAATGTTTCCTAAAGGTCTTTCTTGTTCAAATTTTTCAAACGACTGTTTTTAGTGTTTTGTTTCCGCGACTAATATATACATATATAAACATAATATTTAATTTCAAAATAAACCAAACTGATCAACCATCCATTTTGAATATATATATTGTATAAATGTATAACCCATAGAATATATAACCTTACGGAGTATAACCGCATGTTGGTTCAGTAGTGGAATGCTCGCAGACCACGAGGGCGGTTCGGGCTTGATTCACGTACAATGCGTATATTTCTGTTATTTAATATGTATTTGCCATGAGGAGCCAACACAGATTTTTTTTTTAAATTCAAAAAGTCGTAGCACAGGAGCTGCGTTAGCTAAGCGAATTCCCTCAGAGATTGAAAATAACACATTTCTCTTAAAATCGAATATGTCATTTTTAGTTTTTTAATATTTTTATTTCAAAAATTAAGCTTCTATAGAAAAATCATAAGAATACTTTTCTCCTTAAAACTGATTCAAAAATACAAAAATATTTGTTATTTAAAATAAATTTAAAACTTTGTATTTTGCACCCTCCCCCCCAAACCATGTAGACCATGTATATCGTTAGTCAGATACTTTAAAAATGTATTTTTCAAAGTATCAATGTTGCGAAAATAAAGAATCTATTGCACATTTCGTTTACAAATTGATGCAATTTAGTACAGCATTATTTTGAATATACTATTTAATTCATTCTGAAATGCAGCTGTCCTGGCAGTAATGTAAATATAGTTGCATATACTTATTTTAGGTAGTCAGGAGTGCCAAGGCAAGTGTAGACTTGTGGTTGAAATTATTTGTACCTTATTTTCAACATTTATATTGAATTTTTGTGTATGGAAGATACATTGTATCAGAGACTATATCTTACCGATATATACTCTGCATTGTATCGACAAAAGCGCACTATTGTTCGCAAAAATTACAATTAATTTTTACTGCTCCAAATTTTAAAATATATAAATGTAGTTTGCTATATTTTTTTTCTGTGGAGAGGAAAATATTTTCAACCATATTTTCTATAAATTCCTGGCATACAGTCTAAGTAAAAGTAAATACCTACTGTAAATAATAAATAAAATATAATTTTAATTAAAAAATCCTTGTTGGGTAAAAATTGCTGGCATACTGTCTTTAGTAAATGTAAATTCCTTAGCTGTAAATAATTATCTTAATTAAGAAATCCTTGTTGGGTTAAATGCCAGAAAAAACGCTAAATCTAAATATTTACCACTAGCGCATGTATTCTTATCAGATAAAGGCCATGCATAAAAGTGTGTACCTAGAAAGCAAAAATGCATTGATTTTTGTTCTACTGCAAGTAACGTAAATATAATTTTGGCAGGAATGTAAATAAAATTGTATACCTACATTAATAATAGCTAATTTTATTAACGATTTCTGTTTTAACTGAGCTTTGATTTATACATTGACCAGTATCAATCAATTATTGAAAGTCAACTGATACAACCTATTTGCTCAAGATCGAAGCATTTTTGTCACAAATTGTTTTTCTAATACCTCTCTTACACTCGAACTAATATCTAGAATTGATTGATTTGTTCAATTCATTCTCTGCATCATGCTTTATTATTAACACTGTTTTGATTTACAGTCAACTCGACAGTAACGTCATTTCAATTGCATATACTCACTTGAGTATTTGCATGTTACGTGAGTTTAGAAATGGTGGCTAGCATCAGTTATTGATTACAAATCAACCACCGCAACCAAAGTTGTAAATTTTTCAATTTACGGATAATTTTAGCCATACATTGCGTATACTGTAGAGTAGAAGTCGCGGTAAACATGGATCATATTATATTTTTAATTTGAAATCATAATTCTTAACATCTACTTGCAGCCAATTTAACTTTGCAAAGTACTCCTAATACGAGGTAAAATATGATCTGTTGATAAACGTTAAAGACGGATTACAAGCAACTCCTCTCGTTCCGTATCCGAAAAATTCGTCGGGGGTTTTGTAAATTTCACTTGTACATATTATAAGTAACCAGTGGCAGATTTAAGGGATGTCAAAGGAGCAGTTGCCCACAAAAAAATGGGGAACAAGATATAAAAGGGCGCAAATTCCATAAATGAATTGAAATTGGAGGAAATTGAAATGAAGGCGAAAAGAAATAGGGGGAAAAATGTAAATTTTATGGAAGGGTACCACAAGGGGGCACCAATTGAATTAACGAAGACGAAGAATACGACCATGTTTATAGATTTTTTCCACTGGGTTTTTATCCTTAAATTCGCCACTGTTAAGGCAAGTTTCACCACTACTGTTAAATCCGGACAGCTCACACATTAATTAACTGCTTAACATTGGCTTCTGCTTATGTACCACTATATTTAAGAAATACTGATCGTTTGCGACTAAACAGTTCTTATTCATGATCTTTTAAGGGTGTGCCCATGAATAGAACTAACGTAAAGCATTGATCGTAAAAAGTTTTTTTCTATTTCTTTGGTATGTAATCTGCTTTGCAATAACGTAAATACAGTTGCATATATATTTAGTTAAGTCTACATACGTAGCTGAGGCTCAAACCCGTTTAAAAAAGAAACAGTTTAAGCAAATGCGTATAGATGGCAGAGTACTAACTTTAGTATAAAATTTTAAATACACACATCGTCAATAATAAAAATAACGGGATATACATACATGCAGGCACAAGCTACTACACTCACCATATCTTTTCTCACTTTTGATTCGCAACATAGTAATAAGAGTAAAAGGAAAAGCAATACAATGTTTTATAGTGTGTTACAAGCATCCGAATATACACACACACATTTAATTTCTACGATAGTTTTATTCATCATGTCTGCCGAAATCATGTTGCCAGTTTAGCTGGTTGTAAACACAGTGAATAAGTAACTTTTTTGAAAAAAAAAATAATTTTTTTTTTTTGAATCTGTCATATAAAAAAATTAAATATATTGTGTGATTTTAAACTCAGGGTGCATCCAAATTTGTGTTTTTTTTGTGTTATTGAAAAAGTGATATGTTTATTTATGTGTTTTGAGTGTGACATTTAAAAAATAATGTTTTATTTTGACATTTCTAATGTGACAACTACTATAGGATACACTTTTAATATAAAACAATTGAATTCGTAAGTTAATTAGTAATTTAAACTAAGTCATATAAGTCATTCGAAATTTTTTTTTATATCAAATAATTAGAATGTATATCGCGTATATCGATTTCTAAAATTGTTAAGATATCTTCTTTTTTTTTAAATTATGGAACGCAGTGAAACCTACTTGAAGGGAAAATGACATAAAATTAGAAATCTTCATATCAGAGATAACAGCTTATCAAACAGTGATACCATTTATTTTTTACTCCTCAAAGTCATTTGTACAAAAACAGTCAAAAATGTATAGGTAACGAACTTTGTAACCCATGTTTATTTTTAAAAGACCCTAACCTAAGTTAACCTTTTATTATTTTAATCCTATGGTATTTTTAGAAAGTCTTAAATATCGTTGGTAACTGTATTATGATTTAAAAAAACATTCTTGGTCTAATTTTATCAAATAATATTCCACGTATGAATATTTTAAATTTTTTTTTCAAATTTTTGAATTTTAAGTCCGGAAGTTTTTCACAGGTTTCAATTGAGAATTTTTTCGAACATTTTAAATTCAAATTCACATTACTGATTAAGTTGGTTTTTGAGAAGCCGTATGAAATGAATTTATAAAAAGTTGAGTGTATTTGCATGTTAACCTGCGGAAACATAATTTCGATAGTTATATAAATTAAGCCCTTATAACAAATTAAAAGCTTTTCCCAGAAGCATGGTGCCATTCTTGGCAAGCTCGTCGAGGGCCTAGTATTGTATAAGACACCTTCAATATCCTGAATGGCTACCGAAGTATTAAGTAATATTGTTTAAGGTCCAAAGGTTTCTCTATTATCTCTACATATCGTGAGTGTAGACCTGACTCGACAGACTTGTCCTAATAGACTTGTCCAGAAGTATCTCCAGTGTTTTAAGTAGAAACGATGAGTGTTATTGTTTCGAAAAATTTTAGCGGTACGTTGGTAGAGTCGCCCTACTTTAGGTATAGATATGACTTTGACCTAACTTCATTTCCTAAGGTTGATCAGATTTATGCCTTATAGATGACTCCTATGCGGATTTCTTTTCCTTTGTCATAAATGCTAAGCAAAATCTCTCCAAAGCCGTAATAGATTTCCACTTGGTTTTTCACTGTTTTGATTTTTATCTACTGCTTCCAAATCTTTAACTATATCCAATCGTGGATTGATAATGTTGGGGGGCTACTCATTTTAATAAGTTCGAGTTCCTTGAAATAGCCTAGAATCCACTATCTTCTCATATCCGTCTACCTTTTCGGCGACTAAGGTGTTCTGATTTTTGATTTCTGAAAGGTTTTGAATTAAATGTGACCCTGAACTGTCCAACATCTTGTGAATTCGAAGATATTATAAAATTTTCCCATATATCTCCGTGCTACCTTTGATAGAGCCGTGTCGAAGTTCTTCTATTTATCTGATGGTATCTGAATAGCGTACTTAGAGATTATAAACTTCATGTCGATGAAAGGATTTCGTTTTCCTCTTCTTTAAAATAAAATATCGCTATTTCCTGCGTTTGTATCTGTATTTTCAAGCTCAAGATTAATCCAAGAATAAGCTCTATTTAAGAAAATGTAAAACGTTAACCTGCAAATAGACATCTTGTTATAAAATGGCATTCCATATGAGATGTGTTGCCTAGAGTGATGTTACACAGTCGACTCACCATTTTTTAAATGTATTTAAATTTTCAATATTTTAAAGGGGATATAGCATTTTAAATTGTAGTACCTGTCTCAATAAACGAATGTACTTACTATGTTATTACCATTTGTATTTCTAAACATGTGATTCAATTTTTTTGATCGTAAAACAACTCTTTTATCCTTATTTGTCAGTTTTAGCCATAAATGGACATAATATTCTATTTTGCATATTATATTATTAGTATCTAACAATGTAGTAAAAATAATTATTATCATGTTTGGAATAAGCTAATTAGGTTGACCTCAAAGTGGATTTTATTTTAGTACCTTTATTTACTACTTAAAAAAAGAGCTTAATTTCGAAATTTTTCTTAAAGACAAGTGAAATTTACAAAAATTAGAAACCGTGGACAAATTTTTCGGGTACGTAACCCTAAACTCGCTTTTAAAAAATATCTAAGAACAGTCTACCTTTAACTTTATCTTAGTCTATCGAAGAGTTACCTTTTTCCTTAGAGCCTTCTCCATAAAAGAACCAATTTTGAGGATCATTGCTTATATTTTAGTTGTTCCGGTTACGGAAGTCTAAATTCGTACTTGAAACATAGTTATGAACATTCTCCATTAAATTGCCTTTCAAACGAAAAAAAAATCTAGATCGGTTCATCCGTTAAGGCGCTACGATGCCACAGACAGACAGACATACAGAATCACAAACAGAAAGACAGATAGACAGACAGACAGATAGAGAGACAGACAGGCAGATAGACTGACAGACAGACAGACACACAGACAGACAGACAGACAGACACAGACAGACACACACACAGTGGTCAAACACCCCTTTTTTTGATTTGGGAGGTAAAAAATAATAGGAGTCTTTTTGAGTATCAGAATGTACGAGAAGGATATCGGAGTGAAGTGATAGCTGCTATTAAAAAGCATTACCAACGTGGGCGATTTTAAATACAAATTTTTAGGTTCATTTCGAAGAGGTAACGTTTGGTAATTTTCATCAGTTTTATAAATTTTTTAGAAAATTCTTTCTTATAATAAAATAAAATCTTTAGTTCGGAGTGACTTTGGGAAAAATTTTAAAATTATGTTAAACCGTTCAATATAGAATTTCATAAAGAAACTATGATCGCAAAAAATTAAATACCTAATGTACTTAGTTAGGTATTAAATGAAGGTACCAACATTAATTCGAATTTTGTGATTTAGTTAATAAAATTTCATATGTTTATGAGTTTGCGATTAATTTTAAGTGTTTATGATTTGGATTATAAATTTTTTTAAAGTAATTAGTACTCTTATCAGACTTTATGTGGGTACTTATATTTGCAATAATATTTTTAATAATATTATTTTACTGATTATAATGGTATAATGTTTATTTATATGATTTTGATAATATCGAACTTGAATTCGTGAACACATTAATTTTGAGGCCCAATCATTAGTAAAAACTTCATCAAATTGGATGGCATACTAAACCGATTTATAATATACTTTGCCGATTTATAATATGTATTGATAATTTTTTAACGTTTTGTTAATTCTCTAATATTATGTTTTTTTCTTAAGATAAAATTTTTTTTTAAATACTTAATTAGAAGTTTTAAAATAAATATTATTTTTTTAAAAATTTTTTATTTTTAACACCCGGATTAAAAAAAAGGGTGTTATAAGTTTGACCGCTATGTTTTATGAAAGAAAATTTATTATTTTTGGCTGTTTGTAACTTAGTTTGACTTAACTTTGTAACTTGGCATACATTTTTGTTTTCTTTTTATAAACATTTTTTTTTCAATAATAATAATAATAATAAATAAATAAAATATGCATACTTAAAACCTGTTCTATAATATTTTTATTATATCAAAATATATTGCATTTTTATAATTTTATATTAAATAAAAAAATGTTTGCAAAAATATTTATGTTTTTAAAAATTTGTTTATATATTTTGTTAACTAGAAAGTGATTACAAACATCCGTTTAACATTTATAATTTTTTTAGCGTATCAGTGTTTTTTTTTTGCAAAGAATTTCATTTTGTATACATCATTCAATCTATTAGAATATGCAAATTAGTTGTCAACCATATTCTAAAAAGTAGAAGCTATTAATGATTAACAGGTAATAGCCTACAATGTCAATTTATTTTAATTAAAAAGATAATGGCTACATTTATCAGTAAAATAGGCAATTAAAGTTTTCTTTATTAGAGTCCTCAAAAAGCTAATAAATTCACTTCGAATGGTTAAATATATATGTCTAAATTTTCTATCAATATATAAACTTAAAAATTTGCGATGATCTTCAAAATCGATTCAGTTTGGAAAAGGCAAGACATATAATTTTAACATATAAATCATTACTATGGAAATGAATGATCAAATAAACATGACTCAATTCATTTCGAAAAGTGAAATGGTAAAATAATTAGGTAATTCAAAACAATAATTCAAAAGAACAAAGTCAACTCAAATATTTTAATTTCAATTAAAATATTTCCAAAAAATTCTCCCAAAAAATGATAGCTTTCTAAGTATCTTTACCATCACTTTGATTAATGAAGGAGTGTTATAAGTTTAAAGTGTTTAGTAAGTCTGTGTGTCCGTGTGTTTCTCAGTGCATCGTAGCCCTTAAACGGTCGAACCGACTTGATTGACAACATTTTATAGCTAAGTTTCCAAAAATCGATTTGCAAAAAATAAATCGCATTTGTCGGGGGTTTTTTAAATTTTGTAAATTTCACTTGTTTTAATTTTTGTTTATTTAAAGCGAGAAATAACTTTTCAGAAAAGCATTACTTCGGTATTTTTTTATTTTTATATAAATTCTAAAGAAAACACTCCTTAGCATTCAATCGAATCTGTAATAAAAAATGTCAGACTTCATTACAGCGAATCGATGTCGGATTTTGTCATAAAAATTTTATGAAATGAAATAAAACAGATTAAAATTTAGTGCACATTCAAAGTCAAAAAATTATTATGGTAATTTTATTACATGTCTCTGGGTTTTTATGTGTCAATAAAAATCAAAGTTTTTTTAGTTCATTTTTACTCTGATGATAGAGAGATGATAGATTCACTAAGAGAAGTTAATTGTCATCGACATCGTTGTATAGTTGACTATCGGTGAACGGAAACATTACTCTGCAAATATTGCGTTATGATTGTTGCGATATGGTCGTTGAAATTACACATTGGATTTTGGAGGAAAGATTTTTCTTTAAATACTAAGAAGTCGTCATATTATCTCAGTTGATTAAGTATGGTCTGGTGTAGTGCATAGTATATCAACTACACCTCTGAAATTGAGGAGCTGATAAATGAAATTATCAGCGGAAATAAGGTGGTAAAACACATATATAGTATCGCAATGGGCTCTATAGCCTAAGTGTGTCCTTCGTGAACAGTCAATATAACCTAACCTAAGAATGCGTAGAATTCTCATCGACTTCGTGGGCTGCATTCGACTACGGGTGAATGGTGGCAAAATAATCGAAATTATATATTAAATTTTTAAGATAATACGATTTCTACGTTGAAAAAGTTTTTTTTTTTTTATATATTGGCAAAAAAAATTTTTCTCATTGTAGATAATGTATTTGAATGATTTAATATATCCCCTCTTTTCACTGTCTCACATCCATACGTTCTAACATCTTTTAAAGGCAAATAAAATTCTTAAGGAAAAATGTTTTTATTAACAATTTTTCTAAATTATACAAAAGCATAAAAAGATGTGTGTATTGTTACAACAATGATTGATGTATGTACGAACTAAAGTTTTTCCCTCGTTGAAAATAGAGGGTATAACAGACTTTGATAAATTAGACAGGTATTGTTGTAATCCTTTTGCTAAAGGTAGCTGATTTATTATTATTATTTTTTTTTATGCAGGAAATTGTTGGAGCATATATGTCGTCTTTTAATATCATTCTTAATTAACACATAAACTACAGATACGCACAAGTACACAGAAATACAATTACTTAGATCGAGAAAAAAATTTTCTTCAATATACATATAGTGTCTCAAAAAATGTATACACAATTACTAGGTCGTGGGAAAGGTGGCAGCCGCCACCGGCGCAACAGAAATAGAGGCGCAAAACAAAATGTATGTTTTATACGCAAAACAAACACTTAGTAAAGAATCATGTAAAAGGCGCTCATTAATTTACATAAAGTCAAAGATCTTTTTTAAAACCCACTAACTTTGAGCCAGTCTTTTCAGCTGTGATGTTAATTTTTCGCTAGCTATTACCAATGTGCTTAATTCCGGGACCAGGACTCCACATTCTTGAAATCTATTAGAGCTAGACTAATTTTGACCACAAATTTGAAAAGTATCACCCAAATTTAGTAGGATTACATACTTGGTTTATCAAAATTGGGTAAAATTTGGATGTGATAGAGCAAAATGAAATTTTTTGGATTTTGATGACGTCATAAAGTAGAAAAATTTGATTTTTTTGGTAACACAGGCAAATTTAATCCGATCTTATTGGAATTTTTTTTGAAACCCACTGATTTTGGGCCAGTCTTTTCAGCTGTGATGTTAATTTTTCGCTAGCTATTACCAATGTGCTTAATTCCGGGACCAGGACTCCACATTGTTGAAATCTATTAGAGCAAGGTTAATTTTGATCACAAATTTGAAAAGTATGACCCAAATTTAGTAGGATTACATACTTGGTTTATCAAAATTGGGTAAAATTTGGATGTGATAGAGCAAAATGAAATTTTTTGGATTTTGATGACGTCATAAAGTAGAAAAATTTGATTTTTTTGGTAACACAGGCAAATTTAATCCGATCTTATTGGAATTTTTTTTGAAACCCACTGATTTTGGGCCAGTCTTTTCAGCTGTGATGTTAATTTTTCGCTAGCTATTACCAATGTGCTTAATTCCGGGACCAGGACTCCACATTGTTGAAATCTATTAGAGCAAGGTTAATTTTGATCACAAATTTGAAAAGTATGACCCAAATTTAGTAGGATTACATACTTGGTTTATCAAAATTGGGTAAAATTTGGATGTGATAGAGCAAAATGAAATTTTTTGGATTTTGATGACGTCATAAAGTAGAAAAATTTGATTTTTTTGGTAACACAGGCAAATTTAATCCGATCTTATTGGAATTTTTTTTGAAACCCACTGATTTTGGGCCAGTCTTTTCAGCTGTGATGTTAATTTTTCGCTAGCTATTACCAATGTGCTTAATTCCGGGACCAGGACTCCACATTCTTGAAATCTATTAGAGCTAGGTTAATTTTGACCACAAATTTGAAAAGTATGATCCAAATTTAGTAGGATTACATACTTGGTTTATCAAAATTGGATAAAATTTGGATGTGATAGAGCAAAATGAAATTTTTTGGATTTTGATGACGTCATAAAGTAGAAAAATTTGATTTTTTTGGTAACACAGGCAAATTTAATCCGATCTTATTGGAATTTTTTTTGAAACCCACTGATTTTGGGCCAGTCTTTTCAGCTGTGTTGTTAATTTTTCGCTAGCTATCACCAATGTGCTTAATTCCGGGACCAGGACTCCACATTCTTGAAATCTATTAGAGCTAGGTTAATTTTGATCACAAATTTGAAAAGTATGACCCAAATTTAGTAGGATTACATACTTGGTTTATCAAAATTGGATAAAATTTGGATGTGATAGTGCAAAATCAGTAGGATTACATAAAAATTGCCAATTTTGTTTGTATTACTCTGTAGTATTTACTTTATTTATTATCAACAAAATTTCGACGTTAATCAGTTCCTTGTGCAACATACCCCAGTATCATTTAAAAGAGTAACGAGTTCCTTGTTTTTTTCGGAATCGTATAGAGAAATCAACACTTTAATTTGACATTCTATCATTTGAATAAATTTAAAAAGTTTATCATTTAAATGCACAGACTCTTTAAAGTAAAATGACACGATTATGGCAACTCTCCCCCATTTTGCCTTTCCTTTTATGTTAAATACTATCAATCTACGAATTTTCATCAAAATCATTAGAGCCGATCCCGATATATATAAGGTGCAATCTACATACTTGCCACCGGCGCTATGTACCCTCGTTACGGCCCTGTTTAATTTATCAAACACATATATTGTTTTTTTTCCTGAATAGTGTATTTTTCAATTAAACTGCACCTGTATTTGAATGATGTACGTAAACAACAAAGTCTAATAAAGTTGCTTGACAATGAAAGCAAAAATAACGGTGTTTTGTTTATTTAACCTTGCAAATTTGGTTTCAATATCAATATTCTAATGCAAAAGACAAAATAAATATTCATTATAGTACTATAAAGTAGTATTATATGACTCATTTGTTCGTTTTCGGTAAGGAAACACAATCATATATTATTTTTAATAAAATTCAGGAGGGATTATATTCATTTTATTTACTTTAACATGTATTCAAATTTAGACAAATAATTATTTTACTAGACATTTTAAGTTTCGTAATTACAATCGGTGCAATTACCCATTCTTAAAACTGGAAGTAATTAATAATTAGCTTGCAGCCTCTAGACAAAATATATAATAATGATAAATACGTCACTAAATAAACCAGATTTTCAAGTTTTTTTATTATTTAGGGTAAATAGAATAAAAAAAAATTTTTAAATTAATTTTCATTGACGATTCGAAAAATATTTTGCATAGCTCCGAAATACCAGAATCGATTCGAAAAAGATTTTAGGTGATGTCACAAAAATTAAATAAACGCTAAAAAAATCTGGTTTTTGGATATCGGCAAATATATTATATGATGAGCTTGAGCGCATCGTTTCTAAGATATGGATCAGAATCGCGTACGATAGGTGATTTTTTTTAAGCAATTTCCTACAATACTTAAGAAACTTGTCGTTTAATCTTTCAATCGTAAAATGAACTAAATTTTTGTGTTTTCTATTTAATTAGTAAACTACTTTTACTGCAACCCTCTTAGCACATGCCTAATGAAATCACCATATTTGTTTGAATTTCCTTATGCCTACCTGGTGTTTCAAGAAGTCTTTATAGAAAATATTATTGCGTGACTTTTGTAACTTTATATAAAAGTCAAATATATTTATGATTATTATAACTTGCGATAAATATTATTCTTTTTATGAACCTTTTTAACAACTTTTGAGGCTATTAACAGTTTAGTCATAGTATTCCATTTAAATCTTCAAGTTGGTAATCTCAGTTTATTTAGTCACATACCACGGAATTTAAGAGGAAAGTTTTTAACCATGATAGTAGTTAGCTGGTGATCCGTCACACTGTATTGTTTGATTATACATTAAGCCTAAGCTTTTTCTATCATCGCTTTGTAACCTAGTAAACGTGTCGACGACGCGTCTTCGCGACGTAGCAGAAAGCAAATTGAAATCAGATTAGCAAGCTTATGAAAACGTCGAAAATATAATATATTTTACAAGTTACGAGCACATTAACGGCAGATACACCTGGTAGCTGGATAACGAACGCAATCTCCATGATTGTAAGCCTCGAAAATCTTTGTAGGTAGAAACTTGGCTAAGCCTCCACAAACCGTACGAAAAACCTCAATAAAAAGGTTCCCGGTTTCTTTAAACATTATTTATACGGAAGTTCGAATGTCGAATGAGCAAAAAAAGAAGTTTCTATACTTGATTTCATTAAAATCACGTCAGTTAAAATCACGTCAAAGCATTCAAAGTATACTCATCTCATGTGGCATAAAGTATACAAATAATTAAACTATCATCACCTTCAATCAACTTAGTAACATTATTTAAAATGATTGAGATGACCGCTATATCTTTCATGTAATCAACGCAACAGTGTTGATAATACTGAAAGGAAGTTAAAATTATTATTTTTTTCTACGTATAATTTTGTTTTTGTGCATTGTTTTTCATTTCTAGTGGTTCTAAACTAAGAGTTTGCTATTGTTTTATTTATTATCTTTTAAATGTGTTACTATACTTGTATACTGTCTTTTAATTAATTATTAATATCCAGAACGGAAGTTGTGGTGTGCAGTCAACCAAATGATACAAAATTAATTTGAGTTTTCCAAGAATTCTTTTTGTTGAGTTAAAAGATTGCATTTTTTATGGATTGGAAATGTGGTTTAACCTTGTCTGAAAAATACAATTTCTGGTTTTTATCCTTGAACGTATGAGCTAGAGTAAAGCTTTTTTTAGACGTTTCATTGAAATGAAACTTTTGTAAAATTTTGACGATTGTGTTATATTAGATTAAATTTGAGTATAAGGAGTCTAAGTAAAATCTTTGATACTGCGACCAGTTTGATCTAAAATACCTCCTATTGGATTATATAAATAATGAATTAGTACAATTACAAAATATTTTAGAACTATGTATTACTGAAAGTGGTAATATACCATTATTGTAATATTTCTATACTTTTTCGTAAAATTAACCACATATAAAAAACAAGTGAAAAGAAACAATTGACTGAGTTAATTGTTGAAATACCATGCATAGTCAGTGTTGATTTCTTTATCACATAACACATACAAAAATGTATAGACAGTGTTGATGCGCAATCGTTTGTTTTTATGACGTACCACGTAAATAACAAAAGATATATACCTATATTAATACATACTATAAAATTTGCACCTAATTAACGCCCTCGTGAGTAAACAGTGATGTTTACAAAAAAATGTTTCAAACAAAAGTTTTTTATTTTTTTATAAGGAACATTTTTTTGCATTTAAACTTTTGTTCTATCTATAACGGTTTACAAGATGGGTCCTACGGACCCAAGACCCAATTGACCTATGATGCTCATTTACGAACTTGACCTCACTTTTTACGTCCTGAGTACGCTGTAAAAATTTCAGCTCGATATCTTTTTTCGTTTTTGAGTTATCGTGACCACAGACGGACGGACGGACGGACGGGCAGCCGGAAATGGACTAATTAGGTGATTTTATGAACAGCTATGACAAAATTTTTTTCCTAGCATCATTATTTTTAAGCGTTACAAACTTGGGACTAAACTTAATATACTATGTATATTTCATATATACATGGTATAAAAACAAGATATGGTTAAAATTTTACGACACTTTGTATATTTAAACTACTTAAAGTAGTATGTAATATAAAAATTTATAATAATAATATAACAAAAATTAAAATTATATAAATAATAATAATTATATTCAAATAAATACCAAACACAGTTAGTCATTATGAATTCAATCAAATGATAAAAACATTACATGCAATTGAAATAATAATAAAATGCTATTAAACATTTGACATTAATTAAAATATAAAATATGATAATATAATAATTCCGTGTTGATCTGTTGGACCATATTTTTTTATGTTATAGCCAGAGAGTTGTCTGTTTAGTCAATCTGAAAGTTTTTTTAGAATATTGCCTCTTTCAAATCGCCTAACTATACGAATTGTTTTCTTTTGATTCTCGAATTTTCTTCTTATTTATGTCACAAAATCAGAATTCGGTTTAAATTCTTCACATGCTACCTACTTTAAAAAAGGGATATTTGTGATTTTTTAATTATCCGAAAGATCACTCAAAGTTTAATTCGTTTGGTTTTCGCTATACCACCATGATTGAGTCACCTTTTAGAGGAAAGAATAACTGTTCAATAGTGATTGAAGTCTGACTGGAAATTTTTAAGAAGTCAGGTGGAATCCAAGAACAACTCAATCTTATATTAACATCGAATGATAACTTTGAGTGTCAGATGTCCAAATTCTGGTTTCCGGTACAAGAACGGAAAGTGCAAGTAAAAAGTAGTTTTTACCTGTAGCAGAGTTTACCTCCATCGACTTCTTTGATAATCTTTTTTTTTAGGGATAGTATGGTTAATATGTCTAATAATTAGATCAAATAATAAATTTTTAGATTATTAAAACATTCGTTTCTTCTTTCTATTACTTCTTCAGAAAAAAAAAATGTAAATTAACTTGATCAATTAGCCTTGGGCAAAGCTAGTCAGTCAACCAAGCCTTGATTTACTAGCCTAGGCTAACACATGGGAAAATGTTAGTAAACCAAGGATTGATATATTTGGGTGCAGCGTTACCGAAAACTTAGGAAAGGATGATTGGTAAATGTCTTAGTCTGTATATGTAACAAATTTTGACAGCTATACAGGACGTTTATTAATAAAATTTATTATCAAGATTAATTAAACATTGCTTCGTTAGCGTGCAGAAAAATTGAGCCGCAGTTTGACATTTTCGATTCTTTATAAAATTTGTTTGCAAGTGCGTATAAGACTTTCTCAAAATTGTGCTATCAGCTCTTGGACTACAATATTTTTGATTAGATCAAAATACACACAAATATTTTGGTTTATAAATTATAATTATTGTACAGTTATTTTGTTACAATTATTTTATTATGATTGCAATAAATTTTTTAAAGAAATGTTTTTTCATAATAAAATAAAAAATTTTTAAGTTTGAGTCAACGAATTCGAAAATATAGAAGGTTCGGATCAATAAAACGAATTAATTGTGGATCTGTGTTCTCTTCTACGATGTAAGAGACAATAAAATGCACAAAATAGAATGGTGGTGACATTAAAATTATATTATAGCAGCAAGTTTAGTAATGCATTTAGAGCAAAACATTGTTTCCTACAAAATCAGGTCTTGATCTTAGTCATTTCGTCACGTGTAATCTTCATGCTTACCATTTACACTGCCTTATAAATGTATGCTAAAAAACCCAAATAAATAGAAACTGACTGAGTCATAAGTAAACCCCCAAGAAGTTGAATTAATGTGCATCGTATTTCATCATTCGTTCATTTTACCATTCGTATTCATAACTTTGGTAAGGTATTATAATAAACATGAGTAATTATAATTTCTGTTATTATTATTATTAACTAAATATAATTATTATATAAAATGGGCTCAGTCACCGGATTTTTCAATTATATAATAATGTGAAAAATGCAAATTGACTATTTTACAAATTTAATTTATATTTTTCAATTAAATTTATCTACTAGTTAAATTTTGCTTTCATGTTAATAGTCAACATGACTATTAACATGAAAGCAGTTAGAATAAGTGTATTATTTAATAATCCAAAATATAAATAGTAGAGCAATTTCTTTTAGTTTAGATACTATGGAATTTGGAAAAAATGTCCGTTTACGAAATTACTTTGGTTGTATTAGAATACGACTTCATGTTTGGAGCAATCTGCAATTAAAATTTTCATGTGAATGGCCTTTTAAGCAAATCTTTCAGATATTTGGTTGGTAAATGATTGTAAATAAAATCACTGCACCCTTAAAGGCAGCAAAAATTTCTTTGTCAATTATAAAAAACTATTTATCACAGGAAATTTCCAAAGCCCTGAGAAGGCAACATCAATCCGGTTTACTATCACGTAGGCACACGCCTTTCACAAATAAATGTATGTACTCGTGGTTTTCGTGATTTAGAATGAGTTAGGGGATAAATAGACAGGCAGACAGACAGACACGGATAGCTTTTTTTTAACAATGGGTCTATGTATATATCATATTTGGGTACACTCGTTAAAAATATCATCTTGATTCAACTGTATGATTTTCTCAATTTACCAGAACTTGCTGAAACTACGGCCATAGCTGCTACTTGATCGATCGGCGTTTCGTTTCCCCACTTTACATCGTTTTTGTACGGTTGCCTTGCATTAATCAAGCAGGTACATTTTTTGATGCCACAGTAAGGACTATTACTTATCGGGCTCTTATATGTATAGTTAAGATATTTCGTACATAAATAAGTTTGATTTAATGGCACATGGCGCGACTGACTCCTGGTATGTGTATAGTTATTAAATTATAATACCTATAATTCAAACTAACCGGCTTCTACTTTGTTTTCTTTATATTTTGTTAATGCTTATTGCTTTTTGAATATAATACTTATGTCCGGAAGTTTGCGTCTACAAGATTGTTTGATTTCCGTTTCATAAAATGGTAATTTTTCTATATAATCAAAATGTTTGGGTTTATAAAATTTTTTGCTTAACAGATGAAAGCAAATTTGTTTGAATAATTTCTTTTCATTATACTTAAGATTACTTTATTTTTTATTTTACCAGAATACAGAAACTGGTAATTGTTCAAAATGCATTCAAATACCTTTATTTCGTTCTCTCTTTCCATGAGTGCAGAATTGATTGGACAAAAATAAGCTGATTGACGCAAAAAGAAGATAATTTTGTATTCAAAATTTAATTTCTAAATTAGTACTTTACTTTCAAATGACGGTGTTGATAGTAAAAACTAAATTAAAGTTTGGAAAAACGTGGTTAGAAATAATAGAAGTCTAGTAAACTTGGTAACAAAATGAATTGTATTGAAAAATAATTTAAGTAATCTGATCAAGCTTTAAATTATTAAAATACTTTGGCTAACATACGGTTTGTGAAAGCAAATATAAATTGAAAACTATTGATTCATAAATATAGTTTTACAAGGTGGTTTAAAAGTATTAATTTATCTCGACATTTAAAGCTACGAATTCTTTCTATTTCTAATTTATTTAAGTAGTATTGACTACAGAAACTGTGATGAAAATTGTGGTTTAAAAATTATGCTCTTGGCCTCGATATCATGACCAAAGAATACAATGTAGAGTTGCCAACTCAAAGTTCCAGGAATTCGGGAGATAAACCAAAAAATCGAGAGATAGTGAAATTAATTTAATTGTAGCACCGAATTATAATACTGTTTGATATTTTTGATGTTTTGTTTACTCACTTTTTCCATAATTAAATATTTAAATAAATATGCTTCAAATAATTTAAAATAAAAGCTGCTCAAAATTGATAGCGGGAGTCGGAGGAGACTACACGATTTCAGGAGTCCCCCAATCAAATCTGGATAGTTGGAAACCTTATACCTTACATGGTTTGAAGAACAAGACCAAGTCTTTTTTATCGTTTTTCAAGACTTAAATTCAATTAGTATTTAAGCACAGAGTACCGTCAAAGGGGCTCAAAGCCTTATACTTTCATAGAATATTGGATATGGTCGGATAAAAGTTTGTATACTCTGTCTACATCAGGAGGAGATAAGATAATCATATTTTTGGTTGTACAATTATATTACATTTTGAAAATGTTCATTTTAGTATCCTAACGGAAATTTATTCTCCATTTTTCGAGCTCTAAGTTCTTACATGCAAGACTAATCATAAAATGCTAATGCAAAGACTATGTGTATGAGAGCAAGATACAGACTTAATCTACAATCCAGACCGAGACAGTTGAAATCAATCTTCAGATTTAATTGAAATTCTGAACTACATCCAGCTCCAATTGCATACAGTGGTTACTTCAACAGCATGCAAACAAAGGAGCATCCCGATGTGAATGTCTTAAACAAATTTTTGTCAACGTTGAAGATAAGAAGGTCTTCTTAATTGCTGTTTAATTTATAAAGCCCCGTTGTTTGTTGGTCAATTGAGACAGTCTTCAATTGATATTTATTGACTATCAAAAACTGCCATATTAGAGATGGTTTTTGGACTACTCTTGTGTTTGCAAAGGTATATCCTTAAATAAAACACCCGGTATAATTCTTTAATAATTATTGTGAGTGTTATTTATTCACATATTATGACAATTGAAGTAATGTATATATAATATGAAGGTTATGGTTGATTGATTTGATATTTGATTTACCTAAACCAACAAATCAACTTAAACATATACTCATAGCTATATATTGAGTGAATGTGTGTACTCATAATATTATTTAAATCCAAGTCATGTAATATATTAACTGTTTTTTTGTATTAAATATTAGTTTATAACTAATATTGTTGTAGGCGTTTCTTCATAAATATTATTGTTGTTTGATTATTATTTCAATTTATAAATATTGTATACAAAATGTAAGTCGAATCAATGTGTTTATTGTGCTGAGTCTATTAAGTTGGCAATTCTACTCTATTGAGAGGAAAAGTAATCGCTACGAATGAAATTATCTAGAGATCATTGGGAAACATGAGAGTACAACGAACTATAGGAAATAGCTTCATTGTTAGAAGCATGATTAGAATTATGAATTGAATTCAAGCTTTATAAATTAAAAACCTATTTTTAAGTTTTATCCACTCCCATTCTTCAGAATCTTTTTGTTAATGGAGGGCACAAACGCATTTCACGTCTGAATCTGTCTTTTATTAAACAAGATGCTCCTTAATTTGCAAAATCAAAGCGCGTTTATCGCAATCCCTTGATTACTGGGATTTTACACATGTCATTCGACAAACTAAGATGTAACTGCAAACAACAGCTAGACCATTTGTCTGTGTTCGGTTGAAACTGACTACGATACAGCAGAGAGAGGTAATAGGCCTCATAAGGCTTTTGTGAGGACGATGAAACCTTTATGCATGCTAATTACGCTTATAAAAGCTTGCAGCGAGTCAAATATCAAATGTTTATGTGGGTAATTCCGACAAAAAACTGTCTCTGCCCTCGGCAGAATGCTATAGCTTATTTTTCCTAAAACCTTTAGGCGTATGTGCCACGGAATCATCTTCGCTACACCTCCTGTTGCCATTTATATTATTAAAAGAAGCACGAGTAGAGACTAGACAGTCCGCACGAGTTACACATACTGTTTTTTCTACGAATCAGGGGCCAAGTTTTCGTTTTGCACCATTTCCATACTACGGCAAGTAGATAATTATTCATTGAGGGAGAAAAATCTATTCTTCACTCACAAATGATCATTCGTACGTCAAGTAACTTTGGCGCAAGGAACAATTATTCATTTGTAACACTAGAAGCAGTGCGGAAATAGAGTACCTATACTTACCTTCGCATAGGTAAACACATATTTTTCACTGTTGGTTCATAATGATTGATAATTTTAATATTAGTTTTTCATTTTCCCTATATTTATTTAGCTCATTCATAATCTCCCCCATGTTCATTGAACATTCTCCCAGACCAATCATATTCTGTGATATAAGCTGGTCTCTAATATCAAATAAATGAGATCACATTGCAATATTTTGCTCATAAATTTATTACCTTGTGACATATTTATCCAATAAAATTTTAATTACTTTCAGGAATGTTTAACAATAGTTATTTTTATTATCAATCTTTTATATAACCGAACTTTATAGACATTTGCTCACGGCAGCAGCTATACAGACCTTACATTTTAATAAAAATTTTATAGTCAACAATTTGATAAGTTGCTATCGGGTTTTATTCATTCGTACACTCGTATCGGTATATATATTCTAATATACATTTTACCGTATGAAATAATATATATTTATGTTCTGAAAATGGTATATAATTTCCTTAAGCCATTTTTGTAAATTGTTTTGATACTTATATTCCAATTAAATAGTTTTTTTGTTAGTAAAATTAGTGTTTGAGAGAATCTTAATGTTATACTAATAATGATGTCAGTTAAGTCTAATGTTTAAAATAATCTGATGGGAGTATCAATTCACAGATTGATTGTTCCCGTCTAATTTTTTAACACAAGCGGACCTCTACCAAAAAAGATTTGACGTATTGGTCTGTCAATCTGTTCAGCTTTAAAGATTATAACCTTTTTACATTTATTGAAATATTTTTTCTAGTTCTTATAAGAACAACTGGATCAATATTATTTCATGTCTGGAAAGATATTGTTGTGAATGGAACCAAGCTTATAGAGGAAAACATATTCTTGAAATAAATTCGAATAAAATTTGGCTAAAATGAGACGACATTTCTCAAGCCTGGGTGTGAATAAAAACGTTGTCTTAAAAACTAAGACTGGATTTATTAATTTTGTACAATACTTGATTGATTAGCTTTAGGCAAAATTTTTAAACTTTGGGCATTGATGACACAGGATTTTTTTAAAAGTATTACTCTTGACTAAATTGCCCAACTATTTTAAAAAATGCGACCTTACCGAAAAATAAATTAGTTAAAATATATTCTTTACTGAAAAGTTAGAAATTGAACCCCTCCTACTTTCGTGACCCAGCTTCTCATTTTCTGTAAAACTTACCTCTAAAAAATATAATGTCGAAAAGTTAAATCTCCTCTTTAAGTAATTGATCTATTATTTAAAACAAGCAAGAAACCAAAAAAATAAGAAAAAAGTTAAGATAAAAAGAAGGCAATGAACTGCAGGCGTTACGTTTCTTTATCCTCTTCTTCTCTGTTATACTTTGTCGCGCTATGAAATACGCCATGTATTGTATAACTGGTCTCTAAGATTTAAAATGTAGGAAAAATAATTAAAATGCGAAAAAATGAAAAGTAAATACAAGAGAAAAAAAAAATGCTGAAAACTTAAGGATTTAAGTCTTTTGTTAGACATTAAAAAAAATTTTCCCCAAGTATAATATTGTTTAAAAACACATCTCACGTAAAAAGAAGTTTACGTATATATGTATACAAAATAATATCAGCTTTCAAGAAAAATGTATAAAAAATGCATTTTATTTATGAAAAACACATACTATATCGTGTAGAGTATTTGTAAGGGAGTGTCTGGAACAGCAATGACTATAATTTTCAAACACAACAACCCTTATCATGACGTGTCTAGCTCATTTGAACAGAGCGATCACAGTATGGTATGTTTTTAGTGCCGGTGGATAAATGCATCACATCATACAGTCAAGGTACTATTAATGTTTATTCTCCATGACAGTGTTGGGCTGTGAAATTGTGATTCAGAAACTTAGACGATTTATGAAAATATCTTTTTGAAGTTTGTTTAAGATTTGTTAAAGTTTATGTTTCATGGCACTGTAGACGGATAAAAATTTGAGTCATCTCATTGAAATCATCAAAATAACGGATTCGATAAAATTGCGGGTTCGAATCCAGGCAGCGACACATTGGCGTCGCTTGAATAAGAAAGAAGTAACTTCCCACTCAAAAAAATACATAAATAAATAAATATTAAAATATAATGTTGCGAGTGGCCTCTGTTATAGATAGATATCTGAAAAACGGAGGTTAAACTCATTATTGTAATAATTATAGTATAATAAATCGTCAAAATAACCTCTGAACTGAATTTTTCCCCATTTTTTACAATAACTGTTGTTAAAAAAGACACACATCTCTTAGTATTAAAAAGCTAAATCTATCGTAGTCGAAATCGCTTTCAACTGTAGTTTCTGATTTAACACATTCAGCTTAAATCTTATTTGTAAACTAAATGCTCGTCATCGTAATATAATATCATTGATCAACACACTTCTTGAAATTTTAAGCTTAGTTATGCTTAGGTTTTCAGCTTTTCCTCTGAGATAATTCTCGTTTTCTTCGCGGAGATCAAGTTTTCATTTGCAGGAACAAGATTGAAATAAACGGGGTATCTGTTGTGTAATTCGCTTTGCGTTTGTCTAGATGTGATTATATTTAATAGGAAAAGGGCTCGAAGAAAAAAAAAAATTCTGTCTCCTAAATTCCTTATCGAAGAATAAACGAATGATAGTACTTCAACCCAACACTATTCTATCTTCTTCTCTCAACTTCGAAATACACAACCACTCAATACCAACATCGAAGTTTGTTAATGTACAGTGTATGCCACACCTTACCGCTATGCGTTGGTGGTAGTATTTGGTTGATATTAAATATATTTTCTTCCAAATCCAATATTATTTCCCCCATTCAATCCTATTCGACTATTCAAGATATATATACGAAATTTATTGATATAAAACTAAATTCAATAAATTCTACATTTGTATAAGTAATGTAGTTTACGGGTCACTAAATATTGTGGTCATATGATCAAAATTGTCTTCTACAATACTTTTATTACATTTTCATGACAGTTTTATAGTAAAGTTCTGCAATCTTAGATATTACGAGAGCAATATGCCGGGCAGGAAAATTGTATTTTCAATTAAAAATTTGTGCATTTATGTACGTATGGTATAAGTTTTCTCGACTAAAACTGGAATCATTCCAAATGTTTATAAATCGTTTGTTTCTTAACCAATTCTGCTAATAACTTTGCAAGTTTAACATGCGTGTGAAATATGTCAAACTTCAACCGGGTTCATAAGAAAGCAGTGTCGTAAAATTTTCCACAATAGTTTTTTCTTCATGTGAACCGCCTGCTCTGCGAAGAATTAGTTAAAATGGAAAATCTTCAATTATTCATTTGACTACAAAAGTTTATCTTTAAAGATCAGAGAAAAATTATTATAATTTAAATTATCTAAGTCTTCTCAATATAATGGCTTTGCCAGAATTTTACAAATCTTGTTTTTGATTAGAAAACCAACATATAGGCATTCATATTCAATGAAATATTTTTTGATTATTAACCAATAGATTTGTAGTACACGTTGTTATGTTGAATGTTTCATATGTGTCAAGTAATTAGGAATTACAGTTGGTTAATTTCATGCCTTGTTTAAATTTTAAATTATTTTAACAATAAGCACGATCACTATTGTTGGTGGAATTATATTATTCAGTTTTACGTTTTTTACTTTTTTATAAATTATTATTAAGTTAAAAAAGTGTTTAATATCGCAGAATGTCATAAACTGAATTTTTCGTATTATTACATTTTAACTTTGCTGTTTCCATAAATTTTACTTTTCGATAATTTATAAATATAAAAATAGACCTTAACTTTACTTTTAAAAGTCGTTTTATTTGTTTGAAACGAAAATTACAAAAAAAAAAAAAAAACAGTCTTGTCTAGCTTAAAAGACGACAAACATAACAAAATTTGTTACCTGTGTCACAAAGAAACTAACTTTCTTAAATTACTCAGAACGCAGAGACTTTTCATGGGACCTGATGAAGGAACAGTTTGATAAAACACCGATACGTTATTAAGCTGAAAAGTTAATCAATGTTGAAATCGTTCATTTATGTTTAAGTATGTGAAACCCAACAAAGGCGAAACTCTCATAAACACCCACGAATTATTAACAGAAAAATTGAAAACGATAGGGCCCATTAATGTATCCATTCTAGGTTAGTTATTAAAAAAACAGCATTAAGTTCTTTCAGCGATTGTTTGCGAAACAAAAATTAGAAACGTGTGCGGGAAAAAAATGGTACAGCAACTTCAGTGTGTAGGTATGACGCTTTCTAATAATTGAGAATGAATACAAGCCCATTTTCTTTATTTTTTTTTGGCATTAAAGCAGTTTTCATCGTTTTAACTGAAAGATATATTTGTATGTTGTACATAAACTGCGATTGTATTGTTGGTGTTATAAATATCGTCAGGGCCGGATTTAAAATTTTGCCGCCCTTGGGCAGTCGAATAAATGCCGCCCCATCACTGAAATTTCACTCAAAGTTATATAGATTTGATATCTTATTTAAAAAAAATTAAAATATTTAATGAATTGCAAATAATTTTTTATGCTTATTATATACTCAATACAATGTAAGAAAATATGAAAAATGAAAATATATATATATATATCAACGATCTTGGAAATGGCTCCAACGATTTTCATGAAAATGAGTATGTAGGGGTTTTTTGGAGCGATAACTCGATCTAGCTAGGTTTCATTTATCAGAAATGTCGTTTATCCGTCTTTTCATGAAAAATTGAAACATACAATGTAAAATAGGACTGTGCTTGACATCTATTGGTGTATAACGTAGTTAATGAAATACAATGCAAATTAAAACATAACAAAAAGGAGGCGTTTGAGTAGTCTAAAGTGAAAAATATGACTCTTGCTGACATCTATTGGCGAATAACCGAGCAAAGCTCGGTCATCCAGATATTTTTTTTCTTAAATATAGAATAACCCAAAAACGTCGTTAATTTTTCAAAAAGAAAATCCGAATTAAAATTTTTAGATTCCAAAAAAAGAAAAAATCAAATATTACTATATCAAATCTTCAAGAAAATAAATTAATTCAATTATTTCGAAGATTAATTTTTACTTAAGGTGCCAAAATTATAATTTACCCACGATTTGACAAATAATGTATAGGTAAGTTGAATTTCTTAAATTATCCCCTAAATAATAAATGATTAATTGAAAGAATAAAAAATTCCTATAGAGAACTTTTGATGACTATAAAAGAAATTTTTTTCCACTTTCCAAATTTTGCCGCCCTAGAAAATTTGCCGCCCTGGGCACTAGCCCCGAAAGCCCCTAGTGTAAATCCACCACTGAATATCGTATATGTTGGAAATATCGATGAGAAGATAAATTGCTTTTCATAAATTCTTTCGAAGGTTGCGTTTACATCGTATATATGTGTACTATTTAAAGAGAGTAATAGCTATAGTAAAATTCAATTAATTAAACAGTTTATATTCATTTGATTGCTGGTAATGTCGAGTATTAATAGCTAAAATTTTGAAAATGTTTTGTACTTCATTGTTCATCGTTTTCAAAACGATAAATCAGAAATCATGTTTGCTAAAGCACATTTGGTGAAAACGAAAGTCTTTGTATAATCAATTGTTTCTGATAGAGAACAGAGATCACATATTTGAAGTTAAGTATAATATGCCCCCTTTAGGTTAGGTGAGGTTACGCTGAAGGGTTTGTTGGGCAATACCGATACTCAGTGGAGAGACTCTGAGGCTAATGGTGTTGCTCTAGTCAAAAATAAATACCCTTGACCTCTTTTAAACCCCTCCTTTAAAGCATTTTCAGTCCTTAGCAAATCTCATTATTTTCGCAATGTCCATTTCCGTGACCATTTAGAAAACCTTCTACCATTATTTTCGAACGTCAGTTTTCTAATTTTGTGGCAGTCATCGACACACAACATATATTCTAATGTTTCTTTTTCGTTATTGCATTCTCTGCAGAAGTTGATATTTGTGATTTTCCATTTTATCAGGTAGATTTCAAGGCCATAGTTTCCCGTGATGATTCCAGTGGTTATGCTGACAAGGTTCTTCTTATGTAATTCTTTGTCTTACTTGCGTTACCTATACAACATACATTACTTTTGTATTTTTAATCTTCTTTATAGTAAGCACCTCTATTGTCTCATCATCAAACTTATATCTTATCTATTCTATCTTAAATGATTATTATTAATTATGATGGAAAATTAGTTATGAATTCTCTAGTGAACTTACATAAATAATAAAATAGAGAACAAATTAATTGAAATGAACTTTTAGAACGTACAATTTTGATACATCATAATAAATGTTGCACACATTATAAAACAAACATCATACTATGCCGGAAAACATCTAATGGAATATTATTATAATAGTGTTTGTTGTGTGTTTGTGTGTTTGCATGCAGCTATTTATTAATTACTGGTTGTGCTCACCTACAGGCTTATACTTATTTTATACAATATTTTGAGTGTTGAAGTTATTTCTCATCAAATTTTGTTTTGTATTGTTTTATTTACAAAATTGTTTAGACATACTTATGTGCACATTGCAATCTTTAAATCGTCAATCAAAAAAATACCACTATGAATGTGTCTCAAAAGGTTTTATCCTAAATACCTTAGGAGCAACGCTCTGTTATTACTGATCTGTGTCCCAATTCGACTTAAAAATATGCCATTATTGCGTTTAAGGATATATGCAAGGATTGAACAATACTAGGGATTTCAATAAAACTTTATAAATACATTTTTTGATTAACAAAGTTTCCAAAAATCACAAAAATTTCCTAGGTCACCGGGCTTTTTGTTATTATTTTATTGTTCGGGCAATGGAAGACATGACTTTGACGTTCAATTATCGATAAACTTTAAGCGTATTTTCTTTCGATTAAATGCAATATTGACGTATTCTTAAGCCGCATTTCCTCCGAAAGTTAACACTTTTCGAAAAAATGTTTTAATCAAAAATTGTTAGTTTTTTTATGAGGATCAACTTTCTAATTTCAGTTGTTATTCTATCTCTTACCGTTTAGAACCTAAATTGGCTATTAAAGCAACCCGAAGAACTAGGTTCATTGTGATGTCAGAAAATGATGTCTTCCATCAAACTCTACAGTTTTTGTAAACGAGCCATAAGTCATTATTAAAATGGTCCAGCTTGTATAAATTTTCCTAAGTAAATTTAAAGGTACGTGGCTAAGCTAAGCAACATATTGCGAGGTGTTCACTATTGGAAGAATTAGCCAAGGTTCATCTTGAAAATAAATCGGATGTGAAATGTCACATAAAACCTATGAACCGGAAATTAAAATAGTGTTATGATCAAACATAGAAGTACCCAATGGTATTTGCAGTTCTAATACTTATTATTTTAAACATGAACTAATGTGTTCCGGATATCATAAAATTGGCAATTCAAATTATTGTTATGAATCAGTTCGTTATATGGTGTTATAATCAATTTTTAACAATATTAATTTTATTACATATTGGGAAAAAATGTATTTAATAAATAGGCCATTAAAAGAGTGGGTTATATTCACAACACAAATAAATAGATAAAAAGTTCCCAACTTGTATTTCCCTGGCCAATAACTTACCTGTTATGCATAAAACATTTCATAACTAGAGAAGTGCAGGCGCATAAGACAATCAACCAAAAGACATAAGACAATCAACAAAGTTTTTCCGCTAAGACAAACTAGTTGCTTTTACTTGTTTAAACTGTAACATTTTCAAAATTTCTGGGCTCTGTGACTTGTGAACTACATATTATTAATTATACAGATTCTAGAAGAGCAAAATGATACCAAAAAATTATTTCAGGGAGAAGGGTGGGGGCTGTAAATGATGTTTAAGTTCAATGATATACGCATCAATGCCGTATGAATCTAATAGTTGAATTGGGTTTGATATTTAAGGGAAGTATTATAAGAATTTTTATTGAATAGGAGAGTGGTTATTACAAACGCTGATATGAAAATAGATATTTTAAAAATTAAGATACTAAACGCAGTGGTATGTTTATTATATTTTGTAACAGAACAAATGTTGATATTAATATAACAACTATATGAATACCACCAATATGCTAAACAAAACTATTAATTATTTTACATTTTATTTAATGGAATTTAAAATATGATGTGACGAAATTTATAAATAAATACTACAAGGTACTAAATATTTACTACTGTTGTCCGTAACTTTAACTAAAAATAATATTTGATGTGAAATGCTCACACTACTAGTGTGTATTGTCTAAATTTGTGCACGATATTAGAAAATTTGTTGGAAAATCAATTTGTTGGAGCTCCTACTCTTTATTTGTAGACTTGTCCGACTAGCTTTATTGGGAAAATAACTAATGAAGTCAAGCAGTCATAAGCCGGCTTCAATCTTAAAAAAAAACTACAGTGGTTTATAGAATAACTTAATCGTTAAAGGGGTAGAGTTTTTAATAGACAGTTCATGCATATATTTGAACAGTTTTGTAGTAAATTACTATGCTTTCTTGTTATCGTAGTTCTGTCTTAAGCCAACGATGGACGGATAGTAAAATGATGTTTTCAATTATGAGATACGTAAGACCGATTTCTGGACTACATCAAAAAATAAATTAATCCTCAAGTTACTCTACACTTTTCAACGTACACAACTTTCTTAAAACATTAAAAAACTTCATAAAGCTAAAAAGCATTTAAGTTGTTACTTGGATACCTAAGCTCTTGGGTCCAGCAATGTCCTCCTTCCTGCTGAATTCATCTTATTTTTTTGAATTTACATCTTCCGCTGATTGAGAGTAAAAAATTGAATGCTCAAACAAAAAGCTCATTATTTTCTCAATATCCATTTCCGTTACTTTAACGAGACCATTTCGAAAACCTCCTACTAATATTTTAGAACGTCAGTTTTCTATTTTTGTACCAGTCTTCGACGCACAACATATATTCTAATGTTTCTTATTCTTATCGCATTCTCTGCAGAAGTTGCTATTTGTGTTTCTCCGTTTTATTAGTTTGATCTCGAAGCCAAAGTTTCCCGTAATGACTCCAGTGGCTATGCATACAAGGTTGAAGAAAATTGAATGCTAAAACAAAAAGACAAGCAGGATATTTTTTGTAGGGCTTCCAGATTAGTATCAATGTATATGAAAGTAAAATGTTAAAAAACCCATACACTGAGTAAAATGGTTGGCAAATAGTCTTGTTCGTGTATCTCTTAATTTATCTAATGTATCTAGTTTAAAGTCATGACAATTCATCATATCAAAATCACACAAATTTTACAGAATGTAACAATGTTTTCGTGCTTGCCTTGTGGCCAATTAAAATAAACAAAATGTTTCTTTCATTGCACTTTGAGCATACCTAAATTATTCGAGATTCTTGATAAAAAATCAACAATTTTAGTTGCAGGTGTTTTCCAAACTCCTTTGTATTTTTAACAATTTAGTGATTAAGGTGTGTTGATATGTATCTCCTAGCGCTATATCACGAGAAACTGTGCTGTTCGGAACATTTTTAAAATGGGAATTACAAATGACAACATTCTACGGGGAATTAAATGAGGAAAAAAGCGAAAAAGTATTTGCTGACTCAATACCCGTACCCGGTGATAAATCATTGGCGTTCTATTATCTTGGCGAAAGTCCTTTTAACAACAACTGAATTTTGCTAAAAGCTGGAAATGCTTCAAGGTGAAACTTCACTTCGAGCATCTTGTATTTTAGAACTAAAACGTATATTTTCTCGGTAAATGTTGATGTTATTGGGAAAGTTTATTCCCTAAACATTTTTAGAACAGTATTTCTATTGTCTTGTCTTTATCATGATTTTAATATTATTTTCGGATATTTTTTTTTCGGTTTTCAAAATCCAATGGTGGATACATTTCCGTGTTATTTGCTGTACACCGTTATTATAGTATCATTTTTATACAAAATAAAATTATATAAAAAATGAATGTTTTTCATACATAACAAGATAGAGGTTATCGACACAATTTTTATATTTGAAGAGGCCAACAAACAATATACACAGGTATGACTTTATACACACACACACACACAAACATACACATTGTGATATGTTTTGTATGCTTTATTTGTTCGTACATGTAATAATAATTGTGGTCCGCTAACTTAATATTAATTCAACTATGACTAATTCATTAATAAATAAATAGAAGGAATTTTCAGTGAAAAGTTACTATTGTATACGTGGTTTAATTATTTTAGTCGCCAAAACTGTAGATAGGGTTTTGACTTATTTGATGATGATGATATCCTCTAGAGGACGTAAAATGATCCCTATTAACTTATTTACAAGGAGTTCCGATTTTGATTTTTTTGGATTCATTTGAAAGGTAATTTAATGGAGATTGTTCTTAGTTACGTTTCCAGTGGGACTTTAGGGTTCCGTAAAAAACTATAAACAAAATGGTGATGTTCTTCAAATTTGGATCAATTTGGAAAAGGCTTTAAGGAAAAAGGTAATTTTATGGAGTGTTCTTAGGTATAGTTCGTACCCGAAAAATTTGTAGGTTGCTTTTTAAATTTTGTAAATTTCGCTATAAGTTTGTAAAGTTATCGATACTCAACACATTGTGGCATATCCGTAGGGGTCGACATAATGTAATTTTCAAAGCGTCAGTGTTCAAATAGTCAATTATCTTCCTATTATGATAGAAAAGAAGAAGATATTCAGTTTCAGTAGGTGCCTTTCAATTTTATATTTAATGTCAATTTTATGCTGGCGAGGCAATTGAAAGTTTGTCAAGCCCATAACTTAAAAAAGGAAGCTCTGTCAATGTTGCCTTTGCACAGTATTGTTGGATTACCTAAGGCCTACTTTTTACTTCTTTCGAATCCGTCTGAAAATCTTCATATGTACTACAGTATTACTACGTTTGAAACATCAAATTAAAATATGTATTTTAAGCATGTTCCACGTCTGCTTAGTATTTCCCTTGCGCTGGAGTTTTTGAATAACTGTAGATCGATGAGATTTAGCTGCATATTACAAGCGTCACTTTTAACGTGTCATTCTCATTGGTAATATTTCCCTGATGATGGGCCGTTGAATCCAATTTCAAGTTAATCGACTAGATAGAAGAATATTTCAAATTAGAAAGTTTTCCTCCTTGTTTTAACAATTATGGATAAATTTCGTGACATTTCTGTCGAATTTATACGGTTTTCAAAAACACAAAATGAGTTTTGCATGAAGAGTCATTAAATCTTTAATTTAAAAAAGGATCTTGGTGAGATTTGGTTCTGCCTCGTCTTGCCTTCAAGCAGTATCCACCGAGTTCGGTTTTTTTTAGCAATTTTTAATAGTCTACCGTAATTTCGTGTTCAGTACTAAGTGAGGCAATGTAAATTAAACTACCCTCAACCCCGTACAAAACTTTAAATCGCATGCTTAACAAAAGTTAAACAATATTAAGCCCTATGACATTTAATCACTACGCTATAATTATCTCCGGTGTGTTTTTATCCTGAAGGCAAAATTTGTCTCAGAACCAATAAATTATCCAATAAAAATGAAAGTCTCTAAAGCTGTGCATACAAATATAAGATTATTTATTTAAATTAATCATCCATTTCAAGGTATATTATTTATTTGCCAAGTATATTTACTTTTTACGACAGTAAATTCCATAGTCATGGTGGCTGATATAAAAGAGGACAGTAGTAAAAAATATATTTTATAGCTCATTATTTATTCTACAATTATTACCTAACGAGACAACAATTTATACTGTCTACTGATTGTGACGTTCCATATTCACCTTTTGGTATAAAATAAGTTTTAAAATATGAATTTTTAAAACGACACGATAGCGATGATTTTTTGCACACACTTTTTACATTTGCTTTAAGCCGAAAATGATAGTGATACTATAAAACTATTATCTTCTACTTACATCAAGTGTAGGTATACAAAAAAGCACTCTTCCAGACTCTTAGAAGCTCAAGGTAAAATAGTTTCCGAGACAAATATCTTGTTGAAAAATCTGCAGTACATTAAAAATTCCAAGTATATCATAGTTTGTATAGTTTCGTTATTAGAGCGCTACTTCTGTAAAACTTTGTCATCGTCTTACAAACCAGGCCGAATTTACAGTGGAGTCCTCTGATTATTGATAATACTTTTATTTTGAGTATTGTTATCGATTTTCTAACTGAGGTTGCCATCTATATATTTATATTCAGAAATGAATTTTCCCTGATTATATTGAGTATCGTTACCAATTTTCTAGTTAAGGTTGTCATCTTAACGTTTATATCCATAAATGTATTCGTAAATGAATTAAATTCTTCATCATTTATCTTATAATTATTTATTTTATAGTTTGTCAAGTTAAAGTATTTACTTTAATGTTTTCATTATTTATTTAATACTAATAAAAAAATGTTTATTTTGTTTACTTAGATTGTTTGAACTATTCTGAATATTGAAATATCATCTTATACGTTTTTATCATTAACACATGACATATACGTAGGCGTCTCCATCATTTACATCTAGGGGAGATAAAATAAATTTCAGATAAATCGAATGGCAAATTTTTGTTATAAACACATAATTTGCCAACTGAGTATACTAGGACCCGTCCAGAGAAGAACAGCTTTGCTTTTACAAAGTTTACAAAATAATATAATTGCGAAGATATTCGGTGTTGAGTTTTCAACGAAAATATCAATTCATCTCTGAATTTATTTTGATTTCTGGCCTGTGCAGCGTCGATATATATTCTTGTAGATCAGAAGCCATTCACACTAGAGTATAGAAATTTTGGATTTAGAGCTATTGAAACATCTCGTTTTGTATTTTCCTGTTTTTACTTCCATGTTCCTTGCGATATGAAAAGTTTCCGATTTTCAATACGTTAGTTGCCTGATGTCGAATTTGCCATATTACGCATAAAAATGTTAAACTTTACTTGATACCGTGACCAAATTTGAAAGTGAAATTAAAATAGATTAAAAACGAAGAAATTGTAAGCATTCCAAGATTGTTTTTCCATCTCTTTTTAGCAAAACAAAGTTTTATATATATTTTATATGTAACTCTATGGTGATATCGGACACTGACGTCAGTAACCTATATCTTCTTCTTTGTTTAATTAGGAAATTTAAACGTTCATATTTTGCGTACTAAAGATTTTCAAAAATCAACTACACTTTTCTGCCCGTGCAGTAAAAATTCTTCACCTGAAGTGATAAAAAGTCAAATTCACCAAGCCTATTATCAATAAAATATTCTGTTTGACTATCCCTGAATTCTTTTTGACTAATTTATAAGTATAAGGAATTTACGTGGTGTACTCAAATTGCAAATTGCAAAAATTTGGAAATAATATTTTATTATCTCCAAGTTTAAAGAAAACTAATTTTAAAAATCGCTTTAAGTTCATGAAATAAAATCCAAAGAAATTTCAAATTTTTATGTGAATTATTTTTTTAGATATTTTTAACATTCAATAAAAATTAAAATTTTACTTTATGCACTTACATGTTTTGACTTGTTTATATAATGGTACACGAGTGCACACGAGGACTAAGGGACTTGAAATGAATACAAAGGTCATTTAAAATTGTCCAGGTGTATAAAAGAATAAATTCAATTACATTACACTTATTTTAAATATTGAGGGAGAGAATATATAAAGGTATACAATTATATGTTGCATGAAATCATTTGTATAAATAAGGGACTTTTGAAGGTTAAACTGTGCATTTAATGGAAAAAGTTGGTAGTTTTTATTCTCGAGTAATTTCATAAACCGATGACATATTGGCAGATGAAAATGTAAAAATAAGTATAGCTACGCAAAAGAAGGTATACTACATGTCCTAAATGTAAAATTTTAACGTATTACGGGTTACGCTACGGCAATAAACTTAGAAAAAATTTTAATAAACTATTCTAGGGACAATTTTTTATTAAGCTAAAAAGTAAAAAATACTTCTTTTTATGGGTCACTCATACATGATATGACTATTTGTAAAACCTGGATGTGATCCATTTAAAATATCAAAGATGATTCGGAATGCCTTAAGCTTTTACAAATAGTTATGTGATTCATAAGAAAGTTTTTTCTACTTTAGTTAGATAATAGCTTGTCCCTAAAAAAGTTTTTAAAAACGAATATAAAATATGGTGGAAGCCCATAAGTGACTGAAATTTACCTTCGGAATTCATATAAAAATTAAATAAATCCTTGTAAAATTAACTCTCGGAAAAAATGGCATCCTGTTATTTGACATATTAACATACAATAAAATTTTGGTGAAATATACTTTGTTAGTGGTTTGCTATTTTGCGTCGAGGGTTCTTGCAGTTTTTAGAGTTCTTGCGAAATTTATTTGTTTTCAAGGATTGGTAACAATAATTTCACTTTCAATACATTTCAATCCGCAAACAATCAATTGGCTTGATGACTAAATTGTTTTTATCACTTCATGTGAAGAATTCTCGTAAACAACCATAACTGTAATAAGTTTTAAACATAAACCGTAATATATTTGTTACGTTATAATTTGGTTGCCCATATTTGGCATCATAGGTCACATCAAAAGTCATAAAATGTTATAATACATGTTATTATTAACGGTGAGTGAATAAATGCATACGTTTAAATATGTCGTAAGCATGCAATTACTCAGGTAAATAATTGGTTGGCTAGACATTTTAGTTCCCATATGTTTTTCAATGAACAAAGTCATCTTGTTTTTACTATTAGAAAAAAATACTGGCCCAAGTTTGTAAAAAAATAAACAACTTTTGTTTGAAACATTTTTTCGTAAACATCACTGTTTATCTGTGAGGGCGCAAATTAGGACAAAACTTTGGTGTCCAAAATTATATATATTTTCTCCAAAACTATAAAATTTAGAGAGTGGCGAATCTGCACGAAAGGTATTTAAAAATTTTCTAACTTACAATAAAATAATGCAAGCACGTCAGTCGTAAATGGTACGGCAAATTAGGACAAAGCTTTGGTGTCCATTTTCTCCAAAACTATAAAAGGAGTTAAAAATTTACAGGTTGCTTCAACAAGTCTTGTGAAACATTCTTGAAAAACCAAAAAAAACTCTAGAAAATGCTGTCGAAAATCAAATAAATGGCCATGACTTTTTAATTCATAAAAAACTTTATGCAAGCACTGATGATATTGAACATTTTCTATACAGAATATTTCAACAATTAACTCAGTAAATTATAACTCAATATATTTTACAGTAAAAATCATAACTTAATTTTATTGGTTCATAGTCACAGTTTTGAATTTTTTTAAATTTTTGATTACATTAACCGGAAATAAGTACATCAAACTTTGGTTTTTTTAAACACTCGTGCCTTAATGCCTATATATATTTATTTTCATTTTTTAACCTGTATATTTTGCTTAAAACTAGTTTTATTCTGAATCTCACAAACGGATTTGTGAGCTAGATAGTTTGCCTAAATCTAGATTTATCTCGTAGTCACTAAGCAAAATGACGAATTTATGATTGATGCCTACGTTTACAATATTAGTGTAAAGAATTATCAACCGTATTATAAAACGGATTTCCTTTCTGTTTGTAATATTCAGTTACTGTGTAATACTGTTGTCCTAAGTAATAAACGTATTAAACGTAAAATAATAATATTAATACATTGATCCAATGCAACAATAATAACATTATCAAACAGCGTGTCCTACGAGTGGATATTAAGACTAATATATGTCTTACAGATTTGTCCGAAACTCAATACCTGAAGAGAACTTTGGGCAATATTAATTTGAACTGTATTTTAATATTGTATCTAATATCGTGAGCGGCTATGAAAAAAAATTTTTTTTAGGTGACTACAGTATTGCTAAAAAGTATTGGTTTATTGCACGGTACATACATATAAATCAAATACATGCTTTGTGGTCAAGTAATGAGTTATTTTTAGCTTTAAAATACCACGCAACTACAAAAATATATAATATAATGTGTGCAAGTGATGCTTTTAAATTTGATAATATAGATATCGCTCTTTAATCATCAATACTCTAACTATAGCCGCCTCTGTTCATAAATGATGGATCTTTGAAGAACTCATAATTAAATTAAAATTTTGTTTTTATATATAATCAAAATATGTTATAAAGTTTTATTGAAATCCCTAGTATTATTCAATCCTTGCATATCTCCTTAAAACTTGAACATTTTGTCAGTAAATGATGGCTGTTTTAACATAATCTACTTAAGGCATGCAGACAAAGGCACTTTATTTCATACTTATTTCTTCTGTAAGAAAGCTAAACAAACTTATCTTTTTCTACATTAACAGTTATATGTATAATGAAAATGAAGCCAAATGAGTGAATATAAATTGAACGTTTTTAATTGAAATGCATACAATATAATTATGATATAAGTATTGTGATATAAGATGCATTATATTTATAACATATAATATGTATCCAAAACAAAAATGTATACGGTTGAGTTTATGTATTATACAGGGAGAGTTAAAAGCCACTACCCTCTATTAGAGTGGTTTCAGGATTATTTAAGCCAGTGCAAGTAAATTGTTGCATCAGTCTCAGGTATCAAAGTTTTTTGGCTGATAATTTAGCGGCATTGGCTTATCTTTCCGTAGGATTTTTCTACCCATTACCTTATTGAGTACAATGTATACATGTGTAGTGACTTTTGCCCCACCGTGTAAATGAAAACGTCATAACTTTTTGAAACATATTTTTTATTTTAAAGGTACGGTTATAATACGTTTTATGTTCGACAGTCTATAAAGTTAGCACAAATCAAAATATGTTTAAAATATCCAATTCGCCTTTTCCTCAAAGACTCGGATTAGACATTTCAGATATTTAAACCCAATGTCCCACTTGGTTTAGAGCAGATATTTGCAAGTTAATCCGTGAAACTGAGTATATTCCACTTTAATTCTTTACGTTTGATAACGGTATAGAAGTTAGAATAAAAGTTTACGACATAAGTTGCTTCAAGAATATTTCTTTAACTAATTTTCACGAATTGCTGTAGTAAGCGTTCATTTTCGCATTGTAATAATAATAAAAATTTCGCAAAATAATAAAAATTGAATAAGATCCACTATGCTACCAGAAGGACTTACTAATTTGTTATGGATGAGTTAGTTATTAGGCTAAGCTGAAAATGCCGATTAAGTGGCAAAAATTTTCAAAAATATTACATACTGTTAACTTTGTAGATCATTTTTGATTATATTAAATTGTAGTATTTTAAATTACATAATATATTTGAAATAAACGTTTTCTATGCAAAACTCTTCATTATTTTAGTAAAATCATAATAATAATAATAATATTCATTATTAAAGTCAGACCACGTACAGGTACAACATAATATAATATGTAATAATATTTTTACATATTATTTGGTTCTCATTCATTACACATATCATATTGTTAACTTCCATATACAATGCTTTGTATAAAAAGTGACGTATTTCAATTATTTTCTTTTAATTTCCGAAATATTAAAAGAAAATTTCCTCAAAAAATCTGAATTACTAGCTATAGCTCTAAATCTGAATTACTAGCTAAGAGTGATTTATAATTTTTGGATCTTATACTCAAATTTTAATCAGTTCAAAAGGTGGGTAAACTCAATCATTTTTGTACTTCGTATAAATTTTTTAGATAATTTATATTTCATCCAACAAAGTCAGTCGAAATGTTTTAGCATTTTTTCCTAAAATGTTTATTGCTGTTGCTATTGCTTGTATATAGAAATTATACGAGCTATTTACACCATACTGTTTCTGATTGTTTTATTTTTATATTCGCTGCGATTTTTCATAGTACTAGTTGTTGAGCGGAATTGAGTAAGCTAAATACGAGAGATCTTTTTTTTTTGACGAATCGAGAGTAAATTTATCATCATAATGAAAATATGATACTGCAATTTTGCCCAATTCACTCGCACATATTTTACTTATTTGGCATTCATTTGTTATAATTTCCTTCTCTTCTATTAAGAGAATCTTCGCA
The DNA here is from genome assembly GCF_905475395.1 of Chrysoperla carnea. Classification (NCBI taxonomy): domain Eukaryota; kingdom Metazoa; phylum Arthropoda; class Insecta; order Neuroptera; family Chrysopidae; genus Chrysoperla; species Chrysoperla carnea. Next base: position 35,559,491 of record NC_058341.1, read on the forward strand.
GCACTAATTTTTTTGTATTCCACGCCGATTAGCGACCTCATAATAGTTACAATGTGATGACAAATTTAATAATAGGTACTTTTTTTCTCTTCCTTGTATATTTCTTAAAACAATAGAATGTAAAAATATTGTACATACTTTGATTTTGTGTGTGCAATTGTTTTTATTAGAATATAAAAAAAGTTAAATTTATCGAATTTTATGTCCCAGAGTCATTAACTTTCAAATTATTACAAATAGTGCTAATTACATTTTATTAAAAAAATTAATTGTAGTTTCAATAAAAAAGTATCTTTTCAATTTTATAATTTTGTATTTGAAACGTTTGAGAATCGGCAATTATTGAAATGTTTAAAATTATTTGGCATTCCTATTGAAACATACTACAATTAAATTGGATATTTTTGTGTGCAAGTACAAGGTATTACAAAAGTAATACCCTGTGTAAATGTTAAGCCCTTTTTAAAAGAAAAAATATGCTGTCTTTTTTATTGGTCTCCGTTTACGAAAATACTCGTATCAATCCTTTGAAGCAATGATCTGTTGAAAAAAAACATTCAACAAACATTTCGGTCGACTGAGTCTGCGTTTGGTTGAAAAGACGCTACTTTTCTCAGCTATCAACTTAAAGAAGCGTCACACAAATGGGTTTCAAATTATTTAAAACTGCTCGGAGAAAGTGTTGCACGAGTTAATTGACGTTTGTACATCAATTCGATATTCATTTTTCTCATAAAAAAATTATTTTAATGGCCAGAAAAATTATAACGAAACTTATTTTGGTAGTTATAAATGAAAGGTCAATAAAATATAAGAGCATCGGGCAATTTGAAAGAAAGAATTAGTTTTTGCGCCATATAAACGACTTCATAAACTGCGCTTGATCTACTTTTGCATTGCTTTGTCTATGCTGATTAGAATTTATTATAAATTAAAACTAATGAATTTGTATTTGTTGTAAAGTGATATTTAAATTACGAAATTGGGCTACATCAATTATTTGATAATAAAAAACAGTTAATGTTTGATTATTTAATTCAATTGAATGATCTGTCTCTATTATTTGTATGTGTCTGTTTTATATTTCTAACGTGGAAACAGGGCGAACCGCCAAAAAAAAAATGCATAAATTGTATGTTTATTGTAAGCTTTTTCTTTTGTTCACATAACTGTGAAAATAGATGTAGATGCCACACTCGTCGTTAATTAATTAAAAATCGTCGCTGTTTTCAGAAACTTATGGTATCTGTTAAAATTAATAGGGCTGGAGGCCTATTGTCTTATTAGCATTATGTGAGGGAATCAATATCTCAAAAGGATTGTAAAATCGTCGACTTGATTCAATTTTACTACTTGCAGTACAATTTAACAAAAGTTTCCGTTTTAGTTCGCCACCCTGTATTATATATCTACTAATATAAACTTTTATTATCTAATAAACTAACAATGAAATTGTGTATACAAATACAATTATTATAATCAAGTAAAACTATACGAGTTTTTAATTATTTTAGGATAACAAATACATAAAAATGCATTAAAAATACCTCCCCTTTAATCGATAATATTCTGAAATCGATAGTTTTTTCAGAACAACTGTTCTAAATTTCCTTACTTTTTTTCAAATTGATATAATTCATTATCTGCAAAAATATATGTTTCTGAGGAAACTTCTTTAGAAGAGAGTAAACTTTACCCCTTCACTTTCACCTGGTTATTGTTTCTATAGATAGAAACGAAGCAAACGGGGAATTGCAAGGAACCGTATTACTGAGGCATTTGAATTTTAAGAGAAAATAGAAAATTTTGTTTCCATAATTATACCTACATGCGCTTTGTACCTAATTATTTATTTATTGGTATATCCCCCAAACACTATATCCTCCATTACAAGCAGGTCTTGCCATTGTCTTGCTTGATTTTGAGCATTCCCAGAGCGTTTTGTTTTAAAAGCTCTTTCATCTGAAAAAGCAGTAAATTTACGTTTTTCCTTAAAATGTGACAAAAAATTTGTATCTTAAAAATTTTTGTAGTTCTCTGAAGGCCCCTACGCAGTTCTATTGTTATTTTGTAGTTCTCTGAAGGCCACACACGCAAGGTCCCTAAAAATTTAACTGGTTTATTATGATATAATAATGGACAACTATGCCAAGTTTCATTAAATTCTGAATGCAAAGTCTATTACCGATAGTACTACCTTGACGTTTATATTGAAATGAAAAACATGTAAATAAATTTTTACTCTACGCCTATTTTTCAAATAATTAACAGATGCTTAAACATATTGATTTAATAACACTAATTACTACCGTCTAGAGTGTTAGTTAGTATAGCCGCTGTTGTTTTTAATTAATTTTAATGATATCAATAATATACACAAGATCGGATGGTTAAGTTCTTGAATGTTTGAAAGTAAAATATTATGGTATTTTTCATTGCTCGATTACATATTTAGGTTTCTAGCTCAATGATACTTCTAAAATATGTATTTATGATTTTAAAAATGAAATAAGAATCCTAATAGTATTCTTAAGATATTTCTTTAAACATACCGCCATTTATACATAAATGAATGAACAGATTTATGAAAATTTTCTGCTTAAACACTTTTATAAATTTCTTTCTTTTATGATTACAGAATCTGCAACGTATTTATTGGCGGTAATCTACATCAAGATTACGAAACCTAATCTTTTAAATATATTCCCGAAATCTTGCACTCGGTTTCGTGGGTTAATAATACTACCTGATAGAGTTTGTTAGTACTTTTTAACAGTTCATCTAATTTTACTTTCTACCTTTCTAATTTCTTATTTATAATAGTGATCGCTAGATCGATATATTGGCTTTCAATCGGCTTTCAGTATCGGTGGTACATTTTTCCAAGCTATTAGCCTCGTTTTATTCTATATTTAAATTTCCTAGCTTGATACGCACCCACTTCGATGACCTTCATCCTTCTTGCTCTCACTTATCCCCCTAACATAATACTCGAAATAGGAGTAAGGATTATTTTACACAGGTTTTTAAATGTTATTTAGTCTTGATTCATTGAGTGAATCGGAACAGGTGGCCATGAATTGTATCTTGTTCAAAATTATTACAGAAAATTTTAATTTATCGTTCAAAATGATGCTCATAGATGGTGTAGTGAAAGCGTAACAAACACACAAACAAACATCCTTAGTTTCACAATTATAATATATAGAGGTAGGGATTGTAGCTAGATACAAGGTATCTGTATCATTGTATGGCGATGGAGATTTAATCCTCGCTTTCAATTTGTGTTTATGCGTTTTCAAAAAACAAATATTTTGAAAATGCAGAAAATTTCTGCCCGGTGTTCTGCGCATGCAGTTCATGATTTTTTTTTTGCATTTTGATTTCGATTAAGATTTGTAGATTGGTGAACGTTAGTCGAATGTAAATGACTGCGTTATAAGGGATTACTCCGCTACAAATAAAGATAAACCATACTTCTTTTGAATTTTATGCACAAGACATTGAACTGTAATGAATGCTGCCATACAACCAACGCTAAAAATAATAAACAGTTTTAAATATTAAAAAAAAAACATATAACAATAATATACAGAGTAAACAGAAAAAGTGAAATATATTAATAAAAATAAATGAAATATTTATATAATCATTATAGAAAAGCACGTCCCAACATACGTAAATCAACCAACCTAGCCTCTCATTTGCAATCAATATTACTTTTAGTATTAGGTATTTTCAAGTGCATTAAGCAAATAAAATATTGTCTCGTATCAAATCGCTGGCAGCGTTTTTAAGAGTCATTTTTAAGACGAATGAATTTCCGATATTTCTTCTCTTATTGAAAGTACACAGGGACGAAGGCTGTGGCCTGCCTGGTAAATTAAAATTATATTATTTGATTATAAAATGAAAACATAAAAATTACAGCCGTAGTAAGATTGGATAAGGGCAACAAAATAATCTGGCAGTTATAGTTATAATGTATATTAAGTAGTATAACGACCTGAAAAAAAAAGATTTTAAAAAATTGTCTTAAGGTAGTACCAGCATGAAATCACTTTTCGACAGATTTGGCCGAATTTTTTTTCTCGGGTTTATAATAGCTTTATTTATGAATTCCTAAAATTTCATAATTTTTGACCGTTTAGATCGCGAGATATTTAAAGACAAAGTTCGCGATTTTGAGGGTCATGTCCCATTTAAAGCATGTAAAATGTCCGGTCTCTCCAACTATTTTTTATGATATTATTATATATTGAAGAAAAAGTAGAAAAAAATGTTTATACAATAAAATTCTAAAAAAAAAATTTAGAAATTAATTTTCACTTTCGAGATATTAATTTTGACGTAAATTGATCGAAATTGGGACGTTGGCATAATTATTTCCCATTTTAAACGGTCAAAATTTCTGAAACTTTGGGAATTAATAGTAAGCATTATTAAATTCTTAAATTTAATTTTTCGTTAAATTCTGTCGAAAAAAAAATTGTACCATTGCTTTAACATAGAAACTGCAAATACCATGCTGGAAATACCTTAAAATGGTTTTAAAATCTACAATTATCAGTAAACGCATCCGTTATCAGGCATACTACATCCTAATATCAATGAAAAAAGAAATATCCAAAACCCATAGGTATTGAAATTTACTTTTTCGTGACGTTGCCAGCCCTGATATCACATATAAATACAATTTTATTTATATTTCATAAGATGAATGATTGTCTTTTAATTTTATGCATATTTTCTTTTATATATATTGTGCTACGAATATGATACACTTCCTTATATTCTTTCTTTTTGTTTGTTGTTTCGTTTTACGAAACCTTATTTACATAATGAGTATGTACAGTTATTAGTATAATAATTAAATCCTAATGGAGTTATTCAAACACCCTGTATAAACAATTTCATACTACTGAATTTTTGAGTTGTGATAGACTGATGTACAAAACAAGACAGACTGCCAATAATTTTTATACAATAACCCATCTCATGACCGTCTTTCATCATGAACCCATGATCCCGTCAGTTTTCCCGTAAATTTGAATTAACAATTTTCGAAACTAGCGAAAACAATAAACATATAAATATCACAACATTATTAGTGTCGATTTTCATACATAGAAATGGCTTATCTTACATTTCTAAGGCCTTAAAGTGTTTTAATAATACGCCTTTTACGTACAAAACTTTATATGTCATATTTCATCTCGGTCGTTGATTTAACAAAAAGATGTAACCATTGTCCTGCCTTCGGTTCACATAGATAGATATACAGAATTAGGAGAGTAATCTTTTAACGGTTAATCAAATTCTTATCGAGCATAATATAGAAGCACTTATATTGGCCCGTACTCGAAATTACTTACTCTTTGAGGATTAAGTTTGGGAATTTATTTACTACAATATTGGAGATACACACAACAGTTTTAGTATTTATTAGTTAATTAGTATTTATAAGCTAAATTAAGTGTTGATACACTAAATAATTTATGAACAAATACGTGCGGTAGCTTTATTGAAAGACTTTAATACCCATATTACATGCCATTAAAAAACCACTAATTGGCACAGTTGGAATCTACTACAGATATTATTGTATAACAGAGAAAATTAGTTACCGTATTTTACTAAACTATTTGTTTACTTTTACGAAACCTTGAATTTTAATCATTGATTTTTTTTGTCTTTTTTTATTATAATCAAACGGAAACAATTGGACACATCTAAAAAATTTCATAATGCATCATGCATTATGAGATTTGTTTAAATTAATTTGAAACAGTTAAAAAATCTTCAATGTCAACTTAAAATAAGGACAAATATTTTCATGGTTTTAGGTTTGGACCTATTATTTATAGATTAATAAGATGATGACAGGTCAAGGTTTTCTCGTTTCTAGTTCGCCAGTTAACTTTTACTAGGCAGGCACAAAATTTAGGGATTCAAACTCGATAAAAATAGCCAATGTTTTTTAATTTTCCATGTCTTTGAAGAAAGGAAACTTAGGACTTTTATTAGTATATACCAAGATGTAGCCCTCATAAAAAGATCCGAAAAAATAGAGATCATCAGAGACCTACTTAGAAATTATAATTTTCTGAAACAAAAAAAATGGATAATGATGTGAAGGAAAGTTTTAGAACCGCGTAGTTTTTAGAACCTCCCAAACAAAAGTGAAAACGTTCACGGCTTCTACCAGAATAAATCTGTTTCTTCAGTGTTAGACACCCCCCCCCCTTTTAATTTAATGCTATATCCGCATCTGAAATTATCTGCCTTTTCGTTTTGTAGCAATTTGATATCTCGCACACATACTGATTGTTATACGCGGAAAGCTTTTGAGGATGTATTATTCACACTATTTTCTCAAAGTTGGTCCTCTTCAACGTTTTTTGAAAAATATTGGAGATTTAAAATCACTGTTCTTATCGGGGCTACGACTGAAAAAAAATTTTTTTTAACATATATGTTAGATAATTTTTGGTAAACTTCGTAAAAGGTCAGAAAAATTAACAGTTATTTTGATGGCCCCAATTAACATATCTTATAAACCATCAATTATTGAATGATTTATTGATTTATATAAATTGAATTGTCATTTATGATAAATTATTTGTCACTGTGTATTCTGAAAATTATACATGTGTACTTGTTTGACAATTTGAGAGAGCCAAGTTACAATCATGGATGAGAAAGTAACATTTATACATTACAAGCTTGATACCCGCCAGCTTCGATGGACTCAAAAGTAAAAACTACCGCTTTATAGCCTCCACTTGAAGGGATTGTTTTACGCAGCTAAAAGATATTCACAGTTTTCAATTTTTTTTTTTTTTTTGTAAAAAAGTCATAATTCATCGAGTATATCAGAAAAAATATGCCCATGAATTGTTTGACATTTACAATATTAAATTTTTACAAAATATCGTTAATGTATGGGTCAAAATGATGATCATAGATCTTCTAAATCTATGATCATTTTGAACCATAAATTTAAGATTTCTGTAAAAATTTGAAATAGTAAATGTCAGATTAAATTTAATTTTTATAATATATCTTTATAAATTATAGCTAATGTGTTATTTTGATATATGAGCTATATTGCTGAACAGTTTCATTAAAAACCATTCGTTAGTTTTTGCGTGAAAGCGTAAAAAACAAGTGAACATCCTTACTTTCACATTTATAACATATAGGGATAAATAAACATCATACTTAGGTACTTGATGTGGTTTATAAAATAATCAGGGTTGTACTATGAAATCATCAATGCTATACACTTAAGATATTTCTATCGGAATGAATAACAACGCGATATCTTAGAAAGAGAAAAAGACACTGCATTAAATATCAGTTGCATTAGGGCAGTAAGTCTACTATCATATCATCAGTAACGCAAGCAACGTGTTAAATAAGGACAACTTTGAAAATTTATAGGAGCGAACTGTAAGGGTTAATGCTTCCACAAGTCAATACCTTAACTTTATTGAATTTACATTAACTTCTCTAAAAAAGTTAAGATGAAATTTCTTAAAAAACTAACTTCTCTAAAAAAGTTAAGATAGGGAGAAGTACCAATTATTTTCTAGAGAAATCTTAGAGGAAACCATTATATTAAAATTGAAGGGAATTGAAAAAAAAAACCGCACATACCAAGAGTTGAGACTGTCCCTGAATTTAATATTCTAAGCATAACTATAAAAAAGTTTAGAAATAAATCCGTCTCTTTATTTCTTGTAATCACAATTCTTGATATAAAATTATACAGATATTTACTTAATTACGTTTGTTGAAAAATTTCAATTTAATAATAATAAGGTATTTATATTTTAATGTTTAAATAATAATAAGTTTTATTGTTATAAGTATATTTTATTATTTCTTCTGTTTGTTATTTTGAACTTTGACATTTTTCTCATCTCAAGAGAATATCAACAAGTAACGTGTCATTTTTGTGTGAGATCTTTAAACAACAGAAAATGGGACAAAAATAATTACGTTTGATATCACATTAGATATTAAAATATAAATTTCTTTTCAAGTTGAGGGTCATCGGTTCAATCATCGGAAATTCAATTTCTTTATAAACGTCTTCTGTTCGATATACTTTTTTAAAGTTTTGTTCTTGCGAAAGGATTAATCGTGGAGGTTACGTCGGAAATGACTAGTGAATCATTCCTTAATTTATTTACCACATTTGGCGAGACATTCTGTATAATGTACAAATTTTGGGTTAAGGGCTGTTGTAACATCTAGCCATGCACCTCCATTTTAAAACTTGCATATTTGAGATATATCCATTTCAACGGTCCCTAAATAGAGTATTATCGTTAGTCAAAAAAAAATTATGAAATTTGAAAAAAGTTAAAATTTATGTAAAAATATACTTAAATATTCTGATTTCGAGTCATAAAAGCACATTTTTCTTTTAAAATATTAAAATTAAAAATCGTAATTTTTAAACTGTATATCATGTAACCTAAAACGTGTGCAAGCCCTGCTGCGATGTCATATCGGTATGAGCCATAGACCATTAGTTAGTTCAGTGTAGACAGCTGGGTATAATATATCAATAGATAATAAGTATTTATATTTATTATAATCAGACGTCTATGAATATATCTGTCAAACTTATTTGTGTTATTTCGTATAATGACACCGATATTACGTCATCAAATTGGATGCCCGCATTTTTGACAGTTTAAAAAAGTTTAAAATTTAATTTAAGTTCTTGGCAAGAAAGCGTGTGTATTTTTCCGAAATAAATTTTTTGTGGCTTTTTATTAGCAAAATCCACATTTTGAGGTACTTTTTCAAAAATAGTAGAATACCCTATTCATTTTTAAGTTAAGTCAAGTGTATAAGGAAGTCATAAGATGTCTTAATCAGGTATAACAGGCTAACAATAATCTTTTTAATCACAATATTTTTTATAACAGAATCAAATTCGTAAAATAAAATTTCTCCATCGCAGATATTATAATCTTAAACTCGTAGTGCAAACAAGATTTCTCGTAACTGGCAGTTTAGATACAGATGCTTACAATGCTTACAATCTCGATATCTTGTTTTTAGCAGTGAATGGGCTAATTAAAATTAATTTTTATTTTATGAATCGAATGTAAATACTACTCCAATAAAAAAAATAATAAACTAAAAAAGTAAAAAATAAAAAACAAAAAGTCGATCAGTAAGTCAATTGATGTATCATGTAACGGTGAATATTAAAATAAAAAATATGTAAACAAGAACAAAATTGTTGTAATTCAACTTTAAATATCAAGTTTTAATAATAAAATGCTATTTAATTTTTGCATATCATTATTTTAAATACCCATAAACTGTAACAAACGTATTAATAAAAAAAAAAAAAACTGTAGAAGTGACTTAAAGTTTTGGATTCGTTTTCTCTAAAAGTGAGGCAAAGTAACAAGAGAAGAAAATCCTCTGAGGGAAAGGGAAGAAACTCTTTAACAGCTACATAAATGAACATCAAATCGTAGGTTATTTATTTGGAGTCGATAGGTACTAAAATCAACCGACATCCTTGTCGGTTAACTTTGAAAATTAGAAAGTGGGTGTTCAAGCCAAAATAATAATAAAAACTATTGATGTCGTAGACACACGGTATGAACTATATTCCTTTCGTACCTTGTTACATTATAAATGTAGCGCTTACTTTTTTTATTTACAAGATATTCTGAAAATTTAAGGTATTACTTTTAGAAGTCAAATACTTGTTTGATTCTTCAAAGAATTTAATTTTTTATCTGCTTTTACAATTTTACCGTATCAAATAATTGTAATATTAGTTTAAAAAAGACATTCTTCTGATTTAGTAGTCAACCCAATATGTGCGTACATTACGTTTGGTTTGATCAGGATATTTATTATGAAATAACATAAAATTGCACCGATTACGAGCAAGTTTTGTTTTTATTGTAATAATAAAAGGAACAGATCCAGCTGTGCACTTATGTATACTCAGTGCCACAAAAAATATACGGATTGCATTGGATAAAGTATTGTTATTAGCACGGATTACATGCATTTTTTGTGACACTGAGTATACAGTTGTCACGCCAAAACTAGTCAAAATAGCTTAAATAGCCTAGTTGGCAATCAATACCGAATTTTTTCGCGATTATACTACAACCGTGACTTTGTACAAGGAAGTAAAGAAACCTGAATTAAAAATAAAGTCACTAGTCGGTTATTGGTTTAATCGTTTTATGAGTTTACTAAAATAATAAATAATTTAGCATCTTCATTGAATTGGTTTTATATGATTAAAGAGTGCGTCTAGCAGACTTAATTAAATACACTATGTTTAGATTTTCCGATGTATAAAGTAACATGATGTAAACCAGCATCGTTAACTGTTCTTCGTTTCGTTTTCTTTGATGTAAATTGTGAAAGAATTCACGCTCTTGGTGTAGTTTTATTATCATGTACTTCACGTGTTACTATTATGATGAATAGGTATATTATTTATGTATGCAAAGTGTGTTTTATTTTGACAAGCGAAACATATTCAAGATATTTCGTAGATAGAAACATCAAAGTATTTTTTTAAAGTCTGTCTAGGTATGTCGAATAGGAAAATATCAGAATTCGAATTGCTTTATAGAAATTAGAGCCTGCTGTAACATCTACTCGAGTAAAAACGATATTTCCACCATTCTTCAATTATTCTATTATTATTTAATTATTCTTTCCCTTATACTGAAATCAAATTTAAGTCGCTGCTGTAATGTTCTGATTTCCACTTTATCGAGTGTTCAGTTTTAGTTTTAATCCCCGAAATAAAATGGGTGTTATAAGTATAACCGCTATGTGTGTGTGTCTGCCTGTTTGTCTGTCTATCTCTATGTCTGTTGCATCGTAGCGCTTAAGCGGATGAACCGATTTTGTTTGTTTTTTTTTTATTTGAAAGGTAATTTAATGGAGAGTGTTTTTAATTATGTTTCAAGTGCGAGTTTAGACTTCCGTATTCGATAAGACCAAAAAATGAACGTTGATCTTAAAAAGCGGCTCAGTTTTAAAGGCGGTTTTAGAAAAATGGTAATTTAATGGAGGTTAGGTTAGCTTAGGTTAGGTTAGAATGGCTGTCCACGAAGGACACACTTAGGCTATAGAGCCCATTGTGATATCATATATGTGTTTTACCACCTTTCCGTTGGTAAATTTCATTTATCAATTCCTCAATTTCAGAGACTGGAATTTAATGAAGAGTCTCCTTAGATATGTTTCAAGTGTTAGTTTAGGGTTCCGTATCCGAAAAATGAGCCAGGGTTTTTTTAATTTTATAAATTTCACTTGTTAAATTAAAACCATCATCTATCTAAGTGTGAAAAAAATTATTGTACGTTTTTCAGAATTGGCTTGGTCGATTATACAATGATTTATTATATACCATCTTGATACCCACCCGCTTCGCTGGATTTAAAAGTAAACACTGGCAAAGATCACTTATATGTTATTCCATAACACTCGAAATAGGGATAAGGATTGTTTTACATTGGTAAAATATTTCTACAGTTTTCAATTTATTTTTATTAAATCTAAAATAGTCTTAATTCATTGAGTATATCACAAGAGATGGCCATAAATTGTATTTTTACAGAAATCTTTAATTTATGATTCAAAATGATGTACATATCTTAATATATATATTTCTTGTGTGTGTGTGTATGTGACTGAACTCCTCCTAGACGGCTGGACCGATTTCGATGAAATGTTTTGTGTGAGTTCAAGGGGATTCGAGGATGGTTTAGATTTACAATTTGGTCCAGTACAACTGTTTTTGAGGGCTCCGTACCAAAAAAATGAAATTTCATTAAATGGTGGGAGCGCATATAAATCATATCACATTATGTATACTATGTGTACTATGTATTTTTAATAGTATTCAGGTATTGTCAATAGGCATTTATTAGAGCCATATGCGAGCGCAGCGAGCTCTACTATCAAAGGTCAGGCCAAAGGTCGAAGGTCAGGCCACTCCAATAAATAGGAGTTAAATTGGGGTTTAGCGGGATGGGTTTAGCGGACAGGCTAAACGTAGTATAGGTATTCATGAATTGGAGTTACGTTTTTACGGGACAACGTCCGTCGGGGCCGCTAGTTTATTTATATTTTAAGTATAACTTTACAAATTATCATGTATTAGGCTCATGTACGAGCTATATTATTGTAGAGTCTTAGAGATTTAATTCAGTAGTTATTCCGTGAAAGATTCACAAACAACCTAGCAAATAAACTTACTTTCACATTTATAATATATAGGAATTTAAAAAAAAAACTGATATGGGAATTTTTCATAAAATTGTTTTTTACTGGATTACGCGAAAAGTCTTAACATTTGTAGTGAATTTTCGTAATTGTAGTACTAATTGAGCTGATGACTTAATTAAGCATCGCTCTTGAGAAAGTATGAAAATGTTTTTCAAATTTTTATGTAATCACTTAGGTATACAGTATTTTATCAAACTTAGTAAATCACTTTTTAGTGCAAGAAATTACTTATTGTTATGATAAGTAAATAATCCCATACTCGCCTTCCTGAAAGTTAAGAAGAATCTACCTACACAATCAAATTGAATGAAAGATCAACCTCGATTATTATTAGATTAAAACAATGAATTTGAAAGATGTTACATAAAATAATAAGTTGCTTCAAGCGTCGTGCAAAACACTCCTTAATCTAAAATTGAAATTATTAAAAGTAAACAACATTTAATATTCTTACTGACCTATAAGTGTATTTGCATAATACATTTTTGTATAACCACAGAATTAATAAAAATGAAATTGACATAAATAAATGGAGTTTGTAAAATATTTATAGTTGCAATCGTCTTAATATTTAATTATCATAGCATAAAAACTTGTTTATCAAAATTTTCATCAAATTTTGTTCTAGTCGCAATCAAATTTTCGAAGTGTCGGACAACAGACACTCTTCTTTGTTAAGTGTCAGGCCTAAATCGATAAGAGAGTCGATTGTATTCTAGTTAAAATAATAAAGGCAGCAAATATTTACCTATTTTAAGCTTAGGGAGCAATTAAAAGAAATGCAACTCTCTCAATACCGCTCTTGCTCAGTATTGTTGAACTATCTAATAATTTCGACGAGACAAATTTTGAGAAGAAGATACTATTCCAGAAAATGTATTCTGGATCTACTTCTATTTATTTGACTGACCCCCATCAAGACATCGAGTTGGATCATCTGAGGGAGACGTTTGAGTGCCTTATTTTCAAAATAATAAAAATTTGACAGTGCTATGATTTGCATCCATGTGGATAACATAACGAAAAATTAATTATATATTTTTCGGATCTTTAATGGTATTTGACTTTTCGAAAACCTTATCCCTATAAATTTTGTTTACTTCATGGTATTCACTTTTATATCTTCGATTGGTTGAAAATTCTATAACGCAGAAAATTGCCATGATTCCTTACAGAATCATTTGATTATTTAAATCCTTTTAAAACTAACAACATTTATTGATATCGTTTTCACATCTTATACTGCTTTATTAGCCACGCAGAAACCTCACAAATATATTTTCATTTTGATCAAAACTTGAATAAATTTCAGTCTCCACTTAGAAAATGAGGCACCATCATCTGTCATCATCTTACGGTCTAACTAATCAAGTTGAATGAGTATATTATACCAAAGTCCAGTACCGTTTGGAGAATTTTGTTAAAGCTAACTTATCGGAAACGATAGAAAATATACGAATTATTATTTAAATTATGAAAATATTCCTAATTTAACTATTTTCAACACTTTATCTGTGTACAACTTATGGAATATTTTAAGATAGGTAAACGAGAAGGTCGCACATTGTACACTCACGAAAATAATGAATTTATATATATTTATGATTCCTATACAATAAATAAACACTCGAATGGAATTATTGTAATTTTAACACCGATAAATGAGTTTCTTCAACTTTTAAATTTATCTAAATAAACATACATATATGCGTCTTTGTTATTGAATGCACGGATTTATTCTCTAAAAAAATTATTTATTATCAATAATTCAAGAGAATGTTATTAATAACATACTTTTAAATTTATTTTATCTATTAATTATTTTTTATTAATCTCAGCTTATGCTCATAAATATGGCAAGATATTACAATAACATTAATCTTTATCTGAGAATCAGGATTGAATTATATTGTTTGATCCTGTAAGTGGCTTAATGACACAGTCACGAGTAGATATTATCAAGAATAAATCTTTACATTTCATTTTCTGATCATTATAAAATATTAGCAACGATATGTCGAATAAAACTTAAATGGAATATGGTAAAAATAAGTTAGAAAATCAAAAAAGCTAACAGGATCAAATATGTACTGAAATAACCTAAATGCAACCGAAGGATTGTATAGTTCATTGAGATTAAAAGCGTTCAGGTGCATATTTTCAGTGTCTAAGGGTTGACTATTTTAGATTCTTTAGTGTATTCTTTATTTTTTCCGCTCGTTGAAAATTACGAAGTTGACTTTATTTACCTTTTTTTATTATTTTAATTTTAATCTTTTAAGGAGGCAGTATTAACAATTTTTTTTTATTAATCACCCAAAAGAATTCCATTTGATACTTTGTATAACATATTTAGATTGTTTCTCTTGCCTTGAAGTTTCCCATAAAATAAGATCTTTGTTCTAGAATAACCTTGAAGGTTATTGTCAAAGTCATATTTTGACAATATTCAGCTCTTTCCAAATCCGCAATAAAAAATAGAGGTTCCCATTTGAAAAATCGATTTTTGGTAGCTTTAAGGTAATGTTCAAGGCCAAATCCAAGGTCTCCCTTGGATTCCCCGTCGAAAGATATGTCGGAGATGGTGGTTGTGAGGGGTTGTCATTTCAAAAATAACTTTAATCTTGGGGATCATGGTCAAGGTAAATCTGGAATAAAAAAGGGGAATCTCATTTAAAAAATCGATTTTTTATTCACTGTAGCTTTGTGGATCTTTTAAAGGTCAAATCCAAGGTCATCATTGGATTTCCGCTCAAAAAATAATCGGATATGATATTTTTCATTTTTTTTTCTCATTTTTTGATTCCTCATCTTCTGAAGCAGTCGAATAGAAAAGAGCCACATTTTCGAAGCCTTGAATTGCTCTATTCGAGTGATCAATCGTGCTCAACTATTTTACAAAGTAAAACAAAATGTCGGTGTTAATTTTTTATTAGATGTTGGAATATAATACAGTCTTGTTGTAAATGAGGTAAAAAATATCATTTAGGTAATTTTTTTTTTAATTAACAATAAAACATTTGTTACAAATGCTCTATTTATTATGAAATGTCAGATGAAAAGGAATAATTATTCTTTTCAGTAATTATCTCTATATCATAATGAAGATCGGATTTACTGTCTTTATAAAAAAATTTTTAAGTTTTATCTTCCAACCAGTAAACAAATCAGAACTATAATGTGCGTTCAGGAACATAGTTCCAAAAAAAAAACCTTGTGAGTTTTGTAGATTTAAGTAATATTGAAAAAAATTTAAAATAATTTATGAAGCAGGATTTGTTCATTAATGAAATCGATGAAATACGCTTAAAAAGTAAATTTATGAAAAAAACACTTGCTTGGTTTAAATACGATAGCTATAGGATAGGCTAAGGCAGCTATGATTTGCAAGCCTAAAAGAGCTAATAATTTACTATACCATGAACTTTTTTTTTTTAAATAAGTTAGTTTTTACTACATGATACTTAATTATTATATTTCGTACTACCCAAGCATATTGAAATAATCCGGGCATTAATTATAAAATGGTAATTTAAAAAAAAGCTTGATATCAGCATGTAATATTGTATCTTTTGTTCTTTTTTTACAGTAACGAGTAGCATCAACGATTCTCGGTCTACAGACTTTTGTGTATATCATCCACAACTATACCGAATCGTCTTTGTTGTAACACTCACAATCCACACAACTCCTTCTATTATGTTCAACTTTATGAAGAAAGGTGTTGGTGGTGGTTCGGGGGCTTCTACTGAGCGTGACAGAGAAGATAAAGAACGCCGGAAACGTGAAAAAAAGGAACGGAAGGAAAAACAGAAACGTGATCGGGGTAGTATGTCTGCTGAAGAATTACTCAGGCTAGACGAAGTAAGTTACATATAATCGTACTATTTGTTTTAATCTAAAATCATTATTTTGTTTTCGAATTATTTAATTTAAAAAGAAAACTGATACAACAGGTATATAAAATTACAAACAAACTCAACTTTGCTTCAATTTTAAAATGGCGGTATTTTATTTACCAACACACAAAAGCACAATATTCAAAATATGAGTAAGGGTTACGGTCAACAATTTCCATACGATTGTTTTTGGGCATTAAAATTCATTCTCAACCATTTTTAGTTTTTGCTCCTAAATACTTTTCCCGAAAATATAATTTTTGGAGATCTAGAAGAGTCATATGACTTACACTTCTTTACAACCTGCTCATATTATTTTTTGTATGGCAAATTTAAGAAATTTGGTTAAAACTCTAATCTTATGATCCCTGAACATTCTCATTTAACTTGTGTATCATTTTCAAGAAAACATTCTTGCGGTGCTAAATATAAATGCAGAAAACCTTCGATTAGTGCGCTCTTCGGTACATCGACAATTGCATGCGGTAAAATTTAGGAAAGAAATTTGATTCACTTTATTTCGTTATCGCACATTTACGTTCTTCTGAAAGAAGAAAGTGAAAATTAGCAAAAAAGAAAACATATTTATTGAATAATAAATTGATAAATACTGGTGTAAAAATATTGATCTTTGGAATATACGATAAATAAAATTATTGACAAGAAAAGCTACGGATTTACCTAAGATTTCGTAATATTTGGTAATTTTTCTCTGTTGTCGAGGGTCTCATAGCCGTTCATTTCATGTTCATGCAATCGTAAAATAATTAATAAAATTTTGTGTAGTATGTTATAACAATCTTCAATTAGAGCTTTGGTCAAACAGTGCTCACTCAACCTGAATAAGATAGCAAATGGATAACTAAGAGATACAAGTGAAATTTACAACAACAACAAAACCAGAGAAATCTTTCGGGTACGGAACCTTAAACTCGCATTTGAAACGTATCTAAGAACATTTTTCATTAAATTATCTTTTTTCTTCGAGCCTTCCCAAACTGAACCGATTTTGAGGATCATCGCCGATTTTTTAATTTTTTCGGGTACGGAACCCTAAACTCGCACTTTAAACACAGCTAAGAACACTTCCTATTAAATTACCTTTCAAACGAAACAAAAAAATATCTCAATCGGTCCCATACCGACAGACAGACACACAAAGCGGTCATACTTATATCACCCCTTTTTTGATTCGGTGGTTAAAAATGATTTGGATTGAAATGTACAGAGATGGTGCGTCCGGCTGCCTATTACTGATCATTGTTGTTTTTTAAACATGAGATAACTTATGTAAAATGAACACTTTTAGATTTGAACAAACTGTAGTACAGGACATTATATAAATGATTATCATGATGTACAATAGTTAACATTTTACATAGTACCTATGTACAAAGTAGTAAAATGTTCTAGTAGTTTTTTTTTATTATTTTTCTACAAAGGCTTCATTATTATTATTACGTCATAAAACTTTCCTCTTTGCTTTAACAATTTTCAATTTGTTGTTTAGTTATTTAAGTATTAAAAATATGTTTTAATCTGTTTGTTGATAAGAAGTCAATTTTCTATTCTTTGACGATAATTCATATTCATTAGCTCTTATAAGTCCTTAAAAAAGATATAAATAGACTTTGCATTCAGAATTTAATGAAACTTCCCTGAAAGCTCCTAAAAATTTAACTGGTTAATTATGATATAATAATGTACAACTAAGCCAAGTTCCATTAAATTCTGAATGCAGTCTATTACCGATAGTACTACCTTAAGTGGTAACTTTGTTAACAACCTGTACTATTTGTATTGATTATAGTTTAGAACTTTAACCTAAAAACGAGTTTGCAACTTGTTTGAGGGCCATTGAGAACTAATTTGATGAGCATCTTATAAGACCCAGATAAAAATTTTTATTCAAATAATTTGCATAAAATTAGCCACTCGAGATGAAATCTTTCCTATAAGTACAGCGTTCTCAATAAGTGCTATAGGTGTTTAATGCTAAATAAAAAACACATTTGAGATACGAACATAATTTTTTTTCATTTGAACGAATTCAACAATTGAGAAATAAGAAAACAACAATTACCGGATTGAATTCCAAAAGAGTACCACAAAAGGTACCCCAATGCTGTTAATCACTTTGCAGTCGGCCACCAAATTAGCATCGAGTAACATACACAATAAAAGTAATTACGGTTAGCTAATTCATACTGATGATGACTGCTTAGTTGTCAAAATACATATTTATATAATACAAAAAATTAATCTAGAAAATTGGGACAAATTTAATTCAAAGGTTGTCGAAGCGTGTATTTTAACATCCCCTAGCCCTGCTATTTAAAATTTGGCTGCAATGTCATTTTAAAAACATATCATCCCTGTTGGGAACAGAGGAACAGTTTTGGCAGCAGAGGGATTCATCTGATTTTATACTCCCTGATGTCCCTTCATATTTTGAATTTTTCTAATTATATGGTAAATTTGAGCTTCTTAAGAATATAGGCCTAATTTTAAATGATGTGATAAAATTTAAATATAATTACTTAAATAAACGGGTTTGAGAAATTCTGTCATCTCCTACACGTCCACAAGTATTATCCCCACTTTGAGAACAACTCTATGATGGTTTAGAATAGTCTGTCTGACAAGTTAGTAAAGCAAGTAATGTTTAAGGACAGCGTTTCCAAGTTGGGGAGTATGTCCTTCACCATAAAGAAGGTAAAAATAATAATAATAAAGTGATTATAATTGGATTATTACTTAATCTAAATTATAAATGAAATCATTCATATAATGATACATGTATAATAAAAATAAAATGGATATAAATTATTATAATTAGTGATAATGCTATCAACAAGGAATGCTCATATAAATAAAATTAGAATTTTACATACCTACCACCATTTAGAGCTGTTGACCGGTATTGAGTATTCAAAAACCTATTGATAACTGGGAATTACAAAGTGCATAACTGGGAGTTGCAACTCGCCAACTAGCGATAGAAAATCGTATTTATTAAAATCAGAAACAGACCCGAATTCAGTAGTTACGATCACCAGATGGCAGTACTTACCATTTTTTAGGGCCAATACAAATATTGAAATTCAAATCACACAAATCCACCAACTGGTGATAAAAATTTGTACTATTAAACAGGAAATGGAGCGCTTTTTCAGTAGTTCCAATTTAGACCAGCTGATTCCTTACCATTTATCAATAGTACATCTGCATATTTCAGTACGTTTTTGAACTAGTGGATATTTTGTCTTTCGGATCTCTACGGTCTTTTTTCAAGTGAATCACACGAATAGGGATAATTGGAGATTTTAAAGGAACGAGGAATCATAAAAACATACACTTACCGGTATCAAGTAGTTAAAAGTTTGCTTGCCGGCTTTTGAATACTCAAAGCCGGTCTGTGCTTGTCGAAATATAATAAAACATTAAAACGTATCAATGGTATTTAAAAAATTTTTTTTGCTTACCTCGCTTTTATCAAATATAAACAAACAAAAGCCATTTAAAGTGTGTTGTAGTTCACATGTGTTTTTGATTTTCATTATAAAATATTATTTCGAATTACCTTACCAATTTTAACTATTTTATTGTGTTGTGAATTATTGTGAAACAGTTAAAATCGATGTGTTTATTTATGATGATATTTGATTTGTGATTTATTTCATTAAGGTTATTCGACAAACAAACAACAAATGGAGACAGCTATCTCAATATTTTTTATAAAAAAAAAAATACTCAGTAAAAAATATTACTTTAAGTTTTCACGTATGTTTTCATGTATATTTTACAAATGGTGATATATTTATTTATCCTTTTTAGTTTTTGGCTCCAAAAACTCACTGACAGAAATATGTACCACTATCCTTGCAGACACATCCTATTGAATTTATAGTAAATTGGATTTCCGATAACTCATACTAAAGTTCTTCTTCAGTTGTTTACAATGGTGGCCTTTTCTCAATCGGCTTTTCTAGTTATATCGTCTTGGTATTTACGACTAATGGAAGATATAAACCACCAATTTCCATTTTCGTAGTTTGATTTGTACGTCGCGTCACCACAGCTCTTCATTTGATTAAACGGTTTATAAGAATAAATTGCCAATGTAGGTGGCTGATAGGGTACTCCACAATAAGCATTTTAGTATTAAGAACAGGCGTTTATAAGTACAGGCGTCAATTAGCAACCTATTTCTAATTTTTACAAAATCTGTTGGATTTTCAATAAAAGTTTTCGAACAAAAGTTGGTAGTTTCTAACTCCCGAACTAAACAAAAGGGGTGTTATAAGTTTGGCCCCTATGTGTGTGTGTGTGTCTGTCTGTCTGCCTGTTTATCTGTCTGTGGTATCGTAGCACCTAAACCGATTAACCGATATTGTTTTTTTTGTTTCGTTTGAAAAGTACTGTAATGGAGGATGTTCATAGCTATGTTTCAAGTGCGAGTTTAGGGTTCCGTAGCCGAAAAAAAGTAAAAAAGGGCGATAATCCTCAAAATTGGTTCAATTTGGAAAATGCTTAAGTTTTCTGGTGAATTTGATCAGTAGTTTTAAAATCGAATAACCTTCAGTTATGTAACAACTCACAACTAATCGAACTTTATTAATTCTATTTATTTTCAGTAATTATTTATTGGATTAAAATTGTAATATATCATATGTGTGTGATATTGTGTCAGTAATTTTTTTGTTTGTATTCATTTTAATATTATGTTTTTTACTGGATCTTTATACTTTAATCATATCAGTGTATTTTTATTTATTTCCTTATTACTTTTATACGTTTTTCACATTTATTTGACTTTATCCAATTAAGAAGACGTGTAAAAATCATTCAAATCCAATAATTATGTTTGTTTGGAAATGATAGTATGGATTATTTGAATGTTTGTAAGAAAACATTGTTAAAAAAGGTAAATTATGATTTTTATAACCAACAAAAACTTGTCATAGTAATTATAACATTCAAAATTTTTTACGAGTGAAAACTATCGAAGGGAGTCTGCGTAATAAAGTGTTT
Source organism: Chrysoperla carnea (assembly GCF_905475395.1). Taxonomy (NCBI): domain Eukaryota; kingdom Metazoa; phylum Arthropoda; class Insecta; order Neuroptera; family Chrysopidae; genus Chrysoperla; species Chrysoperla carnea. Next base: position 35,580,730 of record NC_058341.1, read on the forward strand.
GTGATGTGATTGTAGTTATTAGTGTATGTGTGATCTAGTTTATGTTGAATTATGCGTAATAAACTGGGTGACTTTTCCTGCGTGTAGGTGTGTCCGAATGGTGTGTGATAAATATGAAAGAAAATCACACAGTTGTTAGTCTGTACTACTAAGCGCTAATAGGTTATTCTAGTATTAGTCTATAGTTCAGAGGGGGTATGACTTCATAACTAACACACTCACGAGTGGGTTCATTTCATTGTAATCTATATGATGTCACATCCTGACGGCTCATGTTTTAGGTCACGAGAATACAGATTAATAATAACGACTTTTAATTTTAATATAATAAAACAATAATGTGTTTTTATGACTTAAAATAAGAATATTTAAGTATATTTCTACATAAATTTTAATTTTTATCAAATTTCGTAATTTATTTTTCACTACCGAAAGCTCAATAATTATTGGTTGAAAATAATCGTACACTCATCATCGCAAATGTAGCAACATTACAGAAAACTGCTAACTCTGACAGTAAAATAAGACCAGCAAGTCCAGAAACACACAAGCGCTAATTCAAAATCTTAGCGTTTTTAGAAAAATAATGGTTTGTGTTGAAAATAACGGGCCTATAATTAGTAGGCGTAATTTAGTTTTTTTGTTATTTTAAAATGGTCAGAATACATGAATTACGGAAGACAATATCAACGGACCTTCGCAATGAATGTTTGAAACTAAAATCTACTAACAATAGAGTCTGAACTCATTTATCATTAACAGAATTCCCACGAATTGAGATAACCTCTTATGACCGACGTTTAGTAGACAGTTTACAAGTAGTAAACATAAACATTACAATACTGAAGACACGTTGACTTATTTGGTCGTCCGTTTTTGCATCGCAAGACGAAACGAGTACTTTAAATAATTTCTAAAACGTATGTCTTAATTTTGCGAAATTTCAATGTTATCTGAATCAGCAAATCTATTATTTATATTATTATAAATGGCGACTGGGTTGATAACCTCTTTGATTTTTGCTTGTAGCTTTTGTTTAAGGTAGAATTTGGTAAATACAAGCATATTGTTGGAAAAAAAGTACCAAACTGCGTCACATTACAGCTAAACATTTTTCTGGATTAAATTTAACCCAGATTCCCTAATTTGGAAACCACTGAGTGAATTTTTGCCGCTCTCAATTCTTGGTGCTAGTCTTCATGATACTCACTTAATATTTTTTGGAATGTATCATAACGTATGCTCTGCGTCACATTTGCACAGGTTTTATCATTCTAAGTGATATAGCTACATGTACTGTTATAGTAATATCAATAAGAATGGTAAAAACCGTGCAAATTTTGTGACGATGAGTATACCTACATAAGGTGTTTCGATACCAAAGAAAAATGTTACCAAAAAACTGCAATTTCATGTGTCAATTAATGAGTATTTAATACGCGTTCTGTATAAATTTCAAGTCGATTCTCTGTAGGGTTTACGAGAAATTAATTATTAAAAACAGCCCTTTTTACATGGTGGTAAGTTTAAAAATGTTTTACCATTTTCATAAAAAAAATTTTTTAATATTCCTCAAGTTTTTTAAGTTTTAAAATCATACGAAAATTAAGAACTGTGTATAAAAATTTTTTTTTTAATAAAAACTGACTTTGATAGTTAATTTCTCCAAAACCGTTCAGAGAATTGATATGAATTTTTCACAAAAGGCATAAAAAAGGATGATTAATTGATCAAGAAAATTTCAAACCATTTTCATATTTTTGGTATCAAAGTACCTTAAAAGATATTTTGAATATTCTTAAAGGTTTTGTCTATTTATTGGTATAAAATTCTTAGTCAAGTTCTTAGGGCAGGAAATTATTAATGTTTTTATAAAAAGGCCAGTGTCGAAATTTCAAGCATTTGTCAGATACCTAATTGGATCCAACCATACATATATTATTACATTTTTTTACATTTAGTGCATTTTATCTAATTACATTTTTTTAAGATTCTTTAAGTTAATGGCATAAACTGTTACACAGACACCGAACATAGTAAAAAAGGCGAATTCCCTCTCTTATTTTCTAGTCTATTAACCATTTTTTTTTCTTTTTCAGGTACGACGTTCATTAAAAATACGAGGCAGACGAAAAGAAAAAGAGAAACTGCCGTCGGGTATTACGGCAGACTATACAGCATCATTCTTGGCAAGTTTAGAACGTGATATCCAACCACCTGGATCACCTGGTAGCGGTAGTACATCCACTTGGATACGCACTGCAGATGGTTTAACACAATCGGATAGTTCTGAAGCCAGTCTTAACTCATTAACAAATAATCCAAATCAACAACAACCAAAACAATTACCTCCAGTTCCACCGCGTCCACCAAAACGTGGCATATTAAAAGGCCCTCGTACAAGCATTACCATTGACTCATCCACATTTCATTCAATCCAAAATGGAAGTCATAGTAATAACGATATAATTGGAATGAATAATTTAATCAGAAATACATTACAAAATGAAGTAATTGCATACCAAAATGTTCCAGCAACGCCAACCAATCAAAATCTACATCATTCATCCCAACATGGCGGCAACAATGGCGAATTAACAAACGGCTCCAAAAATTTGACAAATAATTTATTAGTAATCACTTCAACATCCCCCAGTGTAGATAGTTTAACCGATACAACAACAAATTCCTCATTTGCAACACCTCCGTTTAGTTTGAGTCCTGTGGGTGAATCACAAGGTTTTCATCGATGGACACGAACTGCTAATTTTGATGATATGAATTTACCCTTACCAAATATAGTGCCGTTAGTGTTACCGAAACCGCGGACGTTAACAATACAACGGCAACCAGCACCTCGAAATGATTTCGGTTTTTCATTACGACGTGCTATGATTGTCGAACGTAATGTGAATGAAAGTGGTGTTGTTATGAAAGCGGTGATTTTCGCTGAACCGGGTGCCATTGTGCAAAATAATAATGAAACTGGTTTGTTACCGGGTGATCGGTTGTTAGAAGTGAATGGTGTTAATGTTGATGATAAAACACGTGAAGAAATTATTGACTTAATTAAAAGTTCAAAGGATTCTGTTACAGTTAAGGTAATAATTTTTTTAATAAATATTAGCTTTAGTTAATTTTAACATTTATGACAATTCGAGAACCATAAATTTTACGATTATGTTACATTATAGGCGTTAAATTTAGCCAAAAATCACGACATTCATGTTCAATAAAACGTACGTTCAATTTGTATCGTTATACGGTGTTTAAGCTCTATAGATAAGAGAGCAATAATTAATCGGAATGATTTAAAGCTCGATTGGATTTAAATAATTTTAGAACTTTCAACAATGTAAGTGTGAAAATTAAAGGAAAATTTTTTAAAAGTTGGCCTGGTATTTCAAGGGGAAATAAATTTAAGTATCCAATTTAACCAAGGTAACAGTCCGATACTCCGCTGATAATAAGTTATTAAACCAATAATTTTAGAAGTTTATTTATAATCTTAAGAATGTATAACAAAATAATTTTATTATAGTTACAACTACCTAAACATGGTTATTATAATTTCAATAAATATTTTTACTTAAAAACAATAATAAATAAAAATAAAAATTAGTTTTGACGTTATATCACAGTCATTTAGGCTTGTCACTCCACAATAAACACAAGAAAGATATAGGATCTTGTAATGTTTATATTGCCCCAGTAGGGTTAAATCGGAATTCTGATTTCAGAATTCTCATCAGCGACCCCAAAAACCCCCGAGTATACTTGGTCCATTTTGTTGAATATTTACAGAAAATTGCAGTGTTAGGCCAGCAAAGTTCAAAGAACCCCAAGAGGGGGGAGTATATCCCCTATCCTAACTTTGGAATTGTGATCAGTGATCCCAAAAACACCTGAGTATATTTTTGACCCATTATCTTGAATATTCACAGAATGCAATTTTAGACCAGCGTGGTTTTATCGAAATTCTGACTTCGGAATAGTGATCAGCGACCCCGAAAACCCCCGGATATACGTTCCCGACCCCATACTTTCAAGGTTTTAAAATTTTCTAAGAACACCTCAGAAAAGGATTCTAATGATTGGCCCTATTTGGCCCATAGCAATGACCAAACTTTCTTGCGGGAAGAAGTTCGATGTAGATTTTGATATATGGACCTTTCTGGACATTTAAAAAAAAAAACTGACCCAATAGGTTGAGGTACAAAAAAATTCTCTTTGGAATGCTAAAATGACTATTAGAGTCCAATAAAAACTATACCACCAATAAATTTGCTGACGTATATTAGAACATTGAATCTTTTCTACCCTGAAAAACTTTCATTGTGTATATGCCTATCTTAAAAAATTTACAAAATAGGGATAATATTATAGATAGTTCATTTGAAGATTGCAAAAAAATTATCTTAACCAAAAACTCATTTACCCAAAAACCAAGCTTTTTATTCATATGAATTTAATACCATTTTATAAAAATTTTTTGTTTATCAATAAACTTAAAATTAAATTCATCATTGAATTGAATTAAATTCGCAATTGAATTTTCTATATCCAATGTTTACCTAATTATCAAATACCACCAATCTGGGGCGTCTAACCCATGTATCTAACAAGATAAATTTACAAAATTAAAACAAAAAACCGACAAATATTTCGTATTCGGAATCACAAACTCGCGCTTACGACATATCCAACAACATTAAATTATCTTTTTCTTTCTTTTATTCAAACTGAACCGATCTTGAAGGTCATCGCCTGTTTTTTAGTTGTTTCGGGTACGGAACTCTAAACTCGCACTTGAAACATAGCTAAGAACATTCTCCATTAAATTACTTTTGAAAGGAATCAAAAAAATCAAAATCGGTTCATTCGTTTAGGCGGTAGGCAGACAGACACACACACACACACACATAGCGGTTAAACTTGTAACACCCCCTTTTTGATTCGGAGGTTAAAAATAGTGTTACTATCACCTACAAGCATTTAAAAAAATCTAATTGTTTTATTCAAAAATTAAATGATTTTCTAAAATTTGAGTGCTACATCTGTTCATCTGTATCCCATAGCTATCTTTGTGGGAAGATCCTAAAATCTACGCTTTAATTCGCAGTTCTGAGATCCAGATTTATCGAATGTCGAGTATTCAACATGAACTTTACTCGTATGAAACGGATTTCTTAAATATGATTTGAGTCAATTTTTAAAATTAAGTAGAGAGAAATTTAAAATATTGAATGCATATAAACTATTCATCTATTACATAATTTTATTATTATTGGTAAGATGTTGTAATTTTTTGGTTTCTGAATGATTTAATATCTCCATAATCTCCAATCAAACAGCAATAAAATATTTACAAACATTATTATAAAAAAAAAATTGAAATATATATAAAAAAAAAAAAATTATATTATAAAACAACTTTTACTTTCTCTCATAAGTGTGAATAATGTGCAAAAGAATAAAAAAAATTGTAATTGAACTAACACATTTTTTTTAACATATTTATCTATTATTGTCTATAAATAAATATATGCTATTCATTAAAATACTTCCCACAAATTACAATCATTTAGATATTAATTATCATTAATTGTTGTATTATTAAATGAATATGAAATTATAATGTCTAATGCGATATAGTTTTAAATTTAAAAAATACATTTTGTATTGATATCACAATTATTTTTAATTTTAGTAGGTACATAATTTAAATCTAATAACGCAATATCATCCATTTTTTAAACAAGCAAAATTTGCAAAATTCTTGTTTTTATCCTTTTTGAACTCCCGAACTAAATAAAAGGGGTGTTATAAGTTTGACCGCTATGTGTGTCTGTCGGCCTGTCTCTCTGTCTGTTCCATGCTATGTTTCAAGTGCGAGTTTAGGGTTCTGTACCAGAAAAATATGTAGAGGGTTTTTTAAATTTTGTAAATTTCACTTGTATCAAAACTCATCACCCGTCAGTAAATCCATGTATTTTATCATATAATTTTAATTAAAACAGCTAATTATTGATTAAACAATTATCGATACACCGTAGGGCATAGAGAGGTATAATTTTAAAACGCTGTAAACATAAATCCATCAATTTCTATACTATTATCAATTTTTCCGAATTATCTTTTTAACGTAATTAAACTAAATAAACAAACATTTAAGGAAATAAAGATAATGTAAATTAATTGAAGTAAATTATATTGTTTTTTTAAGTAAAAATCCAGATTAAGTTTAATTAATTCCTTATGAATTTTAACTGTAAACATATGAGGTATGCCTATAGATGTAGGGATTTTTAGAGGTGGGTCTTGAAATTATTCCTAGTTTTGTGGGATTTTAACCATATTTTGCCGGATCCAATTTTTAGTGCTTCAATGTTGATTTGATAAAACGTTTTCGCATCTTGAGTGCAAGGCTAAGGTGTTCACCACTTCATTGCGATTGAATGAATGACACGAAAAAAAGCTATAGTAATAGATAGAAAATATAATAACCCAATGATTGCAAATACAACTTACTTATGAAAGTTACATATTTCTTCAAAATATCAACTCAATTCTTTCATTTTTCGAAAAGTTATCAGAGAAAGTTGAATATATGAGTTTATCGCCGTTTTCTTTAGATTTAAGGTTATTTTGTTATGTTCAGAGTTCGATAGCAGACAAGGTCGGTGCAGAACAATAGAAGTAGAGATATTCAAGAAAGTATCACTAAAGAAAACAAAGTAGAGATAAATTGTCCCAAAACCGCGCGCAGAAGGTCGTGCGGATCGTTCCGGCACCGGAAAACTCCTTTGCTCTCCAGGTAGAAACGAAAAAATGGAACACCGAATGGTGCTCCAACAATCTACTAGAGCCTACTGAAACAGTTCGCGTCTGTTGAAATTTGCTTTTAAGTACGTAATTGGATGCATCGCCTCCGATGTGGATTTTGGCATGAGTTTTGAGGTACATTCACTGGAGTATCATTAATTTGCAACTTTGTTGCAAATATTTATTTTTCTTCTTTGCAATAAAAAATTATTGTATGTTTATTATTTTTTGCGCGTTGCGTTGTTATGAAAATAATAGTCTGTTGTCTTTATAACAAGCATGTTTTTAAATGATTCACGTTTCGTTGCTCATCTTAAATAATAGAATAAAAGTATATGATTATAATTGTTGTATTTGTTGTAAGAAAGTAAATTATTGTTTAAAGCGTGAAATATCTACATTAATCTAGAATATAGTGGTGCGAAATTCGAAAATTTTCTTATTAATTTCGAGTTACGTATCTCATTTACCGACTTTTTCTGATCTTCGTATATGGGTCAGAATAGTTGCATTATATTTGGGCTTTTACTTTTTTTACGAATTTTTTTTGTTTTCGTATAATCTTCAATGTAACCGACCAATAAAATTGTATGATGCAAGTTAGAGCAGGGAAGTGTTCGATTTTGAAAACGGTGTAAATCCAAATCCATCATTTCAAAAATTACCTAATTTGACCTTTTAAGTAGTTCAAATTTGATTAAGTAAGTTAATCTAAATAAAGTTAATTAAGTAAGTTAATCGGAGGTAGCCATTATTACTTAATCTAAAGAGGAGAGTATCTGGAGAGAGAGAGAGAGAAACTGTTCCAGGATAACCCACGACCAACAATTAAAGCACTAAAAGACTGAAATTCATAATTGGTCGTTGAAATTCTGTAATAATAATAAAGCCCTGCGGCACTCTATTTAGAACAGAGACCTCCTTCTGTGAAGGCTGGTATATTATCATGAGATATTCCAACCCTAGGTTTTTTTAACCATTTCTCTCCATTTGGTTTTTTTTTCGCATCTCTTGTCCAAAGGCTACCGCATATTTCTCTGATTTTGTCTGCCCAACTTTTATTTTGGCTTCGCCGGTTTTTATTGAAGAATATCCATTGTGTTACTTTATTGCTCCACTTGCTTTCAGCTGTTCTTATAACATGACTAGCCCATTTGAACTTTAACTTCTCTATGATTTCTCATATATGATGTCTATATTTTTGATTCTTTCTTCTTTCCGTATATTTAGCCAGAATCTTTGCATTTTATTTTGGGTGGTAGAACATATAAGAGTTCGTAGATTAGAGGATCTTTATGTTAAGGTTCATATATACTATACCATTAGTAACTCTAGTTAAAAATTAATGTGCTCCCTAAGCCTGAGGTATTTATTTCTTACTCACCGGTTTAATAACTCTGCCTAAAGAGATAGTATTTATACGTGGCCTCTGAATCTAGCTAAAACAACTCTGCTGCTGGTATTGTCTGTATGTAACTTTTGATCAATTTTCATGTGTCATGTGCCACTGTAAACTAAGCTAAAAATGCAAACAGTAGTAATTTTTATTTTAAATTATGTTCGTTTTATTAATTCTTGAATTCAATTAACACCATATTTTAATGTTAAATGTGTTTATTTTTATGATTTTTTAATCTTTAATAAAAAGTATATTAAATTTAATAATTAAGTAAACATTCTTCAACAAAACTGCAATCTTTGTAATAACAGTTCTTTATTATAAGAATAGAGTAGAAATATAGCTTTATCGTTAAAAATATCACTCTTGAAACTAAAAATTTATCAAGCTACATTGAATTGGTGGAGTCCCTTAACCCCACGCTTTATCCGGGTCTGATTAAATCAAAATAAACTTCTTTTTTTTATTAAGCATAAAAATGCTAAAATATGATTAATTACAAGACCAAATTTTCGACTTTTAGTAAATATGGAAGTGGCAGAAAAAAGAACGTGGTTTTTTTCTGTTACTCTTGCATTTATAAAGTTCTAGCCATTGGATACTCAAAATTTCTACTGAACACATTGTAACATAATAAGCCATACCAACTGAGGTAATAATAACTTGGAATTTTATTTTTTATATTATTCTAAACATGGTCATTACGGAAAGCCCTGGGACAATTTTTCCAGAATTGGGCGTTAATGCTACCTTGTGAACGCTCTAGACTTAAGTGGATTGCGGAAGAGATAAAATTCTTTTGTTAATATTGGAGGCTTAGAATGGAGTTGTTTCAAAAAAATTATAGAAACATGTAGGTCTATAACATAAGCAAGACTGGATTTACCAAATAAGCAAAAACATTCAAAATTTGAAAGATCTGGGTGGGAATATTGGCAATTTTAGACAGTACATATTAGCTAAAGAAAAACAAGCGAAGGAGATAGTTTTTTTTCAATGGGCTATCGGAGAAAATGTGTGTGCCTATTGGAGGGGTGGGAAGTGTCAGATAAGCAAAACAAATTTTCGAATCTCTGCCCTAGATTGTACACAAAATTGCCAGTTTATCTAAGCCTAATATTCCGAAATAGAGAAATAGAGCCTTGTATTTCTGAAATAGAGAAAAAATCAGAGCATCAGATTGTGTAAAATTAACTTGGTTATACTTTTCAAAACAAATTTTTTTCATGAAATGTCGAATATAAAATTTTAAAGCATTAAACTTATAAACTTATTAAATATTTCTTATAATTATGGATGTAATTATTCTGTATAACTAATATTTTGTAAAAAAATTACAACGGTTTGACCTTGTATACTGATCTAACATTGCTGCTAATGTTGTACTTACATTCTTTTAATTAAATTAATCGAGTGGAATTTTTATTTACGAAAGTATTTCAATTGCCGCAAACCGAACAAAGTATGCTTGTGCTATTTTGCAGGCGCCTAAACTACATTTATTAATATATATCTGGTACAAATAACAGTATCTGTCTTTTCTTTTACTCTTATTTAATTCTACAGCATCCCAACATCCACTCTAATGATCCTCTAGTTTAATTGTTTCCGATTTCTCGCTTGCCTCTTCTATAACACTTCGGCATCCCGACAATAATTTACTGTAAGAATTCTGATCATTTACACGTGAGTAAAAACTGAATTAAATATTATTGTAAACGAATCAATAACTTCACTTTTACCAACAATTATTGATAAATTTTATTTCCGGCAAAGTCCTATGAGATTGTTCGTTGTCCGGCATCAAAGATACGTTCTTTATTTTTATATAAATTTAAACAGTGTGAGTATGACTCATATTAATTGACATTTTTTTCATAAAATTCTGTTTTCAATGTTGCAAAGACAATTAAGTATTATACTGCAATTAAATAAAATACTATTATTGTTAATATCTGGATATATGGTAGTCATTAGGACACTAATTATCTACTATATCTACTTATACGAGGGAGTGTTCTTTTAGGGTTCGGTAATTGTGAAATAATCCTTAATTTTTAAACCAATATTAAATGTTTGCTCTGCCCCCTCATTGTTCAAATATAAAAACTTTGTACAAAATAGAATTTTGTAATATCAGTTGTGTGTATAAAAAGAGACAAAAGTACTAAAATTTGTTAAAAGACTACATTTTCAACTGACTGAAAAATTTTGGCTTCTATTTTATATAATTTTTAATAAACACACATTGGAAATTATACATCGACTTCCCCATCACACAAATATATAGGGATATTTCTCAATTAAAGTTTACATAAATCTATATCCCAAACAAACTGCCCAAAACCGAAACTTAAGCATAAGTTCAGACTATAAAGTATATAATTCATTAGACATTTCTGAATTATAGCTTGAAGCTCACCATTAAATCATCTATATTCAAATCTCAGCTTTATTCACTCTTTCAATCTACAATGGTCTAGCACTGTAGATTGTTCTAGTTATACAAATGTTCCCAAATAAAAAGAAAAAAAAAATGATTATCGCCGTCATAAATTTTTAACAACTTAAATATGAGATTCTAACTTAAGGATGAGCATTTTTGCAGTGTTGTGGTGTCTCGCAATCTCGTGGTCCTGAATTATCCTTGAGCCAGCACAAGAGGTTTAGAATCGACGATAAATTTTTCTATTAGGTTAGGTTAGAGTGGCTGTCCTGGGATAGGACGCATTTAGCCCATAGGGTCCGTTGTGATATTAAAAAGAGAGCTGCCCCATCACCGGTTACTACTCCATGAACTATTTGGAGATTTATCAGAACAGCAAGAGTGCTTTGACGTATACGCACTTCAGGTCAGTGAAAGCCAAAGAAAGACTCTTCCTCCTCACTGTGACAGCTCTTGCAATAATCATGATGCACTAGTAGGCCCCCTTGTTCAGCATGCCTGCTGCCTAGCCAGTGTCCCATAATAGAGGCAACGATTGTGCTTATAGCGGCCCTTTGAAGCGAGATAAGATCTTCGGAACGCCATCGATTGTACGCCCACCGTATCTGTCTTGGAGTACTAGATATTTCCTCCCTCAATCTTAAATTGACCTCACTTAAGATATCCTCATTCTGTAGCAGCTTGCAATTCTCAAACAGAGCTCCAAGATGCCTATTGATGTCCGAAAGCCTTGTGAATTTCTAGCAAGCTTCTTTCTGTTATAAAGTGCAACCTCCATAATTATGGTTACACATAAATTGAAATATTTTTGCCGCTTTATCCATACGCCTATTCACAATATTTTTTCTGAAATATGCAGAAGGTGTTTATTAGTGAATGCACTGCATTATAAAATGTCTTATATGCCTATACATATGTATACACGTACTACTTATAAACATATGCTTGCATGCATGATCAACGACCTTTAAAGTATCTTTTATTAATAATAATATAAAATACTAGACGCCACAATTAAGAGAATAATCAATATTTCGTGGGTGGTGGTTTTTAATACTATTGTAGTGTGTGTTTTATTTACAGTAAACGCAGTGTTGTGTAATCATGTATTTTGTTCCATTCATACCGTTATAATTTCTAAATTTGTGTTTGCTTTTTTCCTTCTAATTATATGTTATTGATTGAATATTATTCTATCAATAAACTTTTTATATAAAATTCATATTTTAGTATATATTTAAAAAAATAGTTTTTGATCATTTCTTTCTAACTACAATTAACTGGGGGTCATGACTTTGGTTATGGGAAATTATAAGAACGCAGCGATCGATTAGGTATTCAATTCAAAGTCAGATGTAAACTTAAAAACTTATAAGATAACAAATCAAATATTTGATTTGCAAAGCTTCACGTTAGAATGGACGTTCGATAAGAATTAGACTATTTTATCTTAATATTCAGATCCAATGAATCATAAATTTTTGTTTGCCAGATTTTGTCTCCATCTTGGCTAAAACTAAATAAATAAGTTTGTTGTTGATTATTTTTTAAATTTTTATAATATATGGGAGAGCGTAAAAGTGTTCAAACGAGTAGATGTTCCGCTAAGCGTTTGACCTTATTGTAATTATCTGGTTCAAACGCCGGTTGTGACAAATTCGTTTATTAATTAGTACTTAGTAAGTACCTGTTAATCTAAAAATACATAGCTAGATTTTTTCTAGCTAGAGCGGGTTTTTCTCAAACAAACAGCCTTTGGGAGCTGTGTGCAATAAACCTAGATTTGGCCGTACTTTTCTCTAGCTTGAACAGAAGAGAGTTCTCCTGACATATCATATAGAGAAGTTTCTCTAATCGTTATTCTAAATTTTGCAAGATTAATGTAACTAGATATTCTTACTTCTATGTACATTGAAATCACTTATCTTTACCTTACGTGCTCTAAGTAAACTGTAGAGCGAATATATTAAGACAGGTCTATTTGCTCGAGTTCCTTCAAATTCTATCAAATCTAGGTGTAGTGTGTATTTTTGCCTTTATAAATGGCTATTATTTACATGTAAATAATTGTAAAAAGTTCTTGACCGAAGACATGGTATCCATGTCTGGCACGGCATCATCATTCAATACATGCAATTGTGTTTGCTCGACCAGTGTTGCCTGATCTTCCATTTTTTCATATAAATCATACTGTTTTTTCGTAATCTATCTTTATAATAATAAAGAACCATGCTTAGCCTCTACCTATTGTAATTTTATAGCATTAATTTTGCGAATTATGAATTTTTTAATTCGGTAAAGATTCTATCGTATTTTTACCGAATCAACCGTTTATTTAAGGTGGCATATATCGTTTTTTGTTCGAAATAATCTAGCAGTACTGCGTTGGACTGTACTTAGACGTCTTGGCTCACGATGGAAGGTTTATAGATTTATTTCTGTTTAAAGTACACATTATAATACACTACTGTATATTGAAAACTCACCTTTGGCCACAATAGAACAATAGTTAAAGTAACTTTGCTTTTGTATGTCAATAAGTATCAGTTTTCATTACTTAGATACAGATAGTAAGTAAATAGTAATAGGTGTCTTGTGTGCACTAGTGAGAGTATTATTTATTATATTGTTTATGGAAACAAACACGTTGAATATATTTAAAGATGTTTTTGTACAGTTCTACATATTAAAACTGAACTGAATTTCATATTATCCAAAGAAATGTAGTAAGCATAATAAAAAATTCAATATGGCGTCTGGTGGTCATCTTTTTGAATTGTCATTATTACCTTATCTTTAGTAGTACTTGCCAGGTTAAAACAAATTGATTGACGTAAGAGTCATCGAAATCGACCCATGCGTTTGGTCTCTATTGCACCACATATTAACACCTACACATTATTTTCATATTATGGATTCTAGTGGCCGCCATATTGAATTTTCATTACTGCCATATCTTCAGTAGCAGTTGAAGTCTCCAGTGTGCCACATAGGAACACGCATACATTTGTTCACAAAATGGCGTCTGGTGGTCGCCATATTGAACTTTCATTACTGCAATAAGCTTTCATTAAGCAGCACTCGCCATGCTGAGACAAATCGATTGATGTCTGAATCATGTAAATCGGCCCACGTGTTTGGTCTCTAGTGTGCCATATAGGAACACACATACAGACTGATTGACTGATGACACATTACCAATCCTTTGCGTCGGGTAAAAATACCAGTAAATAGCCCAAAAAAATTATTTTCCTTCTGGTTTTATATCAACTTAGCTCAGTTTTTTTGGTGGATAGTGTAACAAAATCGCAAACTATTCATAATATAATATTTTTGTATATTTATTTACATTGAATGCACTGATGACTCAGATAGTGTAACACACCAGAAAGAACTCTTTTGTTTACCAAAAAGATGTGTGATCTCAATTTGTTGTATGCAAAATAAATAAATATTTATTATTATTCACTATTTTTTAGTCCAGTTAATATGTGAATTTTAGTATTTGGACGAAGATACGAAAGAATAAAGTTAGAAAAATTTGAGCAGTAAGTCGGATTTGAATGCGGTTTTCGACATTCGATTCGTAAGAGCGTCATATAATTAGTCCAAACTCTGGGGTCGCTGAACAAGAATATCCTTACGAAATTGGTCTCATTGAAAATTCCAGGAGGCAACGAGGATACCGTTGCCCCAGGTACCTTCTGAGACTAATTCAAAACGAATATACTTTAATTCGATTTGTTTTAAAATCTGAACGTTTTTATACTTAAATTCACCGGATTATTCGTTTATCACAATGAAGTATACTTGAATAAAATTAATCATTATTACTCTTGGAAGTCTCTTGAGTCTGTATTTGTACTGTTAGTTTTTTAATCATATTTGCTAATCGTTTAAACTAGAGCTATTTTCGTTCCATGTAATATAAACATGTGACATATTTGTATTAAATATTTTTAAACATTTACTAAGTCAATAAACAGATTTACGAATTAGGTGTGCAGTGTTTTTTTTCATACACTCATATTTTTACTAGGTTGATACCCGCCCGCTTCGCTCGGTTTAAAATAGAGATTGGTAAAGACCGCCGTGTTATAACCCTCACCTCCATTGCTCTCACTATTCCCCCTTTATTCATTCAGCTTATCAGAAAAGATGGCCAATTTTTTACATTTACTATTTTAAAATTTCAGATTAAATTTAATTAAAAAATTTTCATTTTGAATATATCTTTATAAATTATATCACATGTGCTATTCTGGTGTATAAGCTATATTATTGTTAAGTTTCATTCAAATCCATTCATTAGTTTTTGCGTGAAAGCGTAACAAACAAACAAACATCCTCACATTTATAATAGAGATTTTACAAAATAATATAGTAAAGGTGTGAATAGATTATAAATTATGATTTTCTTGGGAAAATATGAAATGTTTTAAACAAAAAACCTTAAAGTTTTTAAATTTTTTCATTGAATAAAACCTTCACTAATTTTCTTATGTAAGTATCCTATACACCTTGCGCTGTTTAACGGTTTTAAAATATTTAAATGATAATAAAGTAATTAAAAACTAACTAAGGAAAGTTACACACATTTATTTAATATGTCAACAAAGTGATCATTAAAATTTATTATAATATTTTTGTAATAATATTTATAAATAATGGTCTAACTTCCAATGTTGGTGCATTCAATTTACAGTAGAGGTTTGGATTGTTGCATGGATTAGTCACTATTGATTTTTATATGCAAATACCGTAATATACCCAGAGGGCTCGTCATTTAAATAAATATTGTATGAGCTAATTCAGTAATATCGAAAAAATCTGACATCGACACCAAATGACCTCCTTGTAGGTACGTTTATAATCTAATCTAAGTGAATTCAAGAACAGTCTCATAATGAATATTTCTATTGAAACAGGGGCGTACGTAAAAACAATTTCAACTGGTATTTTCAATTGGGCTGTTGAATTAAATTATAATATCAATTTTTGTATTAATTCTTTATCATAAATAATATTGAACTTCTAACTTCTCCAAGAAAACTTTTTTAAAAGCGAAATATAATTAAATATTTTTTAATTAAAATGAATACAAGTGAAATGTACAATATTAAAAAAAAAAAAAACACCCGACAAATTTTTCGGTTACGGAACCCAAACTCTCACTTGAAACCATATATAAGAACACTCTCCGTTAAATTACCTTTCAAACAAAACCAAAAAAATTAAAATCGGTCCATCCGTATAGGCGCTACGATGCCACAGACATGCAGACACACATAGCGGTCGAACTTATAACATCCCCTTTGTTTAGTTCGGGAGTTAAAAATATAGAAACGAATTCACAGATTAGAAAAGTTATCTTGGCAAAGTATGCTATGTTCGTGGCGTAGTAACGTCAAAATACAAACGAACTGTTTTTCCAACGTTTTACGAATTTATTTTCTTCGGGCATTTTTGTTTCTCTTTTCGCTAATCTGTATTTAACTTTCAATTAAGACTTCTGCGCCATAATGTTGTTTACCAAATTTTTTGCGTATTACTAAGAAAATCATTTTTTGTTGCAACTAGTATTTTTTTGTACAGAGAATGTACCTATAAAAACAGAGGCATTTCATTTCCATATAAAATAAAACGATTTAATAAATATAAAATACATCAGATTTTAATTACTTTAGAACAGTAGGTAATTTATTATGCATGTAATGAACATAATATTTTATTTGATATATAGATCCGGCGAGTCAAATAATTAGGACGACAGAAAACAGCCCGCTCCCTTGAATACTAAAAATCAAGATGGTTCCTTATTCGATGTGCGGTCTATTATTATGTGGTCTCAGTTATATAATTTGGCCTTACCAGAAAAAACTCAATTAAGAGCTACTTTTGTGGCCCTTTTCGTAATATAACCCCTACGATCGGCTAAAATTTCGCATAAGAAACTATTTATTTTTTCAAAAAATATTCAAAGGATCAGAATTTATTCTGCGGTTTTATTTTTTTGCATGATCCAAAAATATAATATTTTTATTTGCTCTATTTAGTACAAGGTCTCCCAATTGAGACGTAGTGTCCGACCGAAGGTCGATTTTTGACCGAAGCCGAAGCCAAAGCAGATTAATCGGCTATCGCCACAACCTTCGACCAAAGACGAAGCCGGGTCGAAGCCGAAGGTTTAAAATCATGATTTTAAAACTTTAATATTAAAGTTGATCTAGAGATTATGATCTCTAGAAGTTGAGTTAGAAGTCAAACTAAAGATGATTAAAAAAAATTACCTTGAAATTTATTTCAAAATAAGAACATTTAGAACAGTTCGTTCAATTCCGACGTTTGCTAGAAACCTTCGGCTTCGGTCTGAATTCATGTTTGACCGAAGGTGGGCGAAGCCGTTGTGCTTCGATCGGGCACTATTGAGATGTTATATTGTAAATTTTGAATAGCATAAATGAAAAGAAATATAAAAAGTTTTATAAACAAAACAAAAACATGAACTGAATTAAATTATTAGATGCGAACGGTCTTGTTAGTTAGATTTTTGAGTAGGAGTCTATGTTGTCAAAAGCGATCTCATTTTAAATCAATTACACGCGCTTAAGTCATTTATCAGTAGTACCTAAAGTCATTTCATTGAATTATATAATAGTTAAATTATTATGTATATTCAAAACGGTTGTCTAATAAATTAGGAACTTGGACAACCAAAAGATATGATTTATGTGCTTATGTTGTATGTGTAGATTAATATTAAAAATATTATCTCATTTACCGCCCTGTTTTGAATTTTACTTTAAAGACCTCTTAAGAATTTTCGTAATTGTTTTCTTAGAAACTCAGTCCTTAAAAGTAAAACTAAGAAACATATTTTTAATAGCAAGGAAACTGGCTTTATTATATATATCATGTGTATGAAATAAGACGTAAAGACGTAAAAAGTGAGTAAATGAGCAACATAGGTCAATTGGGTCTTGAATCCGTAGGACCCATCTTGTAAACCGTTAGAGATAGAACAAAAGTTTTTAATGAACAAAAGTTTAAATGTTCCTTATAACAAAACTAGCTGTTAAACCCGCTTCGCTGGGTTGTTTTTGCACATTTAAATATCAAAATTGTTAAATGAAAGACTTTTTTTTTAATTCTCTCTGTGTGTACGGAACAGTAAGATTTTTTTGGCCGATCCCAATATTATGTCTACACTCTCTGTGTGTACGGAAAAGTAAGGGAAAGATCGATAGAAACCCATGGAACATTCCAGAATATTCGAGAAAGTTCTAGAAAATTCGATAGAAATCCATAGAACATTCCAGAATGTTGGAGAAAATTCTAGAAAATTCGATAGAAATCCATAGAACATTCCATAATGTTCGAGAAAATTCTAGAAAATTCGACAGAAACCCATGGAACATTCCAGATTGTTCGAGAAAGTTTGATAAAATTCAATAAAAATCCATACAACATTCGAGAAAGTTCTTTGAAAATTCGATAGAAATCCATAGAACATTCCAGAATGTTCGAGAAAATTCTAGAAAATTCGATAGAAATCCATGGAACATTCCAGAATTTTCGAGAAAAATCGAAAGACATTTGCGCCAGTAGCGCCATCTAGTGAAAATTGTACTATTGACAGTGGGGCCTATTGTACTATTAGAACTATTTTTTTAATCTATTTTCTATGAATTCCTAGATCATTTTTAATTCCACCCCCACCAAACTCCCTTATTCACAATGGGAGCCTAAGGGCTACCCAATGACATAATCCCCTACCGAAGGTCAATGGTTAGTTTTAGGGAAAATCGGGGACATACAAACAAACACTCTCTTTTTATATATATAGATAAACAACTTTTCTTTGAATCATTTTTTCGTAAACATCACTGTTTACCCGTGAGAGAGCAAATTATGTGCAATTTGTATGATATGTATTATATGGGTTATGGGTATATCAGTTATATGTTTGTGACATGTATATATGTGTATTGTAACAGAGTAATCAACACTGTCTCTACTACATGATGTTTCAAAAATTAACTCAGTCAATTGTTTGTTTTCAATTGTTGAAAAGATAATTTAAGATCATTAATGTTTTAATATAATTTTGGAAAATAATTTAATGGTGTTAGATAAGAAAGTTTGAAGGTCCGTTGCGTAAAATTAATAAAAAATTTCATAAAGTATCATACAATTATTTTGTTAAAATAAAAAATTTCAACAATTTGCAAGCGTTGCTCTGGCTTGCTTCTATTCATTATGTAATGGCAAAACAATCTCAAAAAAAAATTGCCTCCTGTCAAATCGGCCATCTTATAATAACATCCTCTACCATAAAAATGTGGCCATTTGGATAAAATACATTTAAAACTAATGATAAAAATAAGTTAATTAGTTCAATATCAATTAAATTAAAACTATATAAGTGCAATCAATATTATAGCAAACATAGTCAAGTGAATACCGGAACACAAATACAGTAGGAGTCCGTGGCTAGTAAATATGTATTTCAGCAAGATATCCAATAATTATTGTAAACATTTACGAATTTAATAATGGAGCCAATTTTATTCAATCAGTTTGGGGCTTTACATATCTTTTTATTCTAAATTTCAGGGGAGCTTTTAGAGGTCGTTTTGATACGTACAATAACAAACATAAAGTGATAATGTATATGCTTTTAGTGTCATTTTCAGTTCCGGGTACAAAAATGGATTGAATGAAGAAATAGATCGTGATAATATCGATGATCCTTATGGCATGTTCAGCCTAAAAGTCTTACACACTCTCGTCATGCAAAAACTATAAATTGATGACCTATAGTTTTCGATTTTCGTAGATTAAGAAAGAATTTTAAAATAATTTTTTTTACCGCAGGGTATTATTATTATCTTAAGGTAGTACTAGCGCCAAGGCAAGTTTAGAACAGTGTTTGAAATTAATTGTATCCTATTTGCAACTTTAATGATGTATTTTGTTATAACTTCATGAATGTAGACGAAAAATAAGAATACCATTTTTCGATATCTGTCTTGGTTTTCGAACTATCGAAAGGTAAATAATTAAAATTAAAATTTTCAATATTTTGAAAATTACTCCAGATATTAAAAACTTTTATTCTTACTTTTCGTCTTATATTGTAAAGTTATAACATAATTTACCATTTAAATTTGTGTCCCCACGACCGTACTCATACATCTTGAATCTGTCGAACCAACGGGGTTTTTTTTTTGTTTTCAATAATTTATTACGGCTTTAACTTAAATTTAAATAGTTTTTTTTTAATTTCCACCGACTAGTTTTGGAGAAATCTATGAAAACATATCATCCATGTACCGGTTTCCCATAATACCAATGTTAAATATGCCTACTTTTGAAGTAATTATTTATTTAAATAATCGGGAAATCTTCCCTAAAATTTTCAGAATTGATTTAAACTCATTCCAACTTCATATAAAAAAATCAAGCTTTTTATTCAAAAATTCCCTCGTACATTTTTAATAGCAAGAATTTTGATTCAAAATTAACCATAATTGTGAAAGTAAGCTAGCGATTGTGAGTAGAGAGAGGCAGTATCAATAAACGAAAAAGTAATCAATAGGATAAACTAACCGTTCAGAAAGTAAGCAATAAGCAATTCACTATTTAGTCACGAATTGAACTATTTCCAGAGTACAGAACCCTAAAAAGAAGTTACACATATTTATTGTGAAATTTAATTGATTAATTTCACTAATAAAATATGTATATGTGTATTTATTTATATACATATAATTGTTTTAATATTTATTTCAAGAAACACGTTTCAAGTATAAATACCTTTAAATACTCTTTATTAATAATATATTTACAGGTAATAGCTATAAATATATGCTAGTTAAAGTAAGTATTAATATTTATCTAGCGCACATAGAGAAATAACTTCTTCATTTATACTAAAAATAATTACCTACATAATTCATAAATACAATCTGCGTATAACTAACTACTAACCCGATCATCTTAGTCAAAATAATTGGTCAACCTCGGAATCTAACGCAATAATCTGAATTTTTGTACAAACCTTTATTTTGATAATAAAAATGTTGTCTCAAAAGTCACATATGGTCACATGTGCGCGTCCTTAGATATTCAAGGTCAGAGGTCGCGAAAATCAGTTTTTTGTGAATACTCCGTTTATTTCGCCTTCAATCGTATTAAAATTCAGTAGTAAAAGTTGTAGAGCATAAAATTTTCTACAAATTGTGTCTGAAACTTTTTTTTGTAAGTTGAACCGTTTTTGAAATAGAGGGAGCAGAAGATGGTGCGCTCAGCTTAACGTGCTTCAGTGCTGGGTCAATATTTATAAATATAAGGGATTAAATAATTATTCAAGTAGTATTTAATCGATCATTAAGTGAAAAAACCGTATAGTCGACAGGTTCAATCGTGAATCCCAGTCTATTATGCCCTTTTTATCCTTATTTATTCACTAAATACTACTTAAATAATTATATATTTATAAATATTGACCCAGCATTGAAGTACGTTAAGCTGAGCGCACCATCTTCTGCGTCCTCCATTTCAAAAACGGCTCAACGTACATAAAAAGCTTCAGACAAATTTTGTAGAAAATTTTAACTTTTACAATGTTTATAATAAATGTTGATACGATTGAAGGCAAAAGAAACGAGATATTCACAAAAAACTGATTTTCGAAACTTCTTGAATATATATCGACGCACGCGTGACCATATGTGACTTTTGAGACAACATTTGTACTATCAAAATGAAGGTTTGTACACAAATTCAGCTTGTTTCATTAGATTCCGAGGTGAAACCGTAAGATGATTGGACTATACTACAAAATGTATAAGTAGAATCATTTATTTTTACACAAGTTTTCAATTAATTGATGATAATTTAAATCATTTCCAATCATTGTAAATTAAAAAATATGTATGAGATATAAATGTTTTATAGCTGAAATTTAATTTTAATAAAACACAAAGGTATTAAATAGTTTTGAATATAAATTATTTTTACAAAAAATAGAACCGACGAAAAATGCAAATAAAAAAAGAAATATTTTAAATTACCGATTTTAATCCAGCTTTTTTTCTTTTTGTACAAGCTTTCTTGTATGTTTGTTTACCTTTTTGGTGTAAATATTGCGTTTAAAAATCAAGATGCATATTTCCTGATTGAGTAGAAAGTTGAACCCCTACTCGTAAAGTAGGAGTTTGATGAGGTGAATGTAAACCTACGGTATTGTAAAAAAGTTTTGGTTTATTGCACGGTACATACATATAAACCAAATACATGCTTTGCCAAGTTAAGTCAAGTAATGAGTTATTTTTAGCTTTACAATACCACGCAACTACAAAAATATATAAGATATTTTGTGCAAGTGATGCTTACAAATTTGATAATATAGATATCGCTCTTCAATCATCAATACTCTAACTATAGTCGTCTCTGTTCATCAAATGATGGATCTTCGATGAACTCAAAATTAAATTAAAATTTTGTTTATATATCATCGACAACCTTATATTTTTATGGTATTATTATAAACTACAAGATTATCTAAATAATCTAAAAAATCTATTTAGATAGTTTTATCACACTCTCTAGATTTTTCGATATAGGAATATCCAATTGAAAAGGATGACCTATATGATTCATTATTTTTTCAGCCAACTTTGAACGATAAAATAATAATATAAATCCCGGTGACCTAGGAATTTTTTGTGATTTTTGGAAACTTTGTTAATCAAAAAATGTATTTATTTTCTTAAATTTTATAACAGAAAATACAATAAACTTTTGGTGGAATAAATAAAGTTTCCTTCTACTGGAGAAATTGAGATTATCTCTATTTCCAGAATTGAATAAACTACAACTTTGTATCTCAAACGAAAATCATTTTGACAATTTTAAATATTTGACAATCCATTACATATGGCCATTTGCCAAAATTAATATCAAATCCTAATAAACAGTAACTGTTATTTTTGTAAATTGAAAATTTCTCTTTCCTTTTCTACACGGTTACGGTTATTTTAAATTATGATATAATTTTTATTAAATAATTTAATCTAAATTTAGTTTTCAGGAAATAAAGTTTTACTTAAGTGAAATAAATTATATGTCTTCAAAATATACATTTTGTGAAGAAATTTTGCTTGTGACAATTAAATTTATGGAACCCACATTTAGAATTAGGGCAATCTAATATCATTTCTTAATATGTTTTGACTATAATATTGTAAAATTTAAAAAACACTTTGTTGTATTTATTATAAAATTGCAATCCTCCTGTGACCTCCACATGCAGGTAGCAATGTGAAATATTTATTCCATTCGTTTAGTGATGAGCAGAACTAACACTGAAGGCAGCAAATTAGCCAACTAAGAACCCGATCATTTTGTGGCCAACCTAGGATTAGATATTCAAGTATATATATAAGTCGTATTTATACACAATAAAAAAATTACATGGATTGAAGTAAGCCAGTTTATTTAACTGTTTTGTTTTACTAACAAGCAAATATTTCTCTTCAGTAAGCGATTTCAATACTTAATACGTAAGTATTTGACTACTTAAGAAATTTATTTTTCTCGCTACCAATATCAACTTTTGTTTTGTGTGTATATATGGAGGTAATATCTTAAATCAATCAACATGACGTATCTATCTTCTATCTATTCGTAAAATTTTGTGAAAATGGATGTCTGGATGTTTGTTACTCTTTCACACAAAAACTACTGAATGAATTTTTATAAAACAATAATATAGCTCATACATCCGAATAACACATAGACAAAAATTTATAAAGATATCCGTCCGTTTCGCTGGACAATTTCGATTTAAAATAAAAATAATATGGTTTTATAATTAAAATGTAGCATATATTTTGAATATTGTGGATGGGGGAATAAGTAAGGGCAAGAGAGGTCCAGCGAAGCGATCGAGTAACTGCTACTATTGAATAAAGAAATGTTCTCATGTTAAAAATAAAATTATGAATATTAATAAAATTAAATCTATTATTATGAATGTAGTCAGATACACTCAATAAAATCATCACCACTCTTTTACTTTGTATTTTAATTTATTAGAATTGAAGTTATTTTTAGAGGGTGTTTCTAAATTTTATGTGTGATCCAACATGTGGGCAAACGTTTGTTTTTTTCTTCCGATTATTTACAGATGTTGACGTCACTATTTTATTTATTTATATTTTTTCTTAATATTTGTTATTTTTAAATCATTTCATTGTGAATAATATTTATTTTATGAGAATATACCAATCAAAATCAAGTTAAATTCGTTATGAGTTCTTTATGTAAAAAGCCTTACAGTGAAAGTTGGCTGTGGCACTGATAACAGATATAATTTCGAACTAACGAATCCGTTAAATCATCAAACTGACGTTGTACGTTTTAGCTAGCTACGCTTGTGAGATTTTTTCATAGTTTCCTTCTCGAACTTCCAACTAATGTTTGCGTAGCCCCGTGGAAACAATAGATGTGGGTGTTCAACCTGCCAATCTATAATCTTCTCAGCAATCTCAGCAATGAAAAATTTATTAAAAATAATAAAACTTATGTTTATGGCAAACCCAATTCGACAAATTAAAAAAAAATTATTTATGTATAATTGTATAGGGCTAAAATAAACAATTTTATTGCCCAACATTAAATTATTTATGAAAAATTCTAGATAATTGCTACATCCGAAAAAAATTTGGGGCGGTTTATTTTGACACAAAATTTGTTACGCAAATCAAACTTCATATTTGAAAAAGTATTCACAAGTTTCACTGTAGTAGTAGGGTCATATTTATTTTGACTTTCAAAGTTTGTTAGTCTCAATTAAAATTTTTTTTAATATACAAAAAAAAAACGTATATCACGTCATAACCACATTTTGGGAAGTTCATTGTAAGTAGTCCTCTATGCAGGAGACATTTTGCAAAAATGTATAAAATTAAGTTTATGTATGCGGGAAATTATAAAAATATGATATTATTTTGCAGATAAATTCTTTTTATAAAAACATAATTTTTCAATATTACTCCATGCAAATTTATTTAACTTGTTCCACAATTTAAGATACTGGTTGGTCGCGGGAATAGCTTAATCATTTTTATTTATACTCCAATCGGTAATGAAATTTAAATTACAACAGACGCAGTGTTTCAATGCAATTTTAACCAAAATCAGTGTTTAAATCGTAAATATTATAATCCAAATTATAAACAAGCGCTCTAATTTTATTGTAAATAAATTATTAACTATCCAAAGTTGTATATCGTTAAAAAATATATCACTTCTTTCAAAATCTTAGCACCATTTTTGTTAACAGAAAATTTATATTCCGGGAGCCATCCTATACACTTTGATTTAAAAAAGATTAATACGATATAAATAATTTAGTAGGATTCTTTAAAACCATAAATTCATAAATATTTAATTATTTTAATCTGTTGACTTTATATAATTAACCTTATAGTTATAATATGAAACCACTGTTTGGAAACGAACGAACAAACCACACATTTTTAAAATAAATGAATATCTAATGAAACTAGCATTCATAGTTAAGGAGTTTCATGCTACTATAAAAGTTTGATTTCTTTTTCGATTATATAACTTTAATAGGGGGTCATCGTGATGTCGAATTGGCCATATTACCCATAAGAATGTGAAAATAGACTTGAGATACCATGACAAAATTTGAAAGTGAAATTTAAATTGATTAAAAAACGAACAAATTATTAGCAATCAAAGATTTCATTTAAAGGTTACCCTTCTTTTAGCAAAAAAAAGTTTTATATATAATCTCTATGGCGATACCCACGTATGACGTCACTATTGGGTATCTTCTTCTTTGTTTTATTATGAATTTTAAACGTTCATATCTTGCATACTAGAAAAGATTTTTAAAAACCAACTTCACTTTTCTGCACGTCCAATGAGAATTCACCTGAAGTGATAAAAAAATTTAATCCGATCCCCTAAGCTTATTGAAGTTCTCAAATAAATCTCCACTATCTTTGATTGTTTTTCACGTTGTATTAAGGCGATTCCACTCAAAACTTCTTTGTCAGAAGTTTTTAATGATAATTTATCAAGGTATTTCGATCCTGTAAATGGAGTGATTTTTTTGTCTAATTTTCACCCAATACGCAATGGGATTGCCGACTGTTTTATTCGGAATGTCAAGACGCCACCGGTAAAAAAAAAAAAATGTTTTTCACCATTCTGTTTTGTACAAGAAGAATAGAATGATCCACGCCAAATTCTATTTCAGAAACCGGTTCGTGAACATAAATGTGCATTTACCAATTGGCGAACACAAAAAAAGTTTTTATTCAGGAAGATCATGTCAAACCATCTTTAACCTATAATTATAGAGGACCTATCGCTATTTGCCCACTCGGATACGCATTATTTGTACCTTAAATGATAGTCAATGTATAGGACTTCATAGAGTAGATTAGCAAAATTACTGCCGCGTTTAAGGAGCCAGAGAAATCAATTTATAGAAATCATTAATTTTATCATTAAGTTTAATTTTAATAAAGTTTATTGTTGCTGTCGTTTGTCACTAAACTCCTTAATAATACCTATATTATCGATTACACGAACAATGAGTCTTATAAAAAATGTTTATAAATATTTTATTTTGATTACCTATTAATACAATATCAATGAATGTATTATATTTCAAACTTAAAAATAGATACGGAAGTGTTTTGATGTGTAAACTAATTTCCTTATGCTTCATATTTTTTAAATGGTTTCTCAAATAACAATTTACAATGTATCTCAAAATTATCCCTTCTGCAGAGATTTCAACGAAGGTAAAAGAACACCTTCTGTGTAAATGCCCGGCACTGGACAACCGGGGTTTAAAATCTTAAATTTTCCAAATGGTTTGAAACAAGCGACGTAAATGAATATTTAGAGAAAAATAAGCTTTCCTAAAAGCTGGAAATGTTTTAAAATGAAACGTTAAGAGAGATGGAGAGTTTTAGCCTCCAAAAATATGGCGTTACCGAACGAACCCTTCAACTCAATCTAACCTTACATCGAAGCCACTAGATTATGGCCTTATTGAGAATAATATTAATATTTTAAAATAATAAAATATAAATTAAGTGTCGGTCGGTCCACCCGCCGGGCGAATGAAAAGGAACATCCTTCCAAAAGCGTATAGCACAACCATGACATTAACTGGTAGAAATTTTTTCGATAACTCTGCCATAACTATTTTATTACATTTAAAAACTATTTAATATCAATGTATTTATCACATCTACATCTTAATATTAAATATCTCGTGGCAAATTTCAAAATCAAATAATAAATTTTTATAGAATGCAAATTATATTCTAAATATTATAAATAGTAACATTTACTAATACAGTGTCATAACAGACAAAAACCGGACGAATAAAACATTTGTCAAAGAGTCGCGTGGCAATATCAAAATTACAATGAATTTAGTATCTAAATAGGTTAGCTTGCTTTATCAATGAAGCTAAAATATTGTATAATCAAAAAATTTAAAATAAAATAAAATATAATTAATAACAAAAAGATTGTAGATAAAATATTCTTGGGTTTGTCGTAGAATAAACTTTAGATAGATAGAGAATGTATTACGTAACTACCTATATTTGTAGACAAAGTAAAATATGTAAATTTAAAAAATCTGGTCTGAACAATAATGCAGCCTCCATGTACAAAGAACGTCTGTTTAAAGTAATTTATAGCAATTCTGTCTGCATTTGTCATTTTTAATTCGCACAAGTTTAAAATCAGTGTATCGGGTTACTCGATGAAAATATTTTTCCCTCCTTAAATAACATTACCCCTTGAGAAAATTGTTAAAAATCGGAAATGTTCCCAGATTTGGATAAAAAATAATTTTCCAGAATAGTATTGATCCTTAAAATATAAAAATTGGATCGCTAAAACGATTGGGCTAGTTGTTTCTGAGATATTGACTAAATTCGTAAACAAGGAGTGATATCTTGGAATAATTTCTTCATTTGATACTTCGGGAACTTGTAGTTCAATCGCAAAATCAACCAAATTCCGTGTCTTTGGATTATTTAGCTTCTTGTGGACGCATAAAACATAAAAATCTACCTCATTTGACTGACGATTAAATGAGTATATTTCGAAAAGGAATTTCGGTGATATCTCACTAACGATTCATCCAATCGTGAAAAAGACACCATTTTTACATTTTTTTGGCAATAATTGCCCTGTATACTAAGTTTCAATGAACGTCCTTATTAAGAAGATTTTTTTTATCGTAAAATTTTTGTGACAATCTTGAACAGCGTTATGTCGCCGTTGGATAGATTAGGTTAGGTTAGAGTGGCTGTCCTGGGATGGGACACACTTAGACCATAGAGTTTGCTGGATAAAGCAGTAGTCGCAGAATCAATGTACCTTTCATACAGCAGTAAGTGATTGCTCGCTTCCCTAAGATTTGTCAGAAACTTGTTGAATCGAAAAATAAATAATATTAATATTATTATTCTCATGAAAAGTTCAAATCAGTCTTGTCCAAAAATTTTCTGAATTGCACTCTATAATAAATTAGCTGCATTTTTCAGCTATTCCTGCTCTTAGTTCAGTATATAGAGGTTAAAAAGTATACAAAACCAAGCCTCAAAATTCATTTACAATATATAAATAATATTATTATTAATAAATTGAATATCGTGGTGAAGGTGTACAACTCTACTAATACCAAGCAAATCGTTAATTTAATACGATTACTTGCAACTGTTTTTTTATTAAAATGACTGACGCACGAATGTATTATTATTATTAATTTATTATTAATAGATAAAACTCGTTGAAGAATCCATTGTACAATTAGTAAAGAAAACTATTGTTATGTTAGAGTACTGAAGTGAAATAAGAATCATCGTTTAAGCTGTATTTGAACTAGGCAAGAAAAAAATAAGAATATAGTATAAAAAAACTAAAAAACACGCTTGTTGCTTGTTCCAAGTATATATGTATAGTATCGTTATCGGTAGTATAATAAATGTATATAACTAATGATGTCTTATATGCATGGGTATGATATTAGAGAGTTACATACAGACATACAAACATACGTACATACAGGTGAAGCTAATATAAGCGTGTTAAGAAAAAGTAAATTAACTAAAAGACTTAAAAGAATAAGCCAGTAGAAATTTCAATTTACACGAAAAAATATGTATCTGTACTAAAATTTGACTAACAATTGGAAACTGACATATTTATACTCAAACTACATGTATAGGTACGCCTCTGTGTCACAAAAAACGCACGGATTTAGGTCAAGTTTAATGTCTGCGTAAGATAAAGGTTATTTATCGAATTTTAAGCATATATGTCAACTTAAAAAAGATTGTATATGTGAATCACCTCTTAATTTTTCTAGAACTTTTTTGAAACACTTACCTAATGGTGATTAAATTTGATAGTACGGGTAAGTATCTTCGAGATCCGACGATCTAAATAGGTATGGTAGTTATGGAGCTGAAGAACTGAAAGTTAAGCTGTGGAAATTAAATTAATTTGAAATACTAATTTGCAACCTTTTGTAGGATGATACTTTTTTAGAACCATTCTGTTATACTCATACTGTATGTACATTCTGTAAACTATTGGCATACCTATCAATTAAATGCCAAGGCGAATAATAATCAATTGGAGATAGTTTACCAAAAGCGCATACTTACTCATTTATTAAAACACTATTTGCGTACAAACTTCACTTTTCTCCTTGGAATTAGTCATAATTTGCAATAATTATAGTATTTAGGTATATTTCAGTTTTGAAAATACATTTATTTAGAAAAGAAAATTTTGCTAATGCAAGTGGAAACTTGTTTGTATTTATGAGTAATACGCTGGCACATAATTTTTGGTATATATGTTTCAGATTATATTAAATACTTACTAGGTAAATAGGGAGATATACAAGGATTGAATAATACTAGGGATTTCAATAAACTTTATAAATACATTAATTGTTTGTAGAGAGCTTTACTTTGTGGATCTCCATAATTAGGATTGTAGAAATAAAATTGGAAATTGGAAACAATCCTATTTATAAATACATTTTTTGATTAACAAAGTTTCCAAAAATCACAAAAAATTTCTAGGTCATCGGGCTTTTTATTTTATCCTTCAAAGTTGGCTGAAAAAATTATGAATGAATATAGGCTCTCCTTTTCAATTGGATATTTCTATATCAAAAAATCTAGAAAGTGTGATAAAACTATCTAAAATATTTAGGCAATCTTGTAGTTTATATGTAATATCATAAAAATATAACGTTACCGATGATATATAAAAACAAAATTTTAATTTAATTATGAGTTCATCGAAGATCCATCATTTGATGAAAAGAGACGACTATAGTTAGAGTATTGATGATTGAAGAGCGATATGTATATTATCAAATTTATAAGCATCATTTGCACACAATATATTATATATTTTTGTAGTTGCGTGGTTTTGTAAATCTAAAAGTAACACATTATTTGACTACAAAGCATGTATTTGGTTTATATGTATGTACCATGCAATAAACCAAAACTTATTTACAATACTGTAGGAAAGCAGACACCTTAATTGTTAAAAATTTTGTCAGAATTTTTAAGGAATTTTATTGTACAACCTCGTTAAATAAATATGAATAAAAATTAAATTTGTATT
The DNA here is from genome assembly GCF_905475395.1 of Chrysoperla carnea. NCBI lineage: Eukaryota > Metazoa > Arthropoda > Insecta > Neuroptera > Chrysopidae > Chrysoperla > Chrysoperla carnea. The sequence continues at coordinate 35,611,131 of NC_058341.1, forward strand.
TACAAATCATATGAAAATCATTGTATAGGGCCATTTTAACCCATAATTTACGAAAATCCCATTCGTTTGAACGTACTACTGGCCTATTTAAAAAAATAAATTTCATATTTTTTTACAAGCGACATATATTTTGGGGGATCAAAATTATCTCAAAGTAGAGTTTTCTTGTAAACTAGAGATACGATTTTTTAAACGAGTTTCTAAGGAGTACACTCTTGGAATAAATGAATAAAATTACGAAAATTATTTTGAGCGTACCATTTACGAATTTTATTAAAATTTAATATGTTTAATTTGAATTGAACTGCAGTGCCCTTTTCAAATATTATATAGATATTTTTCAGATATTTAAAGATATTACTTCTTCAATTACTTTCGATTATGAGTTTGATGAAAATAGCTTTAGATGTCCTAAAAACTTTAAGATAAGATTTTTAACGTAAATACCTAATGAAATTATGTAACCTTTTACGTGTGTTATAATACAGGTAAAAGAAAAAAATGCTTGTAATGGCCACTGATGTGGCAAGTTTTGATGGAATATATATAAATAGAAAATAAATATGATGATGAAACTATGTACAGACGAATCACGATCTGAAATAAAATATTACAAATTTCGTGACATATTTAACTCATTAAAGTGTTCAAAATGTTTTATTTAAATATTAAGGCAATATATACTAACACGGGATTATGATTACTTATTGCGGTACCATCAAAGACAAGGGAATTATGGAAATTTTTACAAGTTGAAGTAATACAAAAGACATGCTACTCTCATCTCGAAGCAACACTAGTTACGGATACCCAATGTTTGTGCTTAGAAGGATAAATCGAGTCGGAATATGCTTTATTTTTCTAAACAATAAACTTTAAAATTTTTTCTGTCAAATTAAAATATCCAGTATACATGTCTTTTGATGACGTTTATTTTACATGGTTTTCGGTATCAGTAACCATTATTCAGAAATCTTTAATATTTTGTTTTTACCTGCCTTAATATTAAAATAATTCCAAGAAACATTAGAGATGGTAATGAAATTTCTACTAAACGTCCGCCTGCCTGCAGTCTAAGTGAAATGGTTTGAATATTAAATATGAATTTATTAAATAAGTTTTGTGTTTGAATAACAAATGAGTTTATTGTAATTCTTTTTACATAAAGAATATTTTTAGGTTTCCGCTTAAAATATGGCTCAAATAACATACTATCTGTCTAGTGTCTTTCAGTTTTTTTGATCAGCAAGGCGTTTTTATTGTAGCCCTACGGAAAAGGATTTCTATTTTATTTAACTCTTCTTAACCGTAATCTAGTCCATTTTGCGACTGAACGACAGTTTCGGAGATATTAACAGAAATTGCTCCGGGACCTCGTATACGGTTTTGGGGAATACCTAAAATTACTCGCCCAATAAATTAAAACGATTTTTAGACAAAATTACCCTACAAAATTTTTTTTCTAAATCTGAGACAAAAAAATTTTTCCCCACTTTTGTAATTTTCTTCAAGGATACAGGACTCTTTTTTTGGTTCGAGGGTTTAGAATGCACGTGTTATATCATTCTATGTATATGTGAATCACATTTAATGTTATAGTAATAACACTTAGAACAGTTAAGGTTTTGCATTTATTTTAATTTAGAGATAGGTACCTTTAAGTCAAATTAAACGCAAAACTTAAACCATTCTAAGTGTTATAACTACAACATTATATGTGATTCCCACCTAATGTTATAGTTCTAACACTTAGAATGATGTAACACGTGCATTTTTCGTGACACAGAGTGTACTATCATGCACAACTAGTGAATCCTTCCCTTTAGACTATAATGTAATTAGAGCTATTTTATCATCTAGATACGCACCTGTTTAATTCTTGCTAGTATGTAAAAATTTCGAAATCTTTCGGTTATTCACATATCTAACTCAAAAAGCATTCGAAAAAGCTTGTACAAATTTTGGAATTAGAACTCTTGCAACATCTAATTGTCCATGGTGCACCTTCCATACTTCTTTGTAAAACCAATATCGAAAATTTTCTATTTTCATATTTCAATAGAAATATCCATTTTGATTTTCTCTGAATTCATTCTGACTATTTTACAAGCGTACAAAGAAGTCATGAGGTACCCACATCAAATTTTTAACATGGTAATCAAACTGAATTTAATTCCGACATGTATTAATAATGTTTTAATTGAATGTTTCTTTTTGTTGTACTTGCAAAAAAACCGTTATTTAGAGTTTATTACTTTCAATTTGATAACATTTTAATTAGAATTAACTTCTTATTAGTCAATTAATGATTATATTTTATTTTATTAGTGCAGTAATGCGTCAAATTAAACCAATTTCTTCATTTATTACTGCACTTATTTTTTTATATTAACACTCAATTGTTTTGTGAAAGAATTAAGTTATAAAAATTGTGAGTTTTTTTGTCCATTGTCCTAAATTCAGATTAATTCAGACGCCAATCATGTAATGTAAGAGCCACGAAGTAACCACAAAGTAATAAAAAAACAGTGAAAACAATCAATTGACAAAGTTAATTGTTGAAATACCCTGTATAACAAGTGTTGAATGTCAGTGCTTTCATTATATTTGATTAAATTAGAAAAGTTTAAAAAATCAACAGAATTATGGCGGCAAATTTTCAAAAGTTTTTCTATAATTTTCTTTCACAAAACCACTAGCTGAAGCTACTTGCAAATTTTGAACTCCCTATATTTTATAGTTTTGGAGAAAAGGGGTACCAAATTTGCGCCCTAACGGGTAATCAATTATGTTTATGAAAAAATGTTTCAAACAAAAGTTGTTTATTTGTTGCTCATTTACGTATTGTAACTCATTTTTACGTCTTAAGCATGCTATACAAATTTCAGCTTGATATCTCTTTTTGTTTTTGAGCTATCGTGTTCACAGGATAGGCGGGCAGGGTATAAAAATATCACTTTTAACATAATTAATTGTTCAAATGTCTTGTACATACTGAGTATGTGTGAAATTTTTTCTTCTGTTTTAATGAAATTACGGCAAATTAAGATATATCGTTTTTTTAAGTTCTAAATAGATGTTTCTAGAATTTATAATAAAGATTTTTCTAGATGTGTTTGAACTTTTTTCATAACCAGGATAGGTACATTTTGTAAGGAAACTAATGGACTGATATTGGTCCATAAACTTTTATTTTGGAATAAACATAAAGACAAAACCGGCCCTACATGTAAACCAGTCTTTTAATATTAAAACCACAAGATAATAAGAATTGTAATATTTTACTCAGCTAAGTAGATTTTAAATAGAGAAATACACTTTTTTCGGACTTATCTATAGACTATGTAATAATATTTCCGGTAGGATGTACTAACCACAACCTAGATTTGATAAAAGAAAAGAATAAAATTGAGGTTAATTAAAAAGAATATAGGTCAACGCTGACTGAATAATTAAATTTTAATGTAATATTTTTTAGTTTACGTAAAGTAATACTTGGTGTGTGAATTCCTGTAGAATATTTTACTTTGGCTTCTCATGAATTCAGAATCGTGTGCTTAAAAATTAGAATCTCAAAAATATCATTTTATTTACACTACCAGAAATTTTCTTCACATCATCCGAAAAATTCACACTTACACAGCGCCGATCTGGTCAGAATTTCTGATGCGGTGTGGTCGGATGAAGCAGTAGCCAAAAAATGTCGATTGGACTTTTTTAGCAGGGTAGTTGATAATAATGTGCCCAAAGCAATAGGTGTGGAAATTGAAGAACTGGATGCAATAAAGCTGTAATTTTCACAAAGTTCATTTTGAAAAGAGCGTTAATAACGATAAAATATTTTTTGGGCGAACTACTTGTTGTAAAAAGATGACCACTTTTGGGAAAAATTTGTATTTTATAACAAAAACGCTATGAATTTGTTACAAAAAATACTATGCTCTAGTCTTTAATCCGAACATCTTCGGGTTTTTGTTGATTTAGGGGAACAACAAAATACGAACTAGGGCCTTATTTTGAACTATTTTTTAGTTTTACAAAAATTAAACTGAATTAACAATTAAAAACGTTGTAAAAAGCCGTTATTTCAATATAATAAGCATTCGGTAGAGCCCTCAATTTTAGTCCAATTGAAATGAAAATTTTATGGTATGTAAAAAAGTGCCCATATTTTATTTTCATTCAGTTGTAGAGAATTTATTGACATGGTGGCAATGGCAAAACCAAAATAATTTGTTTAATCATATTAATTTTAAAAAGAAAGATATCAAAATTCAGCCAAAAACAACCTAGTGTCATCTATGACTGATAAATAAAACTATATTTTAATTCACATTCTATATCTAAAAACTTTACATTTTTCTTTACGAAATTATTTTAACAACACAATTAGACAAAAAGAATCTTCTCCAAGTATCGATTGGCATCCTGCTCATTCAGGATTCTCAATGGACCAAGATTTTGGGTGAAATCGGTGAATCGAATACAAACTGAATAACGAATGGGAACCCACATTTTAATCCAACAATAAAATCAAACACATTGAGCATTTATCAAACAAATGGATTTTAATAAAAATCTTACGTTTTAGAATACTCGAACTTGATACGCTATATTGGAAATTTGGTGAGAATACTTTTATGCAACTATAATCTTCGACTTTTCTTTTCGTCGAAAAAAAAAGTTGGGCAAATAAGTTAAAATTTACGGTGGAAATGAATGAAATATAGTAGGATACAAGTATGCAAGAAATAATTTTGTGAAATGAAAATAATAATAACTAAAAAATTCTAAATAAAAATTTTTTTATTAAAGAAAAATGGTTTATAAATTGACTTCTGTACATTCATACACAATTACTACACAAAATACATTTAAATTTTTCGGAGTCTACTTCCAATAAAAATAAAAACTAAAAAAAATTATCTTATTATTAATTAAATAAAATACATAAACTTAGGCAATACATAATAGAAAAAATGAAATTACTCCGTTGTTTCCATGCTTTCATCAACTGGATCTGCTTCCATTTCTTCATCAACTTCCTCTTCGCCCTCTTTCTTTTCTGGAGGTTTTTCATAAGCTTTATCTAAAGGTGAGACAACAACGCCATCCCAAACTGACATTTCCTTAGCAATCATAGAATTACCTTCTAGACCCAAAATATGTTTATAACCGCCGTGACTCAAGATTCGTAATAATGTTTGAGCTGTTAGACAACATACGTCTTGTTGTTCTAAGGTCATGGCTGTGTGAACTCGTAAATTTCCTGGTTCGCAAGGATCAGAAATACCAGCCGATCCTGGCAAGAATAAACCGGATGACAATAATTGGAATACTCTACGGAATGCTGCGTTAATGGGTAAAGCTTGTCGGCTTGGATTATTCATAATTGCGTTATGAGCTAATAAATCTAGCATCCATGGAGTCATGGGTGCAAATCCATCGAAACGGTTTCGTAAATCACGTAATAATCGAATTAATACTTTTATGGAAGAATGATGTGCATTTTCTTCAAACCAACAACTGTGACGAATTGCTGCTAAATGCCCTTGCATAACTTTCTGATCTAGATGCAATTCTGGATCTAATTTACGTAAATTTGCGGGCACAGTTGTAATTAATACTTGAACACAAGCTGCACTATTACGAATTTCGAGACCACGTTCGGTAACCGTATGAAGAATGGTTTCGGGTTTTGTTGTTGGTTCATTTTTTAAAAGTACGCGTAAATCTTCTTGGATTTTATGACCCAAAGCTTCAACAGCTTCTTTTGTTGGTAGTGTTTTTAAGATTACGACAATATCAGCGACATTATGGCCGGTGACCATGGTACCTTTCTTGAAGGATCCAACTTGACGCACTTGTTCTAATTGCTACAAATTTAAAATAAATAATTTTTAAAAATGACGTCATCAAATGAAATGTTTTTTATTATTACTTACACAAGCATTGAAATTTCCTGGAGCTACGACCAAGTTATCAAAAACTTGTTGAATTTTTGTGACTAAATTTAATATCGCTGTCTGTTCAGCTGCTGTTGGTGTTAAATCAGCATTACGTTTTAACAAAGCTTGAGTAAATGCGGATTCGTCTGGTTGTGGTCGACATTTTGGAAAATTAGCTTCACATAATGTCAAATCAAACGGATGTCGAGGTACATAAGGTTTTGGTTTATATTGACCACGATTCATTCGTCCACCCCGTCCCATATTTCTACCACTTCCACGAGCCATATCTAAAATCGAAAAATATAAATTATAATACTAAATATAACACTTCATTTTACAAAAAAATATTAGGTTATGCCGGTTTTTAGTTGTAAAATTTACGTGATTTACTAATTCATATACAACTAAAATATAATTACATAACAAAAATTGGTTTTAATCACTTAAATGTAGCAAATTTAATCACAATTCCTACCTTTTTTCACTTATAAGTAAAAAACAACGCCGATATACAATAATGGAGTCTCGTTTGTCTTCAATCACATTCAACGCTGTAGTTGAACGGCAACCGGAATTATCAATGTGTCGATTGTAGTTCATTTTAAATTTCATAGAGGGATTTTAGAATATGTATGTGCAACGTACCTAGTGTGACATCTATTCGTATTTTATAAAACTACATTCAAATTTAACAACATTACTGTAGTATTTTTTTAAATAAATTTTATTTAGTCTAATATTTCTTTTCTTTTCATTTTAGGTACAACCAGTAGCAGAATTATCAGAATTAAGTCGACGTTCGGGAGTCGATGGTCGTCATGTTGAATTAGACGATAGTAATATTCGATGTGGAACACTTCGACGTTCTGGTAGTCGACGATTTAAACAAACTACGGTAAGTGAATTACCACACCTCGATAAATTTATGATTAATGTGCAATTAAATTATATTTTTTGGCTTCCTTTTATAAATACATAAATAAAATATATTTTTACTATATCTTAAGTAAACTAATATTCGCGTCTCATTACCTGAATAATCACCGTTCCGGTGTAGTAAACACAACTATTTTTGTCAGTATTTAATAAATTGTCTAAATTGTAGATAAAGTACATCATTTACTTACAATTAAGGAGGAATTTTATCTAATTATCTTCAATTAGATCTATTTATCTTCAAGTCTATTAAGAAATAGAAACAGTCTAAATATAATGATCTTTCTTACCAATTACAATTTTTTGATTTACAAAATACTTATATAGTTGTATTATTTTTAACAAAACATACCGTCGTATAGGCTATTGTTATTACATTAACGTTATGTATATAGTATATACTTTAATATAAATTTAAACTTGAAAGATATTTTATTCTTGTAAACATAGTTATTTATTAAATATTTTTCTTGTAAATTTTTGAAACATAAGCTCCGAAAAAGATATCGAGATACGGCTCATCAGCGCAATTTTTAATTCAGGCACTAGCATTTTTGGTACAAATGTTTACAAAAAGTGATTTGAATTCATTTTGTATTGTTTTTCATTCATTTCATTCAGTAGTTATTGTTTGATTAATATTTTGTGGACTGTTTAATATTTTGTGACAAAATTTTTATTTGTCTTTCTTTCATTCAAGAGAAAAAGTTTTTAGAGTCTTTGATTAATTGTTAAAAGCATGATCTTTATAATCTCGATATGCTTGATTTTTTCAATTTCGGAAACACTTAGAACTAACTACTCCATCATTCGTTCAATTAAGAAATGAATAAATTATCAATTACTGCATCGTCAGACATACGCTTCAAAATAAAAAATTGTGTCGTTTCCAATAACTGCCAAACTAAATATCTAAAAGAAATCAGGATAATTGTTCTCTAAAAATTCTTGTAAATAAAAACTATTATATTGAGGAAAAGAAAATGTTCTTTATTAGGGACTAACAATTTTTATCTTCGTAAACCTCGGAAATGTCTCCCAATGTATTTTGTTGCATGTATCGTTTCAAGACTCGTTAAAAATAGAACAAAAGATGTATCTTTTGTATCAAGTAACTTTTTTTTTCGATTATATGCTAGATTAATTACCCCAAAATGGTGTCTCATTTTTAACTTTTCTATCATGAATGATACAAACACTTGGTAAAATATAATAGAAAACTTCGTAAATAATTTTCAATGAAAGTTATTTAATTTGAAAATAATATGTTTATAAGGATGAAGAAGCGCACCAGCACTGATTATTGCTCGGAAATAAATAGTTTTTTTGCGCGCCTGGTCCAAATATGTTCAAAAATTATTTATTTAGTGATTATATTATAATGCAGAGTAAAAATATATTTATTGCACTCTTATTATTTAAACATAACTGACATTTAAATAATAACATAAAGGTGTGATATGTATTTTATTGATGGTAATAAATAACAAAGATTAGACTTGAAATGAAATAAGAGACCTTAATAATATTTTCACCAACAAATCGAACACCTCCATATCTATTTGAACATATAGTTCAAACATTAGGTGATCCTACATAGTGAATATGCCTTCTTCTTGAGAGAGCATGTCTTGCTTAACAAAATTGCTTGCAGGAAAAATGCTTGAGAGAACATGGTCCTCAATTTCAATTAGCATTGAGGAGAGTTGAGTGCAAGTGGCAAGAAAAGCTATGCTATCATGAATTGTGGATCTAGAGACAGGCATTCAAGAAAATGTTTTTCGCTGCAAAGGGAAATAAGTCAAGTATTTTAGATAATTGGAAAGTAATACTAGTATATGTAGCCGAAATCTTACTCCAGTCGTTATCTACGCGATTTTGGATCAAAATCAGTCTGTTTTTCTAATAGTTACATCCAATTCCAAAACAAAAAAATATTTGGCTTTTTTGACTTTCTTTTCAAAAGACCTTAAAAAAATGCAAAAATACTGGGATTTTGGTTGCCTCCGATATAGAGAAAATCGGAAATTTAGATAAATAGTTTTCCAGAGTTTTTTGCCCAAAAATGAAGTAAAAACCAGGTTTATTTGACTATTAGAATCGTAGTTTTTTCGCTTAAAAACGTATACAATTGGCCTTTTCTCGGGAAATATCGATTAATACTTCAAAAACTCGTCGTTCAATACCAAAATGAATCAAATTTTCGTGTTATCATTTTAAGTAAACGAACGTTGCAGTCGCAGTATCAGTATGGTATGTCAATCAATTTCTTCTTACTCAGAAAATCCATTTTTTAATGTATCGTACAATATTTTGAAGAAGTTCATTTGAAAAGCGTAGGTATTTATTTTTTGCCTTGAAACTTAGATGAAATCTAATCTTAAGGAATTGGGGTCTCTGTCAAATTTGATCTTATTGCCATTTTGAAGATCTGCGTCTTGATGAGGACGACATAAATGTATGCTTTTTTGATTAAAATGTGAATAATCACTGTGTAAAAGTATATATTTTTACCCTTGCGGAAATCATACACTAAGTTAAAACAAACAGTGATTATTGACATTCCAGCGTAAATAACTCAAAAACGTATGAATTTGGACCGCCGTGCCCATTGAGGCTATTGATCAGGATGCCAAGATTTACAAAATCTCGCAATATTAGCAAATTTGTTCGATATCCCATAAGATTAGGTGCAGGGTTAAAGTTGGGAAAACACCAAACAAATCGCGCTTTTTCAAAATTAAAAATATTTTTGAAAACGATAAAAGTGATATTTTACGAAAAAAAAGTGGTGAAGTCTGACAACCGTTATTGCAATTCGCAAATGCACAAAAATTGATCCTGTTGACATCCTGTACAATTCTATTGTGGGTATTTTCAACTTTGTTTCGAAAAAATATTGGAATACATATTTTTGTTTCATTTCATAGATATTTCCTGTATGGAAATCAACAAATCCCACACATTTATTTTTGTGTAACACCTATTTACTTACAATCAGTATTTTACAATAAATATTTTTTTATTTTGTCAAAACTATGATTTATTTTTATTTAGTTTCTTAATAAACATTATTCAAGAGTATGATTTACAAGGTGAATCAAAAGTAATCCTCATACTTCCTGAAGAATAACTTCGTGAAGTGGTCAAGTTTTTAATACACATTTCTTTTGAACATATATTCTTGTTGAACGTTCTGTTAGAACTCCTAGAAATATGCTTTTTGTATGAATTTTGGTATGATTTCTGTTTTGATATTTAGATCTAAGTAGCAATTGTAGCTGTATTCTCAGTTAAAAGTCCAATCTTTTTTGTCAATATTCTTGTAATACAGTTTCGTCGAGACAAATAGCGAGCTTCGTATTATTTAATCAAATTGTAACAGTCGGCCTTTTAAATATACTATAACATAATTTTTATATACACAATGTTCGATTTACATCTAGGCATATAAATATCACGAGTATGACAGAGTACATGCGTTAACCAATGCATCTAAGTAAGAGGTATTATAGGTGTTATATGAAATTGCAAAAGTGACTTGTATTGTGGCCTCGATGTCCCTTAAGCTGTACGACAGTTCTTCTGTTGTGTGCCTCCAGAGAGTGGGGGTCAACACATGTATAAAATACCTCTAACTTATATGCATTGCTTAACGCATGTATTCTGTCATACTCGTGATAGTTATATGCCTAGATGTAAATCGAACATTGTGTATAATAATTATATACAACTTTTGGCTTTTTAAATGTATACAACCTAGTAATTTAGAACTTGTTTGCAATGCAGTTAATTATTTTACAAACGATTATTAAAATTTTAATTTTGAGAAAAATCTTACTCGCGATGAAAATTATTTTAAATATCAAGTACAACACCGCTGAGATAGGTGATTTGAAATTCTGTCAGTTAATTATTTTGAAAACTTTAGTTAAATTTTTGTTCGTTAAACCGCTAGATATTAAATATTAAAACTTACTTAAAAATGATGAATAATTGTGACCTTTTAGTGTATATAGATAGGTATTTATTTCGCATAAAGTCAATATATCATATAATAATTTAAGGTGAAAGTTTAGGTGTGGGTCGTTTAAAAATCTATGTTTATTTATTATTAAATGTCTCATATTATTTATCAATGATCACAGTACAGCTGATTAATTGTATGATTATGCATATTATAATTAATTATCTTAAAAAAGACGATAGATGTTTTAATTTTAACCGTCTTTACATATAGTGGAGGGGGGATTGAATTTATTTGTATAAATTTCTGTTTGTTTAAATGGAGCTACTTATTTTTTGGCAGATTCTTTCTTATTTAATTACCTTATCAGTGATTACCTAAATTATTAAAGATTCTTCAACTACGAATTATGCCTACAGAATGTTGTTCAAACATACCCATGGCACTCAATAGTTCACACTTAACCGGTTTTTTCATAATAATTATTCATAAAAGTTCAAAATTCTATCCACTTGTTTCATCTAATCTTTACTAACGATATGCTAATTAAGTATTATAAATAAATATATTTAAAAAAATTCGTTAGCCAAGCCTTTTTGTTAAATAACAACAATAAAATGTTGTGAAATATTGTATAAATTTTTTTGCGAGACAATGTTGGTTTGAATTCAATAAAATATTTTGTCAGCCACATATGAAATTTTTTAAATCCTTAAATAAATCATTTTTTTAAATTTTAACTTATACATAGTGTTTTATAAAAAAGAAGTATTTTGGTAGTGTTCTGACAATCGTAAGTATGAAAGTAGATACTATGAGAGCCATAAACGGTGTCCTCTCAAAAATTCGATGATTCCAACGAAATTGTTTTTACTTCAATTATTACGATACCCTTGGATTGATTTTCCACGTGTTTCGACGGGATATTAAAATGCTATGATTTCGTGTAGTATAAACACATGGTAGGTACCAAAATTATAAAACGGAATTGTTTAGTAATTTATTTGTACATCATATAATAAGTAGAAAATCCGTTGGAGTTATCAAGGACATTTTACATATCAAATAATATTATTCAATATTTTTTAATAAATAGAATTGACAGGTATAATATATTCATTTATAATTAGTTCAATAATATTCAATCTGTATTTTTAACAACATAATTACATATTTATGTTTTTTTATAAATATTTTACATTGTTTTAATCTAAAAATAAGGTAGTTCATTCGCTACGCCATCATATATTATAAATATTATTTGCATCGGATCTTAAGTGTTTGTGCCCTTTTTTTGAAAAAACACACTGTTATTAATCAATCCAGATAAGATATGATCGTTAGGGAATAGGAAATTAAATAATCGTATCTACTTATAATTTTTTTTCTAATTTAATCGATTTTCTATGTCATCTGATATTTAAATTATTTTGTAAAAAGTTGTTAAGAGAGAACTTTGTGTGTTAGCTATGTATTTAATTATTGCATTTGCAGGAGGTTGCTCTTAAATTTGAATGCTGAAATGTGGAGAAGAAATAACAATAACTTGATTGACGTCTTGAAAACTACTTTCTGAGCGTAACTGTTTGTTAGCGTAACCAAAGTAATATGTAACTATGGATTTCCTTGATCTTGCATTCGATCAATAATGCCGGTTTTTCACTAAGCGAACGAACAAAAGCAAAACAAACTCTTGTCGAAAAAAACAAAAATGCAACTTTTTACAAACTTTTGAATTGAAGCATTTTTACAAATGCAAAGTCTATTGATCAATTAAAAGTAAAATTATCTTCTAATGTTTGTGTGTGCGTATTATGTTTGTATGTGCCTTGGATAAATGTACTATGAATGAAAGTAAATAATATAAAATATCTTTATTAATCAGATGTCTCGAGAAAACTACCTTAAAAAAGAATTGTATTTTTTATTAAAAATTAATTTTGTAGATATCAAATTACATCTGGAATACGTTTGTCTTTTATCATGATTATTCCTAAATATAAATATTTACTTTTTTCCTGTTGCATTTTTTTCTGTAAAGTTTGAACTACTAAATTAATATTATTTTTGTCCAGTATAAAAATCTTCTTGCCAATTTTCCAATTTATCGACTTGCCCAGCGCAGCAATAATGATTTTATTATATACGAAGTATAAATTAAAAAAAGAACTTATAATAAAATGATGCCTCTAAAACTACATATATGGATTTTATGAAAATAATTTCGAAAACAAAATTACTATTTGAACAAATAGCTGCTATATAAAGACATAGGTCTTACATAAACACCACTATAATTCTTAGAAATTAAAAATATAATTATAAAATGAGACCCATCCTTTTCCATGAATTTTTAATCATATAAATTACATTTTAAATATCTTTAAATTAAAACAATTAATTAATTTTAAAATATAATATGTATTTAATTGATTTTATTTTCAATTTTATTATGTTTCTAAGTGCAATTTTTAAATAAGACTAGTTAATTGTGTATGTCTGTCTCCACACTTAAGGCACATAATTAGTTTTCACTTGAATGTTTTAATCAGTTTACTTTGATTTTTAAGAAAATGTAAATTCTTAAAGCGAAAAATATTGCATCCATTTGTTTACATTAATAAGTGTAAATGTTTCTCTGTCAAGAAATAACCGGGGATTATTTAATAACAGAATCTTTATTCAATCGTTTTCTTCAAAGTCGACTAGATTTAAGACATTTACTTCAGCGTTTTTTCACTTTTCAAAATACTTAGGTTCTTCTCGGTGTGACATTTCAATAAGTTATTTAAACTATATTTATGTTGCCACTAAATGAAAATTACAGTTTTTGGTAAATTCTTTCTAAAAAATGCATCTAAAAATATTGACCCCCGAACTAAAAAAAAAGGGGTGTTATAAGTTTGACCGCTATGTGTGTGTGTCTGTCTGTCTGTGGTCTGTCGTAGCGCCTAAACGGATGAACTGATTTTTTTGGTTTTGTTTGAAAGGTAATTTAATGGAGAGTGTACTTAGCTATGTCTCAAGTGAGAATTGAGGGAATTGATTCCGTACCCGAAAAAACTAAAAATCGGCTCAGTTTGAAAAAGATTTCAAGGAAAAGGGTAATATTATTAGAGAGTGTTCTTAGATATGTTTTAAATGCGAGTTTAGGGTTCCGTAAGCGAAAAATTTGTCGGGAGTTTTTTCAATTTTGTAAATTTTACTTGTTTTCAAAAGTAAAACTATAAAGTTGTATAATATTTGTTGTATTGGTGAACTTTGTAGGACATAAATATTTTTCTGTTGAGTGATATTATAAATGCAAATTTTTTTTTATTGAATAATTAATTTTATTATTTAAACATGATTTTAAAATAATTTGTAAAAGAATTTCCTTTAACGGATATAGTTTTACTAGTAAAATCAATTATGATTTTAACGAGAAATATCTCACAAAGCTGTTTAACAATTTATTTTATTTTTTTAACAATAATATATGTTTTTAATTTACAATAATTTCTTGGTATAATAAAATGATGTACTATGCAGATAAATTTTTATTAAAACGTTTTAGCTTTATAAAAAAATGGAAAAAAATTACAAGAGATAAAAATTATAAAAAAATTTGAAACTTTTATTTGATTCCTCTTAATTGTATACCATCGGTGCTTCAAAATACAACCGGCACCGTGGTCTAAGGCGTTATTCTTTGACCTTTTGGCTACTGACTGGGAGGTTGCGGGTTCGAATCAAGGCAGCGGTAGTGTGAACAGATTATAATTAATGGGGTTGCAGAATTGATCACATTGTCGTCGCTTGGATAAGAACGAAGTAACCGATTCCACCCACATCATAAAATGTAGTTGTATATATACCGATGTAGTTAAATAAATATAGATAACACATAATGATGTGGGTGGACTCTGTTATAAGGCATATGCCACAGAATGGGAAATTAAACCACATTATTATTATTATTATTATTATATAGATACGAAAAATAAATTCGTGTATTGAAATAAAAGAACCAATAAAGTTGCGTATTCATATAAAAGAACTAATTCCTATATCGTCACTTTTATTCATAATAAACATGTATAATTAAACCATAACCTTAAAACTAACTAATTAAATATGAATTGATTGATTTAATATCAAATGTGGAGGCGTCTATGTGTAGTAAAAAAATTATTTTTATGAATGCAATAGAAAAATTCTGCGTTGGCGGATTACTTTGGTGCAAACTTAACACCCATTCATGTAAAAAAAAGTCAAGTGTACTAAACCGTATCACAAAGATTACGTCAGGCTTTTTTTAGAATGTGAATAAAAATGGGTATTTTAATATTGTTATGTTTCCTAGTTTAGATATAACTGCATACTCTTTTCTTGCATGATTTCTTGTTTTTTGTGATGAGAGAGGTCATTGTTTGAGGGTATCGATGAACTAGAAACTCACAATCTGCGTTTTGCGTCATTCTTGTAGGTCAATGGTTTTTCATTGTTTGTGTAGAAATTAATTAATACATGAGGCAGCACTGATAAAATTATTAAAATGAGCCAGCTAACCTTTGGGCTTAAAATTATCAATTAAAAATTTAAAAGGGTTCTAAAGCTGTAGCTTCTCAAATTTTCCATAAAATATCGTAGTTTTGACATATCTTTCAAAATCAGCGAAGCTATAATGAAATTGTCGAAAACGTTTTTTTTTGCAAAGGTCCTCGATTTTATTTTTCAAATTTGACAGAGTAATCATTTACTATAATATTTTAAATTTATGTTAGTATGTTTTAAATTAATTACAATTATTCTTTTAATCTTTTCAATATTTAATTGTATAGAATTATAGATTATTAATTTTTAATATACCGTTTATTCAAATTGGTGCTAAGACAGTATAAACGGTAAGTGTCAGATTATAACTATAAGTGACAACTAAAATAAATACAAAAAATCGTCGAAATTATTTTTTATGAGCTTCGATTTCCAATTTTATTGCTTAAAATTCTTCATTAATATTGTAATTAATGGATATTTATAATTTTATTGATTCCTAAACAATTAGATAAAAATAAGGTCATCTATTAACTGATTGTAGATATCTTTTATAGATTTAGTACCACATTTATCTAAGGCGGTATTGAAATAATTTATCCTTCAGTTCGGAATCAAATTAGTATTAAAAATAAGTCTTAGGTACAATTTGTCAACTCCAACTTTTTCAACTGCAAAAAATTGTATTATTCGCTTTTTATAGGACAACACAAAACTGTTAGAATTATTTCGATAAATTTAATTTATTTAAAGTTTGACAAACTTATTTAAAGTTTTTATTTATATTTAGACCACCAATGTTTAGATATGCTCAATATATTTGTGAGTTATGTAGTTAGTTGTACTTGTAAAGATAATTCTTTCTAGGGATTAAAACAGAACACTATACCGACTTAAAGCTGGATATTTTCTCATCCATACATGGATTTTTTAAAATATTATAAATTTTTGATACATTGCAACAATAAAATGTTGAATAATATAACAACTGTTTAAAGTGCTCAGTATCTACATACTTGGTATCTCAAAAGTATTTTTTGATTTTTGATTACGGGCTAAAAAAACAATTTGTCTTAATATTTTGAAATATATAAAACTTTGTTTAGCTTCTATTAAAACTGTAAATACCTATTCATATCTTAAAACAGCAACCAAGAGAAGCTACCTTCTTAATAGACAAATAAGTGTGGTGAAGGAAAGAAAAACCATTACACCATGTATACTGATGTTTAAAATAAAACGCATGACTCTTCGTAAATCTGCAGTTCTCTTACAACTAACTTCATGAAACTTTAACTAACAACTTATTTCATGAACAGTTTGAATTCTTAAAAAATTCGATAGTTGTAAAAAGTAACATATTTTTTATTCCAATAATTGTAAAATAATGGTGGGAGCGCATATAAATGCAGAGACCTTAATAAGGAATATATCCTGCATAATTTAATTGCGCTTCCACCATTTTTTTTACCGCATCTATAATAATGATATTTATTTATACTTTATGCGACTATGAAAGATGATAATGAAGCATATCGTATCAGCGAAATAATTCTCAAAAATACTATGATAATTCCCACTATTTTTACGAGATATGAAAAATCCTTCAAAATATCAATAACATGAGAAAATAAAGTTTTTAGACGAACTTCTTGAGTCTTAACTTATATTTATCATTTGACAATCAGAATATTTTCTTGAAAGAGGCAAAGCACCGTCCGTCGGGCTATTAATTATTCAATTTGTCTATATCGAAAATGCAAATTTTGGAGATGAATTTTTGGATTTATTATTTTTGATCATTCTGTATCTAGTGCATCCACGCTACAGAGGATAGACAGAAACAATGTTCAAGAACACTGGAGGTGATTCCTCCAGCAAAACAAAATTATATTCAATATCTCCATATATCCATATACACACTACATGAATACAATACCAAGGCAGTTTGAAATCAACTGTTGAGTGGAATAGGTAGTTAGTTGGTACCCATCTAAAGTTTGTTAATTGTATGCATTCTGTTGTTCTGATGTGTTTGTTGTGTTGATTAACGCGAGATCTCGGTGCGAGTGTCAATATTTAATTTAAAAATCTCGTGTAACAATACTGTTTGTTTCTATAAAATCACCTTATTGTTATCATATAGAGTGTCATTTTAATTATGTGTAATTAGTGAATACATTTAATTATTATTGTTTTATAAATGATTGTGTGTCGTTTTTATTTTTTAAGATTTAAGTTTGATATTTAATTGGGGATTATTTGTTTTTTCATTCTGTAAGTTTTCCATTAATCATGTGATTTATGAAGACTTTCAATCTTCTTCAATTTTTCTTTAAAGCAATTAAAATTATACGTTACTTGAGTTAAATGTTATAAATATCTAAATTTTTTGTTTGCTGGGAGTCCGGTGGTGCTTTTTAACGGCCGTAATATAAGAGCAACTCATTGAACAAAGAAGTAAACAAGAAGTATCACACTGACAAATGATATTTTCTTGTCAATTAAAACGGTTTTAATTAGCAACAAAAATTTTGTAAATGCTTTATCTCTATTTACGTTTACATTCAATGCGTTACTATTAAATTAGGGCCGTTAAGTAACGAGTCTCTGAGAAAATCCTAGCTTAAATCTTATTACACTGAAATTTCTTAGTGAATGGTCTAAAGAAATGTTAAGCTATTGCTTATGTACTGATGATGAATTTTGACCATTGTTTTCAGTTTTAAGCAAAAAAACACTCTTGTGATTTTTTCTCTAGAAGCTTAGTTTTTGAAATAAAAGTTCTTGGAAAACTAAAAATGCCATATTCGATTTTAAGAAAAATATTTTATTTTTTTCAATTTCTGAGGGATTTGCCTGCACGCCCACAAAATGATCAACTTGTTCTAAATGACTAAATCAAAAGTACTCTTTTCCACAAAGGAGTAAAATTTCGACATATTAAGATAAAAGGAATCTAATTTCCAACGAAGAAAATACTATCACGTCTTTGGGAGTGCAGGTCTGACGTAATATTTGCCTGGGGAGAAACTGATTACTGATTACACGTGATAATTGTTTTATAAATGATATGTTATTATTTAAAATTAAAGTCTGATATTTAATTGAGGATTAATTACGTTTTCCCTTTGGTAATTTTTCCATTAATCATGTGATTTATGAAATGTTTGACTTAAATCATGTTTTTGTGTTAGTTATTTTGTGATCTTGAGTTAGATGTTAATTTTTCAGGATTTCAAGTGAATTTACCCTCTTTCAAAAATAGATATATATTTATTTAAATATGTACTTGCACCTTCACCAAATATAGAAAACTGTTCCATTATTTTGTTCCGTAGAGTACAAAATTAATAAGGAGTAAGAAGATTTTAGATACTTTGCTTTGTGTGAGCTAGTCCAACTTCTTGTTCCAAAATTTAAAATGGACTGTCCAAAATAACCAAGGCCACTTTACCTCAAACAAATTATAAAATAAAAGATCTCGGGCTTCAAATTTTCTTTTTCCATATTCAAAATTAGAAAAACAAAAGAAGTCTTCCAGATAAGATTATACTGGTAGTGATAAAATGTTCGAGGATTCTTAAAAAAATTCAGTTTTGAAGCTTATGTCGATTCCAATTATTAATGCTTACTGGTGGAAAAACTTCTCTGCCTCCATATTTTCGACGTCCACAACGTCATTTCATTTTGTGCTGTGATCGTTTTCTCTTCTCTTATCTTTTTCTTCTTTCGGTTCATTATTTTAGGTATAATTAGTACTACAATTAAGTAAAGTTATTGATTGTTTTACAATAGGTATAGATATTGCTTATTTTGCAATATTTAATAGTAGGTCGGGCAACGGCAATAAACTATGCACATCATCGAATTTCGGACCGTACTTTTCACATATAATACCTCAAAATTCGATGTCTTTTAGGCAGTCAGTTACTGTGCAATATAGTAGATACTATAATCAATCGATAGGTTGATTTGATATTGTTGATCAGACAATGTGCCAATATTTTCATATAAAATGTGTGGTATTCTTTAAAAATAAATCGTCTGGAACGATTAAAATTATCGAAATATAACTGATTTTTATGCGGACTGTGAATCACTGAAAAACAAGCCAGATATCAAAAAAAAATAATCGAAAAAGCTATTTCAAAGTCTATTTAAGTTCAATGAATTTTGCAAATGTACAGGGGGAGTGGATATCACTGTCAATACATATAAAAACCATAAATTATTATTTAATTATCTAAAAAAAAGCCATAGATTGGATATAATTTTGGGTAGTGATTCAGCAAATTTTTGTTAATGCATAAATTATAGGCGTTTGCAATAAAATTCCATAATTAATAATTTATCTGACAATCCGTTATTTATCGTGGCAAATTATAAAAAAGGATTTAGTGCTGGAGGTAATTAATTTTGACAGTTTTGATAATAAACTATTTTATAGTATAATATTTTTTCAAATTTAAATATTTTCAAAGATATTTATTATAGTTTTTATTGTGAAATATTTTTATCTTTTAATAGTGGAAACAAACCATTTATAATGTTCAAAAAGAAATAAAAATATGTTTTAAGATTATTTGGAATAGCATTTGAAAATTTTAAATGAATTTTTTCGTTATTGTTAACATTAATTTAGATGGACAAGGAGATATAAAATATTTTGTCTGTCTTCGTGGCTGGTATCGTTGCTTTCAAAGAGATAGACATTTTAAATATGATCATGTGTAGTAACGACCAAAATTAGCTTGTAAGGCCAAGACCAGAGACCTATATTATGTATCAAGAACATGCTCTTCTTTTCATCAGACTCTGCTACTACGAATTTTATTTCACTTACAAGTGATTTATGTTTCATTACTGTACAGTCTCATTTGAAACGAATTTACAGTAACATAAACTAATAGTTTACTGTAAATACTTTAAATGTAGAAATTTGTACAATAACATATTTCGAGTTTAAAATTCAAACTTTTGTTCTTGCTGAAATGGACTTTTTGTTTCTCTTTAAAGTTTTGGAAAATAAGAAGGTGTAACTAAGTAAAATTTGTTACATCAGGACCAAGACTTAATGTCTCTTAGTCTTGTCCATCATCAGTCATTTGTGATCTTTAATTTTTAAAGGGTTGAAAGCAATCAAAGGGTATCGAAGGTGGTCGGTACACACTCCATTCTGGAGTGGTTCTAAATGTGAAATTACAGGAAGTAATTACCTTGATTTAATATATTAAAATAACAAATTATATAAATAAAATATAAAAAATTAATTAATTAAATATTATCATATAAATTAGCTTTTTGGTTTGACCCTCTTCAGTTTGTGGTTTATTAACTCTCATACTCACACGTGTAGTGTTTTCTTTCAATTTTTAAAACCACAAGGATTTCATGATATGTAATAATAATTTTTATTTAAAAAGAACTAATTAAATGTTTTATAGTAATTACATTATGTAAATGTAAAGGATATATTTAATAATATTACATAAAATGTATTTTAAACAAACTACTGTTGGTCGTAATATTGTTTCCTGGTTATTGGTATATTATTATTCTGGCGGCGATCGTGATAGTTCAAAATTTACCTTTTTAGGATGCCATCATGGCACGTGAAAATTTAACCTTTTAACAGACCCTGTACCCTCCGGAAAAAAAATAGCAGTAGTAGCTCGATATTCATTGATGACTGTTAAAATTTTGAATAAAAAACTAGGTATTTTGAATAAAAAACTAATAGCTAGTTGAGCAGTTTTCTTTTTTATTATTTTGAGAACGAAGAAGTTCATTTTACTCTCACATTTTCCTTTATTAATTGAATATTTTCTGCTGTCATTAATTATCTTTCATAATTCCGCCTGAGGCGATTTAAATCTACAGTTTTGAAGAATCTTTGATGGATGATACTCCAGCATTTGAAACTTGTTTGCATAGATACATTTCAAAAATGGACTAGCCCGAAAAATAATGGCGTCAAGTCACAAATTCTGGGTGACAGATTGATATTAACAAAACGTAAAATAAAGCTTGAGCATGCTTGGAATGTCAAATGAATATAACCTCTGAATTTTTCACGTTAAAGATCTAACGTTTTAACTATTTTGTTGAAATTCCATGTCTTCTACTTTAGGTGATATATGCCTTAAAACTAACTGCCGAGTAACCGTTCGATCTTCATTATTTTCCAAAAAATAAAGTATATATAAATATATCTATCCTGTGCAAATGGAAAGTGCGTCATTAGATGCGAAAATTTTCATTTTTGATAAATATAATTTTTTTCTTGCTATTCTAACATCTAATCTGCGTTATTCTTGCATCAAAGTGGCCCATTTCGTATATTTGTTGTTGTGAATCATTATTTAACATTTTAAAACACTGTTTAAATAAGCTTTTCATACTGCTATGTATTAAAATAATTAAAGTTATCTTTAAGTAATTAAGTAATGGTCATTTTATCCAGTTTTATTTAATTATTCATGTTCTATTTCAAGGACTGCCAAGTTGCCTCAACTAATTAACATTTGAGACGTTAAGAAAACATTTTAAAATGCGCATTTGTTTAAAACCAGTATTAAGTCGATTTAATTGTAAGAGCAACTTTAACTTTATACAAGTCGGCTTTAATTCTTTATGAAACTGATTTCTAGATATTTATTTATACGGAACCCTAGGCAAATAAAAATAAATAATTGCCTGAATTATATTGAAATTGCAAATCACCTGTATTATAATGAATAAGTAGATACTTAAATAAATTAATATCTTCCTTTATAATAATATAAAAAGGCATACATATAATAATTAATATTAATTTCTGTAATTGTTTTTTATATTATTGAACATTGATGACAAATAACTACACTTTCTAAAATCATAAATCATAATAAACCTTAAAAAAACATATTAAGGTGGATCCCATGAGTTCTAAACATGTTTTTAACGAATTAAGTAATATAAATTATGTTTAAATTGTTGACTATATTAATGAACGAATAAATTGATCGTCAGAGGTATAGTTTGATTTTTATTAAATGAAGCAAGACTTTGTGACCTACGCCACAAAAATTTATTTTAATTTTATTTCATATTAATTAATAATTGATATTGCTAATTTAGTGAAGATATTTAAAATGTTTGTATCCACAATTTTTTCTATGAATTCTTACGAGTATGAAGTCGCCCTATAGCTCAGTTGGTTAAGGCGTAACCAATCCGTCCGCGGTATGCTGAGGGTAGCGGGTTCGATTCCCGCGGTCGCAATAAAATTAATTTAATTAATAGTTGTGATGGGTGTAGTGCATATACTTGACTCCAGTCGCATTTCTAGTTTGAAGCGATGAAATTGATTGTTTCTGCTTCAAGAAGAATTTGGAATGTCTTACTTATTTTTATATAAGTTGTGTCATTTTATTTTTAACATTTGATACCAATGTAACTTCCTTAATATATCATACTTAATAGATACAATAATAACTGCGAGCGATTTGATGATATATTTATTTACAATTCATGTTCTTTTATGCGAAGACATTTTCTTTATACTAATATTATTTAAGATGAGTTATTTTTCAAAAAATATATATATACATATATATATATATATATATATATATATATATATATATATATATATATATATATATATATATATATATATATATACATATATATAATAAGTACACATTTTATAACATAAATGAGACAGTTAATTTTATAAATAAATAACTATCTATTACGTAAATAATAGATATGTTATTATTACTATAAAAGTATTTATAGTAAAATATGAAATCCAATAATATTCAAATAGTATAATCCACTACAGCTGTTGAGGATCTCCTTACGATCGTTGTAACACATAATGATTGCGATTTTATCGAATCTATGCATTTTTGAGGACTTTATTCCCGGTGTAGAGAATATCCCTTTTACCAAGGAGTGCCAGGAAACTGGACTCCGTCGACTTTAGGTGTACTCAGGATCAGAATCGATAACGAAATCATTATGTGAGGGCCAGTCTCCACATATATAGTTGATCGATGAGACAAACAAAAAGTCAAAATATACTAGAATCACACTATGAGTGATATTCGGGAGGCATTTGATCTTTTAGTATCAGATGCCGGCTATCCTACCTATGGTTTTCTATGATTTTCCATTAGGTTTGCATGAGGTTAATGCTGGGATAGTTCCTAACAAAGTCCGCCATAGCTGCATATCTTCCCCTTCCTTTCTTTTTCCCTATCCTCTCTTTTCCTATCCTCTTCCTTTCTTTTTCCCTATGACATGTTCTGTACAATATTGTATTGTTTAAAAAAGAATGAATAAATTGAATTTCAATTTGAATGAACTTCTGTATATCGTTTGGGTGAGATCCTTTCCACTAGAAATTTTTGACAGAATAATAGACTCGCAGTTAAGTTACTTATTCTCGGTGTATTTTAAAATTTATATATACGGACTAGTTTGATACCCTTAAAAATAAAGACAAACGCGTTATAGCCTTAACCTTTCTTGCTCTCAATTGTATACCTTCCATAACATTCGAAAAAGGGGTAGAGATTGTTTTACACAGATAAATTTTGTGTACAGACAACAATAAAAAAAAGACATATAATATATAGTCTTGATTTATTGAGTGTATCAGAACAGGTGACTCTGAGTTGTATCTCGTTACCATTTTTACAAAAATCTTTAATTTAGAGTTTAAAATGTGCTATGGTGGTGGTGAGTTCAAGATGGCGTAGTGAAATGTCTTAGACTAAATTTAATTTTTCTAATCTTTATAAATTATACCTCATGTGTTAGTTTTATGTATGAGCTATATTATTGTACAGTTTCATTCAAATTCATTCAATGGTTTTTGCGTGAAAGCATAACAAACAACCTTACTTTCACATTTATAATATAAAGGGAAAGGATTAGTACAAATACATAAATATTGCATTGTTGATAGCTTTGCACCGCCTCCTCATCTATGATTTATTTAATTTGAGTAGAAAACATTTTTCCCAATACAGCTTGTATTAAAATAGCAAGTAAATTTTCTTCTTGCATGTTTTCAGTTTTCTTTACATGATATTATTCATAGCTTTTATGCCTTAAACTGTTTCTAAATGGGTATAATGACAGCAAATTTTGCGAATCATGATTTTATAAAACATATCAACTTGATACAATTTGTAATTATTACATATACCTAATATGTAATCTGTACAATATCTCAATTTTGTTCATTACTTAAGATATATCAAATGAACTAATAACGTTCAAGGTGATTACCGTAACCATAAAAACTATTGACCTAATAATTCTAACTATGTCAATAAATGAATCTTAAAACAATTAATGTTAATGAATAAAATAACTTATTATAAGCATCCATAATATTTATTAAAACAAGTGAAAACATACAATTGACTGAGCTAATTGTTGAAATACCATGTATAGACAGTGTTGATGACCCAATTATTTGTTTTTTTTACGTCATGTAAATAAAGAAAGATATCCACTCTTAGATAGCCACACACATGTAATTGATATTCCCATATAATACATACTAAACAATTTGCATCTAATTTGCGCCCTCGCGGGTGAACAGTGATGTTTACAAAAAAAATTTTCAAACAAAAGTTGCTTATTTGTTTATAAAGAACATTTTTTTACATTTAATTTAATTTTTTTTTCTATTTCTAACGGTTTACAAGATCCAATTGACTTATGTTGCTCATTTACGAACTCAACCATACTTTTTACGTTCTAAGCGCGCTTTAAAAATTTCAATTGGATATCTCTTTTGGTATTTGAGTTATTGTGTTGACAGACAGACGGATAGACGGACAGACAACCGAAAACGGACTAATTAGGTGATTTTATGAACACTTGTACCAAACTTGTTTGTAGCATCAATATTTTCAAAGCTTTTCAAACTTGGGACCAAACTTAATATACCTTGTATATATTTCATATACATGGTATAAATATTAGTACTCATGTAAATGTATCCAAAAGGCTTTCTTCTAAAAAAAAAGTATATTTGTATACATTGTAATTATATTATCTTTAATAATATACATTTTAATAATAAAAGGGCATTATTATGTTTATATATGATGCAATTTACGAGTAAGAGCGATGATGTAATCATGTATGAACACATATTGTTACATAATTCAATAATATATTTAATGTGTTGTTTGGATAAAAAGTGTTTATGTTTTTAAATGTAGACTATTTATGGTAGCGTGAAATTATTTATAATTTTTGTTGTTATATTTTATCAATGTTTGGATTTGATTTTACTTTCAACATATTTATAAATTAAGTAGTTTATCTGTTTCAAATTTTTTGGGTGATTACAATTCTCACACATGAACTTTTTTAATGTTTAGAAATATCCATTTTAATCGTTTTATTTTAAACAGATATGAATTTATTACAAAAAAGTAAGAAAATTGTGTCCAATTGAGAATTTTGAGACATTTTTAACCTTTTTATTGGAGTTAAAATTTCAATTGAAAATTATGAAACATTTTTAACCTTTTTATTGGGGTTAAAATTAGCCCGACTTTATTTTTCTCTGATATAGTGGGTAAATTTAGAATTTTCAAATAGACAATCTAAGATTGCACAGCTCATTTTACGAAAGAAAATTTCTATTATCGTCTAATGTGCCAGAATATATTGATTATGAGCCAAACTTGACTTACAGATTTTTCATGTGTTGGTGTTGGCGCAGGGCAGTCAATCAGTTTTTTTTCTAACTGAACTGATTACATTGCGATACCAGCCTATATCTGCACAATTTGGAATCAGTGGTCTGGAATTGAATGATATTAGCTGTAAAAAATAGTTTTTACAAATATTTTCAAGATATTTTTCATTTGCTAGCTTTTGCTATTTATAAAATTAATGTTTCGATCACAAATGAATCTAAGTTTTAACTCTTATTATACCCTGTATATATTAAATATATATCAAGATTTATTAATTGTAGTCCCAAGTTTGTAACGCTTAGAAATATTCATGATCCGAACAAAATTTGGGTCTATGTGTTCACAAAATCACCTAATGTGCCCATTTCCAGTTGTCCGTCTGTATGTCGGCACGATAATTCAAAACCGAAAAGAGATATCAAGCTGAAATGTTGGCGTGCTCAGGGCGTAAAAAGTAAGTTTGAGTTCGTTAATGAGCAACATAGATCAATTGGGTCTTGGGTCTGTAGGTCACATCTTGTAATCCTTTAGAGATAGAACAAAAGTTTAAAAAATGTAACTAAAATCAATCTTTTGTTTGAAACATTTTTTCGTAAACATCACTATTTACCCGATATTAGTTCAGTTTCTACAAAACTATAAAATATAGAGAATTGAAAATATGATGATAGCTTCAACTAGTGGTCTTGTGGAACATTCTCGAAAGATGAAAAAAAAATTATAGAAAATTCTTTCTTAATTTTCGAAAACCAAATGAATGAAATGACTGACAATGAATGATGCAAGCACTGACGTTCAACACTTTCTTTAAAGGATATTTCAACAATTAACTCAGTCAATTGTTTATTTTCATTTGTTAATTTGACACTTAAAAGAATATCGAAAATATAATGTTCATAACGGAGAATGGAAAATGAGTTGTTGAATTTTTTTTAAACAGATTATATATATTAATTACACTTTAGGACAAAGTTCGAAATTTTAAATATACTCTATGCTAAAATTAATTCCTATCATATATAAATATTACGATATTAGTAAAAGGGATATATTATGCAATAATGCAATTAAAGCAATTTTTGCACACACTGTAAGTGTGAAGAAAAAATATACAGATGTACAAGTATCAGTTTTCTTTACAAGTTTAATGAAATATTTTTGATGCTTAAGCATTATTTGAGATGATATAACATAAATGCGTAGTTTAAATTTTGTGATAAATACAAAAAAATTTTGAAATAAAATCCCATCCAATTCTAACTACTTATTAGAAATTTTTTAATTGTTTTTTGTCACTATTTAAATGCTTCTTTTGAAATTTTTTTTTACTTCTTGCTTTAACTCTGAATATCCTAATCTATATATAAGTAAATAATATATGTTAATTCAAATACAATACAACCTTACTGATCCAGCACTTGTACAATAATCCGGTACTCTCCGGAAATCGAATTTTATTAAAAAAAAAAATACCGAAATGTTTAAATAATCCGAAAATTTCAATGATCCGGCACGCTTTGGTTTTTAATAGTGCCCTATTAGCGAGACTGTACTGACATTTTAAATTTGTGCCTGTTTAAACATTGTTTAGCTTGGATTTTAAGGTAAATTTTTTTGATTTAACCGTTCTTTGTTGATGATTCACAAAATTGATATATCGAAGTTTTTTCAACTCAGACAACTACGCGAATAAACTAAATTTTTTTTATACTTCTGCATATTTAGCCGTTCGTAAACCTTTTGCAAATTAATCAAAACGAATTTAAATTTTTAAATCATTTATAAGATAGTTTAAATTATTCGTAAGTGGCCTGTAGCGATGGAATTAACACAAATTGCACTATAGAATGAATATACATAAATTAGATCATTTCAAATAATCATTTTTAAGATATAGTTGTTACACCTTTGAAAAATAATCCAAAATAATTTATAAATAATAATGTATGCATGTATAATTAATATCAATCCTGTTTTCTTCTAAAAGATAACAAAAACTTAATTATATGCCTGGAAATAATATTTAATTTTGTTTGTTCACAATTTACTGTTGGGCATTTTTTGATATGATCATAATTTGCACTTTCCACGTCACTTTAAAATATGCAGTTAAGTCAGAATTAAAATTCTACAAAGAAGTGCTGAATATTATTTATAGTATTTCAGGGTTAGTACCTTAAGTAGTCATTACAATGAAATTGTAATCATTTTTCAAATTCGAACCTATAATCGACTAACTTTGGTTACTCAATACTTTGGTTATCAAATGAAAAGAAAAAAATTGAATCATAAAATATAGACACATTTATTATGATACCAGCAGGTATTTTCAATTGAGAGGTATATAAATTATTGTGGATAGCAATTTTTGTTTGTTTACTTTTTTTTTAAATAAATAGATATTGCAATAATATTGGTTAAATGATCAATTTTATACGACTGTACTATGTTCAATTTAATCGAGAAATCATTAAGGATTTCGAAATTGTATCGATATCGAAAAACATTAAACGTCTTAGAATTGCATTCTCTATCTACCACTTTTCTGTTGCTCATGACTTTTGTGAACTTTTTATGTCGACGTTTAAAGGTTTTGGAGCTGTAATAGATCTCTGATAAAATATATCATATGGGCTTGTAGACCGTGAGTCCATAGTAATACATTTTTATTATCTTCTGTTTCTGCCATTTGTAGGATTGGTAAAGGTAACTTTGTTAATATTGAAAAATTTGACGTCAGCTGCGACTCAAATATCGAATATTTAGAAAATCAAGTTTTTAGATTTTGGGTTTAGATTTTCGTATTTCGACAATTTTTTTATGCCTGCCTTTTGAAATATTGTGCTATCAATAATTGTCTTTAACATAAACAGCCTGCATAAAAAATCTTCAAAAAAAAATTTCTTAAAATTGAACACAACGTTGAAAATCGAAGGAAAAAATTGAATTTCATGGTTTGAATTCAACCTGAAATCAATATTTATTTTTGTATTGGTACGGATCACTAAAAATCCTCTAAGGGTTTGATTAATCAAACATCTTTGTAAATAATAATTTTTTTAAATAACATGTTAAGTAACATATATTTAATTGCTTTATATTGAAGTTGATTAAGTGATTATTGTGATTAAGTGATTATTGTGTAGTTTTTATTTAGTAGGAGGGTCCATAAACACAATTAAGATAAATTTGTAAAAAATTAGAAAACCACTTAACAACTTGAGAAAAAATTACCCATTCTGGAACTGTAATTTGATTTTTCCTCGTTCTTAAAACACACTTTAAAAATTTCGCCAAAAGTACTATGACCAAGAATGCCAGCAAATGACAAAACTCAATAGTAAAATAACCCAAGTAAGGGTAATTCATGCCAAATAAAGCTATGGTAATAAACCCAAACAAAAATATAACCATAAAAAATTTTTTATGAAATTTCAAGTAATTTTCGTCATTAATTTTGTTATGATTATTATTGTCATTGGCTATTTTTGTCATAGATATCCCATTATTCCTGGGTAATTTTTTTATTTCATCTGCTTACTTATGGTCATAAACACAATAAATTTCATAACGCTGAGTTGCACAAAACTTTAAATTAATTTTTTAATTATTTACAAATTTATTAGTTTTAAGCCATTCGAAGTAAAAAAAGCTAACTATAAAACATTTTTTATTTCGAATATAGAACTACCTTAAAATGATTTCGAATTAAAACATTAAATTATTAAAAAAGTGAAAAATGTCCAACCTACGAGCATTTGAACAATCTTTACGTGGTGGTTCGTTAGTGGCGGGTAACAATTTACGTAATAAATTTTCCCCTTTACAACATCGCTCATGCAAAGGAAAAGTCCATGGTACTGGTAATTATAATACAACGCCAGAAAATAAGTCTGTGACACCAACTAGTGGCCATAAACATTCACCAAGTATTAGTTCTTATGATGGTATGAGTGATACAGAAGATAACGATTCAATGATTGAAGGTATCAAGAATAAAGCCACGAAATTAAATAATACAGCCACACGAGCGACAAATTTGAAGACTGCGAAAATACATCAAAATGGTAGCACAGCGATTAAAACTGTGGAGAATAATGGAACATCGAAGAAAATTAAAAATAAACGTCGTGAGTCATTACGTAAAGTTTTAGAACAAAGGCCACCATTTAAATCAACCGTATCACCAAATTCTTTAGCAAATGGTGGTCGTCATTTAAAGAATGGTGTGATTGTCATTGAAGCAATTAATCATAATTCAGATATTAATAGTTCAGAGGAATCAATTAAAGATAATTTAATTAAAAATAATAATAAACCAATTACAAAACCAAAAATTGTTCGTAAAGTTTCACCGAAAATTAATAGTCATCCGCCACCGATACATCCGCCATTAAATCGTAAATTAAGTACAAATAATAGTTTCCGGAATAAATTGAATAAGCGTAAATTTTCGAATAATGTGCAAACAATTTCATGGACACAATTAATGGATCTAGCAATGAATCAAAAAGTGAATTGTAGTTGGAGTTATGATTCGTTGTTAAGAGATTTTAATTTATTGAAAGCTAATGGAATCGTTTCAGAAGATCAAGCAGATTGTATGGAAGTAAGTAATAAACGCATTTTTTTAAAATTATATAGCTTTTAAAACCCGAACTATGGAATTTCCTGCTATTTCAAGTTCCCTCTTACCTATTTTTATCGTAAAAACAAAATTTTTGTCTTTTTCACACAGCAAGAATAACTTTCGCCCTATACAGTATTGACAGGGAGCAAATCAGGTGGAGGCGACAGCTAAATTGCAGCGCTGTTATCTTATAAAGTTTGCAATAAATCGTGCGTTTTCAATTGTATACATGTAAATAGTATAGTAAATGTCAAATTAAAATGACTGAAAAATAATAATTAATTGAACTTATTGCTTTAGATATTGTAAAAATAAGTGACGAAATTGCCTAATTAATATTTTTAAATGTAAATTAATTACTTATTGAAATATTTGAATATATAACACTATCAAAATATCAATTTGTCCAGTTTTTACAATTCATAGCAAACTAGTTATAAACTTTTATAACTAGTGTGCTATAGATTGTAAAAATTGGACAAATTGGTAATTTAATTGTTTTATGTATTCAAATATTTCAATAAACTTGTAATAATTATGAGTGTGTGCCAAAATAATGAAATAATTTTAAAAAATTTTCTAAGCAACTTTTTCTAATAATTTTTATACCATGCATATATGTAATATGCATGGTATACTAAGTCAATACGATAACTCAAAAACGAAAAAAGATATCAAGCTGAAATTTTTACATCGTACTCAGGACGTAAAAATTGAGGTCGAGTTCGTAAATGAGCAACATAGTTCAAGTGGGTTTTTGTCCGTAGGATCCATCTTGTATACCGTAAGAGATCAGAGATTAAATGTAAAAAATGTTCCTTATAAAAAAATAAACAACTTTTGTTTGAAACATTTTTTCGTAAACATCACTGTTTACCCGTGAGGGCGCAAATTAGGCGTTAATTGTATAGTATGTATTATATGGAAATATCAGTTATGTATGTGCATGTATGTATGCGTAATGTGATAGAGAAATCAACACTGTCTATGCGTGGTATTTCAACAACTAACTCAATCAATTGTTTCCACTTGTTTTCGATATCTTTAACCATCTCTGACGCTTGGCAAAATACCCATCACTCATGATTTTGCAAAATTTTAAATTTATATTCCTATAAATAGAGAAAATATGATCGTCGGCCAAACTTTGGCTTTTTTAGTGTATTTTGGATATTTTCTTTATCATTGTGTACTGTACGTTTTGTTCCATCAATACGCGTTGACCCTTAGGTATCATAAATTCCTTTATATGATGATCCCAAAAATATATATAAAGCCTCGTCAAAGAAAAGTGAAATAAAATAAAATTAATTGACAAGGTATTCCAGAAATTGTTAATTACTTTTAAGTAATTCGTGTATTTAGATAACATTTGCTTTGTAAATAACTTCTGTATTTGGATAAAAAACATATAAATTACAGATATGCAAATTGAAAAATTTAGTTCAATTCTATCAAGTTTTTTTTATTTATTTTGCATTCAATAATAAACTAATAAAATTAATTTGCATTCAAAACATTTTAATTGAAAATACACGTTTGTAGAGAGTAATTTTATCAAATGTATTTTAATTAATCAAATATAAAAAAATGTAATTTGAAATTGGCGTTTTGCCCATATTAAACAGAAAGAGTAATTAAAATTTGTAAAAGTAAATAAAAATAACATCTTAATGTGTACTTAAAAATTAACGAGTTGTGGATCTAATCTCGTCTTTGTTGTGAAATGGAAATGCATTGTTGTTCAAACAATAAGACATATCTTGTGGTAATCATGAATACAGGCTCCGAAATTCTGCCTTGGAGACATTCTGTCAGAGTTGTTTCTTTGGCTGACACCGACTCAAAAATAACAATAATTTTAACTACATTATTTGATCGTTATTTTTTTACTTTTTAGTGCATATTAATTTGTTTTATAAAAGTTTTTCTTTTGAAGTCAGTTTTTTTTTGTTAAAATTTATTTTATTTTGTGATTTTTAGTGAATCTGAAGTATACACTGACTAATTTGTCACTAAAAGAAGAATCATCGAAATCGTGTGTTCACCCAGTCAAAAGTTCTGAGCTAACACACATTTAAAAAAAATACAGTCAAATTGATAACCTCCCCCTTTTTTGTTTGAAATCGGTTTATAAAATTCGTAATTAATATTATTATAAATGAATGTGCTTTATCGTTACACCAAATCCAGAATACTAGGTCTATTTTTCATGAAATTGTTTAGGTTGAAAAGGCGAAATCAGAGATAATTTCAAGCGTTAATTATCTAATATGATTTTAACAAACTTGTCAATTATCATTTGATAAATGAGAAATTTTTCAATAAATTATTAATTATAAAATATAATTGAATATTCTCCATCTTCCATCGTAAATCAATATTAATGTGTGTGCTATCTCCACTGAATTACTACAATAACCACTATCATACCATATAAATAATATTAAAAACATAATATTATATTGTTCTTTTAAAACTTTCAAGGTTGAAATCATCATATTCAGAATTCATTCATTATATAAAAATCATTCAAATATTTTTATTTTTCTTAAGTGTACATTTTTCATAAACTCTTTGTAACGTACATTTTACCTCTGTCTACAAAAATTGTACTTTTTTACTTTCAACGTAAACTATTTTCTATATAATTTTGAACATGACATCTTCAAGTTAAATATTTTTTGCTCAAACAAACTCATTATCAACAAGTGAAAACAAACAATTGACTTTTTCTTAAAGTAAGCTTTTTTAACCCTCTAAGATCTTAGAAGTAATAATTATTTTATTTCTTTCCTCGCAGTTGACATTTGATCTCGGATTTAAATGATTAGACTCTATCTAAAAATTAATGAAAGTTAAGGTTCATATATTAAAGATGTGAAATAACTTTATTTAACGAATTTTTGATTTATACTCTTTTGCATACGGATCCTAGATATAGAGGTCGTGCGAGGCTCATGTCAATATTTTGTAATAAATACCTTATTTAAAATTAAAAATAACATACGATGATAAATGATTCTCATAAATCACTCAATCACCTTTGCATAAATACATTTGATAACTGTATGTAATAGTACATAAGTGTATGCAGTAAGTACGACAAAAACTTGTTATTCACAATATTAATATAAAAATGTTGTTCTTACTAAAATTTTAAGTAAATTTGTTCTATATTTTATTTTTTATTTTTACTTTTTTTAATTTATTTATTTACATATAAAAGTTCAAATTCAAAGACATATTATTCTCATTGAAATTAAAATGATTAATCATATTACTACCATTATTCTACCATTTAATTTTAAAAAAGGTTTCTATCGTTTTGTGATAAAAATTAGAACTATTTTCGACAAATTTTCTTATAATACTCAAAAATACTTATATATTATTAAATATAACAAGTGAAAACAGACAATTGACTGAGTTAATTGTTGAAATACTATGTATAGTGTTGATTACCCTGTCACATTACACATACATACATGTCACACATACATAACTGATATTCCCATAGATATAATACATACTATATGTATAATTTGCGCCTAATTTGCACCCTCACGGGTAAGCAGTGATGTTTACGAAAAAATGTTTCAAACAAAAGTTGTTTTCTTTTATTCTATTGCTAACGGTTTAAAAGATGGGTCCAACGTACATTGATGTTGCCCATTTACGAACTCGACCTCACTTTTTATGTCCTGAGCACGCTGTAAAAATTTCAGCTTGATATCATTTTTCGTTTTTGAGTTATCGTGTTGACAGAAAGACGGGCAGATGACCAAAAATGGACTAATTAGGTGATTTTTTGAACACCTATATCAAAATTTTTTTAGCATCAATATTTTTAAGCGTTACAAACTTTGGACTAAACTTAATATACCTTGATATATTTCATATATACATGGAAGCGGTTACAGTTGGTTCTACATCTTTTTATAAGAATGTTTTATTAATACCTGATATTTATAAGTATTCCTTAAGATCAATAAATTTATGTATAATTTTCTTTATTTTCAGGTAAGTAATTATGTCAGACATGAAGGAAATACATTTTCAAATACTTTCGTAAGTAAAAATCTAACTGTAACTTATATAGGCATGGGTAAAGACAAAATTGTTGAGCATTTTTGTCTTCTCTGTGTGTCAACCGATATTCTTTTATGTGGTTTGGGAGCTATTGACGAGATGTAGTTGTTACCAGTAAAAAAATTTAGAGACATAATCAAATATGTTCGAATTTTTCGATCATAAGGCGAACTTTATTTAAATTAAACCTTACATACTCAAATCGTTTAAATAATCATGTGCAATATGACCTTGTCTTCTCAATTCTGGGGATGATTTGGAGGGTATATTATACCAACTAATTTGATTAAGTAAGCTTTTAGATGCTGTTTTAAATTCGTATCTGAGAACTTTTACCTCTACGAAAATTCTTTTATTCGTGACTCTTAGGGAATGCGAATAATATTTCATTGGATGACAAACCTAAAATTGATCCGTCCATTGAAAACGATATTCAAATAAGATGATAATTGAATAATAAATGCAAAAATTACTTGCATTGACTGACATTTGCAAGATTGGGATGTGATCCTTTGTCGAACATATTAAAAAGAGGCAATTCTGAATTTGTTTTCAGGTGCTGGCACCTGAAAGATGAATCTTTGGCTAAGAATTCGTAGTGGAAAATGTTGTTAGATGTGATAGTCTCTAAAATTTACGTTCTTAATAAATTTAACTATCAAAATATATCCTAACCCTGAATCGAATATAACAATGAGAATAGGTGGTGAACAACTTTTTTTTAATAACACAATGTCCTCGAAGATATTAGAACTTACAGTAAGGTTGTCACTTCAAAGTTTCGAATAGTCGGGATGATAGATGAACCAGAAAGTCGGGAAATAGTAAAATTAATAAGTATATCACCGAATCATAAACTGTACGATATTTTTTATATCCAGTTTTTCCAATATTTAAAATTTCAATAAATATTTTTCAACTAATTGGAAATAAAAGCTGTTAGGAACTGTCGAATTAACTTGAACTGTTTGGAGGATTTATGTTAATATCTAGAGGCGGTTTCTAGAGTCTCCCTATCAAATCTAGATAGATGGACAACCCAGTTAGTTCTGTATTACTTAATTCAAAGCTTTATCCTGAATTACTTATATCGCAGCTTGCATTATTACATATAAGGCAGGCATACCATCCCGCTAGTTAACGATAATGGAAGTAGAAATATATATTTTATAAATAAAATCAAGTATGAATATAAATTTAAAACCGTAAATGGTTGAATTTATAATATTGAGACTGTGTCTTGTTAACTTGTAAAATATAAAACTATGTATGTAGCATATATTGTATATATCTGTGGTGTTGACTTTGCCGTAGGCTTATGGCGGCGTCTGAGTTTAAGATGTGAGTGAGAAGCCTCCTTTTATTGAGCATGTTGACCTCGTGTCGTTATTATTATTTTATTGATTGAAAAATTTCTTCAATATATATAGTTCTGAAATAATAATTACTTTAATTTTTATTTTATTTACAATTACACGTACGTTAAACGTAGAAGTCGTCTTTAAAACATATAAAAGGAAGAATTCAATCATTTAAGATAAATTAACAAAATTAATTTAAATTTACTTTTTACTATGTCATCCCGCCATGTTTAATTATTTTATTATTTGTGTGATAGTTAATTGCTTTTCACAGGATTGGAGTCATAATTTAGTTTGTCATAGAAGTATCGATAATTTTTTATATGACAAGTGAAATTTACAAAATTTAAAAAACCCCCGACAAATAAGATTTATTCCTTGTTACCGATTTTTGGAAACTTTGCTATAAAATGTTCTCAATTGAGTCGGTTCGACCGTTTAGGGGCTACGATGCCCCTGAGAAACACACAGACGCACAGATAAACACTTTCAACTTAAAACATTCCTTCTTAGATCAATATCAAAGTGTCAAGGAAATTAGATGAGATGAAAAGGATACTTGAGAGCTATCATTTTTGGGACAAATTTTTGGAAATATTTTAAATGAAATTGAAATATTTGATTTTGTTCTTTTGAATTATTGCTTTAAATTACCTAATTAGTTTACCATTTCACTTTTCGAAATGAATTGAACCAGGTTTATTTGACCATTAATTTCCACAGTAATTATTTATATGTCATTCCTTTTTCAAACTGAATCGATTTTGAATATCATCGCAAATTTTTTAGTTTTTTCGGAAAACATAGCTAAGAACACTCCGTTAAATTACCATTCAAATGAAACCAAAAAAATTAAAATCAGTTCATCTGTTCAGGCGCTACGATGCCACAGACAAGCAAACACGCAGACACACACACATAGCGGTCAAACTTATAACACCCCTTTTTTTAGTTCGGGGGTTAATAAAAATATTGGGGCTTAATCTCCGGTATATGTTAAAAAAGATTATATAGATCAAAGTTCATTGTGTTTTGTAATATTTTCAAAAATGGCATTGTTTTTGCCAAAATTTCAACAAAATAACAACAATTCAACTACTTCTATCTAGAAAAAATGGCAATCATGATCAATTATGATTATTTTAACGTTATCTACCATTTCCTGAAGTTCTCTTGTTATAAATTGGACCACCCTGTATATTGAAAATTCCACAACTTATTACTTTTTTGCGCTCCCATGAAAAAATTAATAAATAATTTTAAATATAAATTAAAATTTTTAAATAAATAAATTTCAGACTTGTTCTTCGTTGAAGATTTTTTTTTTAATTTTGCAAATTTTACTTTTTTTAATACACGATTCGCGAACATAAATAATGCTTTTTTTTTCTCAATTTTGTTGGTTTTACGCTATAAAGGACAAGACATTGAAAATAAATCCATTCATAAACTGTTTAAAATACGAACCTGTTTTTATCAAGACGAAGAAGATGCAACTTTGTAATAACGATCATAATACCTCCTCTTTATATTATTAATATCATACATGTTAAGGATTTACAATAAATAAATCAATATTATAGTTTTTTTTTTTATTTATATTTTAAATTTTAATTTAATTTTTTGTTTGTTTTATGAAATAGAAAAACATTAATAAACTGGTCTCAAAAACAGTAGGGCGTTATTATTAATAACATTTATAAAATTTACTGATTTTATTATTCATATATTAATAAATAATAATAATAATAAATCGATCGCACTCGTGATAGCAGGATAACTATACTTTATAAAAACGAGTGAAAACAAAAAATTGACTGAGTTAATTGTTCAAGTACCATGTATAAACAGTATTGATTACCCAGTCACATTACACATACATACAAGTCACACATACATAACTGATATTCCCATATAATACTACAATTTGCGCATAATATGCGCTCTCAAGGGTAAACAGTGATGTTTACGAAAAAATGTTTCAAACAAAAGTTGTTTATTCTTTTATAAGGAACATTTTTGATATTTAAACGAGTGTCTCCTACGGACCTAAGACCCAATTGACCTATGTTGCTCATATACGAACTCGACCTCACTTTTTACGTCTTCAGCACGCTATAAAAATATCAACTTGAGATCTCCTTTCGTTTTTGAGTAATCGTGATGACAGACGGACAGACGATAAACAGACAACCGGAAATGGACTAATTAGGTGATTTTATGAACACCTATAACAAAATTTTGTTCGTGCCGTTATTGTTTTTAAGCGTTACAAACTTGGGACTAAACTTAGTATACCTTGGTATATTTTATATACATGGTATAAAAATTTCATTACTTGTTGATTAATGATGAGTAAATTATTAAAATGAATATTGAAATTTTTGCAATGTAAATAATTTATTTTGATACAATTGAAAAAAAATCAAATATTTATTAATAAAGTTTGATCCATTCACGATACCTTACACAGTTCCATACTACGTGTTAGGTAAAAAGGTATTGAGAAAATCACTTTTGACGTTAAGCAGCCTGGCAGTCATAAACGGGCTGATAAGTCTTAAGCAGTGATCTACAGAATGACTAGACCATTCAAAGAGTTGGCTTTGCTTTATTAAGTATAAATTACTATGGTTTATTATATATTATGTATAAATACTATGGTTTAATATCCTACCACTTATTCAAAGCCTGCTGAAAACAATATTATAAGCTTTTTATTGTAGTTCCATTTTAAACCAACGATTGTCGAGAAAATAATTCTCCCAATATTGGATGAACTTTTATTGAATTGAACACCTTCGAGCAAGTACTTGGTTTTCCAAAATCAATTTTATATGAAACTAAAAAAAAGGGGTGTTATAAGTTTGACCACTATGTGTGTGTGTCTGTCTGTATGTCTGTCTGTGGCACCGTAGCGCCTAAGCGGATGAACCTATTTCGATTTTTTTATCGTTTGAAATGTAATTTGGAAAAGACTTTAAAGGAAAAAGCAATTGAAGAGAGAATGTTTTTAGATAGAAAAAAATTTGTCGGAGGTTTTTAAATTTCGTAAGCACTTTTTAAATTAATCAGAGTATAATCCTTCTTATTTTTCTAAAATGCTCATATGCTCAGTGAATTATAATTTTGCTGTTTTTTTTTTTTTTTTGGTGATTGTGATCGCTGGTCTGTTACGTAATATAAAAAAATCTAAACGGGTACATTATGAGTACCCATGTACATTTAACAGTAAATTCTCATTATAATTATACGAAATTATTAATTACAAATACCATGTATTTATTATTTATTTATCTACAAAATTTTATAACAAATTATATATTTCTTAATTTATTTAATTAATTGACACAAGGAAATATACATTATTATAAATAAAAAATAACATTATCTATGTTATTTTTAAAATATATTTGTTAATGTTTTACCTCCATACAATTCAGTCGTAATTAGGAGGATTTGGATTTTTAGTCAAATAAATCACACGCAGAATTTTTTTTATCTTTTCATTATATCGTTTGATATGAGAGTTTTCAGACTGCGATTTCATTATTTATATAGTAAAATTATAAAATAAAAAATTAATATACTTCAACATATAGGCAATAATTTTACATAAACGATGATCTCATTGTATGAAAATAATATAATTTTTAAGATATAGAACTCATATTTCCGCGCTAAAGCTGGCTCTATGAGCAACGAAGTGATAAACATTTGAAAATCGCTTCTTATGATCTGTTATCGAATTAATCTTTTGTTTGCAAGATAACGCTTCTCATTAAGTCATTATGAAATGTTTCTACATCTCGTATTTTGCAAAAAAAGAGTCATTTTGATTATAATGCTTCTGCCAGGCTAATGTTCAAGCTTGAAATTTTAAACTATTTTACAATTTGGTTGGTATTTTAAATAAAAATCTTCAAATTTATAGTTCTTTGAACCCCCGAACTAAAAAAAGGGGTGTTACTAAGTTCTACCGCTATGTGTGTGTGTGTGCCTGCCTGTGGCATCGTAGCGCCTAAACGGGTGAACCGATTTTAATTTTTTTGATTTTGTTTGAAAGTAAATTTAATGGAAAATTTTTTTAAAGCTATTTTTCAAGTGCGAATTTGGGGTTCCGTATCCGAAAAAACTAAAAATTGTCGATGATCTGTCAAATCGACTCAGTTAGGAAAAGGCTTTAAGGAAAAAGGCAATTTAATGAAGAGTGTTCTTAGATATGTTTCAAATGCGAGTTTAGGGTTCCGTACCCGAAAATTTTGTCGGGAGTTGTTTAAATTTTGTAAATTTCACTTAATGCAAAAATTAATGTTTCCAAGACAACGGTTGTTTGATGAAAGAAATAAATACAGAACATTATATGTATTGTAGCTGTGTACATGGAAGTTTTGTGGCTCTCATACCAGACTTTTACTCTTACATAGATCTCGTAATGTATTTATTAATAAGTAGGTATACGAAATGGCTAATATATAAAATATTTTAACTGATAAAATTGTTAAATTTATCTATTTCATAAATAAATATAAACATTTTAAAATTAAATATATATTTATTATATAAATAATTTATTCAAATATTAAACTTTAATGTTTATTAAATTTACGTTTTATAAAAATGATATTTTAATTATGGTTTTTTCTTAATTGTTTATTTATAATATTATAATATATGAATAATTTTTATAGTTCAAGTTTTACCTTTTAAAGTAAAAAAAATTACAAAATAACTAAAATCTTAATAAATCATTAAAAAAAAACTCTTAACTTTTTGATGAACATCTGAGCAAACTAAAATTGTACAACGTGGCACTTAATTGTGAGCACAGTTCATTCAAAGTTTTCTCACATTTTTGGAGACTGGAAAATATTTTCTTAAAATATGGAGTTTTTATCCAAGTTCAAATAAAGACCTTGTGAATTTATCGTTTATTTAAAAGTGAGTGCCAAGTACAAGAAAATTTTTATACAAGCAACTTATTTTTTTTGCTCTCAGTTGGAGAACAACTTTTTAATTTTTTTTAAATATGCATTAAAATAGTTGTTTATTTTTTGTCAGCAGGTTAATTTTTTTAGTAGCCATTTTTTGAATGCAATAAATATGTTAAATTTTTATTACAAAAAACCGGAATTAATTGATAATTTATGCATTACAGTTTCGTAGGAGAAAATTTTAAAATTAATGGAATAATCAATATCTATTAAGGTGGTCGTGATTTTATTAAATTAATTATCATGTGTGAAATGATACCATAAATTAAAAACACTTCAAAAAAAGTTCAAGCTTTTTCACTAATATTATCTGCGCTTCCACCATCAAAGATTTTTTTAAATAATCGTTAATCCTGAAGATCCTAATCAGGATAATCGATTAAATTATTTTATTGCCATCGATCCTTAATAAGTGTGCGAAGAGTCAATTCAATTCGACCTTCTGAAGTGGGTGAAAATCACGTTCAAAGATTCCGTTACATAGACACATACCAAGCTAATAAAAACGTGTTATAAAAGGATGAACGAAATTGGCAGTAGTTATAGTTACAAGTGAAATTTTCAAATCCCCTGACTAATGTGGCTTTTTCCATGTAACGCTATCCAAACTAAACCAATTTTCTTGATAACTAAGACCACTCTCGATCAAGTCACCTTTCAAACAAAACAACCAAATAAAAACGATTCATTCGTTTAGGAGCTACGATACCACAGTCAGACACACAGATACACACCTTTATTACTATGTTATAAAACCCCTATTTTTGTGTCGGGGGACAAAAATAAACCGTTCTCATAACTCATTTGAAAATATTTTACACTCGCCATTTTAAACTCCTTTGCAAGATGCATAAAATTAAATTTTACTAACCTTCTGAATAATTTTATTTTGCTAAATGATTTGTTCGCTAACATTGAGCTCTGTAGTATATTGATGCAGTATTTATTTTATTTTTTGATTATCACTCCAGGTCGAATTACCTTAAAAATTATTTTTACATAAAAATATTATCATAGATAAATTAGTAAATAGTAAATGATACATAAGATTGTAAAATAGATGTATTCTAAAGACTTTAAGATTTAATGCCATAGATAGCTATTTATATCTTTGAAATTTTACATTTTATCCAAGAAAATTAATTACATTTTAAATATTAAAATTTCAATTTCAATTAAAATTCATAAGTTTGAAAATCAAAACTAAACAAATTAAACTAAATTGTTAATAAAAAAATTTATAGCATTTTTATTGAAAAAATCTAATTGTAGATGCCACTGCAGCTGTTCATATTTTACAAGTTCTTACTAC
This sequence comes from Chrysoperla carnea, assembly GCF_905475395.1. NCBI lineage: Eukaryota > Metazoa > Arthropoda > Insecta > Neuroptera > Chrysopidae > Chrysoperla > Chrysoperla carnea. Next base: position 35,653,631 of record NC_058341.1, read on the forward strand.
CTGATGAATTTTTATTGGGAAATTACCTTGAGAATAGAAAAAATGAATAAAATGTGTAGGAAAAATATTTACAATATATTAAATTAATTTATTGCTTATATTTTCAGTACATACAATTTTTTTTTATAAATATTTGTAATGTTAATGGGAGACTGTTGTACCTTGAATTACAACTTGTTTTATTAATATGTGGTCCACAATACAAGACCATAACGTATCATGAATCATAATTACCATACCTTGGATCACCCCAAATGATTGATAGTGAGATGATGATAAGGCACTCAAGCACTCTAGGAAACGACTTCATATCTGGTGATCTATAACAGAAGATTTAAAATGTATGGTGTTCAGTGATCACTGATTCAGGACGTTGTTATATCCTAGGTACATAACTGTGCGTATTTTTTAACTCAATTCCCTCAATTCTACGTTGCCAAATTGTTTATCCCACCTGAAATGCACACATTTCTCGGCCATATACCTTGCCGAATGGCAATTAAACTTTGACTTCATAGAGATCTTATGTTCTCATTAAGAACAATATCTTTGCAATCCAGAAATTGAGGTGTGATTCAAGGTACATTATCTTCATGGTACGAGACTCTATCCTATAATGTAAAATCAACAAAACCTACATATGTAAATTAACCAATAAGTAGTAATCAATAATAATTAGTTTGATTTCTATAAACAAAGTAATCATATACAATTATCATAGGAAATTAACATAAATAAACAATTATATTTTGTTGGTTTATTGTAACAGTAGTTGGTCTTAATCAATTTTTTTGATTCCAATTATTAAAATTTAATCTCTTCAAACAATGAGTTTTAAATTCATATATTTTGTGGCAAGGACAATGTTTTCCTACATGTGTATGCCAAGGTTTTCATTATGGGACCAATCTGAGCTTTGTGTGATTCAAGCATTGTAATATCTAATAGATAAATCCTGTAATTATTATTAGTTATACGCCTCGCCATTACGCTTTTCCTTTATTCGTTTAAGATCGAGACTTCTTCGATCAGTTGTGAACTAAACATACAATGTGTAGGTACTTTGATCGCCTGACTGTATTATTACAGTTTGTAATTGAAGTTACTTTATTGTTATGGCAGTTAATGGCAAAACAAAAAAAATTTTTCCGTCCTCCCAAAACTCTGTCTACTTCTATATGATTTCTATCCCACTAGAAGGGACAAAATACTTTGAATTGTATGGGAAATATCAGAAAACGTCCTTGTAAAATCCTAAACGTCCTAATATGGCGAAAAAATGTCAAAAATGCAGGATTTATTTCAATTCTTTAACTTTTATTTCAAGTCATCCATAAATATACAGCCATAAGTCTCATTTATTGAATGTTCCGCAACGGTTTAATTTGTGTTATATTTAATACTTACTTGCTTTTTAATACCTTTTCCACGTCTTAGAAATAAAGTGTAACCTAAAATCACAATTCTCTATAGGAAAATATTGTAATATAATAATTCCAATTTCTTTCTTTTAGCAATTACATGGCGTGGGATTTGCTATTTTATGAATGAGAGTAATTATTATTCTTTTTAAACAATTATAGTAATGACTACATGTCGACAAATAACGAAAACGTCTGCCTTACGGCTTTCGTGAGTTCTCTTTTTTAGTATGACAAATATATTTTACGGAAAACTGTAATTATTATGTATTGACGTTCTACATTAGTGTTTTATAATCATTGTGGTCCGTAGTAATAATTTCAGATGAAGCACAATTTTAAAAATATATATATTAATTCTCATATAATATTTATATATTAAATTATATAAGTGGATCGAATCACCATTTTTCAGTAACAATTACAGATTTGTAGAGAGTGAGCAAAAACACCTACTAGATGACACTTATAAGCTAAAATAAGCGTTTCAAAAAATTTTTGAGCTACGTATGCCCCCCGATGCGGCTTCTCTATGAATAGGCTAAGTTCTCTAAATATTCTTTTGGGTCCTTTTAACACGTTACAAAAAGTTGAATGAAAATCGGTGCTGTTTCTCAACTTTTCCACTATCGACACTTTTTTCCGGCTTGTTCATTGTATAAATAGATCGATATTGCAGCGCCATACAGCTACACTGTAACCTTTAATTTCCAAGTACTTCTATATGAAAATATGACTCCAATTTAGTTGAAAATTGCCAATAGTTCCGATTTTGTTAAATATTGATATTTCTGATGCCTTATTTGATGGCAACCCAATTCGGAAAGTGTGACACTTCTCCAAAAAGAAAGTGAAAATCATTGATTCGTTTTACCTACCTTTTTGGAAAATTTTTAAAGGTAAGTTTGGTTTTTAGGATAATTTTTTTTTAAACCGTGGCTTGAGTCAAGTGTTTTGATTTTCATATTTTCGGCGATTTTTTTCCTGTTTTATATGTTAAGAAAATCATTTGACAATATAATACGTGAAAAAATGACAGGGTTTCTACCATTATTCTCTCGTATTGTGTTGACAATGAAATTATTTTAACATATACGACAAGCATATAATAATCGAAAAACACCATTCGAAAAATTTGATTGCCCTAAGCTTGACATTCAATAGTTAAAACTTCAATTATCTTATTTATAAAACTTACCAGACTTACCTCTTATCCTTGTTTTAAGGAATCAAATGATTAGGTGGAGTTACCGGGAATAATAAACAATATGTATTTTATAATATAATATAATTATACAATATGCCTCTTCTCTGCGTTTCCACCATAAAAACATACTTTGCAGTACAAATTCAAATAGCACTAGAACCGTTACTTCAATACGACCGGACATCCTGCTTTTTTGAGTGTAGGTAAATTGATATTTCGATGTTTTATGCTGCGAATTTAATTGAGCCCTGCTTATGAAAAGGCTTTACATTTAAAAAATTCAAAGTATGATCAAAGACTGAGTTTCATTTCACGTAGTTTTTTCAACTTGTATAAGGAAGTTCTTTAGAAGAACACAATTTTTAACATATGGTTACGTTTCACACTTCGTTTTATCACCACTTTTATATGGAAGTCTGAGTGCACTGGTGTTTGTATATGTTTGGGGATATTTTTTCGTTCACATTTTCTCGTGAATGAAAGAAGGTGATCGCGAACTCGAATTTGCTGTATTAAATTAAACACACACACAATTAAATTTAATCATTTGGGAAATTTGTGGACCATTAGGGTCCCACTTACATGAACAGCTTGTTAACTTAAGTATTTTTCGCGTGTTCTATTTTGTATTCAGTAAGTATTAAAGTAGTAGTTGATATTTTAATTTGATACGATACAGCCTACAACAAACACCTAGTATTCAATTATAACAAATTATTGCATAATTTTAAAATAAAAAGTCATGGAGGAACATAATAGATATTAATAATCATCTATATTCTTATGATATTATGTATGTATGCCTTTAAATAATTATAGGTGTTAGAATGTGTGAAGAATTAATAAATATCACGTTTATTGTAAAATGTAATTATATAGTGTTAGATATAAAATATTAGAATAAATATTAGATTTGTGTAAAATTAAATCAATAACTTCTTTCTTAATGTTTAACTTAATTTTTTTTCTTGAAGTAGTTCGTTATTAATTTTGTTTTTTTTTTTTTTTTTTTTGTTTTCTTTTTGTAAATGTATAATTCATCAATTGGTTTATAATAGACTTACAGTAGGGAAAGCATCCTTTTCTAGATATGAGCTGTCGAAATTTTAAAGGAAAAACGTTATTTTTGTGAATATTGTCAAAACACATGAAATTTGACAGTATAAGTTAAGGATCTTTCATGATTAAATACTTATGGTGATAAATTACGAAAACGAAGTAGAAATATGGGGCTAATACTTCGTTTCGAGAAAACGATACACACAGACTTTGTTGTAAAGTCAATAACGATATGCAATGCCCCATACTTTGGAGCATTGTGCTTTGCAAATTTACTTGTAGTATCTACATACATCGTACTCACTACAAGGAATTCCTAATTTATATTTCTATCATGAGTAGTTTTTGCTCTCTGCTGATTCTCTGTTAGTCAGTGCAAAGCGACTTCTATACCTATATAGAAATCAAATAAACCATAGAATGTAATATATATCAGCAACTATGGTTGGAAAACTTTTTTTCATGTCAAGTTCTACAATATGTTAGAAATTACCTCCAGCAAATATAGTAAAAATTGATTATATCGGAATTGAATGGACTACAAACTCTGTTTATCAAAAATACTCCTCTAAAGTATTAAAGGAATAAAATTTGTACAAAAAGTTTTAACTAAATTTCCAACAGCTGTATCTCTGCGAAAAACCAAAAAATTTGGAATCTCAATAAATCTTTTGAAAACTTGTACTTTCTAGTTTTGGAATCTATTACTCCAAAATTTTTATCACTCCTTGCCGCTTTTTTCAGAGAAAAATGTTATACCTAAATTTGATATGAATTAAATTTTTTAATGAGCTTTTTGAACCAAAGATAATCGCTTTTTAAGCAAAATTAACCCTTCTGGATTTAAAATTACAACTGTTTGAACTTTTGTGTAAAAATTTTGTTCTATTAATATTTTGGATTAGTGTATGTGTTTTTATATGATTTATGTTATTGAATTATGTAATTTTTGCTATTGAAGACGTTTACATTTGTGTTAATATTTACAAGAAATATAAACAGTTCTGTTACAAAACGTGAGAAAGTTAGCATAGAACTAAGACTAAGGTCATTGACAGATATTTTGTTTACATTTTAAATTAGCATTGATTGAAAAAGTGTTAATTAATTTTTTTTTTTCTCAATACACTTTTTTTTTAATTTTGCAGTGAACAAAAAATATTAAACAATATTATTATGCTATTAAAAATAAAAAAATTAAATTACATATGTTCAATTAAAATCGGGTCAAGTTTGAATCATATATTATATAAAGTTGGTGTCTCTATCTATAGGTAATAATTTTATATGTCTTAATGTTGTAAGATTTATGTATAACGTAAATTAATTTATGACATATGGTTATCATAAATTTTATAATTATTGTAAATAATGTTATTTCTATTGTTTATTTGGAATTATCAATAATTTTTATACCATGTATATGAAATATACATAGTATATTAAGTTTAGTCCCAAGTTTGTAACGCTTAAAAATATTGATGCTACGAACAAAATTTGGTGTAGCTGTTCATAGAATCACCTAATTAGTCCATTTCCGTATGTCTGCCTGTCTGTCGTCTGTCGTCTGTAGTCTGTCCGTCTGTCATCACGATTACTCAAAAACGAAAAGAGATATTAAGCTGAAATTTTTAAAGCGTACTGAGGACGTAAAAAGTGAGGTCGAGTTCGTAAATGAGCAACATAAGTCAATTGGGTCTTGGATCCGTAGGACCCATCTTGTAAACTGTTAGAGATAGAACAAATGTTTAAATGTAAAAAATGTTCCTTATAAATAAACAACTTTTGTTTGAAACATTTTCTTGTAAACATCACTGTTTACCCACGAGGGCGCTAATTAGGTGAAAATTTTGTATTATGTGTTAATATGGGAATATCAGTTACGTGTGTGTGTTACGTCTATTCAAGAGTGGAAATCTTTCTTTATTTACGTGACGTCCAAAAACAAACGATTGCCTAATCAAAACTGTCTATAAATGGTATTTTAACAATTAACTCAGTCAATTGTTTGTTTTCACTTGTTTTACATTAATTTTAAAAATTTTCTTGAATCTATGATAGTAGTTTTCTTGAATCTTGAAGCTTTAAAATCAAACCAAAATTAAGAACTTTGCATACAAATGAAAAACTATTTTTCGAAAAACACTGACTTTGATGATTAATTTCTCCTAAACCATAGAGAGAATCGATATGAATTTTTCATCAACGACGCATAAGAGGATGATTAATTGATAAAGAATATTATGTTTTTTTTTTCGATGATCTTTTTGGATCATTTAAATTTTTTTGGTATGGAAATGCACTTGCACTTGAAACATTCTTCTCAAAACTGAACCTATTTTGAAACTCGCATTTGAAACATAACTAAGAACAGTCACCATTAAATTATCTTTTAAACGATACAAAAAAAAACCAAAATAAGTTCACCCGTTTAGGCGCTGCTACGATGCAACAAATACACAGACAGACACGCACAAAGCGGTCAAACTTATAACACTGTCTGTCTATCTGTTTATCTGCAGACTTCTTTCGAATCACATAACAGATTTGGAAGTGGTTTTCACGATCACATAGATAATATTTTCCAAAATTTTCCGAAATGTTTATATGTACAGTACATCCTTATTAAAATTTCGTTTGCAGCCATGCGGAGTTGGGCCGGATCGCTTTTCAATAAACATACTTAAAACACGATTTTCAGATTTAGAAAATCGTTGCCTAAATCCAAATCAGAAAATGATTAGGATAATAAAAAAGTTTCTGTAGACTTTCTTTTAATTTCTGCCCAAACAATGCAAGCATTAAGAAATGACCAACCACTAAATTGATTTTGAATATATAAATTTAAATGTGTATAATAAAAGACTTTTTCTTTTTGGTCGTGTCTATAAAGACCGTCATGTCAGGTTATAAACATTAGTCAAAAATAATAACAATTTATTATTTTGTCACATAAGATTAAAATCTTTGTTCGTAATTGAAATGTGTTCACATTGAAAACACTACACCACACCCAATTTTTATATTTATTTTGATTTATTTTTATCAATTCAATTCATTAGTCTACATTTGTCTTTATTGTGTTTTAGTGAATAGTCTAGAATATTTATAAAATTGACAAGAAACGGTTTAAGGTGATTGCAAACCTACAGTATTGTAAAAAAGTTTTGGTTTATTGCACGGTACATACATATAATCCAAATACATGCTTTGTGGTCAATTAATGAGTTATTTTTAGCTTGACAATACTACGCTTATAAATTTGATAATATAGATATCGCTCTTCAATCATCAATACTCTAACTATAGTCGTCTCTGTTCACCAAATGATGGATCTTCAATGAATTCAGAATTAAATTAAAATGTTGTTTTTATATCATCGACAACCTTATATTTTTATGGTATTATTATAAACTACAAGATTGTCCAAATATTTTAGATAGTTTTTTTATCACACTCTCTAGATTTTTTGATATAGAAATATCCAATTGAAAAGGATATCATATATGATTCATCATTTTTTCAGCCAACTTTGAACGATAAAATAATAATAAAAAACTCGATGGCCTATAAACTTTTTGTGATTATTGGAAACTTTGTTAATCAAAAAATGTAATTATAAAGTTTTATTGAAATCCCTAGTATTATTCAATCCTTGCATATATCCTTAACATTGGACTTAAATTCCTTGGATTGATTCTTATAAAACGTTATTTTATACGGTTTCCTAGAAAATAGGCATTGACTTGTATTTACAATTTCCAGGTTTCCATGAAGAATTTGGCTATAATTTTTTTTTTGTAAAAAATATCCGATATCAAGCCAAGTTTTCAAAATATTGAAGCCTGTCGTCTTACAGACGTGGACTTGTTGCGTTTGGGGCTGAAAGCTAGCTCATGTGCGTGACTAATAAGAATAATAGGTAAAGGAAAAATACACAATCTTCTGCCATTTTCTGATTTGTTAACAAAGTTAAAAATTTGTACTTGGACTGAGTCATAGAAAGCTACCTTAGAAAGATGTCACCATATGATGTCAAAAATCTACATTAATTTGCAAATCAATTAAAGTAATTGTTCTTTATTGATTTAAAAATCATAATAATTCTAATGAAATAACAATATATAACAAAGATTTAAGCAGATAGCAGATAATAATAACTAATTTATAAAACAATTATTTAATTATATAAACCAAAAAACAATAGATAAAACTTTCCCAACCAATAATTTCCATTACAATCACAAACGATTCATTAATAATATTACGAAAAATATTATAAAATTACAGATACAAATTATATGTATTATAAATTTTTTTTATTAATAATTAACATTAATTATAATAATATATATACTGAATATATTATTAGTGTAACTTAAATAAATATAAGGAATTCATGCTGTAGAACTCATTGTGATAAATAAAATTAAAATGGAAAAATATCCAAAAATATTTTCCTTTTCCCCGGATTTGAAACAATTAAGAATGTTTAGGTTTCCTGTAAATTATGAGTATATTCCCATGCTCTAGTTTCGGTGATTCGATGAAGAAAGAATAGTCAATCTCTATCTCTATATATTATAAATGCGAAAGTAAGCATGTTTGTTTGTTTGTTTGTTTGTTACGCTTTCACGCTAAAACAGCAATATAGCTCATACTTCAGAATAACACATGAGATATGATTTATAAAGATATATTAATAAAAAAAATTTTTAATTAATTTAATTTGACATTACCATATAAAATACAGATTTTTGTAAAAGTTGTCATGTGGCATTACCATGAATTACAGATTTCTGTAAAAATAGTCAATATAAAATATTTTACAGCCATCTTTTCTGATATACTCAATGAATAATTACTATTATACATTTAAAAAAATAGAAAACCATTCATATATGTTACCTGTGTAAAGCAATCCTTACCATTATATCGAGTGTTATAGAAAGGAAATAAGCGAGAGCAATCTTCATCAATCTTTACTTTTAAACTCAGCGAAGCGGGTGGATATCACTCTAGATTTCATATATTTTCGTTAATATTTAAATATGTTTTTCAAATGGAATCGTCGTTGGAGCTGTCTTGTTAAATTAATAGATAAACCCTTTCACTCATATCATCTATTTTTTTCCAAAATTTTAAGATCTGTAATTTCTTTAATATGTTTCAATCTATGTAATTAAAAAATTAATATATAATTTATTCGACACATTTGATAGAATTTAAAATCTCTTAAACTTTTAATTTATTCCACGCCCAATAATAATGAGAAGATGAAATACGCCTCAATTTGGGTCCTTATTGGACAAGAGTTGCAGGAAACTGAACACAGTGGAGACAGTTGGAGGAGGCCTATCCTTAAAGGCACACCGAATATAGAGATATATGTATAAATTTTTAAAAAATGACCTACAATTCGGAAAAGAAAGGCTATTATTATTATTATTATAGCTCCATTTCCTTCGGCAATTCGCTAATAAGCTGTGATATATGTAGACAAAACGAGAGTAATCCCATCCCATAAGATCCAAGTTTTAATCAGATGGTAGCATCATAAAAATGTGTATGGTCTGACTGGGATTAATATAATAAGAAGAGTAAAGAATTATGCATTGATCTACATTCAATATTTAAAAAAATAAAAATAATGGTATTAGTTATAATTTTATTCATTCTTGTGTTACCGTTTTTAACTGTTTGTATATAATTTTTTTGTCTTTGCATAATAACCTACGCACCCATTATATTGTTATTATTAGTGCGCGTTTATTGTGCATTTTATATTTTATGGGTTATATATTTTAATATACAGATTGTTTTCTAATTCGATTTATCTCTTGTACTTACCTTCACCCATATAGAAATTATAAGTGTATTAGCTTGATACCCACCCAATTCGTTGGGCTTAAGAGTAAAGGCCTCCGAAATAGGAGTAGGGATTGTTTTACACAGGTAAAATATATGTACAGATTTCAATTTTCTTAAAAAATGTAATCATCTTGATTCATTGTGGGTATCAGAACAGGTGGCCATGAATTGTATCTCTTTCATCATTTTTAACTGACTTCAAACAAAAAGGAGGAGGTTATCATTCGCTGGTGCTTTCAGTGTGGTCCCATTTCATTTTGGCCGAATTCTTACAACGGCATTTATGAGAAAACCATAAAATTCTTAAATTTGCATTTAGTATGCACGACAGGAGGACAAATAACTCAATATCACGCCAACCGATTTCGATGATTCTTTTTTTAGTGACAAATTAGTTAGTATACATTCACTAAAAATCACAATAAAAACAAAAAACTTTTAACAAAAAGAAAACCGACTTCAAAAGAAAAACTTTTCCAAAACATATTAATATGCACTAAAAAGTAAAAAAGTAACGATAATATAGTTAAAATTATTGTTATTTTTGGAGTCGGTGTCAGCCAAAGCTAATGTAGCAAACTGTTCTGTCAGAGTTGTTTCCTTGGCTGAAACCAACTCCAAAAATAACAATAAGTTTAACTACATTTTATTATCGTTATTTTTTTACTTTTTAGTGCATATTAATTTGTTTTGAAAAAGTTTTTCTTTTTGTTGAAAGTTTTTTTTTAATTCAGAAATCTTTAAATCATGGTTCAAAATGATTCTCATAGACGGCGATGTGAAATGTCAAGACTAAAGATTTTATTTTTTTGAATATATCTTTATAAATTATAACTCATGTGTTAATCTGATGTATGAGCTATATTATTGTACAGTTCTATTCAAATCCATTCAGTAGTTTTTTGCGTGAAGACATAACAAACAAACAAACAACCTTACTTTCATATGAATGCACACATTAGTATTCCCGGCGCCGGTATTTTTACTCAAGTATTAATTTAGCCGACTCTAATATCTACAACCGGTGGTTAAGGAATAATTTCCCTTTTCATATATTCGTATTTTTTTTGTTTCTTAATTCAACACTTTTCTTAATTTTATAAATTTTAAATTCTTTTCATTTTGTTTCAGGTAAGTAACGTTGGTAAATATGAAGCCATTTCCATATAAATTTGTAAGTACACGCCTTTCCCTAAACTGCTTCTTAAAGCATTCGTTTCTGCTTCGGTTGGTCTGCACCAAAAGCTTGAAGAATAAGAAGACAACAAATGGTATAAACTAGGAATTGAACTTAATTTCTACTGTATCAAAAATTTTCAAACACACATGCTATGCAAATTATTATGATAAATCACCATATAATATAATAAACATTTTAAATTAGATTAATATAATTATTATTTAAATAAATATTTATATTCTTGAAACACAACATAAATGTACTTTTAAAATTATTTTCAATTATAAAACGCTTAACTTAAGTAATAATTATTGTTCTTATAATATGTTGTTATATTGCGTACTTCCTACTTCATTTTATTTATAAACAAAGTTCGATACTTATTTTAATAATCTATTCAGTTAATAAATATTATTCAAATAAATATGCTTGTGAAGTTAGCAGTACGAAATTAATTTTTATGTTATGCAACAAGGTGCAAAGATTGGAATCTTGTTTTATGAGTACAAAAGTTGCAAATTTCTACATACAACCATCGAAAGTTGGCATGCTACGAAAAAACTTGTAGCAAAATTCGGAACATGCAAGAATTTTCAAAGCTACGTTCAAGGTGCACCCGAGTGTATATTGATAATTTTCTTATAGTTGGATAAATCTACCGGATTTTGATAATAAATTCGATAAATTTTAGGCAATGACAAATTTTTTTTTAAATAGGTTTCTTTTGTTGAAAAAATACAGAAAAGGAGTTACCGGGTTCCGAAACGGTCCTCACGACGTTCTGCACGCGCTTTTTATCTCTATATTGTTTGGTGACGTTTTTTTTGAATAGTTCTGCTTCTATTGATCGACTTTACTTACTATCGAACCCTGAACATAGCAAAGTAACCTCAAAATCTCAAGAAAATCCCAGTAGCCTCATATTTACTGATAACTTTTTTAACCATCTCTGATAACTTTTCGAAAAATGAAGGATTTGAGTTGCAATTCTAAAAAAAGATGTAACGAAAGCGAAAAATTAGCCATGTCCCAAAATTTTCCGAATTTATTATCTGATAGATTTATCCAACTGAATAAACTGCAGCTATGTTTTTAATGACAAAAAAAACTGCAAATTTCATTGGAAAACCAAAACGTAGAAATAATTTGCACTCCCACAGCCAGAGGTCTAAAATAAATAGACGGTTTACAATAAATGCAAGACCTTTTGACCAGTTTCTTATTTCAATACTGCCGTGATAATTTAAAAGATTATAATTGAACTGCAAACCATTTTACAAACACTTTTTTAGCATTTCCAAATCTGTTTAAAAAATGATCAGTTATGTTGTAAATGTTGATCCAAGTTCCAGTTTCAGATCATTTTGGATAATGGTCGTAAATAAATTTTTTATAAAGATGATTAATTATTACAATATTAATACATGGTTTTGGATATAAAATCAACTTTTACACATTTAAAGTATTTCAAAAAACCAAAATTTTATGCTGATTAAGAAATTTGTTTTCTTATTTACTGTTTTTAGTTTTTTGGTGTTACGGCATTTTAATTGATGACGGCGAATATATTTTGACTTTAATATAAGCAAACTTCACAGAATAATTTAATTAACTTCCAATACCATGGAAAAGCAACTGAATTCTGTTTGATAATATTTTTGAATCGAATAAAAAATTTAAAATCCAAAATATTGTTTTTCTTTTTTTTTTTATAATAATAAAATATTAAATTTTATTATTCTTTCTTATTATTTTGCAAAGAAAATTTTTTTTTTCCCTTATTATTCAATACATTCACTTTATGAATTTTTTATTGAATAGAATTATTAAATCTATGTACACAATCAACATCTGTACATTTAATTGCATGTAAAAGAATATTGTTTGTAAATTAAACGATGAATCATACATTTTAAATTCATTATTATTTGTTGCAATTGGTTGAGGGGCTCTAGCCGGTATGAAGCAGTTCAAACATTTACAAAGACTTATTAAATGCTCGACGTTTCGGGGTGTTAAAAGTGAGAACAAGAACAATATAATCCACGACAGTTGATCCATCGATATCTAATCCACACGGCAATTTATCGTCTCGACAACTGACTGAGGTACACTCACTGTCAAAAAAAGTGCCACAGTTAAAACATTCTAAGCGTACTCATTATATGTTATGTTATAATAGTAACACTTAGAATGTTTTAAAACGAGCATTTTTTGTGACACTGAGTATACATATACAGAATCAACATGTATTCGCCGTCATCAGTTAAAAAGCCTTTACATTTACAACAAAAAACAATAAGTTCAGTAAAGATATTTCTAGCGTGGTATTTGCCGTTCCTATGCTAAAACTATGGTAAAAAAATTTTTTAATAGAATTTAACGAGAATTTAAAAAGATCTTAATAGAGCTTATTGTTAAATCCAAAAGTTTCAGAATTTTCGACCGTTTAAAACACGAGATAATTATGCCTACGTTTCCAATTTGGACCAATTTACGTCAAAATGATTATCTCGAAAACAAAATGACTTGAAGCTACTTTTTATTCTAAAAACATTCCTTTCGAGAGAATTTTTTCATATCGTAAAAATAGCTGGGAGGCCAATAAATTTTACCTGCTTTGAATGGAAAATTGCGAACTATGCAACTGATTATCTTACGATCTAACCGACCAAAAATTTTGGATCTCACAGCTAACATTATTCTGAGTTTGTGAAAAAAAAGCCAAATCTGTCGCCAAGGCCATTCATGCTGGAAATACCTTAAGTTGACTCATATAGATTTGATTCTCTAATTTTTTGCATATTTATCGCCTACTATATTCTAATATATACATAATCTATAGTTCTTATAATAAATTACAAGCGGTAAAGAAGATTTTTTTATTGTAGTTTTTATTTACTTTTATTGCAAATTTTATTCAAGGTTTTACTGTAAAATAACTAATTATATAACTGAGGTGTAATATTGATAATCATTGCTACAGCTTCACCCAAATAGTTAACATAATCAAATCAATTAAATGATTACGTTCGAGGAATTAAAAGTGTGGCAGTTTTTGGATTAGTTAATTTTTAACAATATTTGAAATAAAAATAGAATCGAAATAGTAAAAAATCCAAATAAAAGATCTGTAAACCATTTTTCATGTTTGTATCCCTTAAAAACGTTGATTGGAAAATACGCTAACTTGATGACATTTTTCATCAACGGTCGAATTCTCTTTGTTTTTATAAATTGCTGACTGGTTAACTTTTAGAATAAATTGGTATAAAGTAATTAAATTTGTGACAGTTTTGTAAATGGTAAATCTTAGATCCAAATTCTTTTTTTTTTTTAACACGCTTTTATTTGCTTCATTGACAATACAATAATTCAAGTGTTTTTGATTTTTCTGATCAGGATTTTTAGAATTAACGATTTCAATATCTGTAAATATATACATTTATTTGCGCTCCCACCATATTTTATACTGAATTTTTGACAAATAAATAATAGTAGTCTAAAAAACTAAAAAAACAAAAAATAATAGTTTAAAAAATCTTAAAAACATGCTTTTGTTACTACCTGAACTAAAAGTTAGAAAATAAGTTTTTTTAAATTAAAAAAAGTCATTTTATCGTTAAAAAACGTAGAGTGATTTTTAAGATATTTTATAATGGCTTTACTTTTATCAATATCTGTTTATAAAATATTTACAATAATTAAAATTTAGCACCCCACACTTTTTTACAATAAAATTATTTTTTTGAATTTAAAGAAATTATTTTCTTCCTTTGAGCTCAGTTAGTTACAAAAGTTTGCTTTTTAGTGTTTTTAAACTATTATTTATTTAATACCCGATTTCAACTTTTAGTTATAATTATAATTATTTGCTTAAAAAGTATATTTTTCAGTAAAATTATTCATTATTATAATTTCGAAATGAAACATCAATTTTATCTATAGCTAGATTATTTATCACATGAATGTAATTATTTTGTTAATCGTGTAAAGAGTAAATGTATTTTAATTTGAACAGAATATTTAGCATTAAAGAATGTACTTAATTGTACCCAACTGACTTAATAGAATTCCTCAAGAATTCAAAAATATTTTCGAGTAAATCAGTGCACTAAATTCCGTAGGACATTACGCGACATTACACAGTTTTTAAATATAAACACAGTATTCCCAAATTCTTTAAATACTTTTGGTACTAAAAATAAGTATAATTTATGGGAAAAAGTATAAAATACCGTACATTATTTCAGTTTTCTAAGTGTTCATTTAAACCATTAACCAAAGCTTTGAAAGAAATATAATATTTTGAGATGAAAATAGTACAAAAATTTGTCGAAGGAAATATCTTTATTAGACTTAGGGCCAGTATATATTTTGACTCACGTTGTCAAGGACAAAAATTTCAATTTATTTTGTCAATGACGCATCTAGTAACTCTTGCTAATTACCAAACAGTTTTCTTTTAGTAGACCCCGAAAATATTAATTGTAAGACAAGCTTAAAATTAATGTATATCCGTTAAGGAAATAAGAATATAATTGAGTCATAAGTTTTGTCCGACACTCGAAGGAACGAGTTATTCGTTGCCCGATAGCTAAAATATTGTTATTTTCAAAGTAAAGAGCAACTAACTCTCTGTTTTGTTGGCTGTAGGACAAAATCATTTTTGTATTTGTTACTTTTATATCGCTCCAGACCTTTCGAAAAAGGGGTCTCCAGTTATGAAAATTTTTGTAGAATAAACTTTTTCCAGATCCGATCTGGAAAATAGATTAATTTCAGTCCTTGATATAATTAATAACCTAAATGGGCCCTGGTCCTTTATTTATATCCAGCTTGCTTAATCCAATGTCTATTTCCTACGTACCTACCATTTACTATCTCGTTTTTTTTTTAAATTAAATCCAGAGAGCAATGCCCCTTTGGCACCCACCTGGTTACCGGGCTGGTTTTATTAGAATTTATTACAATTAATATATCTATTTTTAAATCAAACAAGTTATTCTCATGTTGTAAAAATAGTAAAATATAATTCATGATTATTGTAAAAATAACTAACATGTTACTGCTATATTTGAAGAGACATTGGTAACTTTTATTGAAATGGTCATCACTAAATTAATGAGGATGGTTCTTTTTTAACTGAATTTTAGAAGGACATCAAGATTTTTATGTTTATTAGTGTCTATAAATTTAATGTCAGAATGCTTTGTTCGATGATCAAGAAATATTTATGGAAAGGATTGAATGGATTGAAAAAAACGATTTTATAAGTGTGTAAGAAAATATATCTTCTGCGAACTAGATTTGATTCATTTCCCGGTGACATCGAACAATTAAAAGAAAACTAAATTATTTATAATAAACAGTATTTCAATGCAAACCTGCTAAAGTTTGATCAAACTTCTTGCAAGAATTTCTTGTGTCTTCGAAATAAAGTTGGTTACTTTATAACAGAAATCAAAATATCCTGTTATATTAACACGATATTGAAATGGATACTTTGGAAACTTCTTCGATATCATGAAACCGAAGGCTTTGTCAAATTCAATTCGATTATCTAAATAATTTTCTTTAATGGCCACTTAAAGTTGACTCTATTCAAAATTTAAAAATCATTTCATTGTTTTTTATTATCAACTACCTTGATACCCTCCCGCTTCGGTGGGCTTTAAAGCAAAGACCACCGCATTATAGCCTCCACCTCTCTTGCTTTCGCTTATCTTCCTTCCATAACCCACGAAATAGGGTCCGGATTTTTTTACACAGATAAAATAAATCTATAGATTTCAATTTTTTTTAATGTTATATATTTTTGATTCATTGAATGTATCAGAACAGGTGGCCATGAATTGTAACTCGTTCGCCATTTTTACAGAAATCTTTAATTTGAGGTTCAAAATGATGTTCATAGACTAAATTCAGTGACTAAATTTAATTTTTTCTTTTTTTTTTTTTATATCTTAATACATTACAGCTTATATGTTACACTATAGCTTATATACGTTATAGTCTAGTGTATGAGCTATATTTTTGTACAGTTTCACTGAAATCGATTCTGTAGTTTTTGCGTGAAAGCGTAACAAACAAACACACAAACAGCCTTACTTTAACATTTATAATACACAGGGACTTTTCTTAAATCGTGCCACAGACGCCCGTTACTGATCCAACAACATTTAAATCATATTTAAGACAAACATTTTAAGAACAATTATGTTTTACTGCTAGTCTTATATTATCTGGTGGCGTTTTCAACAGTAATATGTTTTCTTGGGCTTATCGTAGAGCAATTGTCAAATTTTGAAATTATTGATTAATTTTTTTAATTGTACTGTAATCTCTTCAGTGCAATTGTACTATAATCCCTTCAACGTGCAGTTTTTTTAGGATGTTATTTTATTTTCGAATGTTTTCTTGGTATTTCAATGTGTATCTACTAACGCATCTCTCTGTATTTTTCAAAACTATTTTTAAATAAAAATTATATATTCACGACAAGAAATCGTCATTGACATATCCTTGACTGTAACGTATAGAATTACGTAATTCAACATTATTCTAAATTCCATAAAACACAGTATTAATACTTTATATAGATTTAAAACAACAATAATTAAAACAATAAAGTTTATGTAGATTTATGTAAATAGGCATCTCAGCATGTGCTCACATATGTGATCATGACGATTTGATGAATACATAATATTATTGAAATACTTTTTGGATATATAATTAAGTAGCTTTATATGCCATTAATATCTATGATATAGTGATTTGGTGATGACAAAATTAACTTGAAACCCGATCATCTTAGTCAAGAAAAGGGGCCAACCTCGAAATGTAACGGAATAAGCTAAATATTTGTACAAACCTTTATTTTGATATTACAAATGTTGTCTCAAAAGTCACAACTAATCACATGTGTGTTCTAATTTAAAGTGTTATTTTATCTCTTACCGTTTAGGATCTAAATTGAGTATTAAAGAAATTTAAAGAAAAAGGTTTTCGGATAGAGAATCTGGTGCCAGAACATGATGTCCCCCATCAAACTCTACAATTTTTATTCAGGTTGTTTTTTATAAAAATTGCTAATCGTATTTTAATTGACTTTAAAGAGATTTGCAAGGATTGAAGAATACTAGGGATTTCAGTAAAACTTTATAAATACATTTTTTTATTAACAAAGTTTCCAAAAATCACAAAAAGTTTATAGGCCATCGGGTTTTTTATTATTATTTTATCGTTCAAAGTTGGTTGAAAAAATGATGAATCATATAGGTTATCCTTTTCAATTGGATATTTCTATATCAAAAAATCTAGAGAGTGTGAACTATCTAAAATATTTAGACAATCTTGTAGTTTATAATAATACCAAAAAAATATAAGGTTGCCGATGATATAAAAACAAAATTTTAATTTAATTATGAGTTTATCAAAGATCCATCATTTGATGAACAGAGACGACTATAGTTAGAGTATTGATGATTGAAGAGCGATATCTATATTATCAAATTTATAAGCATCAATTGCACACAATATATTATATATTTTTGTAATTGCGTGGTATTGTACAGCTAAAAATAACTTATTACTTGACTACAAAGTATGTATTGGGTTTATATGTATGTACCGTGCAATAAACCAAAACTTTTTTACAATACTGTATTTTTTCAATCACCTTAATAAGATTCATGGTGAAAAGACTCCAATTTTATTTGTACACGTCCGAAAAAAGTAAAATACCAAAGAAGGGTGTATGTATAAATACATACATAGATACTTAAATTTATTCTCAATAAACGTTGTTGCGTTTACCGCCCAAAGCATCTAAAATAATAAATATTGTTCATGTCATAGCATATTTGTTCTAATGTTTCATGTTAATCGACCAATATGCGTGTTGCCACAACAATTGATTGATCTTGCATTTAACATAGATATTTCGTAATCATCAGAGAACAGTAGAACAAAAGATAATTTTAAAAATAAGTAATTTAAATTCGAACACAACAGCTGATTATTCAAAATAAATATTTTCAATTAAAGCGAATGTGTTTTATTTTTAAAAGTTTGTATTGTATATATAAAAAAAACATATGTGTATAGGACGTTACTATTTTAATTACGATATATAAAACAAACTGTAAAAGATATGACTTTCAGAGCCCAGACTAATAATTAATTGTCTGTTTAAGGTCTATTATATGTATTTAATAAAATTTCGGGAAGTTTCATTTGTGGAATGGCATATTAATAACCAAAATGTGTGTAATTAGCATGCAGGAGGTATACCGCGGATGAAAAAAAATAGATACTTTTCTAAATAAATTTATGACGAATTTTTGATACCAGGTATGTTTGCTAAATTTTATTTATCACTTCAGGTGAAGGATTCTCACTAGATGGGCAGAAAAGTCTGTGCTTGAAAATCTTTAGTAGTAGGCAACATAGGAACGATTAAAATTCCTAATTAAACAAAGAGGATGATTTAGTTTAGTGATGTCATTGATGAGTATCACATCAAAGATTACATATAAAACCATTTGCTAAAAAGAAATGGGCAACAATCTTTGAATGCTTCTAATGTTTTCGTTTTTTTATCGATTTTAATTTCACTTTCCAATTTTGTTATGGAATTAAGTCTAGTTTTACATTTTTATGGGTAATATAGAAAATTTGACATCAGGCAATTACCGTAGTGTCCATAATTTTTATATGTATAAGTAGAATGTCTTAGTATTTTACACTAATAATAGTGCACGAATATAAGATTATGTTTTTATGGACTTGATTGATTACAACAAATGAAAAAATTGAAAATTAGCTATAACTAACATTGATAATTATAGTAAAGTTTATTTTTTACAACTTTGCTTTAAATAAATATTTCTATTCTAGTAAAAAAACGAATATCGAAATTCTAAACTTTACATGTTATGCTGTTTCCAAATATTGTGTTTAAAAACATTAAAATCTTAACCTCTATGAAAAAATAATTGATAAAATGAGTTGATTAATAATTAATAATAATCGTAAAATCTTTTTTTTCATAACGTATGTCAAATATTTTCATTTTACTTAACAAGCACGCTTTTTTATCGTCCAAAGCATCAAAATATGTTTTAGCATTTTTAGTTATGTTTGCTTTAAAATTAAGGTTTCAAGAAGTTATAAAAATTTTCAGCGAATTTATGTAATATTTTTGGACGGGTGTTAACATTACAGACAACACAAAATCTCAAAATGCATAAATCATAAAAACCATATTACCCATTTTCAGGAAGACAATAATAACTTTCTATCAAAAAATTTTAATTTATTTATTTAGTTTATGCAATAAATCGTTAGCACGTGCATATGTTTTTCTTACAGTTACAGGAGAAAAACCCAATAGAATTTTATATCAAACCATCACACAATTGTATGTTTAATAAGAGTTAAAATCATGATGTAAAAATTTGTCGTTTCTTATTATAAAGATTTATTACTTACTATTTTATTTATAATAAAAAGTAATCATAGGTTTTAGTAATAAAATGCTTCTAGTTATAAACCATTATGTATTTGAAATTATACTTTGAATAGTCATTATTTACACGTAAGTAATTAAGTTATTTTCTTATTTGAAAATTTGTTTGTGGTAAATATAAGACTTACTTAAGAAATTTTTTTGTATATCCGTGTATATAAAACAGGAAAATTATGTACTCTATGCTTAAAGTTAATTTTCAAATGGAGATGCTATGGAATTTGTAACAGGCTTTCAAAGACCGACCCAACGAAAACATATTCAGTCAAGTATGACTAAAATATGCTTTACCTATGCCCTCGAGATAAGAACTTCTTTCTCACTCATTCTCCGATCGTAACATAGTTCATTATCGCACTTAGTGTGCCTAAAGAATCGAAATTCTATTGTATCGCCGCGTTCCATAAGATAAAATACTTATTCTTTATTTATCTTAATCGCCTTAATTGTTAATAAAACAGCCAAAAAAGATGTCAAATAAAATGTAAAATATTTAAAAATTGAAATGTGCATTTTCAATTTTCTTTACGAGGGCGCTTATGGTGCAAGGAAACCACTTGTACCACACTTTTCCGGCTTCAGAACCACCGTTGTTTAAAATAAATCAATTTTTACTTTGTAAGTTTTTTAAAAGTACCTATAATTTAAGTTACTTAATTTTGACAACTTGTTTTAAAATATGTTTTTCCTAAATAAGTTTATAAAAATAGATTGTATATAAATCAGTTCAAATTTTAATGCCCATGTGTCAAAGGATTTTAAAAATTACAAATGGATAATACCAAAACGTAAGGAAGTTATTTTCAGAATACATTATTTTAATCACTACACTCATTCATAATAATAAAATTCAACATTAGGCTTGATTGGTGTTGATTGTTTAATGGTATTTTATTACCGAGTGCATCAGTATTTTGATCTAATTGACGGTTTTTTTGTGAAATTTTATTGATTTTTATTTCATTAAAATGGTATTCATGGCTATTTTTAATTAAATTACTTTTAATCACCTTTTTCATGAACGGTTATTTTTCAGGAAAGTCTATACCATTATTTTCGTAATTAAATTATCTTTCTTCTGATATCAATTTCGATTGATTAACAAATTGTGTAGATCTATTCATACTATATGAACAGGTAAGTTAATATAGGTAAGAAAGATAATTTAATTACGAAAATAATGGTGTAGACTTGCCTTCAAAAAACCGATCATGGAAAAAAATTTTTGAAATTAAGTTAATTAAAAATAGTTATGAACACTTTTCGATTGAAAAACTATGTTAGGAGTGTTTAAAAGTCAATTAAATTTCATAAAAATCGTGTCTCATCTGATGATCTGTAATATAACAGTCACAACACAATACGTCCAAAAAGGACGAGAGCTGTAGTTATCAACCAAGCCTCAAATCAGTTTACTTTTAAATAGTAAAAAATTTGTACCTAGTTCTAAGGATGATAATTTTCTTAGGTCTCCTTATAGTTAATCAAGCATATGATTACTTTGTGGTTAAGGGAATTGGAGTCTGTTAACAAATTTCCCTAAATTTTCCGCTGTCTTTTATCTCATCTTTTATCTTTTAGTCTTTATCTTATCTTTTACCGAGCTTACAGTTCACTTTTTTTAGGCTGTACAAATACATCTTATGTTTCGAGTCAGCTTGCATCAATTTTAAATGAGATTTTCAGAGCGCAGATCCTTCGATTTCTCATTTTTAATTCTACATCGGTAAACAAGAACTATGAATCCAGAAGCAAATCTGGTATCCTCTTTATTTTATCTTTTACCGAGCTTACAGTTAACTTTTTTGAGGCTGTACAAATACATCTAATGTTTCGAATCAGCTTGCATCAATTTTTAAATGAGATTTTCAGAGCACAGATCTTTCGATTTCTCATTTTTAATTCTCCATCGGTAAACAAGAACTATGAATCCAGAGACAAATCTGGTTTCCTCCGTATCTTCGTCTCTTCTCTTGCAAGTGTTGGCACTCATTGTCAGAGGAAAGTTCCTCATACGTCCTGTAGAAATGTAAAATGTATTCGTACACACACATGAATGACACACAAGTGCAGTTTTATTATGTTTATTTAAATCAATATTATTACAATATGCATAATATAGGTACTATTTCTGTATTTAATTGTTTATAAAAACAATAACAGACCGGAAGGTCAATTACCGACAGTAATATACTCATATATGACGAGATTTAGATGACTTCTTACGATATTATTGTGTACAGTTATAATCAGTCACATGAATATTCAAACGATTCATCAGCCTATTTGTAAATCCATTAAAGTTTCCGTGTTTTTATAATACTTGTGGATGCATATAAGGCGGTAGATTTTCATTTTCAAATAAGTAGAAGGAAGTTCTTTTCTAAAATATGGACACGCTTTTTTGGTGGTATCATTATATACAATCATACAATTGTAATAGTTCAAGCTGAGATCCTAAAATCGTAAATAATTTTTATTTGAGTTGCTACATTTCTATTAGTTCTTGCGATGTGAAGCTTTTTCAAGTATACGTATCCAAAGTATATATATGGACTTTTAATCCATGGTTTAAACCCTAAAAATCGAGTTTCTATCCAAGAAGTTTGAGTCACTTTTAGTTCTGGATTAAGATAATAATTTTCTAGTTTTAGTTCATGATTAAAATAATACGATGTTATAATTTACTATTTAGGCTTAACTATTATGGCAAAACATATTTGAATAATTTGATTTCCATAAAATTTTACCAGCATACTATTACATACATATTCGATTGGAATGAACACAAAATTGATTGCTTTACACATAATAAATAATAAAGTATGTCGTTATTATAATATTTTAAAATATTGACATTTGCATGTATTTAGAAATAATAAAATACCTTTTATATAAAATCACCTATCAATCTTTTACTAAGTAATAAATATCTAGCATATTGTAAAACTAAACCCGTTGAAATGACAATAATACAATCGTAATTTAGACTAATTTGAACGCTTCGAATATAAGTACAAAAGTTTATCTTTACCTTGTCAATCCATTTGATAAAGGAACGAAAAAAGTACAGGAGTGATGGAATTACGACATGAAATATCTATTGTACCCAATGTAGGTAATTGGTGCAAGGGAGTTCCTTTTAATCATATCATGATTCCCTCTCTTAAGAAATAGAGCGATTTTTATGCGGAATCTGAAGATTATGTAGATAATATTTCTGTAAACAACTCACATTCTATCTTGAGTGTTTCGAATTTCTTTATTTTTCCACCTAAACTGCAGCTCAATTCAGACTATTTCCATAGTATCTCAATTTATCATAGTATCTAATGTCTTTCCAAAATAAATCGAAGATGATCCCTACGGATCACCTAGTGGTCTGCAAATAAGGTATTATGAAGTTTTCTGTGCCTTCTCAACGAATTTATATTACAGAGATTTTTTTGAGTTTGTCATACTCTGCGAGGATATATTTCAGTAAAGGATGCTTTTGATATTACCTTTTGCTGTAGAAACTCTCGAATTGATTTCCACGCTTAGAAATAAACTTTTAGCTTCTTTTTCGTAAGTAGGTATGATGTACGTAACCATGGTAGATTCCCAACTCTGTTCATTACAACTTTTATTGTAATTACAGTTTTATTCTCTTGCTTTCTGAACTAGAAGCAAAGTCATACGATTAAAGATCACTATTTTCTTTGATCTCTATTTAAGATCACTACTTTCAATTGAACTGAACGCCTAAAAGTCAACATTAATAGTTAAATTCAGATATAATTCACTTACACGGTAAGAAACATAGTTTTTTGTGGATATCACTATGTCAGTATCGGTATGGACGCCATATTGTATACTGTATTGCAGAGGGAATAGTTACATTAGCAATACTTATGGCGGCCGGGCGTTAGGCTCATAATACATCTGGTGGATAGCAGCCATGCTATATGTTTCTATATCATATTATGTCTACATGTCTCTATACCATTCCAGTATAAATAGTAAGCGCCAAGAATTTCTTACCGTGTAGAACTAACAAATAACAAATTTCGACCACCCTATAACATCCCTCTACTGTAAAAATTGATACTGCCAGTCTTTTTGTGCAATTTCTGGGACATTGCCTGTGAACAAGCGTTGGGAATAGGGATACTAAAGAGAATATTCCAAATGTATAAACTATAAACTACATTGTTCGATACAAAAAACTAATAAAGTTTAAATAGATAAATATCTTATATTTGTGGTAATAAACAAATCAAATACAAAACGTTTTGTCAATGTCTACAATTAACTTAAATTATGCATTTCTGGTATTTATTTAATGTTTTTTTAGGTGTGTATAAATGTGTATACATAGATTTACCTATATAATATGCAAAATCATATTTTATAATCATAAAATGATAGATTTATTTCAAAATGCTTTCATTGTGTTCATTCACAATCAAAATCAAGCGTTTAGTGTATTGTTTATTCATGTTAATGCGAATATCAATCCGTATTCTGTTAGTAAAAAAACAATTATGATCAAATCAGACTCAGGCTGTTTAAATAGTTACTGACGCTAACCTCTCGTTTTTTTGTGGCCATATAGTGATCCTAGGTCCTATTAAGTTTGAGGACCTTCGTATAAAACTTAAACTCAATAATACTGTGCTTAATTCAACAAAAGTGATTATATGGAATTTATTAGTCTTACTTTTACGATAGTTTTCAGTTCAGGAGATAAAACAAGTACAAGAGGGGGTGAGGAAATTCAGACTTGATTTGTTTGTTCTTAAAACTTTGGCGTTGCCCAACCTGACTTTGATAAAAAAGCCAATTTGATTACATATTTTTCTTAAACATATTATTGTAAAAGGGAAATTGAACGCGAGTGCCTTATTAAGTTTAGCTATATCATACTCGGCGACAGAGTATGGATTAGGGCTTAAAATATTGTCTTTTGGTGTTGGTGCAGTGAAAATGTTTAGCTTTTTAATAAACGGAACCCTTGTTTATTTAGTGCCTAAATAATATTTTAAATATTATTAGTATTAAAAATTTTTTTCTGGTAAAATTTTCTCATGATTTGGTATTATTAAATAACGCTATAAAATAATTTTACAATAATTTATTACCAATAAATATTTAAATTAAATAGCATTAATAAAATTATTGTAAATCTTGTAAGTATATTTAATATTTTTGTATGCAAAGAAAAAAAAAAGGTTATTTTAAATACTTTTATAAAAATTATCAAATCATTTACACGAAGAGTTGTAAAATATTTATTTATATACTAGAAATATTCTTATAGTAATTGATTTTATCTTTAATTTTGTAAAGAAGTTTAAACACCTACTTTATAATTGTTTTTATTGTAAACATATTTTTATTTACATAATAATTATAGAAAATACTTACATTGGTAAAACGAATCTCTTGTTTATGTGTTTTGTCATACTTTTATTAAACCTTGGATTAATCCCGTTAAAAATCTACTTATATTTGTTAAGAATTTTCATAAGAAACATCAATTTTTGAGAGTAGATTCATTTTCTTTATCGGGTTTTGTATAAAAACTAGCGACCCGTCCCGGCTTCGTACAATGATAAACTAAATATACTACAGAATGTCTTTATATACAAAAATGTGTTTACAGAAATACCTACATGTCACACATATAACTGATATACTCATATAATACTAAAATTTTCGCATAATATGCGCTCTCACGGGTAAACAGTGATGTTTACGAAAAAGTGTGTCCAACAAAAGTTGTTTATTTTTTTATAAGGAACATTTTTTACACTTAAAATTTTGTTTTATCTCTAACGGTTTACAAGATGGGGCCTACGGTCCCAGGACTCAATTGACCTATGTTGCTCATTTACAAACTCGATCTCACTTTTTACGTCCTCAACTCGATTTAAAAATTTCAGCTTGATATCTCTTTTCTTTTTTGAGTAATCGTGATGACAGACGGACAGACGACAGACAGCATCAATATTTTTAAGCGTTACAAACTTGGGACTCAACTTAGTATACCTTGGTATATTTCATATACATGGTATAAAAATCGATTCTTTGAAAATTCTAACTGAATATAACCCCTTAAGTGAATGAGGTTACAATCAAGTTTTCCAATTTAGTATTCTAGTGTTATTTTATGAATCATTTTTAATTAGTCAAATGACTTTTAGTCAAAAATTTTCGCACTCGTAGGCTAAAATGAATTGCTCACTTGTTGCTATAAAATAATTTGAGCAGTTCAATCATAAGCTTTAACAAAATAATATGTATTCTACAAACAACATTGGTTCACACATATATTCGTTTTAATAAATAGTTTTAACAATTTTTTTTTACACTAAAACTATATTTTTTTGTCATTTTATATAAAATTTTTGAAATATTTATAGACGTGTTTTATTTATTAAAAATAATATAATCTATACCTAATACCTGTGCATATTTATAATAATGATTTTAACCGGTTTGAGTTCTTCATAACCATTAGGCTACGTTCAATATACACATATTATACAATTAACGTCAGAAGAGTAAAGAAATTTAGAAAAATAATCTTTTGTCTAGATCCATGATAAAACATCGTGGTAGCATTGTACTCATGTATGGTTTTTAACACCTTATGTGAAAGCCAGCACTGGCTTTACCGGTAGGCTCATGTCTACTACGCAAATTTGAGGGCCGTCAAAATTATAGATTTAAGAGCGTTTGATGGGGCCAATATTTGAAATAGTACGGTGGATGTAAGAAAATGGACGTATGAGTGAATGACGTATGATTTTGGTGTTGCAGATAAATAATACCGTGTATTCCGGAGACTTAAATAAACGTGCAAATTAAAAACTAAAAAACACGGTTTTGTAACTATCTGAACAAAAAGATATAAAATTATCGTTAAAAAGCGTGGGGTGTTAAATTTCAGTTATTGTAAATATTATACAGACAGATTTTTGTAAAAGGGAAGTCATTATAAAATATTTTAAAAGAACACCACGTTTTTTTACGATAAAATTACATTTGAATTTAAAGAAATTATTAATCCGAGGTTTTGAAGGGGATCAAAATCGTGTTCAAAGTTTCCGTTACATAATAATTATACTAACATACAAACATACAAGCATCCGTATGAAGTTAATAAAAGCGTGTTAAAAAAGGGAAGACGTTAAGAATACGTGAAATGAAGTAGGAGGGACATCTCTAGTGCCTACTAGCAGCCAAATCCCAAATCCAGCAATGATAAAGGTTGTAGATAGATCAGAGAAATTGAAAAATTTTATCAGTGTTCTTCCTTACCGAGTGCCTAAATATACAAAGAAATTTGAGAAAATATTAAGTAATAGTTTCAAAAGCTTTTGATTAACTCGCATGGACCATGGTTATAACAAATTCATCTAATTTCTTGGGTTTATTTTTTCATTGTAATTATGTCGTCCAAAACCCTTCTGATGATCGACTATAGTTATTTAGTTCTCAAATCAACAACCAATGGCGATTTTGTTACAATTTAAGAATATTCCAGAATTTTTGTATGCCTGCAACATTCAATTAATTTAAAAATATTTATAAATTTAAGTAGAATATGCACTTAAATTAATTTTAAATCTTCATAAACTGTTGACAAGAATTCTAATAAAATGATGTTTGTTATATTCAATGTATTTTGTAATTTGTATTATAAAGTTGTTATCATTGGGACAAATTGGTAAGACTTATTAAGATATGGACTAATGTTAGTACATTTTCGATTTTATGCTTTTTTCACTTTTCATGCTGTTTTCAATTTATTAAAATAAACGTCTGAATAAAAATAGTTATTTTTGTGAAACTTTTTTTCTTAAAATTGGCTCAAGATTATGCTATATAATCTTTTTGTACTTACCTAGGATATACTCTGTATAAAGTCTTTACTCCAATATATAAAAAGACAAGGAAAAAAGATAAACTTTCGAGTTATTTAGACATTACTAATATCTAGCCCAATTCAAGTTGAATATAAAGAAAAACATTTGGGTGAAAATCCCTACAAACCTGATAAATTTATCCAAGACAAAGTTAATTAGACTACCATTTATTAGAGAGAAATCATAAAAAGAATTTTCGAGTCAATTCTAAAGGGGGGTCCCTGCTAGCAGTCGAAGTTCACCAAATTGTAAATAACGTTAAAATAATGTCAATTTTTCAATACACTTATAGCTAGGAAAGCGTTATTTTCAAGGCCGTTAAAGTTGTAGAATAAAAGGATATTTAATTTTGACAATCGGCAAAATTCTCGAAACATTGTGATGACACAGGCACACTCATATTTCCACCCCTGATTTTCGTAATTTATCACCCTTCTTAGCTCATAGTGTCAAATTTTTAATTTCTTAGCAGGCGTTTTAGCAATATTCACAAAAATATTTCAAAATTCCAACATCCTGTGTCTAGAAAAGTAAGCTTTCTTGGATTTAATTGTATTAAACAAAAATTTTAACATTGTCTAAGTTTGATAAAGTCCTGCCATTACTTCAGGACCACCAAAAATATATTCCAGATTTCTATCTTTTTAAATTTCTCTATAACCTGCTACATACTTACTTTTTGTGTAGAAGTTATTTTCAAAAACCATAAAAGCATAGGAAATTTATTCGGAATATGTAAATATTAATTTGGTTTTAATAAAAATTCAGGCTAGAATGCAATGAAATAAGTGTTTGAGCGCCTAGAATAAACATTGTTTTTTAATAGATAAAAAACAAAACTTATATTTATTATAATGCAATTGTTCTGTTTGATTATTTGTATTATTCTGTTGATAGTTTGAATCACGTTTTTGGATATTATATATTACTCTTAATCAGTTTAATCCAGTAACAATATACATCCTCTTGGTAAAAATTAGTACACACTCGAATCTCTTCATCAATTCTCGATTTTTCTAAGAAGATGATGATGACCGTAATTTAGTGGTTAATATAGGACATGGACCGTAGTGTGACTTAGTAAACACTTCGGTCAAAACGCCATCACACTTTGTGACCGGAGTGCTTGTTTTGGAAACCGGACGAACACGATATGTTATTCCGGAATTATTTCAGAAACTTTTGAAGAAAAATTATATTTCGGCTAATAGGCAAATGTTCGTAATAATTACAGGTTAACGCGATATTTGTCCATGAAAGATTTGAGAAAAACTATATTCTCTTTTTAGTTGGATTGACTTTAAAATCACTAGAATGAAATAAAAAGCATAGAAAAAGCAAAGTATCAATATAGGAACTGACATGCATTTCCATATACCTTCTGCAATATCGATAATTCTATTTATACCACCAAAATTTAAAAAAATGAAAAAATTATAGAAAGGAGTTTTTCAATAATTTTATTGAGAATTTTAACTGTATTCTGTAAATCTCTAGCTGTATTCTTAAAATTTTCTAATTTTTCAATGTAAAATTAGCATATTTGCTGTACTATAATTTATTTATTTTATATTTAATGAAATTTTTATTTACTAAT
Organism: Chrysoperla carnea; assembly: GCF_905475395.1. Classification (NCBI taxonomy): domain Eukaryota; kingdom Metazoa; phylum Arthropoda; class Insecta; order Neuroptera; family Chrysopidae; genus Chrysoperla; species Chrysoperla carnea. The sequence continues at coordinate 35,683,417 of NC_058341.1, forward strand.
TGGTTTAAATATGTTTTATATTATTTACATGATTTTATATATTTCAACATAAATTATTCTGATTTATAATTTTGCAACATACATTTAAATATTATTTTTATAGAATAATTAATTATTGTTATGAATAAAAAATACCTATATAGGTCGCAAGAGACTACAAAATTTTAAAGTCGTAAGATAATGGTAGATTTGCAAGCTTAATTAGAAGAATATTTCTAAAATAATGCTAAAAAACAAAAAGTGCTCTTCCTGAAGGATCACGTCCTTTTTTTATTGTGTTTATTTTAAGACGCTCTGGCAACCCAGGTCGCACGTCCTTATTTCAAACATTTTGCCTCTTGCAACTATAGTTACAATAGTTACTTTAAAATTACAGAAATATTTTTGACAAGAAAATCTGCCTGGTAGAAACTTTTAACCTTTTAATAAAACGCGAACGAATTTCAGCATATAACTATGTGCTTTGGAGCCTAATGAAAGGTGTAACATTCTTTTATTACTCTTTTTACCTACGTCCAAAAAACTTACTGATAACGTCGACCTTGAGATTTTGTAAATGTGTTCTTTATGTTTCCAAATTTCAAATTGAAAGCGATTCGTTTTTTTTTTGTTATTCTAACAGAAATATAATCGAATAACAAATGAATAATCAATTTTTCGAACTTCAATATAACAGGGTGTTCGTATGCAGATTTAATTGCAATTTTTAAGAAGGCGGTCAACTGACACTCAGGATCATCTTTCTATGATACTAACAAAAACATTTATATCGTTTGGAGCTTGGAGGCGAAGGAATTCCTTTATCAAAAATTTTCGAAACCTGTGAAAAGCTTACAGCTTCCGAAATTTTTTTTGCTAGTTGCTAACCACTAAGATACAAAAACACGTATACAAAAAGCCAATGATTAAAATGGTACGCCTGTGGACTAAAAAGATGAATTACCATGATTTTAATGAAATTTTAATTTATTTTGTTCCTGTGAATTATTGTTAAATTTAAATATAAATTTGCTCGTTAAATATCCGTCATATTTAAAATGTCTAGACGTTTTATAAAGCATTACTAATGTAATTTTACCAACTGTATATTATCTGTAAATAATTAATTATTTTATTTTAATAATTTTTATATTTTTTGTTGCTATTCGCTTCATTCAAGTAACCAAGTATACAAAATGTACAGAAACATTCTAAAATTTTAATTGACGCGCTAAAAGAACCAGCTAACAAAAAAATAATTCGAAATTCCACTCAAAAATCAAATATCGATATTAAAATCAATATAACCACGATGTTTTAATCATTTAAATCTCAAAATTTCGTAAAATATGTTTTATGCAAATTTATTCAATCGGAAGTTTAATAAATACGTTTTAATGATTCATTAGTTTTTCTAATTGGAATTTAATTTGCTTAATAATTTATTTTAATCAATAAGATTAATCAATAAGATGTATATAATTAACATTTTAAAAGCACGAAGTAATTAATTAGCTAACAGATATTCAATGATGGATGAATCATTTGTTCATCAAGGAACGCACCTTAGAAAATAATATTACACTATCTTTTACATGACACGATATTATTTATTTATTTTCGACTTTTAGTATGAATTAGGTAATTGATAAAACTTTTTAAATTGCTCATAAGAAAATGTATTAAAATTAACGCCATCTGCAGATATTTAGTAAGATTTAAGCTTTTTGGTGCTGGTGTAAAGTTTATTTGTTAAATTTTGATTTAAAATTAATCCCTAAATAATATTCTTTACAAAAATACGCATTACTTCTACAAACCTCACAATGACTTAAAAACATTGATGTAAGAGTCCGAGCAGAATAAAAATCCATAGAAGAACTAAACTGACGTAATTCACTTGTTCAAATCTTCACTATTTCGAAAAACTATCTCGGTAAATAATACAAAGATTTCAATAATTATTTTATGGACATATCACCACAAAATATCAATGGGCGAAATAAGCGAAAAAAAAACAATGAGCGTCATTCTTACTTTCGAACAACAGCTTTATTCCTAGTAATAGAAGCTTTTTATAATATTTTAAGGACTATGCCTTTTCTAATTTTCGATCTGTTACAATTATTCCAAAAAAATGTGCATAGCCTTTATATCTAGGAATAAAATTGAAAACAAATGTTGGGTTACAAGTATTAAAAGCTCAAAAACTTGGTTATATAATCTTTTTATTTTTTAATCACATTGTAAGTATGCTAAAGAGTTACATATCAAAATATAAATAATATAATAATTTATTTTTAATGTTGTCTTATTTTGATTCAATATCTTTTTGTAAAATGTTTTTAAGTGATATTCACTTTTATATTCTTAGAATTTCGTCTGTCCATCCATCTATCAATGTGACATGGCTTCTGCATGTTGTTCTCATAGTTATTTGTTATATGTTCGTTTTCATCTTATTAAAAGTGCATTGGCAATCAGATTGTGTGCAGATATTTTTAAAAAGAACTCTTCATCACCTATAAGTAGTAAGATTTGCATTAAAAGTAAATTCACGTATTAACAAATAAAATACATTTGAATCATACAAATTACTCAATTTGTAGATAACAATCTGAATGAGAAGAATAAATAAGTTACAAAAGGTCTACCATTCGGTAGAGTCTTTAGGTAAAATGATTTAATTATCATGAGCTTGGAAGATTTTGTATATATTATTTAATGAAATCTTAATAATATTCTGAACATTCCTTCTTGATCTTTCATTTTTACCTTCGAAAAGAAAAGTAGACTTATAATTAACATGAAAGACACATAAACAGATAAATGCCATCATAGCTTTTAATAAACGGTTTAGTTGAATCCAAGGTTGTAACATAAAAAGTGGTCAAATCTGGATGGTTTGCTAGCTACATTTTATAAAATCTATTTAGTTATTTAAGGATTTTATGACTTTTCTTCCCAACCAGCCATCAAGTTTTGTAGTGCGTGGTTGGATTGAATGTCCTAGAAACTTGTAGAACTTTCCAAGCAACGTCTGGCAGTGCAATTTGTATATAAATAGAAAATTACGATACAAATTCATTGTTTAACTTCTTAAATAAATAAATAATTAAGAAATTCAAAAAACCCGGCTGCGTTGAATAAAATCTGAAAGAAAGAAACAAGTCTAGTAGTTGACATAGCAACTTTAACTTTCGGGGCCCATTATTGAGGAAATTTGAGTCGATTCTAGAGTATAATTGTATCCGACTGTAAAACTTGATAGGTAAACTACTGGTCTTGTTTCTTTCTTTTCAGATTTTATTTTACGCAGTCGGGTTTTTGATATTTTTTGATTTATTTTATTTTAGACTTTTTAGTGTCCTGGTACTAAAAAGAAACCCTCTTATTCTATTATATTAAAACTTTTTTAACCAATTGATTATTGCTTATTAAATTTAAACCTGTTACTTATACATATATTTTTGTATTCTACTTTTAATTTCCTTTCTTTTGATACCCTACTCGATAGGTTTGGTTAATTTTAGTTTTATATTAACGTATTTCTATTTTGCACCAAAAAATCGCAATTTTGTCTTTTTTTAAACACCTATCTATGGACACTTCGGTTTTTAAGACGAATATAACGATACCTTACCTGTCGAAGTCCACCAAGCCGTTTTGAAGATACAAGGTAATAAAGAAATTGACAAACAAATATACGTAAATACATACAAACATACATACATTCATACAAACATAAATACTTAAACACTCTTTGACAGTCGGGTAATTAAAATAATTAGAATCATATATTTATCAATTTGATTTACGTACATTCTTACGTACATTTATAAATCTGAAATTTAAAACAAAGACTATGTTGAAATAATCTTAATTGATTTTTGATTTTATGTAAAAATTATCATAAAAATTATAATCTTTAATTTTTTATAAATCCACATTTAAAATAATCCATAAAAATTTGTAAAAACTTTTCTTACTAAAACAATACAATTCTGCCAACAAAAATTAATGAAAAAAAATCTCATTTCTGTCACACCCGTTTTCACAAAAATCAACTTGTCCTGGAAACATGGCTTAAAATTAAAATAGAATAAATAAAATCAAAATTAAAACTACAATTTCATCAAAATGAAATTATAAATGTTATTTGGAACTTGCTTTTACTTAAATTAAAAATTAAAACTCCTTTCTAGGAAATTATTTACCATCCAAAAATAAATATTCCAATTTAAAATTCTGCACAATATTAAAAGATAAATTATGCAAGATAACAAGAGATTTAAAGATGTTTATAAATATTGTTAACAACATTTTATTGACACTTATTGTTTGTTAATAATAAAAAGTTTGTAAGAAATGAAATACAACAACATTTTTCTTGAAATTCTTCAGGTAGATAAGATAAGTGATCTCAACTGAAACTTCTTAAATTATATTCGAAATGTCAATGATCTCCACACTTATCCAAGAACAATAGTATTTATTACATTTACTTCAATAAATGGAATTTCTGTTGCTAAATGGATATCATCTTTTAATGAGCAAAAAAATTTTAACAATTCATGTCGATATTGTCTTTTGAAATAAATACCGGGTGTTCGGATAATATTGATAATGAAAAACTCGGTTGAATTTTGATAGTTTGGTATATATAACTTTTTATTTTATTTTTCTGAAAAGCCCAAATAGATCCACGAATCAGTGTCTGTATCTGCGAACTTCTAGTTAAAGAGATAAATAGAAGTTTCGAAATATCGAAGAACGTATCTAAGAAGACTCTCCATTAAATTAACTTTTTCCATAAAGCCTTCTCCAAACTGACCGATTTTTAAGATTAACGTCTACTTTTTAGCTGTTTCGGGTACGGCACCCGAAAATCGCACTGGAAACATAGCTAAGAACACTCCCCATTAAATTGCCTCAAAAGAAACAAAAAAAATCAAACCGATTTATCCATTTAGGCGTTACGGAACCACAGGCAGACTGACACGCAGACACACATAGCGGTCAAACTTATTACACTTTAAAAATAGACATTCCTCGACTACACAATGTTTACGGCATCATTTTCTTGTAAAATTTTCTTCTTATTTTGATGGATTCTACATAATCTGTAATTTTTTTTTGCATTATTTTACCACTCATTCGGTATAAACTAATTTGAACACATAATTCCTGTGTACATTTCCAATGAGTTTTATTATTTTAAGCATTTAATGAATTCATTACGTACGTTTTAACAAACACGTTTGGTTTTAAAAAATGCTGAGAACTTTCGTAATTAAAAAAGATTTTTAACATATCAAAAACACAAACTTAAATTACTCTTTTGTTTTTAACTATAAAAAGTTTTTTTTAAGTTTGTTTATTCAAAAAAATGCTACAAATTATGTATTATACAAATTTTAGTTAACTTAAAGAGGAAATCGCTATCTGTAAACGACAACAGTTTAAACGATGTTTTCTTGTATAGTATGTACTTTACTTTGATTAATTTTTTTACTTAGATTATTCTACGGGTGTCACTAATTTTCTTTTCTTCTATCGATTATTCACGGACAAATTTCATTTTAATTAATTAAAAATTATCGATATCATAATTAAATCTGTTATCTATTATCTATCCGTGAATGGCTCACCAGCCTCTTTCATGTAAACAATGTCAATTTTTTAATTATATCTAGTATTTCAAACAAGTTATAATTTATTTATTATTTATACATTCAATATATGAAAAATGCATATCATATTAGAAACATTATACATAGTTTGATTAATATTTATATGATTAATAGATTAATGAAAAAATTGATTTTACCAATTAATCAAGTCACTAATAAACCTATTAAAATGATTTATTGTTCTTGTCAATTTTTTAATAACGCTACATAATTATTTAATTTGAAAATTTCGTTTTGTCATGGTTGTTATTTTGTTTCATGGTAAATAGAATGTAGAGAAGGGCAAGAATAGCTCCATTCACTATTATTGCTAGAAGGAGAAAATTGTATTTAAAAAGGTTAAAGAAGTGTCTTGATAAAAGGGCGTATCTTTAAAAAGATTTTTATTCTATTTTAAACATTATATCAACATTATACACTTTTGAATTTGAGATTGTCGATTCAAGAGAAGGATGAACAAGACGTATCTCAAATGATACAAATTTATATTTTAGATTTGACTGGATATTATGATAATAATTTCAAAGTCAAAAAGTGAAACTTTGTCCAAAAAGTGAAATATGCCAAATATCAGTGGCGGATTTAAGGGGAAATGTCCAGTGGGCAAAATCTATTAACAGGGCAATTTTTTAGTCTTCGTTGATGAACTTGTTGCCCTCCCTCCCTTGTGGTGCCCTTACCTACAAATTTGTCTTTTCCCTTGTTAATGAACTTCGTGCCACCATGTCACTTTTACACAAATTGGATTTTCCCCTTTTATTTTAGTCTTCGTAAATGCACTACGGGTCCCTTTTTGCAGTCCTATTTCGAGGGCCCAGTGGGCAATGGCTCCCCTACCATCCCTTAAATCCGCTACTGCCAAATATGCTTGCTTATCTCCGAATATTATAAAAATCTATTTTCCGTTAAAATAACTATGAATGGAATCTAATAATATTCTCATTGTCTTTTTAAACAATATAATCAAAGTATTGTAAAATATTGATTAGGTATTGATGACTGAGTAAGAGTATACTATTTGTATTTGTGTGGTATAAATTAATATAAAAATATTTCATTCAAAAAACGTACAAATAAGAAAAATATGTTTTAAATAAAAAATACGTTAAATGTTTATACAATTGAATCATGTACGCTTCAAACTTTAACATTCATATCGAATTACAAATAGAAAGAATATTATGAATTCATTTTATGAAAATGATAAACAATTTAAAACAAACAAGTAGATCTCTTAAACCATAACGACCCGCAATGGTGTTATATTACCTATATTTTATAAAACAACCCCTATTACAATATCCGATATACATCTTTAGCCATACGGGATAAGTTTTACTTTAGTGCACTACGTTTTGGTCGAAAAACAAAGTTTTTGCCTTTTCTATATAGTGTCCCATAATTTTCGCATTTCGATCAAATTCATCACCTCTTGGAAACTTCCTTGGAGGAACGTTATTAAAAAAGATGTAACTCGTAAAATTTTAAAGATGCAAGAAGTTCTTATAACGATAAAATTGTTTAAACGCCCTTTTATCAAGACTCTTCTTTAATCTTTTTAAATACAATTTCCACCTTCTTGCAATAATGGTGAATGGAGCTATTCTTGTTTTTCTCTATGTGGTCAATTGAAAATTTCGTGATTTTTAGACCAAAATTACTTAAATTTCATTGAAATCAGAGACATGAACTCCGTTTTACGAGATAATTAATTTGTATGATAAATTTAAGTAAACATAAACAAATTAATTAAAAGTTGTGTTTTTATTTGTTTTACAGGCAAAGTCTGAAGAACAAGTTGCATCCGAACGTGCCTGGTTAGATTCTGAACGTTTATGGTTAGTACATCGTACAGGATTTACTGGATGCCGACGAGCTGCATCACATTATGCAAATGGTAATGGCAATACAACGACAAATGGAAACGGTACAAATGGTGGTATTGATGTACAATCTGGAAAGATATCAATACGATTGGATGATTCTGGTGAAGTTCTACAAGTGGATGAAGATGATCTTGAAAAAGTATGTATCATTATTGTATCTACGAGTGTCGTAGGTGTTCGGCAAAAGTTTTTTTTTGGATTTTGGTGGGGAATGTTCGTTGAAGAATCCAGAAAATATGATTTATTTATCACTTTTTGTTAGAGTGCAACAAAACTTTTCAGTCGATTGATTAAAATCTTTGAACATTTTTTTTTTTTAAATTAATAAACGAACCAAATTTAAGTTTTCAAACAGTTTAATTATCCGCAAAAAAAAAATTTTGGCTGAATATTTTCTGATACTCATACATCGTAATATAAATTTTATAATTTTTATCATTCTTTTCTAGGCAAATCCACCAAGTTTGGACAGAGCTGAAGATATTGCACATTTACGTTACCTAAATGAATCAAGTGTTTTACATTTATTGCGACAAAGATATGCTAGTAATTTAATTCATACATATGCTGGTCCACATATGATTGTTATTAATCCAATGGCGCCCCTTGCTATTTATTCAGAAAAAGTAAGTATCAAGCAAGTATATACATCACTATTTCTTATTAGCTTGTCTAAATCAATAAACGCAGATTAAAATAATTAACCATCTCATGCCTTAAATGAGAGAAGTTTCACGTTTGTCCGCTTGTCCTAAGGTTGAAGTATCGTAGTGTCTCGAGATTAAAGTGGTTTTGAAATTTAATATCCCAAGAACCAAAAATTATTATTTACTAACTCTTGTGCAGCGTCATTGTGTTATACTGCCTCCTTCAACTTCGCGGCAATTTCGTTTAGCAAAACCGGATGAAAGTTGACATTTTCCGCCCGATTCAAAATTTTAAATATGTTTCAATGTGAACAACCAGAAGTGGGAGAAATATTTCGAGAACCATAATAATTCCTTGAGAAAAATTATTTACGGAAGCCACTTTATATACAGCACTTTGAAAAATGCACTATATAATTATCGTTTAACCTAGTTGCCAATCCAATTTAAATAAAACTTATGCTGTTCTGGTATTTCCTCTCTGGATAATATTGATCGTACTCTTATTCAAAAATTGTTATTCTTACGAATTCGGTATAAAAATTAGCTTATTGCATATAAGATTTTTTTTAAACTCTGATATTTGTTTTAGGTTGTTTCTATGTTCAAAGGTTGTAAAACTGAAGATATGCCACCACATATTTATTCAATGGCACAATCCGCATATAAAAATATGCTCTCATCTCGTCGTGATCAGTCATTAGTATTTTTAGGACGATCTGGTTCCGGAAAGACATGCAATTTTCGACATTCCTTACATTATTTAGCATTAGCAGCTGGTTCATTAAACAAAGTGATTACAGTTGACAAATTAAATCACATTTGGACAATATTAGAAAATTTTGGTAATACAAAAACACCAATGAATCAAAATGCAACACGATTTACACAAATATTTAGTTTGGATTTTGACCAATCTGGTGTAATTGCATCCGCTAGTATCCAAATATTATTATTAGAACGATCACGGGTTGCACGTCGATTGGAAACTGCAGATCCAACATTCCATATAATGTATAGAATGTTAGCTGGAGTTGAAGGTGTACTTAGGAAAGAATTATTTTTGGATTCGTTATCATCGAATGAAGGAAATGTTTTTATAACACCTCTTCAAAAACACGAAGATAAACAGAGAGCACAATCAGAATTCACAAGAGTGTGTAGTGCTTTTACAGCTCTAGGAATAACAGCGCAGGAACAAAAAATTATTTGGTCTTGCCTTGCGGCTGTTTATCATTTAGGAAGTGCTGGCGCTGTAAAAGGTAAATATTTTAAATGCACAGATGACGATCAAATGGGATCTAGTAATGTTCCAATCCTGCAAGAAAGATTTTTGTTGCTCTAATCTTACAGAGAGCATAATTCAAAACCGAGAAAATTGTTGGATGTACTTAGAAATTAAATTATCCAAGAGATTTTCATTCCCAGCTTCAAATTTTATATTACTCTTTTGTATACTTTTTAGTATTTTTGTATCTACGAGCGAGAAAATAAATTATCCATTTAAATCTGGCACAGTCTTTCAAAATTATCTGTTTTAGAGAGTAAAGCTAAAATCATTTCTAATATATTGACTTTATTTTTAGCTGGATCTTCAAATTCACGATATCAATTTGCAAATCCTCAATCAGCGCAAAGAGCAGCACATTTATTGGGTACAACTGTTGAAGAATTATCACGTATAATATTTGGTTTAGCATCCGGTGGTATGGTTACGCCAAGTGCACCACGAGTACCATTCCGAACGCCTTCACCAACAGATCGTGGTTTTGAAGGCAGTGTTGTAGGATATGATGCCTTAGAAGGATTTTTAGTTGGATTATATGCTGAAGTATTTAATTGTGTAGCGGCTTTAATTAATAAGTATGTTTTTCATTTTTAAATAGAATAAATTTTATCGTATCACTTTGCCAAATTTAGTATGATGTTATCAATTCGAAATATTATTATTTGAACGAGTCAGAAACTATATAAAAATCTATATCGTGTAGTAATATACATTTCTGGATATTTGAGTTATTAAAAGAACTTGCAAAATTGACCAATTTTTTAAAATAAGCAATAGTGGGTATTATGTAAATTGTGGAATGTAAAAGAGGTTATGGATTTGAAACTTTAATAACTATTATGTTAGGTTATTTTGACCTCGATACCTCAATCCTGAAAATTTGAGATATTTAATGTTCGATTCTAAATTTTAAAAAAAACTTAAAACAAGAAAAAAACTTCTTAGATATATATATGAAGACAGGATTCCTGTTTATCTCAGAGAAGATTTCAGTCATCTTCACACTTGTTTTCCAGTAATAATTTTCTTAAACTAGAAACAAAAAGAGATAGAACAAACGAATTCAAACGTTCTGTGATCTTTTATCACAATACGTTGAAGATATTTATTCTTTACATTTAATTTAATTTAAATTTAAATACTGATGAATTTTTTATCATTTTTCAGACAAATTTCGGCCTCAGTTCATACAGTATCATCAATTTTATTAATTGACACACCCGGTTTTCAAAATCCAGCTACATGTGGTCGCCAAAGTGGTGCAACATTCGAAGATTTGTGTCATAATTATTTACAAGAGAGATTACAATTATTATTTTACCATACAACCCTAGTGGCACCCAAAGATCGATATGTACAAGAACATATTGAGTATAATTTCGAGGGAGAAGCTGAACATGAAAATTTAATAAATCCTGGACCAATGGTCAGTTTATTAGATAAAACTGCCCAAAATACAATGGTAAATATTTTCATTAAAATTTGTAATGTTATTTTGTGAAACAAGTGCACAAAATTGTTAATTACCCACCTTAGTGGGAAGGAAACGTTTTTCCGCTCAATCAGGCAATACAAAACTAAAATGAGTTGGTCCTGCGGAATAAGTCGTCTCTTTGTGTACGATTTACTTTGCTATTTGTCACACAGCAAGTGAATACGTTTTCAATATGTATGCTAAAAATTATTATGATTTCTAAAATTATTTTATTTGTAGATTCGTAGTTCACAAACGGATATTAATGATGCTGATCGAAGAGGATTTTTATGGCTCTTAGATGAGGAAGCCATTTATCCTGGTTCTACAGATGAATCATTTATGGAACGTTTATTTACGCATTATGGTGATCGGGATCATCAACTATTGTTACGTAAAGCACCTGGATTTAATCAATTTATTTTACAACATTTACAAGGAACGAATCCAGTTTTGTATACAGCAAATGGATGGCTTAAATCTAGTCGAGAAAATCCTGTTGCTAGAGCAGCAGTTACTGTACTTCAAGAGAGCAATAAGTAAGATATTATTTTGAAATTTTAAATGCCTTATGTGACCAAGAACGTTGATAGAGAAAATATTTTTGGTTGTTTAAAACTTGAATTAATAGAGATTTCTCTCTCTCTTCAATTTTGCACGATTTTCGTGACAACTGAGTCGACGAAAATTAAAATTTCTTTATGACCTAACATTATGAACAAAAGTTTGAACACCCCCTCCCCCTACTTGAATGATTCCTGTGCAGAAGCCAGACTAATGTTATAGAATGCACGTACTTACATAAAAAATCGAATTTCACTTTTGGAAAAAATTTTTATTGGTAATTGTTTCCAACATTTATTCTAATAAATATACTTAATTTCTTAAAAGGATATTATTTCTCAGACAATTTCAGCAATTACAATTATTTTGTTATTTTTATTATTTTAGGGAAGAAATAAGTAAGTTATTTGTGGCAGTACGAGGTCTGGGACCATCAAGTATAAATATGAGCGGCTCAGTATGTGGTATTGAAGGAGCACAATCATTACGACGAGCTTCAAGTATACGTAGAACATTTACTGCTGGAACAGCCGCAATTAAAAGAAAATCAATTTGTTTACAAGTATGTTAATTTTTTTACTAGCATGCTAATTAATAACAAAAATTATTTTATTAAATTTACACATTTTTTTTCCTTGAAGGTTAAATTCACCGTTGATGGGCTTATTGAGACATTACGCAGAACCAAATTACGTTTTGTGCATTGTTTTTTACCACAACACAGTGCTGGAATGTGCGAAAGTCGTACAGCATTACTTTCAGTTCGATCTATTGGTGGTCAAGCTGATGATTCTTTAATTAATTTACCCTTAATAAGATCACAGGTAAATATTTGAAATTTTATTTATTTATTTTTATCTAATTATACGTATAAGGTGCCTGATTTATCCATTATGGTATTTTTCTACATAAAATTTTATTAAATATAGCTTGTGAGGCGAATGTCAGACCGGTGAATTATCTGGGAATATATGAGCTAACTCGTATTCGATTGAAAAGTCTTTAAGAAAGAGAACCCTCCACGTTAGTCTCGTTGGTTCGAGTGGATGAGACTATGAAATCTTATTACAATTTAATTGAAAAAAAATAATGTTAGGTCGTTTAAACTTAGTGTGCTTAAATTTAGTTTAGTAGAGCGAGACCAAGAACAATACCAATACCAAGACTATATTTGACTAGAATCTTTGTCTTAATCATTGATCTTGGTCTTGCATGTATTGTTTGATCTTCCATATGTGTAAGAGCAAGGTCAAAGTTCAACACCAAGTATACTAGGCAGAATCAGTTAATTACAAAAGGACATAAATCAATGTGTAAGACACAGAGCAAAGTTCAATCCTAAGTGTGTAAGATAAAAATGGTCAAATGAGCCTTGTTTTGGCCTTTTGGTATCCATCACTACTTAAATTTCGCAGTACATTTATAATGAACGCTGATCACTTTAGTTTACAAAATTGTTTAGTGGGGCGAATATGAAAATTTAATGACTATTTTAGGGGTTATTGATAATTTTATACCTTTTATGCTCCTACTTTTATTTGGTTTCGTTGATCACTGACGCTGAACCCTATATTTATTTGAAAAAAGGCGAAAATGTTTTTGATTTTGCGCCTGAAAAACAATTTTGTGGAACATTTTCAACAATTTTATGAATAATTAAAATATGACTGCGTGGCATTAATAGAAAAATAACAAAAATATAAAGTTGTCTTTTTAGAGTACCCAAATGTGTGTTTGGCGAGACTAGAATCAACATAATTTGAAGTTATATCCAAATTTTAAAAACCATAAATGTTGTTATTTTAATAAAGTAATATACTTACCATTATGCAATTGTTTCAAAACTCCAAATACATGAATTCTTTGAATAGATTTTATGTGCCATTAATTTTATGCTAAATAACAAATAAATGTAACACAAATAAAAGCAATTTACTTGATTTTAAAAATATAAATTATTATTTCAGTTACGTGGCAGTCAGATATTGGAAGCAACACGCTTATACAAACAAGGATTTCCAGAAAATTTACCATTATCTGAATTCCGTCGTCGATTTAGTTTATTAGCACCAATTTGTACAACACCAACACCAGAACAACAAAATTCATTGAATGAAATAAATACAACGAATGGAGTATTGGATGAGCGTAAAGCTGTTGAAGATATGTTACTTCAAGTGGATATCGATCATATGAGTTATCGAGTTGGTTTAAGTCAGGTAGGTTTTTTTTTTTATACCTATTGTTAAAAAATCCACGTAGAATGATTAAGGCTTCAATTCCTATTTTATGTATAATACTAATTCGCGAATAAAACCAAATTCTAGAGAAAATTTACTCGCTAATTAGCGATTTACCACGTCTAAAATTGTATGTATGCATGCACCTAAAAGGTTCTTTAAACCTTCGGGTGAAAAATCCATATGGCACCCTCTTCAAAGCATACAATTGATTTCATATTTACAATCTTGCAATATCCCTACCTATCAAGGCCTATTGTTGGCTAGATTTGTATATATAACAGGTTAGAATTACTTACGTTTTTCCGCGCATTGTAGTAATTAAAAGCGGTACTGTTAAATTTTCTGATTTGTGAGTAGTTAAATGAAGATGCGTATTCGACATTTGGTTTTTTATATGCGATTGATACTCGATGTTAAACAAGCGATTACTTGGTGGCATTGTGAATAATATTGCAAATGAAACTAAATATCTCTAATATTTTCTTTCGTGAAGTTTAGGCTAATCCAATTCCTTCAAATTTTTTTATTTGTTCATATTTTTTTCGTGGGATGGAATCTTATAGAAACTATTAACAGTTGGGCTAAATAATTGATATTTCATTGATAAGATAGGTTTTGCGACATTAGTAGATAAAAAAAATGCAAAAAAGCAGTGATTTTTCAGCATAAAATTACCAGATTCAAATAGTATTACAAAATATTAGTCCAACAATCCCTTAGATTTTGAATTTAAACACCCTTTAGTTGACATCTCAAGAACGATGAATTGAAGCAAGTCTTATCAAGGGCATCGTTTTCGAAGGGTTCAGATTAGCTTAAAACAATGTTTTCATGAAAATTGGATTTTGAGGATTTTAAGGGGTATCTCGTTGAAAAAATATAAACAGAAATAATATATAATAGATATTAGTAATTAATAGATATTAGTCAAATTTCAAGAAATAAAATAATAAGTTTTGTGAAAATTTGACTCACACTTTTTAAACCAGAGATTAAAAGTTAATATTGTGTATGAGAACCTTTCATCTAGTATCTCAAGAATGAAACGGTCAATAATTTTTTTTTTAACTCAAAACAAATACAAGAATGCTCAGTTAATTTTTTGAAAATAACTTTTAAATCTACTTTTTTTCTGGAATTAAAAAACTTTTTAAAAACACAGCAAAACACAAACTTCTCTATGCTCACCATGTGAATTATCCGAACTTTAATTGAATTTATCCCGAATAAGAAACGGTCAATCGACTTCAAATTTTTATGATAAATGCATTACTATATTCTGAATAAGTATACACTTGATTAGAATTTTCTGTCGATATACCCATGGCGAGACAACAACCTTTACAAGAATTAAATTAAAATTAAAATAACCGCGTCTCATTTTACTCACGTCTCTTCATCAACTTCAAAAAGCTGATGATTCTCAAACAGGTGAAAGGGTCCCCGAGACTTGCAATGCATAGGGGCCTCGCTATGGTTAATCCGGCCCTGGACGATTTAATCTTACTGAAAAATCCTGTATATATCATACAGTTCACTATATAAAACATCTGATGCAAAATTCTTTATTAAAAAACGAGAGTTGAATCGTCTGGCCAGTCAATTATTCATAATTTAAAAAAAAATTAAACATTATGTAAAATATAAGATATTTATCTGTTTATCATGATTAACTTATGTCGCTTACATTATATTAAACATGATTATTTATTTAAAAAAAATTATTTGCCAAACCAATACCGAAAGTGAAATTTATTACACATGTTTATGTGCCTTAAAGCTGTTTTAAAATTTTTATTTGTATTTATAATTGGTAAAAAAAAATTTCTCTTTATACAAAAGAAATAAATGCAAATATTTTATTATATTATTATTATGTATTAAAATAAATATTGCGTTGTTTGGATTGTCAATAATTGAATCTTAATGTGTTATAAGTATAAGGCAATTTTTATGCAGCGAAAAAATTCATTCAACAATTATTTGAGCTAAGTTATGTCTGGTCCCGGTTATGAGACAAACCTTTTTGCAAAGCTTTCTCAGAAAATCACAGGATTCATTTTCTGCAAGAGAGGTTTACAAACCATTTTTATTTCTTGACCTGTAGCTGACCAATTTTGTTGTTTTCCCTGAATCCTTGTTTGGCTAGTATTAAATTTAATCGGGATTCAATAAAAAGCATGAAGCTTCCCCTTACTGTGATTGTATGGAAAATTTCATTATAAATAAAATAAAGAATTGCAAATATAGCATGTTTTATGAGATGCTTTAAGGAGGTTCGCTACCGATTTTCAAAATAATACCGATGTTTTGAAATTTTTGCATGATCAAAGATTGATACCTAAAATGATAGATGTCAAAATTTAAAATAAATAACCAAAATTTTAGGATTCATTATCCATAGAAGTTTATTAATTATTGATTGACTACACGGTTTTGGGGGAAAAAATCTCCAAAGTTTTATTAAAATAATATCGTCCTTACAAATTTACAATTTCTGATGCAATCATTATTTCTGAACAAAACCTTTTTTTAGTTGAGTCATAGGCTCATTATTTAATTATTAATGAAAGTATCTTGATGATCGAGCTGTGCTGGGTATTTTTTTAGTTAAGAAGACACAAATTTTATCACTAATATAACAACTGTTTAAAACGTTAGTACCGATTTGAATGTCCCCGTAATGTACTTTATTTTGTTAAAGCACGATATACATAGATATCACAATAGCTTTTATCAACCAAAACTGACAAAGGCACACGGACTTCACATTATACAATACTTAAAAAGCGAACCACGTACAGTGTGTATACTCGAAAATAGATGTCAGGAAGAGTCATATTTTGCAGTTGAAGTTTCTGTTTTTCTGAAAACACGGATAAAACGATATTTTCTAAAAATAAAACCTTAGCTAGATCGATTTTTCGAAACCCCCAGTATTATTAAATTCATGAAATTAAAGTACTTGTGATTGATGAAAAAGTGTAACAATAAACATAAACGAATGGCACAAAATTTTTTTTTTGGAAATATCGAGAAACTTCTTGGATCTTTTTGAGCGACTTGAAGGAATCAAATCAATATCTGATAATCCAAAGTGAATATTCTAACGATAAATTAAATTTATTTTGAAAAACATGACAGATAATATGTATAAAAGGTGTAAAATAAAAAATGAGAGACTAATTTAAAGTAATTCTGATTCAATTTGTTGCAGGCTAGGACTTTTTTCTAATATCTTATAAATTACATTCAATCATTAAAAAGAATCTTTTTCTTATTAACTTTCTTTAAAGATAGTATTCTTTAGAATATCACTTTTAGTGACAGTTATTTTTTGTTGATTATACAGGTAGGGTTGTTAAAAACATCGTTAAATCAATATAAGGCGGTAATTGTTGCTGAAAGGAACTTTTACTTCTCTTGTAACATTAAAATGAATGACATATTCCGTCTCATAATCATCAAATACAAATATCATTATCTTGAATGTCCGATGTCTTAAATCTCTGTTTTTAAATTTAAAATCCGACAGAAATATTATCATCTTTATGGTAAACTAATATAAGTCTAAAAAAATTGAAAATTATTCACCACATGAAAAATTAAAAATAATCAAACACGATTATTTTATTGGAGGGGGTACGGAAAGAATAGTGTGAACAAGGCAACTATAAAGTAGACTATTGTGGTTGTAACTAAAACAACTATATTAGAAGTACTAGCTGTGAACTACCTGCCTCGCTGGGCAACTTCCATTTTAAAAACAAAGATTATTGTGTTATAACCTTCACTTCATGTGCCGTCACTTATCCTCTTTTTGTTCACAATTTCGTCGATTTATTTTGGTGCCGAATCCTATTTTTTTTAAAACAGCGCATATTATTCGCTGATAATGAAGATTTCTTTACGTACAATAATATTTCAAATCGGTTGAGTACCTAGTACCTACACCTATATCTTGAATGCTGTTGACCGTAGGCTTTTTGCGAACACAAAAAATGTTGATCCCCTATTTTCACCCTCTTTAGAGTAAAATTTTCATAAACTTTGAATGTAATATTTATTGATATCTACCTAATCAAAAGCCTAAAAAATAAGTTTCAAGCTTCTAGTTTTAAAAATGAAGTAATTTCCATACAAACTTGCATCCCCTATTTCAATCCCTTACAGCCCTTTTATCGCATTAAAAAGTAGCATATGTCCTTTCTCAGGCTCGATCTCTTTACCAAATTTCATTTAAATCGGTTTAGCAGTTTAGGCGTGATTGCGTAACATACAGACAGGCAGGCATAGTTATTTTCGCATTTATAATATTAGTGTGAAATCTCTTTTGGCACAATTTTAGTTCATATAATCCAAAATTTTTTGACAATATTCTAGCGGAGGAGCATCTTTCGATTGAATAAATGTTGACAATTACATACAATATGAATATGTATCCCCATTGCGAAATGTCAATTTCAAACACTCCCAGATGAACTATCGTTTCGTCAATTCAAACAGTCTGTTGCACTTGCACCCAGCGCATATTAATATTAAATAATGCTTCTTCAAATTAATTGAGATTAAAATTTATAATATTTGATAACAGATAATGATAGCCTTCGGTTCGCTTAGGGTATAAAATTCCATGATAAGAAAGAACGTCATCGATGGTAATTCGACGGGTTATTCATCTGATACATAAATAAAATATTCATATATCGGAAAATTTTCAATTAAAATTAATATAAATAATATAAAAACTCTCTCATTGTGTGATAGTCATTTTATTATTATTTTATAATTGCAATATAATTAAAATAATATTACTTTACTACCACACAGATTGATTTCTACTGTTTTAAGTTAAAATATATCTTAAGGTATTATATGTTTGTTTGATATTATTACTTATACTTATTTGTTGTTTGTATATAAAAACATTGAACAGAACAGACAAACAGAGATCATGAACTTGTTCATCCAGTTTTAGATAAATAAAATATTTTATTTGGATTAATTTATATAGACGATTTATACAATTTATGCGATTATGTCCAACAAAACAGTACTCAAACAGTCTTTAAACGGCTTACTCAATTCGTCATTTCGGTACTCTTGTATAATTTTTATTATCATCGTATGATTGAAAATTAATATTACTTGTTATAAGGAAGGCATTATTACAAGGCTGAAAGAAATTAAAATCATCTGACAAACATGAAGAAGAAAACCCTACACAATCCTTATAGAAAAAGCTCTAAAAAAGTGAGCTGGCAAGAATACACAGTAGAAGACCCACCTACTTTAAAAGAAATGCCTAAAAATAACTCACATATTTAATTTAAAAAAATTATCTCCTCGTTTTATTCAGAATAAGCGAAGATCTCTCCATAATATTGGCAGATGACAAATTTCTACTCTCCATTCACTGAAATGAAATGGTGTCAAGTCAATTTTCCAACTAATATTTCCAGAAAAATAAAACAAATTGATTAAAATGAACTTTAGTTGCTTCGAAGGTTTCGTTATTACATATACAATTTTTAATTGAACTACTTTTAACTTTAAAAAAGAAAAAAAGACCTGAATTATTTCCAATTTAAATCTAAATTAATTTTTACTGGCCTAAAATAAGAGAAAGTCCTATCGATTTTCAAGAGAGAATTCTGATTGTGACTTAGATGTCATTGAGCTCCGTTTGCAATGATCCTTTCTAAAAGTGAGGGAGGAAACTTTTTCAAGTAATTAAAAAGAAGTAGGTTGTGTGTCAACTCTCACACGGAAGCCAGAAAAGAAATTTTACCATATTTTTCATTTATTATTAGCAGTTATCCACCGCTTCGCTGGGGGTAATTTCAACTTAAAAAACAAAGACCACTGCGTTATAGCTTGTAATTTAAATCAAAAGCTCTGAAAGGAGTATTGTTAAAATAACTTTTAAATAACAAAATAATTTTCTATCCCTTTTTAACCTAGTTAGGCGATGAGTTTCAGTAACACGTTTTCCATCAATTCTGTTAAAGAATGTTTTTGTAAAATTTGAAGTAGATTGGATCAAGGAACTACGTTGTCCCATACAAACTTTGCCTCTGTTTTCAGCTTCTTAGGAGGTGAAAATAAAGAATATTTTCATATAAATAACACTCCCTCCAAGTTTTAGATCTCTACAATCAGCGGTTTAGACTGTGCGTTGATCCGTCAGTAAGCCATTCAGGACAAAGCATTTTATATGTATAGATATAGATATCATCTTCTGAGTTGTTTTGAGCCTTATTCATGCTTAACATGTACTACACCAGCCAATCACAACAATTAATTTATCCAGTATCCTGGGTATATTGTGTGCTGAATTAGTTAACGCTTTAACCGAGACAGTAGAGTTGACTTTCAAGTAATTAATTAGGATCGAAATGGGAATGATTATGAATTGTATTAAATTTTGGGAGTATTTTGGATGGGAAATAAAAGATTAATCTTTTAAAGTGTTCTGTAAAAAGCATTTATGAAAACAATGATCTATATTACAGTCACTCGTTGCATACACAGCTCAGTCTGTATTTTTTTGCAGTTAATGAACTGTTTATATTATAAATGTATTATTTTACATTTTAATTTATTATCATCTTCATTCACAACAAAGTCGTTTAATTCGATATAATTTTTAATAATACTTTCTCTGAAATATAATGATTCTGCAAGATAGTTCTAGTCTATCGAGCAAATTAAATACTTACTGCCTACACCCATTTATCATGTGGGTGAGAAATTAATGTAATCATTATTTATTATTTATGTACTTGTTTTTACCATCCTTATGCCGTGCTTAGAAATTTTCTATTATTAATTAATAAAATACTACACGTAAAGTTACCCGACGTTGCATGGATTACTTTCAAAGATTTTTAGAACATTTGGTCTTTGGCTTAAATAATCGGTTTAAGGAATATTCACTTTAAGGCAGTACAAGCACCAAGGCAATTTCAGATTTAGGTTTGAAATTATTTGTACCTTATTTTCAACTTTGATGACAAATTTTGTTATAACTTCATGAATGTAGACGAAAAATAAAAATGAAATTTTTCGATATCTGCCGTGGTTTTTCGAAATATTGAAAGCTAAATAATATTTTCGATATTTTGAAAATTACTTTAGATATGTGAAAATTACTCTTGTTAATTTCCACCGACTAGTTTTTCAGAAATCATTGAAAAAATATCATCGATCTACCGTTTTAGCATAAAACCAATGTTAAATATGTCTACTTTTGAAGTTTTTTAAATAATCAGGCAACCACTCCCTCACCCCCTTTAAAATTTCTGAATTGATTTAGACTTAGTCCAACTTCATATAAAAAAGTCAAGCTTTTTATTTATGCCTTGGTGCTCGTACATCCTTGGACTGTAAGATATGGTTATAGAGGCTTCTTAAAAGTTTTAAAAACTTTGTAAAACTTTTTGCATCATATTTCAAAATAACTTGCATTTATCGTTTGAATACTCATTTTTGACTTTAAGGCTTTGTTCTCTTTGAACCTCTCTCAAAAATTTAAGTTTCTCATTCCAAAATTTCTAGAATAATTTGCTATATCTGTACATTTTCCCCTCGCTCCCATTGTTACTTTTCGAGTGTATTTTAATATATTCAGAGACATTGTAGTGCTTCTTTTTCAACATTACTTATGCTCAAAGTGAAAAATTATTTAAACAATACTTACTGCATGCTATGCATCTTTGACTTAACATAGCATTCATAATTTTCTTAAAAATAAAGAATTTTATCATAATTTTTGAAATTTGAAAGTCCTAACTAGCAAAATCGGGAAGTAACGCTGCAAGTATTAGTATGCGAAGAAAAAAAAGGAAGTAAAATTTGTAGAAAATAATTTCTGTTCATTTCACTATCTTATTATTTTATCTATTAGTCTATTGTCAACAGCGTTTTTGGCAATTTTTGCAATTTAATTATCTTGCTTGTGAATATTAGACTTAAAGAAAGATTGATAATATGATGAATTGCCTAAAAATTCTATAGAAGCAACTCATTTGTAAAATATGGACTACCTCTGCTTTCAAAAGTTGATTTAATAAAAAAATTTACCCTAAAGTAACGTGTCCCTTTATTTTGCTTTACCAAAAAAGAATCGCTTAGAAAAGTGAGTTAATAAAATAATAATTTTAAAGATAAAAATAATTTTACTAAAAATGAAACTTTAGATAAACAATAGTTCGTCAAAATTTCTTTTTTCTTATACAATCAATCATTTCAATAAACTTATTCCCATATTCTAATCGTATTTATGAATAAATAAATCGAAATTTATATAAAAAAAAATTACTTTTATTAGTTAAAATATAAATTGTATAGATTTAGAAGTATATATTTAAAAGATTAGAAGAGATAAAATCTTTTTTTATACTTTTAAATTGTCAATAAATCAAACTATTTATTGTTCATTTCTTTAATAATGACTTGTTCTAGTAATTGGATTTTTGATTAAAGTCATGCTTCCTAGAATGTCTTTTACAATTCATGATCAATTTTCTTATGAATCGTTTTTTTTTCTTTGACAAGAATCATTTCTTTTTATTGACAAAAATAATCAATATTTTAATTTTCCCATGAATCAATTAAAGTGATTTTTGGATATTTAATACTTTATTACAATTAGTAGGCTATACTTTCAAAGAAATTTAAAAAAATAAGTAGAAAGTGTTAAACATTTTTAATAATTAAGTCAGATCTGGGTTTTGAGGGGGATTGAGTATGCAAAAAATAAGAAACTAAATCTTTTGATTAATTCGTATACTTGAGACACTTGGGATCCTAAAGAGTGATAATTGCCGCATTTACCTTCAGCAGTTTTGATTAGGTAAAATAATATAGTCCGCCTAATTTACTTTTCTATTCAAATTAAAAGACCCCGGAGAAATTTTTTCAAAATTGAGTCAGAGAAATATTGTAATTAACTATACCACCTTTTATCACAGCATTATGAAAAGATGGCCGTGTTTGACTTCCAAATTGTTACAATTCCACCATGAATATTTAACAAATTCTTTGTATAGTATTTTCATTTAAATGTAATTTGTTAATATAAAATTTGTAAAATATTTATTATTGGAATGTAAAGCAGTTAATCATACTATTTTAAACTATAACAGACCAACCATGTGAATAACATTTTGTTTTGCTACTTATTTAGAATTGATAACAATCCTTTACAACTAACATGGTGTCAATTGTTATTTATACCGTTACAAATAAAACAAGTCGTGGTGTATATGAAATTGAGAAACCAGATTAATAACTTTCTGGTTTCAAGACTTAAATTTGTATATATTTTTATCAAAGTCATAAAAATTTGGTAGAAAACACGAAGGGTTTTAGTAATTAGTAAATTTCTTCCCACGATTTCTGCATCAATAAACGAAGAGAATTTAAAGTATAAAATTTTGATTTAAAAAATTGTTTACCACAAGAAAAGTTTTCTTGGTTGGACTCAACTTCTATGGTTAATTGGAACTATGTTCCTTATCGCACGATATTTGTTTGCTGGTTGGGAGTTAAAACCAAAAAAACTGCAACAGACGCCAAAAGTCGACATTTAGGTTACCTAGGAAACTAAAACTTCTTAATCGATTCAGGTTGCCATGAATTTAGAAAAAATGCAAAAATCTTTTTATAACAGTCAATTTGTTTTTATTGTCAAAATTTTATATTTTATCATTTAAAAAAATTGGAAGTTATCAGAAGTTAAAGAAAACAGAGATAATTTAAAGTAAGTACAATGCAATTTTTAATGTACTCACATATTGGGGTGACTACCAAATCAGAAGAATATCTTTTTTAAATTAATACTATAATTATTTCATACAGTAAAAACTAAAAGTAGCTATGCAATTAAATTTCTTAAAGAATCAAACTGACTTCTAAAATTAATACCTTAAATTTTCAGAAAAATATTTTGTAAATGAAAAAAGTAAGCGCTACATTTATAATGTATCAAGGTACGAAAGGAATATAGTTCCTATCGAGTGTACCACGACACCTCTCGATGTTTTTTTGTAATTTAAATCGTTTTAAAAATTTTACTGAGCAAAATAAGGTATGCTTTTTTGTTGCAAACAATCAACAAGGGGTTTTAGGCAGTAATTACTTAAGCTACCCCCCTCCCATATTGTACGTTAATGAATTTAAATTTATTTATCTTTGGGTTTTTTTTGGTTCCGACAAAACAGTGAATAGTATACTCAATGTCACAAAAAATGCTCGTTTTAAAACATTCTAAGTGTTACTATTATAACATAACATATGATGCGTACGCTTAGAATGTTTTAACTGTGGCACTTTTTCTGACAGTGAGCGCTTAGAATGTTTTAACTGTGGCACTTTTTCTGACAGTGAGTGTACATCAATGTACATTAAACTACAATATGAATGTCATTAAATGACTTAAATTTTCGGGATAAGGATCATAACTTTCGATCATAAAGTTAACAAAAAAAAAACTGATTAATGATTACCTCCGAGTGTTAGATTATTTGAAATGAACTATTTAATATTATTATTATTTATATTGATTGATATCTGACAAAATGTTTTAGAAATGAAAGTGCGTAATGTATATATATTTTTAATTACATATTATAACCGTCCGTGCCGCACCTATGAGAAACAAATAAATATTTTATACAAAAATAATTGCTGATTTAGATTTAAAAAAACGATGTGCCTAAATACACGCTATCACGATAATGTTTTCTTATTATACAGGGTCTCTCTAAAATGTCTTTAAAATAATCCGATGGATTAGGAAATAGACCCGGAAAAAATTTCTGTAATAGTGACGTAGAATATGGGGTGTTGTTTTAGTTATTAAAATCCAAAAACAGATAATTCTGGTAATTCTTTATTAATCTCATCATTTGCTTGAATTTCATAATTTTATTTTTCGTTGTTCATTAAAGGAGTATTCTGTATTGGCATTAAAATATATTGACAAGTACCTTCAAAGAAAATTTATTTCCATGGTAATTAAAGTTTTAGATGTTTTATATGAGACGACATAAAAACTTACGTCAGCGTTTGAATAGACATAATAAAATAATAATAATTCGTACACGTAATTCAAACAAATGAGTTTATTAATTTTTTTTTATCAAAATTTATTAATAACTTCTTCTATTTTAAAATCAATTGATCTGCTTAAGAATAATAGATTTTGGTTCAATGTGTTATTGATTTCGGCAAATCATCATATTTTAAAAGAGTTAATTGACCTATTAATATACTTTTATTCAAAAATAACATTCAATTACAATTAATAGATTATTATCTCTTTGCGGTAGTATTGATAAAAACTTAAAAACTTCTTGCGCTCGATTGATTTTTTTAAGTTGTATTTCATCGTTTTAAAAATGCACCTTAGCAATACTCTAAATTACGATCAAGAAAGAATTGAACCTTCCCGTGAAACTCCCAATCAAATAAGCTGTTTCCGATTAACGCAAACAGCACAATGAGATACGCGGTGGCGTTCGTTTTTATTAGTAGAGATTACATTCTAGTGAATAAATTTTTAACTGCATTTTTTGCACTTTTTATTAATAAATTGTAAATTGATATAATAAGTTTTTTAATTGAATACTTTACAAAAATAGGTAAAGGTGGTTTTTTGAGTTGTGTACAAAATAAAACTAGAAGCATTATTAAAAAAACTTTTTTAATAAACCATAAAAGTTTAAAAAGATGGTATTGAAAATAAAAAATCATCATAGACCCATTCAAAGTGAAATTTTATACTTGAGATACGAATAATTAAAAGAAATCAAATATGGGAAAAAGAACCCAAAATTTCGTAATCCGCGCCGATGTTTCAAAAACCAAACTTCCAAAATCTTAAAAGCTTATCATATAAATTTTCCTCTTGAAGCTCAGTTTTAAAAAAATTGCCTTATCTCGATAGGCCTTTTAGACTAGAAGTTTCAAATATTCTTTCTCTTCGAATGAACGAAGCTTCAAAAATTGGATCCCCCTTAACTAGAAAGCTCTGTGATTTAAAATCTAGAAATATGATGAATTATTTCAAAGATAATACGTTAATTAAGGACGGGCAGGGCTTAGATCAAGCGCACCTTATCGTGTGGGTTTTCGCTTGCATTTATAGATCCCTATAAAATAAATAAATAATGTTAAGTGACATTTTCATGTCATATTTCCAAGTTTACCCCATCCACATAAATAATATTAATTATGAAAAATACTACATTTAATTAAAACATTTTACAATTATTAATAAAATTATTGATTGATATCAGTAATAAAAACATTTAATATAAAAATTAATTAATATTAATAATAAAAATATATATAACAAGATTTAATAGCTTTATCAAAACATAATAATAACTAGTTAACGATATAATTTTTAATACCTATTAATAATTAATTTAGAAAATATTACATTAAAAAAAGTTATTTTAAATTTATTCGCTAAAACCCGTTGAATTAATTCTTGTCTCGTGTAATGTAGTAGGTTTCAAAAACTAAACTTTACAAATTGCAAAAGAAAGGAAATATTGTTAAAAAAACATGTAAACAATTTATGATAATGATCCAAGTATTATTTTTTATTTAGATTTTGGCATGTGGGCTCGAAAATAGTATAATTCTGCATACTTATTTCGTGCCATACTTATCTAACTGTCATTTGGAATCATTTTCTCGAGTAATGTTAAACTCTTACTTCATGAAAAATTTATTTTTTTAAATCGAATATAGTTTTTTAAAATAAAAAAATCTTTAATATCCTTACAACTTTAAAACTCTTGGCCAGTACCAACAAAAATTATATTTGCGAAATCTGCAATTTTGTCAAAAATTTGTATCACTCAGAAATATTTATTTCTATTTGTTTTTCTGTTCAAATTTGCTTAGAATATCGAAGTATTGGGTTTATAAATAGCAGATCCTTAAAATTTCAATGTAGCAAAATTTAAAGTCAGTAATGTCAGTAGATGTTATTTCTTTTCAGAGCAGCTTTGCAATTCATCATAACAAAATATACGCTTAAAAAACGCTTGGTTATTATGCGAAAGTTATATAAAAATTCGAAGTTTGTAAGAAAAAAATAGTCAAATTTACTTTTGGTAAAGTCATGGTTTTGTTGCGACAATGAATTTATAGTGGAAATTTGAATGAAGTTGTATTATTTGCATAATTGCCATAAGTTGAATTTTCGATTATTCAAGCTCATATTTAAAATATTCCCGTTTTATTTAATTTTCAAAACGCATTTTTCTTGCCAGAAAATCCTTCCCATAAAAAACTGTACTGAACTGTTTTTTGCCAGCTGAAGTTATCGTGAAATTATTATTCGAACAATAGAGAAAACTTATTGTAATAAAAATATAAATTTTGAATCTCTAAAACGCCCAATTTAATTTATATTTTTTATGCCTCAAGTTATATATACATATATAATAGAAGGCCCACTAAAATTTTTAAAAGAAAGTGAGTGCAGATATGAATCTTGGCAAAAGACAGGATATACTAAAAACTATCTTTTAAGAAATTTAGTTAATTAATTGCCAATTTTAAAAACAATAATATTAAGAAAATATATTTGAATATGAGTATACTTTAGACTGTTAAATATTTATGAGAATATAGTTTGAAATTGACATAGCTGAAGGCGCCAAGAATACTATACCTACTATATAATAATCTGGCATTAATAATAGTAGTAAGTAAGAATAAATGAAAAAAAAATTACAAAACATTACTCTTAAAAAGTTGTTTGTTGTATTTTTTACACACAAAAAAAGTTTAATAATATAGGTGTGGTTTGTTTTATTTTTAATAATATTGATATTGGAAGACATCAATTTATTATTATTGTCTAGTTTGTGTGATGTGGACATCACAAAACTTCCATGAATATTTAAACCAACCATAGTGCAGGAATATATGTTGTTTCGAGATAAAAAAATTATAAAATTTCGATAGCCCTTCGTTGAGTGTAGAACCTTAATACCAATTCGTTGAGTATGATTTATAATTTCATAGATACTATGCTCAATTTTTTTTTTTTTTTTTTTTTGCAGACATTCACTTTATGGGCAAAGGCCCAATGTGATACCCTGTTTGTGTTTTATCACCTTTTTTACTGACTGTTCCTTCTTCCTCAGTTGTTTCTCCTTCCTGTCCTTCCTCAACTCCTCAATTATTTTGAGAGGCTGAGACTTTTTTAATACATATAAGTACCATGCACTACATTCATCACAATCGTTAATTAAATTAATTTTTGCTGTGACGGCGAGAATTAAACCCGCTTCCTTTACTGGGAACTTAACCAACTGGGCCAAAAGGTTGGGTGTTTAAATAATGTCCTTCAATTTTTGTGATTAATTACTAGTTCGTTTTACAATATTACGGTTAAAGGTAAATGTTTTGGAATTAGCAGGGATATCGACTGCTGAAAAAAAATATTTTTAGTTTTCAAATTCTTAGATGTGTATCTCTGAAACTAAGCATTGCGCTTTAAAGCTTTTTTTTTTCGTAATAAGCATATAGGTTGGGCCATTTTAATATATTATGGATAATAGTTCATTTTGTATTTAACAAAATTTACAGAGTTTGATGGGGGTACTCATGTTCTGACATCAGATTGAACCTAGTTCTTCGGGTTGCTTTAATAGTCAATTTAGATTCTAAACGGTAATTTCGGAGTAAATGCGACTTAAAAATATGGCATTATCGATAAAACGACCTACAACTATCGATAAACTTTAAGCGTGATTTCTTTCGATTAATTGCAACAATGACATAATTTTAAGTCGCATTTCCTCCGAAAGATAGCGATTTTCGAAAAAATGTTTTAAATAAGAAATGTCAGTTTTTTTTATGAGGATCAACTTTCTAATTTAAAGTGTTATTCTATCTCTTATATTTAAGGATCTAAATTGACTATTAAAGCTATTCGGAAAACTATGTCCAATCTGATGGCAGAACATGATGCCCCTCACCAAGCCTTGCAACTTTTCTTAAAGCTATTTTTCATTGGATAACTACAAAACGAGCTAATAACCATAATCGATTAAAAACGAACACCCTGTATATGTTTATAACTTTTTATTTTAAGCTATTTAAAAGTGATATAAATCGATTCTAGGAAGACTTCCTTTTCACCTACTAAGCAACGACATTAAATATTAAGAACAATAAATTTAAAACAATAAAAAATATAGAATTATGACAATTTTAAACAATTATAATAAACATAATTACAGCATTAAACTTTATATTTATTTCATAATAATTATTGAAACTGTCTGTGAACAAAACAAAAAATAATCATAATCGGAAATCAAAACTACATTTTAGAGGATATGAGAGAGTATTATTATTAAATAATCTTATTAAAGGTTTTTTTTTTTGTATTACTTGAATTTCAAGTTCATTGACCATGTTTTTTTTTTAAAAGATCTTTTCCCCATGGATTTTTATTATTCTCTCTTATTAGCTACTTAATTCTTGTGACCAGATCAGACTGACTATCTTGTTTTTGTTTGTTGTTTATCTGCTGTTGCTATTCACTTTCATTTTTTAAACAGGAAGGTGTATCATTAATAATTATTAATATGTTTTATAATTAATATTATTCATTGCTTATTTTGGAAACTTAACTATTATTTAGTAATTAAATACTTATTTAATTATAATGTAATAGATGTTTTTCTTTTAAGTATTATCATGTTTTCAGGTAAATTAATTTCTTTCCAAATATTCAAAAAGTAAATTTTAAACAAGGCAAGTGACCTCTCGACGAGTATTGACTTTTAATAAAGTAGTTGACGCTCGCGACTTCGTGCATGAATTACAAGCCTATATCGGTATTATCCGGAAATTGTTCCCCTATGCTTCCTACTTCCATTTGCCTTATGCTGTACCATCATATCTTCTGCTTTTAGTCTTATTTTCATTAAATTCTGGACACCATAGCGATATCCTTCTTAAGTTTTTATAAACTACAACGCAGTAAGTGATAGGGCTAGCTCAATTTATGCTGGACCTTACAAACAAAGAGAATAAAAAATATTACGTATGCATAAATATGTTATATTATCTATTCTATTTGTTTGTAAGGCCCAGTCTAAATTGAGTTAGCTTTAAAGAGCTAAAATTTAAATTAAGAGTATAATTCAGTTAAATATAGGTAACTTAAATAATCATTAAACTCGAATAACTAAACAAATGTGAATAATATGTACTTGAAAAGACTAAAACTATTAGAGATATGAGGTATGTAAATGTATAAGACAGAACACTCTGTTGTGCAGCGTAATTGCTATTTTCACCGATAGCCAAGCAGCGCTAAAATCCTTCAGCTAAGTCTACCGTACTTCAATGGTAGCACTGGACTGCCGAACGTCCCTAAACAAGCTGGCGTAACAAATGAAGGTAAACCTGGTGAGGGTACCTGGGCACAGAGACATTTCGGGAAATTGTGAAGCTGACGAGCTTGCTAGAAATGGCACAATGCTGCCGGGAGTTCCATTTGCGAGCTGCAAGTTGCCCCTCAAAGAGGATATCTTAAAAAATGTCAATCATAGATGAAGGGAGGAACGTACTTGTGGTATTAGAATACAGATATGGTCTGAGTACAATCCTAGGCGTTCCGAAGATCTTATATCAATTGCATGGACCTCTATTAGCAAAATTGTTGCGGCTTCTACAGGACACTAGCTAGGTGGCAGGCACGCTGAATGCTTGGGCCTGACAGTGTATCATGATTATTGCAAAAGCTGCCACAGTGAGGAGAAGGAGGAATCGATGTCCAGCTCTTGCCATGAGGAGATGAACTGACTTGATCCAGCCCTTGTTTGACGACCTCTCCGACCGAAAGTCGATTGACGTCAAAGCACTCCTGCTGTTATCAAACAGGTTCAAATGATTCATGGTCCTAGTGTATCCCATCCCAGGACAGCCACTCTGACCGAACCTACAATTAGAGGCAAAATTTCTTTCAAAAAAAATTTTTTGTTGGATACACGATTTTTTTTAATTACCGGAAAAGTACACAAATTTTGGCTTCCAAAAGTTAAGATTCCTTCAGAAAATGCAAACAATGATTTAAAGCATTTACAGTTGGGTGTTATTTTTCAAGAGGCTAAGCAATACTTCGAACACAAGAGTTAGTACTTGAATAAGGAAGATATAGATATATATTCAACCTTTGTGTATGTTTTAATATCTTTACGTGGGTTTCTATAAAAAAAGAAACAAATAAAATAACTAGACAGTCTCATAGTAAAATAAGAATAAAAATAATATAGAAAAGATGTAATTACTTCTGTTTAAAGAGTGATGATGCTGCTCTTTGAGAAGATGTGTGTATGCATTTAACACCTGTATTGTGGTTTCGTTAATAGAATTCTATGCACAATGTCTTCTTTTTCCCATCAACATTAACGCAACGTGCTATGTATACATATGTTGATAGCTTTAACTATCATATTTTATTTATCTTATGGACATTAAAAAATAAGTTATATGACTCTTATTCAATTTCATTTTAAAGATATTTTCTTAGCGTTAGAATAATATAATGAAAAGAAAAGTGGATATAAAATATATGATTTGTGTCTTTTTTAATCTATTTTTGAAAAGTTAATAATCATTTTAATTATCATTATTTTTTATTTAATTGCACTTGGATATCGTAAACTTGGATTATTTAGCCACTTGTTTCTTTTCATGCATCTGCATCTTGAAAAAATAATCGATTATGAAAATAATCGATTAAAAATCATTTTTCACAAGACAATCGATTTTAACATCTCAATCGATTTATTTTTTTGTCTGCAATTGGCAACCCGCCCAACCGATCGACAAATTACCAATAAAAGTGATTAACCTCTAAATTTTTTCTCGATTTTTGGTAATTATCATTATTGATAGATAGTTATTAATAAATTAAAATTTATCACACTAATCGTAACATATGCAAAAGAAAAAAAGCAGGCATTCTCTCAAATAATAGGTAAACAAATCGCTTTATTGTAGAAAAATCGATTATTTCCAAATCGATTATTATTGAAAAGAAAATTTTTACTTGAGAAATCTAATTTCTTTCAATACATAATACTAATACTTCATAAGGCTGGAAATAGAAGCTTCACAAATCGCATTGCCAATCAATCATTTTGTCATTGTATCTTGTACTTAATATGTGGAAAAGAACGGTGGCTGCAAAGAATGATTTTTTTGAGGGATGGTTGGGAACTTCGTCTATTGTGGGGCCCTGGTCACTTGCCCAGAGCGCCCAGTAGAAAAGGGCCTGTTTTCCTTCGGCAATAAATTTTTTGAATTGTATTGTTAGCGGAACTAATTTTGTATGTAAGAGCTTAGATGATTTGTGCCATTTCGATTATGGTATTAATAAAAGGCAAATGATTGTAATAAATGTCAATCATTCAATATCAATAAGTATTTAAACAAATATTATTTCTCATCCATTAAATTGAATATAAAATTTTAATCTTTTGTTTTCGTGGGATATTTAAAATTGCTACAAATTATTATTTGTTTAAATATTCAATTTATTAATAATAAATTTCACAATCTTGTACATAGACCAAGAGCTACTAATAAAAATTGTATGCCGATTGAATTTTCAATTTGCATATCGTTGTTGTGCCCCCTCTCTCTCAAAAGAAACAATGTCTCACAAGAAACAATTATTTATATTACTTATTCGTAATTCAGCTCATTAACGAAGTACTAAATCTCATTAGCGCGTAACGTCTTAATCCCTATATATTATAAATGTTATAGTACTAACGTTTATTTGTTGGTTTGTTTGTAACGCTTTCATGCAAAAACTACCGAATGGATTAGAATGAGACTGTACAAAAATATAGCTCATCAGAATCAGAATAACACATTAGCTATAAAAATATATTTAAAAGAAAATTAAAAAATGAAATTTAATCTGACATTTTACTGCACCATCTATGATCATTATCTTGAACCATAAATTAAAGATTTCTGTAAAAATTTAAATTAGTAAATGTCAAACAATTCATGGCCATCTTATTTCTGACATACCAAATGAATTATGACTATTTCACACTTAATATAATTGAAAACTGTGCATATATTTAAGCTGTGAAAAACAATTCATTCGAGTGTTATTGAAGGGGGATAAGTTGGCTGAAGAGAGGTTGAGGCTATAAAGCTAGTTAATAATAAATTTAATTTAAATTAAAATTGGAAAATTGTTGTAAATCCGATTTACATATGCTATTAGTATTCTTCTCAGCCAACTCTTTCATTGGATGATACCCATATCATGGGCCTGCATAAAACTAACTAATACTTCATATTTATTTAGAGTGACTTCACTTAGCTTACCATGTTTCATCCAAACTTAACGTGTTTGCAAAATTTGAATCCGTTGAGGAAAACTTTGCTTTAAAATTCAGTTGTAAGATTTAATTTAAATAAAAGCTTGTAAAAACTCTGATACATACTATTTGCTCGACACAAAGTTTTTGTTGATAGCTGCCTGTCTAATTAAACTAGTCGATATTATTTGATAATAAAAATTATACATAATTATATATTGTACATTGTTTGGATATCAAAATATTACAAAAGAAATGCATTAACCAGTAATAAGCTGGTTTTTTGTCTATTTTTTTATTAGAAAGTAAACTTCCAATGATTTGACATCGAATTTATTTTTATGAAGTGAAATTATTATTTTTGAATTATTTTCTTTATATAAATCAAAATTCTAGTTTTAATTGTCTAAAATGACGTGGATATATGTCTGATAGTTATCTATGAGCGAAGAATAAATGTTTGCTAATGTCTAGACGTTTCTTTCTCAAGAACACAAAATATTGTAAAGAATCAATTTCAAAATTCAACTTTTCTTTCATTTTTTTGAAAGTTATAATAATGCAGTACATACAAGGTTTTTGATAAAATAGTTAAGGCAAAAATGTTTGATGTAGCCAATTTTAGAAACAGTTTTGAGTTTCTTGAATGAATTGTATTTTAATTTCTTTTTTTTATTTTCAGGTTAGTAACTTTTTCAAGTTGTTCTTTGCGGTTACACTATTTGGGTAAGATAAAATATTCGATTTCTAAATAAATTTTTTTAACTTAACTCGAAGCTTTTTTCAATTTGACACCAATACTTTTTGTGTTTCAATATAATAATACTTATTAAAAACCGAGCATACAGTGCTAATAAATTTATTTTATGTTATAAAAATAATTCTTCGTTGACCATTAAATATTATTATTTAAAGAAAGAAACAGTAGAAGCAATTTTATATGTATACAAAACAGTATAAACAAAACAATCTCTCGGATAATTTTGCATTTTGTTCGATGCTTGATCCTCAATGTGCATTATTTCTTATATTTCAAAAACTAAAAGATTGAAAATAATCTATTTGTACGAATCAATTTATTGGTTTTATTCCTGCTGTATATTTTCAGACAAAATGTTTAAAAATGTTTAAATAGCTAATAATACCCTCTTTTCGTCCTAACCTCGCACTTGAAACATAGCTAAGAACACTCTCCATTAAATTCCCTTTCAAACAAAACAAAAAAATCAGAATCATTTCATCCGTTTCGGAGCTACGATTCCACAGGCAGACACACATGGTGGTCAAACTTATAACACTTCTCTTTTTGATTCGGGAGGTAGAAAATAAAAGTTATATATCGAATATATTGGGAAAAACGGGAGAGTAAAGTTTTTTCACCAAAACGTAAAAAATAAGTTTTTTAATTCCTTCAATCTCATTTTAGTGCGATAAAAACTTAAAGAGGCATAAAAAAATATGCTGGAAGCATTATCCTGCGTTTTCCAGTTCTTATTGGGAATTTTATTGGGTGGAAAAGGAGCATTTTCCCCACTGCCCCCTCCCCCCATAGAGGATTCAAAAAAATGTGAATATACTTGGTATAAAAAGGAATGAAGCGTCCTTCAGTGCCCAATAAATTAAATAAATGTATTTTCTACAAATTAATTTCTTCAAACTTACCTATTACTTTCGATAAAAACTAGATAGTACAGCACAAAATTCGATAAGGGGGGAGCTGAAATTATAGTTTTTGTTCTCCTAGGGAGATTTTGCCCACTGGGCCTTTTTCTGTAAATCCATCACCGGAAGTATCTTAATTGTAATACATGATTTTTACTAAACAACAAGTAGACAATAAAGCGATCTGATAAAAAGTAAAAGAAAAAAAACAAAGATTTACTAACATTTCCTTACGAAAATATGTGTCTAATTTTGTGCTACTTAGAAATATTGACATTATTGATCTTCGCTATCTTTCATATGAAGTTCTTTAACGCTTATTAAGAAAAAGATGAAAATTTTGAAATGACTGAATATATTGTCTTTACGTTTATCGCTTTTGGAATCAGTCAAACCAGAAATTAAGTCATTTCACTGTTCATTTATTTTACCGGGGATTAAAATAACCATAGAGTAAATAAAATTAATGATTTTTCAACGGGTTTACCATTTCGTAATAAAATATTTAGCATGGTTAAATGAAAATAATAATAAAATTACATGTTGTAACGTATTAAAATAATATCAAATGTGTACATACATAATACATTCATATAAAAACGTGTAAAAAATAAAGGCACCTATATTATATTAATAACGGAACGGACACACAGTCAGCGTCACATTTATAGAAAAGCTTTATAATATATCTATACAACAAAATATATTATTATATTAAAAGTATATACAAAGTTATTGAACTCGTCTCATATGCATTCAGTGTTTATATAGTCTATGTCTATTAAACAGGTATCACTTGAGTAACTATGCACCTGTTTATTTTAGTCACTTTACGAAATTAGTGAATTTTATTTAGCAAGATGGTGGGTGTGATCTTGAAAGTATCATTTTTAACCCCCGAACTAAAAAAGGGTGATATAAGTAGTGGCCGCTATGTGTGTCTGTCTGACACATCGTAGTTTTAGAGGTAGTTTAATGGAGTGTGTTCTTAGCTATGTTTCAAGTGCGTGTTTCAAGTCTGTATGATCTGGAAGAGTTAAATTTATTATTAAACAAAGAAAAAGATATCCCCTATTGACGTCATACGGGGGTATCGCCATAAAGATTACATATAAAACCTTTGAATTTAATCTTTGATTGCTTATAACTTCTTCATTTTTTAACCAATTTATAATAACTTTCAAATTTTGTCAAGGTATCAAGTCTAGTTTTACATTTTTATAGGAAATTCGATATCAGGATTAACCCCTATTAGAAATAATGAAGAAATGAAATTTTTTCGAAGTATGATTTCCCGGATTTTACAATAATCCGTTGTGTACCTATCTTATAATTATTTTTTAAAACGCTTTGTCATGCTCCTGCATCTTTGCCGTCCACCGATATTCTTTGCTTCTTACTTAGTATCTTGATGAGTGTATTATGAAATATTCTGAAACATTTCTGAAAAATATTCAAAAAGTTTCTTTGAAATTAATCTGCTAAAAATAAATTCTTACTACACCCTCAGTTACAGATTAAAATTTTCATTTGGAAAAATTTAAATGTGAAGGACGACCTTGGTTGGCTTCCTATCGCTTTCGAATCCTTTCACCGAAAAAACATCGACCCATTAATAAAAATTCTGTTGGTAATGACGTGTCATAATTTCAACAATTTTGACACCTGCACTTGAATTGCTAATTTAATTAGACTTCTAGGATAAGTTCTACATTTACCAATAGACAAAATTAATTGTTGGCTACTATAAAATATAATAAATAAGCTTATCAGAACATATAGAGAAGTGATGTTACGTGGGCACACTTCGTGTATTTGAACTGAATATATAATTTATTAAAACGGTGCAAAATCTAAACTTGGAAATGCAGCAAAGTTGTCACCTAACCTTCCTCTATTTCTAGTTGTTCATTCACAATTATAAATAAAAAACTCATGAGCAACAGGGCTCGACCACAAAGGTCATATTTTCTTTTCATTTTTCATGTTTTGTGAGAATATAAAGGTGTCCAAAGTTTTAATAATTGGTGAAATTCATGATTAATTTAGGACATTAATAAAGGGGTGGGGTAACAACCTTCATACAGATTTTAAATTAGATAAATTTAGAAAGGCTGTAGAATTGAGCAAAGCACAACTCAATATTCAATGATATTTCGGCATAATATAAAGGGCGGAGAAGCCTGGGTAGTTGAAACCATCAAATCTTACTTGATACTGATTTTCTAAATTATATACCGATTTTCTATCCCATAGCTCAATTTGGAGGGGTTCTGCATGTGCGCAAAGTCTTTAAAAAATGTCAAAAAAGCTGGTTTCCCCCCTGGAAATTCACTGAAAATTGCTGAAATCAACAGATTAATAACATCGATCGCATTTACCTGCTTCGTAAACAACGTTATATTTCGAATTTAAGTTCATTTGAAATAAGGGGTGTTGCTGTATATGCCCGAAAGTATCATGAAAAAAAAAAATATTTAGTATGATAGGGGCTACAAAAAAGTTTTATAAAACACCATCGACTATCCCCGTTGACCAGGATACAGTGCATAAGTTTATATTTACATTAAAAATACGGCTAAAAATTATTTTTATATTAATACATAAAATGTTGTAATAATCAGAATGGTGTATCAAAACTACTTCTAAAAAATTATTATCTGTTTTTATTAGCTCATAAAATCAATTTTAATATTAATTAGATATGGAAATTTCGTAAAATTGCTTTATCAGTTTTATTGCGTAGACTAGAATATACAGATTTAAATGTAATTTTTTCCCGAAGGATCATTTAAGAAGATTGAAAATTCATTTACATTTACATTCATTTACATTTCAAACCAAAGTCTCTTATTTCTAATGATTAATAATTTTCTGAGATCTTTAAAGAAAACAATTCTGGGATGGTGTAGGCGCAGGGCAGTGAATATAGTTTCTATAAATAACTTCTTGTTTTTTGCATTGAAACAAATGACTAATTTTTAATACAGAAAAGTATAGAAATTTATTGGATTTAAAACTAAACTGAATTACTATTAGACAATTCCTTCCCATCTAAGTTACCTCATCATCATGCAAGAAAATACTGGATTGAAAAAAAAACAGAATTTTCTGCGAATTAACTTTGGTTTCATAATTCGTAATGTGATAGTTTTCCGTCGTAAGTTATCGACATTTGTACCAACTATTTTGCAAAGAAGTTCGAGGCTGGTTTTAATCAAATAATGAATGCTTTGTTTCATTTTATTTTCTCTTCATTGAACCCACCTTTAAGTTATTCGTTTACAACATCGAAACCTAAGTATTTCGTTGCTATTTTTTAAAATTTAAACCTCACAATACAATCGCAAAGCTTTTCTTAAAGATAGCATGTATATATTTCATGCATATTGTTGATCAAAAACTTTTGCCCAACTTAAAAGTGATGGTCAGTGTATAAAGCATATAAAGCATCTATATTCCTTTTACTCTTTAAAAATTTGTTTTTATTGTCACGAATGAGTTTGTTGACAGTAAGAAAAATTAAGAAATTATTAAGGATCATGGCATTTCCGAGAAAAGCTTGCGAAAGATCTTTTAAGGCTTTTCCAAAAAAATTAAATTGCTAAATATTTTAACGAAGCTGTGTATTGAGCTCGTTACTTTTTAGTATCACATTTTCGTGTTTAGTAATAAAATTTAATTTAATTTATTTTACGACAATTTTTATTATAATTAGTAAAACATTTTGTAATCAACTTACAAAAATGATATTTTAATAGCTTCATCGAAATAAAATATTTCAATAAAATTTAATTAGTTTTTAAAATCTTTTAGAATATCTCTTTTTTCATAATAAAGGGCTCTTGTAATTTCACAGTAATATGTATATGAACTACAAATAAAATTGATGAAAGGACAAATGTGTTTTACCCCAAGGTGAATAACTTGGTATGTAATAAACTAAACGTAGATCATGGTATGGCCCCCCTGAAATTATCTCTTGAATGATAGTCGACTTGTATTATCACCTCACCAGTCACAAAAACCAATTGAAAATTTAATTCATTATTGTTATTATTTTAATAGAATGGAGTATTGGGGGACTGGAAAAATCTTTATATTTTAGTTCAAAATTTCAAATTTAAGGAATTTAATTTTTTGGACGAGATTTGGAATTTTTTGGACGAGAAAAATAAAATATATTCTTGTTCACATAATAGAATATTTTATTGGTTTCTGGAAACCATCTCAGACTATTATAAAGCTCCATAAAAAGATTTTAGCATGAAAACCAGGCATGAGCAAACGGGACTTACAGAAGTCCCTCGGACTTGTAACCTAAAATACGAGTAAGACAGTGGCAACCTAAAATACAAGTAGGGCAGAGAGACAAATTTTTTTTCTATATAACTCATTACTATCAGAGAAACTGAGATAGGTAGAAAAGTCGTATACCCCTCTCGCTTCCTCGTCTTTGAGACACAAAATAAAGTTATAACAATGGTGACTTCGACTTAAAATAATTCGCCCATGACTGATGAAAATGACTTTTTTAGTAGAAGATAATAAAATTTGTAATATCACAAACAAACACAAGGGAGAGTTATAACGATGCATCCATTTTCAGCCAAATAGTTTTGGTATTTATGGTAGTATAAAACCTTAGAGCCAATCGTCGATTTATAAAGTTGTATATGGCCAAATCAAAAATTAAACTCTATTGGCTTAACTCTTGATTAAGTTTAATGTTTACTAATTTTTTATTTCATTACAGCGACAATCAAGCATAACTGTTTCCAATCCATTATTTATTCCTACTTTTGTATGCCAAATGTTTTTTATTTTGATAGTTTCAAATAGAAAACTTGAAAATCACTAAAATTATATGATACATGAGAAAATAATTAACTATAGAAAAAATATTACACGTAGTTAATAATTTCACTTAAGTGAAAATTATTAAAGTCCTTAAAGAAAGTTTATACTTACAGACAAACACACACACACAGTGTAACGTAATGATACAAAAGTAATATGATTAATTTTCTGCAATAGAAATTAAATCATATTCTTTAATAATTATGATAAGAAATGATCCTTAACTATAAAATAAATATTATAATAGTGAATGACATGCAAAGAATTAATTATTTTATACAAATAAATATGCGTGTGTTTTCTGTGTTCATTTTTAACGTGAATAAAGAGTTTGTCATTAAGAGTGTCCAAAGGTTAAACGTAAATTAACCATTAACCAAGTTGTACTTACCTACAAGAGATATATTGGAAATTTTTTTCTTTTTTAAGTATATTTAGTGGCATTTTATAAGCTTAAACAAAAAATTGTATAAGCTTATAAAATGAGATAATAGATTTATTACAATAGAAATTATTTAGGAATGTAATCCCACAAGTACAATAGAATGTACAAGTACAAGTACAATAGCATAGAAAATTACACTGAAAATTTTATTATAACCGGCAACGCTATTTAGGCTGCAGGTAACTTATTCACCCCTCCCGCCTTTGTCACATTTTTCAATTAGAAATAATTAAATTAAACAGCATTTTCAAATTTTTTTAAATTTCCATTCAAGATAATAAAATTAACATCAAGTCGTATAAACCGTATAAGGTCGTATAAATTTCGCGTTTTAATATTTTAGATTTTGGGATGTGACCTCTTCTCTCCTAAAAAGTGTTTGTCTCTTTCAAATAAAAAATAAAATTTTTAAGATACGTCATTTTATATATAACATATTTAAGTTTAAAGTTCGGACATTCTTAATGAAATAACTTATATTAAATAAATAATCTTAGAATAACTTTATACAGTTTAATTTTGTGTTAACAAATCACATTACATGCTTTAGAATTTAATTCGAGATTCTGCACACGTTGATTTATTTATTTAAAAATAATTTTTATGACAGTATGTAGTTTTTATTTTATTTTATTCTGTTTCATTTCATTAATTTCTTAGTTGACACTAGTGCATTAAAAAATTTCATTTCTAACGCTGTTAATTTGTGACGGATAATTTTGAATCCCCATACTATAGATTTCCATCGCTTCCTCGAAATCCATGAAGCGATTAGTTTAATATAATATTGATTATATTAAACTAAATTACTAAAAAAATCACAAGATTGTTTAACCGCTTTTTACAGATTTTTACCTACTGACATTTGGTAATATGTTAAAAAACTTCTATTACGCTAGTTTTTTTTGCAAAACTCATTTGAATTCGAGCATTTCAAGAGGAAAATAGGGGCTATGCTCAATTGTGGGAGAGAGAAAATGAAGACTGTTATGCTATGCTAGATTTCGAGATCTTCTTGTAAGTCGGTATCATCTCTTGGACATTTTTTAATAAATTTTGCAGAAAAATCTGATGTGATAGAACGAACTGGATATTATTTTTCGATTCATTGCCTTAATTAATATGTAATTTACCAAAAATATCCCATGAAGCTATACAAATATCCCATGAAGCTGTTTTTGCAGAACTGTGAATCAGAATTTGTTTTTAGATTTGTGTTATGATTAAAAATAAAGATTTCGTAACGAAATTTTCTATTATAGAATATATTACCTAAAATTATTGATTTTTATTAATATTTAATAAGTTTTTATTAATAAAAACCCACTATCATCCATCAAAATTTCAAACAGTTTATTTTCATAATAATTTGTTTTATGATTGACATTATTTATTATGTATAAAAATATCTAATTTTGTTTGATGAAATGATTATTACCTCCATGTTCAAAATAATAACAAGAGCCAACAAACACTTTATAAAAATTTTTGACTTTCCTTTTGCTTGAATTGAGGCTTGCAGATATAAAACATTTCTCACCGCAGCTGATTTTCAATCTTGTGATATTTATTTATTATTAAAGTTATGATTTAATATTTAAATCTAAATATTTTTTAAGGATCATGATTTTATTGTACTAAAAAATAAAAAATATTTTTTCCTAAGAGTCCCTCACACTTCAGCTATTATAAATAGTCAAGTAAGAACCTTATAAGAAAATTTTTGTTTTAGTACAATGAAAGTTTCTCCTTTTTCGTAAGTATTTTTATTTAAAATTTAAAAAAAATGTATGTATATCAATTATGGTGGAAGCGATGGGAAAATCCGATCATATTTACTATATAAAAATGTATATACATGCAAAATTTCAGCTCAATCGAAACCCAGGAAGCGCATCAAATTTTGATTGAAAAATTCTAGGGCACACGTACATACATGTGACATTAATTAAAAGCTTTCAAATATGTGTCGCCCTAGTTCTTATATATCCCGTGGCACGATATGTTTTTAATCTCGGTACAAACTAAAAATTGAATTGAATGATAATTTTATTCTCGAAAGAAAAGATATAGTCCAGCACACTAAAAATGCAATTTTTGGCGTTTTTGGTATGGCACCCGCCATTTTACCGAGTGTCGGTTAAAAAAATTTTTACACTTGATTTATTCTCTTATTGGAAAAACAAACAAAAAAACTTATATTCCACAATTTAAAGCTCTAGCTCAAATTAAAATTTGCCGTTAAGTTTCATCAATATCCTTGCTCGGTATTATTGTTACTTCAAGGGCTGTTATACTTACAACCATGTCTAAACAAATTTTTGAATTGTTGAAAATAATTCTAAAAATGTATTCAGGCTTTCATTCAGGCAGGTATTGAAAGAGTCGGTCATATTCAGTCCTTTCTGAGTGAAAATAAACAATAGTTTCTGTAGTCGTGCTTACTCTTTGAAAACGCTGATGAAAACTTTACGGTCGTCTTTTTAAGAAGATTAAGATATACAACAGATGTAATGAAATTTTAACAAACTGTAGGCAGATGTTGTACATAGAAGTCTAGTGGGTGTATTACATCATAGTTTTTTTGGAAAAATGTATCAAAGAAATCTCCATTGAAATTTAAAGTATGATCAAATACACGCAATAAGCATTTACAAAAGCGGAGGACTTTTAATGCTCCATAAAAATAATTTTTTGTACACACAAGATCATGTATTTAGTATTATTGCCAAAATGATATTGAAATTTAGGTTATTCAAGTGTAAAACATAACATTCACACAACGTTACTTACTTGATACTTTATACAAGTAAGTTGTTTGACATGAGTTCACGAGTTGTGAAATAATTTTCTTGGCAATTTCTTAAAATCATGCATACATTATTTAAACTTGTTAAATTGTTACAATTTAAAATAAGTATACGTATTTTAGAATGTCAAGATTTTTATCAAAAAATTTTATATTTCAATGTTAATTATATTTATTCAAGTGTTTTAAATTTGTTGTCTTTTTAGTTGGGTTAAATCAAAAGCATTTAGAAAGGTTAGGTTAGTTTATATTGTTGGCTGTCCTCGAAGGACAGACTTAGGCTATAGAGCCCATATTGTGATACCATATATGTGTTTTAAAACCTTTCCCCTGATAATTTCATTTATCAGCTCCTCAATTTCAAAGGCTGAGTGCACCTACTTCATGCATATACCATCCACTACACCAGCCCATCACAACTATTAATTAAATTAATTTTGTTACGACGGTGGAAATCGAACCCGCTACCCTAAGCATATATGATATGATCCTTAGAACGAAATTCAACGTAATTCGTACAAAACAGTCTTCAACAATGTAATCGAGCTTTCCTCAGTTTTGAAAATGAGTAATAAATTGAGTAACGAATTAACCTCGTGGATAAGATATTGAAAAATTAATTTTCCATTTAACGCTTTTGTCAATTCACAATTTAAATGATTTCCAATTTTCTAATAGATTTTTCTAATAGAGTACTCCAATTGATATTTATTTCTAGTTTGGAGGATAGTTTGGAAACAAATCCCTTTTAGCTTTTAAAGCTTAGATATTCTACTACGAAATGTATGAAACGATAAAATATTTAAGGTAGGCATTATGTATTAATTCTACACGGATCTCAGTAGGTACTGATAGCAAAAATTGGCTTTATGACTTTACCAGGCACGATAACACTACCTTTTCGTTTTAAGAAGTTTAATTATTTCCAGAGCTTCTTTTATCTTCAAAATATCACTATTAAACAGCTGTC
Source organism: Chrysoperla carnea (assembly GCF_905475395.1). NCBI lineage: Eukaryota > Metazoa > Arthropoda > Insecta > Neuroptera > Chrysopidae > Chrysoperla > Chrysoperla carnea. Next base: position 35,727,334 of record NC_058341.1, read on the forward strand.
AAAATACCTAGTTATAGAAATTAAGAAAATGGTAATACTTTTCTAGCGAATTTATGGCGAAAGTCTGCTATAGTACCTCGTGATGGTACCCGCAGAAAGCTTTGAGAAATATTCTGATAGGGTACAGTTTTTTAAGGGAGAGATATGTGACTGCAATTTTATTTTGGTTCGGCCATAAACAACAAACTGACGATATTTAACCTACTTGGTTGAAAATGTCGTTTTAACTTTCTCTTGTACAACTCTAGATTTAGATTGAAACAGTGTCATTATTCGTGCTCCATAGTATTCTGATCTACCATTGGAAACTTCATGAATATCAATCGCACTATTGTGATCAAATTTTATTTTGAATATCAAGAAATCGTAATTCGTAAAGCAATTCTTTCTTAAAGTTATGTATAATTTCGTTTAGAGTGAGCATCTAAATGCCACCCACCTACTTTATTGAGACTCAATGAAGAGCGGAATGGCGAAATCTATCATTTAGCAGGGAAACAGTGTTCTGCCAAAATGAGAGAAAGAAAACTGTTTTTTATAAAATAAGGTAGATGTATTTTAACGTAAAGGTGCTCCTAAATTTCCCTGAAGAAGAAGTGAAAGCAAACTAAAAAGCCAATGAATAAAAAACAAAGTTTAAATTTAAAGAGAGGCTGAGTTTAAAGAGAGGCTCCGACTTTATGGATTAGCTATAATTCAATCGGATGGCACCAAAAAAATTAACCCGACAAATAAAAACGGTGTCTACAAACAAAATCGATGAGTTGTAATTCCATTTTACTAAAAATGGCCTGGCTCTTTGAGTATAACTTAAATTATTTTCTCACCATGTTTATTAATAATTAAGTAGATACATATTGAAATGAAAAAAACAAATTATTTAACAAAATTAATTGGGTTTCCATAAATATGGACTTAATAAATAAATTTTATAACTGTAATAATATTATGTGAATCTGATTATATCGGCAATAAACTGGTTATTATTAAATACATTCATTTAATATTTTTATGAATTTTATTAAGTAAATCGATGGAATAGATGGACTGGCTGACAGATACATACAACAGATGGTTTATGAGAGACAAAAATATCAAATCAAAATATTATATCTATATAAAATCAATTAATTATTAATATCTAAACCTTAATTTGTTTTATTAGGATTCTGTACTGTTAGACTAATACACTCAAGTCTTCGTTTTGGTCGCGGTATTGCTCGCGTGACTACAGGTATGCAATCTCTCGTTTTTAAAAATGATTCCTGTGTCAATACTTTTATAACGAAAATTATCTAAGAGAAAATTATTCTTTTACTTATTAATTTATATACGGTAAGAAATTTTTTGAGTGTATCACTGTGTCAGTATCAGTGTGAACGCCATACTGATTTGACTATTGGGGAAATAGTAACATTAGCAATAGTTATGGCGATCAAGTCAATGCAGTATGGGTGTCAGACCCATACTGATTGGCGATACCCACAAAAATTCTGGTGGATAGCGCAATTCAAAACTTAAATATTACTTCTACTAATATAGATATTTACTATAGTCTCTGTGTCTATACCATACCATCATTGTAGTACATTCCATAAATTTCTTACCGTGTAGAAAATGAAGGAAAAAATCTATTCAAACCTTAAAAGAATAATTATAAAAAATCGTTTGTAGTTTTTCTTTGAATTAATACGTTTTTAGAACGAACGTAAAATCTAGAATGAATATTCGAAAAGGTCTCCGCAATATTAGATAGGAAATTAGGTTTCTGTGAAACTTTTTCTAACCCACCTTAAAATGTTTTTGGATCATTTTGATCAAAAGATCTCACGGCCACAAAATTTTTTAACGAGTAGTTACGAGCTACGGGCTATATAACAGTAATGCATGTGTAGCTATGATTGCTCGTAGCTAGAAAACTACCCGTTAAAAATTTTGTAGCCGTGACAGCGTTTGATCAGAACGATCCGAAGAACATTTTGGAGGTTTGAAAAATTTTCACAGAAAACCTTTCTCCTAGTCATATAGGTACTTTAAATATAATGTTTGTGTAGCTTTGATCGTTCGAAGCTACACTGAGATTTTTTGATCATTTTCCTATCTAATATTGCGGGGTCCTTTTAATCATAACAATTTTCTGTAAAATATAATAAAAATTTGTATATTTATTTATTTACAATTTTTATATTTATTTTTATTATCCCCTAAATAAATTAACACAGGTTCCCAGTCTGGGATAGCATAAAATGAAATGCTATTTGTTTTTTTCAAATATGTGATACATAACCCTCGATTAGATAGTCATAATCACACTTGTTTAGTTTTAATTAGATATTATTTATCCAAAGTTTATCACTTGTTATTTTAGTTTTAATTTAGCGAGATGAAAAACAAAGTGGAACATTCAGAATGATCTTGACTATGCAACTCATAGTGATTAAATAAATATTCAGTTTTAACGAAAAACATGTTTCTAAAACATAAGTGTATTTGCTAAATATTTAGGTTAAACAAGTTTCCAAGTACGCAATCGCTTATAGGTTGCGTTAACTAATTTTCTGAAGACGTTCTTATTGCATCCTTACCTAATTTCAAAAAAAAAAATCAGCCGTCTTAAAATAACTCTCGAAAACACTGCCAACTTTCGTACCATACTGTATCCTAAAATTTTTTCTGAAACGAATAACAATTGTAAAGTTTGTAACTAATAATTTGATAATAATCACATAAATATAATGAATTTGTATGTGTATAACTATTTTTTTTATATAAAAATCCGATTAGAAACTCACATAGAATCACGTATGTTTTTGATTGTTTAAACTTTTAAAGGAAACCTTGGCAATGAGACTTTAGTATATAAAACTTACGTACATACCTAACATTTATACATTCTATCGTTATTAAATTATATTGGACAAAGAAAAATACAAGCTGAAACAAAAGTTATCACCAATTGTTTAAGTTAAAAAAAGTATGAAAAAAGTCCCTTCCAGGAGAAAGCTTTGTATAAAAAAAGGCTTATGAAAAACTATGTTTTAAATGCGAGTTTAGGGTAAACAATAATAACAGAGGCGATGATTTTCAAAAAGGTGAAGATATTTTTTTGAAATAATGTCGATCAAATATCCTTACAAAAAAAAAAGTATTCAAAATCGGTTTATCCGTTTGGTAGCTAAGATCCCACAAGGCACAAACGAATCGATTAGTCTTGATTTTATGTCGGGCGTTTCTCTAAATTTTTAATTTAATATTATGAGGTTTAAAGACGTTATTATACCACCCTGTTCTGCTATGCGTGTTAGGTAATGAAGAACAGAATGTAAACTTTAAATAATTTAGAATGCATAAAAAATTGAAAAATTTTGTGAAATTCTGAAGATTTAGATAATAGTTATTAACTAATAAATGTTTCAAGTATATTTATCGATATAATTTTTGAGAAACATCGATTTATATTTTCCATTTAGTCCCATGTATCACCTTGCTTTTGTCACTTTTTAAATGTATAATATTCCATGGAAATAATTCAATAGCGGTTTATTTTTTCTTTGTTAGTACGAGCGCCAAGGCAAGGTTAGACTTGTGGTTTAAATTTTTTGTACGTTATTTTCAATTTTGATGATAAATTTTGTTATAACTTCATGAATGTAGACGAAAAATACGAACAAAATTTTTCGATATTTTGAAAATTACTCCAAATATCGAAAAATTTTAATCTTACTTCTCGTTTTATATTGCCAAGTATTGTCAATTATGTTGTAAATTCACCATCAAAATTGAAAATATAAATATTTTTAAATTTGTGTCCCCACTGCCGTGCTCATACATCCTTAAATAGTTTAATTTAAATAGTTATTTTTAATTTCCATCGACTAATTTTGGAGAAAGAAATCTATGAAAACATATCATCCATCTATCGTTTTACCATAAAACCAATGTTAAATATGTCTACTTTTGAAGTCATTTATTTATTTAAATAATTAATTTTAAAGTATTTAAATTGTCAAGTCTTTATCGTATAAATTAGGTTAAAAACAAATCTTGCCTTAATTTTGGGACACCCTGTATAACAAATAAATTTTATTTTTAATTCGTATGTAAGTATGTATGTGCCTGTATGTAGGCAATACTTACATATTAGTTCGGTACATATCACATAAGTTTACCTTTCCATTGTTGTCGTGCAGTATTAAAGAATTCAATTAATACTTTAATTATGTTTTAAAATTTTTCAGTGGATACCTACCTAATTAACTGTAATATACGAATATGAAATGCGCACGTATGTAGTACCATTCTCGGCTATATAACCAGAAGTAATTTTTGGAGAAAGATAATTGTTAGTATAACGACTATACTGTTTATTTTCTTACATTAATGAAAATCATTAACAATTTCTTTTTAGTAATGGCTTCGAATTGCTTAAAAATAATGACTTTTCTTTAGTTGTTTATTTTGTTTCAATTATATAATTTTGTTGGAGCGGTGGGAAAGTAAAATATAAATGAACTTCAACCGGTACGCGAGCTGGCAACAAATTTGAGAGTTTATTTTAAGTAGGCTAAATTTTGGATATATCTGACCTTATTTGAACTTATAGGATAGGTGTGTCTTGCATCTGAGAGTGGATAATTAAAGGTTAAATGCGCATTAGTAATATGTATGTTATGTTTTACACAATTTAATTCCCCCTTATCATGTTAATATATAATTTGATATCTCCCACATTAAAGTATCTCTGTATTGTTTAAATAATTTGATAAATATGTATTATTTTTTATTTTCTTTATAAATTAAGACAAAAAAAATATTTTTTTAGTATTTGTTACCCAATTAAATCAATTTACAATCATTGTTTTATGATTATCCCCTCTATATTCTAAAGTGACACCTACTAATTTAATGAATTTGAATGAAGTGTGTGAATTCATAAATCTTCCTATTTTTCCCATAGCCACATCTCCCGAATCAGGCCTCAGATCGAAATTTGATAAAGAGCTTTTCCATTTGTCTTGATAAGCTTAATTTACTGGTATAATTTTCTGCTATCAATAACAGAACACCCTGTGTAACTTATATAATTACAGCAGGCGTCGTATTTGACTTCTGGCAGTTGGAAATCTGACAATCTGATTGGTTTTGCCAAACAATTTCCATTGGCAAGCGAAATTTTGATGAAATTCACATAGATTTCATAGTGGTCTTCTCTTTGATTATTTAATTTCATTTCGTGGCAAACTGAATTTTGATGAATACTTATTCGTTGGCGTCTTCAGGACAACATTCAAGTAAACTAATAATTAAATAAAAAATTTTTTTTTCCTTGACACTCAATAAAGCATGGTGGATTGTCAGATCCTTTGAGAGAGAAAGCTTGACAAATTTCGATTCATTCAGAAATGACTGTCAAATACTACACATGGTTCTAGGCCTATAATTTTCATAACTAATAAATATGGTAATTTTTTCTTACAACAACAAATTGTGAACTCATTATGTATAAATGTTTGATATTAATGACTTGTGTGATTTTCTATTAAATTTTTAATTAATAACAAATTGATGAACTAGTTGATAACAGTTCAACAGAAACAGTTTTGCAATTGCAAAGTTGCATTAAAGGTAAAAGATAATAAATATACTTACATATACATATTGTTAATTAACGTTTTATTTTAAAATAAATAAAACACAAAACAAAACCAATGATTTATAATTTATTTCGTTTCAAATAGTTTACTCTGGGAAGTTTGGTATAGTAACTTTAAATAAGCATATTTTGTGAAAATTGACCACGTGAACTTTCTCTGAACATATATTTTATCAGGGATAATGACGAAATTTGATGATAAGTTTAACAATATTACTCGATAAAGAACGAGAAACCACAACGACCTATATCCTCAAATTTCCCGACCTGAAAGTTTGTTTGAAAATATATATAAACCGACATTTTTGAGTTCATTACATAACCGAATTAAAAAATGACGGTCTATATATTTTCATACAAACTTTCATCCACCATTTCACCTTCTTAGGGGATGAATTTCGAAAAATTTTTCTTATGTGACACCTACAGCATAAAATCAATATTTTCTCGAAATTCCAAACTTCTATCATTAGCGATTCAGGCTGGGCGTCTATATATCAGTCGCAATATTGCCTATCCCCCCTCCAAATTATTTCTCCCATCTAAAATGTTTCTGATTTGAAATAATATAAAAAAAGAATCATTTTGAAAAAAAAATCATCATAATCGAACTTATCATTGAGGAATCCCTAAGAATGGCTATTTTATGTATTCCTTTATCTGACTATTATTTGATTGTCGATTTGACGTAGAACCAAACTAGCTTAAAATGTATTATGTGTTCCTTTGTTATGAACATGTCTGGCTGGTTGAGACTGATTATTGCTGTAAGTAATGTATGTTCAAACTTAGTACAGAATACATGGCAGTGAACTAAGAAGGGTAAAATCAAGTCACGATAATAACTTCTTTTTTTTTCTCTACTTTGTGTACCAAACAACCATAAAAATGACGTTTTTATCCGAGTATTTTTTGTTTCCAACGTATTGTAATAATATGCGATAGTTTTTTTCGCCACAATCAAAAAGCGATACTTAAGTTAATTTTGGTGAATAAAAAGGTAGTCTCATCTTACACATTCAAAGTTGTTTCATTTCTTCGTAGGTCACGTGTTTTTTGGAATAAAAAAGGTTAGGTCTTTGCAAATATGGGAAATATAATAATATATAAAAATTAAATTTTGAAATAAATATTTTTATTCTTGATCAACAAATTTACATTTGTCAAAAATATATAATTTTTATTAGAAAAGTCCATAGTTTGAAGCACCACCATAATTAATTTGGACTGGAGCGGATTGTGTATTTGTTATTTGATTTTGATTTTGATATCCTCCAACAATGGCTGGTTGGATTAAATTCTATAAATAAATTTAAATAATGTAGTAAGCTTTTTCTTTGCAGAAAGTGTATGGAATTAATTAAATTGATTTGATTTCATTTAAAATTTTATTTTAAAAAAATTTACATGTGACTAATACGACAATTTTCAAACTTGAACATAATTATTTAAAACAGTTTGAAAATGTTCGTATAGACTGAGACATGTCATTTTTTTTTTCCATAACATTTTTAAGTGGAATTACGACTCAATTTAGTTAATAAGATTAATTGAATTTTTGTGAGTTTAGAATGTCACGAAACTCACTTGTGGATATTGAACAATTGGTAATGTGTTAATGCCATTGACGCTGTTCACATTATTGATGATATTTGTGCTAGCAACATTATTCTAGAAAAAAATTAATAAAATTACTACATATTGTACTATCGAAAATGTCCGTAATTAGATATGCTGAGTGCAAAAGTTAAAAGAGACAAGTAAAATAACATCAGTTCTTTGCTAAACGTTTCGTTTTTATTTAAGACTTTTTCAGCCTCTTAATGATGATGAGTTTTAATTTATAAACTTTTTCAAAATCTATAAAAAGTTAGTAACGTTTCCATAAATTTTTGCTCTTTTAAATGTTTCTTCTATACAATCAATTGAATTTAAATATACTTACGGGATAAATCAATCCATTTGGGAAGCCAATGTTTTGGAATGGTAAAATTTGTTGTACTTGATTGACTCCATTATTATCATTAAGATAAGTGAGTGAAGGTTGATTCTAAAAATGTGTATAAAAAAATTTCGATTAGCTATTTATTCGAAGACATTTGTTGGGTAGCTAGATTAGAATGGCTAAGTTTGTGTGTTCGAATCTCACTCAGGTAAAATTTCTTCCAAACCTACGCCAGCCCATCATAACTATTCATTAAATTAATTTTTGTTGTGACGTTTTGTTGTCGGGAATCGAACCCGCTACCCTTTGGCATACCGCGAACCGAATTGGTTACGCTTTAACCAACTAAGCTACCAAGGTTGACGAGAAATTAATAACATTTAATAAAAAATTAAATTTTTTCACAATAAAAGTTTGGTATTTTACATATATGTTGTATCCAGTCAAATTAAAAATCACATTTTCGCACTTTTTGAAAATTACTAAAAATAAAATGTGTTTTGAAAATGGTACACTATTGTTTACTCCATTATATTTAAACGTTTCAAAAAAATATGTTATATTTAAATGCAAAATAGGAAAGGTCGGTCTAATTATATTTACCTGGAATGGGAAACCAGATCCTAATCCTTGGTCATTTTCTCTCAAATAACTTAATGGACTAGCCTGAAAATAATACATAAATTTTAATTCACTTTTTAAATGCAATAATGCATTTATTTATGCAAATATTGTTGACTTAGTGTAATAAAACTTACCTTTGATAAAATGCTGCTACAAGCAATTACACATACAAACAATGAAACACAAGCAAATTTGAATGCCATTTTTAAATTAAAATAGGTTAGTTTTTGTTATTGTTAATAATAATTAAATTAGTTTCAATTGAATGTATGAATTAATGCGTTAAATTTTTTTCTTTTATATAAAAATATACGTGACTTTACTCGAAAATCATCTAAAAGGTATTCGTGTCAGCCTACGAAAACAATTTTTGGTTTTTTGGAAAAATTTGATTGATGTTGATAATAATTTGATTAGAAACTAAATGGTAGCTGGGTAAATTATCTTCTTCGGATAATTATACTGATACAAGACCTTACTTAAAAATATAAAGAATTAACGACGTAATGTTTTGCGTTCAAATGGATATACCTAGTTTATTCAAATGAAACTCTAAAAATTCGATAAAAGCTTAAAACCAGATACTTTATTATATGCAAACTTCCAATGATATTTTATGAATTTTAAAGTTTTTATGAACTTTTTTTCATTCTTTCTTTTAATTGTAATACTTATAAAGCTTCCGTTAATTTTTAGGACTTATTTTAACAATTTTTTACATTTATTGTAACATTTTTGTGGATGTAGGTCTTAGGATTTTGTAGGATTCTGGTTTCAGAAAAATTTGAAAAACTCCCTGCCAGTTTGAAAATAATGAATTAAATACGTTCTTTCATTAATAAGAAGATAACTAATTATTCGACACTATATATATTATCTGTAACTCAACGGAGGAATGTTTGTAGTCTGCATTTGGAAAATTTTAAAGTATAGGGCGGCATACATCGCTTTATTGAACACGACAGTGTCGGAGAGTTGGTTATTTTATTATTAGATTATGAAAGATAGTAGATTACTAATAAATTTTAAACTGGTGGGGCAATTAAAAATTTGCCGGGCTAGAACTTGTTGTTAGATCTAAGGTCTGAATCCACACAAATTTTTGGACTTATAAATAAGGTGAAAAACTGTACGGTACGTTTCTGTATACCTATAATAAGAAAATTTATTTATTTAAAATTTTGAACTTAGTCTAACTTAAAACCCATGTTATTTGGTCGATAGTTATGAGTATACAATACATGATCATAATTTGAACAAATCGTAAATTTTGTGAATTATTCGAATCTGAACACACAGCTAAATTGTCGAAGCATTGAAATAAAATAAAAGCAAGAACTTGCAAACGGACTTTGTTTTGTCCCGTTCTATTTATAAAGACAGAATTCAATATTTATAAAAAGCATCCAAAATAAGCATTTCATGTAATGAAAGTGTAAATTTTATCGAATATACATTGTATTAAAAACATAAGTAAGTATATTGAACATTTAAACAAAAGTTATATCGATCGAGCTAAGTTGTTTTTTGTTTGTATGAAACAATCTTGAATAAGCAATGAATCGCTTAAATTATTATAATAATGTATGAAGAGCATAGAGGAGCATTTTTATCATCATTCACCTGGTTTTGTATTGTATTTACTAACTAATATGTCCTACTTTGAACCAAACCAACAACAAACAAACTCAACATCATTATTATTGTACCGAAACGAACAATAATTGTTTAAAGTCCAAGCTCCCAAGACAGTGGTATATACGTCATAAAACACATTAAAATAATTTTCATTATATAACAAGGTTCATGGCTCGAATCCCGATGTCAAGTGTTGAGTTTTTTTTTTCATATTACATAATTTTAACAATATTTTAACAAAGTTGGCTAATGAATTTTCAAAAAAACAGACAGAAGTGAAAAAATTCCACAATGGCCCGGAATCGATCCCGATTTTCAGTCATCACGGCTGTTTTGTACACACTGCAATATAAATGATACTGTATAATATCTAATATGTGACTTTTAATTTTGTAACCAAACTTCTTCTCAAGATGATTTTGATAGCTTTTGCTATATTAAACACATTGTGCCTTTTTATATACAGGCAGCGCATTTAAGATGAATTTTAATTTAAAAATTTTGCACAGTTATAAAAGGTGATGGGTCACATTTTTTAAGATTCTTAACCGAAATCTGAACTTCGGACTTTCATCTACTTTTCCAAGCTATGGTTTTTCTACAGTCTCTTTTTGAAAATAATGTCACAATTTCTAAAAACTATTTCCTGCACTATTTAAATCTCAATTATTTTAATAACATTTAATAATTCTTTAAAATATTTGCACAAGCAGTTCGTTTAAAACGTTTTCCCGTTTATGAAGTCAATTACTGTAATGGTGCCTTGGACTATAATATTTTATAATATGTCTGATATTTTTAATATTATAGACGTCTTCTCATCAGAGAGATAAAAAAAATTAAAATAATTAATCTTAACAATTATTCATTTCATTGATTTTGTATATATATTTTGATTTATTCATTTGTTTTTAATGATGTTGCCAACATACTTTACATTTTCTAAAATGTATTTGAGGTTTTGCTATTGCTATAAGCTAAAGCTCAAAATAAACTATTCAATTGTTTTCTTTCCAATCCATTTAAAATATTGTTTTCATTTAATTTTCATTACCACTCTTGATCATTAAATTTTTGTTACTTTTGAAGTAATTTGGCACACGATCTTTAAAATTGATTGATATGTCCGGGATGGGTCAATGTTACCTAACTATACCCGTCCTTTTTGCCTCCGAATAACAAATCATAAATTTAATTTGATTTGATGATTCTTATCGTTTTTAAAAAGTTAAAAGTTAAATTAATATACATTCCATACCAAGTATAACAAAGTTACATGCCTGTAACTTTGTGTGTTTTTATTTTTGCGGAGTGCATTTTCCAAGAATTACCGTGCCTGACTTTCTTAGCAAGACTATAACTTTCTTAGCAAGAATAAAATCTAAAGAAATACAATGATTCAGTCAATATAGACGAAAAAAAGGCCGGACCTGGAAAAAATTACAATACTGACTCTGAGGTTATAGATCGTTAGGGGGGCATGTAAATAACTTTAAAAAAAATTAAGAGAATTTTTCGTTCCGCTGTTTTTGAGAAAATCCAAAAAAATGGGAAAAAAAATTTGGAATGCGTTTTTCTCGGAATCTATTGGTTTAAGGGAAAAGTTTTTCAAAAAAAAAATGTAGAAGACATTGTCAGCTACATTTTATGTCATTGGAGCAACGTCATACGAGTTAAATTACAAAAAGCAGGTGGCGTTAAAGTATCAAAAAAGGGTTTTTCACGATTTTCATTAAGAAAAAATGATGTTTTTGTAAAAGTGTAAATGAGAAAGTTGTTTGACTCAAAATTAGCTTCAACTTTTATTTAAACAATTTTTATGAAAAACTTACCGTTTCCGAGCCATAGTAAAACAATGTATGTTTAAAATAAACCAAGAAAATAAAAAGGAAATCAAGTACTCCTTTTCAAAATTTTAAAAAACTTAACTTTCAGATTTTTTAGCAAGCTGTATTTCAAAAACGGTAAGTTTTACAAAAAAATTGTTTAAATAAAAGTTGAAGCTAATTTTGAGTCAAACAACTTTTTTATTTACACTTTTACAAAAAAATCATTTTTTTTTAATGAAAACCGTGGAAAACCCTTTTTTTGATACTTTAACGCCACTTACTTTTTGTAATTTAACTCGTATGACGTTGCTCCAATGACATAAAATGTAGCTGACAGTGTCTTCTACATTTTTTATTTGAAAAACTTTTCCCTTAAACCAATAGATTCCGAGAAAAACGCATTCCAAATTTTTTTTTCCCATTTTTTTGGATTTTCTCAAAAACAGCGGAACGAAAAATTCTCTTAATTTTTTTTTAAGTTATTTACATGCCCCCTTAACGATCTATAACCTCAGAGTCAGTATTGTAATTTTTTCCAGTCAAAATGCCAGATTTACTGTACCACAATACAAACTATCAAAGTAGTATTGATTTGATTGGATAAAAAATGTTATCATTCATAGTAATTTCTTTAATTTAAAAAGGCAAAATTAAAGGAAATAATATGTACTAGCTTGAACATTTTGTAACAGTAACAGCAATGTGTAAGTACATTTCACTCAAGTTTACATAAATGGTGTGTAAGTATTTAAAAAAGAATAAAGTCTAGATACAGATCTTCATGCAACATTCATACATAAAACAAAGTAGAATCAATTGAAAATACAATTAGAACAAGTTATATTGAATAAGGCTTGCGGAAGAATTATATCTGTTGAGCTAGAAAATGTGAGATTCTGTCGAGATCTGAAGTACAAGTTTTAAAGTATAGATTTGATTATAAAAAAATGTATGTCTTTCCTGGATTTCATCAAGTTATAGTGAAATATTTAGTTGAAACAGCTTTTTCCCTGAGAAAATTATCCTGTGAGACGCTCTCTTTCTAACAAAGTAGAAAGTATAATGTAGAACTTCTTTGGAAAGAATGATGAAGACTTGTTTCAAAAGTCAATTTCTAAAAGACCATTATGGAGGATACTAGACTCCAAATTAATTAGAGAAATAATCATTTTCGAAACAAAAGTTAGATAAAAAAGTTGCAGAGTTAAAAGAGTGAAACTTAACGGTGATTTTGACTCTCAATCATTCCTACATCCCTTATTACTTATAAGCAAAAATTGATTTTTAAATTACCGAGGGTACTGGACTCCAAATTAATTCAAGAAATAATCATTTTCGAAAAAAAGTTAGATAAAAAAGTTGCAGAGTTAAACGAGACTTAGCGGTGGTTTTGACTCTCAATCATTCTTACATCCCTTATTACTTATAAGCAAAAATTGATTTTTAAATTACCGATGGTTCTGGACTCCAAATTAATTCGAGAAATAATCATTTTCGAAAAAAAGTTAGATAAAAAAGTTGCAGAGTAAACGAGACTTAGCGGTGATTTTGACTCTCAATCATTCCTACATCCCTTATCACTTATAAGCAAAGATTGATTTTTAAATTACCTTTAAATTTAATAGTCACGGTGTCAAAGTCAAGGTTATTATAAAATATCCAGCTACGAGCCAAAAGTTTTTTTTTATATTTATTTGAAAATTGATGCTTTTTCTTAAAAGATTCCTATACAAAAAGTAGTTTAGTGTTATCTTCAGAGTTGAATAAGTAAGACGTTTAATAAGAAGGTTTCCCCTTCAGGTTTCTAATATCAAATGGTTCCAATTTCTAAGGGACAAAAGACTAGGACCAACATGAGAGTATCCACGAAATATTTAAAGAGTAGAAATGATAAATGAATGGTACTCTGAAAAAACCAGTCGACGACATTACCAAAATTGTGCCTTTACTTTTAAGGCTAAGATATGAATAGATTAAGATAGCTTAAGGCAAAAGTAAAAAAAAAAGTAGCAAGCAGTTTTCCATTGAAACTTTGCAACTTATAACTCCAGAATCACGTTGCGTGGAAACAAAAGCAAGCATAGATATGACAAAAGTGTCTCAGAAGCAAAATAAATTTAAAACTTGAAAAAAAAGATGACTAAAATTTTTTTTTAATTATTGATAAATAAAAGGTATTTTTGCATATAAATAGTCTTTTGAATCAATTTTGAGCATAAAAATGACCATTATATTTTGGCCAGAAAGATATAAACACTCCACTGCGCGATTGTTTTCCATTTAGAAACATTTCGTGTCATTTCTCATTTCAAAACTGTTCACATCTTTCATATACTACCCACATTTTACGTGGCATTTTTACACATCAATACATCACGTATTATTTTACACAAAGTGTTTTATAAAGGTATGAAAGTAATAAATTAAAGGAGTGATTAGATTATCTTGTTTTGTGCATTTGAAATGTAATTCTGTTTGTTTATTTATTTATTTATTTATCATGTTATTTTATTTGTATGAATGACTTACTAGGATAGGTTAGGTCATTCCCGCAACACATACATACACAAACAGGAAATTATATATTATATAAAATAAAATAAATCAGTTAGATTCACCATTATTTAACTGATTAATCAATAATGTTATATTATAAAAAATGATAAATCACATGATTGTCAATCGATCAATAGTAATAAGGTAGGTATATATATATACGTGTTTATAGTCAATGAATCTTTTCAATTACATTTACACCTTTCAATTGATGTCACTTTTTTATAGTTCTGTCATAAACGTAGATGAATGACAATGACGAATGTTAATAGACAAACTAGAGAATATTTACGGGAATTTTTGTGTTTTTAATAATTGAATGTTTACAAAACCAGTTTTAATGACATTAGAAATAGAACGGTCCCAATCGAATTTCTATGTAATGTATCAGCTATAACAACATCGGATATAAGTAAATATACGTATATAGCCACCAACATTCTTTGGAATTAAAAGCTGTCATATTGGCAATAACGACCAACTCATTTATACCTTTGTTAACTACATTTATTTTTCAGTTAAACAAAACAGCGTCATAACACACTATTTTGAACCTTATAAGCTATATTTTCAACCTTATTAACTTTATTTTCGACCTCGTTTACTTATAAATTGGCTGTCCACAAAGGACACACTTTGGCCATAGGGCCCATTGTCATAGCATATATGTGTTTTACCACCTTTTCCAGTGATAATTTCATTTATCAGCTCCTCATTTATGGCTGAATGCATCTCTTTCATGCATATACCATGCACTACACCAGCCTATCACAACTGTTAATTAAATTAATTTTTGTTGTGACTGTGGGAATGGAACCCACTACCCTAGGCTTACGCTTTAACCAACCAAGATACTTTCACTTAATTATAAAAGTGTACATTTCGGTTATAACGACTACAATTGTTGGTCTCTTTAATTACAGATTTTGATTGTATATGCTGTACGCATATCATAATATAGGGTGCACCATCTAGCCATATGTTTTCCCTTGAAGATTTCAAACTTTGAAGTAGGGGAATCGCGCATTTTTGACGATTATATTGCCATAAAATGACGGTTTTCCACTCAACGGGTAAACAAAAACAAATCTGAAACTCGAGTCGAAAAAACCAAACTGCACTTTTACAAACTTTTTGGAGACTGGTAATGTATTAGCCAATGACTATTACAGTTCCAGTTTTGTTTTAGTTTTTGTTGCAGTTTTGTTGCAATTTGAGTTTTGTTTTTGTTTGTCCGTAGTCAAAATATATCAAATAGCTAATTGTTCACCTTAGACGAATGTCACGGGAAATTTGGAAACAAAAGTCTAAAAATGGTTTTTTTTTAAATATAATTTTTACCAGAGAAGTAAGGCCGAGCACGAACTTATCCATTTTATTAAGAAAATAAGAGCAATAATAGATACAGATTAAGTTAAGGATCAAACTGCTTTAATGATGAATTTTCTTAAAACTTGATGAATTTAGACTTAAAGTAGGAATAAAATTTTGCGATCTGGCTTAATTTTTGAAATACCGAAGATTGATGGCTGAATAATTTAATCTTCGATTTCTAAATAAAATAATTAATTATGCTAATTTGAAAAATAATGATTCAACGTCATAATTCAAAATATAATTGTTTTTTTAAGTTTTGTACCTGAAAATTACTTTAATAATGATCCTAAATAAAGACGTCAGTCGACACGGTTTTTTATTAATTTCTTATTTCTTTCTTTTGTCCTTGACTTTTGATAAATTAGTTTTTTTCGCTTTCTACGGTCAAAATTAACTGCCTACATTTGAAGTCAATAATTTATTTAAATAATCGCTCATAATTTCTCAAATTTTTCGAATTCACACCTTCTACTGAAAGTTTCTACGTTGCTCACACAACCCTAAAGAAGATTAATGAATATGATTTACATATAATACCAAACCAAGGTATTTTTTGTCGAGAAAAATCTATTACTGTTATTATAAAATCAAAGTATTGAACATATTACATTATTTTTTTTATCATTTTAAAAGCGTAATTTAATTTTTTTTTTTTATTTAAACCAGAACACACTCACATTCATCGGTATTCTGCATTTAATATATGCTTCAATATATGTATGTATTCATTTAATACATAACTGTAAAGTTTGTTTATAAAATAATATAACATATACATAGTATTTAAAATAATACTGTTCAAAAATTTTTAGCGTGGACCAAATATTTTTTTATCCACGCTTAAGGAGATATGCAAGGATTGAATAATACTACGGATTTCAATAAATAAATACATTTTTTTATTAACAAAGTTTAAAAAAATCACAAAAAATTTCTAGGTCATCGGGCTTTTTATTATTATTTTATTGTTCAAAGTTGGCTGAAAAAATGACGAATCATATAATTTATCCTTTTCAATTGGATATTTCTATATCTTAAAATCTAGAGAGTGTGATAAAAAATATTTTATATACTCCGAAAAAAATTGATATAAATAATATGGTTTCCTTAAATCGACAAGTATTAGTAGAAATATTCCATCACGTCAGTCGTTTTTTTTTTCAATCAAATCATTGTTTTCAACTACCCTGTGCAAGGTAACTTTAAATTAACGTTTTTCAATTCATTGGAAACAAAAATATCTTCTTTAAATTGAGTTAAAATATAGCATAAAAAGTGTCTACAAAGTTCTGATCAGTTCTGATCTGACAGTTAATATTTTCAAAAAAAGGTTATTCATTCTCTCTTTTGAAAATATAATCAGATCAGAACTTTGTAAATTCCTTATAAAGTGCATATCCTCATTATTTTTAATTCCCTGTTGCGAGCCAAGATAAAAAGTGGGTTTCTTAGGTGTTTTTTGAAATTTGTAAAATCGTCTTACTTTAGTGATCATCAGCAGATTCACCAATGTTATGGAGGGAATTCATTTTTAAATGAGTAAATATTTTTATATATTTTTCTGGGTAACTCTTGCCTAAATAAACAATAATTAAGAACTTTTAATTGGGTTGTAAAGGCCATTTAAACTAGTGTTATTGATATATTGTTATTCACTTATTTTAACCATACGAGTATGTAATAGCCACTACTTAATTCGATATTCATCAAAGAATTAATTACATGTCGTATTCAACTTGATAAAATTGTTTTTTAATTTCTTAATTTATTAATTTTCTTAAAGAGGCGTTTACTGAATTTCAAGTAATTAATTTTTTTTTTCATTACAGGTAAGATGATGATTCTGCAATGAAAAAAATCTCCGCTTAAATAATTTGGTATCGTTATATTTTTATTATTTACAAAGATTTATCTTGCTATAAATGGTTTTCCATTATAAACTTTTGAACTCCTTGCTTAATTAAAACAAGTTGCATGTAGAATAAACTTAAGGTAGTATGTCCATTATAGTCAAGTTTATACTCAATATGCACTATTTGTGACAGCAGTCGCGTTTTTGTATGTAATACTTAGACATACTATATGTACACATACTCAATACAGACGCTACTCCATACATGTATATAAGTTGTTGTTACTTTGCTTATCTATTTAATGAAACGAGCAAGAACCGCTTCCTTGAAATCAGGAAATTCAACATAAAAAATGTATTAATATTTTGATTTTGAACAAAATTTGTAGAAAAGATTTTAACTCTTGATATAAAGTGTGTCACTTTTAGTCAACTGGTATATTTAACCAATACAAAAAGTTCCAACTATGATATCAAAAATTTGTGTTCTAGCAATTGTCAAGGGGATTGTTATTCTTCGTAACTATCCAAAATGCAATTACATTCTATCGAATGTGGATTTACGGATATTCTACCTTAAATATAACATCTCTTGTTTTATATAGGTTCAGTAAATAATTAGCCAGCACGTAAATATCGGTGAAATCAACGACATGAAAATGATATCGAGATCGATCTACACAGTCACGCCAATGAAAAATTATATTTTTCGTACTTACGGTCCGCTCTGTTCAGCGGGCCAACAGCTTTCATATACGCGCTGTAGTTGTTACTTGTCTATTATCTATGTATTAAATAAAAACAAAATAGCCTTTGTTTTAAGGCAAAGAATCAGAATCTGTTACAAAAAAAGGTAGTTCCTTTAGAAAAAATGGTGGTTACGGGCTACCGCTTGACCTAGAAGACGCCTTTAGAAATAATACTACATATATTTCCATTCCCGGATAAAGAAAACCGATATTTATTTTATCGTTTTAGCATATTCCAATCCTTTTCTGAAATAAATAGTTGGAATTTTTTTAAAAGAACAGTTTGTCTATATTGAATTACATGCATAGTTAAGGACTCCTAAAAATTATTGTTTAGACACTTAAAAAATAATTCCATTTTACGAATTTTTTAATCCATTAAAGTGGTGATGTTATCCAAAAAGCCTAATATTTCCAATATGTAATAATCGCATTATTATGTATCTGTGTTACCAATGAATTTTTTTTTGGGCACCATTAGCATAAATCTAATTTCCTTTATTATAATCTTTGAACTATACTCGTACATACATAATATATTATGCATTAATATATGCAGGTACATAAAAACTATACACAACATAATATAATACAGATAGCATAGGTTATATCGAAATACAACGATCAAGGTACCTGTAATAACATTTATTTTTTTGTATTTCACATGTAAAAATAATGTTTAGTCAAAACATGTTTAAAAAAACAAGTATTGTAGATGAGATGTTCTAGTCGGTTTTCAGTATCCTAAAAACTACTGAGCGCAATTCTTCTAATCTTCAACTTTATAACATGAAATACAGATGCAATAAATAATAAACTCCAAACCATAGAATTTTATGTAAAGAGAACACGAGGGATCTGCTAGCCTGTAAGTGGATGCGATAGGATGAATGAAAGAAAAGACTGCCAGTTAGTATACCTGTGTCCTTGTCATAGTCATATGTCATAATCATATGATGCAATATCTACCCAATGACATGTACAATAGAGAAGGACACATTGCGTTCTCTATGTATAATATTCTATGGCATTAACTGTCGTAGAGATTTTGTGTCTCTCCAATAATGTAAACAATATGTAGCCAATGATACTCACTGAGTAGGGAACTCACTTTCAGTTTTCTCTCTCCTCATCATATCGCAAAATTGATCACAATTTATGTGATTACATGTGAGGTTTGCTTCGGTAGTAAATATATATGAAATTTTTTAGAATCTCCCGTTCACGTAAGTCATGGACCAAACTTTTTTTAACAACTAACGATTGTATAAAATTTAATGGTTTACCTTCTTTAACCGCGGAAAAATTGATTTTTTCTTTTTGCCTATCGACTCTTATGCTAAAATTTGAATAACGACAAAGGCTGTATGAATATGCGTAATATATTTTACTTCTAGCACTTTTTTAGTTAATTCAAAAAGAGAAATACACTCAGTCATTATTTACAAACTCAAAAGCGATATGTGCCCTGTTATTAATAAAAATTATAATATATGGCTTTATACGGCTAAAATTAAGACTTTAAATATTGTTGTACCTGTGAAAGGTATAGTTTTTTATTTTTACTATGTGTCAGTAATAAAAAAATTATAATTATAATTATACAGTTAGTAAATGTACACATTATTTTATGATCAGATTAATAACAGTTTCTGCCATGAACTCTTTGGGTTACAGGATTTATTGCATCTGACCTTAAAATGCTCTCGACTCTACAAAATACACTCAAATTAAACGAAATTAATTAATATGATTATGTTACGGGTTCTGGGAATATTCTTATGGGATATGTTTAATGTATGTATTTACTTGCGCTCCCACCATTTTAAGACATCCTCAATCATTTGTAATTCCTCATATATTCCGTTTAATATTTGATTTTTTTTGCGAAGATTTTATGTCATTTTAATTTAATCGATGTTTTGTGACAGATAATTTTCGATTGAGAGCGTGGCGAACGTTGATACTTGAATGCAGACGATCAATGATAGAAACAAGCTTAAATTTGAAATTAAATGACATGTCTGATCCTAATTAGGTTAGGCAAGATTGGGTTATATTGGCTGTCCAAGAGGGACCCACTTAGGCTCATTATGATATCACGTTTCTGCTGATAACTTCAGTTTCTCAATCATTTTGAGAGGCTGAGTACGTACACCTCTTTTATGCATACATCATGCGCTACTCTAGCCCATCACAACTCTTTATTCAATTAATTTATGTTGCGACGGTGGAAATTTGATTGATGAAAACTACTACCAAAACTAGTCTCTATGCTTGATTATCTGTAATTAATCCAAGGCTTCAGGCAGTGGGGCAGTTGAACTTAAGCAGTTTTTGGTATTTATTTTCGCACCCCAATTTTCAACACTTTTCTAAAGCTCTCTGTGTGATAGCACACATAACTGGGTTCGGCAATGTCTGCATTTCGCATCTTGTTTGGGTTTTAGCACCATCATCTTAAAGCAAGTTTCATTACACAAAATATTCTTTGAAATAAAATTTAGTTTTAATATGCAATAAAACTAATTTTATAAACATATAATAAAAAGATTATGTCTAGATGAGAGAAGTTTATTGACCTGTTCTGATCTATACATTCATCTATACAATAATCAATACAAGTTTGTGGTTTTACAATTATATTAATCCATAGATCACCTTCCTTCTATAATTGCTATACGTCATATGATGTTATATAATCAAATTATAAAAGTGAAATTCAATAATTTACACAAAAAATTACACAAAAATATATATACTTCATTAGTCTCTCACAATCAGTTAATAATATTTTCTCTTTTTATTATATATGCAAAAAAAATGAGTAATAAAACAAAATTATTAAATATAATTTAATAAATATTACATGGGTGATTATAAAATTAACCAATTTTTTCTTCCAAAAAAAATAATAACCATTAATTTTATTATCGAAATTATTGTTTGAAATATTATTAAATTTTTTCCCTAGAAAGTTCTAAAATCAACTTGCTTTTTGATTCGTGAGAGAAATAATCCCCTTAAATACATACAATTCACTAGGAAAATACAAGATTAGCGGAATGCAAAGCGAGAATTAAATTTTCTATCTCTTACCGTTATCAAAATTTGAAAGCAGACATTTGTGTATACTTTTTTAACACGATTTTTTTAGCTTCACCTGTATAAATGTATGTAACTTTGTATGTTTGTATGTAACTCTCTAGTATCATACACACGCATAGGACATCATCAGTTATATACATTTATTATACTACCGATAACCATACTACTATATACATATATACTTAGAACAAGCAACAAGCGTGTTTTTTAGTTTTTTTAAACTATATTTATTTTTATTGTAAGTATAACAAAATGTCCATCTATATTCGTTATTTAAACAGTTAAAGTGATTTTCGTCAAGCAATACTAAAAACCATCGCAAATTTAAATGAAAAAATCGTATTAAATCTGTCAATGTATACGAACAAGTTATTGGTTTTTAACCGTTGACTAACAAAGAGGGCTGCTATAAGTTTGATGTGTCTGTCTGTACCATCGTACCTCCCAAACGCATTAATCTATTTTAATTTTTTTTTTGTGTTTGTAAGGTAATTTGATTAAAAGAGTGTTCTTTCCTATGTTTCAAGTTCGATTAAAAGGGTTCCGTACCCGATAACAAATAGAAAAAAGGTGATGAACTTCAAACATCCGAGTAAATTTTCTTGAATTTTAGCTAAGAACATTCGTTTAAGGCCTACGATACCATGAAGAGTCTATCAGACCTGATTCGGTGTCGGGGTTTTTTTCATTTTTTCATGTATATTAGAAGTAACTTTTTAATTATCATTATTTATTTTTAGCATCTCTAATTACCAGTATGATTATTATAGAATATGTGGGTTTAACACCTTTTTTATGATTAATTTATTCGCATGATAGTTAAATTTATCTAAGCAATTTTATATTTCATGAATTTTCTAATTTTAAAAATTCCTATTAACCTACATTTTTTTACAAGCATTCATAATAATGAATTAAAAGGCTGCCTTGATTTTTCCGTAGAAATATGGCGCAAATTCAATCCTAAAAAAGTTTAGTATATGTAAATCATTAGCCGGTGAATGAAAGCGATTTCGGCTACAATATCAAAATTTGTAAAAGCATTTCAGAAAACAGAAAAATAAAGCCATTTTAGTTTTTTTTTTTTTAAATTTTTTAAGTAATTATTTATTGCCTATTTTCCAATTATCATTCGAATCTAAAATAATCTGGCATTAGCGTAGAAGTCAAGTTAAGCAATTTTTAAACTTATTATATTATGTTTTTTAAAGCATAATATAATTGTTAGAGACAACTCTACCGCTATACTGAACCTCCTCCCGCTATACTGAACCTATCCTAGATATTTTCTGCCTAGGGAATTTTTTTTAACGATATAACGATCAATTAGAGGTAAACTTAGGTACAAATAATACAAATAATAGTTTTAATGTATAATAATTAATTTTTACAGTTATTTCAAACAAAATTAGCAAACAATAAAACTATTATTACTGCACTAATTTTACATTATAACATATAATATAAAGCAAAAAAAATTATATTCATTAAATTAAAAATGGTAATGGAAATAAGAACTTTTTTAACAAAAATCACCTATTTCAAAAACAACAAATGTTAAGTACAAATACTAACTCTAATTTATTGTGAACTAGAAGAAACATTTATTTTTTCTTGTGAATACAAAATGTGATTTTCTTTTTGAGTAATTTAAGCTTGTTGTCTTGCTATGGGCATATCGAAAAAAAATTCTAAATTTGTGTATACTTATTAGGAATATAATAGGTAATACATTAACCAAAATTTGAAGTCGATTGACCGTCTCTAACTCGAGTTAAAAACAATTAGTAAGCTCGGATAATTAACATGGAGAGCATAGGAAAGGTTGCATTTTGTTGTGTTTTTAAGAAATTTTTTAATTATAAAAAAAACTAGTTTTAAGATATTTTCAAAAAACTAACTGAACATTCATGAATTTGTGCATGTGAGTCTAAAAAAAAACCAAAACTATTGACAGTTTCATTCTTGAGATATAATTACTCAAAGTTTTTTAAAAGTTTTGTTGACAGAAACAATTATATTTAGAGTATAAGAAGATATACAGAACTACAGATGTTTATTATCATGCTATTATCATACAGAATACGTGATAAATGGGCATTCGAGTTAAAAGCATGTTAAAATTAATACTTATTTGAGTGTGCTAAGCATATCTATACGTACATCCCACTGCTGTATAATGTAGTACACTATTTTTACAATATTGTACAAAGACGACCACCTTAATTTTAATTTGCTTGCAAAAGTTCGATTGCTTCACTAGCGCGCATCCAGAGTTAATTAATGCATTATATCAAGTGCAAGATTTATATCATTCCAAAGAAAGAAAGAAAGTTCTTGAATCGTTTAAACAAGTCTGGATTTTGCTATATTAATAAATAATAATCATATATCCCAGCATACATATGTCAAGAAATGGATAAAGGCCAATTGCTAACCTCTTTATTTTGATGTCTGTTAATTAAAAGTAATCAACTTAACAAACATTAAATATTTGTAATTATTATGTGATTAATTTAAAATATATTATTAGTTATACGATAAAAAACTAAAACATCTAGGAAAAAAAACACAACAGCTCTTGATTACTATTTTTTATTATAAATATACAAAATTTGATAATATTGTTTTATAAACAGTAAATAATTTTGTGGTTTTATAACCAATTTAACAGTTTGTTGTATGGTTCATTAACTTTGCCTATTTATACATTTTATGGTAATAGTATTTATAGATAAAATTATCTATTTTTATTCTAATTTTGTGAGAATATTTTTATATAATGCGATTTTGATTATCTCGTTTATTTTGTGTTCAGTGCACATGGATTTCTTGCCAATTTTGTTGGACGTTTTATTAGCTAAAATTATAATTTATACATAATAAAATTAAAAATTTGAAATTTCTTACCTCTAAAATTGAAATTTATAGGTAAAAATCTGGTGGATATATGTATCACTTCCTTGTACTAGCTTATTACGAGCGCCAGGGCAATTTTGGATAAAAGGCTTGATATTTTTGTATGAAGTTGTACTAAGTTTACATCAAAACTGGAAATTTTAAGGGAATTTGCCCGATTATTTAAATAAATAAATGACTTTCGAAAGTAGGCCTATTTATCATTGGTTTTATGGGAAAACAGTAGTCGATGGAAATTAAAAGAAAAATATTTAAATTTAAAATCTTAATAAATTATTGAAAACAAAAAAAAAACCGTTTTGCCCGATTAATTAAGGATGTATATGAGTACGATAGTGGAGACACAAATTAAAAAAATATATTTTTTCAATTTTGATGGTGAATTAAATTATAACTTGACAATATAAAACGAAAATTAAGAATTCAATTTTTCGATATCTGGAGTAATTTTCAAAATATTGAAAATCGAAAACTTTATTTAATTATTTAGCTTTCAATATTTAGAAAATCAAGGCAAACAAATATCGAAAAATTTTATTGCCATTTTTCGTCTACATTCATGAAGTTATAACAAAATTTATCATTAAAGTGGAAAATAAGGTACAAATAATTTCAATCACAAGTCTAAACTTGTCTTGGCGCTCGTACTAGCTTAAATTACACATTTTTTTGACACACTTCTGCTGCTAAGAAGGGTCTATTTATACTATAGTCAAGCAAAAATTGAAAATCATCTATTCTCAAAATAGAAACCTCACTTTTTTTATAAAAATTTTGACTCAAAATTTTTTACGAACCAAAAGAGATTTCAGTCATAATGTTTGAAAAATAAATATATTTTTTAAAATTTCAGATCAAAATTCAAATTCTATTATTAAAAATTTAGCACTTCCCAGGAAATTAAACAATTTTTTTGCTTCAATCGAATTGATCAATTTTTATTTAACACTGAACACATTTAAATTTGACTTTGTATTTCATAAACTATTTTTATTCAAATCATTATAAAAATATAGAATTCACAAAATCATGCAAACATTGTTGCAATTTGAAAGTTCAAACAAAATGCATGTCTTTGAAATATTAAAAATTATTTTACTATATGAAAATGTAAATGTAATTTCATATTTAAAATGGATTACCATAATATCATTATAAATCATGCAATATATTTATAACAAGATTATCAACATACGAACACTTTCAATTTGTTACTAAAAATCGTCAAATTAAAAGTCAAACAAATCACGAAAATGTTCTTGTTTTATTTATAACTAAAATATAAGAAATACTTATTTCAATGTAGTATTGTGTTGTTTAAAATATATTTATGAAATACTTTACAATTTGTGGGAAGCTATAAAAATTTTCTTATAATAATAATAAATTCTGTAGCAGATTACACTTTTAATCATTTGGTATAATTTGCATTTGTATCTGCGTATTCATTTTTGTCCAACTTAAAATCATTTTTCTATTTTAACTTCTTTCGCAAAATTTTATTACATATCCAAACACCTGTACTCGTTTGGAGACTGGCTATCATGTAAGAATACTCGACCTTCCTTGTATGCTATGACACGTTTAACTTCATTAAAATCTTTATTTTGGAACATTTCTAGAAAAGCTCTCCTAATCTCTGTTATTATTTTGACCACGTCTTTTTCTGAGACTTTCTGTTATTCAAGACTGAGACAACACAGGATACATAGTGGTTTTCCCCATTTCATTAGCTACAGTAAGTATGGTTTTCGATTCCCTGTTATGGAGACTCTACCGGATAGCACAGTTTTCTGGATACCACTTGCCATGTTCAGACAAGGCTTCAGTAATTTGCTTTGTCGTATTCTACCAATATTCGGTCACAATTTATAAACAATTAAGCTATGACGCAATCAACAAATTTTGTCTTGCTTACTTATCTCTATCTGGTCTTCTAGAGCAGGCATGGGCAAACGTGACTTAGAGTAGTCCCTCATACTTCTGTAACAAAAATACGAGTAAGACAGTGACAACCAAAAATACGAGTAAGACAGAGAGACAACATTTTTTTTCAACCTATCTCATTACTATTAGAGAAACTGAGATAGGTAGAAAAGTCTTATGCCCGTCTCGCTTCCTCCTCTACGAGCAATGCGGATTTAGATAAAGAGACACACAATAAACTTTATGTCACATAATAATAATGGTGACTTCGACTTAAAATAACTCGCCCATGCCTGTTCTAGAGGTTTGATTGGCGAAAGCTCTGCTCACTTTAAAACTCTACCAATTTTTTCACCTCCATTACTCTACTGTTATTTTTGTGGTTGAAAGCTAAGTGTAATGAGATTCAACCTTTAAATATTTGAAAAAAATTTTTGTTAAGAACAGGCTCCAAAATGTAGTCATACGGTAATATCTTGTAATAATAAGTTATTACTGTAATATTGATTTTCGATCAGAATCAAAGACCAAACTACAATACATTTGGTTGTAATCATCTTGTATAGAGATTGTCCAGCATCTACTACTAACAAAAAAAATTGAAACAAAAGTTGAAAGCAATCAACTCAAACAGAAACCACTTTAAAATCAGATTGCAAACTTGAATTGTTATAATATTATTTTTATGGGTAGGTGTATTATAAGTACACTTTTTTTCTCTTGAAAAAGATGCACTTTCTTTATAAAGCTAAGAAGAACCTGCTTCTGATACCAATAGCACCTACCTTTATACATATACGTTGTATAATAGACTAAGAGTCAAAGATAAAAATTGTCTTACCACCTGGTGAATTACATTATTATTATTTTCAAGTTTTTATAGCCACATACATGGAAAGGGTTTTATGTTTAAATTGGTGGAAATTATTTATCGTTTTTATTGTATAAGCATGTTATAAATAAAATTTCCTTCATAGCACTAGTTTTTCTTCATAACTTTATTTTCAACCGTCATATACAAAGAGGCAAAATGAGAGGATTTATAACATTTTCAAAAATTTTGAAAGTATTTTCCGGAATTTTTTGTTGTTGTTCTGGATTGTTTCATAAAACCGCTAGTTGAAGTTGACCTGAAAATTTTCAACACACAAAAATAATTTTAGAGAAAATGGACAAAGTTTTTTCCTAAGTTTTTTCCTATTCCTCACGGATAAACAGTGATGTTTACGAAACAATGATTCAAATAAAAGTTTTTAATTTATTTATAAGGAATAACTTTTATATTTAAACTTTTGTTTTATCTCTAACGGTTTACAAGATTGATATTTTTTCATTTGATTGAAAGAGCAAAAAAATTTCTTTTTTAAATTGACATATCTCGACCAATTTTGAAGCTAGAAAGTCGTAAAAAAACAAAAATATGCACAATTGCACAGTTGCACAGTTGTTAAAAACTGATTAAAACCCCCAACTACTCCTCAAAAAAGGGGGCATCAATGTTTTCTTTTAGATATTTGGTTCATTGTGCTAGTGTTGCAATTTTATTGTGCGCATGATACATAGGACATAATTTTTTACTAGGCGAAATTTCTGATTGAAATTTGAATCTCTATATCACTGTATGGAAAAATTAGTGACTCTGGAATGTGAAATGGTCAATAATCAACGGAATAGTAAGATTAGCGAAACAAGTATTTTTGGTATAAGGCACATGTGTCTGGAAAACCGCCCTATTCGAAGTTTTTATAAAATTTTGTTCTGTCTCTTACTTAGTCTTGGATTTATTTAAAATTTTGTTAGAGATAGAGAGAGAGGGAGATCTGTTTGAAAACGGTTAGAGCCTAAGTTACAAACATGTTTTTCACAAAAATACGATCAACTTTTGTTGATAACATTTTTTCGAAAACATAAATTCTTCAGCACAGATCTGAAACCATGCACTAAGTCTCCGGCGCCTGTTTTCAAGGAGGCTTTTAACTTATATGTTCCTTATACCCAACTATTTGTTTCGCCGCACTCATCCATCCCTTTGATTATTGAGCGTCGTCTGTTCACAAACACCTTGTATATCCATTTTCAAACCTAGATTCTTGGACTAAAACCAAAGATTTACCTTACACACAGGTGAATGGTAAAGTGTACTGTTGAGAGTCGCGTCTCTTCGCGTCATCCATAAATGACTGTATAAGTATAGTTTTTAATATGTGTAAGTAATACAGACATATAACAACATATGAATGTAAGAGTAGGAAAGGAAATCTTCATGATTGGAAAGCCACCTTCTTCTTCAATAATAACACATTACTCCTACCAGTAACAAAACCCAAACAAACAACACTGAACTTGAATATGATACCACAACATACTCTCCACAATAATCGTCACATGCATGTGTGTAATAACTACCCAATAATCACCGGTGTTGTACACGGTGCGTGTTTTGTGCTAAGTGTTATTGTTAATTCATCCAATTCGATCAACGAATAATTTTGGACGGTTGTTTTTAATGTTGTGTTAAAATTACGGAAACGGGATTATAATAAATAGTGTTGAGTGCGAAAAAACATGTCAGATACAGCGCATATATTATTTGCAATTTTGTATATGTTATACGTGATTTTTGGACGAGTTAAATTCTGACTATTTAATAGATCTCGACGGAAAACAACTTAGTGATGGTTGTTCATATGTGAAAATAGTACAGTAAATTTTATTCTGCTTACTGAAATTACAAGCTTTTTTAATTTTGTAACCAAATACTCGAAAAATATACGTGATTCTAATTCAGATCTAAAAAAATTATTATTTATCATCGTTTCCACCAAAAGTTACATAACTATTTTGAAGCGTATTTTAAAATTTCATTATAGATTTGATTATTGGATATATTGCATCAGAATTGCATAGATTTTTGATCCAATATCTTAGCTTGAAACGAGTGAAAAGTGAATTATCAGTAACTTACGCTAAAAGTGTAAATTCTTCGAAAAACACTTTGTTTTTGGAATAATACTTGTAATAATAATATCCTTAAAAGTCTACTAGTCTACTAAATCTATAATTGTCGAAAAAAACGAAAAATAAACCGGGAAAAATTAGATCGAAAATTTTATAGACCCGGAGCATTGTTGTAATTAGGAGTTGGTTGAGTTGAGTTTGTTGACTATAGAGGAGTTAATTGGGTTCTGAAGTTTTTAGCCCTTGCGTAAAAAATGGGACTATTACAGGAATTTTTTTTCCGAGTCTATTTTTTCCCAAATCCCCATATTTCTTAGAAATATAAGATTATTGTGTCTTTTAAATTGAAATAAGCAACTGTTTCTGCTTATTGTTTTACTATGAAAGGTGCTTTTATTTGGGCTAATAAAAAAATTAGATAAAAGTATTTTTTATAAATATTAAAACCCAAAATTAACAAATAATTAAAAAATGTTTTTGGCAAAGAATCAATTGGACACTCACTTCTCGAGTATTTTGCTACAAACCTAAAAGATACATTCCTTTAGTGGTATGAAAAGATTTTCCTATACAGCCGCTATCAGACTGTAAAGAAACATATACATTTTTACTATGTTGTTAATAAAAAGTGAATCAATCAAAATTTTTTTGTTTAAGAGCAGACACGTAATTTTTGTGTAATTTACTATTTAAAATTGGATATTTAAGATATTTAAACAAATTTTGTTAACACAAACTCAAAATTAGCTTTCGTTTATATTTTGATATAAATTCATAATTATAAGAGAGAATTTGTATTTATTATTTAGACAATATAAGTTGCATTATTTTTAGTTAATAAATATGAATAAAAGTTACGTATCCAGTCGGAAATCGATTAATTACTTAAATAATAATTCTGGAAACTTACATTTCTATTTTTACGCCCTACGACTAAGAGAGTACCTGCCATCCAGATAATTTTTTTGCTTTAAAAAAACCGTGCGACTTTAAATAATTTTGAATAATTCACTTTGTAATATTTTATTATACGGTACTAGTGGATAACTTCAATAACTGATTTTACCTCTAAAAAGATTATTTTTACTGTACTAAATCACTCATTTATCCATATAAAATCTAGGATATCAAACAAATTTAAAAAATGCCATCTGCAAAATATACATTAAATAAAGATACAACAAAATTACAAAAACTAAAAAAATCATGGCTGACTACAACAAAACCGAACACACCCGAAGTAACGCCACGAAAAACATCACGAAATATTTACGAAAACGTTCCAATAACTAAATCACCAAAACCGGATGTAATTCTACATCAAACTCATCCCGATCATGATCAACATGTCTATGAAAATGTTCAAATGAAAATCGATAGTGGTTACGATAGTTTAGATGAAAATTTAGCCGATACAAAAACAAACGTCACTGTTGTCGAAGTGCCTGGATCTACGAATTACGATACAATTCGTACAAAAGCAACAGTTAACGATAATAAATTAAAAATTGTGATTGATAATTTTGATAAAATATTAGATGAATATAAGGAACAAAAAACTACGAATAAGAATTCATCACGCCCTAAATTACAAAAAACTAAGTCATGTAGTATTATTGAATCGAAATGTATATTAAAAAAGACTGTATCGGATCCAAATCCATCCCAAAATTCACCTCCTGAAGTATTAACCCAAGACTTAGAACGGAATTGTAAGAGTTTACAAAATGATATTGATTTAATTAAAACAAAAAGTATGATTGATTTAAGTATTTTCGTTAAAACTGAGAAATCAATAAAAACCGATACAA
Organism: Chrysoperla carnea; assembly: GCF_905475395.1. Taxonomy (NCBI): domain Eukaryota; kingdom Metazoa; phylum Arthropoda; class Insecta; order Neuroptera; family Chrysopidae; genus Chrysoperla; species Chrysoperla carnea. Next base: position 35,758,279 of record NC_058341.1, read on the forward strand.
AATCATCTCAAACATCTAACATAAAACCATCGCCACCAGCTAAATTACCATTATCAACTAAAACAACTGAAATGAAATCATCGTCAGCAGCTAAATCATCACCGACATCTGAAACAAAAAAGAATAATAAAGTAGCAGAAGTACGAAAAATGTTTGATAATCAAAATCAAACCAAAAGTACAACTTCCACAAAGGTTCCTCCAATAAATTCATCGACCATGACTCGAGCAAAAAGTTCATTTGATGTATCTTCAAAACGATTAACTCCTAGTAGAATACCAATAAAATCGTCACCTCTAAATAAGACATTTAGTCCAAGCACTCCTATCGGTCTAAATCATTTAGTAGATCGTCCAAAATTAGGATGTGCCTCAACTAATAAATCATCTGTAAATTTAGAACAATTACGAGACACTGTTTCAAAAGTTAATCATGGTATTAACGACAATCTACGTAAAATTCGTTCTGTTGCAAATGATTTACATCAAACCACGCTCGAAACACAAACTTTGGATAAATGTATAACAACGGGTAATCGGATACTCAAAAAGGTTGAACAATTGAATGGTGTAAATAGTGCTTTACAACGGCGATTAACTTATACAAAACAAAAAAATATTGATAATAATAACAATAATAAGAGGCCGGCGAATAATATTCAAGATACAAAAAATGTAACAAGTTTTGCATTATTAAAGAAACAATCCTTAACTGGTGTGAGTAAAAAAACTGAACCAGCGATTAAAATTAAAGAAGCCGTTACAAAACGTAAAAATAGTAGTGTTGTGATGAATTCCGTGCAAAAGTTTGAGGAAAATGATAAAAAGAAAAATAATATATTTGGATTGAAAAGTGCGTACATGATAAAGAAACAAGAAGAATCAAAGAAAATAGCAAAGAAAATTATCGATACACAAAATAAAGTTGATTTTCTATTAAAGAAAGGCAAAGAAAATTATGAGATAATCAAATTTAACGATTGTTCTCAATTAAGTGATAAACAGTTAATAAACACATCAGCAAATGTTATCACTCTCGATAATTTAACACAATTATCTTCTGAATCAATTCAAAAACCTGATGTCCGTGATGATGGAATTATTTTGACAGCTCTCGAAAGTAAAACTGAAGAGAATACGGATAAGAATTTTGTCGAATTTGTGAAAAATCATTATAATCAAACTGACGATGATCGTTGTTCCGAAGATTCGGGAAATATTTCGAATGAAAATGAACTAGATTGTGAGGATGAAGAAGTGGAAATTCCGGTACCTAAACGTAAAACTAGTAGTGCTAGTGATGAATCGTTGATAGAGTGTAATGATCTTGACGTATCCAGAATCAGTGATAATGAAAAAACTAGTATTGTTGTTGATGTGAAAAAAGACGTTACGGATAATGTTAAAGTTAGCTTAAAGCCGAACAAAATTGATGAAATAAAGGCGAAGGTAAACGAATTTTTATTTTTATAACCAAGTTTCTTCTTAGAACATTTAAGTCCAATAAGATTTATTGGTCTTCTTTGGTAGACTGCTTTATTGAGTCTTATTTTGGAACGTGTTGATCTTTAGGATAGTGTTACTATATTTTTCAGTTTTTTGTTACTTCAATTTTGATTTGTTTCCTTTTATGACACATTTACATATTTACAAATATGTCAAAAAAGGAATTTCGAAAATAATATTTTTGAACCATTTAACCATAATTACAATTGGCTTTTAATCTCCCAAGGAATGTGTATATAGCTCTAAAATAGGAAAAGTTGATTCAAAATTTTGAATTTTTGGCAATAGTTGAAAAATTAACCTCTATTTCAATTCAAAACGGAGAAATGTATGTACACATAGTATTGTACAATAACCAAACAGTACACGTTGGGCGGTAAAAACATGTACTATTTGGCCAAATTATGACCTGTTTTTCATGTCAGTGCATAAGACTACTTCATAACTCAAAGTATTCCTCCACTCAGATTTGAGGTTTTTGACCCCCATAAATCTCTGTTTGGCTTGGCACAAAATACTCGAACATTGATAGAAAGAAACTCGTATAAGACCATAATTTCTCGAATTTCAATCGTTGGGACACTAAAAGTGCTGGGACACTAAAAAGTCTAAAATAAAATAAAAAATAAAAAATCCGACTGCGTTAAATTAATTCTTAAAAGAAAGAAACAAGCCCAGTAGTTTTCATATTCACTTGAATAGTCGGGGCCCATTAAAATTTAGAACGGCTCAAATCTTCCCAATAGTGGGCCCCGATTATTAAAGGCACTATGTAAACTACTTGCTGGACTTGTTTCTTTCTTTCCAGGTATCATTCTCCCAGCAAAAAATGAATGACTCTGAATGCTTGCACCTTTTTAATTTAAGTTTTAAATTGACAGACTCCTTAAGGAAAATTAACAAAATATTTAAGAAGAACTTGTACATTATTGTATGAAACTCTGTAGAAAGTGAAATATCTAACCTTAAAATATTGTCAAGATTTGAATAAATTCCTGCGCTAATGGACTACTTGAATTACAACAACAACTTCAACACCAAAAGTCATTTCACAAAAAAAATTGTATTTTTTGAATCAGAATTGAATGAGGAAATTTATTAGGTACCTTTATAGAAAGTAGGCAGCCGCGTACAATAAACTTTGGTATGCAATAAATACTCATACGTATAAATATATCGTTTGGTGTTATAGACATTGAATAAATTTTAAAATGAACTTTTCAACACGTTTTATAAATAATAATAATATTTATATATTATAAAACATATTTTGAATATTATTTTATGATTATAATTAATATTTTTTAAAAACAATTCTATTGTTTTCAACGATAACATTTTTGACATGAATTACATATACAGAAGCAAGTATATTTTTAATTTTTATTTTAAACTTTGTTGCTGGTGAAAACAAAACTGTACTTCCATCCAACTACCCAAATAAAATATGTTTCAGCTGTTTTAAAAACTATATTTACTATCCTGCAAAGCAAAATATTAATTTCATTTTGCTATGTTTCCCTGCGCCTACACCAACAGACATTATTTTCAGAAAGCCTGCCAAAAATTGTTGATGACTACCAAAAAGTGCTTCCTCTTGACAAAAGTTGGAGACATAATCGAGATATTTATTATCATGGAATTTTTTGTATTGCTTAATAGTAGCCTAATAATACAGAAATATGTAGTCCAAACTTTGTACTCATTAGAATCAGAAATGTTGATCACCAAAAAATGTATACAAGTATTCATAAAACGACAAATTAATCCATTTTTAAGAGTCAGTATCTATCTTCACGTTAAGACGTTAACTCAAAAATGGCATTACATGCTCTTGACATAAAGAGTGACTCCGAATTCGTGAATGAATTTGTGAAAACATACAGATTATTTTATACGGAATAAATATTTTACCACCTTTTAAAACGCAAAAACTCTCTTTTCGTAGTGCTTCCACATTCTTCCATATGATTCAGGCTGTTCGATTTGTCCGAACTCTTTCAAAAACTGTTTGGGAAATCAAGCTACTTTTTTCTTTTTTTCCATTTTTCTGCGTGGAGTAATAATTGATAACAATTGGAAGACTTCCGCAGATTTTTAGTATATTGGGAACGGTATACAAATAATTGCATAGAATACAAAGTAATTGAAATGATAGTGTGAATATGGCTTTAGAATTAAGCGTTATATTAATATTACTATTCTCTTTAATGTTTAATAATAATATAATATTTTCAATCATATACAAAAGTAAATGAATCATATTTCCTGAAAACTGCTTTTTTTAATTCTTTTAGTCATCAAAATTAATAGAAATTAAAACCACACAATTTAAAATAAATATTAAAATAGTTGACAAATCTCAATAAAAATTTACGTATTTTTTCACTCCCTAGGATAAACTAGGCACAATATTCTTCACTCATCAATATTCATCAATTCATTGAGAGTTGGTATTAAAATTTCGTGTCTTGAAATTGAAGGCTTTCAATTTACAAAGAAGTATCAAATTTCCACACAAGCAGCGTTAGTTTTACGGTCAATTAAAAAAGATACTTCCATTTTATAATTTTGTACTTTACACAATCGTCGAATAATAAAAATTTCATGATTTTTGTTTAAAAATCTCCAAATTAAGTTAAAATGAGAAAGTAAAATTAAAATTGTTTTATTGAATAAAATAAAATCGTGCCTGTGGTGTCTAGTTATTTTCAGTCTGTCGATTCTTTTGTTAAAGATCATTAAGTAGTTTTTGTTGTTATATTGTAATAATAAAAATTTTCTCTTTAATAATTATTTCAACTGATATAAAAATTGTTATTAAAAAATTAAACGAAAGTCATCTCAGTCTTTTAAATTAGATTTTTAAATGTACCTATACTGCAAAGACATCAACTATTTTATTTGCATTTTATTCGACATTTGCTTTTACATTTTTCTCATCAGGTAAATAATAAACGAAAAATTCATTAAATAAAGTCTAAACTTTTAAAATAAAGTGCACATTATATGGGGAGTCCCTAAATTTTTCAGACCAAATGCAAAAGCAGCCCTTACAAAATTTTAAGACAAAAAGTCCTGTGTTGCTTATCTATGTAGATTATTTTCTACTTTTTAGTTCAACTAGTTACAAAAGCTTGTTTTTTAGTTTTTTAAACTATTATTTATTTTGTGTGTTTTAGTTTTAAGATTATTATTTATTTATCAAAAATTCACTATAAAATATGGTGGGAGCGCAAATAAATGTATACATTTTCAGATATGGCAATCGTTAATCCTGAAAATGCTGATCACGATAATCAAATAAACTTATTAAATTATTGTATTGTCATCGATCCTTGATATGTATGTCAAATTTCGAGTTAATATGACATTTTGAAAGGGGTCAAAATCATATTCAAAGTTTTCATTACCTTTCAAACAAAATCAAAAAAATCAAAATCGATTCAAACTGTTTTTTAAAGTCATATAGGATCAATTTTTACGATTGAAAGTATACAATACTGTAAATTTGACATTACATTTCATTAAAATGCAACATTTTTCAATTATTATTCATTTAAAGTTCAAAACTAGTTACACATAATTAAGTAGTTTACAATGAATGAATAATATCCAATGCAAAAAAGAAAAAAAAATACAGGAAATTATTAGGATAACATATCCGTTTCAATAATCTAATTTATAATTTATTTTTTTCATAATGTAATGGAATTTGGAATAATAAAATTAAGTAAGTTAATTACTTTTAAATTATGTTAATAATACCAGAATTCAATGCAAAATTTAATTCACATGAATCAATATTTTATTTTTGCAAAATAATTTCTTTGAATTGCTTGTCATAAGAGTGGGTTGGGGGGTCCACTTCTAACCAAATAGCCTTGGGAATACACTTGTCTCGCGGTAAAATCATTGCTTAAATGAAGGGGTTTAAGGCGTGATACTGGTTCACGCAGAATCGATACAGTCTTTGACAGCGCCACTTATTCCTTCACATAATATGAAGGTTTCTCTTTCGCATAAATTCTAAATAAAAGCATATGGTTCTTTCTGCAAAATGGAGATTACATTTTGAGAGATTAAATTACTTCCCTAAGGAAGGAGTCATTTAACACATTTGATTGAATGTTTCTTAGCCAGGTAATCAAAATGTTGAATAAAAACTACGAAAATGTTTTCTTTGCAAAAATATTCCACTCATCTTTTGATAGACCAGAGTTCAGATACGCCTGTGCAAGCAACTAAAATATTATTTTCAAAAAATGAATAATCTACATAAACTCTTCATTGGCGAGTTCAAGGTTTTTGCATTTCTTAGGATCTACGAGTAAAATAAAAACAATTTTGTTTATCTTATTGCGTATATTCTACAATGTTAACAATTTACTTCGGTCACGTGATTACAGACGTCCATACACACGTAAATAGTAATTCGACACACCTGGAAATTTGATTATATTCAAAATTAAATGACCACACAAAGATATAGTACGTGGTTTTCTGATGTTTTAAATAATTTTGACATTTCATATATCTATAATTATTTTAATGCTCAGTTCTATAAACACAATTTAAATGAAAGGTCATTCAATTGCACCAGACATTTTTGCACCAGACAGGACCAGAAATTTTTTGGTTGGGCCAATATGTACCTACTGTATATGCAAGTATTTTTTGATTAGGTAATAGATTCGCACTAGATCTTCCATTAACTTTAAAAAAAATGAAAATCTGGTTAATTTTTAGATTAAACGCTTAGTTCCGTTCCGTCTATATTTAAGATACCGACTACAATTGCTCCGGATAATAAACTTATTTTGCAACTAAAATTTACAAAAATATCGGGTCGAAAACATACTCATTTTCTACCTTAGTTTCAAGAACAATCAATTACAAACATTATGCAGGGTAAATATAATTAATCTCACTTATACTTAAACTTATACTTTCTAGAAATCATGTATTTAACGACATTTCCAATTAAGGAAATGTGTAAAAAAAAATATTATTTCAACTTAAATAATTTGTACATATAAATAAATCTTCTATGTAATTAAGATTTATAATTAATTAAAATTATAGTAGATTGATTACATTTTAAACGTATATATCCTATTTTGGTTGCTACTACTCCATAATAATTAAATTAGAATAATAATTATTGAGTTAAGTTTAATGGTACTAATCAATTTTGTTAAAGACCCGCCTATAATTCACAACATCCGTGTTTTTTTTAATATATTTTTGTTTTCATAAATTACAACATTTCATGTACTTTATAAATTACTATAGCTCAACTAAATTTAAATAAAACGTGTACTACACTGAAAAAAATTAAAATAATGACAACCTCATCCCGAAGTTGGCCGTTTCATATAAAATGTAGTAAAAATACTTTCAAACAATTTCCTAATGATTGGAACAAGTACAGTTAAATATTTATATTTACAATACAATGGGATTGAATTTAAAATATGAATTCATTGATACAAAATCACTGAAGTTAAATAAACACAATCATTATTTCTATGAAGAGATTGATTTTAAAGTCATGGATTTTATTGATGAAAAATAAATTTGTACTTAGTTGGAATATATATGCATGCAAATAAAGAGAATAGGTGAATTAAAATAAAATGAATAAAAGGGATTTGGTTACTACGAGCACATACCTGACATGTCTAGGCTATATGTGGTTGTCTCAACTACATGAAGATTGTTGTTACTAATTTACAGAGAGTATTTTTTTATACATGTATAATAACCATCGGTGGTTGGTACAGCAGTGGACTTAAGACACTAATATCAATAGTAATCCATAGGTCGCAGGTTCAAGTTTGACCCAAAGAAATATAATTTTCTTTTAAATAAAATTAATAAACCTACTCATGTGGTTATGTCAATCACATCACTATTTTGTTATAATATTTATGAGTATAAGTGCTAAAACCAATAAAAAAAAGGTTATTTCAAACTATGTTGCATTTCAAAACAACAATATTTGAAATTTGTTAGTCAGTATATTACTTTTATGGAAACAACTCATGCGTTTGTGTCAACTTCACGTCTCAACCCCGTACGGCAGTTTTATCACATTCATAGATAACCTCATATTGATATTAAGAATTTTTTTTCAGTGTACCTATCAAATAAAATTGATAAATTCAAAGTTAATAAAGTCCTTTTTGTCTGTTTTTCATTGGTAAACAGACACTAATTTTTTTTAAATATTTTATACATCATCTCAAACTATTTATTAATTTTAATTTTTACAAACATAATTAAAATTTGCAAAACTTATTTTATATGCAAATATAATAGCAAATTTATAATTGAATACTAAATAACTACCTAGTTCCCAGTAAAGAGTTTGATTTCTTATAAAGAAAGTAAAAATTTACTTTTCTGTCCATAATTATTAATAAATAAATAATAACGATAATAAATAATTATCTTTGATTGCAGAAAAGAAATTAATATTATTAGTTTTATTAATTACAATATTTATGTAATTGAATTGTCCTCAATAAAAGTCATTTAGAATTCCTGCAAATGGTATTTTTCATCATTTTAAACATTTTAGAATAACTTTTGATGTTTTCTTCAATGAAAACATATATATTGTTAACATGATATCACGAAAAATAAATCTTTATTCAAGCAAAAGTATTGAACGCATAAAAAATCGAATTACATGTTCTTCTATGGTTGAAATATGTAATTGTTTCCACGATTAAATCGGCTATTGTTTGAACGAAATAGATGATTAAACATAATATTTAAAAATGAAACAGTTTGAATAAAACAAAGTTTTAAAAAACTAAAAAAAAGAAATGCTTTATCATCTTGTGGATTAAAAGATTGAATTTTAAATTATTATGTTAATAAAACGAGTTTTCTTAGTTTTGAAAAAAAAATAAAATTTAAAATCTTAGACTAAAAGCCACCCACCGATCATATTAAACATATGTCTTCCCGTAGCCTCCACCATTAAACAAACAAACATATGTCTTCACGTAGCCTCCACCATTCAACGATTTTTGATATACTTAACAGTACAAAATACCCAGACATTTCTGACATCCGAAAGAGAATGAAAATTGAATTAGAAAATTACATTCATACATTCAGGTCAAGCTCATAAATTCGCAAAATGATTTGATCTAAAAAAGATCTAAAAAACTATATAAGTCTAGCAATGAATGTAGAACATTCCATAACATTTTTTAATACTCTGAAACACTCTGGATTCTTTTCGAACAATTCAAATCATTCTTGAAAATCTAACACATTTTTCTTTTTGGATATTTTATATTGATTTTCCGAACACTCAATCATTATATGAATAAAAGAAAATTAATAAATTAATAATAATTTATTTTAAATAGAATAAATATTTATAATATATTAACTATTACTTAATTAATATCAATAAATAGTATTTTTAAACAAAAATATACCGTTAGTTAAAAAAAGGTTAGGTTTGCGTTATACTTTACCTTTTTAATGTAGTTTTAAATTATTTATAGTTAGTTATTCGTGTTTATTATGACATTATTATTAATTTTGTTAACAGTTCTAATATACATTTAAAAGCAATTTGTTTTAAAAATTATTTATTTGACGCACTAAAAATGCATTGAAAATCGGTATTATTTTTACGGTTAGAATTTTTTACCATGGTATTTATAATAATCTGCAAAATTATTCTACAGCTAACAACAAGCTTATATTTTAATAAAAAATAAAAAAACAAATTTTTATTTAAATACCATATATTTGAAAATATATTGCTGTCGGTGGTAATAACATTAACTTGATTTTCGATTAATTTATTATTTTTGAAAATGCTCTAAATATTTGTACAAATATTTTTATGCAAGTTTATAAATTTTAATTGAATTAATTAATGTGTGTTATTATTAACACTAAAAAGATAACTTTTTAGCAAACTTTTTCATTATTTTCTCCTTTTTAACAAAAATAAGGATCTATTTTTAGGAGATTTTTTCTCATATTACTACTGTTTTAATTTTTAACCATAATACTTACCCATTTTTAACCTTTCTGCTACCAATTGAGAATAGATGAACATTTCCTTATCGATCAAGCTTTCCAAAGTAAGCTTTTATTTTCTACTTAAGTATTAAATTTACCTGTAAGAAAAAGTAGGTTAGCAACGTCCTTAAATTGTGCTGAAATAAATTACAAATACATGGCCTTGTTTTTTTACTTTGACATATTTTCGATACATCGTAAACTTAAAACTGCCTCTTACGATTTCTGACCTAGATCAAAATTAGAAAATATTTGAGTATCGTTATCTTAAAGCTATCTACTTTGGTATTCTTTAAATATTTAGTCTTTACGTTGCAAATGTATATAATACTAAGAATAATGTCGGCTCATACCTACGTTACGATGAAACTTTCTGGTCGTTACGTCTGTGCAGTTTGACCGACAAAGATTATAAAGAATAAAGACAAATAAAGCACTGCATACATGAAGACCAAAACACAAGTAAATGTGTAAGGCAAACAAATTTATAAAAAATATGGTTATAATACTTCTCTTGCTCGTCACTAGTATTAATTTACCGCCTCCATTTCTCGCATTAGGTATGAAACAATCTAAAATTTCCCTATTTTACCTACTTCGCTAGTATCCAGTCAATCCCACAGACATTCTAGCCATCCTAGATTGCCAAAGAAAATACATTCAAGTTAATGCATAAAATTCGAGAAAAGTTTACCGTGTATTGATATCCATACATCTAAACTCAATAATTTGGCAAGAATAAACGCATTAAGCGTCGAGATAAAACGAGATAAAAAACTTTGATCGTCTCGCCTCTTCTTGTGGCAAAAATAATTATTGGTTGAATAACCTTAAATTAATTATGAATTAAAAATAAATTACATGATTACTTTCTTTATATACATCTAAATAATATTATTTTGAACTTCTGCATTATGTGAAATGTGGAATTACTAGTTTTTTTTAGCTAATATAACTAACTAGTAATAACGGAAGTTTTGAATAAAATTATATAATTCCATTACTTAAGTAATTAAATATAATTTTTATTGTAAATAAACATTATTAATATGGTGTCTTGTTTATTTTTAGATATTCTTCAGGCCAGGAACACTTGCACATTTAGAAGCTCAACGGGATTCATTACTAACTGGACGTGTTATTCATTTACAAGCACATTGCCGTGGATATTTAGCGAGAAAACGACTACAAAAACGACGATTACAAGAGACAGCTGTACGGTAAGTGTAAAAAATTGTTAATTTCAATTTAAACTATTAAAGTACCGTCATTCGGGGCTACTGAGGCTATTTTTTATTTTAAGATAATTTATAATTATACGGTTCAATTCTATTTTGGTATCCATGAAAGTTTTCCAAAACATAAGAATTCAACAAATAAGGGGTAGGCAGGAAGTTTCAGAAATGTGCAATTAGGACATTTAGCAGGACGACACTGAATTCATGACATAGTTTCTTAACCTTTTTGGTTCATGCAATTGAGGTACATATCAAAGGTGTACGCGCACACCCACTCGTACTAGTTGGTGTTGAGCTAGCGAAATCTAGAAGAAGTAACTACATAAGAGTAATATATTTTTGTGTCAAAATTTTTTAAATCTAGCACTATAAGCAATTGAACTAATTTAGTCCTTTGTTAAAAACGATCTGTCGTCAGAAATTTAATTTGAAAATAGATAACAATGTCAAATTTTTTTATAAACATGTCTTTAGATTGTGATGTCATTATCAATGTATTTGCCCACCGAAAATCAACTGGCTTGACGCGGTAATTTCACAACAGCCAAGGGCGGCAAATTTCTAAATCCGGACCTATAAAAATCTTTAATTATCAGATAATTTTGAAGAATGGAAAATGATCATAATTAAGTAAAACTAGTCAAATCAATACTATTTATTATAAAATATAATAAATCTTCGCAGTAAAATAAGATTTTTAGGTTAATTTATAGGCATGAATTCAATTGTGGAGCATTTAAAATATGAAATATATAAAACAATTTTCAAGAGTCACTGATTTCATTAAATTGCATTTAATTTTTATAAATATTTATAACTCATTAAAAAACAATTTGCATTTTTCTATTTTATTTATTAAGTATGTCAATTTATGTTATAAATCAAAATTTATGTGATAAAAAATGAAAAAGAATCATAGGACTTCCTTTGATTTTGTTTTTATATTGTCATTAAACTGTTAGATTCTGCAAGAGATAAACGATTAGAATCGTGATTATTGAATCAAGTTAAATGTAACATGTATTGTGTTCGCAATTTATTGGAGGCTAAATACAAAATAAAAATATACTTCAGAAAAACAAAAAAACGCATATTATTAACATGTTTACTAAAAAGTACGAAATAACTTTTATGGTAATGTAAAATTTAACATTAAACAAGCAAAAACTAATAATTGACTGAGTTAATTGTTTAAATACCATGTATAGACAGTGTTGATTACACTGCTCCATTACACAAACATAAATATCACACCTACAATTTGCGACTACACTGTAAACATTGATGTTTACTAAAAAATGTTTCAAACAAAAGTTGTTAATTTTATGAGGAACATTTTTTATACTGTAAACTTTTGTTCTATCTCTAACGGCTTACAACCCAATTGACCTTTGTTGCTCATTTACAAGCTCGGCCCCCTTTTTTGTCCTGAACACGTTATAAAAATTTCAGTTTGAAATCTTTTTTCGTTTTTGAGTTATCGTTTTCACAGACAGACAGATTACCCGAAATAAACTAATTAAGTTATGAATACCTATATCAAAATTTTGTTCGTAGCATCAATATTTTTAAGCATTAAAATCTATAGAGACTAAAACTTAGTATACCTTGATATATATTACTTTTATTCATGGTATAAATGCGTTGAGTGGTATCTGCATTTATCAAGAGATGATTGATTCCCAGGAAAAAAACTTTTGGATGAGCTGAACTTTCCATTATCACTTTTTAAATTTTTAGCAAGAAAAATCATGGATTTTTGCTGTTTTTAAATTTTTGCACCTCCTTGGAAATGAGCTCAAGTGTGGAAAGTCTGTAGGTAGATTAAAGATAGAGTTAGTGTCAAAAAAATGTCTTTAGGAAGTGTCAACTTACTAGCCTGACCTCTTCCCTTTTTTTAATCGCAAAATCATATATTTTAGCAGTTTTTGAGGAGGCACCACCAAAGTTTGACAACATCGACTCCGATTTTGTCAAAAACATAATAATAAGAAGCATTTAATTAGGGGAAATATGACCTTATTTATGGATATCTGAATGGAACTTCTAATGAAAAAATTATCTTTGATTTTTATGGATTTACTTATGAAATGAGAATGGAAAGGCTTTGTGACATAATCAGAGTTTTTAAAAGAATTTTCCGTTTCGCTAGAATAAAAGAATACACCATGTAAATACAAAGTATTACAGATTTGTATCAATATTGACCATCACATCAACCATGTAACTATAACTATCTATAACTGACACGAACGATTGGAAACCTACTTAATAATACGTTTAATTTAATATTCTAATAATTACAAATAAATAGTTATTACATGGAGCTGAGCTGTAATTTAATTAAATAATAATAATATTATTGTTTACAAAGATGTAATTTAAGTTCAAGGCGTAATAATAATGATTTTTTTTATTATTTTTTAAATAATGGCTTCTTTTAACTTTAACCTGATTTTTCAAATGAAATTCAAGGTTGGTTATTAATCAAACTGAATATTATAACTTTCTCTGTTTTAAATGTTAAGCCTATAAAGTTCTAAAAATAGTCCGTGTGTTATAAAATTTCACTCACCTTGTTAGATAAGTTATTCCAATTAAAATAAACATTCCAGTGATTTTTCTCTGAAGGCAAATATTACGCCAAATAGACACACTTCTCTCTAAAAACGAAACAGTGAAAAGTATCACAAATCACTATTTTGTAGTTCACTATTTTCACTATTTCAATCTTAAGAGAGCAGAAGATGGTATAGTTTTCCTTCTATTTGAACCCCCCTCCACCCTCTATCTCTCTTAAAGCTTCTTAGAACATTATGCCTGTGAAAATCTAAGTTCAATCACCATCATAGTTCATAATTTAAAAAATTCTGAATGAAGTCCAATTTACAAATTACAAAAGTTCACCAACCTCTGAAATTAGTTTTTCCTTATTAAATTTGAATCAGGTTGAACTTGTATCTATGAACCAGGCTGTCAAAGTCGGATTGAACTAATTTTACTTTGATATTTTTTATTTCTTAGGGTATACGAAATTTATGTTATATATTTTCCTAAATAAAGTTCTAGTCCCAGACAAAATTCTGGCTCTGAAATGACAGAATAATATTAAATTATTATCAGAGATAATTAATAAAAACTTTGGGTGTTTGAAATCAAATTTCAAATTCATACCGGACCTTGCTTGTGTTTAAAATAGGAATTTCGGCTACAATGTAGTCATCGTCAGTGAGATCGCTCGATATTTTAAACAATCATAGCCTAACTTCTAAAAACAGTATCGAATCCTCCTTGTAACGCATATATCAAATTTTCGAACTTTATTTCAATATTTTTCTTCAGTTTCAGATTATTTTTAGTTATTTTTAATCAATACAGTAGAGTCTCAATATTTGGTAAATCGGTAAACACTCGATAACTGAACGTTCTCTACTCTACCAATCATTCAAAAATGATATTTTTTGTTTGTATATACATCTATAAATTTGATTCATTTTTATGATTCTAAGAACACAATAACGTCTCAAAAACATGTGTTTAATTCTGTGCGTACAAACTCGCTTAAATACATACATTCCATTCGTGTTTTTGCCATGCTTTATTTTATTTTTAATGAATTTTTCTTTACATTCTGAGTAATCGGAATACCCATGGTTCTATGGAGTCACAATTATCGAGACTCTACTGTATTTCACTGCAGGAATTAACTCGTAAAATTTGAAAATATTTTTAGTTACACAGAAATCTAGTTTTTGCGGGACGGGAAATCTAGTTAAAGCATGCTAAGAATTTTCCATACAGACCCTTCAGGTATCTTTGTTTGTTACGTGAAAATAAATAATTGCATTCCCTTCTGCTCCTATTATTTAATTTTAATTGCTGTATTCATATTTTACTTATTTAAATATTGTAATTCAATTGTCACTTCTAATTCGTACTCTGGCAGCATTAGAAACAAGGTAAGTATAGCGTAAGCGTGAGTTGAACAAACAACAATTATATATATAAGCATTGCATTTATCAATAAAAGAAATATTATTGTAATTCGATACCACACTGATGTATTATTTATTAAAATAATATCAATAACTTATTTATATTTTATTTACAGATGTATTCAACGGAACGTGAAGGCCTTTATGGCGGTACGAGACTGGCCATGGTGGAGACTTCTTGTTCGAGTTACGCCACTGTTAAATGTTCATCGTACAGAAGAGGAACTCAAAAAGAAAACGGTGAGTACATTTATTGTATATTTTGATTTATTAAGGTAGCTAATTTATTAATAAAAATTGTAATTTATTACCATAAAACTCAAAATTTAGACTATTAAAAATCTGTATATTATGAGTTAAATATAATTTTAATTGATAGGAAAAATTATGTACATCTGCCAGGAATCGAAGACGGGTTCATTGTAATCGCAAAAACCGTTTTATTCTTTAGCTACATTAAATTATTCTTATTAAATTAATTGTGTTTTTTTTCTGTATTAATAAATACATGCACTTTGTTAATCGTTTAAGTTTGCTGCAAAATGTTTCCAAAAAAGTTATTAATATTATTTTTGTGGTTTCAAATTTTTTCCTAACTTAAAAAACTATCGTTTCCAATTCAAAAGCAAATCAACGAATTCGACGAAATTTAATGAATATGGAAAGCTAAAATTGTAACTAAAGTTAAATTTACTCAAAATTCCTCAAAATCGAAATATTTTAGACTGCCCTATTGAACACTAAAAATAGAGATAGTGCGGAATGCCAAATTTCATGTGGTCGAAGGTGTTTCATAACGCAATGGGCAGTAAAATAGTTTATGTTCATAAGAGATAGTAGAAAATTTATATTGCAGCCTTATTCTTGATAAAGTAACAAAAATTATCTGTTCTTTTACCAAAAATAACTCACCTACGAACATGAGCTACTTCTTACCCCTCCTGTGTTACCTAACGCCTATAACCGAATAGAAATTTCGCATTTTTCATTAGGAACTATCTATCTATCTTCAGTATTTAAAAGAGCAGAATGTTTCCTGCTTTTCCACTTTAAAACGCCTGTCATTTTGGAAAAAAATCAAGCTAAATCTAGTAACTAACAACTGTTCTCATACTACCTTAACTATTTCTGTTATTTGCTTGATAAATAAAAAAAACTGTGACATTGTCACCTACAATTATACTTAGTTTATAATATTGTGGTTTAAAAAACATTTTATACGTCAACTAACCATCAACCATGTGATAATTAATAATGTCTTTCTTATTAATCAGCCATGAAATTTGTATTTTGTTATTTAATTGTCAATTTAAAATATTCTTTGTACTTTTGGTTTTATTAACTGTTTGTTTTTTAATACTTCTCTAAAACTAAAAAATAGTGAATTATTTTTAAAAAATAATAGTTTTTATCGTTTATTTTTTCTAGTAAGTAGACAAAACAATTAATATCTATTAAAAAATTACAAATTAATCAAAACAGAGAAAAACTTTTTACTACCCATAAATACTTTTCTCAAATGCAATGGCGTATTTCCGGGGGTTGGTGTGGGGGGTCGGGCTTTCAAACAACCCCCCCCCCCGTGAACGGATTATTAACATGCCATTTTTAACCGACTTCAAACAAAAAAGGAGGAAGTTATCAATTCGACTGTATTTTTTTTATGTGTGTTACCTCAGAACTTTTGACTGAGTGAACCGATTTTTTTCTTTACCTATTTGAAAGCTGGTACTTTCCGTGTGGTCCCATTTCATTTTGATTCAGTTCTGACAACGGCAACTATGAGAAAACCATAAAAGTCTTAAATTTGCATTAAGTATGCACGACAAGAGGATGAATAACTCAATATCACGCCAACCGATTTCGATTATTCTTTTTTTAGTGACAAATTAGTTAGTGTACTGCAGATTCACTTAAAATCACAAAGTAAAAAAAACTTTTAACAAAAAGAAAAGCCGACTTCAAAAGAAAAACTTTTCCAAAACAAATTAATATGTACTAAAAATTAAAAAAAATAACGAAAATATAATGTAGTTAAAATTATTGTTATATTTGGAATTATTGTTATATTTATAAAACAAATGAATGTCGTACAATATCTTTTTATGTACTCCAAAGAGATCAAACATGCTTTCTAGTAGAAAATATTGCTCAATATACCATAACACGCGTTCAGTTACAATATATTTCAAAATCTTTTTGCTCCAAAAATTTTTATTTTATCAGACAAATTTTTTATAGCATTAAATAAATTTAATAAGGCTAATTTAAACATTCATTTATGAATCGGTATTCATGACTTGTAAGCATACTTATTTCATAAACTGTCAACAATATCCAATATTTTTTATATACGACATTGTTTCTCATTAATTGATAATTATGAATTAATTAGTTCAGATTTCTCATCAAGACAGACATTCATTCACGAAATTAAATTTCACTATTGAATATCTTTTTAAGAAATTGATTTAATTATTTATTTATTCTTTTTATTTTTTAATGTTTTATAAACATGAAAAATTAGGTTTGTTTATTTACAAACATTCAAGTTTGTTAATTAAATCATAAATTTTATTCAATTTAATTTTAAAAATTTGAATTTTTTTTAACAAGTAACATTATTGAGAAAAATGTTATTAAAATTTTGCTTTATTTTTGAGTTTAAAAAATGATAGGTATTTCCCATCAGAAATATTATTGCAATACTATTAAATTTTATTATCAGTAAAAACTTTTATGATCAATGAGGTTAACATAATTAAGATTTATTAACATAATTTATATTTCCACGACGATATACAAAAACGTTGATCCAAGTTCTAACAGCTGGAAAATAATAACAATATCTCAATGTCTTATTGTCGGAAAAGGGTCCTTTTCTAGAAACAGGTTGTTGGAATTTTAGAACAATAAAGGATATTATTATGAATATAGCTAAAAACACTGCTTAGAACCAACAATGGAAATTTTTCACATAATGTCCCAAATATTTACTGTTAAAATTTACTTTTTTAAGAAGGTTTTTGATAATTTTCACCAAAATATTTTTTCTTCCGAAAATTAAACACCCTGTATCTAGAAAACGGCACTTTCTCGGCTATAATTGATTGATAAATTGTCATAATTATTCAGTTATCATCCATTTGATAAACGTGCTACTGTTATGAATAAGACCATCCTGTTTTAATATGCGCATTTCGAAAATGATAAAGAGGCTAAAATTCGAAGAAGATACGCTGTAGTTTTTGAGTTCTGTGTACCATTAGGCAAATCAAACTAAAATTTTTCGAAGAGTTCTAATTTTTCCAGTAAGCTGAAAATCATTTTAATACCTTGATTCGATCCTAAATGCGTGTAATCCAACTTTGCGTAATTCCAGAAAGTGTGTATAACCTTTGAAAGCCAAATGACAGCGAAATTTTTGCTATTTTTCTCAGCAAGGAAATGGTACGTCGGACAGAAAATGTCATCCCATTCAATATTAAAAAGATCAAATTCTGAATCGAATGAACATCTAAAACTTAAAATTCGGTTCAGTGGTATAGACGAAATCAAAGGTTGGAAACCGAGGAAATATCTCATGATATTTGATATTTTCCGTCCAACGTATCGCTTCTTTTTTGCAAGCTAAAAAACTGAAAAAAGAGCAAAACTTTCGAGGTAATTTGGCTTCCAAAACTTATGCGTATATCCTGGGATTGTGCAAACTCGAATTACATGCATTTGGGATCATATTTATAATAAGCAATATAATTATAGAAAATAAAATTTACTACAATTTATCTCTTGTTTCAAGTTTATTATTACGGGAATATTCGCGTTCAATGTTCTAAGATAGTAAATTAAAAATTTGTCGACAAAAAAATTTTTTTTTTTAATTTTTATTAGAAGTTCAAACGTATATCTCTTTAAACATTTAGTTAAAAGAAAAAAACTGCTAAGAAGATTGTAGTAAATTTTATTTTAAGTTTTGCATGTAATCAAAATTTCAATTTAATTAATATTAATTCAGAAGCTTTCAAAGTTACAAACGTTAATTACTATCTCGTTAACGTAATTCCAAACTACAAAATAGTATTTTGCTTTGAATTCTAGCCTGTTACAAAAAAATTAGAACCACAATATTTTTGTGGTAAAAATAAACACAAACATCATAATATTATCAACATTGAATTTTTTTGACACATAATTAAACAAAACATGAATCCAAAGTTAAATTTTAGTATTTTAAGACACAATAAAGTATAATTAGAATCCATATTATTCCTAAAATTTCATATCTAGCGTACCTTATTAATAAAAAATTTATTTTCAGGAGGAACTAGAAGTTTTACGTGCAAAAGTTGAAAAACTTGAAGCTGAACGAACAACACTGAAACACGATAATGACAAACTTGAAGCAAAGGTCAGTACTTTTTTTTATTTAAACTTTATATTGAAATGTTGATTTATTGAATCAATATTTTAAGTTAAACGTCTTTGACATTTTTGGAAATGTTTCAAACTAATAAATTCGAATAACTTTCATTGAAAATAAATAATAAAATGCAGTTGAATTTGAAAAACATTGCACTAATATGTTTTTATTAGTTTGTTATTCAAAATACATATTTCTTTCAAATCTTTATAATCATTGGTGCGTCCGTTTGTAATCGTGCAGTAACTTCTAAACGACTTGATCGATCGAGATTTATTCACACAATTTATATTTTATCGAGACGATGGTTCTTTGCTATATTACGATACACCCATATCGTTCCCATATTCATGTAAACATCCAAGCGTAGAAATCTCTGAGGCTTAAGGTGGAAGTCATCTCAAAGACCATATCGCAATCAAAACGACCCCAGGGCAAACTTATTTTTCGAGATCATTTTAGTAAGGGACGACTTTATGGGGACTAAGAGAACGAGGGGAAAATTTTGTGATAATTGTAAATAAAGTTAGAGTTGCCCAGCGAAGTGGACGAATAATGGCTAGTATAATATAATTTCTTTTTATTATCGTGGCCTCTATCGAAACATTATACAAATTTTGTGTTTGTTAGGCTAACTGGTTATTTATCCAAAAATAAACAAAAATAGTAAAACTACTCAAAAAAAAATTGTTTAAGGTGGTTGGGACAATAGACAAGTTTAAAAATTAATTTTATAATAGTTAATTTTTATGATGTTAAGTACACAAAATTTCAAAACGAAGAGCCAGTCCCATGCCCACCTTTTAGTTTACGAAATATTAACTGTCAAAGAAAAAGATATAACAAAAATTCATCAAAAACGAAAAAGTCGAAAAAGTGTATAAACTGTAGTCTTCATTTTGGCAAATTTTTGTATATTAACGAAATAATTCGAGAGCCTACGTAAAATTGAATATCTCATTACAGTCGATATTTTACCTATGAAAAATACTATATGAGTAAAATGTATTCATGCAGAATCATTGCTGTGCCCGATTTTGGCATAATAATTTCTGCACACCCACAGTTTGCAACAAAATTTTTGGTTCATACGCCTACACAAAGAAAATTCCGAAATTTTGGTCGAATTTTAGAATTTTGTCTTTTGGTAGAATGTCTTTTCGTCTTTTGAAGACAACGAATCAGTCACATTTTTATATAGCTTCTAAGGACCGGATTTGAAGGCTTGGAGGCCCCGTGGCCCCTAATTATTTTTCAAATAAAATGAAGAATTTTATTTTAATCGAGCAAAACAAGAATTGTCTGAAATTTAATTATAGCGTTAACGTGTATCGAAAATACAGTAAAAAGTCGCTATATTATGAGGGTTCCTCTTTTGTGAAGGCTCCGGAGCAGTTTCTCCGAATGCCCTCTCCTAAATCCGGCCCTGTAGCTTTTAGTTCTATATTTTCAATTCTATCTTGAATTCTACGTGACCACTATCATGCCTCAGTTTAATCACCTGTAAATTGATGAATTTTCTGAAAATATATGTTCCTAAAATTAATTTACCTAAAATAACTTTTCTCAATATTTTTATAATTTAAACCAAATAATTAAGTGGAAATCAGGAAATTTTTAATATTTTTGTTACTCAATAAAAAACATCTGTGTCGTTTGAAAATGTTGAAAGCGTATTCTGTTTTTCGAATGTGGCCTTGAACATTTAATATGAATGTCATATTGCAAAAATTACTTATGATCTGATTCCAATAATTTAGAAATAAATATGTTTAAAGAAATTATAAACAAATAATTTGTATAAAATTTTAAAAGACGTCAATATTTTTTTTCAATTGAACACTTTGTATTTCTGTTTCTCTCTTTTTTACGCGGAATTTTTTTATCCAATTATCCTCATTTTCAATCATCCTCAATGAAAATTCACCATTTTTCAGCTTGTTGCACAGTTAATAATTTTCCCCCTGAAAGAGAAATCAATAACTATGAAAATACTTTACTATTACAAAGTCTAGGAAAGAAATATACAGAATGTTCGATTTAAATATAAATTTTCTGTTCGATTTACTAAGCATATAAATATCACGAGTACATGCGTTAAGAAATCTTACAACTATCTCAAGGCATATCGAAGCTTCAACACATGTATATAATACCTCTCACTTAGATGCATTGATTAACGAATGTATTCTGTCATACTCGTGATAGTTATATGCCTAGATGTAAATCGAACATTCTGTATATTCCTTAATTACATTTAAAAATTTTTTATTTTCAAACTATGATTATCTCTAGACCTCTGTTTTTAAGAAAAATGAATTAAATTTTTGTTTAGAGAACAAGAACGATGAAACGCCTAGAACTGATATTACCGACTAGAATTAAAAATGATTCATTTTCTGTCTTTAACGGAAGTATTCAGGGTTAATTATTTGTTGGCGTCAAGTATTGGCGTCATATGTAACTGCTATTCATTTTAAATTGATGATGCCAATTTTTTCATTATATTCTATTTTTATGATAAATTGAATTTTATGAAACATTTTGACACTTTAGTTAGTTTTATTATTAAAGTAGAATAATTTATTCTTTTCTAACCCACGGCAAAAAAGGGAATACCATAGAAGTCTAAAGTCCCTGCCTGGGACATGGTAATTTTTTAAGAGACATATCAATTTCAATGCAACCCAAAAACGGGGTATTGTTGATAATTTTGATAAAAATGATAGAGATAAAAATTTAAATATATTTATTCCTAAGATAATTACAAATGCAAACTTTATCATTATTGCATATTGACGTTTTCATGATGTTTCTAAGAAAACGAATTTTCCGAAGAACGCCCTTAATGCTATTAATTTCATTCGAAGACTGCTTACTATTGATTAAGCAATGAGCTTGTAATTGTAGTGAACTTATAGAAGATCGTACAGCTATCTACTTCCGATTTGTGCAGATCTAAATCATATTTTTCTAGTTCTAAAAATTTCTTTTAACAAATTAAGAGTTCTGTAACTCTAATTTTGTACAAAAGTTGGTGTTTGATGTAACTAGTAGTAAAAATTGTCTTGTTACAATGTAAAAGGATTTTTCTAACTTTCTCCTTGCGGAAACTACAAAATAGAAATAGTTTATATAAATATTAATTTGATCTTACTCTTAAAAATCTGAGCAGAACT
Source organism: Chrysoperla carnea (assembly GCF_905475395.1). Taxonomy (NCBI): domain Eukaryota; kingdom Metazoa; phylum Arthropoda; class Insecta; order Neuroptera; family Chrysopidae; genus Chrysoperla; species Chrysoperla carnea. The sequence goes on from NC_058341.1 coordinate 35,780,677, forward strand.
ATTCAAAATTCTGGCTATTGCTTATAAAACTCGAGGTTTAGAAATTATATCATTTTTTTTTAGTTATTAAACATGGGTATTAAAGTGAACCTAACCAATTTGAATGCTCAATAAAGAACCGGGATTCAAAATAAACTTGTCTTTTGAGTAAATTTAAAACTAATGCGCCTTTTCTAATTGTTGAAATTTTTCGAAAAACTATAATTTCAAATTAAATGAAAATGTACATTATGTGACATTAATTTTAAAGAGTAATAAAAACAACATATTACAAAGCTTTTAAAAATTATGTAGAAAATTAGTTTAATTTGTTAAGTTAAGATATTGGAACAAATTCAAATTTCTTCAAACACAAAATTTTGTTTTTAAATTCATTTTATTTTCACACAGTTATGACGAAAAAAAAAAAACAATATTTTTTTAACTAATCATACATTTCAAGAACCAGATAAGCAAAAAAAATTTTATCTGTGTCTATTGTATAATAAAAAAATACACCCACGGATTCAAGTATTGTATTCAAATACTATTATTAATTCAATTATGAATCATTTTGATAAAATTAATTTCGTTTTTATTAATTTTATAAACATGAAAATTTTTCTACTTTCATTTAAGAATGTTTAAAAAGTATAGTCTTTTTTTAAGTAACATATCTTATTTTAATTTTGATGATATATTAAATGTTTTTATTACGGAATTGTAATGTAAATCCATCGTGAACTATATTTATGCTTGCCAAAATTTTTTATTCATACTACACGAAATGATAATTTTTTAAATATTTTATGAATATTATTATAAATTTTAAATTGAAGTTAATAGGCTAGTTAAAAAAGACTAAAAATAATGAACATTGGAAGTAATTTTCATTTAGAATTAATTTTGTTTTTATTAATTCAAGGGGGAAGAAAGGGATATTTCTGCCCCTCCCCTCTAATATTTAAGCAAATACAAGTCATTTATTGTCCGATATATAATTTCCGCTCGAAATATCGAATTTCAAAAGTTTGCGGGGTTCTGCATCGTTTTTTGTATTCGCTAACGGTGAATGTTCATTCATTTTTTTTGGGGAACGTCCATAAACCACGTGGTCATATTTTAGCCCTTCTTAGACCCCTCCCTACCTTCATGTAGCCTAACGTAGCTTTTTCTGCAACCATTCCCTTCTCCCTGTTGGGACGTGGTTTTTTGACACAATATTTTCTAGTATACATTAATTAAATAAATATACTTAAATACACTCTCAAATAAATTAATTTATTAACAATTCATTATTTTATTCATAATTCCTTCTCAAAAATTAGCATCTGTGTTTCAAATAGAATTATTTAAAAATTATAAATTTTTTTACCCAAAAAGTTTTCATTTGAAGAAAACTACGTAGCTTTGCTTTTACCTCCTCCCCCCGTTACGTGGCTCAGCGTAGCGTTCAAACTCACTCCCTCCCCTCTTGACCAGGCTACGTGCTTTATGGACGCTCCCTTGCGGTAAATGATAGTTCAAAGTGCCTTGATCACAATAAACACAGTTTTGGGGCCTCTTGCTAGGGACAATTTTGAATTATTTCGTTATTAAAATTTACATCATAAAAATTGCCTAAATTGCCTAATTGACTACATAGTTGACTACACAACAGCCGGACTACTTTAATGCATTTCAATTATAAATAATCAATTTTTTTAATTGTAAACTGTGAATAAATTGTACATATTTAAATTTACACACATTAAATTTTTAAATTAAAAACATTGAACTCAACTTATAGACTTTTTCAAATCACAATTCTTGAGCTAATATTAATTATACTAAAATTTTCTAAATACTCTATCAAACCTTCAAATTTATTACCGAAAATACAAGTGAAATTTACAAAATATAAAAACTCCGACAAATGCGATTTTTTCCTTGTAGCTCTCTTTAAACTGAACCGATTTGTTTGAAACATAGCTAAGAATGCTTCTTAAATTACTTTTCAAAAAAACAAAAATTATTATCGGTTCATACGATGCTGTCACAGAAAGACAGATAGGCAACTCTTAAGGTATTCAGTTTCAAAAAAGGTTTGTTTTTTTTATAAGGAACAATTTGTTTTCTCTCCTATTTTTGACCACCTATAGAAATACTAAGCTCGTTTTGCCAAAAGTATTTAAATGCATAAACGCAATTCAATCCTTGCAGAATTTGAAATCCTTGCATTACTAATTTTTATTAAATTTTAAGACACGAACTTAACGAATTCATTAATCATTAAATTTAACTACTTCGAAATAAATCCATAATTGAAAATTTTTCTTTCATCTTGCATAAACAATAATAATTATAAACCGTTTTAACCTACTAACAGTTTACTATAAAAGAATTTCAATACAGTAACAATTTGTATTCTATCAACGCAACGACTTAAAATTTCGGTCAGATATTTCTGTACATACAATTTTGTTTTATTTATTATTGAAGCAAATCAATTAAAAGCCAATAAAGCCATCATATACAGAATGGGGCAGAGAATTGTGCAATTTTGAAAAGACTGTAAAACAAATCTAATAATTTTATCAATTTTTTTGCCATCTTAAAACACATGTAAAAAATTTCATTAATTGTATTTTCAAATGAATTATAAATTTTATTTTAAGTAAATTATATAAAAGCATTTAAGAAAATAAACTAAGTACAACTGAGTTCCAATAATAGTTCGAGTAAGAGATGACTTTCATTCAAGCGCATATATCCAGGCGATTATGACAGGCGACCAGTAATCACATGTCACAGGGTTTATCCAGTTTCATTACTTACAGTGCTTCAACTGTTGATGGTGGGTTAATATGATACAGTTTCGCTCATTATCTCTCTTTTTTGTAGGTTTACTCAGAAGAAAAAGTCGCAAGTTGTTAAATTCCACTTATTTCTAACTTAATTAATTTTATTTAGTGTTTGAATATTTTTAAATTTATTTTTAAATGGTTTAAAAACAAATGGGGTAAATTGTTAGGTTTTTGTATATAGCACTTTCAAAATCGCACACTTCTCTGCTCCACTCTGTAATTATATCAAAGTATAATTCAACAAAGAATACCTATAATTCAAATTATTTATGGTAACCATATTTTTAATAAATAAAACTGACATTATTAGAGAAAAGAAAATTGTTATAAACATACTTTGACCCTCTTTTAAGTATATAATTTTATTTAATTAAATTTACTGGACACGTGATTAGAATATTCAATTAAATGAATAATTATGAAAAGTTAGTTGGTATAATAATATGATGTCTCTTAATTGCTTTTTTAATAAAATTTAATACTGAACTTTGACCTTCAAATTAGGTACAAAAACAAGTACTTATTGACGTCATTACGATGTCAAATTTTTTTTTATTGCATGTGTCTGAAACTTCTTGTCAAAGAAGTTCACGATAAGTACTTCAATTTTATTCAATTTCTGTCTATACATTGCAGTTTTTGTAGAAAATTTTCAAACAGAAATTGTTTTAATTTCCAGGCTTTTTCTATATCTTATACGCTTTTGATTGGACCTAGAAGAATGCTCGCGTAATATATAAGATAACCGAATTCGTACAGTAGAATGATATAGTAAATAAATTTGCTTTCAAACAATACGTATTTATTGCAAATTTTTGATAAGGCTCATTAAGTTTTGTCAATTATATGCTGGCGAATATTTTTTTAATTAGTCATTTTATTTTAGTAATTCTAACAATAAGATGCTTTTCTAAACAGCATGTTTACATTTTTTTATAAGCAAAATTTTTTGTATCATCTAATCGTCATTATCTAAGAAAAAATTCTGTATTTTTAACATCGAAAAATTTCACATGTTGGCATTTATAAATGACATCAAATCAACTTTTGTAAAAATAATTTGTTTCAAGGCCATTCTTTAAAATATGTTATTCAGAAAGTCAATTTTTTTTCTATTTAATTTTTGGCTGGATAGCTAAAAAAAATTAATTAAATTAGCAGTCCAAATTCGAAGTCTTTCATTTGCTTTTATAAATCTTCTTGTTTAAAGTTTTTAGTTATGTGAAAATACAGGCTTATGAGCTGTATCGAAGGTCGTTGGAGAGAGGTTCGAATGCATCATAGATCAGCAAACTATAAATCTGAATTTTAAAGGTCATAACCGCCTTGGCTTGTTTATTTTGAAACTTTATATTTTCTTCATCCGAGACATTCATTAAATATAAAGTCCAATGAAATTAAAAACTATCTAAAAGTTTTATGTAACCAAAACTATTTCCTATCAAAAATATTTTGGCGGCATAATCAACATTCTAATTTCATTATCAAATCGTTGTTGTATTGGCTACTTTTAAAAAAATTTTGTGTTGCAATAAAATAGATGAGGGATCTCACAAAATTTATTAGAATTATATATTTAATTCATTAGGATTAGTATTCATGTAAGAGAAAAGATTGTAATTTGGCATCCTTATTGTCATAATTGTATGCGGAACAAAAAGTCAATCGTGCTTCATTTTATAAACTATTTTCAAATCGAGCTCTCCCGCTTTTGTTGGTAGTTCATATACATTTTTAGGAATCGTAGACTAAAATCAAGAATCATTTTTATACCATGTATATAAAAAATACACAGGTATACTAAGTTTAGTCCCAAGTTTGTAACGCTTAGAAATATTGTTGCTATGAACAAAATTTTGGTATAGGTGTTCATAAAATCACCTAACTAGTCAATTTACGGTTGTCTGTCTGTCTGTCTGTCGTCTGCCGTCTGTCCGTTTGTCATCACGATAATTCAAAAACGAAAAGAGATATCAAGCTGAAATTTTTATAGCGTGCTTAGGACGTAAAAAGTGAGGTCGTAAATGAGCAACATAGGTCAATTGGGTCTTGGATCTGTAGGACCCACCTTGTAAACCGTTAGAGATATAACAAAAGTTTAAATGTAAAAAATATTCCTTATAAAAAAATAAACAACTTTTGCTTGAACAATTTTTTGTAAACATCACTGCTTACCCAGGAGTGCGCAAATTATGTGCAAATTTTATAGTATGTATTATATGGGAATATCAGTTATGAATGTGTGGCAACCTAAGAGTGGATATCTTTCTTTACTTACATGACGTCAATTACACAAACGATTGCGTCATCAACACTGTCTATACATGGTGTTTCAACAATTAACTCAGTTCATTGTTTTGTTTTCACTTGTTAATTATCAAGAGTATTTACTGTAAAAAATTATAGACCAAAAGGTTGCTATCTATGGAACAATATGATTTTTATGGGGTCTGGCTCAAAATGTTCGTATGAGTGTTATAGAACAAACCATATTAATTTGAAAGTGTGCTTTTATAATGTACATGCTCACTCAAAAGTTCATCCAAGCTAATTCCGTCGAAAAAACCATTAAATATGAGCTTCAGCCATTGGACCAGTTCTATACTCAAAATTTGAAACCACCAGCTCAGTGGGAAGTTAGCTTTCGTTATTTAGAAAACCATGGCAGATATCGAAAAGTTTTATTCTTATTTTTCGTCTACATTCATGAAGTTATAACAAAATTCATCATCACAGTTGAAAATAAGGTACAAATAATTTCAACTCTAAATCTAAAATTGCCTTGGCGCTTGTACTACCTTCATATGAAAACTTTTTATTAGTTTAGGGTTGCCACCTCTGCAGATTTGTCCGCTCGAAATTGTGTAGTCTCTCCTGACTCCCGATATTAACATAAATTCTTCAGAGTTCAGTAAAAAATGATATTTTTTGATTATTTGTTTCATATGCAGATAAATTCGACAATTCTGAGCAGCTTTTATTTTAGATTACTTGAAATAGAAAGATAGAAAAACTGAGTTTACTATACATCGAAATTATCGAACAGTATTATAATTCGGTGGTATAGTTAAATCAATTTCACTATCTCCCAACTTTCTGGTTTTATCTTTCGGAATTTTAAAAAAACTTACAACTATCGAATCATTTACAATATAGTTTTGTATTTACTTAAAACAAATTTTTTAAATATATTATTGAAATGTAGTTTTGACTGTTCTGGCCTGTGGTGTAAACCTATAATACAGTGCTGTGCATCAAAATTGGCAACTATCCAACTTATACAATAAATAGCAACAAACGCCCAACAATCTGTCGAACGAAACATACATCTAAAATGCTTGTCATTTGTCTTTTCCGCAATTTACATTAGACTACTTCTTTTTTTTTGAAAATTCATAATCATTATTGATTGAATAATATTATAATGCCGCCAAAAATAAATTATTGTTAAAATAAATTCATTGTTTCAATTATATAATTTCGATTTTGATTTCCTACTTGAATTTTGGATGCATTGAGTTTCTTTACAATTATTATATACTAGTAGCTTAGACTTTAGGCCGTTTTCATACACATTGCCAAAGCAAAAGCCGCAAAGTGGAGTATTAATATCAAATTCCTGGCTCAAATAAGTGTTGCTAGAAACATTTTGTACAAAATATTCCTCAAAAATCGAGAGTGAAGTCAATTTCAAATTCTTTTTGGAGACCCCCCATCCGCCACTTTGAGGTCAATTACAATTTTGTTAAATTTTATCATTTGTAACCTTCAAAAAAATACTCTTTTGTTAAAGGGTGGATAAGGATTTATCGGACACACTGTATATTGCATCCATCCATTTTAATAATAATAGACGGTTCCCGTATTATTTTAGTCCAATTGCCCTAAATTTTAAACACGCAACAAATATCTATTTATGAAAATTTAATGCCTACAAATCAATAACAAATCAAAACATTCACAATAATATTTATTACTTTCAAAAGTATATTTCAACATTTAACTTAAATACGTTCTTTTTGCCACGGTGTACTACACTAAGTGTAGACACAAAAGGTTGGTGTTCTTGAAGAGCAATAAAACTATCCTTTATTCTCTACACTTAAGTGTAGTACACCGTTACAAAAAGAATGAATTTCATGTAAACGATGCGAAACTAAAACTATATAAAATATTATCTTTTAAAATATGAATTGCAACAATTGGCGATGGTCCAGTGTTAAAATAATCATAATTTTTTTTTCTTTAAATAAAAACAAAAACCATCAAATGGTCATTTCTACAGCGCCAGTTAATAGGGCTTTTTTATTTCAAATTCTAATATCAAAAAAGATAAACAAAATTTAATTGTCGTCTCTCAACTATAAATAAAAAAATATCCGGGCACTATTCACAGATAATTAATTTTTTCGTTCAATTAAGATCATTGAACTAAGTTTTTTTTTTATGTTTGAGCATTATGCACAGCGTAAGCTAGACTTCTATGATATAATCTAGAAACTCTTGGCAACTACTAACTTCATTTTTAGGCCCAATTTCTTGTGTTCGAGGTGTTTATGTCAGGTTAGGTAAAAGGATATTTAAAAGGCAGGAGTTCGACTTAACCGCTGGTTACAAATTTCTCATTAATTGTGAAAATATAGATAAATATTATTTCAAACAGGTTGATTTTAAAAAAAAATTTAATCCTTATTTTTTAATACATTGTGATAGAAGTATAATAAGTTCAGGCGATATTAAAAAATGTCGTTACAAGTAAAATGATTACCATTATATACGTTAAAATGATCCCTATTTCGTGTGTAAAATTGCAATAGATTTAGATTATTTTACCAGTGATTTTTGTTTTTATACTAATCGTTGATGCAATGTAAAAGAACAATTAATATTTTATTTGAACTGTTTGGAACCCGCCTATTCTTACAAGGTCAGTAAAACGATCCCTTTTGAGAAATATTGAATAGTGCTAAAAATTTGAACAAGTCAAAAGAAATTGGAATGCCAATATTGCAACACTTGAATAAAGAAACCAAAAATATTTCGACGTTATACATATATCTATATATGTATAGATATATATATATATATACATCTAGTTTATATTATTATACATCTAGGATAGTTAAGCTATAAATTACATTTTCTCACGGGGGTCATTATAGGATATCTTCCCTTACTGTATTTTCATTCCCTCAAAGAAAGATCTGATCAACTGAAACTTATTAGCCCATATCTGTGTTTGATAAGTAAAATTCAATAAATCATTTGCTTCCTCCAAAGTGACAAAACATATAAATTTTGGGCAATTTTTACCCAATAAAGTTTTGATTGCAAATATAATTCTGCAATCTAAATGCTTATTGAGTTAAAACAGTTTAATAAGTATTATTTTTAACATTGTTATAGCCCTTATTTCCTTGCCCTCACTTATTCCCTCTTGTGTTCTTAATGGGTTTTAATTTTTTCATGTTACTCGCTGATATTATAGCTTTCTTTATATTGGGGAAATAATTTTTAAAATCGGTCCAGTAGTTTTTGAGCTTATCCATTACAAACAAGCAAAAAATCAAATATTTCGTCTTTATAATATTAGTTTAGATTAAGGATTTTATGTTATTTAAACTAATTACGTTTTATATTTATACGTATTTTCGTAAATATTTGCAATTTAGCATTTCTGAACAAAAATGACTTAAATTTTTTAAATCCCGTCCACTTGACAATTTTTATTTTATGTAATTGTACTAATCATGCGCTATATGTTCCCATAACTTACATCTAATTCGTATTTTTTTGATTGCTGAAAGCAAAAATGATTGCATCATAATAATAAAAGTCGTTTGAATAAAATATACTTTGTGACCTGACCTAGCCAAGTCAAATGAGATACCCAACCCTAATAAATTATCTCACAATATAAATTTTTAAGGGATCCATTTTTAAGAAGGGTTGTTACTAACAAGTGAATAATTTGAAGTATAGGGATTAAAAATATTGAAATCAAGATTTCCTTGTAATTATTTTGAAATGATAAAGGCTACCTGTTGAAAAAATAACGGTTGGTACACATGTCACATATCAATCCATCAATCCAACATATTACGACAATTCAACATTAGTAGACGTAAAATAAAATCGAATTGGATCTTGTTACGCTGAGGTGACAAAATGAAACCTAGCTTGAGTTGTTGATATTTTTTGGAATTCAATATTTTAGTAGTTCTTGCGAAATTTACCACTTTTGGCACGGAATGAATATAAAAATCTTAAATCAAACTCTTTTTATCAAATTCAATAATGAAAAATTAATTGAGAGTTGATGCAAGAAATATGTGCTATAAAAGTCTAAAACTTTCATAACATTTTCAACAATCAATATTTTTATCACAAAATACGTGAATTCCATTAACATAGGAAACAGTTAACATCATAAATTCATAATTTATTCATATTTAATATTTTTTAAGTGTACATTTAGTGTCTTAAAAGAAAACTCGTTTTTAAAAATACACAACAATCATATAACGTTTATAATGCAAAGCAAAAACAGCAAATGATAAAAATAGAATCCAATTTCATCTTACTTAACTCAATGTATTTTAAAATGTTAAAATTATCGTCAGTTCTAGTTTCCGTTTCAACTATTAACAACATCCAACACTCGCTGAAAGAAGCGCCTCTTAAAATACAATACTTTTATTATTATAATAATAACTTATTCAAAAACCGGTCACGAAACTGGCAATAATAAAAAAATGGATTTAATAAAAACTAAAACTGTAGTGTTTTGACATTTTAAAAATAAATTGTCAACAAAAATTTTGTTTTTCAATAATATTTCAAAATTTGTAAACATATCGACACTGCCAATTAAAATGCATTTTTTATAATTTAAGTTAAAATTAATTAGTTAATAAAATGCCACCACCTTTATCGGGGAATAAAGTTTCAAAAGTATCTTCATTAAAAATACCAGCAATATTTGCACAAAAAAGTGATAGTGTTGAAAAACCAAAACCAGTTGTAAAGAAAATTACACCCTTAATGGGTAATAAATTTGTTACAAAAAATGAAACGGAAGTGAATTCGACGACGAAAAATTATGAAGCAAAAATGGGAAACGGACTATCAAAAAAATCGAAAGAACAAAATAATAATGTAGAAACGAAAAATACGAGTGGTTTAGTTAATAGTTTAATTAATAGTGATTGTGGGGATGTTGTTAGTAAAGCTACTGATACTCCCAAACAAAACTTGGAAAATGGAATTAACAAAAGTGAAAGTGTTGAGACAAAAATCGAAAGAAAAAGTTCTATTCACGAGAAACTAGAATCCAAACAAAATTTGGAAAATTCGAATGATTTAAAAACAACGGTAAAAAATATTCAAGTTGATTATACAAAACAAAAAGAAATTAAATCCAAGAATAGTCCACAACTAAACGGTTCATCAGTCGAAAATAAAACTGTTTTGGAATCAACTGCGAAAATTAAAGAAGTAAGCTCAACGGCAGTCGTAAACGGAATACAAAAGAATTCGATACAAAAAATTGAAGATTGCACAACAAATTTAGGTGATAAAATAGAATCCAAGTCTAGAATCGAAAAGAATTCTAACTTTGAAACGAAACAGTCAAACAGTTCTACCATAATTTTGGAATCAACTACTGGCAAGGAAATAAAAACGATAGTATCAAATGGAAGTGATAAAATTGAAAAGACTTCTTCGAAATCAATTTCGATTACAAAAAGGAACAGTAATGGAGAAATTAAGTCAACTTTAGAAAGCAATTTTGAAACAAATCAATTAATTGGATCGCCTTCCAAACTAGAAAGTAAAACTAGTTTGGAAGCAGTATCCAAAGGTAAAGATATTCCTTCTACCATTGAGACAAAACCAAATTTGACAACGAAAGAAAATGGAATACAAAAAATTGAAAAAAGCATAACTGATTTAAAAATTGAAAATAAATCAATAAATGGTTCCGTTTCGAAAATAGAAAATAAAAATTGTTTGGATTCGAAAACGAATATTAAAGAAATAAAATCTACATCAACAGTGAATGGAATATCAAGTAATCAGAAGCTAGTATCGAAAGAAAATGGAATACAAAAAACTGAAGTATCCAATTCCAAATTAGTTTCGGTTTCAAAAAGAGACGGTAAAGAAGAAATTCAGTCGATTATTGAAAAGAGCTCGAATTTTGAAACGAAACAGTTAAACGGTTCTGCTTCTAAAATCGAAAATACTACGGCTGTTGAAGAAATAAAATCGACAACATCTTCGGTTAATGGAATATCACGTAACCAGAATTTGGTTTCGAAAGAAAATGGAATACAAAAAATTGAAGAATCAACATCCCAATCAAATTATATTTCAAAAAGAGGCAGTCAAGGAGAAATTAAAACTACCGAAAAAAGTTCAAATTTTGAAACAAAACAGTCGAATGTCTCCACAATCAACTTGAAATCTGAAACGGCTATTGAAAAAGTGAAATCTAAATCGACAGTGAATGGAACAAGCCAGAATTTGATATTGCAAGAAAATGGAAATCAAAAAGTTGCTGAATCTGCATCCAAGTCAACGTCATCTTCAACAAAAAGAGGCAGCAAAGAAGAAATTAAAGCAACTGAAATTAAATCAAATATTCAGACGAATCAATCAAATGGGTCTAGTTTGGAAGTAACGAAAAGGAAAAATTCGACTATAACGGTAAATGGAACACAAAAAATTGAAGAATCCACAGCGAAATTAAGTCCATTAGAAATATGCGAAACCAAAATTAGCGAACGACAAATTAAAACAAATAAAATTAGTGAAGAAACTATATCAAAATTAATTGGAAACTCAAGCGAAAACAAAGAAAATACAAATTTACTTCAAAATAGTTCAAAAACTCATCAAAATGGTGAGAACATTTCAGGGACAAATGTTTCTTCAAAATTATTAAATGGGAAAAATAGTTTAAGTAAAGAAAATCTAAATAAATCTGCCTGTGATAATTTATTAGAAAGTGATAAAAAATCAAAAAGTAAATCAATAAGTCCAATAAAAGATTCTAGTACAACACGAACCAAAAAAATCAAAATACGACAAGGATCGATTGATTCAAATTATGGATCATCCTCTACATTGCAAACTTCGCCATCATTATCGTCTCTAAGTTCGAATGATACAATGACAACTTCAAATTATGAATCGCAATCAACTTTAACAAGCTCTAATTACGATACAGCTAAATCGCATTTAACAGCGAACTATCAATTACCACCTGTAGCGCCTGTAACTAGAAAGTCAAGACCAATAAAAAAAGCGTTTACAGCACCGTTACAAAATTTACCTGAATCAACACAAAAAATTGCAGCTGTTTTACAAACTCGGCCATTAAGAAGTGGTTGTACTTCACCGATACCTCGAATAAAATCACCGCAATCACACGAAGAAAAAGTAACAACTGGTCGTCTATTAATTTCCCGTTCGCCATCTCCATCAATTTCGAATTCACGTGCGAGTAGCGTATCTCGTTCCTGCTCGCCATCACTTTCACGAGCATCACGAAGTCAATCTCTAACATATTCACGAAATTCGAATAGTTCAGCCACGCCAAGGCGAATATTCCCACAGGAACCAACGAAAATAAACTTAGATGATTTACGGCAAAGAGAACCATCACCAGTAATTTTTGATGCAAATTTAAGTTTTGTCATCGGATGCAAATCTCAAATGCGTCAAAATGTTAAAACTACAGCCGCACATATGGATGCGACAACAGCATCAAATTATTTGAGTACAAAAATATCGGAATTTTTAAATCGTACCGATCATGTTATGGATGAGTGGAAAAATCTGGGACATCGTGGGGACGATGAAGATTCATTTCCAAAATCTGAAGAACAACGTCGTATTTTAGGGCGTTCTAAAAGTGCTGCAAATATTGCTATTAAGGGATACACGCTATTTAGTAAAGATCGTTCGAATAGTCTTGGCAAATCGAATTCTTTAGCAAGATCTCGTTCTAATTCAACTGTACGAGATTTTTTCACCGATGACGTATTTTCTGAATGTGATGAGGTTATTAAGATTAAATTCATACTTCTTTTTAATTTCTGACAGAAAATTATTGTATTCACCCGGAAAATTAAAATAATAATTGTTTAAGTATTTAAGTATATGTTAACAATATTTTTACCCTTTTTGGATAGATAGTGAGATCTTTGAAATTTTTTACTTTAAATTAGGTTACAAAAACGGGGAGGGGTTTGAACAAGGAAAAACAGCTAAATGAGAATATTTACCATTACCAAAGTTTTAGAAAATAAGTTTTACTATAATTTGTCCAATGAATACAATAATTTACTTAACTAGGAAGTAGTTTATCTGATCTCTATGGATCATACTCTCCATTGATTATAACATTACATTAATTATTATTTTCTTCTGATTTCAGTTAAGCGAAATGACTGCAGATTTAGCTGAGGAACATTCAACGGCAACGTTAGCTGCAGAACGTTTAGATGCTGAAACGTCAGAAAGAATTCGATTAGAACGTGAATTGTCTGAAGTACAAAATAAAAATAAAACATTGCAACAGACATCGGAACGCTTAGAAATGGAATTGTTATATGCACGATCTGATATTAATGGTGTCATTTCGGAAGAAGATGAAGAAGGTGAAGGTGATACTAGTGTGTATAAAGCAAAATATGAACGAGCTGTCAGAGAACTAGAATTTACACGAAGGCGATTGCAACAACAGCATGAAGATGATTTGGAACAACTTGTTGGTTTGAAAAAACAATTAGAGAAAAAGGTATGTTTTAATAACCGATGTCTATATTTGCCCAAAAATGTTTTTTCTTACAGCAGTACCGCCAGTAAAGTTTTAAATATTTAAACAAACGCGAAGCGGTAGCATGAGAGACTCATCTTTATCTTCAATACCGAAAAGTAATTTCTCGTTTATTGTTTCTTTTAGTTATCTGACGCATATGAGGAAGTCGAAGAACAGCGGCAAGTTGTTGGACAATGGAAACGTAAAGTACAAAAATTAACGTCAGAAATGAATGACTTACGATTATTAATTGAAGAACAAAATGCTAGAAATAATTTACTTGAGAAAAAGCAACGAAAATTCGATTCAGAAACCCAATTATTACAAGACGAAGTACGTCAAGAAAAGCAACAAAAAGATCGATTAAGTCGTGAAAAGGACATTTTATTGGCGGAAAAATATACTCTAGAAAGTAATTTAGCTGATGTACGCTTAGAATTAGAATTAAAAGAAGAACGATTGAACTCATTACAACAAGAATATAATGACATAACATTTGGTGGAAAATCTGATGATGAAGTTACTACGTTACGTAAGCAGAAACAAGATGCTGAACGTCGTGTACATGAACAAGAGGAAGAATTGGATGATTTAGCTGGTCAAGTTCAAATGTTAGAACAAGCGAAAGTTCGATTGGAAATGTCTTTGGAACAGCAACGCAAAGAGTCTCGTCGTGAAGCACAACAACGTGATGATGAGCTCGAAGAAGTACGGTGTAATGCTCAGAAAAAAGTTAAAGGTAATAACTACTTAGCTCTTAAACTTCTTTTGCCTAAATTTTGTGTATTTCATATAAAAAGAAATAAACAAAAATTCAAGTTTACTGCTATATTACCGGACTTACAGCTTTTATAAAGTAGAACATTTCGTTTTTCAAACCAAGTGATCTTTTAACCTCAACGGTGATAGGATTTTCAGTTTATCGGTTCGTTTTAACATATTGAAACATATGGAAAAGTCAATGAATGATCTGCCTTTCTGTTATGCAATTAATTTCATAACACAAACAAAGGGTCACAAAACAAAAACGACAATTAAATGTAAATTTTCCAAATAATATAATTTCCTTTTTGCTGTTTTATAGCTTTGGAAGCACAATTGGAAAATGAACATGAGGAGAGAACATTATTGTTGCGAGAAAAACATTCATTAGAACGAAGATTAGCAGAAACCGCAGAGGCTGGACGAACAGAACGACAAGGTGATGAAGCTTTGTTGCAGAGATTGAAACGTGATCTCCGACGAACAAAAGCATTATTACGTGATGCACAAACAATGCTCGAACGTAATAAGGCTGATAATCCTGGTAAAGCTGTTATTCGACAATTGAGGAATCAGGTAAATAAATGTATTTCATATTTTTTTAACTCGGAAAATGTGTCATATAATTCAAAAGCAACTTTTGTTTAAAATTTTATTTCTTTTCTACAGCTTGATGACTTAGAATGTGCTCGTGCTGCAGCCGTAAAAGCGAAACAAACACTCGAAGGTGAATTGTCAGATGTACAGTCACAATTGGATGATGCCCATCGACAAAAAGCTGAGGCTGAAGAACGAGCAAATATTGCAAATAGAGAACGTACAGACTTAAGAACACAACTTGAAGAGAATGAAGAAGAATTAGCCGAAGTATTAAAGAAATATCGTGCAACCGTGCAACAATTATCAACAGAACAAATGGCATTACAAGAACAAATATCAATTAATTCTGATATTGAAGCTGAACGAAATAGTTTGAAAGAACAACTGGCTGAATTAACTATGAAATTAGAAGCAATGGAAACATTGGGCGATCCTTCATCTAGTGCTCAGGCGAAACGGTAAGAATTTTTAAATTATACGAATTTGTATCACATGTAATTATCATGGCTGTGGATACAGATTGATACACAGCTGTCACAGAACGCTATTGGTCGTAAATTTGATCTCGACAACGTGTGTTGAATTACATCCAGAGCTGCGTTTGCTACTCAATTTATATGAAAAAAGAAAATTTTAGGACTTGTGTGTGAAGATGTAAAGAGTAAATAATGTACTGTAAAAAGTTATATTCAAAGTAAAGAAATCATCCTTGAATAAAAAAAGTGATTCAACCTGCTAACCCTAATTTTAGAATCGATAAGAGAATTGAAGAATCTTTCCCTTGTATAATCTTTGTTCCATAATTCATGATATATGTCGAGAACGGTAGTCGTTTGCTTGTGCCTTAACCAATTGAGCCACCTGGGTTGGTATGCTTAATTAAAAATATATTAATTAACTATTTATCTTTGCAGAATGGAATTAAGAGCAAAAGAATTAGAATCAAAATTAGAATTCGAACAAACAACACGTGCTCGATTAGAGGTTCAAATTACACGATTAAAAGAAGCCACCGATAAATTACAAACAGATTTAGCACATGCCAGAACTAAAGAAGCACAAGCACAAGATAACTTAAGAAAACTACAAAGAAGTTTAAGGTTTGTTATTAATTTTACAAGAATAGAAAGTTTTGTTAAAACTTCTAATTTCGTTTTAAATTTACAGAGAGCTACGTGAGGAACATACAGCGTTAGCAACACGTGAAAATGAATCATTACAAAAACGTAAAGAACTAGAAAAGAAATTAGAATCATCAGAAGCAGAAACAGTAGCAGCACGTGCTGATTTACGATTAGCATTACAAAGAATTGATGACTTACAAGCGGCTATTCAAGGTGAACTTGAAGATACAATATCGGATCATTCTGATAGTGATAATGACAGTTATAGTTCGGATGAAAGTATTGATACATTTTTAGCAAATCATAAACTAAGTCCAACCAAACCTGATCGATCGTCTTTACATCTTGATACTAGTCCAAGGTGAGTAATGCTCAGTGCTTTATTTATTGATTTTAAGCAAGTACAGTTTTTATAATTTTCAATCAATTGTTTTTACTGAATTTTATAACCATCAGTAATTCAAAATTATAAAACCGTAGTATATAGACCGTGGGATACCACGAGTTTTTTTAAATAATAAATACATATTTGAAACTTCGTGAGGGCTTCCTTTTAATGAGTCTACCTCGAGTTTTCCTCTACGATTTTTTTCGAATAGGCTGCGTTTTCAAATGAGCATGACGAAGTCATATTTGAGTTATCGTTCTGGAAAAAACGCAACAGGGAATTTGTCGGACAATATGGTCACTTGCACCGATGGGCACGTCAACCACCTCGAACGTACTTAAGTAATTATTAATGTTATCAAGTGATCATAGCTATAGTGTCCGACAAATTCAATCACGAAGTTTGAAATAGGTATTCATTATTTAAAAAAAACACTGGTGTCCCACGGTCTAGTAGGCTTGGAAAGATTTTAGCATTTAGGAAATGCTGTAGTCATTCTTTATTATTAAAAGAGGTTGCTTTATCAAAAATCAATTGCAAAAATATCTTTATAATAGAATCTTCCCCAATTTTGCCTTCGGAAATCGATTTAAAACTGTTGAATTTCTTATGAAGATGCCTACTTACTTCGCTAAACTTTCGTTATAGTTTTTATAAATCCTAAACAAATTTTTTTCTATCGTCTCGATATTTTAAGTGATTTTTGTGTACATATATGCACACAAAAATAATAAATAATGATATTTTTGCAATGAGATTCTTACTGGGATAATATTTCTTCAGGGGCTTTGTAGTCTTCTTTCACTTTAAAAAAAATTTATCATGTGCATTAATTCTTCACGTAATATATTTCTAGTGACCTTGTGCTAGTATGGTCTCTTTTGTATGAAATATCAGTTAATATTTAAAAATCGCTCTTGAATTCACTATTGAAAAACAACAATAATAAAGGGTTCAAAGTAATTTTTTTTTATTGATTCCTAAATCCGTTATTTCCTGAGTGAATTAACTCAAAAATTGATAAAAATACCAATAAAAATTAAAAACTTTTATACTTTTCAATAAGCGATTATCATATATGAGTAAGGTTCAGTCGTTTGACGCTTAAAACTGGGTACGGAAGCTGAAATAATCAGGAATTCACAATGGTTTATTAAATTCATTTTCATTAGCAAATATGGAACGGATAAATTTTGAGACAGTTCGTATCTAAGTATACATTTTGTCCAGTTAAAGTTGGCAATCTAATATTGGTTTACACGTGTGTCGGTATCCGTCTTATACTGAGCGTACTTTTGCGTAAAATATACCCGTTATTTTTACCGGCGTCATGACGCAAGGGAGTGGTAATGTGTTTATAAGTCTGTATATGTGTGTTCCTTTACGCACTATAGAGACCAAACACGTCTGCCGATTTCGATGATTCTTACGTCAATCGATTCGACTTAATCTTGCGAGTACCACTAAAGATGGCATTAATTTGGCATCCAGACGCCATATTGTGAAAAAGGAACAAATTAAAGTCGACGAACTATGTTATTGGGATATCATTGAATAGGTATTAAATAGACAAATCGATTGATGTAAGAATCATTAAAATCGGACCAAGTTTTTGGTCTCTAGAGCGCCACAAAGTACCAAGAATACACACATAGGCTGAAACTGAAAGTCGGCGTTTAAAATCCTAACTAAGAAGTGTAAAATAAAAAAATAAATTAAAAAAATCAAAATACCTGGCTGCGTTAAATAAAAACTGAAAATAAAAAAAAAGTTCAGTATAGTTTAGACATAGCGACTCGAACAGTCGGGGCCCATTTAAATCTAGATCGGCTCAAATCTTCCCTATAATTTTTTGTGCTGTGTTTTTATTTAACGCAGTCGGATTTGTTGATTTTTTTAATTTTTGTTATAACTTTCAAATTAATAAAATTCACTAAATCCTCAATTCTAACGCTTGCGCTTTTTATTACTAACAAAATGTATTCTCAAAATGAGTAGTTTCTTTCTTTTATAGATCAAATGAGAAAAGGCTCAGAGTGGGTACACCAGAAGATTCGTTCGCATAAAAAAAAGATGTAGAAAGAACTGCCTAAAAAAAGTGATATAAAAAAGAGAAAGACTTTAACAATTTTATTTAAATTAAAATTATTCATTTTGTAAACATATCTAATTTTTAAATTTAGACAAAATATAATGATTATTAGTTTATTGCGATTATTTAAAAGAAAAGTACTCTAAAATCGAATGATGATAAAAAAATTATTGACTTAAAGAAGGATGATAACTGTAATCTAAATATTGATAATTATAAATCAATTTATAGTTTTTCAAAGTAAAAAAAATTAGGCAAATATTTAAAAATATGTTTTTAATTTTGTTAAATACGTAAATCTTTTCTTATTCTTTTCTGAATCTATGAAAAATTATTTATTTTTTTCCGATGATATATTCTTTAAAACAATAAATTAATTATCGCTGATATTTTAATGTAGATTCATGTAATCAACAATTATGTTTTATTTTGATTTAAAAAAATTTTTTTAACCATATCTAGAATAATGAATGTCCCATTAAATTTGCTTTTCGAAATTTAATGGGACAAAGGAAGGATTGGCATTGAACGTGCGGTATTTTTGCATATATCAAGCCTGAGCTACGTTTGTTATCATTTAAAATGCTTTTCCATTACGCATTATTCTATAAATATAATGCTTTTATGGAGGCAACTTGCTTTTTGAGAGTAAATACCAAATTCAAAGTAAAATTATGGGAAAACCCTCCTCTGTTTGTGTTATTAGAGGAGTGCATTTTCACAGATCTAGTTAAAATGCTTAAAATTTTCAAGAAATATATATTTTTATACAAAATCAAAGATTTTTTATTGGCTAAGTCAAAACAATACACGTAGAAAGAGATAAAATATATTTTAGATACTCATTTGCTGTAGTTTATCTTTTTTTAATAAAAGAAGTACTTTTAAGAGTACCCTTTTTATTTAACATGATTATTTGAATGCCAAAATTATTCAACTCAAAGTAGTAAAGCTGTTTTTGATTAAAATGGCATCTTTTTCCCTAGTTATCTTTTAGCAAAACAATTTTCTATAAAAAATTAAACCACTCCAAAAAATTTTGAACTAAAAGGTCTCCATGAATTTGGCATTTACTATATTATTTTATTTTCTGGTTTATTGGCGTACTTTGCAAAGTATTACCTGTATAATAATTGACATACTAAAACAATTTCCACTCAGTTATAACCGCCCGTGTACTTAACCAAATCAGCAATTTTATACATGCTGTCAGCGGTTTTTAAGTTAATCGTACTTATTTTACTTGTTAACAAAATTTTACATCAATAAATTTGCTTAAAAGGTAATTTAATTCGCTCAAGATTACAAAATCATTCATTAATTAGCCAAAAAATGTTTGTATAATTTTGAATATATAAAAAAAAACAATTTCCTTATTGTTAGTATTAAAAAATAACTCAATCATTAGGCGCTTCAAATATTTTGAAGTAGAAATTATTTAAAAATAATAAATGATAAAATAAAATAAATAAATCTAGATTATTTAAATAAAGGCTTAAAAAAAACAACTGATTAGTAAAATGAGTTTATTTATTTTATTTTATAAAATAAATATAATTAATTACGGCAGTAAATATTTGTTAATTAATTAATTATATTATCAATTTTTTTTGTATACAAAATCAGAACAAAAACAAAAATAATAATTAATAAGTACATTATTATTTTACATAATTATTCATATAATAATTAATATAAAAAATAATTAAATATAATATAAAAAAAGTAATAATTGTAATATTTAAAAATAATTTTTTTATATAATGCGAGATTAAGTCATTTGTAAATCATTTTTATTTGTATAATTTTTAATTGTATTATATTAAATTTTTTTAGATGATAATTAATATTCATATTTTATTGATATTTAATATATATGTTGTGGATTCATTTAAAAAAATAAAAAACGTATTGTTATTCATATTTCGTAGTTTTTTTTTCATATTCCAGAATTTTTTACACATCTTAAGTCTTTTAACATTAAAAATATACGGAGTGCTAATTACCGGATTGGACAATTCTCTCAGAACAAAGACAAGCAATAGAAAAAGGTCTTTACAAAAGTTATTTGGTTTTAAATCAACTTAACTCATAGTTTTAAAGAGCATAATATTTTACGTTCATATATGTATCCTCGTCTTAGGTCAACTGGGTCAACATTACCTGTTGATAAATTGTAAAACTTAGTTAAAATTGTAAAAACCTTAGATCGTTTATACATAACTGGACTTTAGAGGTAATGTTGACCTGATACATTGGATACCTTCACGCTGAAAAATATTGCTTATTTTAAACAAAGCTTAGCATTTTTATAAACAATGGATATAGTTTTGAGAACCCATAAGAAATTATGTTACCAATAGAAAGTTAGGTGAGGAATATGTTATATCTGTAAAGTTTGTGGGTGAGTCTGTGGTATCACATCTTGTCAAATGCTTTTTCGATGCTAAGGACTAATGGCGACGGTAAAAGCAACATGCATGTAAGTATATAAACTTAAATTATAATTATAAATTATAAAAATTTTACTTATTTTGTACAAAAACTAATAAAAAAAGAAGAATCTCTGTTAATTTTTTTTATGAAATTTTACAATTTTTTTGCTATAAATAAATAAAAATTGTTATGTATTCTAAATTTTGTTTTATTTTTTAAATTTTTTATCCTATTATTTTCCTTTCAGAACAAAATTATCAATTAATTACTTATTTAGTAAAGGTAGGTATATATGTATATTAATAAGCCTGGTGGTTGTGTGGGTATAGCACTTGCTTATGTAAACATGGTACTCTGGTTCGTGTCCTGGTGTGATTAACATTTTTGGTTTTAAATTAAATTAATTTTTCCTGATGTTAAAAATTTTCCACTATTTTTATAGTTTAAATTATCTATATAACCCGCCCTCTTGCTATAAATTATGTCATAAATCTATAAAAAATTTGAATGAATAATAATAATGGTTATTTTATATAGTAAAAAATCAATTTTCGGGATAACGTTTTCAAATTAATATAAATAAATAAATATCGTTATATATTTTAAATTTTGTTTTATTTTATTCTATCCCATTTTTCCTTTCAGAACAAAATTATTAATTAACTAACTAATTTTTTTTTAGTAAAGGTACAAACAAATTCTTATAAAATATAGGTGAGATAAAGAAGTTGGATTGTAAATACGTAATATTCTTTTTGGATTTTCATTTTATCTTTGTGTGGTATTTGGTTTGTAAAAAAAAAGTTGATGCAAAAAAATTTTTTTAAGATGAAATTAATTATATGGAATTATGTGCAAGTAATTCGTAAATAGTTTTTATGTATTTTGATTTCATTTAAATAAAGTTGAAAACTCAAACCCTGTTTTTATTTTATTTTTCCCCATCTCTCTGTAGCTATACAATATTATTTCAGTTAAAAATAGGTAAGTATTTCGAACTTCACGATAGGTAAGTATTTCAAACTTCGTTTGCCATTTTTTTTTGTAATAATACTACTCAAAATTTTCCCAAAATGAGTTTTACTTTTTGTTATAATTTAAGAAAGTCGAAAATATGAATATAATTATTTATTAATACGAATAACAGAGCCCTAATGGTATAATGGTTAGCGTATCTGACTTCGCATAAAAAGTCCCTTGGTTCGAAACTAGGTGAGGACATATATTAAAAAAAAGTTCATTAAATCTTTTAAGCAAAATCTGATTTTTATTTTCATTTTTTTTTAAATTTCCACCACAGCATGTTTGCCTAGTAAATGATGAAAAAATTAGTTTTTTTTCGTTCAAAAACTTCAATTTTTTTCACATTTCTACTAGGAGAACATCAAGGACGGACGGAATAAGTAGTACCTGATAGCAAGGTAATTGTTGTCACCTCGTAAGTCAGAAAGTTAGTGGTCTGCACACCCGTGTTTGGTGAGTGTGACCTCTAGTGGGCAGACCAATAACTTTCTGCCAAAATAAAATTTTAGACTTTCGGGGTGAAAACACTTACTCACCTTTCTCCTTATCAGGAACTACTAATTCCCACTTATGTTCTCCTAGTACAAATGTTGAAAAAATTGAAAATTTTTTCGAAATTATATTATTTTTTGAATATAAAATTAAACTGACCAATTAATTTATATTAGCTGAGCAATTATCAGCGAATGCTTCCCGATCGCGCATAGGTGGAGTTTTTTCAATCTTTAATAAAAAATTTTCTGATGCTGACCAATTAATGAGACCAACTGACCTTTTATGACCAATTTCTGACCTTTCAGATGGTATAATTGGTCAATCGAAATTCCGCACATGAGGTGCTAAGATCGCGGAGCTAAATTGCTTGGTTATGCTAAAATAAGATACTTTCTAATAGGAGAACATGTCATCTAGTATATCTCAGTCATATTCTCCTATTACAAAATATTAAAAATTTGTATTAATAAAATTAAAAAATCGGTCGTTAAGACTAAAATTTGAAATTTTGTAACAGAAGAACATGTTATATATTTTATCCTACTTTCTTATAACATATTCGCCTATTACAAAATATTAAAAAAATACTTTTTTTGCTTGCTTTTTTGTTGTACATGCTAACTTCTTATTCTTGTTAAATGAAATTTAATAAGATTTTGTAATAGGAGAATATGTTATTTCACAAAAAAAATTAATTATGTTAGTCCCACTTTCCTACTTATGTCATAAATCACTCTTCTGTCAGGGGGTGGGAATTAAAATAACATTAAATATACCTCCGTCATAAAAAAATGAAATTATCCCCAGCATAATAAGTTATTTAATTAAAAATTAATCGGGACATTGCCAGATACGAACCGAGGTACCCATTAGCCGGAGGCGACTAGGCTAGCCATTACTCCACCATTGACATGTTATAATTATCAATATTGAAATATACAAACCTTTTACTCTCCTTTTTTCAATAAATTTGTTTTCTTAAGACGTAAAGGATTAAAAAAGGTAGGCACGGTTTCGTAATTTTCTATATAATTTCATAGTTGTCTGAAGGCCTATTTTTTTTCAGAATTTTGATTAAGCACTAATTACCTAAATATTTAAAAAAGAAAACAATAATAATTTTGACTAATTATTAATAGGTATTGATTTTAGTTCAATTAAAAATTGTAAATAAATAAATATTGAAGTTGTGATTTTTTTTGGTAAATTTAGCTTTGGGTCAATATAAGTTTGAAGAAATAAAGATGTATCTAATTCAAATATTATTTATAATTCTTATTAGTGTTTTTTCATGTAAGTAGAAATATCCCTAGTGCCTGGCATACATTTTCTGGAATTATATTATCATAGCTAAAAATTTGTCCCGGGAAAGTTACTAGCTATAGTTCGACAACATTGAGCAAAGTTGATATTGAGAGGACTGCACTACTTAAGTTGTGATCGTAGTGTTATTACACTTAAGTTATGATTGTTGGTAGTTTTCAAAGTGTCAAACTACAGAAGAGAGCCGATCATCTCCTTATTAACTTCCGACAAAAAGTAAATCAATTAAGTTTAAGCTGACGAGGCATTTAAAAAGGAGGACGCACACGGCTGGCTGTATGTGATCTTACCTATAGGCTATATACTCGTCGAATTAAAAAGAAATCACATGCTATAGGATAGATCTGATCATCCTGAACATATTTTGATATGTTTCTGGTTTCCTGATCTCCAATATGCGAGAGCGAGGCCCGTAAAGTTTCGGAAACAAAACAAAATTTTCATTCAATCAAATACGTTGATGTGTATTTGTTAAAATAAAGTTAAAATATAATTTTTATGATATGTTTCATATAGAATAAATAGTATTGAGTCTCTATGTATGGCTTTGAAGACTAGGGGGTAATCGAAAAAAATAGACACAGAGTCTTGTTGTAATTACGAGTTGATTGAGTTGAGTTTGTCGACTATAGAGGAATTGGTTGGGAAGTTTTTAGTCCTTGCGTTCAAAAATAATTCTAGAAAATTAACGCCAACTCTATTACTAAAATTTTGTAATAAAATTGTCTGTTATGATAAAATTATTAGTTTTAATGGGTTTCTCAATCAATAATACATATGTTGATAATGGTTGGAGAGCGAATAGAAATTACCCATGGTTAGCAAGAATACTCCTTGATTATAGTCAAGAGACTGGGCCTTGGGAGAGTTGTGAAGGAAGTTTAATTGCATCAAATTGGATTTTAACGGCGAGGCATTGTGGAATTTACAATCTTGAATTAAAGAGTGAAGTAAGGATATCATTTTATATTTATAATGAGATTACACTCTAATTATTGAAAATTTAAACAAAAATCAATTATCAAGTTTTCTATTGGTTGCGTGCAGAACATAATTCAGCGCTACTAGATATTTAAAACTTTTGTATCGTGTCAATATATTATTTATTTGAGTTTTCACACAATGTTTGTAATTTTGTATCAATTATGGAGGGTAGAGATAAGGAGCACAATCTCTGTGAATTACGAAAAGAGCCTTTCTCCTTACCTTTTTCAAAATATCTCATATTCTTGCTGAACGTCTCCCAAAAGTGTGGTAATTCTCTTTTAATTTGATAAGAAATGAATACATAAATCAATACATTTCGCCCATTAAAATGGCTTTAGAGTTTATTTCGATGTGTATATCTTGCCTTAAAAAATTTCTCATTATTGAAGAAGCATTTTTGTCTCTGCCAGAAATCTAGTTGATTCATTTGTTTAAAAGCAGTTAGACTAAATCGGATAATTAGTACGCCACTTTTTCTTGAATTATGTTCATCTAAAGACTAATTCTTCAATTAATGACTATTTAATGTGTTATTTAGAATATTATGGTAAGCATTGGTGGCAACCACGATTTTAGAAATGGGGAGTTTATAAGAGTCTCTGAATATTTATTATATCCACAAATAGACGCAAGATATAATACTGGTATAAATATAGCTCTATTAAAATTAGAACACGCTCCTAAAGGCTATAATCCAATACGAATACAATATACAGATCGCAGTTATGATGGTGAGACTGTCACAGCTTATGGTTGGGAAGGCGAAAGAGTGGGAAAGAATTTATCCGATAATTTACGAGTTCTTCGTTTAAAAGTAGTTACTTCAGATACCAACGGCTTTTGTGATGGTGATAATTTATGTATTGATTTGGATGCAAACAATCAATTTAGTTTTATACTCAACAATGGCGGGCCAATGACGATGGAGATTAACGGAGTTGAAACTTTGATTGGAATAGCTCACACTAGTCAAAGAGTACACTTACACAAGAATGGAATATCACAAAAATTTTACTATTCCGTCTATATCAAACTTAGTTATCAACCCTATGCTAACTGGATAGAAAATACAATAAGAAAATAAAAATTTTTATAATGTATTTTAATGCCATCTAATTCGGGTGCTAGAGGAATAGAATTAAGTATACAATTATAGATCGCCTGGTCCAATTTAACATAAAATTTGAGGTAGGGGCAAGTGCTACGTATTATGATCCCGCAGGGTAAAATGATTCCTCGTTGTTTTAAGTGAACCATTAAAGCCATCTACTTTATTTATCGATAGAAGGCTTCCACGTAATAAAACTTAACAAAAACTGATTAAAAAAATGATTTAAAATGATTTTTATTTATCCCGAAAAACGATTTTATAAAAATAACTATTATTCATTCATATTTATTTTAGGTAAAATATGTACAAATATATATAATAAAATATCGTTTTTATCAATTTTTCTGGTTTAATTATTATTATTCAATATTATATCTACCTCTACCTACCTTTATCTTTTATCCTTTACATCGATTTCAGGAATATCAAACAGAACATACATTTTTAACAAAATATTACTACAATTTATTTATAGTTAAGTTTATTGAAAAAAAATGAGTAAAAGGTATATATATTACATTATTGATATGTATGGTATGTCAAAGGAGGAGTAGTGGCTAGCCTAGTCGCCTCCAGATAGAGAACACCTCGGTTCGAAACTATCACTGTCCCGATTAATTTTTAATTAAATCAGTTATTATTTTTTTACATAATTGTTATGAGAACCAAAAGCGACAAATAAGTAAGAGAGCGAGGTATATTTTATGTTATTTTAATTCCCACCCCCTGAAAGAAAAGTGATTTATGACATTTATGACATAAGTAGGAAAGTGGGACTAACATAATTAATTTTTTTTTTGTAAAATAACATGTTCTCCTATTACAAAATCTTATTGAATTTCATTTAACAAGAATGAATAAGTTAGCATGTACAACAAAAAAGCAAGCAAAATAAATAGGCGAATATGTTTATAAGAAAGTGGGATAAAATATATAACATGTTCTTCTGTTACAAAATTTCAAATTTTAGTCTTATAGAGCGATTTTTTAATTTTATAAATACAAATTTTAATATTTTGTAATAGGAGAATATGAGTGAGATATACTATATGACATGTTCTCCTATTAGAAAGTATCTTATTTTAGCATAACCAAGCCATTTTGTACATATTTTTAACATTTTGTAGCAAGAGAACATGATTTTAAAGAGATATTTATGATCATTTAAATTGCCGCCCCCTGACAGAATAGTGATTTATGACATATGTATAACTGACGTAATTTATAGCAAGAGGGCGGGTTATAAAGATAATTTAAACTATAAAAAGAGTGGAAAATTTTAACATCAGGGAAAATTTAAAAGTAAAAATGTTAACCATACCAGGATACGAACCAACGTACCTTGGGTTTAGAGGCAAGTGCCATACACACACAGCCATCCGGATTATTTATAATTATATAATTAACTTAATACTTACCTACCTTATTAATTAATTGATAATTTTGTTCTGAAAGAAAAAATAGGACAGAAAATTTAAAAAATAAAACAAAATTTAAAATATATAACGGTTTTTATTAATTTATAACAAAAAAAAATAAATTTTTTAAATTTTCATGAAAAATCATATTGTACATTTTCATAAAACAAATTAATAGAGATTCTTTTCTTATTAGAGTTTTTATACAAAATATTAATAATAACAAGTGAAAACAAACAATTGACTGAGTTAATTGTTGAAATACCATGTATAGGCAGTGTTGATAACTCTGTCACATTTCACATACATACATATCTGACATATTTAACTGAATAACGTCAGAATAACGTTCATATCTTGCATACTAGTAAACATTTTCACTTGTCCATTCGTAAAGTGAGAATTCTTCATCTGAAATGATAAAAAAAATTTAGTCCGATCCCCTATTTAGTAAAATTTTCAGAGGTATCAATTTTCCTCAAAATTTCCATAACATTCTACAATATTCCGCTTTCTTCGTACTTTTCAATTTTCAATGAATTTTTTTCTAATAAATACAGAATATTCTGTAATATTTTCTTAGTCAAGAGTGTCATTTGTATTCCAAAATTTCCTCTGTAAAAGAGAATCGTTAAAAAAAATTTTGTATCCATTTCCACACTACCATTGAGGTAGGATACATCAGCGCGTTTTTTTTTACGTGGTATCCCCTATAGGCCTAATCCACGATCTTTTCCTTCTGTTTAAGTGCATCCGGTTACATTTAAACAGAAGAGAAAGATAAATAATCATCCAATTTGTCGTGACCGGAACATGACAAATTGGATAACATTATCGCAATTCCTAAAAAAAAATTACAGGACAGGTATTCCTAAAATATAAGAAAGAGATAAAAAAAACATAAATATCCCTGGAAAAAAATTCAATTATTTTAAAAGGAAAAGGAATAAATAAAAATTGCTTTATTTACAATAACCTTTATGCATAAATATTTCTGAAGGTCCATTTGACTTAACCATATCAACCTAGTTATAAGTAGACTTACCCCAGAATGAAACCAATCCAAAATATCACAGGCAATAACACAGGCGAAAAATCCATGCAATCAAGATCATTTTTTCCGTACATTATCTGTCTAGATATACCTAACTCACTTTAAGTGATGACTGCGCACGTTGCAAGTTCCGTCTCAACGTCATCATGAGTTGATACAATCCCCTATCGAGGCGCTTGGCTTATAGACAGACATAACGAGAAAAAATTGATTTTTGACTACACAATTTCTCATAGTGTTATAACACATGCAAAAATCGAACGAGTTTTTCCTGAGAAACATCATACTAACCTTAGTTAGTCAACGTCGCTTCTCAGGATATAGGGCAGACCGATTTTACAAATTTAAATTAATGAACTGATATTTAGAGTAAAATAAATTGAAAAAAAAACAAAAATATCTCTGGGCATAAAAGTTAAAAATTGCTTAATTTGCAATAATATTTATGCATAAACAATTAAAGAAAGTTCTAGGATAGGATATGATAAAAAAAGATAATTCTAGGATAGGATATGAATTTTACAAGTCACAAACACAGAATTATACAAATGACAATGTCGGAGATGAAAAAGCATAAATATCTCTGGAAAAAAATTCAATTATTTTAAAAAGAAAAGGAATAAATAAAAATTGCTTAATTTACAATAACCTTTATGCATAAATATTTCTGAAGGTCCATTTGACTTAACCATATCAACCTAGTTATAAGTAGACTTACCCCAGAATGAAACCAATCCAAAATATCACAGGCAATAACACAGGCGAAAAATCCATGCAATCAAGATCATTTTTTCCGTACATTATCTGTCTAGATATACCTAACTCACTTTAAGTGATGACTGCGCACGTTGCAAGTTCCGTCTCAACGTCATCATGAGTTGATACAATCCCCTATCGAGGCGCTTGGCTTATAGACAGACATAACGAGAAAAAATTGATTTTTGACTACACAATTTCTCATAGTGTTATAACACATGCAACAAATCGAACGAGTGTTTCCTGAGAAACATCATACTAACCTTAGTTAGTCAACGTCGCTTCTCAGAATTTAGGGCAGACCGAATTTACAAATTTAAAATAATATATTTAAAAAAGAAAATAAAAAAAATTTAAAAAGAAAAATTAGGCAATTTTTCAACCCAGTTATAAGTAGACTTACCCCAGAATGAAACCAATCCAATATATCACAGGCTATAACACAAGCGAAAAATCCATGCAATCAAGATCATTTTTTCCGTACATTATCTGTCTAGATATACCTAACTCACTTTAAGTGATGACTGCGCACGTTGCAAGTTCCGTCTCAACGTCATCATGAGTTGATACAATCCCCTATCGAGGCGCTTGGCTTATAGACAGACATAACGAGAAAAAATTGATTTTTGACTACACAATTTCTCATAGTGTTATAACACATGCAAAAATCGAACGAGTTTTTCCTGAGAAACATCATACTAACCTTAGTTAGTCAACGTCGCTTCTCAGGATATAGGGCAGACCGATTTTACAAATTTAAATTAATGAACTGATATTTAGAGTAAAATAAATTGAAAAAAAACAAAAATATCTCTGGGCATAAAAGTTAAAAATTGCTTAATTTGCAATAATATTTATGCATAAACAATTAAAGATGGCTCATTTAATCTTAATTTACCTTTATTAACATAAACTTACTTAGAAACAAACCCAAAAATGAAATTTAAGATTTGGAATTCAAATGAAGGGAATAGATAAATGTCAAATAAATAAGCTATTCATAGTGAATAGTAAAACACACACTCAAATTAATTATATTACTAAGAATAAATTATCACATGAGATTTAGAAAATAAAAATAAAAATTTTACTTACCTGGATTTTGAACTCCATACCTGTGTAAGAGGAGTAGGACTCACTATACTCTCTGCCACACGACTTGATGTAAAACTGGACCAACCTAATGAATAAATATATTTTAGTGATAAATAATTAAAATAATTAAAAATAATTTTATTATTAGTGTATGTACAAATATCAGCCAATTGATTCTCTGTAGGTATATGTTCAATTTTTAAATTATCTTTTTTTAATTCTGATCGAATGAAATGGTATTTAATGCCAATATGTTTACTTCTTTTACTTTCCCAATTCTTAACTTATTGAATACTTGATTGATTATCCTCAAAAATTACTGGTTTAACGATAATATTAAAACATTTATTTTACAAACCGCAGCTAGCTAATGCAGCAATATTCTGTTTTTTAGATTTTCAAAATATATTATTTCCAAATAATTGAAGGGCGTACATGCGTCAACGATAATAGTAGAGAAATAAAAAACAATATGGTAATGCGATAGTTTAAATGATTTTCTATGATTTAAGACAAGAAAAAAAACCTGTTATCGAATTATTTTCATTGAATTTTAAGTTTAAAAAATTGACTAAAAGTAAGATTTAATATGGGACTAAATGGAAAATATAAATACGATATTTTTCTAAAATTATATCGATACCAATACTTTTTTTTACAAGCTTTTACCAGGTAATAATTATTTAAACTTTTAATAGAATTTCAAAAAAATTTCTATTAATTTAAAATTCTTTAAAAGTTACATACTGTTTCCCTATGAACGCACGTAGCAAAACAGGTTCACGCATGTACGTGAACTTAAATAACATTTCATTCGATCAGAATTTAAAAAAAAATTGATTATATACCTACAAAAAATGAACTGGCTGATATTTGTACCAAAGGTTTATCAAATCAAAAATTTCACAAATTTGCTAAGTCCATAGGAATCTGTTTTGTTTGAATTGAGCGGAGAGTTGAAATCAATTGAATACAAGTTTAGTTTTATTTATTATTTTGATAGAATTTTTTTCGATATTTAGTAACGGAGTTGTTGATGAAAACAATAATATTAAAACATTTCATTAATATTATGAATGTTCAAGTGATTGTAGAGATATTTAGTTATTCATTTAAGGACGTACATTCATGAGACTTGTAAGTAGATAAATAAAAATAATTATGATGATAAAAAAGTTTAAATGATTTAAGAAAGAAAAAATATACAATTATATAAATTAATCGAAACGTAATTAATGTTAAATTTTAAATTCAAAAAGTGACAAAAATTAATCTTTAACATAGGTTTAAATGGAAAATATAAATCGATATTTCTCAAAAATTATATCGATAACTATACTTGAAACTTTTATCAGTTAGTAATTATTAAAAATTTTAATAAAATTTCAAAATTATTTCAAATTTAAATACTGTTTCCATATAAACGCACATAGCAAAACAGGTTGATGAATGAACGCCTTTAAATAAAAATTATAATTATTAAGATTAAAACTGTGTGTTTATTAGTAAACTCTACATCTAAAATAACACTAACGTCAAAAAATTTTATCGAACCATAGTACATATTCATTTTGTTATATTTATTATAAATAAATTTTGTATAAATGAGATTGAATCTCTTGGGAATAAACGCAAGCTCGAAAAATTTTGAAATCAAATAAAAATACTTGTAGTCAATCACTAATAATAAAACAACTAATTCTAGAATGTGATTTCAATTGGAAAAAATAAACAAATGATTCAAACATAATTTTTTTAAATTAATATTAAAAGTTTTGTGTAAAAAAGTATTTGGACAAAATGTGAAACAAATTAAATATAATATAGAATTTTACAATGTACAAAAAAAGAATTAGAAAAATGTAAATTAAAACAAAAACTTACTCAGAAACAAATTCGAAAATGAAATTTGACGTTTGGAAGTCAAATGAAGGTGAAACACAAAGCACAAATGTAACCAACTAACCACTATGAACGATGAAACACTACTGACCTAATGAATAATTTTGATTGACCACACCCGAAAAAAGCGCGGAATTTAACACGCATTTAAATTAATGAAATTAATTTGAATAAATCAGAACATGAAATGTAGAGAAAAAATTTAAAATTTTTATTTGCCCGAGCTTTGAACCATAGACCTTCGATCTACGAGTCGCACTCGCTTAACACCGAGCTGCGACACCTCTTATATGATGAAACAATATCAAGAGACATTATCGGTGATAAAGCTGTACAAACCTAATGAAAAACTTTGAGTGACTAAAACACCTGCGGGATTGTTACACAAACTTAAATTAATAATGTAGGGAAAAAAAAAATTTTGTACTTTTGTGGGTTTCGAACCCACGATCTTGGTACTACGAGTCGAACTCGCTTACCACTTCGCCATATGACCCGATATATATACATACAATTTAAAAAGGTAATATCAGTGAGAAAATTATATTAACCTAATGAATAAATAAATTTAACTTATTCCAAAATAAATGCGTATTCAAATTAATTTAATTGATTTGCAAAAAATCATATTAATAAATTCATTAAAAAAAAAATTAAAGTTTATACTTATCCGGGATTTGAGTGAGAAAACCGAATAAGTATAAACCGACAACACATCCTTCTAAACCGAAACACATTAAGTCATTCGGATACAGTGTAGTAATAACTATTCATAGACCCTATTTATTAAGAATTTTTTGCTTCTATTATAAAATGTTCTATTACAAATATCAGGTTTTTCCTCGGTTTTACTACATTTATGTTGTTGTAAAACTGTCTCTTGTATGAAAAGTTTTCTTACAGATTTCACATGATTAATAATTTTTTTTTCTACTGTAAATGATTAATAAAATGATTATCATTACATGTGATGAGTGTTTATGTGACTTAGATGTGTTGTAATTGTTGCGATTTTAACGAAATCAAGTATATATTAATAATATACTCAGATAAAAACTTTTAATCGTTTTCCTTAAAATGTGGTTTGATAAAACAGTTCCTACGATTCTGAAAAAACCATATTTACTCAAAGAGTTGTTTTTGAAATTATAAATAGTAAAATAGGAAAATGAATCTAATTTCGCCTTAAACCTTGGTTAAATTGTTTTTTTTGACGTCACGTAAATAACAAAAGATATTCACTTTGATATTCCTATATTATAACATACTATAAAATTTGCACCTAATTAACGCCCTCGTGGGTAAACAGTGATGTATACAAAAAAATGTTTCAAACAAAAGTTTTTTATTTTTTTATAAGCAACATTTTTTACATTTAAATTTTTGTTCTATCTCTAACGGTTTACAAGATGGGTCCTACGGACCCAAGACCCAATTGACCTATGATGCTCATTTACGAACTTGACCTGACTTTTTACGTCCTAAGTACGCTGTAAAAATTTCAAATCGATATCTTTTTTCGTTTTTGAGTTATCGTGTCCACAGACGGACGGACGGACGGACAACCGGAAATGGATTAATTAGGTGATTCTATGAACACCTATACCAAAATTTTGTTCGTGGCATCAATATTTTTAAGCGTTACAAACTTGGGACGAAACTTAATATACTATGTATATTTCATATATACATGGTATAATAATAAAGGGTGTCCCAAGATTAACGTCTGATTCGAACTTCTTGCGTTAATTTTTGAACATTCCTTTAAAAAAATTTTCTTATAAATACTACTAAGTAAACCATAGAAATAAAAAGACAGCGAACGCTAGCCCGTAAGTGGATGCGATATACAAAGCGAGAGAAAAGACTGCCAGTAAGTTCCCCTGCGTCCTTGTCTAATACATATACTTACACTTACTAATACATATAATAAGTATATATGTACATATGATTATGACAAGGGCATAGGGAAACTCATTAACAGTCTTCTTTAAATTCCCACCCCGACAGAATAGTGATTTATGACCTATGTATAATTGACGTAATTTATAGCAAGTGGGCGGGTTATATAGATAATTTAAAGTATAAAAAGAGTGGAAAATTTTTAACATCAGGAAAAATTTTCAAGTTTAATTTAAAAGTAAAAATGTTAACCACACCAATATACGAACCAGCGTACCTTGGTTTTAAAGCCTAGTGCTCTACACACACAGCCATCCGGATTTTTAGTATACACATAATTAACTTAATGCTTACCTTTACTAAATAATTAATTAATTGATAATTTTGTTCTGAAAGAAAAAAAAGGATAGAAAATTAAAAAATAAAACAAAATTTAAAATACATAACAATTTTTATTTATTTATAAAACAAACAAAAAAGGTTTAAATTTTCATGAAAAATCATATTGAACATTTTCGTAAAACAAATTAACAGAGATTCAATTCTTTCTCAGACATTCTTTCTTATTAGATATTATATTTTCAAACAAAATTCCGTTCTGTATGATTTGATAGAGCAATATTTTTGTCATTTATTATATGAATTTAAATATAAAAAAAAGGAAAATTTAAACATCGGGAAAAATTCATTTAATTTAAAGGAAAAATATTTACCACACCAGGATACGAACCAGCGTACTTTTGTTTCATAAGCAAGTGCTATACCCACACAACCACCCATCTTATATAGAAAGATATAATTAACTTAATACTTACCTTTACTAAATAATTAATTAATTGATAATACTTCAATATACTCTAAAAATGGAAGAGTTATCATGCAAATCGAAAATACAAGCCTTACCTCATAAATATAATATTTTTAAAGGAGCTCTAATGAACATTGTTACCCTAATATAATAAAAATGAAGTATAATCCCCTTAATTCCATTTAGTTGGTGTAAAAGTAAAAGTTCTTAGTTGTTTTTAGTAATCAAGTAAAAGTATTAAATTGTTGACCGAGTAAATAGGAAACAAATAAAGCAAACGCCATTAAATAATAAAAGTCGATAAAAAGTTTATTAAATATTTATTACATAAATATTTTTAGTAATAAAGTTTAAGTAGTATTGTTAACAGAGTAAATAGAAAACAAATCAAGCAAATGTTATTAACGAATCAAAGTCGAATATAAGAAATTACTACTTAATACGTGAGTTTAAGTCGTGTGGCTATTCAAAGCTGATTAACTATCAATACAATTTAGAAATACTTTTAAATAAAAAAAATAACAACATATTTGAAGATGGTAGAACTATAGTGATCCAAGTAACTTTTTTTATATCTGTGAGAAAATAAAATAAAGTGGTTTTAGCTTTAAGTAAATTAATGATTAGTATTTATGGAAAATTGAATAATGGAAAAATAATATTCTATAAAATAATTTTATTTAAGGATGTATGAGCCTGTATAATCAAGTAATTTCAGGTAAACAAATAGAAAAATAATGTATATTTTCAATTTTGATAGTGAATCATGCTATAACTTGACGATATAAGACGAAAAGTAAGAATAAAATTTCTAGATCATTGGCATTATTTTCAAAATATTAATAATTGAAAATTTTCTTTAATTATTCTAAGACAGTTATCTAAAAATTTTATTCTTGTTTTTCGTCTACATTAATGAAGTTATAATGTAATTCATCATCAAAGTTGAAAGTTAGATAAAAATAATTTCAAACCTAAATCTACCCTACTCGTACATCTATTATTTGGATGGACACAGTTGATTTTGGATGGAGAAATTTTTTTGTTTGTTTTCATTCGTTCCATGCTCATACATCCTTAAAAATGACATTAGTTTTTATATATTAAAAATCAAATAATTCTGGAAGAGGTTGGAATTTCTCGGAGTCAATGGTGAAAAATTCTACTGGGATGAGTGTGGCATGGAACAATTACGAAAAAATACATTTTTTTCTTGCACATATCTAAATATTCTACGTTATAAAAAATTATACTTGGATCACAATAACTCTATCTCTAGAACTATTAGAATATTTATATTTTGATTGTACTGGAGTAAATCTAAGCAAAAAAAGGCTGTTATATGGATTAAAAGTTCGAGCAGCGAAACTTTGGGGTTTTTCTTTTCACATCAAAATAAGTATTTTTTGAAATTTTTTACTTTCCCGGAGTGGTGCAACATGTTTAAAAAACAAAATGGCGTCAAAAATGAAATTTTTTTCAGAAATTTTATCATTTTTATTTTATATTCGCAAAAATAGACATCGGTGCATATCCAAATTTGGTAGGTTTGTAGTCCATGTTAAGAACTACTCCTCATAATTTTTTGGTGGGGTTTCGTCCCTTCCCCTCCCAGTTATATATATATGTATACATACATATGGTAAAACAGTTCATTTGACTATAACTTGAAAAATATTCGATTGATTTTAATGAAACTAATATCAATAGTAGGTTTTATTACTTACAACTTTCGGTTAAAATTTTAGCGAAATCCGTTAAATAGTTCGGCCAAAATTTCCAATTTAGGTAATTGTTTAAAATGGCTGCCATTTTATGCCATTTTGTCCTACGAGGTTAAATTTTTTTTTAAATTGTAACATTTTTTATTATCTTTCGATTTTATAATAAGTGGCTTACCCGTAAAATGACCTCTTGATCCATATTTTTGCGAAAAACGGAAAATTTAACACTTTCTGGAAATAATTGTTTGGGGGGTGTATGGACTGGCTTTGCGGGGTGTTTTTTGCTTTGGCATGAGAAAACTATTTTTAAAAGAGGTCTATATGGTTTAAAGCAAAATTTTTAAGTTTTAACCCCCGCGCTGTAAGGGGGAAGGGGTTTATGAAATAAATGTATCTTAAAAGATTTTAAAAAGAGGTCAAAATAGTTTAAAATGCTAAAGTAACCCAAAATTTTAGATGCTTTTATTAATATAGCACTTTTTACACCCTCCACCCCTTCCCCTCCCGCTTTCATATTTTTTGCAAATTCAAAATTTTTATGACGTATAAAGGGGTTTTGGGGGTCGCTGATCTCGAACTTTTGGCCCAAATAAGTACACCCCCTAAAAATATTACAATTGTTTTTGATAATCTATTGCAAAATTCGAGATCAGCGACCCCAAAAACCCCTTTATACGTCATAAAAATTTTGAATTTGCAAAAAATATGAAAGCGGGAGGGGAAGGGGTGGAGGGTGTAAAAAGTGCTATATTAATAAAAGCATCTAAAATTTTGGGTTACTTTAGCATTTTAAACTATTTTGACATTCTTTTTAAAATCTTTTAAGATACATTTATTTCATAAACCCCTTCCCCCTTACAGCGCGGGGGTTAAAACTTAAAAATTTTGCTTTAAACCATATAGACCTCTTTTAAAAATAGTTTTCTCATGCCAAAGCAAAAAACACCCCCCAAAGCCAGTCCATACACCCCCCAAACAATTATTTCCAGAAAGTGTTAAATTTTCCGTTTTTCGCAAAAATATGGATCAAGAGGTCATTTTACGGGTAAGCCACTTATTATAAAATCGAAAGATAATAAAAAATGCTACAATTTAAAAAAAAATTTAACCTCGTAGGACAAAATGGCATAAAATGGCAGCCATTTTAAACAATTACCTAAATTGGAAATTTTGGCCGAACTATTTAACGGATTTCGCTAAAATTTTAACCGAAAGTTGTAAGTAATAAAACCTACTATTGATATTAGTTTCATTAAAATCAATCGAATATTTTTCAAGTTATAGTCAAATGAACTGTTTTACCATATGTATGTATACATATATATATAACTGGGAGGGGAAGGGACGAAACCCCACCAAAAAATTATGAGGAGTAGTTCTTAACATGGACTACAAACCTACCAAATTTGGATATGCACCGATGTCTATTTTTGCGAATATAAAATAAAAATGATAAAATTTCTGAAAAAAATTTCATTTTTGACGCCATTTTGTTTTTTAAACATGTTGCACCACTCCGGGAAAGTAAAAAATTTCAAAAAATACTTATTTTGATGTGAAAAGAAAAACCCCAAAGTTTCGCTGCTCGAACTTTTAATCCATACACAAGGCGTAATTTCACTCTACTATTGATGATTTTTTGTAATGTATTTGATTAGCCTAACGGCAGGTCAATTTTATTATTATTAATAACTCTATCAAACTAATTTATTATTAGATCAATCGTATTATTAAAAATAATCATTCAATTTTAAGTTTATGGAAATATTAAGAAATTTACGTGAGCTAAATTCGAAGCTCACAGTTTGAAAATGGACAATGTAGAAACACTTTTAAATATAATCATAAAAACATATTTATTAAATCAATCGTATTGTACAGTTTTTATTTCAAATAATAATTCAAATAATTTTAATTTTAATTTAATGGTGCCTGTAATTACAATTAAATCAACATCAATTAACGACGACATCACATCTAAATATTACCATGATTTTGATCAAGCAATTTTAAAATCACTTGATCGTGGATGCGATTCATTTATTATTTATAATTCTAACGTTCAACATTTTCTTAAAAGTATTGATTTAAACATACAACTTTCGTTTCATAAAATCGGTAACCGAAAGTTTATTTATATTTTTAATTACATTGATGTTAATATAACGTTAATTAATGATATTCTATCACCGAAAATAATAAAGTCTATACCAGATTGTATAATTATTTATCCAGATAATTTAATTACTAATACTTATAATTCGAGTCCATTTTATGTCGAACAAAGTTATAAAATCGTTACTCGCGAAATGAATGATCCACATCTGATTTTATTGGATTATTGGTTCACAAATAAT
The DNA here is from genome assembly GCF_905475395.1 of Chrysoperla carnea. Lineage (NCBI taxonomy): Eukaryota > Metazoa > Arthropoda > Insecta > Neuroptera > Chrysopidae > Chrysoperla > Chrysoperla carnea. The sequence goes on from NC_058341.1 coordinate 35,819,690, forward strand.
CAAACTTTTTTGCTTAATAATTATTTATTTCCTTTGAAAGCTCAAAATTTGTATAAAACACCGGTTAGTGTAGCATTAATACCAACCTTACCACCGTACATATTCATTGAGAGTAAGTTTTAAAATGAATGTTGTAATAAGAAAGGCTCAAATGTTCACTGATCAATTTTGTTGAATTTTCCTAACTTTCGCGGACAGTTAATTCCTATAAAAGTATAGTAAAAAACTAAAACGTACCACTCGAAACTCGAGAAAAAAAAATTGTTGAAATTGTAGAGTAAAAAACAGGTGACAGGAATTGATGACAAATATTTTCAAAAGCTAAAGATTTTCGAAAAAAGTGTCAGTTTCTTTATGAGGATCAACAATTTAAAGTGTTTTTCTATCTCTTACCTTTTAGGATCTTAATTGATTATTGAAGAAACTCGTAGAATTAGATTCAATCTGATGTCAGAAGTCAGAACATGAAATTCCCCATCAAACTAAGCAACTTTTGCTTAAGTTATTTTTTGATTGGTTCCCTACAAAACGAGCTATTAGTCATAATGGATGAAAATGGTCCACCTGTATATTTGGCTATAGACAAAAACCGCTTCATTGAGCCTGTAAAATTGTCATTTTAAACAAGCCATAGTTTTATATTTTCAAGTTAAAGTATTGGATTATTATTCTTTAAGAGGCTTGTAAATCGTTTTTTCTCGCTTCGCAAATATCACGTGAACTCAATATATAAAATTTTAGCCCTAATCTTGGAATCTGCAATAAAAAAAATGTATGGCTATAAACTATTAGTTAAAAAATACAAATGGCTAGATAATGAGCCCTTCAAGTTAGAAAAAAATTTGCCCAATAGCTGAATGAACACATATGAGCCTCTCCATGTTAGAATTTTTTTTAAAAGTAAGTTTATCCATAGAAGATGTAATTGTCTATCCAAATAAACAATCAGAAACAATTATCGACGGTATTGAAGTACGTATTCTTCGTGAATATGCTAATCGATTTAACATTACATTAAATTTTACAATGGAGCCGGAATTATGGGGATATATATTTCCAAATCGAACTGGAATTGGTTTACTTGGAAAAATGCTAGAAAATAGATTGGATATTTGTCTTGGTAATGCAATGCATTTCAATAAAATGCCAAGTTTTTACTTGAATTTTTTGAAACAGGTGCTTGGTTTCACTGGATTGTAATGGATAAGTATCTGCAATTCTCCGTTGACACAATATTTTCTCAACTTACATGCTTGGTGCCTATACCTGAGTAATTAATAAATTTTATTATTATTTTAAATTTATATAAATTGGGTGATCTAGTCGTAATAATAAATATTTAAAAAAATAAACCGACTTCGTCAAATAAAATCTGAAAAGAAAGAAATAAGCCCAGTAGTTTACACAACGACTTTAACAGTTGAGACCCATTATTGCGAAGATTTGAGCCGGTCTAGATTTTAATGGACCCGGCTGTTAAAGTCGCTATGTAAAGAACTGAACTTGTTTCTTTCTTTCAGAATTATTTGACGCAGTCGATGTTTCTGATATTTTTTTTATTAGTAATTTTATAATATTTTTTTATTATATAAATTTTTATGCCAATTTATTATTCCTAATTAAACTTTACACATAACTTATATACTTATATTTGTGTGACCCCCTTTAAATTTCTTTTATTTTGGTACCCTAGTACTAACCCCTCAAGCTCTAACCCTCTTTAATATTGAATGAAATGAAATTTTCTATCCGGCGTACTGTTTTCGAACTACAAGCAAAAAACTGAGAAAGTACAAAAATTTCGCAGTTATTTGGCTCCCAAAAGTTCTACACACCTTCTGAAATAACGCGAACTCGGATTACACGCATTAAGGACCAAAAGCTTACTATAAATTAATTCTTCAAAAATTTTTTGCCTATTAGCCTTTTTCAAAATACCTATGTATTTCTATGATTTTATCAAAATTTAAAGAGCCTATTTATTACAAATATAGTCATCCTACATTATACATAAGTTATTTAGTAAATTTTTGTCTATATTTAGAGGGCCTATTCTTGTAGAGTTTAAATCATGTAGAAAATTGGGAGATCTTAATGTTCAAAAAAACCAAATTATTGTGAATATTTCGGTAAATGTACGTTTTTCGTTTTAAAAGTTTGGTACCACCATCAAGTACCGGGTGGTCCACCAGGTACTTGAAAACCAATTGATAGAAATGAGCGTACATTTGAATTAATTAATAAATTCTATTACGTAGGGGTACGATTTAGTAAGGAGCTTCTTTGTGCTTCTCAATATCGATTTTAAATTATAAAATTCTCTTAAATGTAATGGTCACTAATCGAACATATTTAATGTTTCAGACATGGTAGCAAATTGCGACTTCTTATAAACATTTTTTCATTTCCACTATGGGTCTCGTTACTTTTTTCGCTTTTATTATTAGCTGTAACACTGAGTTTCATTAAATATCAAACATTTAATCAAGTTGATAAAACAAATTCTCTGAATGAAAAATTCAACGACATTTCTTATTCGTTTTTCGTTATTTATCGTTTATTTTTATCCCAATCATTACCTGATTGGTTATTAAATCAATTGATAAAATTATCTACACGCTTTTTATTAACATTGATTTTATTCGAAGCAATAGTTATGTGCTCAGCATATGTTGGAGGTTTATCAGCGATTTTAACAGTACCAAGATATGAAAGGGCAATTCAAACAAGACAAGATTTAATTGAAAGTAAAATGGAATGAGGAGCGAATGATTTTTCTTGGCTTGGTGCAATTAATCAGTCGAAAAATGTATTGCTCAATTTTTGTAATCGATTTTAATGAGTAACTAAAAATTAATGATATAATGAATTTTATAATTTTAGCCGCAGGATATCGAGTTGGTAAAAACGTTTAGAGTTTACGATGACGATAAATTAAGAAATCTTCCTCTAAAATCTTTTGCTTATCTTATAGACGAGATAAACAGTGGTAATAATTGAATGCAATAAATATTACATAATTTTGTTATTCTACACGCAACCAATATGACACGAACAACCCATGAAAAACATTGTTTTCAGTTTTGAACTATTTTCATTAATAACAATCCTGTACAATCGCCCCAAACATACATTATAAAATGGGAAAATAGATTGTTTTCAAGGCTGAAATACAGTTGAAAAAGACTGTTTTTGTATTTTCTGAATTTTCAATTTCGGAAAATGGATTTAGGAAATTCGGAAAAACGGTCTACTTTACAAAAAAACATAACAAAAGACGTTTTATGCATAAAATGAACCAAAAAACTAATTTAATTTTTATATCATTTTTTTGGGAAACTTTTACGTCGAATAATCTTCGGAAATTTACTTCAACATATGTACAAAAAACAGTGTAACTTGCAGTCATGGACATTCAATGGCTCCGAAAAGTGACTTGTCACCAAGAATATATTAATTAGATATTAAATATTATTATTATAAATTCATTATGTGCACACTGTTTGCATGTATTGTTTATCTGTACTTTATATATGTTTACCTGTACTTTATTCCTACATCGATTAGTCTTTGAGTGATCGTAACAAACGTTAAATAAACTTCAATTACATATTTTTGATTTTTATCAAAAATTTTTTACTGTAAAATTTGTTTTTAATTTCACAGGTGTGTATGCAGTCCCTAGTTATGTACCAAGGGATTTTATTGAAAATTTTCAATTAATGAGTGAACCTATACACTTTGGAGGAATCCACACTATTTTTCAAAAAAGCTCACCATTTATTAACGAGTTTAATAAAATCGTTTATAGATTACGTGATACTGGAGTTCTACTTCATATTCAACAAGAAGTAATTTGTATGGATAAAAAAGGCGCACACGCTATTCACTATTAGTTCTTTTCATTAAAACATTATCAAAATTCTTAATATTCAATTTCGACCTCAATCTTCTCCAGTTGCTTTTAAGGTATTTCCAGCATGAAAGCACTTATTGTCAATAGATTTGGCCTATTTCTTTCACAGACTCAGTGGATTTTACCATAGTTTTAACATAGGAACTGCAAATACCATGCTGGAAATACGTTAATAGATACAATAGAAACACTTTGCTTTGTATCAATAATTTCGTTGCAGCCAATAGTTATTCAATTTTGAAATCGACTTCAAAATATAATTGTTCAGAAAGAAATTATTTCAAGAAGTATTTGTTTTAAATTTATTGAATACATTTTAATGAAAATAAAGGAATGTAAAAGATGCCTGCATTAGCGTTTGCTCCTTTTTTACTCGAATTATAAAATTTTAGCTTAGAATAAATTTTGTCTATATAGAAGTTTTTTTTTTTTTTAGATAAAATTAAAGTACTTAAATTATTCAGTACAATTTCATTTAAAAACCAAAGGACGTATAAACGATAATACAATACAATTATTAACCCCAGTTACTTTTAACGACTTAGAAAGTGTGTTTATGTTATGGTGTTTAGGAATATTGATTTCTTTTATTGGATTTTTATTTGAAATATATAAAAGTCGAAAAAATACGCTTAGGTAATAATTCAAAAATATACATCGCAAACGATTTATGCTAATAAAAAGTAATTCGAAACAATAACGTCTAGTTTAATTTAGTTAATTCATACCTTTCGTTTTCTGATCTTCCTATTTTTTTTTCTAAGTCACTACAGTAAGTTCCTGTAGTCACCATTTAAATTTTTTAAAGAAATAAATAGGTAGGTTATAAATACATTTTAATTATTTTTTGTTGTTAATTAATTATGTTGAATTAAATTTGCTTCAATATAAGATAATGCATCAGATCTCAGTTTACTTATACTATATCATTACGAATTCGAAATATTGGTCCGAGAGATACGCAGGTAAAATTCTTGTGATCGTACTTCCAAACTTTAAAAAACCAGTGCATCAATGTGATTTACTTTTACAAAATTTTCACTATTTATTAGGATGCATCAAAATATACGATTCTCCCATCATTAATTTAATTATTTATTTGATAAAAGTTGTACAGCAAATGAAAACAAGTCTAAATAAACATAATTCGTATATATGTTTAGAATAGAAATTTAAATGAATATACATCTTCAGTATCTAATTGTGTATTGGTACCATTTAGGAAACAAGGTAAAATTTAAAAAAACAAAAATAACCTCTATAATTAATTCCAAATATTGTATAAAATTGATTTGATCAAGTAGTAAAATGATCGTAGTTTTGAAAATATTTATAAACGTTTGGAGTACGAAATCTTAAATTCGTGCTTAAAACATATCTAAGAACATTCTCCATTAAATTACCATTTTCCTTAAAGCCTTCTTCAAACTGAATCAATTTTGAAGATCATCGCCTATTTTTTAGTATTTTCGTGTACGGAACCCTAAACTCGCACTTGAAACATAGCTAAGACACTCTCCATTAAATTATCTTTCAAACGGAACAAAAAAATAAAAATCGGTTCACCCATTTAGGCGCTACGATGCCACAGACAAACATACACACAAAGCGATCAAACTTATAACACCCCTTTTTTTGGTTCGGGGGTTAAAAAACTTATCTAATTTGACGTATTTATTTTTAAAATTTAACCGCCATATAATGTTGCAATTTTTGTACTTAGATTAAGGATCATTTATGAATTTAGGACCAGATTTAAAACCTCGCATAAAAACCGGTAATTATGTGAAAAACAAGCGGTACGCAATAGTCAGCCTAAAATCTAATTTTTTTAAGTTTCCAAGTTGATTGGATAATTATAATTGAGAGAAAAGCATATTTAAATTTCAAAAAGTTATGCGTACCTACATATAAATTCTTGAAATGTTCCCCTTCAACTATAGGTGTTCATCAAAGTCGGTAATAACTCTAGATATTCAACACCTAAAATGCTATTCAAATGATTGTAAAATAATTATTTTTCATGGCGTGGGGTTTCAATTTTTTTTTTGATTACTATCAAATTAGTATAAATTGAAGGTTTATGTTATTACAATATCATTTTTTTATATTTGATTATGTTAATGTTGGTATATAATTATTATAAACATGGGGTGACCTCAGCCTCCATATACAGACTATGTCGATTTTAATTGTATCTTTGGACGATACGAAGTAAACGATACCCCTGTTAACTTCTATATTCAGTGGGTCAATGTTGATCTGTCAGAAATTGATCAGAAAAAATTAATTAAGGCATGCTACCTATGCTTCGTCAGACGCATACTTGACTGTTTTCTATGCTGCGTCTGATGAGCACTGCTGTCATACTTGACTGTTAAAAAATAAAGTGAAGTAAAATGAGTGATCGCGATATTCGACTACGCCTATTAATGCTAGAAGAAATTGGAGCAGAAGAAATTCTATTGGAACAGTGAATGTTTGATGGTAATGGTGAAGTCCATACTAAATGTCGCTCAGTTTATGTTTTGGATCTTATAAAGGATGATAATTAGAACAGATTCCTCATACAGATATCAGTACTCCGACACAACTACTTTGGAATCCATTTTTGACAACTAACTATTTATTAATGTATCGTTTTAACTTTTGTTATATTTCTAACGGTCTAGTGTAAGCAAAACTAAAAATTTTAAAAATTCTGAAAACAATGTAAATTTTTAAAGCATCATATCTCAAAATCTGTTGAACATACGGAGCTGTGAGTTGGCTTCAATTGTTTCAAATTTAATATAATTTCAAAAGGATAGTAGCAACTAATGTCAAAAACTCATAGCTTTTGAATAGAACTGCAAAAATTGAAAAATTCCGAAAATTTCCGAAAAAGTCAGATTATTGTTATTTCTTATTTATGATTATTTTTTTATGTAGTAATATAATTTGTGACCTCATTATAGCATGTCGTGCAGAAGAGGTAAAGATAATTATTTACGAAATAAATAACATAAATAAAAATACCTAATCAACAAAAATGTCATTAAATAAACATAAACCAACAACAAATATTTATTTAAAACTTTTACGTTTTTCCGAATTATTTAGATTATTCAACACCAAAAGTTTGATAATATGTTAGAAACACTTTTAAATATAATCATAAAAACATATTTATTAGATCAATCATATTGTACAGTTTTTATTTCAAATAATGATTTTAATTTTAATTTAATAGTGCCTGTAATTACAATTAAATCAACATCAATTAATGACGATATCACATCTAAATATTACCATGATTTTGATCAAGCAATTTTAAAATCCCTGAATCTTGGATGTGATTCATTTATTATTTATAATTCCAACGTCCAAGATTTTCTTAAAAGTATTGATTTAAACATACAACTTTCGTTTCGCAAAATAGCTAATCGAAAGTTTATTTACATTTTTAATTATATTGATGTTAATATGATATTAATTAATGATATTTTATCATCGAAAGTAGTCAAATTTATACCAGATTTTATAATTATTTATCCAAATAATTTAATAACTAATATTAATAATTCAAGTTCATTTTATGTCGAGCAAAATGCGTTATTTGGTGTACAAAGTTATAAAATAGTTACTCGTGAAATGAATGACCCACAATTGATTTTGTTAGATTTTTGGTTTACTAATAATCAATCTTTTTTGGGCAATGTTAATTTATTTCCATTGAAACCTCAAAATTTGTATAAAGTACCTGTGAGTGTAGCTTTAATACCAACTTTTTCACCGTATATAATAATTGAAAGTAAGATTTAAAATTTAATATATATATAAGAGAAGTTCAAGTATTCCCTTTACGATTTTGCTTAATTTTATTGAGAAGCGTCAATCACGATAAAATATTCGGGGTATATCTTCGAAACAATAAGTGATAATTTTTTGCTTTTCTAAGATCTATTATTTCAACGGCTTTATCCATTTTTTCGATAAATAATATTGGCTATAATAAGGTAAAGCTATGTTTGACTCTGGGTATAGGCAATGATGTATCAGTAACATATCTTAAAGCAGTTACTAACTTCAGAAAATATTCCCATTTTCTTTTTTTTCTTTAAACATTTTCAACTACTATCTTTCAATAACATATAATTTAAATTCTCAAGAGTAAAACTTTTGGAGCAATATACTACCCTAAGAATTTGGGGTGCAACCCTAAGAATATTTCATCTCCAATTATTGCAATAAATCCATTACAGTAAGAAATACGAAAAAATTTGGTTAAAATTATTGAAGTTACTTTGAATTTATTAAAATGTGGCTCGAAAAAAAGGCTCGACTTTTATTGAAAACTTACAATATTGCGAAAAATTCAGGAAAATCGGTGGAGCGAATAAGAGTCACACTTACACAATGAATTATTAATTTAATTAATTAATTTAAAATTGATTTATTATTTAATAATTTATATATTTATTTATTTTCTTATTTTTTTAAGAATGATTTTATGAAACAGTAAGTTTTATTTCCGTAGAAGATGTAATTGTTTATCCTAATGCACAATCAGAAAGTGTTGTCGATGGTATCGAAGTGCGAATCCTTCGTGAATATGCAAATCAATTTAACATAACATTAAATTTTACAATTGATCCTGAATTATGGGGTGAAATCTATTCTAATCGTACTGGAATTGGTTTGCTTGGAAATATGGTGGAAAATCGACTTGATATTTGTATCGGTAATAAAATCAAGTTTTTATATTTAGTCGAGAGTTTGTAATGCGTAAAAGAAGAGTATTTAAACAATTAACTCTATTTAAATTTTTTTACAGCTGCTCTTTTATACTGGGATATGATAGATGAGTATCTTCAATTTTCTGGTATTACAGTATTTACACGAATTATTGGTCTGGTGCCTTCATCTGAGTAATTATATTTTTATAATCGAGGTTGTCAAAATTTAAAAAAATCTTAGATACATGATTTGCACGTTCAACTTCGTATTGTATTCCCTGGCAATTTGGTTTAAAATCTCATATTTCGAATAAGTTTGGATGAAATACTTTAGTTATTTTATTATTTTTTATGAAATAGCACAATAGTATAGACGTCTAACCACTTTCTATTGACATAGATGTTCATGGCTTCACCCAATTTTTTGTTCCGCTGAATTCAATTTTATAGATAAATGAATAGCGAAATATAATTTCACTCGGAAAAAGTTTCTCCCATACCTACTTCTTTAAAGTTCGAAATATTTACGATTTCAGAAAAAATAAATTGATAAAAACTTATATGTTTCAGGCATGGAAACAAATTAGGACTTCTCATTAATATATTTTCATTTCCTCTTTGGTTGTCATTAATTTTTTCGCTTTTCGTGTTGACATTAACACTGACCTTTTGTACAAATCAAACATTTAATCACCTCTGCAAAAACTATTCTGAGAATAAAATAATGAAGGACATTTTCCAATCATTTTTCGTTGTTTATCGTTTACATTTGCTTCAGTCGTTACCAGAATTGATATTAAATCGATTTACAAAATCAGTGCTGCATATTTTATTATTATTAATTTTATTGCAAGCGTTATTTATAAGCTCAGCTTATGTAAGTGGTTTGTCAGCAATTTTAACCTTACCAATATATGCTAAAACAATTCAAACACGGCAAGATTTAATTGACAGCAAAATGGAATGGGGAGCTAACGATGAGGCGTGGATTGGTCCAATATCTCGTTCAACTAATGTACTAATATAAATTTTAGTATCCCTACACTGTAAAAAAGTACTAGTTACAACAAAATAAGTTCTTAATATAGTTGAAAGTAGATATTTTCTTGGTTCTAGAAAATTTTTAAGAAGTTAAGTTTCTTGAATTAAGTATTGAAGTCGTTGACTCAAGAAATATTTACTTGTTTTAAGAACATCAACAACAAAGTAAAGGCGTTTACTTTAGTATAGTAATTTTTTACAGTGTATAGTGTCAAATATATAATTGTATATAATTTAATTTTATATTTTTAGCCACAGGATATTGACTTATTAAAAACAGCTAGAATTTATGATGATGATAAATTAAAAAATTTACCTCCTAAAACTTATGCGTATCTCGTAGATGAAATAAATGGTGGTAAGATTCATTTAATTTGAACATGATAATTACCAAAAAAACCAAGAAATTAATTTTCTTTTTTAAGGTGTATATGGAGTTCCAAGTTACGTTCCCGAGAATTATGTTTTAAATTCGCAGGTAATGCGTGAACCAATATATTCCGAAGGAATCCACACTGTGTTTCAAAAGAGTTCACCATTTATTAAAGAATTTGACAAATTCGTTTCTAGATTACGCCAAACTGGGGTTCTACTTCATATTCAACAACAAGTAATTATAAACTAAATTAAAATGTCGCAAGAATGACTATGCAATTTTTGAAAAGATAATATAGATCGTTATTCTTCAATGACGGTCTGTGTGTCAACCAAGATAACATAACCGAGATAATAAAAATTATTGTCGATTTATTTCATTGTTCATCTTTTCAGCGATATTAATTTTATTAGAATCGAATAAATAAACAAGGGCGACTGACTATAAATGCTTGAATTTTGCCATTGAGATTGAGATCCTTTTGGCTTTATTTGAGAAATATTGACCACTTCCTTGCAAAATATGAAAAAAACTTTGAACGTGTGTGGAGGACTCTATATAATTTAAAGCCTACACTATTATCCTTCGAATGATTCAATCGAAATCGTTTTTCATCTAATATTATCAAAGAGTTAATGAATAGAAAACTTTCTTTTTTCGATATAAAAATCCTTTTGTAGTTAGAACGGTTCATAAGGATACAAATTTTGATTAAACGGAAAGTTTTTTAATTGATTAAAAACTTAGAAATTAGAAACGAGACTGATTGCTTTTTAGAACCTAGAAACTATAATGATTTAATGTGTAGTACTTGTATTTGCGCCATGTTAATTTATATTACTTAATATTTTCGATTTAAAATAGGTATATCTTTTTATAACTTGATTTCTTTGTTTTTAAGGTCACATTAAAATACTTAAATTATTCGGTACAATTGCATTTAAAAGCGAAAGGACGTATAAATGAAAATTCGAATGATACATTCACTTCAGTAACTTTTAACGATCTTGAAAGTGTTTTTCTCTTATGGTGTTTAGGAATGATTATTTCTTTTATTAAATTTGTGGTAGAAATATCTGAAAGAAAAAAAATTAATTCATATAATTTCAAAATACGAATTTTGGCGGATTACTAAACAAAATAAAAGCTTTGTATTTTCAAAATAATAATGATGAGTTTATTTCAATATCCCACTTTTAGTCCCTTATAAATTTTTCACGACTGGGCACAAGTCCAGGGCCTCCGAGCGTCTGAAAGCCCCCAAGAATTAAATGAAAAAAAAATGTAAAAAAAATCAAGCAGCAAATGGCTGATGAAATAAGCGAGCATGCGATCTTCTATCATAGATTTCCAAAACTACGTAACTCAGAGTGCTTATAATAAATACAAAGTAAAAATGCTGTAAAAATCAGATAGTCAAAAAAATTAAAGAAATTTTAACATACAATGAAACTAATGTTTAAATAATATCAATATAAATTAATAATTTTTCATATTACACGTGATGGTTTTATTTTTTTCTTTAAAATAAGAAGCGGTCCCTTATATGGGGGCCCCCTATAATTTTCGACCCAGGGCTCCTCAAATATTTAATCTGCCCTTGAATAAGGCACTATTAAAGAGAATTAAAAAGTTAATATTAAATTTTATATAAGTAAATAAATTAATCGTAATATTTTTGAGATTTTGATATTTTTAAGTAATTTTTTATAATCATCGATATAATTTTATATATCACATAATCTTGACAGAATATTAATCCAAAAGGCGTATAAAAACTTAAATAAATGGCTTTTATGATTAGGTATCACACATATATTTATATTTAAATTTCAAATGATAAAAAATTGTGGTTATTAATAGTTTTAAAGGCCAACCATTTTTAAATTTATTATTATTAATTATTGTCAGTAAGAAATAAATACTGTATGATCCAAAAAAGTTTAGTTTCTGGTTTATATTAACATTAGATTTGTATACGATTTTCCCATACCTATGCAGTTTAATTAATCACAAAATTTTCAAAAAAATTGTTGAAGTCTCTCTAAAAAACACAACATTTTTAAAATTTTGGAAAATTGGAAAATATTTCCCGCTGGCCATAATGCAGCCACGTACCATACTTCCCATTACCGCAGCAAAATTTACATTGGTATTGTCTACTGGGAAAATTATTAATGACGTCAAGCAGTTAATATGACCGGCATATATAGATTTAGGTCTTAAAAAACAGTATTGGTCTATGGTCGATTATATTAAAAACTTTAATTTTACTTCACTTGTATGTATGTCTGTACTGATAATTTACAATTGAAATTTAATCCACTTTCCGGTTTTGGATTTAGCTGACATTTTGCATGCATTTGTAAATCGGAAGATAATGAATATTTATGATAAACATGGCCTGATTTTCCATGCACTTCCACCATATTTGATCTACATAGGTTTGTTTAGTTTTTAATTAAAAATTTAAATAAAAAACACTATTTAAGAGTATTATGAGTCCCTCTCTTATTATTATGAGTCCCTCATATTTGACTATTTGTAAAAGGTGGAGGCGCTGAGTTAAAATATCAAGGATGGTTCTGAGCGCTTCAAGCTTTTCTAAATATTCAAGTAGGCAATCAAAGGAAAAATTATTTTAGTACAATTTAACAATAAGAGCTTGTTCCTTAAAAAGCTATTTTTATTTAAATTATTTTGTGATCGACTCGTAAGTATAAATACTTGCCCATATTCTTTGAACATAAAGTTTTCGTGACACAAAAACGCCACTGAAATATTCGTATAAATTCGAAATATTAAACGATACTTTGTATCTAGTTTATAATTTCATTAAACTAAATCTAAAAAAAAATGGCCAGAATAATAACTTCTAATAAATTGTGTTTCGTAACATTCCTAGTTTTTTCTTTTATGCTAGTCACTTATTCGTGTGCTGGTAAGTAATTTTTGATATTCGATTATTTTAAAGAGTATTTACAGTAAATTTATTACTGAATTTTTGGAGGTATAAATATTGAACTTGTAAATTATTTAAGAAGATCTTCTCTAATATCTACAAGCACCGTGATTTAAATGTAGTAAATAGATCAAATCTTGATTATTTTTTAAAATCGTTATAGAATCAACGTCAAAAGTCAATATTTTATAAGTAAACAAATACATTAATATTTAATCTAAATATGCCAAATATAATACGTTTTTCAAAAGTGATGAAAATCAAAAGTGCTCAAACTTAATAAAAATTCAAAAATTTGCTTGTACGGTTCAACACTAATGATGAATTTTGATTTTTCCAATATTAATTAAATATTCACAAGTGCGAATTTCAAACTTTACATTACCGTATCAAACCATTACTCAATTTCAAAAATGCGCCCTGAATTACAACTAAAACAAGCCCATTTCAATTTCGATCAAGATGAATGTACGCACTACACTGAGATATCTTACAAAATAGTATGTAATCTTTATATCATATACAACTTAAAATTATAGTTTTAGCGCTTTTGTAGCCATTCCAATCTATGTTAATTATATTTAATTTAGTTGCTTTTATCAAAAAATATGTAAATAATATCTTTTAAATGGAAAAGAAAATACCTGAACAATAATTGGTTTGTCTCTGAAGTGTTGAAGAGTGGTCTGCCTCTGATTGTATTTTGGTATGGAATTTAGCAAAATGAACAATTTTCGATTAAAAACACCACCAATGTATTGTCTCTTTTTTTATATACGTTTTTTATGGCCAACTAGCTTCGTAGTACTAAATTAGAATTACTATATCAATTGCAAAAACATTTTTTGTATTATTTTTTGTCCTTGAAGCTTGCAGTCCGAATAAACCAACAAGCTCAATAAAAACCTGTGTGTTCAAATTGCCATTCTTTTAGATTGTCTGAAATATTGGAATTGGTCAGAATACTGGCCATATTCCCATGAATTATTCCGTTATATTGTAGCAAAATCGTCTTCTTTTTAATATTGACAGCAAAAAAATTATACTTTGTTTTAGATCTTAAATCATATTTACTATGTCAAAAATGTCAATCCAGTACTCAAGTCTGTGACATTTGTGAAAGAACAATTCTAGACAACACTAAACTCTTTACGACTGTCATTTGTAGTGAAATGGATACAAATGCGAATTTAGTCCAAACAAATCAATTTAACACAACAATGGATAATCCATATCCTGGAATGGAATATATTATTTATGTACAATACTTGAATATGGATTTCCCTAATTATGAATATTAGGCTATTTCTCAGTAATAGTAAGAGTATAACGTAAAAGAGCATGCTAAACCTAAGCATATTAATTTTCTTAACTTTATAACCTAAATAGAACTTTGAAAGGGGGGGGGGGGGTATTTTAGAGTGAACTGACAGAAAATATCGATATTTATATATACGCTTTATTTATGAAAATTGGAAAAGATTGGGTACCTGTTATTAATTTTTAATTTTTAAATAAATACATACCTAATAGCTATTTCTTAACTTGATGAATCAAGCAATAAGCTTGAAACAAAATTCTGCTAAGTCTACCTTCTCTTATCGTCATTCAATTCCGAAATCAAAAAGGCTACACACACCAAAAAATGGTTCTGAAATCCCTGACACATTTCTGTAAATTTCTTGTATATAAGAAAGAAAATGATGTAATAAATATTTTATAATCCATTTTTTGTAATATATGCCCAATTTTCGTAAAATTTGCATGTGCGTGACGTCAAATTTGCATAATATGTATAATAGCCAATAAACCAAAAATAGTTTTACGTTATCATGTATGTTTATCTTTGTCTGTAACCAGTTTTTTGCCTCACACATTATAATACAAATCCTGTATTTAGAATAATATATGAGACACGGAATATGAGGGAAGGACATTCATGCAAGATAATAGCAGCTTTCTTATACGCATTGCTTAATGTATAAATGTACTCCTCTCACACTTATTGATGTACTATGGGAAATGATTTAAAAAAACAGTGTGTATATATGCAAGTTTTACTGATGTATAATTACTCGATGTGATAAATCGAATTTAAATATTATACTCTTACTATAACTGAGCCTTGTCCTAACTAATAATATTTAAAAAAATTATAAACAATACACCTATATACCTACTATCTCATGTAAATTAAAAAAAAAATAAATATAAAAACTATTAAAATTATAATGAATTGTTATTTGTTTCTAGATTTTAAAGCAATTACTTGTTTTGCTTGTCCAGCCGCTACTAATCTATGTGAAGTTACAGTTAAAACCATATTGAATGGATCCTTAATTAAAACAATTACAAAATGTTATGAAATTGTTCCAACTCTTACATTATTGGGCAGTTTAAATAATACATCCCCAAATCCAACACCTGGATTACAATACTCTTGGAATATTACTCATATGTTACCACCTAATATATTTAATTTGGGATTATTAGGACCCCCTAGACATGTTAATAATAATAAAAATGATATATTTCATAATATTTTTCATAAAGTATTAAAATCATAAACTTTAGAAATGTTTTTTGTGAATAATTTTTCAAAAATATAAAATCATCAAAATTTTAAAGATTTGTTTTTTAATCAGTCCTCTAAAATTAAAGTTAAAGTTTTCTTCAACAAATTAAATTACCTTGGTTTGAATCAGCAAAAATTATTTTTCGAAATTTGTGTAGCTTATGGAAATAAGAACAAATATTCTGTACATTGTCTATAAAATTAAAGTGCCACAAATAACACCAATGTAAAATACACAGTTAGGCAGAATTCCTTTAAAATAATTTTGAAGCATTCTCATAAGTTTATTTGTTTGGGGAAAATAATTATAGTGTTTTAATTATTTATGTTGCTTACCGCTAATAAAAATAGCTCCAATTAAGGCGTTTCAATACCAAAACGAAAGTGTTACCATAAAAACTGGTTAAAACTTTGTTTAAAAAGATTGACTTTGATAGTTTATTTTTCCTAAAACGTACAGAGAATCGATATAAATTTTTCACAAACGATATCCAAAATACCTTAAAAAGTTGAAATGAAAATGATAAAAAAATTTAAAATTTTAATTATCAATTAATAATCCTTTTATAGGTCTTTTGTGAAAAGTTCATGTCGATTCTCTGTACGGTTTATGAGAAATGTGCCCTTTTTGGTAAAAACACTGACATTGATAGTTAATTTCTCTTGAACCGTTCAGAGAATCCTACATAAGATGTATAAAGTATAAAAGAATGATTAATTGCTCAATAAAATTTTTTTGGATCATTTTTATTTTTTTTGGTTTCGAAATACCTCAAATTAACTAGCACAAATAAGAATTTTTACATACATATCTTTTTTTCTATGAAAAATACTACTCTGATTTGCTTTTTACGGCCTAGAAGAATATTATTACATTGACATTTAAGTAGTCCAAGAGAATATTAATATGGTATCACAAAATGTCATATAATGTGGCCTCTATATAATCTTGAATAATCCCAGTGTACTCAATATTAACCACTTCATCGATTTTCCACACTTAACGTAGAAAAATAGTGATTCTAATAGGAATTACAACTTTTACATCATATTAAGATTTCGAAAATATCAGTTTTATGTCAAATTTTCGTAAAACTTAATTTAATATTTAATATAACTGAAGCTTGGCTTAGTCGAATAATATTCTAAATAATGTAGTAACTTTGTAATTCTAGTTTAAAAAATATCTTTATTAAAGCTATCGAAATCACGATATATTGTTATTTGTTTCTAGATTTTAAAGCAATTACTTGTTTCATGTGTCCAAAAGCTACAAATCAATGTGAAGTTAATGTAAAAACAATAGTGAATGGTTCTCTAGTTAATACAATAACCAAATGTTATAAATTAGTACCAAGTTCTTCATTATTGGGAACAATGAATAATACATCCCCAAATCCAATACCTGGCTTTGAATACAAGTGGAATCTTACTTATTTGTTACCACCTAACATATTTAATTTGGGACTTTTTGGAAGTCATAATCCATAAACTTTAAAAATATTTTGTAAATAATTTTTTAAAAATATAAAGACATCAAAGTAATTTAATGATTTATTTTTTAATCAGTCCTAAAATAAGAAGTACTTTTTTCTTTATCGGAGTAGATATCTTTCATTAAAAATTATATGCCGAAAATTGTGCAAGTAATGGAAAAATCAAAAGAATTTGGATCAACATTTCCTAAGTTCTAGAAAATAAAAACTTGAAAAAACTAGATATTGGTTTTACAAAGAAAAATTGATTTCTCCACATTGGCAATGGCTATGAAATCTTGCTTTCACAAAGTAACGTCACTGAAATATTCCTCCTTAGTTTCGAGGCATTCTTAGTTTAAAGTTTAGTCAATTGAGTGTGTTAATGAAATATTTATTTTACTTCTATGAATAATACACAGAAAATATTGCATGCGATATCTTTATGAAAGTCATAAATATTAATGTCCACCGGCCATAGCAAAGTGATCAAGTTGCACCGAAAATTCCCATTCTAATAAATTCCATTCTAATAAATTCCCCAACAGTCTTTAAATTCCGTTAAAAGACTGCTAGAGTTATGTCTCTTTAAAGATTATCTCACCTTTTTCATAGTTATTATAGAGAGCTTCAAAATGGTGGAAGTGCAGATAAATACATCAAACATTATCATTTATAGCAACCATATATGTATTAAGCGCTTCCACCAAAATTATATTAAAAGTAGTACATTTAATCCGTCTAGGTCGTTTGTATTCAAGCAACAAATTTAGTTCTCTTTGTTTAGAAAATAAATTGTATTCATTTTTTTAAACTTTAAGGTCAAATAAAACTTTATGAATATTTTCAAACATGGTAAAAATTCGCTTTTCATATTTGAGGCGAAGGGGTCTCACATAGATAATTTTATTATTGTTTTTTATTTATGGCATTTAATCAAAAGTTGATAAAAATCAGTCTACGTAAAAAATTTACGTGAATCGTCACTCGACATCTATGTACAATGCATTTGAGGATGAAGTGACAATTTTACTACTTAAATTTAATATTTATATAAACCTGTGTCTGATTGTCAAAAAAATAAGATTACTATAAGAAAATCTTAGATTCCATAATTTTTGACAAATTAAGGAAAACCGCAAATTATTACAAGGAAGAATTATTGATGAAGAATTATATCAAATTGCATTTTGCATGTCTTCAACGCAAATTTTAAGTTTGTGGTTCAATTAAAAATTTTCCGGATAGCCTAAAAGAGAAATCCTTAGGTATGATAGTTTCTTAAAGAAAAACGTTGTTAGACGTGACTTCGACAACAACCTCTCAAATTTCGGTATCTGTTAAGATGAGTTGCAAGTTATTATGATAAGGCAGTAGATCTTAATTAGTTTATTATATCTGCACATATAGACTATAGAGGTAATCATCTATTTTGGTAAATATACCTAATATCCAATAGCGTAACTTGCCTTGAGGAGGGCTCATACCAAGATTTGAACCAGGAGTCCTTTTTGCCATAGTCTTGAGGCAGTTCAGCGCCTTAATTGTTGAAAAAATCGACAGTTAAAATAAGTTAGCAAATATATTTCTATAAAATCGTCAAATTGAAAATTGGAAAACAAATCAAGGAGCGTGGTGGTCCCATATCGTTGCTACCACTGATATAGCGGTTTCTACGGCCCTGCTAATATAATCAAAGTTAATCCATTTAATTAAAAACCTCTTTAAAATAATCAATAATTGAATAAAAATTATTTTTTAAATATTTAAGTTAATTACCAAGTGCCATACTTGATCAAAGTTGACCAGTAATCTTCACATGAATCAAATTTTCAAAGTCGGTATGGTAGTATTTTTTTCACTTAAGATATAAATCTAACAAATCTTTTAACAAATATTTACAATATTTTTATCTGTTGATAGTTTTTTTAGTAAGAATTTTACAATTGTTACACATTTTATTTACGTGAGCAAATTTTATAAGTACTTGCTCAGATTGAAATTTGTAAAATCACTTAAATAACAACGATCAAAATCATAGATCAGTACAATGAAAAAAGTAAACATATAAACATAACTGCACACATTTAATTAATTCTATTCCTATTTTTAATAAAATTTTAAAAAGAAACTGCAGAATTGTTACAGAGGATGGCTTATGGCTAAATTCAACAGTGACAGTTTCATTTCTTTTTTTTATTTATATATATATTTTTTAATTTGAAATATGAATTGATAAGATTGAATGTGCATCGAATTTAATGTTCAAATACTATTTTTTTACTCATTTCTGTACTTTACAAGTTAGAATTCGCCCTTTAAGCTTGGAAATGCAACTAATTTGAAAAGAAACAGAAACATTTGATGCCAAATATCTCATAAACTGCTCACATGCATGCATGTAAAGAACAACCTGCCATCAAATCTACAGCCAATTTAGCCGAAAGCCATTCAAAATAAGAACTCTACAGTATAAACTACAAGCCAATGCTAAAATCTTTCGGGTAAAATGACCCACAAGGAATCATGTGGAAAAAGATGCTCCTATATGTAAAAAAAGAAGTAAGTTGGCGTCAGTTTTGCACGGCACAGGTGAGTACAGGTGAGAATATCAATGTTAGAACCTTTGGTGTCTCACCCCAGCACCAGCAAATATGTACGACGTTACTGGATACTAACTATGCATAAGTATTCGAAGCAAATTACAAAAATGATGTACAAAAATTTCCGATAACTTCGGTACCAGATGTTTAAAAAAATTTTTGATATTTCGCTTCGAATACTTATGCAGGGATAGTACCTATCCTAATACCCATTATACAAATATTTTATTTACTAGCCTCCACCTACACCATCTCATATTATTTCTTCACACTCCGCAAATTGTTTATGAATATATGTCCAATCATCATGAATATCAAAAGAGTTGATCAAATTAAGAAATCAATCGATAATCATCGAGTGAAAAACACGATCGGAATGTATAAATCACGAGATGTGTAAATCACAATTACAGACCAATCGATGATTTTTCAGAAGCAACGTTAGGCAGAAAGAATATCGTTTATAAAATCGATTTTTTGAAAACTCGGTGTTTTAAAAGTGTGCAAAAAACTATATCGGAAACAGAATCTAAAAACTATTAAAATATTTTTTATTCGACTGTGAATTTTAAGTAAAGGCCATATGGAATGTTTCTGATTGTATGAAATATATTTTAAAACACAAAATTTTAAAAAATGTTATTAAAATTTATTGCTTGGACTCACATAATAGGACGAAATAATAAATTAAAATGGGTAAATTATTAAAGCTCTTATCAAGTGAACATTATTTGTTTAGGGGAAAGCATTAGTAATTGTTTACATTTTGTAAATGAGTGAAAAATTTCTTCGAAACTTTCATTTTGGGAATTTTTCATATATAGATTTTGATAACATCCTTGACGTAATAACAGGTAAGTATGGAATAAAAAAAATTAAATGTTATCAATATTTTGATAAAAATTATTTACTATTCGATACAATATATAAATACCGAAAATGGATCAAGTTTTTTTATTGTATTTCATATCTTTATCTTTAAATGTGTAAAATCCAATAATTTAAAAAAAAATGTTTGTATATTTAATAATAACAACAAGTGTGCTTATTTTGGACTATGCAAATGGTCATGGAAATTTAATGAATCCACCGAGCAGAAATTCTTTATGGCGATTTGATAAACAAGCACCAATTAATTATGATGATAATGGCCTTAATTGTGGAGGTTTAGATGTAAATATTCTTTTATTTTTTGTAATTTAAATATTGTTGAGTAGAATCACAGCTACATCTGTTTTTGTGTACAAATGATAAATTTTGGGCATTAAACAAAAAAATTACCACCTTTTATTGAAACCCAGGATGAAACTGAGTCCTTCATTTTTACGAAGTGGCTTTGATGAAAAAATTATTTTTTGCATTTTATTATAATAATAGCTGACGAAATTTTTAATGTTTATCATATCAAACTAGCGAATGTTTATCAAAATATGGTGGAAGCGATGGAAAAAAAATGAAAATTTAGTTTTACAACTTTTATATTTCCTTTTGTTTTTATGTCATATTATCGTACTTTTATCCAAAATTAATAAAAAATTTTAATTTAAATAATAGAATTTATACCGAACAGACAAACATTCGGGCAAACTTTTTTCTATTTTGTTTTCTTTTGCATTTTTAATTGATGTAACTCTGTGTCACAAAAACTGCACGTCTTATACCATTCTAAGTGTTATAACTATCGCATTATATGCGAATAACGCCTAGAATGATTTTGCTTTTATTTTGACTTAGAGTATATATACTTGACGAACCATGCCTCACCTGAAAATTTCAATAATATATTTGGCGATTCTAGGTCAGAAAGTTGACTTTCCTGTAAAATAGTATAAAATTCCCGGACAAAATATTGGATGCTGTAGCGTATGTAATATTAAGCCTCGACTATCCAAGTTTCTAGCCTAGGATCGTAATTTACTTTCTTTCTTTTTTATAAATATTTAGGAAAAATTTTGAGTATATTAAATCAATTTTCAATAAAATTTGATTAAAATTATTCAAGAAAAAATTTACGTTCTTAATTCGTGTAAATAAAGCAGTAAAAAAAGATCAACTCGACACTAATCAACCCAAATCGATCTGACTTCGTTTGAGTAGTAAACAGGGAAATATGATTTCAATTAAACATTGAAACTCATGAAAACTTGAAAAGCGTTATAAAATACAATTTATTCCAAGTTCAAATAAAAAGCAAGGTTCAAAAAGAAACCGAATCATTTTTTCGTCTATTTTTTTAAGTAAACCTCAAATGAAAAAATTTAAAAATAAGTCGAATCTACTTGCTATCGTCGACCGTGTTTTGAGCCACAGACACAGTCACATATTTTTTTAAAAGCATGTCGAAACAAAGTACCTACGCCGCAAAAATTTGCAATCAGACAATAAATAAATAACAAACATTAGATAATGATATTTTTTCGATATCCCAACTTTGTTTGAAAATAGGTGGAGCTGTGACTCAACTTAGTTACTAATTGTTGATGCACATAAAAAATTAAAATTGTTTCCAGGTACAACATAATCATAACAAAGGAAAATGTGGACTTTGTGGTGATAGTTTTAGCTTACCTACTCCAAGACCAAATGAAGATGGTGGCAAATTTGGGACAGGTACAATTGCTGCCATATATAATCCAGGAGATAATATAACCACAATGGTTCGAATAACAGCAAATCACAAAGGCTACTTTAAATTTAGTTTATGTAATCTGGACGAAGCAGAAGTTGAGTCCGAAGAATGTTTTAAACCATTAAAAACCTCAACTGGCGAAGATGTTTATCAATTAAAACAATTTCTTCCAGGAATTTTTAAACCTCAAATACAATTACCAAACGACGTTTTATGTGAACATTGCGTTTTTCGATGGACTTGGACTTCAGGTATCGTAAATTTCTTAATGCAATTTATCCCCTAAGTCCTCTAAAATTTTTTTGAATTTAAAAGAATTCGAAAATTTGTATAGACGCAGTCCTATATTAGCCTTACAATACTTAGAAAGCGTTCTATTAAGAGAATACTGCACTTTTTGAGGGTCAAAATAGTTCGTTCGCGAAAGTTCGAATTGCTATATTTTCGCTAAAAATCATCGGATCTGGATCTAGCCTTCTCCTTTTCAAATTATATAATCCAAAATTTTGATCATTCTCTACTGTTTTGTTCTGACAGATTCATCAATGTGATCAAAATTATTCTGTAGATATTATATACTGTTGCTTACGGCTTGTTGCAATAAGTCCAAAAAATTTAGTATGCGCCTTTGACTTTATGAAGATGATCTTAACATCATGTTAATTAAATTCAATGATTTTTTTTATTTAGGTAATAATTGGGGCACTTGTTCAGATGGTACTCAAGCTGTTGGATGCGGTCCACAAGAAACTTTTGTTAATTGTGCAGATATTGCTATCTTTCCAAAACTCTTTGATCAAAATTAACTTCTGTACTCTTTGCCTGATGCACCCAATTTCTCAGAATATAAGACGCTTATTATCTTACAAAAATGTTAAAAAACATGTTGAAAATGTTTAAAAATAATTATGTTTTAATGATATTAATTTTTATAAATAATTTTAAAAATTTGTATGTATATTTATTTATTTTTTGAAATTAAAATTATATTTGATTAATGTTCGATTTTTCCACATTCTACCTCATAGTTTTCCGACTTTTGAATTAGCAACCAGTTTAACAAAATTAAAAAAAAAATTTGAAGAAATAGTCGAAAATTTTTAAGTGGTGTTAGGGGAAAATATTTACTCAGTTTTACCAGTTACCACTACCTAAATGTTCGTTGGTGATTAGTTAGTGCCAAAGAGGTTATATAACATAGAGGTTTAAGAGCATATAAAACGCAAAAAGTGAATTATTGACCGCTAATAAAAATGAAAAAGGGGCCGTCTTTCCTCTTTGCAGCCTGACAAAGCACGAATATTAATCTTTTTTAATTTTTGTATAAACACTTGTATGTCTGTGTATTTCATAGAGGTAATATAAGACAGACGAAGACAAGCTAAGACTCGTACTTCTTTTTATATCTCTCTCTATAACGATCAACCGTTTGAATAGCCACTTTTTATTGAAAAAAGGTGAGTAAAAGGTATCTATATTACATTATTGATACGTATAATATGTCAAAGGTGGAGTACTGGCTAGCCAAGTTACCTCCGGTTACCTCCGGTTACGAAGTACCTCAGTTCGAAACTAGCATTCCCCGATAAATTTTTAATTAAATAAGTTATTATCCCGAGATAAAGTCATTTTTTTACATAATTGTTATGAGAACCAAAAGCGACAAATAAGTAAGAGAGCGAGGTATACTTTATGTTATTTTAATTCCCACTTCCTGACAGAAGAGTTATTTATGACATAAGGAACATGTTCTCCTATTACAAAATCTTATAAAATTTCATTCATGTACAACAATTTTGTAATAGGCGAATATGTTATAAAAAAATTTAATAAAATAAATATGTTCTCCTGTTACAAAATTTCATATTTCATTCTTAACGAGCGATTGTTTTAATTTTATAAACACAAATTTTAATATTTTTTAATAGGAGAATATGAGTTAGATAAACTATATGACATGCTCTCCTGTTAAAAAGTTTCATATTTTAGCATAACCAAGCCATTTTGTACATATTTTTAATATTTTGTAACAAGAGAACATGATTTTAAAGATATATATTTATGATTTTTTAAATTCCCACCCCCTGACATAATAGTGATTTATGACTGACGTTATTTATAGCAAGAGGGCGGGTTATATAGATAATTTAAATTATAAAAAGAGTGGAAAATTTTTAACATCAGGAAAAATTCATTTAATTTAAAAGTAAAAATGTTAACCACACCAAGATACGAACTAGCGTACCATGGTTTCTCAGGCAAGTGCTATACCCACACAACCACCAGGCTTATTTATTACCGTATAAGTAACTTAATACTTACGTTTACTAAATAATTAATTAATTGATAATTTTGTCCTGAAAGGAAAATAATAGAATAAAAAATTTAAAAAATACAACAAAATTTAAAATACATAACGAATTTTATTTATTTATAGCCAAAAAAAAAGTGTTTTATATTTTCATGAAGAATCATAATGTACATTTTCATAAAACAAATTAACAGAGATTCTTCTTTTTTTTATTAAAGTTTTTATACAAAATAAGTAAAATTTATATATTTATAATTTTAATTTATTTAAGTTTATATACTTAAACGCATGTTGCTTTTAGCGTCGCTATTAGTCCTTAGCATCGAAAAAGCGTTTGAAAAGATGTGTTACTACAGATTCACCCACAAACTTTCCAGATACAACATACTCGCCTAACTTTCTATTGGTAACATAATTTACTATTGATTCTCAAAAACTTATCCTTTGTTTAAAAAATTGCTAAGCTTTGTTTAAAATAAGCAATACTTTTTTCATCCTGAATGTATACAAATTTATTAGGTCAACATAGTAATTTATGACTGGCGTTATTTAAAGCAAGAAGGCGGGGTTATATAGATAATTTAAAGTATAAAAAGAGTGGAAAATTTTTAACATCAGGAAAAATTTTAAAGTTGAATTTAAATGTTAAAATGCTAACCACACCAGGATACGAACTAGTGTAACTTGGTATCATAGGCAAGTGCTATACACACACACCCACCCGGATTATATTTTAATTTATTATTAAGTTAATAATAATTTTTACAAAATTAATTAAGTAATTGATAATTTTGTTCTGTGGTTATGCATTTGTATTCTTTATAAGTTTATAACTTTTAACTACATCTACTGGCATATATGGGAACTATTCAATATTACAGTTTTCTATTATACCAAAATATCATTGCTTGTATTTGACATTTGACAAATTTGATACAAAAATTGTTTTTGTTGACATGCAAACTAATCATTTTTGGAACCCACTTTCTGTTTCTGCTTTATAAAATTTTTGAAAACAACGTGCCTGTAATAATCACCTAACTTTAGTTTACGATCTACTTCTAGTGTAACTTGAACAAAGTGAAATATCTTCATCATGTCTTTTTGTAATCTAAATGATCACGTATTAATTAAAGATGAAAATATTGAAGTTGAACAATTACATGCAGAAATAATAATTAAGAACGAACTCGATGAAGAAGAAAAATATTCAAGTGATGTTGAGGATAAAATATTTACTAGCCAAAGTTACACATTACCCACGAGTTCCGTTAATTATAAACAAGAAATTGAAGAAGTACTATTAGAAGAAAAACTTGATGAATTATTAGAAGAAAAATATTCAAGTGATGTTGAGGATAAAATATTTACTAACCAAAGTTATGCATTACCCACTAGTTCTGTAAATCATAAACAAGAAATTGAAGAAGTAATATTACCTAGTGATGTAACAAAACAAAAAGGAGAACTTGAAGAAATAGTAGAGAAATATTCATGTGATGTTGGGGAGAAAATATTCGCTCAAAGTTTTCCATTAATCGTCGATTCCAAAAATGAAAAACCAATACTTTCTAGAAGTAAATTTTCATGTGACATTTGTGATAAAAAATTTAACCGACGTAAAGATTTATTAGGACATAAACGAAAACATTCTACCCATCGTTCGACTTTATTTCAACATAAACCAGGAAACAGGAGATTTTCATGCAATGTTTGTAATAAGACATTTACACTTAAAAGCACATTAATTAGACATAGAAGAATACATACCGGAGAATTATCGTGTGATGAATGCGATAAAAAATTTACTACAAATTCAAATTTAATTGAACATAAACGCAAACATGACGTCATAAAATCGTCTCCATGTGACGTATGTGGTGAGATATTTTCTCTTAAAGATTCTTTAATTAAACATAAACAAACGCATTTCGAAGGAGGAAAAATGTTTGTGTGTGACGTGTGTGATAAATCATTTAAATCTAAAGGTTATTTACTTAAACATAAACAAATACATACCGGGAGAAAACCTTTTCCATGTGATGTTTGTGGTAAATCATTTACTCGACGAAACTATTTAGAAGATCATCAACGAATACATACCGGGGAAGAACTTTTTTCATGTGATTTTTGTGATAAGACATTTGTTTATCGAAGTAGTTTAACTGTACATAAACTTACGCATACTGGAGTTAAATTTTTTACATGTAATATTTGTAACAAAAAATTTGCTCATAAAAGTAATTTTATTAGACATAAACGAATTCATACGATGGAAAAATCGTTTTCATGTGATGTTTGTGGTAAATCGTTTACTCAACGCAGCTATTTAGTTCAGCATCAAAAGCAACATGATGCAATAAAGAAATTTTTATGTGATATTTGCTGTAAAACATTCACTCGTTATACAGTTTTAGTCCAACATAAAAGAATTCATACCGGAGAAAAACCATTTACATGTGAAGTTTGCGGTAAAGCTTTTAGTCTTACAAGTAATTTAAATAAACATTTGCGAATTCATACAAGAAACACTAAAACTTTTGATAGTAAAACCATTACCAGCGATAGGGAAAAAATTTTCCCGTGTATTGTTTGTAATAAAAGATTTACTAACAAAGCCTATTTATCAAAACATAGTGTTATTCATACAGGAGAAAAACCATTTTCATGTGAAGTATGTGGTAAAAAATTTACTCATAAAAGCAGTTTTGTTAAACATAAACGAATTCATACGACGGGAGAATCGTTTTCATGCGATATTTGTGGTAAATTATTTACTCAACGCACTTATTTAGTTGTGCATCGAAAAGAGCATGCTGATCTAAAGGAATTTGTTTGTGATATTTGCTATAAAACGTTTACTCAATATACAATTTTAATCGAACAT
The DNA here is from genome assembly GCF_905475395.1 of Chrysoperla carnea. Taxonomy (NCBI): domain Eukaryota; kingdom Metazoa; phylum Arthropoda; class Insecta; order Neuroptera; family Chrysopidae; genus Chrysoperla; species Chrysoperla carnea. The sequence continues at coordinate 35,847,183 of NC_058341.1, forward strand.
AAACAAATTCATGAAGAAAAACCATTTACGTGTGAAGTATGCAATAGAGCATTTGGTCTTGAGAGTTATTTAAAAAGTCATTTACGAACTCATACAAGAGACACTAAAACTTTAACCGGTGATAGCAATTTCAGTACAATTAGCCAACAAAAACATTCGGAGGAAGGTGAAAAACCATTTTCATGTGATATTTGTAACAAACGGTTTTTATTAAATAAATATTTAATAAAACATAAACGTTTACATACTGAAGAAATATCATTTGCATGCGATTTTTGTGAAAAACGATGTAATAACAAATATAATTTAATTCAACATAGACGAGTTCATACAGGGGAAAAACCGTTTGCGTGTGATCTTTGTGACAAAAAATTTTCACAATTAAGTGGTTTAAAACAGCATAAAACTACACACAACAAACCACAGAAAGATATTAATGTACGTAAAAGTATGCATACTAAAGAATTACGTATTAAATGTGAGTATTGTGATAAAAGATTTCCACGAAATTTTGATTTAATTCAACATACACGGGTGCATACAGGAGAAAAACCATTTTCATGTGAAGTTTGTGATAAAAAGTTTTCACAGCCAGCTGGTTTAAAACGACATAAATGTACTCAAAATTGATTTTATGTAATGTATGAATCATTGTTGTTAAAAGACTATTGATAACTGGAAGTTGCAACCTTAGATCATATATTTTAAATAGATGAGCCCAGCGTATACCAAGTATATATATTTTGGATCCACAGAGTAGATTAACAAAGACAAAAATACAATATTCAAACAGCTGACGGAGAAACACGTAATACCGAAGGATGGTATTCAATGCAAAAAACAGAGCTTTACATCCAATAATATTAAATGAAAACAATTGTAATACGTAAGATTGACTAGTTTTATTAATAAAAATATTTGAATATATATACATAAAAACTTAAGGTGATAATCATACAACAATGTACAGATTATGTAAATTTAAAAAAATATCTTCAAAAATCAATAAAAATATTTTAAAAATTATATTTATAATTATTATTTTATCCTAGAAAATTGAAAAATAATACTAAAATGGATACAAGGTTCGAAATATTATAAATTTTAAAATAATTATGGGTTCGAGTGATTTTACAATATCGTTTAATTAACGGTCTTTTTTATAGTTAATTTAGGTCTTATTTAAAAAATTATAATGTCATTAATGTAATTTTGCTAATTTAGAAGTATTATGTACATAAAAATAATAAATAATATTAGAAAGAAGGAATATTTTAATTTATTTTTCAATAACTTGATAATTTTGCAATTTATCAATAGAAAAAATGGAATGGCAGAATACAATTTGCCCTTTTGAGTAAATACTGAAAATAGTTACAAAATTTAGACCGTCGTGAGTTTTATATAATCCGGGTGGAATACGAAATACCTCAAGCTTATAACTGTTAAAAATCGACAAAAATTTATATTAGATTAATTAGGAAAGAATAACGTTCTAATATAAATGCTTTCCCATTGTATCAGTTAATAACAAGAGCTATTTCGTAGCTCTCCTGCGTTATGTAACACCAACAAACTGCATAATTTTCGCCTCCTGCATTAATAAATATTTCTATTTTCTGTATTCCAAAGAGCAGACTGTATTCTGCCATTTCATTTTTTGTATTAAAATGTCCCAATCTACTTTTTGCAAGATCTCATGTTTAAGATATTAGGTATAATATAATTATTTATTGATATGATAAATCGAACCCTGAAGGAAACAAAGACATACTTAAAATAATTTTAAACACTACATAAATTAAATTTATTCAGTTTCATCATCTTTTTGAATATAATTTACAATTATTCATCTACCGAATGGATTAATAAATTTAGATAATTGCACTTAAATGAAAACAGTCAGGCTTATTTACGTCAAATGAAATTATTTTTGTTTTTGTATATTATTATTCTTTAATTTAGGCTTTTTATCAGAGTTTTATCGCGAAAAAACTAGTAAGAATTAACTAAAATGAAATAGCCAGTAAGAGCCAATGAGCTATGGTATCGTTTTTCTAATTGATTAATATTTGACGAGCGTCAATGTGCAAATTATTTGCTAAACAAGCGAGTTTTTCCAAATTTTATTTACAATTTAATTATTAACAATGAATACTTGAGTTCTCCCCAATATAGACAGTCTGTGTTACGTCAAGATAATGTAGAATAATCTAGAATTTAGACTAATGATTACGTATCAATGTTAGATAATTTAAAACTAATTGAATTTTCGATCAAGATGATGAAACAATAACATCAACACAAATATAATAAATATTAGGCAAATTTTGGTATTATTCAGGTTATAACAACTAAAAATAGTGGAGTCATATCTTTTCTTCTGAATTCTTTGATACTTCGATTTTTTTCAATCATTTCATTTTATTTCTAATGGTTCACACACATTAAGTCAAATATTTCAAAATTAAAACCTAGATTAGACGTTACCAAACTTTGAAAATATTTCTGAGCTCTAGACCTCTAGGTCGAAGTTCACCGACCCTTTCGTGAATCAAGCAATATAAATATACAAACGGAATATCGGTTATTATATAGGCCGTATTTTTTTGCAAGTTTTAAATTATTTTGGTTCAATTGTATGATCATAGCTATTCTAATGTTTTTAGAAAGCAATCCACAAAACCGATTATATCATTTCAATTTTTACATATTTATATATCTAGATTGCTAAAATTATCCGAATTTATTTCACCTTCGTATTTAAATTATATTCATAAAAATTTTTTACCGATAGTCGACATACTAAAATTTTTTGTATAACCTGATTAAGTATTGCTACCAAAACTCGCTAAAAAAATTAATTCTAAGTTTTCTTTATACTTTTTTCATATCAACAATGTAATAGCATTTGCCTATATTCATTTTATAAAAACAAATAAGCAATTGATAAAAATATTTAAACTGAAAATCAGCTGAATTTCAATATCGATAAAAAATTTTATTTAAAAACTGCGATTTTTTTCAAAAAGTCTGCTCGCTTCATAGCTTTTTCTTCTTCTTCACGCTTTCGTTCTTCTTGTTCCATGCGTATTTCCTCTTCAAACTTACTTTTTACAGACAATTCCTTAATCTACAAATACAAAGAGAAAATCAAATGAAATATGCTTGAGAAAATTAATTGTTATTGAATATTAGTAGAAAAAGATCGATCGGAAAAAATATTTTATTGTTATTAGCTTTCCGTTTCCTACTGGAAGTGAGAACACATCACATTTGAAAGATTTTGTGAATCTCAAACTCTTTGGCTTTTCCAGATCGATCCCTTTTGCGTAAGAATCTTTGAAAAAATTAAAACTGCTTACCTTTGCTTCGAAAAATGATTTTGCTCCATTTACACCAACTTCATTTACATCAATCTCTGTTAATTTTGCTAGCTGATCTAAACCGGAGTCTAATTCTAAATCACCAGCCCGTGCTTTTCGATATATTAATAAGAATTCACGAAATGAAATTTTTTGATCTTTATCTTCATCAACTTCAGCAATCATCGCCTTCAATCCAATATGTGTTTGTGGTGCTCCCAATTTTTCCATCATACGTTTTAGTTCTGTTAAATCTAAATAGCCATCATGGCCTTCGTCAAATCTGTAAACAAAATGAAATTTTCGATTAGATTTGTATTTTATTACAAAATGCTGTAAATGACAAAACTTTTATTACGAAACTTTCAAAAAATACGATTCTCGGAAGCTATTGAATACTAGACGAAAATTTCTATATCCCTAGACATTCGAGTTTTTCTATCGAATCGATATTATTAGTACGATAGGAAATAATTGGAAAACTCTAATTGAATAACTATAATACGGAAAAATTGTTGGGTTTAAACGAGGATATGTTTTAGATACCTTGAATTAGACTTTGATCTGCAGGGTTTTCTAAAAATCGCCACGGATTCAACTGATAAGGTATGGCCACACGATGGCGAACATCACAACGTCGAGCACCGAATTAAGTATTGAATACCTATATAAAAATGCTAAATAAATGGATTGTAGATCGCCTCCATTTATCTGCTGATCCTTGAATCCAACATGGGATACATTCCTAAATCTAATTTTTTTTTGAAACACATTATATTATGATTTCCAGGACAAGTATTTGCCTCCTGCTTTATAACCCAATTTATTCCTCCCCCTAAATCCGTGGCTGTATTTATAGAGCCCATTAGAGTCCACCAGCCAGGAAGGCATTGTAAAATGTGAACTTTTCTCAAATTATAACGTGGAGACAAGTGGGAAGAAATTACATGAATAAGATTTCAGCAAATACTAGAAACTTCATTCTTCCGGTATTACAAAAGATTTGTATATTGTTCACAATACAATTTTTTTTTATAAATTTATGAAAGATGATATATGAATAACCCTTGGCAGATAGGTAAATAATATTCATAAGTGCTTTCAGGAAGTTTACTGTATGGAAGAAATATGATACAGTACATGAGTACGGATTATGATTTTCAAGTTTACAAATACCTACCTACTTTGTATAAAATACGTGTTATTTATTTTACACCTTCAATATTAAGTTTTAACTAGTGGTGGTGGATATAGCTTTTGGGGGACTAGATCAATATATTTTTGATACAGAAAATTATTGCATGATAGCATATAAGCTTGTACTGAAATAAGGTATAATTTACGTAAGGAAGAAAAGGGGGTAGAAGGAAACTTCATATTTGAATTTCATTGCCAATTTCATGTTCATTTTTATCTTCGTTTCGCATGTTCGTTTTTTTGTAGATTTATGATTACTTAAAGAGGGAAGGATAGGGTTCCAACGGTATTTGTCACGCAAACTTAACTTTTCTGATTTATTTCCTCATTTCCTAACGACAAGTATAATTTTAAGAACAAATTCAAATAATATTACTTCTTATCATTTAAAATGTCCCGGTATGACTTTTTTCAAAATTGACAACCCTAGTAGGGGACTCGAAATTGCAACATTTTATTTTTAGAAGAGTTGCAGAAAAAGTGACGCTGCGTACCAAGGGGGAAAAGAGGTAGGAAAGTGAACGAAGGATGAAATTTCCATTACGTATTTTATGGATAGTCCAATATCATAAAATATCGATTTCATTTTTTCAGGATGAAAACAATAATTTTCTACCAGAAAGTTAATAAAAATGGTTAAGAGAAACCACATTACACGTGATTCAAAAACGATATTACCTCTGTATTATTTATTATGCATATAAACGTGATATAGACATGCACATGAGTGACCGGCATTTGGTTTTCGGACTATACAATGGTAAAGAGAATAAAATCTACGGAGAATTAACAAGGTGAGCCTTCAATAATTAAAATAGTTCATCATTTTATCATCCTTCTCCAAGTCTAACATTTATAGAGATATTTGCAACTTAATTTTTGATACTATTTTGTTTGTGGAAAAGGAAATCATGAAGTGTTCACATGATTTTTTGAAGTGAAAATATATCGAGCTCCCGTCGAAATTTATTTCGAAATATCCTAGAGATTTTTATTATCTTGGATAAAATTTATATAAATGCTAAAAACTCCTGAAAATTTTTTACTTTCATTATTTACCAGACCATTTTTTTCGCCTGTGTTAATTATATATAATACGTAATAAGTATGTATTTTAATTAAATAAGATTCCACACATAGATTTGTTTATTCTTTTCAATTTAAAATTAACATCTGGTTAGTTTTTTTTTATACTTTTAATATTTACATCATTAAATTGTTTCAAAAGGAAATGATGTTTTTAACCAGCGCACGTACCCATTCAATATACCAACGGAACCTACTATTCATAAAAAGTTAATTTCTTTTAAATTTTATTAATATTATTACATAATAAACCATTTATTAAATAATTTTTTATTTAATATTATGCACGTGAATTTCTTTTTTAAACGGTTTGCTTAGCATGTTCTCTATGGTCTTCCAATAAGAGTGATACTTTTTACAAATTTGAATTAAAAAAAAAACTATTCAACGCAACGTATTGAAGAAAATTGTTCCTTATTTTGTAGCTTAGATATTGAACATTTGTTGTACACTAAACATCGCTCAAATGTTCTCAACAAATTTCTGGTAGGCCCGAATTTTAATGTCGAAATTTTTTAAATACAATAATTCTTTTACTTGATTTAGGTATACGCTGAATGTTGATAATAACAACCAACATACACTTTTCAGATAAAATCCAAAAAAACAGTCCAATAACTTTTAACTTCTAGCTTTTTTTTGAAACAAACTATACATTTTCAATTAGAATTGCTGTCTATATTGATTGAAATTCATTAATAATTACATAATTTAAACAATTAAATTATAAACATAATTAACCGGATTTTCGTAATAGGACCTTTATTCAAACAAAACTTTTATTTAATAAATATTAAATGTTTTTAATTATGATTTTATGGTTCTATTTAAAAAGGAAATTGTATTGAAATTATTTAAATTAAAAAGTTAACATTGAAAATATTAATGCGTTTTATTTTTAACCGATTACAAGAAATTAGAAATTAGTACATTTCAAACACTGTCCAAATTTTTTTACACAAAAAAATCTATTTTTCTAGATATCCTTAATTTTTTACTATTTTATCATTTTGCGGCTTGAAGATCATTTTTGAATTTCAAAATTTTATTGTTACTTAGGAAAAAATCTGAAAGTGAAATTTACAAAATGTGTTGGTAACACATTCCTGAAAAATACTTTACAGTTTGGAAATGTCTATATTAGACGAAACATGTCATGTTAAAATTATTAAAATATAAAAATAAAATACAAGTAGACTAAGCAAAGAAAATTGGAAGTTTTTTCTTCAAATCCTTAATTATGGAATTCCACAAAGTAAAGCTCTCTTTAATTAATTGAAATTTACAAAATTAAAAAAACCTCCGAGAAATTTTTTGGGTACGGAACGATAAACTCGAACTTGAAACGTAAGTAAGAACACTCTCCATTAAATTACTATTTTCCATAAAGCCTTTTCCAAACTGAACCGATTGTAAGGATCATCGCCTATTTTGTTGTTGTTCCGGGTACGGAATCCTAAACTAGCACTTGAAACATAGTTAAGAACACTCCTAATTAAAAGTTTAAAAGTTTGTTTTCAATTCAAAGTGGAATTAAATCTTCCACAAAGAAGTATTTCCTTTCTTGCAGTAAAAATATTTTTGTTTTTATAATTATATCAAAATTTTGTTATAAAATTGCTTTTTGCTCAATTATTTTTCAAGTCGGTTTTATTTGTATCTTAAATAGTTTTTATAACTATTAATTATTATTACAATGACATAAAAAATGTTTCCATTTAGAAGTAAATGGTATAACTACTAACTAGACAAAAAATACATTCTAATAATATCGAAGACAATGAAGGTCAAAAACAATAAATTAATAACGGAATTACAAAAGAAAAATAATAAATGCATTTTGAATAATTGTAAATATAAACAATACAATGAAATTTTAATTAAGTGTTCTATAGTCGTGTAATTACAATTAATGTTCGTTCAATTTAAGGTTTCTTACGGATTCCTTTTACTGAACATAAAAAATGCATTTAATTTCGGAGAACTGGTACATCTTAATTTTATAGGAATAGCAATTATTTTTATTAAAGTGTACAAAGTTACAAACCCTACAAAACTTAAACGGCGCAAAATAAGGACACATCAAGGACTCCCTAAATTCCTTATCAATCAGCAAATGACAGAAGAAAAAGTGATAATCATAAAAATAGATCAGAAGAATAAAGTTCACGCAATCATAGCCACAGAGTTATACGTATATGATAAAATTAAATTGAATCATAGATGGTGATAACAATGATAAGCATTTACCAATGATAATAATCTGAATCATTCATTTGTGTAAATCCGATGTAAATACAGGATGTCTGCGTTTACGAATCACTCACTCATCATTATCAAACTAATATACACTTTGTTTACAATATATCATATACATTTACAATATATCATGTATAGTTCATTCACTGTGGCTAATTTCTAGTGTCTGACTAGAAATTAGTTGTGGCGATAGCCAATTTTTGGCCGAAGCTTATTAATCGGCTATCGCCACAACCTACCGAAGCCGAAGACGGAATTTTAAAAACATGATTTTAAAACTTTAATATTAAAGTTGATCTAGAGATTATGATCTCTAGAAGTTGATCTAGAAATCAATCTAAAGATGATTATAAAAGTACCTCGAAATTCCAATTCCGACGTTTGCAACCTTCGGCTTCGACCGAAATTCAGGCCGAAGCCGAAGCTCCGGTCAGATACTACTAATTTCTATGACTTTCGGCAATATGAACATAAGGTTTTTTTTTTTTTTTTTTTTTCCTAAAATCTATCCCACGGGAACCATACCTTTTATCGGGATAATTTAGCCTATGTACTATTCCAGACTATTATCTACCTCTGTGCCAAATTTCATCCACGTAGTTTTCCGTTCAGTAGTTTTTGCGTAAAAGAGTAACAACTAACAAACATCCATCCATCCAAACTTTCAAGATTATAATATATACCAGATATCAGATAACAAACTTATTTATTTTTAACTACTCTTACGACTGTTGTCGTCTATAGCGACTGAACTAATAGAAAATTGTTTACTTGTTCAGTTAATGAACCCTCCACTCATTTATTGAAATTATTTAAAACATAAATAATAAAGACATTAGTATTACTACCTCATCACTGATAATAATTAATAATCTACAATACATTTAAAAATATATATTTATTAAAATTGATTTTACAACAAATACGATGGAATTTTATTAAATGAATCATAAATTTTTAGTATTAAATCAAATGAGTAACAATTGTTTGTCAACAAGTTCCTTGACTTAAGCACTTAAATATACTAGATTGTGTCATTTGAAAACCATTTTTTCTTTCCCTTTTTTATATAAACCTATATGAATATTGCCCTTGCTAAAAAATCTTCACTTTTATACCGTTAAGAGGCTGAAATTTAAATAAATTGACAGTATATATTCGGTGTGATACTGAAGTCGTGTGAGTGCGACCCCTGTAGTTCACACGACTAACTTCCCAGAGAAGGCATTTAAAAAAAAACATTTAAAAAAAAGGTATTTTTAGCCTTCATAGATTATTCTTCGAACATGTACAGCAGCTTATGCTGGAACGATCATTATCTCCCTAGATAAATGATGTGTTTTATCCACTTTTCAGATTCTGTTTATTCAGTTTTTTTTTATTACCATTAAAATGCGGCTCAACTAATTCTGCTGAAAACTATTTCAGTTCTTAAATACGCGATTACACATCGAATAAGCCCAGTCACGTGTTAATGCTATAACTGGTTCGTTCGAGGCGAAAGTTTCCGAATAAACATACGAACATACGCTCATACGCACACACACACACAGACATCACATTGAAAATGTTTGATTCGGATATTGCGGCCCTTGAAACAGCGGAAATATGTAAAACTGGAGAATTTCAAAATCGTCCCAATTACATTAACTTCCTCTGTGAAGTAAAAAAAAATCTTCACATCAATAAGTCCCGAGTACCTACATTTCCCGTTCGAACCAATTTATTGAAAAAATATATTTGCTTTTGTTTTCCATCTGAAATATATTTGGCAAGTGGAAGCGTTGCGTAATAATTTACTTGTATATGAAGGTTACGTAACCTTCGCACTAGAATTTTTAGTTTGCTTTAAATGTTTCTCAGTAAAATTAGAATAAAAACACCCCATACAAGGTGACTTTAAACTGATTTGTACTAATTTAAATCTTTAATTTAAACACAATGCAACGTGGGGGAGTAATCTGCTGACATAGTTTTTAATAAATCGCTATATGAGGTATACATATACAGATTTAGAAAATAAGTATAATTTGTACAATATAAGCTATTAATACGTTTTAATGTTCTACTTTTTAAATCCAATTCTTATTTCTGTTACATAACTTCGGTAGAATAATGTGTTGGAATATATCAATTTTAATTCTAATCTTATTATTTATAGCAACAACAAGATTTTTATCGGTAATCATAGTTCAAAGTATTTAAATACAAAATGTTTTTATATCACTTTTACCAATTTTCTGAGTAAAAGGAGAATTTGAATAATTAAGCCTTTTTGTCATATTAAGGTTAAAAATATTTTATATAAATATGAAATTTTTTGATATTTTTACAAATATATTTGACAAAAAGCTATATCGATATCATTTCAAGTTTTAAAGTTTTTAAGTAGATACGCAAGGATTGAATAATACTAGGGATTTCAATAAAACTTTATAAATACATTTTTTGATTAACAAAGTATCCAAAAATCACAAAATATTCCTAGGTAAAAGGATGAATCATATAGGTTATCCTTTTCAATTGGATATTTCTATATCAAAAAATCTAGAGAGTGTGATAAAAAAAACTATCTAAAATATTTAGACAATCTTGTAGTTTATAATAATACCACAAAAATATAAGGTTGCCGATGATATAAATTCAAAATTTTAATTTAATTATGATTTCATCGAAGATCCATCATTTGATGAACAGAGACGACTATAGTTAGAGTATTGAAGAGCGATGATATCTATATTATCAAATTTATAAGCATCACTTTCACACAATATATTATATATTTTTGTAGTTGCGTGGTATTGTAAAGCCAAAAATAACTCATTACTTGACTACAAAGCATGCATTAGGTTTATATGTATGTACCGTGCAATAAACCAATACTTTGTTACAATACCATAGGTTTACAATCACTTTAAAGTCAATTGACCTCATTAGTTTGATTTCGAGTAGTATGCTAGTATCAAGAGCATCGCCAGTCAGAGAGCCAGGGCAGGCGAAGAATGTTAGATAAAATTTCAGTTCTAAAAATGTAGAATATAAAAATTTAAAAAACAAAAATTTGAACGAAACAGACTTTTATGTGGGAATTATAAATTGGACAAATAATGACTGTCATGTTTTCGAGTCATTAATGCTTTAATGGGGGAACGAAGGGGGATTTTCATTTCTCACTAAGTTTGATTAGTGCGGCCTCAGGTCATTTAAAACAATTATTATAATTGTTTGTTTTTGCATTTATATCTTTAATATAAAATATAGTAATTTCATAAATTTTAGTGAATAAATTAAATTAAATGACAAATGTGCATGCGTAAAATAAATTTGTATAAAAAATATAATGCGTGCATTGAATAGGTACTTTGTTCTAGAATTACTACATTCAGTATGTAAATAATAAAAATTAAATGTATTAAATATGTGTGTTTTTTATATGTTGACAATAAAATCATAATATAACTCTGTTTAAAAGAGCGCATTCACTAAATTTCGAGAAGGGGAGGGAACATGAACTTTTCATTTTGAGTTTTTTTGAAAATTCATAATTTTATATAGGGTATTTCAATAAGAATGGTAGTTTTTAAAATTTGAATTAAAAAAATAATTCAATGTATCGAAAGTAAATTATTCTTTATTTTTGAAATTTCGCTAGGAAAAAAATAACTTGAAAATGTCAACCAGTGTCGGCTTTAAGAGAGAGTTGATCGGAGGGGGGGGGGCGCGAGGGTGACAGGTTCTTTAGGGTGCCGCGTGTACCAACTTAATTTAACTACTTAATTTGAATATCTATTTCTATCGTTCTAAAAGGAAAGCTAAGAGAATGAATGGGTAAAATATTATTAATAATGATAATAAATAATACAGTTTTCTATTAATTCAATAAAATATGGTAGAAATTCGAAATAGACGGCTAAGGCCAGCCCTGATGTCAATCGCCACTTTAACAGTATTCCATTCGTAATTTCTGTAATGAAAAAAATAGACACTAATTTGTCTGTTGTTTTAAAATTAATCTTTGCATTGGAATATTTTCTTTGAATTTAAGTGAAATAATGTGAATAGTTTGTAATCCTACAAAAAAAAACTGTGTGGGGCATTTGAACGATATTTTGTGCACAGCATAATTTTAAAAATCTTATGTGATTAGGGTCGCCGAGTTAATAATAACTCTTAATTATACATAATTAAGAGGGTTGAATTTCATACATTCGCCCCAATTGTCTCTTTATGGATCCGCGCTTGCTTTTTATAGTACAAATGTAATTGAAATTTGTAAATGACTCACACTGATATGTAATTGTATATCTCTTTTATTTTATGTTTACATAAAATTTTGATTTTTTTTTTATTATTCTTCTAACACATGTAGTCATTTTAGTAGCATTTAAAATATGTGACTCATATACACTCAAATGAACACAAATTTTTATAAACAGTCATTAAAAGATATAAATATTGATTATCATTGATTAATTACGGTGATAGTCCAAATAATGTAAATTTTAATTGAAATTAAAATATGAATAATATTTGTATAATATTAAAATATGAATTGTGTGAAGAAGGGCATTATCAATAATATGTAAAATAAATTGGCAGTACATAGTCGGTGTGGTACTGAAGTCGTGTGAGCGCGACCCCTGTAGTCCACACGACTAACTTCCCAGAGGGGGAAAAACTTGCAGCTTATGCTGGAACGATCATTATCTCCATAGATAAATGATGTGTTGTTTTATCCACTTTTCAGATAATGTTTATTCAATTTTTTTCAGTTTTTTTATTACCATTAAAAACGGCTCAACTAATTCTGCTGAAAACTCTTTCAGTTCTTAAATACGCGTTGAATAAGCCCAGTCACGTGTTAATGTCATAACTGGTTCGCATACAAACATACGCACATACGTACACACAAACATCACATTGAAAAGGTTTGATTCGGATATTGCGGCCTTGAAATCGCGGAAATATGTAAAACTGGAGATTTTCAAAATCGGCCCCATTACATTAACTTCCTCTGGGAAGTTAAAAAGTTTTACAGCTTTGCTTAACTGAAGGATTTCAGAATTTTTAGGATTCTCTCGAAATTTATTAAATTTAAATTATGAGTTCTGAAAGTTTTTGATAAGTAGCTTTTCGAGTCGGATTTGAGCCAGCCACCTTCGCTCCATCGCTCTACCCAGTCTTTTTGGTCATAAAGACCCAAAAACAATTTTTGAGATGTGATGGCTTAATTATACCAACACGACTTCGAAAACATATCTGGCGTAATATTTATCATAGTAGAAACTAATTGGAAGGTTTTTATTATATTTTAAAATAACAAAAATATTCCTCATTATGGGATGAGTGAAAAAATCAACCCATCAATTTTCTTCTTAAGAAGTAAAGATTGATGTGAATTGTACGTTTATTGCAGAGGTGCTACAACACATAGCAAGTGGCCGCAGTAAAATTGAAGATAGCAGTTAGGTAAAATCTATAAAAAATAGTGTTGTTGTTGATACGATATATTTACCAACTAATATCTAATCAGAATTTTGAATGATAATTTAAGGTAAAGTTTTGCATCATATGTTGAATTTTCAAACCACTAAAGATAATCCTCTTCAATAAAAATTAAGACTCACAATCAGTAATTATTCTAAAAATATTGTCAATATTAAGTAATAACTGAAACTGATAAATGTTATAGCATGACCATATTTGGTATATGGTCAGGCCATTTATCAGTTATTACTTAATATTGATATTATTTTTAGAATAATTACTGATTATGAGTCTTAATTTTTATTTGCGAGAATTATCTTTAGTGGTTTGAAAATCCAACATATGACGCAAAAATTTACTATAAACTATCATTCAAAATTCTGATTAGATATTAGTTGGTAGATATATCGTATCAACAACAACACCTTTTTAATGGCTGTTTGAGTTTTCATTTGATTTTCATAAATCTAAGGTTTTAATTACATTAAAACATAATTTTGATAGGGATAACTGTTTTTCTAGCTTCTCTAATTCAAATTTTCTGAAACTGAAGGTCAAGCAAGATCATATCTGGCATGTTGTTTGCTTGCTTGTGTGTTCAGTTTGATATTCGTTGATTTGGTGTTTGAATTGCCCTCGATTCTTTCCAGATGTTTTCGAATTTTCTTTGTCAATTCGAGGCTCTAATTACCATAAAGTAAATTAATGAAATTTTAAAAAAATTATCTATCTTCGACAAACTTGAATAGAAGAATTTATTGTGTTTGTAAAATTTTGGTCTGACATGCAGTAAAGAAAGAAATTATTCAAACGTAATTAACGTTAATGTAACACGTGTACAATTAAAGCACCTTCTTTAAAAAATAAAAGGGTATCTATAATTTATTAAACGACCGCAAGGTAAGTCCAACAACCCTTTTTCCTGTAAAATACAAACCTAAAAAGTATTTTATATTGAATTATTATTAGTCATTCGCATTTTATTTACTACTACTAACTTAAATAAACAATATTTATTAGTAATAAATTTTGCATGCATGCAATTTGTATATGATTCATAAATTGTTTAAACTTACCCACATTTACTAATACACGACAGTTTAAACAATTCAAATATTTTAACGTGGACAATGTTTACTGTCGATCAGAAAGTCATAGTATTAACCCGTATAAAAGCTTCAATGTCTGGTCTACGTATTATTAATACTTCAGTGGGGTAGGTACTTGAATACCTCATTCTTATAAACCAAAAAAATTTACTAAAACAAATTATTTTCTCTTTAGGACCTGTTAATCGCAGATCAATGTTAAAATCATATTATTCCAATTTTAAAGATAACTTCGTCATATATTGCACTGAAGTTTTTTCTACATTTTTTCGCGAGCCAAACTGCTGTGTTATAGAATTCGGGCAGGGTTTGATTTTTCTAGAAAGCCTTTTGAGGATCGATAAATAATACCTCTTTATTAGATTTATTCGAATTTTATAGATAAAACAGCACTTTTTTCAATAAAAGAAATTAAGTTTAACTGCCTGAAATACAAATTAAGTTTTAAAATAAAAAATTACGGGTTAACTTTGCAAGACCAAAGTCTTTAAAGTACCCTCTTCTTGAACTCATGAAGATGTGACTTTGAAAAACTAGTAACCTTCAACAGACTTTTTCATTTTGATAAAACGCAATAGGTAATATGCAAATGTAATTTATAAAACGGAAATACTTCCAAAAAAAATTTATACTGTGGTTGACCAAAGTGCGATTAAATGCCACAAAAGATTCTTTTTATCCACAAACTGAGGAAGTGAAAATTTTTACTAGTTTATTTTTATCAAATGAGCATTTTGAATGACAAGATTTTTGTGAGATTTATAGCGAAACTTTATTATATATACTAGCATGATACCCGCTCACATCGATGAGCAATTTCCATGTTAAAAGTAAAGATCAGCGCGTTATAGCTTTCGCCTTCCATGCCTTCACTTATCCCTATTCCATTACACTCCAAATACTTTTTATTATGAATCCAAACTATTTAGTCTTTGCTTTTAAAATAGAAATTTCATTCAGTAGTTTTCGAAATCGTCCAGTGAAACGAATGAGTAATTGCTACTATCATTATAAATAATAGCCTTTGAGTTATTCCAACAAATAAGCCACATTCTTATAATTTTCATTTAAATCAATTCAGTAGTTTTTGCGTGAAAGCGTAGCAAGCAAACAAACAAACATACTTTCATATTTATAATATATAGGGATTATATTAGACTAGTCGAAACGTACGGAATTCCGCAATGTGCATTTTTAGACCGGTTGACTGTTTTTCTTTATTCTCCTCTATTCATCCGACACCATAAGTTTTAAAATGAGGAATAAACTATGGAATTTTATGAAGGAATATGGGAGATTTCGCGGACAGACAGAAAATCAGGCTAGAGAAATAATATATAAAAAGATATGTGCAAAATGAAAAATCTAAAATATAATTGCAAATTTTAACATATAAACCAAAGCTGTGCTTATTTTCGGTGTGTGTTTTAATTATTTTCAATAAAATTTCTCTCCGTTCTGAAGGTTAATTGTTTTCCATTTTTTGAGTATTACTTCCACATCATAATATTTGATGTGTACTAACACCATTTAATAGATATCAGTAAAGTAGTAGTATATTCAATGTATAAAATGTATGTTTTCTATGTCGAAGTAATAATGGGTTAAGTAAACTAGTATTATTTTATCAGTAAAGTACATATCCTTCCGTTTTTTTATTTAACATAAAATTTTACTTTAATTACTACTTAATAACTATTTTAAGGTGTGATAGCTGATGATGTTTGTTTTTGTACGGAAATTACCACCAGAATGAATCATAAATTAGTTTTCCAATAGGAAAATGTTGGATAATTATTAATTAAAGTAAAAATACGTAAAATTTAATTTGTTTGAAAGGAAAATTACCTGTACTATATGTTTCGTTATACAATATACTCATTTTTACCTGCATTTTATTTTTTTGACGAATTATAACATAATTATTGATTCACGAATGATTTAAAATAAATTGGCAGTACATAGTCGGTGTGGTGTTGAAGTCGTGTGAGTGCGACCCCTGCAGTCCACACGACTAACTTCCCAGAGGGGCAAAAAACTAAAAAAAAAACTTGTTAGCCTTCATAGATTATTCTCCGAACATGTACAGCAGCTTAAGCTGGAACGATCATTATCTCCATAGATAAAAGATGTGTTTCATCCACTTTTCAGATTCTGTTTATTCAATTTTTTCCAGTTTTTTTATTACCATTAAAAAACGGCTCAACTAATTTTGCTTTCAGTTCTTAAATACACGATTACGCGTCGAATAAGCCCAGTCATGTCATAACTGGTTCGCGAGATAATCGAGGCGAAAGAATCCGAACGAGCATACGCACATACGTACACACCCACCCACACACACACACACACGCACATCACATTAGAAAGGTTTGATTCGGATATAGCGGCCTTGAAATCGCGGAAATATGTAGAACTGGAGATTTTTAAAATCGGGCTCATTATATTAACTTCCTCTGGGAAGTTAAAAATTTTTAAACTATTAAAATGATAATAAATTCCGAAAATTTATCGGTTATTTGAATGACATGATAATAAAATAATCATTTGATTACCCATTCATGTTTTCCGTGTGATGTTTGAGTTTGGTAGACCACAAAATTTCCTGTGTAATGGTTGATATAATGATTAAGGAATCACCATAGATATTTATTGAAATTACCTATTCAATTTGAAAAATGGAATGAAAACCATTACTTTTAGAAATAAGTAATAACGAAGTGTGTCTTTTAAACTACTTGATAAAATTACATATCTATTATATTGTTTATAAGGCTATTAGTACACTTATTTGAGAGATTTTATAAATTATAGAATATCCAACAATTTTTAAAGACAATCACATAACACATACTGATAACTACAAATCCATGCAAAGATATTGCTTTAAAAATATGCTAAGATTCAGGGTTAAAATTTTCGGGTACTAAGCATTACTTTAAAAGATAAGGATAAGAGGTAAAAAGATGTATTGTTTACTAAGTTCTTGTATTTATTAACTCACTAATTTAAAAATTTTCACTGGAATATGTAAAGTTTGAGATTATATGTAAGAAACCTATCCAGGTTTATATCCAGGACAAGACAAATTTTTTTTTGTACTTGCTTTGTATCTTAACATTTTTTATCAGTCTAGAAATCGAGCACTGGAAAATTTCTTGTTGCCTGGGGATATTTTCATAGCTAACTCTTTACTGTTTTAGCCAGGTCTTACTGAGAAAACAGTTTCTTTTGAAGTATAATTTTGATATCATAGAAATAATATTTATTAATGTAATTTGAAATGTTTTCTCCATTTCAAACCATCATTTTTCCATTTTACTTCTTTAATGTTTCCCTTTTTTATTCCCTATTCATACAAGAAAGTCATGTGGCGCCCATCCACTGTCATGTTCGTAAACTATCTCTCACTATTGTATATTAGTGTGTACACTGCCTAATAAAAACAAAACCTATAATTATATCGATCAACAAAAAATATTTAGTGACTGGAAACATACAATAATAAGGTTATTAACATTATTCACAAAAATGTTATAAAACAAAAAAATAACTGGTTTTAATTGATTTTTTGTTTGTTTTAAGTTATTTTATTATTATTACTAAAATCATTTTTATATTTTGATTAGTTTTAACAAAAAAAAAATTTTAACTAACAAAATTTGGAAAAAATTGTTTATATTTTAAAAAGTATAAATTAATTAAAGTTTCTTTCATGAAAAAAATATTTTGTAAGTTAATTTAAATTTGAAAAAAAAAAAAAGATTTCTCTTTAATGTACATAAAAAACATATTGCAAGACAAATTTTACTACATTCCCCGCAAAAACTGAAAAAAGTTAGAAGAAACCTTTAAAAAAATTCTGCCGCAACCACAGTTAGAAGCGAAACTAATGAGTATCTGAATAAATGAATTATATTATTCATCGGTAAATTATAGTAAAATTTAGTTTCAATTATTTTGCTTATGGTAAAGGTTTCCATTTAACAAATGCCGCTTGAATATTGTGTTTTGGATCATTATAACCATAAAAAGCTCTGGAAATATCACACTCGTAGCAGAAAATACACGCAAAAATGTAAAAAATTAACACTTAATCGAAAAAGTAAATTTTCAAGGTCTATGAATGTCTCCCTATGATCCTGCCTGTCTTTGAGGTTCTAATTTTTTGTTTGAAAAATGAGGTTCATCCTAATGAGTTAGAAGGGTGAAAATTTTAGGAATTATGTTAATTATATGACAATACAATATTCTGATGGTGGAAGCGTTCTGGAAATTTAAGCTGTACTTTCCGATGAAATAGGGAGCTGAAAATCGCAAACGTCAAAATTTGTTTTTAAAGAAAATTAAAATTGGTTCACCCGTTTAGGACATACGATACCATAAATAAATTGATCAAACCTGATTTTGTGTCGGGGATTTATGTATATTTTTAATTTATATTTTATTTAAGTATATAATTAGCATTATTATTGACGACCAACCTAAATAATTGAATTAAGCTCGTATAGGAAGGTAATAAGTAGGTAATCTGTAAATTTTCTAAATTTAATTTAAATATTTGTAGGTATTATCATGTATCAAGTGTAACATAATAATACAATATTGTGTAACTGAAGTGTATACCTAATACAAAACAATAAATGTAACCTTGAATATATTATGCAAATTGGATTTTATTTAATAATACTTGTATAGTAAATGTATACACAACGTATTATTTATTACATAATAAGGTTACCTATACGGAAAATATAAATTGTGTCATTTTCAAATATTATATTTTCCGGTCGAAATCCTATATTTTGAACATTCAACTCTGATAGTTTTGACTACAGTATTTGAACAAAATTGTAAAGCATATTAAGAAGGATTGGTAAACGTAGTAAATAAATTCTATAGCTGAGACCTATTGACGAGCAAGACCAAGGCCAAAATGAAACATCGGAGGCCTTGATCGTGATCTTTTAAGAATTCGTTTTTTTATTTTTCAAAAATTTTGTAGGGCAACTAGTTATATCATTTCAGTAAGAAACAAGTGAAAACAAACAATTGACTGAGTTAATTGTTGAAATACCATTCATAGTCAGTGTTGATTTCTTTATCACATTACACATACAAACATGTGACACTTACATAACTGATAATCAAGTATAGTACATATTATAAACATTCCGCCTAATTAGCGCCCCTACGGGTAAACAGTGATGTTTACGAAAAAATGTTTCAAACAAAAGTTGTTTAATTTTTGATAAGGAACATTTTGTTCTATCTCTAACGGTTTACAAGATGGGTCCTACAGACCTAATTGACCTATGATGCTCATTTACGAACTCGACCTCACTTTTTACCTCTTGAGCAAGCTATACAAATTTCAGCTTGATATCTCTTTTCTTTTTTGAGTTATCGTGTTGACAGACAGATAGACGGACAGACAACTGGAAATGGACTAATTAGGTGATTTTATGAACACCTATATCAAAATTTTGTTCATAGCATCAATATTTTTAAGAGTTACAAACTTGGGAATAAACTTAATATACGATTATGTATATTACATATATTTTATACATGGTATAAAAACTTATATACAGGATGGACCATTATAATTAACGCTTCTGAATATATCGCCAGAGGTGCCACTTATAAAAAAAATGACCGCAAAAAAATTGTAGAGTTTGATGGGCGACTTAAAGTTTAGACAATAGATTGGACCTAGTTCTCCTAAGAGATATAACATTTTAAATTAGAAACTAAATCTTCATAGACAAAAACTAACAATTTTTGTTTAAAAAATCTTTTTTCAAAAAACGTTACCTTCCGAATGAAATGCGACTTAAAAAAAAGTCATTATTACATTTAATCGAAAGAAAATACGTTTAAAGTTTGTCGATAATTGTAAGTTAAAGTTATTGATACAGGAAAATGTCCTCTATTGCAATTCACAACTTTTGGCTAAAGCATATTTCCGTAGTTAGCGTGTTTTCTATCCATTAAATGGATAAAAAACGGTTTAGATGAAAAATATTAGTTTTTTATGAGAATCAACTTTCTAATTTATGCCGTACGGCAAACAATACTTATCCTGCATGAGTGAAGAAAAATAATATACTAAGTTTTTGTGGTAAATATATAACACAATATCTCTTCCGTGGTGTGGAATTTTTCTCTTTATCTATTGTCTAGCCGTGCCCAGTTGTTCTTGGACACCCTTTACACATTAAGAATTAGTAGGTAGGTAACATAGATACAACAGAATGTTAAGTTTTCATGAAAAAATTCGGTTAATATGTAAATATTTCAGATAATTTGCTGAATAATAAATTGATGTTATCAAATAATATTCTTAATTAATTCTATTATTTTTAATATAATTAACCAAAGTATTACAAATGATGTATATATGTTTATAAATACAGCATTTATAAAAATTTTATTAAATAATTGACCTTCAACTATATTTATAGGAAATTTTATAAATAGTAACTAATTTGTATATTTTATAAACATGCAAAGATTTAAACCTTTTGATATTTTATATGTTTGTTACATTAATCAGTTGTTTCATGACTTTGAAAAATATATGTTTTATGTTTAATAAATATCAATAAAAATAATAAAAACATATTTATTAATAAGTTGTATTTTGAAATATGAAGTTTTGCAGATGATATTGGTCTATAAATTTTGTTTATTTATATTATTATAAAGCAAAATTGATAATTGAAAATAGTTCTTCGTGGTAGCTGAGTATTCACTAATTCGTGAAACTCAACTTTAAACTTAAATCATCTTTTGTCTAACCAGATTGTATATGTAATTTCAGCCCAAACGTTTTCAATAGATGGTTCACCTCAAAAACTAAAGAAAAGGAAAATCTTTCAGAATAACATAAACGAGTTTCACTAGACTAAGATACATTTTAATCTTAAAACTCAATAAATCTACGAATTTACGGACTAATGACCCCTGCATGCATGTGTTTCACATAGCTCAGAAACTTGTGCTTTTTAGGTTATCGATAAATTTTATTAGGACCACTTTTTTTAAAAATATTTTAATTAATTAAAATTAAAAGCATTTTTTTAAATTCACTTGTATGTATTCCCTGGAATTTTGAAATCAATATTTCACCCACTTTCAGTGAAGCTATCGGGCTGAAAATGACACAGTGGTAAGTATGACTTAATTTTCCCATTGCTCTCACCATATTTAATATAAATATATAATTTTTCATACGGATCACACATACATGACTATTTAAAAAAGACTAATTGTAAAAGCTTGAGGAGCTACGTATCATTCATGATATTTTAAATTAGGCGTAATTGAGTCATGTAGGAGTGATCCAAAAGAAAAATTATTTTCTGCTTTTTACATGGTGCTAATTTTGAAAGTAAAATTTAAGGGCATTTCAAGGATTTCCAGGACTGAAAATATTGTTTTTAAAGGAAACTGTTTCAATTAAAAAGAATAATTTACTAATTTATTTTAAAAGTACACTTATAAAGAAAACCGTACATGTTTTCAGAGTGCAACAACTATTTACAATTTGATAATTTTCAGTAACAGATACATGACCGGGTAAAAAAGATTTCTTGATGCTTCAAAATGCTATTTGATCAGGATAAAAAAAGACGAAAAATAAAATACACTACGTTTTTAAGTACAACAATACACATTTTCAAGGATACGAAAAAAAATTAAGGACATTTCCAAGCTTTCTATGACAAAATTAAAAATCAAGTACACTTCAAGCTTTTAAAGACCGCTAGCTACTCTGTTTTTAGTACAAAAGAAAAGAAAAAGAAATATCAAAGTTGAATCATGTAAATTTGACTTACTTGAAATCAAACAATAAAGGTTCGTCGTATGAATATAATCTTTTAGTGAAAGAGTGAATGGTTATAATTTTATAAGAATTAAGAGAAACTTGTAGAAAATGTAATATTTAGATTGTGTTTCAGTTGAATAATTTAATTTATTTCATAATTTTAATAACATAAATAAACTGTAAAATTTCATAATTTGCGTTTCTGTTTATAAGTTACCAGACTACCACACAGTAAATTTGACAAACTTTAAACTACTCAATCTATTTTTAAGGTATTTCAAAACGTTTATAATTTCCGTACAAAGAATCAATCTCACATTATATCTGTATACAATAATATACAGGTAATGATATAAAGTTTGTATACAATTAAAAATAAGTATGATAAATTCCAGAAATCCAGAATAGATTCTTGTCTTGTAATT
Organism: Chrysoperla carnea; assembly: GCF_905475395.1. Classification (NCBI taxonomy): domain Eukaryota; kingdom Metazoa; phylum Arthropoda; class Insecta; order Neuroptera; family Chrysopidae; genus Chrysoperla; species Chrysoperla carnea. Next base: position 35,869,945 of record NC_058341.1, read on the forward strand.
TATAAATAATTATGATTAATTAATATGATTATATAAAAGTATATACAAGTAAGATAGTAAATACGTGTATTATTGTTTTATTATATTATTATATTTCACCTAAAGAATGTTTTAATTTATACTTTTTTAAATAGGAAAAAAGAAATAAGATTTCATTTGATGAGAATTCTGCAAACAAGTAGTATAAAATATTATTAATTCTGAATTTATTATTTTCACAGTTCTATAAAATAAAAGGTTTTCTATTAACAATGAGAGATAACATTCTTTTTTGATAGAATCTTTTATGGCAATTTATGTGATGTATGTTTTTTAGTTGAAACTGCTCTTTTCATTCTCCGACTACTCGTGCGTATATATTCCGTTTGATATCATCTTTCGGTATTGTTTGTGCTAAACTTTAAGAGTACTCGATTAATTCTCAAGTTTTTTTTTATTATTATCTGAATTATTTGATTAAAACGTCTTATCAAACGATGAAAATTGAACCCATATTGATTATATGTACAATCCAATGAAAATCATGTAGTACACGGTAAGTACTTGAAACTGAAAACTCATTTTGATAAAAATGATTCAATAGTTTGCATGCGCGTTGTTCAACATTGCATGATAATTTTCGGAATATTAATTTAATCGTTATCATTTTTCGCTGTCCAGCGAAGTTGCGGTTGCTATTTCATTGGTAGCACATATTACACAAATTGTCATAAAATACTTTTAAAATATAAACAATTAATATGTCGCGTACAAGTTGTTTAATTAAATTTTGGAAGTTCAATCATTCCTGATGGAAAACCTTTTATAATAAACAACATTTCATTTATAAATGTGAATGTTTTAAATCATATTTAGAATTAGAAGGTATATTGTGTCGTAGGCCAGTGTCGTAATTCAGGTATATACCTTTAAAACTGTTATATCTATTTCCATTTATTGTTTTGAAATTTCTGTGTAGGTACTTTAAATATGGAATAAATTTTATACCAAAAATTGAACTGATCCATCTATACAAATTCTAAGGGACTGCCAGACATGCGTTTTTTCGCATTTTGGCATTCTTGAAATCTGCGGGAGAAATCGAAAAACTACTATTTTTTCATTTTTACCCCCCGGAAAATCGAAAAAAAGCTCAGTCTAAATTACGTTTTTCTGTTCTATACATGAAAGATAAATTATTCAGTAATTAACCCGAAATAAAGTCAAATTAACAAAATACTTTGAAAAATTTCATTATCACCCTTGGGGGTTGCAATGAAAAAATTGGAGTTTTCTGATTTTCCCGCATATTTCAAGCAATTCCGCGTTGAATGCCGAAAACTGAATCTTTCTAGTATGTCTAGAAGCCCTTTAGAATTTGTATAGATCAGTCAATGAGTCAGCTTCAGATATGGAGCTCATCGCCCCCTATCTCAAAAAGGGTTAAGCGTATAGAAAAGTTGTTCAAATAAAATTTATCGCAAATTTTATGCTCTACAATTTTTGATGATAACACCATTGAAGCAAGAGGAACCGAAATAATCGCGAAAAACTGAACTTTTTTCATCTTTGGGCTTGAATAACTTACGGCGCAGGCACGAGATGTTATAAGACTTTTCATCTCTAATTAGACTGGGCTTTTATGGAAATTTTGATATCAACCTACGAATTAGAAAAAATTCGACTTGTTAACACAAACTTGGTCGTTGCGTTCGTTGGATTAAAATACCTGCAACTACCAGATGTCTACATTTACCAAAGTAAAAATCTCAAGAGAAATTAAGATTCATTTATCATACTAAAAAGTATATTTAACAAATGGTTTTTTAACAGTAATATATGATTTTTCATACAATAATTTTTCATTAAAACTGATGTAATTACACAACATTATAAATTTTATAAATAGAACTCGGCGAAGGTTGTAAAAAGTAATCGTGCATAAATTAAATATCATTTCATTCATAATTTTTTTTATTTAATACATGTGTTTTATATAATTTGCTGTATTTAATTCCATTTAACAATTATTTATAATTATTTTAATTATTGTAAAACGTTTTGTTAATTTCTTTTTTAATAGACATAAGTCTGTAATTTGCAAATCTATCGCAAGAGTCTCGTGGTATTTTATACTCAGTGTGTGTGGGCACACCAAAATGTATATCTATTTGGTCTTTATAATTTACTAGATTGATACCCACCCGCTTCGCTGAGTTTAAAAGTAAAGATATATAAAGACCATCGCGTTATAGCCTTCACCATCCTTGCTCTCCCTTATTCCGTTTCCATTACAATCAATAATGGTAGGGGTTGTTTTACACGGGTAAAATACATGTACAGTTTTCTATTTTTTTTAAATTTAAAATAGTCATAATTCATTGATTAAATCAGAGAAGATGGTCTTGAATTGTTTTACATTGACTTTTTTTTATAGAAATCTCTAATTTATGGTTATGTCAGATTTAAATTAATTTTTTTTAATACATGTTCATAAATTATAGCTCATGAGTTATTCTGATATATGAGTTATATTTTTGTACAGATTCAATCATATCCATTCATTAGTTTTTGCGTAAAAGCGTAACAAATAAACAAACAAACAAACATTCTTTCTTTCACATTTATAATATATAGTGATTTATAGCACATTTCGATCTGCCACTGTTGCTCTATTGCCTAGCCTTGGGTTCACGTTTCAGCCTCAAAGATTATATTATAGACAGATAATTTAACAAGAAATGAATTTTGAATTTATAGTTTTATGGGCGGGGCGATATTGTTTTTAAAATGATTCCGTTTCTATTAAAACATCTGTTTTTAAAGTAAGATTCTCTGAAAGATTCTACAAGATTCATCAAGAAAAATCCTGCAAGATTCACACAGAAAAATTTTTGAATTATCTTTCGCAGCCCATTATATTTACAGATGTTCTACGGTAGTGAATAAAATTGGTAGCCGATGCTTTAAGATATATATATTAATAATAATAAGGTTCTAGATATCTATTAAGGTTCTAAATAAGCCTTGAAAGAAACTACATAAAAATTTTTGGTTTGTTGGTCTATATTCGTGTCTGCGATAGTTCTTGAGCCTGTTTCTTGTCTATTTAAATCGTAAACCGTGTTAATAAAGCCCTATTGATTTGCATGATATTCTTGATAATTTTTCAGAAATAATGATTTGTTTCAGAAATAAAGTTTTGGAGCAGGGCAAGAAAGCAAGGTTATTTAGTTTAAAACTATCACTTTTTGGTTTTCACACTACCAGCAGGTAATAAAATAAACAGTTCGTAATTATCGGATTTGAGTTTTCCCATTGAAGAAATGAAAAAGTACTTTTAAGTTATCAGTAAATAAATATTTTGTCAATTGTAAACTTAATGTTTTTTAAAGCCTCGCGCTTAATTTTGTGTTATCAAAGAACAAATTAATGAATTTTAACATGAACATGAAAGTACACTGATAAGAAAAATATATTGAGATAACAAAGCAATTAATTTAATTGAGTCATAAAACATCTAAATTGATTGTTTATCTTTGGATGAAAATTTTCCTTGTTTATCTTTCATATTTAAAATATTTATGTTCAAACACTTCAAAAAATACATTGAAATTATTATTTTAAAATCTATATATATCTTCAATAGAAGTCTTCTATATGTGCATTACCTATACCTAATTTCTAGATTTAGGAACACAATTAATATTTATTAAAAAAAGGAAAATCAAACAAATTTTATTAGACAATTAAAATCTGCCGAATTAATATTTTTGTAAGGTGACTTTGCCAGGTTTGAGCGATTGTATCTCGATAATATTTAATCTTCGTATGAAAATATTATTTTGTTGAATGTGATAAATTTTATCACCTACATATTTGAAACTTTCAAAAATAATTGCGTAAAGTTTCTATTTTCTCTCTCGCTGTGGACTAATCGAGTATTTGTACAGTTAAGAAATTAATCAGTTTGTACCAATATGTGAAATATCTCATAAGTATCTTATCTAGGTATTTTATAGTATACATAGTATATACAGATATACTTATCTAGATAACTGCACTCGATATCGAAGACGTCCAGTAACCGAAACACTTTTCGCTCTTCGCCTGAACCAGTTGAATATTTCTTTATTTATAATTCTTTAACAAATGGTTCAAATTATGACTTGAATAGAAAGCGCACATCTTTATAGGAAGTAAAAATGGTTTATATTAAAATTAAAATCATTTCCTCACTCCTTTGGAAAGTTAAAAATTACATCATAATGATAATTGGAACAGTTGTTAAAATATATATACAGCAAATGTAAAACCCCCGTTGAAAATCTAATGGTATCATTTTTTGTCCTAAACTTAATATTATAACTTCTTAGTACCTACCACAAAAAAATTTTTTTTGATAGACGAGATAAAAAGTAGACAATTTTATGCAGTTAATTCTAAGCTATAAATAAATTGATAAATAGAAATAAATAATTATTAAGCACTATAAAAATAGCTTAAAAATAGATATTAGTAATAATTAAAATAAAAAGAGTATTATAGAGTATTATAATTATTAATATTTTTTTAATTAAAAGTATTGAAATATAATCCCTCATACTGTGATAGTTCCCGTAATTAATAATAGTCTGAACAATTGAAACGAGTGCGATAAACTACCTGCATACAAAATCAGCGTTTCTAAACATTTTTAGTTCATTCACAGTTCATAAATAAATAATGCGACTGGTTTTCTGAAATTTCAATTACTTCTTTTTTTTATTTTTCCTTATTTTTTTAAAATTTTGGATATCAATATTAAGTCAGGACTATACTCAATATGTTTGAGTAGTTTGAACACTTACAATTTTAGGAAAATCTGGAGCTGAAAGTACACCAGATTTCAACAACGCCGTATGTAGACATGTATATTATAAATACTAAAAAAGCAACAGCACTCAGTGTTTTCAAGCGATCATCCATCCAAGTACTAACTGTGCCCAATGTTGATTAAATTCGGTTACCCGACGAGAACCATTTTTTCAAAGTGGTATGTATGTAACGTGGTATGCATGCCACTTCCGAACTGACGAATCCATAAGTTTTACGTCTATCAAAAATCAATCAACGTGAGAAAAGAAGTTTTCAAAAACTGATTTTTGGTAAAAAAATGTTAATCACACAGTTGAACAAACAAAGCAAGAAGACCCATGTGTGGAGAACATGTTTAGTTAAAATTGAGAATGACTATTAAAATCATTTTCAACAACTTTTATATCTTGTAAGAAAGCGGATAAACTATCATAGTTGGCCAAACCCAGTCGAAGGACTAACAAAATCAAGGAGAACTCACTTTAAAATTTGACTTTGATTTGAAACAAAAGACGACGGTTTGCGACAAATGTAAGAAGAATTCGCAGAACAGTTACGAAATATTTTTTATCTCTGGGTAGGTTGAATTTCGACTTTTTGAGTTGCTTGTACTTATTTCCAAACTATCAAATTCATAAATATTTTTAATCCGATTATTTGAATCTTCAGAATATTAAATATAATATTATATAATATAATATCATTAAAATTTAATCAGATCTTTAAATCGTCTGGCGGAAGACTAAAAGAAATATCAAAATAGATCTTCTTAGATCATGATAGAAAACAATATCATCTTAAAAACATTTATTTAATAGATCATTATAAACTTTACAGATTATAAATTGAAATTTCAAATTTTATTTGGGATTAAATAAAACAACCCCGACGTACGAAATATAGTTTCAATGCCAGTTGAAACTATGACAAAGTTGAGTTTATGAGGTTTTGTGGGAACAATTCAGTATCTCATATAAAAATTATATCACGCTTCTCTTTTGTGTAGTAGTATTACACTTATGTGTAACAAGAGAAAGTATTCTGATTAGATTTTCAAAACTAAATTTAAAAAATGGTACCTCCATATTACACAGTTTTTCTAGTTGCCGGTGTACTGGAACTGGAAAAATTTTTTTATATCTGGAAACTTATAATTTCGGTGAATGTTATCCCTAAACAAAGTGTGGACTCGACAAACTACGCATAAGAATTTTATCAATGGATTTTTAAGCAAGCTTTAAAATTTCAATTTTTCTGTAAGCTTTTTGTTTTGGTATTGAAACGCCTAAATCGGATATGTACTTCAAAGCGAAAAAACACTAGAAAATCTTGTAAAACTGATGATCATAGCTTGGAACTTGTGGCCATGTGTTAGAACTACGCTTCAAGTAAATCGTAAGAAAAGAAATTATGGTGTTAGGGTAAACCTCAAAAAATTAATTCAAAATTTTAAATCAAAGCAATCATTTTGAGACAATGTTTTCGTAACAATTGAAAAAGGTGGTGGAAATATACATCGGAAAATAATGAGTTTAGCTATAAATACTTCAAAGCGAAAGTTGGATATAGAGGTAAAACTGGTGAATATGAGATGAGACTCTTCACTTCAAAATAATTTTGATTTGATATAAAGTCTTTAATATTTATTATGACTGAATTCAAGTTAATATGAATCATTTGATATGTTGTTTGCGTAGGTAATGTTATAACACTAAAATATATCTTGTCAAAATTAATCATTTTATAAAATGTCGATTTCAATTATTATCACCATTACATTTAAATTATTCACTTTTATTTTTCACTTTTACAAAATAATTTAAATTAGTTGAACCAAATAATAATTATAATAATCTTTATTAGTTCCTTTCTTTAACAATACCATTATATGTCATAATATTAAGATTTCCGGTCTAGCAAAATAAGGTAAAATAATCCGGTTTCGATTTTATTCTTTAAATGCAAAATTGTTTCTCGCGTTTTGGCTATTCGATACGAAAATTTTACTTCTCGCATGAATAGGCTCTGTGATTCGACGACTTCTGCCATCCCAGAAAATTAAACACTATAATCGATAGAAGTTTCATGCGAAGGCTCTAGGGTCTCCAATAACCCTTAACTTTTAAAAATTAATCCTTATGTTTTAGTGTCTATTCAGTAATGTCTTGGTGTAATAAATTCGCTGGAATATAAATTTCAGGCTAATAGGCTTCTCAAAATTTCCGCAAATATTTTTTGCATTTTTATCTTTTTTGTATTACATATTTTTGGAATTTAAAGTTATTTGTGTAAAAAAATAGTCTGCATATTTTTTGCAGCCATATCGTACGTGCATTGAAAGGTTTCGTTTAGAAAACTATGTGCATAAAATCTTAAAAAGATTTTTTTTTAAATATAAATTTATAGCTAAAAAATAATTTTTTATATAAAAATATTTTGAAAAGATTTATTTACAAAGATTAATCTCAAGTATTTTAGAAACACATGCCCATATTATGAACAAAAAAACAAGAATTTTAGGGTTTTGTACCAACAAAATTTTTAGTAAGAATAAAACATCTTAAACTTTAAGTTAAAAAACCAAGAACCGGGGATTTGTGCGTAATTTACAGGTACCTATAGCTTTTAAGACGATTATCCTGGATATAAAGATAAAGATATTTAAATCAAGAAGACGTCACCAGCAGTTATTACAATTATCGAAATTAAGCAACTTATGGAGAAACTAATCAAGTAGAAAGTATTGCTTTTCGATAGACTCGAAATTGAGTCGACATGGAGACTCAAGCATTGAACTTTGTGATAAAGCTCAGGCTGTTTTCTTTCAGATTCGGTTTTCACTCCTTTTCCATGCCTAAACCAGGCCTCGGTATGCCAGAACCAAACACATAAATAACTGGTCAAGGCTAATGAATCACGTCTTGTTATTTTCTGCTGTTATGGTAGGAGAGGGAATAGTTCAGGAAAAGAATATTCCGTTTTAGATGTGAAGTTACAAACCGGGTTGTAACTTCATTGTTTTGTGTATTTCTGTTACGTTATTAATTGCAATGCAATGATCAACATTTCTGACAACTTTGTGGTACCATAGCCTATTTTTGGTGCAAAAAGAACGATCCGTAGAATATTTTAGGGGCGGTTTGAAAAAGTTTCATAAGAAGCCATTTTCCTAGTCATATGGGTACTATAAATATATGTGTAGCTTTGATCACCCGTAGCCCGAAAAATACTCGTTAAAAAGTTTTGTGGCAATGAGATTTTTTAACCAGAAGGATCTGAAAAACATTTTGGGAGCGGTTTGAAAAAATTTTACAGAAAGCTATTTTGCGGGGTCAATAAAAAGGAGTTATTTTATAAAACCAGACGATTCAGTTTCCAAACGAAGGAATCTTCTTAGCATAAACGACTTATAGTTCATACTTTATCGATTCTTTATAAAAATGTAAAATATAAAAAAATAAGTTCCGTTCGATGCATACACACATACATACATACATACATAATACACTACAGCTGTTAACATCAACAAAACTATTCGTGATGCATTTTGAAAAGGTATGGAGTAGAAAGAACAATCTTAACATATTTTTATTTTACACAAACGAGTATATATGTATATTGTGTCTGCTGTTTTATATTTTTGCATTTTTTATTCTAATTTTTTTACATATTTTGTGCTCTATTTCATCTAAATATAGTTTTTATATTAAAATTAGTTCATTCATGATGATGATTTAATCAAAGTAATTGGATGGTTCCTAATTTCTCTCCAAATTTCATAATTATTGTTTTGTCTATTTTGTGTAACGCAATTTTATTATATAGCAAAAATTCGTAGCACAGGAGCTGCGTTACCTTAACGAATTGCCTCAGATTAAAAAAAAAATCTAGAGAGGATACAGACAAAAAAACCTATAGAAACATATGCATATATATACATATATACATTAACGATGATCATTTTTGACATCTATAAGATAGGGTCGATGAACATTTGAAGAAATTTTTTAAACTTCCCTCATCAGTACAAAAGCAATAGTTCCATTTCCTTCGGAAATTCGCGAAAAATATTTTTCGTGTAGACAATTGCCAAAGACAAGGTTCAATTACTAATTGCTACAAAAATATATTCAGTGAAACCTGGTTGAGTGGGACTTTTAAGCTTAAACTAAAGTAGGGCAATTAATAAAAATTAATCGTTTTGAAAACTTCGTTTGGGCTGGTTATGACACTTTTGTTTATAAACATTTGAATTCCTTATAACCAATCTGGATATTTGGGAAACTGGCTACTTAGAAAGTTGTGCAAAGCTATCAGTAACAAAACATGAAAGACGCACACACATTAGCTAAACGAAAAAATAAGAAACATCAAAATATGAAAGCAATATACATCAGTCCACCCGATCATGACTTAGTTGGGCATATTGTCGATTTGATTTCCGTTCAGGTGTACATTTTTTCATATCTTACATTTTTGTTCACAAATTTTAAATATTCTCAATCAAATTTAACAGATCACCACCATTAGTAAAGATATAGCCTTGTGAGAATCATTTTCAGTCCTTGGATATACACTCCTTGGATAGACATAAGACTTGGATCATATACAGTCCTTGGATAGACACTACCATGCGTGCCTATGAATTTCGAAGAAAACTTTTTTTTTTTGTCTTTTCTGCTCTTTAATGGGGTATTCCTGTTCGATTTTATTTAATTTAGTAAATGTTATTTTGTAATTATTCCTAAATAGAAACACACTACTCAAAAATCTTATTAAGACTAAGTCGAGATTTTTCGTTTAGACTATTGACCTGACTGATTATATTAATATTATCATTTGTAGTAATTATTTTCAAAAGTATTTTGAATTGTTATTATTACAATGAATTATTATTGAAAATTTCTAGAACTAACATAATAAATACAAATATTTACTATATGTATCAGTCATTAATGCCGAGAAGTGTTATTTTAATAACTTCAATTGCTTTCCTAATCAGAATACCTTTTCTAAAACCTCTTAATAATGGTACGAATCACGTAAAAAACCAGTTAAAGCATAATAAAATATAAATCCAAATAATTTTCAAGGAGATCACGTTTACTTCCGTGAAAGGATCATCGGAAATTATTACTTACCTTACATTATTTATTATTTTGCTGTAAAAAAATAGTTTTTACAAGCATGTCAGTATTCCAACCATTATTTATTGAATATATCACGTACTAAATAAATCGATTTCTATGTAGATAATAATGTTGTAAAAAAATATCAAGAAAAAGTAAATACATTAGTTTTTATTCCCGCCCGCTACTAAAATAAATTATCTTAAGTGAATGTAATTTTCACCTCTATATACAAACTTCAACGTGTACTAAGCTACTTTATGATGATAGAGATTGTTCGATGTTCATTTTTTCTGATGAAAAATATACATTTAGGAGCTTGATAGATTTCGACATTTAAGGTATCACTCTATTCTTCATAATATCAAATTTGGCTTTAGGTACGTGTTTGAACAAATAAATTGGCAGTACATAGTCGGTGTGGTACTGAAGTCGTGTGAGTGTGATTCCTGTGGTCCACACGACTAATTTCCCAGAGGGGGGAAAAACAAAAAAAAGGTCTTGTTAGCCATTATAGATTATTCTTGGAACATGTACTGCAGCTTATGCTGGAACGATCATTATCTCCATAGATAAATGATGTGTTTTATCCACTTTTCAAATTCTGTCTATTCAGTTTTTTTTTTAGTTTTTTTATTACCGTTAAAAAAACGGCTTAACTAATTCTGCTGGAAACTCTTAAATACGCGATTACGCGTCGAATAAGCCCAGTCACGTGTTAATGTCATAACTGGTTCGCGAGATAATCGAGGCGAAAAAACCAAACGAACATACGAACATTTACCCATACGTACACACACACACACACACACACACACACTTAGACATCACATTGAAAAGGTTTGATTCGGATATTACGGCCTTGAAACCGCCAAAATATGTAAAACTGGAGTTTTCAAAATCGGCTCCATTACATTAACTTCGTCTGAGAAGTTATACAAGTGGCGGATTTTTGGCCCGAAATAGTAATACGTTAATAGAAAAAAATAGAAAATTAATGGATGATTTGTGCCGGCCTAGTTTTTAATGGGCCCCGACTGTTAAAACCGCTGTGTAAACTACTGTACTTGTTTCATTCTTTTCAGATTGAATTTAACAAAGTCGGGTTTTTGAACTTTGCAGTTATTTGGACACTTGAAGACGTAAACTTTAATTATTATTAATTTGGTCAACATAAAATCGGAGCTTCCGGATCGGACACAAGGTCGCTTGAAAGGGGAAAAATCGTAGTGTAGGGCGGGTAACTATACATAGAGGCTGTGTGACTAATTACACCACTTTTTTTTCATAAATTTTTTTATACACTTCGTAAAGTATATAGGTAAAAGGTAGGTAATATTTTTTCTACAGGTAAAATAAATAATAATAATTGACTTATAAAAAAAAAAAAACTCTCCTCATATCAAGGCTACCTTGACCGCATTCCATAAAATAAAAGAAATGTGCATGTACTTATAAATTATAATAATCAAATAAAATATGTCTAATAATCTACTATCTACTATAAGGTATAATAAATTTATTAAATTCTTTTTAATATATAAACATTTTAAATAAATAAGTAATTTAATACTTTTCCGGAAATGTAATTTTAAATTTGTAAGAAATTTGATAATAATTGTACCCGTCTACATATGGGGAATTTTTACCTAGGAGCGGATATTTAATTTACTGTATTCAAAAATATTTATTATTACTTTCCCAAGTAGAAATTTCAAATTGGAGTCGATCAATTTTGCAAGTAATTATATCAGATTCGAATTTGGCGGAATTTGTCTAATACTTTACGGGCTTATTATTAATCGGAGCACACCATTTTATCCACACCGGTATAACTTAGTTCCCAAGGTCCTAATTAATTATGAACAATGATTATTTGCATTATAAAATTTTCTTACTCAAATTGTGTAATCTTATGGGATACTTAGGAAGAACGACTCACCTGAAATAGAAAATTAATAAATTCAGAAAAAATATGCTAATGGTGTCACAAAGTCCGTGAGATAAGAACTCTTTTTCTCACTCCGTATGCGTGGGAAAAATAGTTCATGATCAAAAATGTATACTAATAACAAGTTACTACAGTAAATTTTTATATCCTGTATATATGAAATACATATCAAGGTATACTAAGTTTAGACCCAAGTTTGTAACGTTTAAAATATTGATGCTATGAACAATTTTTTCATAAAATCACCTAATTATTCCGTTTCCGATTGTCAGTTCGTCTGCCCGTCTGTCTGTCAACACGATAACTCCAAAACTAAAAGAGATATCAAGCTGAATTTATGGCGTACTTTGGACAAAAAAAGTGAGGTTGAGTTCGTAAATAGCAGTATGGGTCGATTGAATCTTGGATCAGAACAAAAATTTAAATGTTAAAAATTTTCCTTATACAAAATAAACAACTTTAGTTTGTAAACATCACTATTTATCCGTGAGGGCGGAAATTAGATCAAAATTTCTTCTCTTCTAATTTATAAGAAATGATGCAAGCATTGATAAACAACACTTTCTACACAGAGTATTTCAACAATTAACTCAGTCAATTGTTTGTTTTCACTTGTTAATTTTGTATTTTTCTCAATAAGTCATGACAAATTTTATATTTACGTGTGTTAACGCATTATTAATGTAACTTCTACGATTGCTCAACTCGTACAAATTTCGCATGCGTACGTTAATAATGCTGTTATCTCACTAATATCGTAAATGACTGTTGTATGGTCGTACCTTATTTTTAATCTTTGAATTTAGAAATGAAACGAGAAGATAAAAATATAATAATAATAAAAATAATTTTTCATATATTATGTGCGAAAGTAACTTTCATTATACCAATTCACTTCAATTTTTATATATTAATTAATATTAATATTTTAATATATGAATAAAGTAAACAACTAAATTTAATTATATAATAATAATCATAATTTTCATTTAAAATTGAATATTTTAAGTGAAATAATAAAATTTAAGAAATTCACACAGTGCAGATGTTTGATGAACATGATTAGACATTGAACTTTATGTTAATTAATTAAGATGTAGATACCAACGTATATGTAATCAATATTATGATTATTTATTCAGTGAAAGCAACAACAATATTATACTTATTTATTTATTTACAAACATATAAACTACTGACGTTATATTCTACATACTGTGAGTTTAAAATATAATTGTTAAAATCAATTAAATTTTATGTAAAAAGTGAAAGATATAATCGAAATTAAAATTAAATCGTGTCTCAAATATTTTTATATATTTATTTTCACTTATAACGAAGATGCTATTATATGAATATTAAAAAACAAAAATTATATATGATTTGAAAGGATCATAAATAAAAATAAATATATTTAATAATAGTGATACCTACCCGCTTCGCTGGGTTTAAAAGTAAAGATTGATAAAGATTGCTCTAGCTTATCCTCTTTCTATAACACTCAAAATAATGGTAAAGATCGTTTTACACAGGTAAAATATATGTATGGTTTTCTATTTTTTTAAAGGTATAATAGTCGTAATTATTCATTAAGTATATCAGAGAAGATGGCCGTGAAATATTTTATATTGACTATTTTTACAGAAATCTGTGTAATTTATGGTAATGTCAAATTAAATTCGTTAGTTTTAGCGTGAAAACGTAACAAACAAACAACCAAACAAACATGCTTACTTTGGCATTTATAATATATAGAGATAGAGATATATTTTACATCTATTTTGCTTGGATTTCTTTTTGTAGGGATTTTCTTAAGAATCACGACTATATCAACAAACCTGAAACGTTGGAGTGTATAAAAGGCAGCATTCACCAAAGTTATAGCCGAAGTAACTCCTTGAAAATCCCGAAAGGTCATAGAAAATTACCTCCAACGAATAAACTGCAACAGAACATCCAAAGGCGGTCATTTGGCTGACATCATTTTCATATTAAATGATTATTAAGTATGCATACTTAATATTTCATTAATAAAAATATAATTAAGATAATATTAGATTTTGTGTGTTTTTTTACAAGCTTTTATTTAAATTGCAATGTATCGTTTGTCCTGGTGGAATCTTGCAATTTTGAAGCAGTTATCGTCAACCGATTGAGCTAAAATGCATACACGCTTAGTTTGGTTGACAAAGCATGATAAGGTAAGTGACGTCTTGATTTTCCCATCGCTTCAAAAAATAATTTTATAGTGACAAGCTTTTATTGTACTAAAAAGTAGAAATTTATTTTATAGGAGTCACTCATATTTGACTATTTTTAAAAGCTTGAGGCGTTCAATAAAAAATATCAACAATGATTTGGAGTACCGCAATGTATGTATATAACTATGTTTATTACTTATTGTTGTTGTTTACATTTAATCATGCACACGATATTTTACATCATGGTCTATTCGACTATATTTTGATATATGTAATATGTTACATACAGGCGTAAACTAAATATTGACAAATCTCTTGTGTAGTAAAAAAAAAAAGTTCTAGTAAAAAAAGCTCTAGTTCTAGTAAGTGGATAAACAAATTAAAAATTCATTGAGTTGAAAAATTGCATTCGTGTCTATAACTCGAATAGCCTAATTGGTAGGGCGCGTGACATGAATCCAAGAAGCCCGGGTTCGAGTCCTGGTTCGAGTGTATTTTTTTCAATTCTCTTTAATTATAACTATGTTTGTTCGAGTGGAATCTTGCAACTCAATTTTTATATTGAGCGCCTCAAGCTTTTACAAATAGTCATGTATGAGTTATTCCTACAAAATTATTTTCTACTTTTTTAGTACAATAAAAGCATATCCTTTAAAAAGTATTTTTTATTTAAATTTTATTTTGATGTTAGAAAAATCAATTTAGAAAAATCAATTTCAAGTTATATAATTTATCACCAAGTCATTCTTTTCATCCTCTAATTTCATTACCTAAAATATTTCTGATTGAAATTGACGTATAAACCTTTGAAATTGCAATTCTAAATTCTATGATTTCTAAGAAATTTTTCTATTGATTTATTATTTTAATATTTAAGTAAATAAAAAAAACATTATTTCCTATAATTTACTATCTTAATTATTCTATCCAACCCACGCTTTAAGAACGGAAACATTTAATCACTTAACTGGATATTATTATTTAATAACTGCATAAAATGATTCTAGAAGGAAAATAAAAAGTGAATTTGTATCCAAATATGGTATGATCACACGATTTATCAGTATTATCATGACTGATACATACAAAATACTATAAGAATGAAAAAAACTTTATAATAATACTTTCAGCTATAGTTTTCACTTTTTAATTATTACTTTTGACCATGTTTAGATTATTAATGAATTATTACATATAAATTGTTTATTACTTAGTAAAAAAAATTATTAAAACGTGCGTATTTTATACACTGTGTTGCAAAATTATGCACAATATAATTTAGATACCTTAACGGGCAGTTTTAGCTGAATTTTTAATATAAAGTGTTTGCCTCTACAGGATGTTCCAAGTTATGACAACAAAACTTCAACCAAACAGAACTTCAATTCAATCTATCAGATGTATAGCCCTTTTTGGGGGTCTATTTTTAAAGAAAGTGTTTTTTGTATTTCTAGAGACTTTTTTTTATAGTTGTTAATAACATAATTTTCAAACAGCTTGTAGAAATCGGGAAGAAATATTTTTATATAAAAATATATAAAATTGAATTAATAATTCTTCAAGAATCACCTTAACAGTGAAAATATAATAATTATATTGTTGATTCACTTGTGTGCATCTGTGTGTATGACGTCAAAAAGTTCAAGAAGTTCATAAATAAAATCAAGTTTATGTTATTTTCAATTGATTTCTTACAAACATATTTTATATTTTTTTATTGAGTGTAGGTTTTCTTCAAGATGAATTGTAGTGGAATTGGGATTCCGTTGCAGGTAGTAATAGGAAATATTCATGTATTTTATAAATATTTTAATTCATTGTTTACACCGTTATAACATAGTAACAAATATAAATACTGTTTAAAAATGCTGTAATTCAGTGTAAAAAAAATATTTAAAATAGAGAATAATTTGGAGAACGTAGTCCTTTTGGCGTTCTCTGTTGATGACGTATTAATGTGACCTGTCAGTTAGTGACAGTTCAATGTACTGTTTACAACAGGTGTAAAACCCACGTATGTGGTAATTATAGTATATATCCATGGTAATACCATACAAAATATAAGTAATTAATACCATACAATATGTCAACGAGGCTGAAAAGCCACATACTATGACGTCACGTCTGTTTTAAAATTTCCGTTTTAGAAATTTTCTCACTGAATTTGTACTTTTATTGTATTAAAAATGTATTAATTACTAAAATAATGGTTTAGTTTAATAAAAAAAAATATTTGAACCAAATTTAAATTTCATGAATACTCCCTACTGTCAAACCTACTTTTAATCAACTATTTCAAAATTATCATACATTGAATTTGTTAGAAATTAGTTTTCGCAGATTTTTCAACCGCAAAATGACACTCACTTTTTTTTTCCGATCACTAAAACACTTTAACAGAACAGAACAGAATCCTACACGGGATCCACACGCTGTATTCAGCGTCCAAACTCAAGAAGTCAGCGTTCATACAGCGCCCAGATTTGATGCATTCCCAACATTTTTTCCGAGGTAAAAATTGAAAAATACTTAATTCAAGAAGAATTTAAAAAGGCTTATTCCAAATTAATCTCATTATTTTTGAGATACTTAGAATAAGTCTCTCGTTTTGCCTGACTTGCTAGAGGAAACACTTATAATTTTAATAATGACAATCGGATCTGTTATTACTTATGTATTTTTTCATGCTTGACTGATTATTATTTTACAAGTTTTATGGAAAATCAAGATTTTTATTGCGGAATAAAATAATTAATTTCTCATATTCATTCACATTCGATTTTCTAAAAGGAAAGTTCTTTAAAAAATATGTAATGTGTATTATATACATATTTGTATTTTCTTTTAAATTCATTTCTTGTGTAATGATAAGAAATGTTTTTACTATGTTGCAATTAATTGATAGATATAGGTACTTATTTATCCCTCTTATTTCGTTACCCTCGATAAAATGATATTTGTTGGAAAAGAAATTATTTCATAACATTATTTCTTTTTTCAAATTATTTTTCTCCAAATCAGCTCATTCAAAAATTGTTTTCGATTATTATTCCTACGTAAGTGCTTAACTATCGCTATGAATTATCATAATATCATAATAAAAAAATAATTTTCTTAACATTTTACAAACATTTGATCTACTCTCTCATATTATGCGAAAATATTTACTTTCATTTAGTATTTTTATACAGAAATTAAAACTAATATTAATAATTAATAAGCAGAAATTGAATTTTAAAAATATTCACAAAATTAAAATGAACAAACAAACTGAAAATATGACAGAACGTGGGACAGATTCTGAATTTTGAATAAAATTGGATTGTTTTTTGTCTTTTGCATGACGATATTTATAGTTTTTCTTTCGAAATTTTGATTTACATAATAAAACATATTTATGATTATTAAAAAAATCTGTGTTGTTAAAAAAATACCAGATATATTCATGAAATTTTAATTTGGTTGAAAATTTTTTTTAACCGTAACTTAATAACGAAATATTAAATTTTAATAAAATCTTTCTAAAGCAATTTTTAATAAACAAAGATCCTTGCGAGGAAATAATAAAGTTGTATAGTTTCAAATTATGGATAATATGTATATAAAAGTTGGAAATTCTTCAGTGAGGTTAGAGTGGCTATCCTGGTGGTGAAATTCACTTAGACAATAGGATCTTTCATGATACCAAAAAATGAAGTTTATCAAAACTGTATTACATAAAACATTATTTTAGAATTTTGATAAGCTCAAAAATCAAATTTTAAGCCCCGTTTTTCAGCTTTTAAAATGGCCTTTTTGGAGTTTTTCCAAACATTTTACTGTTGACATCTCGAAAACGGAGAACTTTAAGAAAAAAATCACAAAGAGTCTTTTTGACGTTAAATAACCCAAAGCTCTCAGAGTAACTTTTACTAGGTTCAAAAAATGTCATTTAACTGTTTCTGTGGAAGGGGGAGAGGATATACAAAAATTGGACCAATAGGGTTTCTGGCAAGATCCAGAATATTAGTCTATAAGCTTTTCTAAACAAGAATCAATTGACAAAATGTTCAAATCTTTCGTTATGAGCCTGTAAATTGACTAGTAAAAACTAATTATGACATTTGATAATTGGCCTTTTTTGTCAACCCAATTTCTCCATAAGCCAGTTCAAATCTACAAAAGAAAATAAGTTTGCGACTTTTACATACTCAATGACAGTGACCACCTATTCTAAAATATTAAAACATAAAAGGTCCTTGACTTGAATCTTGCAGATTTTAAATAAAAGACACATTTTGCATAGCTGCTTTAATATTATACATATTTTAAACAATATAGTTGACCAAAATAGGTAAGCTTTATAGTTTCCATCGCGGAGTGAAGACAATAATATTATAAATGCGTATTATAAAGCAAGCGCGATCGTTTACTTTAAATGGTAACGCAACAGTCCAAACTTAGGTGTGTGTATATTGTGGTTGCTTGCTGCTTATATTATTATATTTTTTTTAAACTAGTTTGTTTATATAGACGTTTTTTATGTGCAAAAACTGTTTTGAATTTTGAATATCACAAATACAAAACTTTTGTATCATGTATACATGGAATTTTTCAAGTTATACTAAGTCTAGTCCCAAGTTAGGTGAGGTTAGAGTGGCTGTCCTGGAGTGAGACACACTTAGACCATAGGGTCCGTTGTGATGCTGAAAAGGAGCCGTCCCATTCCCGGCCACTACTCCATGAATCATTTGGACCTGTTCAAGGACAGCCATAGTGCTTTGACGTCAACAGACTTCAGGTCGGAGAGATCGTCAAAGAAAGGCTGGATCAAGTTAGTCCACATCCTCACTGTGACAGCTCCTGCAATAATCATGATTTAGACGTTCAGCGTCCTACCACCTAGCCAGTATCCTTAGAAGCCGCAGCAATTTTGCTAAAAAAGGCCCTTGGAAATGACATAAGATCTTCGGAAGGATTGTACTCAGACCATATCTGCCTTGTAGCACCACAAGTACGTTCCTCCCTCCATCTAAGATTAGCCTTTTTTAATATATCCCCTTTGATAGCCCCAAGTAAGTAACGCTTATAGATTATTTTGGTACAGGTGTGCATAAAATCACCATATTAGTCTATTTCCGGTTGTCCATCCGCCTGTCGACATGATAACTTAAAAACGAAATGAGATATCAAGCTGAAATTCCTAGAGCCTCTTTGTTTTTATAGCGGGTTTATACCGTGTTTTATAGGTCAATTAAGTCATGGGTCCGTAAGACCCATCTTGTAAACCGTTAAGGCGCAAATATACATGTTTGGTAAATATGTATGTTCTTGTTTATCTCTATGTCCATTGAGGAAGTGTGACTTACGTGACGTAAAAAACGTGGCTGCGTTAGGGAAAACGAGGGGGTGTAAATTTTATAAAATGATCTGATTCTTATAAGAAAAAATTTCATTTCGATACCATCTGTACTGTACCTAATGTCCATTTAGAAGTTTCTAAACTAAGATGGTTGTAAATACATATGTAGCTTCGAGTTGGTTG
The DNA here is from genome assembly GCF_905475395.1 of Chrysoperla carnea. Taxonomy (NCBI): domain Eukaryota; kingdom Metazoa; phylum Arthropoda; class Insecta; order Neuroptera; family Chrysopidae; genus Chrysoperla; species Chrysoperla carnea. The sequence continues at coordinate 35,889,586 of NC_058341.1, forward strand.
ATGTTCGCATGTTCGCATTAGTAGTTCATGAAAACGGGATTAAATTTAATAGGATAAAATTCTATCAAATAAAATTAACCAACGCCATTTAAATTTTTACCATTTTGTCGCATATAAATACAAGGCAATTTTTGCGACATTTTTTATCTTGTTTTTGTCAATATTATCGAGGTATCAATTTAAATTAGAGTTTAAATTTATAATTACATGCAGAGATAACTTATTTAAACTTTTGGTGTTCTGTGATCAATAATTAATTTTATATCTCCGAAACGATCTCACAATTCGAACCATTTATCAAACACAATTCATATACATGTATTAAATTTTACAGATGCACATCTCAGACAATATCACAAAAGGATTTCTCACATAAATTAAGCCTCCCGCATATATTGCTTATAAAAATAGTAACTTATGGTTTTAAATTTAAAGGTCAAATGAATAAATGGATTTCTTACAGATCAGCAACGAATTTTAGATTTTTAATCTTAACCAAATAAATATATAAACTTTGAACAAAACATTTTAAAATTCTATTTAATGTCAAATAAAAATATTTCGTCTTTGAGAACATTTGAAAGAAATACGAACATCGATATATTCCTGGACGTTATGCGAGATATCTTAGGCTAAAACCATAGCAGCTTCTTTCGAACTCATAGTTTATTTTTAACAACCTAGACCTACAAAAAAGGGGTGTTATAAGTTTTACCGCTATGTGTGTGTGTGTCTGTCTGTGGCATCGTAGCGCCTAAACGGATGAACCGATTTTAATTTTTTTGGTTTCTTTTAAATAGTAATTTAACGGAGAGTGTTTTTAGCTATGTTTCAAGTGCGAGTTTAGGGTTCCGAATTCGAATAAAATTGGCGACGATCTTCAAAATACTTTAAGAAAAAAGGTAATTTAATGGAGAGTGTTCTTATATATGTATCAAGTGCGAGTTTAGGCTTCCGTAACCGAAAAAATTTGACGGGGGTTTTTTAAAAGGTTGTAAATTTCACTTGTTAAAAAGTAACTCTCCTGCAGTCTAAAATAATTAAAATGTGCCATTTTTCAGTAGGACCTACTTTCAGTTCAAGAGAGTCAAGTATTAATATGCTACTGACTCTTGTACTATTTAATTATGAATTAAATAATAATAAATAACTTTAACAATAGTTCGCATTGCTATTTAGTGTATATATTTGAATATTTGAATGATGTCATTATTAATAAATTTAGAATTATCAGTGTAGAATACCAGTTATATAATTTGTATAATAATTGTATAGTCTCTAAATTTAGACATTTGATTTAATACAATCAAATATCTTTTTAGCGGTGGGTGGGCGTCAGTCGAGGCTGAGTAAAAATCGATCAACTTTGTTTTAATAGATGTGTTTAAGAGCTAAAAATTCTCATATAATTTACAACAAATCTATAGCATAGCGCTGGCTAGATTTGAGTGTGTAAAATTAGTGACCTAACATTTACCTTGTGCGTTGTTTAAAAGAGTCGTCCGTGTATAACATGTTCTAGGATTGGAATGTGGTCGGTTTACCGTCATTACTTTTCCCGGAGGTATTCTTCAATATCTTAAGTTCTCATAGAATTTTATATCAAAATTTAGCGGTTTTTGAGATACTGTATCTAAAGATACTGTATGTAAAGTTTAAAAAGACTTCTTTTACCAGTCTTAAGCAGCACAAGCTTTGGAACGGGTTAAAAATAGGCATAAGCAATTCACATGACATGGTTGTGAAAAATATAGAAAGATTTCAACAAGAAAAATTTTTAAAGCTAATGATTTACAAAATCAAAAATTTTGTCCTTAATTCGCTTTTGTTGAAAAAATAGGTTGCGCTTTTCTCAACTAGATATAATTTTTTCTTTATGAAGATACCTCAAAGCAGTTTCGAATAAACTGGTTTCGTAACATATTTCTTTATGTGTTTCTCTAATATTTTATCATTCGAACTACTTCGTAACAGGTTCTAATTCTAAACAGCTTGTTTTATTTCATAAACTCTATTGATATATTTGTCGTAATTTCAACTTAAGGATGTATGAGCAGGACAACAATGTTTGCTTTAAAGGCTCAAAATTTTATAGGCAGACTTTTACTCAAAGAATATGTGGTTATAGAAAGAATATATTTCAGTATAGGTATCCATGCAAATTTTTAAGAAAATAGTCAATGAAAATCGATATAAAATACATTGGCTCTTATAAATGAGTCTAAAAAAATGACATATTTTGAAAGTTTTTGATAATTTTCACTTGTAATGAATGAAAACAAATTTAAAAAAAAAATTTTAATAGAAAGTAAGCATATAAGCAATGGCATAGAAAAGAAAAAAACCAAGTGTCTCCATCCAAATAAGGGATGTAAGGGCAGGGTAAATTTAGGGTTGAAATTATTTCTATCTTATTTTCAACTTGGATGATAAATTTTGTTATAACTTCATGAATGATATGAGCTTTGGTTTTCGAAATATCGAAAGCTGAATAATTAAACAAAATTTTCAATTTTCGATATTTTGAAAATTACGCCAGATATCGAAAAATTTTATTCTTACTTTTCTTCTTATATCGTCAAGTTTTAATATAATTTATCATCAAAATTGAAAAAAATATATTTTTTAAATTTGTGCCACCACCACCGTGTTCATACATCCTTAAGAAAAAGAAATGATGTATAGGGTGAACGTACGGAGCAACCGTCTATACAGGGTATAAACAAACAGCAAACCCTGTTAGCCATTGCATTTCTTGTTTCATAATAAATTCTAGTTACGCCTATGTCTATCAATAATTCAACTACAATCATTTCACATTGCTATTTATTTACTATTGGTGATTGGAATGCTAAAATAAATTGTTCAATTAATACTGCAATAATAAATTTTTCTATTTATTTAAACAATTGTAATAACATGGTTTAACAAAAAAAATATAAAATAAAAAATAAAACAAAAAAAACCGGATTACAAAGAACTAGAATGGCGAGGTAATAGTCGATCGATTAAAAGAACATGTGAAAACAATTTGAGATAAATTTTTACTTAATTTCACCTTTTGATTTATAATATTGTTATCAGTTTAATATTTATTTAATTGTTTAATTGCTTCGAGAAATTACTTACAATCGACATATGTATAATTAAGAGCTCTTAACAAATGTACCTGCAGAATGTGGCACAAAAATTAAAGCGCAAGACCCTTATAAGAATTCAAATAAATAATTATTAAGTTTGAAGTCTTCATCTGCTAATAATTAAAAATTTTTATTATAAATCGCTCTACAAGACTATCGATAACGCCTTCCTTACTGTTTTAGATAAATTCGTTCATAACAAGGTACGACTAAATTTAGCCTGAAAGCTGCAAATTTCCTGTTCAAACAAGAAATTTCTTGTACAATTTAAAGAACATGAAGAAGCTTGCTCACTTCTTGAGAGTTAACGTGAAGTTAAAATCTAAGTATTTAGGTATACAAATTTTTTTGCTATGAATGCACCGATTTTCCATCTATAGCTGTAAAAACTTATTTTGATACTACTTTTTTGGGACAGTCTGTACAGAGATATAAATTCATATTCAAACAGTGAAAACGCCGTTTATCACATTTATAAATTTCCAATTGCAAGGCAATCAATGATAATAATTATAATTATTTTTAACATCTGTGTACCTTATGAATATTGTAATTACTTTTAATATTTTTGATGATTAATGAAATTAATTTTATGGAAACTGCAAGTTGTTTAATTTTTTAATGCTGTGGCCAGACACGAAGATGAACATCAAACAATAACGAAACTAGGCAAGTATCAAATGGGTATCATCACATAATGAATGGATTGTATTGTATTCACTTTGCGATGTTTGATACTTGCCTATTATTTTCGTTGTTATTTGGTGTTCGCCTTCGTGTCTGGCCGTGGTTTAATACAAACCAGTCTTCTCTTTTATTCCACATAAACACCTGATACATGTGCACACCTACGTTTAGGTCAACAAATATTTTGTTAATTAAATTTATATTATTTTGATATCAAAACAAGTAAAAAACAAACAATTAACTGAGTTAATTGGAAATATACCATGTATAGACAGTGTTGATTACGCAATCGTTTTTTTTTTACGTCACGTAAGTAAAGAAAGATATCCATTCTTATATAGGCACACACAGATGACTGATATTCCCATATAATACATACTATAAAATAAAACAGTGATGTTTATGTAAAAATGTTGTTATAAGGAATAGAATTCAGACAAAAGTTGTTATAAGGAATATTTTTTACAATTAAACTTTTGTACTAACTCTCACGGTTTACAAGATAAGTTCTACGGGCCCAAGACCCAATTGATCAATGTTGCTCATGTACGAACTCGTCCTCACTTTTTACGTCGTAAGCACACTATAAATATTTCAGCTTGATATCTATTTGTGTTTTTGCAAATAGGCTGAAACATTAGGCTGACTTTAGATGATTTTATGAACATCTATACCAAAATTTTCTTCGTAGCATCAATATTTTTAAGCGTTACAAACTAGGGACTAAACTTTATATACCTTGATATATTTCAAATATACAAGGTATAAATACTCAGATTATTTATTATCTCGATTTTGGTAAACATATCCGTATGTATTTACTTTGACTCATTGATAATAATAAGTTAACTCTTAACTTGTAACGTGGGAGCCGCACCTTGATGGTGTTAGCAAAACAGACTGTGGCAAAAGTAAGTATAACGCGTTCTCATCTTTTTTTGGTATAATATCATACTCATTACATGTTGGCTTTTAAGAACGAAAGTAGAAATTTAAATGTTTAGGGACGGCCCGATTAGAGGTCAGTCGGTTGATCTTTTTAAAAAGTTAATGAGAGTTTTTTTTTTTTTCATTTACCATTAATCTTCTTCAAAAAATAAAAAGTAAAGAAATATTTTTGTAATAAAATAAAAGTAAAGAAAATTTCAAAAGTAATTTTTGGAACCAATTTGCCAAGACTTTTTCTGATCAAATTGCCTGCCTTTTGGTTCCTCATGTTTCCTATCCTTTGGTAATATTTTTATGACTCCAACTAGTATTTAATTTTCAGTTAATTTTCTTTAACTTGTAACGAGTCTGTCACGTATTTATTGCCACAGACCCATCTGCCATTGATACATCCAATTTTTTTGGTACTTAATGTACATAATGTCATCATTTTTAGCTTTACGCGTGATTTTTGGTTTTTCTTTTCGTAAATTTTGACAACTTTGATACCTCACTTCACCTTTAATACTTATCTGCTCTTCGTTTTCATTTGGGATCTTTTCTACAATTGGTACTCATTCATCATATCGCATTCACTTACAGGCTAGCAGATCCTCGCGTTCTCTATATTTATGATTACATTTAGTTCCTTTTTTCATAAATTTTCAATTGGACTCAGTCTACCAGTTACTTATTTCCACAAGAACCTATCTCTATTCACATAATCTTACTATTTTTATCGCTACACCTAGTTTTTCTTATTTTCGGAAGGAAAAAAAACTTTGGAGTTTCACTTATATTTTTGACTATACATTAACTTATTTTTAAACGTTGAGTCATTTGAATTTTACTGAAATTAAATTTTAATTAAATTAAAATTTAATTAAACATTTAGGAAAGGATTAGATGAATAAATAAATTTTTTTAAATATTTCAAAAGAAATATGATTATATTATTAATTTTTATTTGATATTATCATTAAAAAAAACGTGTATGTAATGCATCATACAGAATCAAATTTCTACTGAAATAGCTTTAAAGTTCTTACTTATTGTCATAACCTTTGTCTTAAAACACAAGGTAAAAAGTATTAAATTTCAATGTGTTAAATAAATTTTTTTTTATGATTATGAAAAAAGTAGTTTATGCACTTGACTCATATTTAATATGTTTTGACGTAAACATTCATGATATATTAAGATCATGACATTTTTTATCATTGTTTTTTATTTTAATCAGACAAATACTTACTATTCTTTTAATTTTGATTTATTTTGAAAACAAACAAAAAATATAAAAGATGTTGTCGAATCACCTAAAAAAAGATTATGATCAAGTCTTTTTGTTTTAAAGTTCGAATACGGACAAATATTCGAAACGCAGTCAATGGTTCTGTGACTTTTGAAAGTTTTCTCGAGTTAAAAGTTTTTTACCCGCTTACTATTTCATTTTGATAGTTTAAAGCTCATTCGCTCTATCAGTTTTCCGAGATCTATCATTTTCTGAGATCTATCTTGCCAGCTCTTGGGTAGGCGAATTACTTGTATATATGTTACTATGTTACGTTGAATAGACTTTAAAAGTAGAACAAAAATCTTTCAGTAGCTTTTATCTTTGGACAAATATTATCCCAAATATCCCTAATTTTATCTACTCTAAACATATTGTTTTAATGGCGAGCAATGTACAAATTACTATCTCAAGGTTCAGTAAAAATTATTAAAAGTCACTATTAAGTTCTTATAAACTGTTTCCTCTAAAAGTTTCATCCCGTATGAAATCGATATCATTTAACTGCTGCTCCCATGCAAGAAATTTAACGTCGCAAAACTTTTGACGTTGTCACACAATATGACATTTCGTTGAACCCCTCCCTCCTCCTTAACGTGTGACGTAATTAATGGATGGTACTTTGGCTACTAAAGAAAATTTAGCGTTAAAATTATTTTCTTGACATAATTATCTTTAAGTTCCAAATTCTCAGACACCTGCAGTATTCCGCGAACAAAATCTACTCAAAACTGTAATGTGATTTGTTTACTACGACATAGACCTTTCCATTTAAAAAAGTGATTACCTTTTGTTTCGGACAGTTTGTGAAAAAACTAATGTGATAAAATGAATAACAAATATCTTGTATCTTTGTCCAACTTATTACTGTCTGCCCGAAACAATAATGAATCGTAATTGAAATGAAAAGGTTTAAGATCATAAATTAAACCAAAATAATTAAGTTTATTACTTTTTCTTACTGGAAGACATATTATTATCTTGTTTTCTCAAAAATATCTTTAAAAAATTTCTTTCCAGAATTGGTCCCTAGGGTTTTATGTCTGGATCCTGTCTAACGTAAAATTATTGAATATTCAGAATCCTAATGCCATAAATCTTAAACATAAATATTATGACTGTTCTACTTAACACAGGCTTGTCTTTTAGCTTATTCTTAATAATTGTATTCTTAATAATATACTGAATTTCGCAATTAACATGTAAAAGAAATGTGCGGCCATAATCAGTTACTCTCTTAGTAAGTATATTGCTATAGCAATACCCAAGTACATAATCCGTTTCACGACAATAAAAATATGATGCAAGTTAAACCGATCTCGTTGATTCGAGCAACATATATAACGACGTATAATCTAGAGACGACCGCGGCATGCAAGCTAATAAACGTAGACCTACTCAACGGTTACAATAAATTATATGTTACGCAGGGTATAGAATAGACAAACTTTATATTACTACAAAACATATATCTATATATGTTACCTTGTACAATCGATAACTGACGCTGACCTAGTAACAAGGTACATAGATAGGATACAGATGTGGAGACAGTAACAGACGTATGGAATATTCACACAAACCACCCACATATAAATGTTATTACGTTCAATTTATATCTTATAATTGAACTGGTCCAGACGCATACAAAACTGCATCATATGCAATGCAAAATGATTATATCCACTACATATGATAGCTTAAATATTATAACGTAGGCAAAATACATTTGAATGATCCGAAAGAGTTTTTATCTAGCATTTCTAAAAGTAGCTTTGGTGATACATTAATTTTCAATTAATAACCTATAAGATGTGTCCCATCATGACTACATTCAAATAATATAGTAATTAGAGTGAGATCATTTCATAAGTATCCACCTTTAATAACTCTTGGCTAAATGGCCGAGCGATCTAAGGCGTTTGTCTTTGTCTGTTTGTCCATTTAGACTTAGGTTGCGGGTTCGAATCCAGGCAGCGGCAGTGTGAACAATTAATAATTAATGGGAGTGCAGAATTGATCACATTGTCGTCGCTTGGATAAGAACGAAGTAACCAACTCCACCCACATCAAAATGTAATTGTTAATATGTTTGTAATTAAATAAATAAAGATTAACAAATAATGATGTGAGTGGTCTCTGTTATAGGCGTATATGTCAGAGAAACGGAGGTTAAATCCCACTATTATTATATTATTATTATTATTATAACTCTTGACCTAATGTGATTACTGCTTTGAGTGAAAACACGTCGATTTAGATATCGAAGGAGAAGTTCAAAAATAGTACTTAGAGAATTTTAAGTTTCATCCCATCATCCCAACTTTGAAATTTCCACCTTCTAATATATCATTTGAAAGAGCATAAAATTCTCTATTCAACACGATAAAAAAAATCGATCGATTGGTTCTTAAAATAGATTACCCAGAAGATTGAATTCATACCCGCAATCTTCTGTGTAGTCTATATTAAGAACTAATCGATTTCATGTTTTTTATCACGGTTAGAAGAAAGAATTTTCTGCTCTTTCAAATGAGGTATCACAAAGTACGAAGTGCCATTTGAAATTTCAAAGTTGAGGTGGGTAGGGGAGAAGGAATGAAATCTAAAATTTTCTAGATACCATTTTTGAACTTTCTATTCAAAATCATAATAAACAATCACGATCAGTAGGCCGTTAAAATTGTTGCGATTTAATGAAAGAAAAATATAATAATATTTGTTTGTATTTTTTGGAGGAATTGCCTTTCAAAAGAGAATAACTTTTACACCACCTGGTATTTCAAAAAATAAAGTAGTCAAAACATAATCAATATTTTTATTTATAGATATCAATATCCGGTTTTTGTATCGCAAATATTTAAAAGCAAAAAATCTGATATGAACGCCATATAGCTTTTAGTATACAGATTAGATTGCTAAAATAAATAAAAACAGGAACACAAAGCATAATAAAGACACAAAATAGCGAATTGATACGTGATAAAATTACTCATATCAGGTCAGGGTGATCACTTCGTATTTTAAGAGGATCGGAGACTAAGGGATCAAAATTATTATATTTTCAGCAAAGCAAATCAAAGTTTTGAAGATTCTAACTGTGGGTTTCAGAATTGGCCAACCACCTCATACGCTAGGAATCAAGCCTCGAAACTTTCACTTTTGCAAGCACATTACGATTCCTGTTACTATATTTTATGGCTGGTTATGAAAATTTTTGGGACTTTTTTCTTAAAGGTGATTTTTAAGTACTTAGATTTTTAAACACGACTCAAATATAATATTCGTTTGTACAAATTGAGCCTGAAAAAACTTCAATCACAAATTACAATTTAAATGTATAGACAACTTTCGTATGCATCACGTATACATGTTTTATAAAAGGAAGTAAAAATATTTTTTATGCGTAGATCAAAATTTTTGATAAATTTTAAACAATAAGTCATTTTAATATTTTAAATATTACGACATTTACGTATAAAACCTACTACTACTGTTTTTAGTAAAATGTGTAAGTGATTTTTAAAGCTTAGACCTAGCAGTGAGAAAGTGTACTAAGGAAAGAAAAGATATCTGTGAAGAAGACGCAAGAAAAGGTAGCTGAATGATGATTACAAGAAAAATGTGGTTGAACTATTACAGACGAAAAATGCATGCCCAGAGCTTATAATAAGGAGCTTTACAATTTTGATACATTTTCTTTATCGATACATAAAAATTGTCCAAGCAGCCATAGTTTGAAGAATCCCAAATTTCGACATATTACGAAATAATGATATCAAGTGGATCATAACAGGGAAAAAGTAATCAAAATTATTTTATTTTCAGCAAAGTCAAATGTAAGTTTTGCATTTTTATATGTAAGGAACGTGCCAATGGTAGGTTATTGGCCAATCAGCTGCAAGTAAACTAATTTTGTAACCGTATGGTTTTGATAATTTTGGAGAAAAAAAAAAAGAATTCCCATTAACTTGAAAAGCAGAAAATTCGAATTTTACCGACTTATTCAAGGTCAAGAGACTCCTGACCTTTTTCGAGTCGAGTCCGTCTGTCCCGTCACCTGGGATCTCTGTACACTTCGAGAAACAAGTACATACCAAGAAAACCAGAAAAAAAATTCCCATTAACTTGAAAAGCAGAAAAGTCGAATTTCGGCAGTTTATTCAAGGTCAAGAGATTTTTAACCTTTTTATATGGTTGAGTCCGTCTGTCCCATCACCTGGGCCTCTTCCGTATACTTCGAAGAACAAGTACATACCAAGAAAACCAGAAGAAATAAATTCCCATTAACTTGAAAGTTCCCATTAAAATTTCTTATTATTATAGATCTATCAGCGGATGGTAGCTTCAGTGACATATAATACAAAGCTCAATTTGTATTTTTTTTTTAAATACATATTTTCGACTACTAAGTAGTCATAATCAGTAAGAATTAGCTAGTGATTACTCTTATTATGAATGTTACTCTTTGCTAATTTGGTGGAGGACTGCACCAAGAGAAAGTCCGCAAGAGCTTAAATGGCCGAGCGGTCTAAGGCGTTAGTCATAGAACGTTGGACTATTTAGACTTAGGTTGCGGGTTCGAATCCAGGCAGCGGCAGTGTGAACAATTTATAATTAATGAGAGTGCAGAATTGATCACATTGTCGTCGCTTGGATAAGAACGAAGTAACCGACTCCACCCACATCAAAAATGTAATTGTAAAATAAGTTTGTAATTGTATAAATAAAGATTAACAAATAATGGTGTGAGTGGCCTCTGTGATAAGGCGTATGTCACAAATACGGAGGTAAACCCCCATTATTATTACAAAGCTCAATTTTTAAACTCCTCTTCATTTGAATGCAATGCATATAAATAAAATATTTTGATTCTGTTTAAAAAGGAAGTTAACTTTAGATAATATTTTTTTGTATTTTGATTGTCTATAAATTTTATATTTACAAAATGTCACCACTCCTCTTCTCTCTGTGAATATAAAATAAAATCTAAATAAATATATTTACATAAAATAGAATGGCCAAGCTTTACATAATAAATAATACCTTGATATGCACAGATCCAGATTTAAATATTATATGAACACTATTATTATCAAATTTGGTTGTTGTTTGTTAGATGAGAAAATTTTGAATAGATTTGGATAATAATAAGAACGATTCACTGATTCTTTTGTTCAAAAATATTGTTACCTCTACAAACAGTCTGACAAAAATATTATATAATGTAGTAAAATTAAATTAGAAAAATAATATACTTTCAAAGGAAAACGTCAAAATATTGGCAACAAGTCAAAAATTTATGTAGATCGAGTCCGTAGGTAGTTCGATAACACTAAGAAAGGGCACCGCTTTCTATTATGCGAATAACAAGATAAATCACAAAAAAATGCAAAAAAACTTTTGTCAGGTCTTGAACAAAATGATTTTCGTCATAATTTTTATTCTTGTATTTTGCTTAGAAGTTAAACTGATGGCGCAAAAATTTTTACAGGCCCCGAACTTACCAGATTATGTAAGCATAGTTCCTTGGCTCTGGCACATATAAAAGGCGAGGTTCAAATACTCCTTCCTTGATTTAAAAAAGAATTACTTGAAATCCAGCATTATGGCTGAAGTAAGTAAGGCTAAAATTGAATCGGAAATCTACCCTGAGAATCTGTGGAGCACAAAAAACATCCCCGCGGAAGTTTGACAGAAAAAATAAGACTGGTTGACTCAAAAAATAGAACAAGCAAAAACCCTCCCCACTTTTAATACATTCAGCTGTATTCGTAGTTCTTAGGTAGTCCCCGCTAACTCTAAGAAGGGGACAATAAACTTTTATTTCCACTACGAGTAAGAAGATAATTGAGTAACAAATACAAAAAAATAATTTGATCAACATTCGACAAAATGAATTATACATCGCCTGGCAATTTCCGATCAACGAGAAACCTAGGTGCTATCTATTGTAGGAAACAAGCTTTTGCATTTTTTTATTCAATTATCCTATCCTAGAATAAGTAACAAAAAAAGAATAATCATTGATATTAGCCACGTGTTCAAGTTAATAATTTGACGGGCCTCGCTCTTACGAATGATAATAATAGCGTGCTTACTCTCAGTATTAAAAAAAACTACCTAAAAATGACATCACAAATTTTTGGATATTAAAAAAATTCCAAAAAGTGTTTGTGTTGCTTTCTATTTGTCTACAAAAGTTTTTTGACACTAAATAAAAACAAATTTTTTAAATAGAATGTAAAGAAATGTCAACTTTTGATGTGCAGTTAAATTGACCTGAATTAGAAATTGAGATATGCATTCATTAATTTTTAAAATCTCTGCACCATGCCAGTCATAATAAAAAAGAACAACTTTTGATTGGAAGTAAACTGTGTTTGAATATTTTGCTCCATCAAGATTTGTTGATTATTTAATAAAAGTGATAAACTTATTAATTATACTTAACCAAAATATTATTAACATTAATATAAATTATTAGATATTTCTATATAAATTCATTTTGCTTTAATCTATTTTTTCAATTTATTATCAGCTTTTCGAAGTTATTCTGATTATAATTAGTAAATATTTTTCTTATATATTCATAAAACTGTGTAGTCGTGAAAACTTTTCAAAAAATATGTTTTTGTTAAAATGACTTTACCATTTATATTATTTTTGTTTTCGATCGTTAGTCTTGAAAATGTCGAAAGAGTTGCTACTTTTTTTGAACGGCAGCCAAATAATAAGCCCTATAAAATCCTCACTTCTTTATTACCCAACCTACTTTTCTTCTGTAAAAGGCAGACAACAAAACAATCACTACTTTTTTATCCTATAAAGAAATGTGCGAGATATCCCTATCCAATTCTTTTTTTGTGAATCTTATACGTATCTTTTGTGAGGTTTCTTTGAATTTTATAGAAAAAAGAAGAAGTTAAAATCTAATTTCACAGACTATAAGCACGCTTCAAAGTAAGATTGAGTCGAATCACTTCTAGATGGTTTTAATGAAAGCAGTCGTTTCCCAACTTTTCTCAACTAAACACTAAAAAATTATTTACAAAAATATCGGCATCACTTTAAAAAATATGTCTACACTCCTCTTTAAACGATTGAAATACAAAGCTTTATTCATATTTAAATCGCTAGGGTTGATTTCTATCACATTGGGACGTTTTAAATAATAAAAGAGATTTGTCCTTTAAGGGTTAACCGTGTACAGGTAAATTCTATTATTCAGTAATAACCGAATTATTTGCAACAAGTTTAAACTTGCTAGACTTACTTATGTATTTTATCAAATAGCACAATGGATGTATTATTGTCTAACTGTTTAAGGGAGTTAAAAAACGCTTATTCCTTAAAAAGTGATGCTTTCTTAATCATGTGGTTGCTCAGTTTTGGTAAATTGCTTTACGTAGTGGCAGATTAATTATTAGCCGGAGTAGGCAATTGTCTCGGATCTCCGCATTGGTTGGGGACCCTGGAGAAGGGCCAAAAGAGAAATGAGAAATTTTTAGGACAAGTTCGTCACAAGAGGGAGGCAAGTTGATTTAGGAAAAGTAAAAAACATATTTTTATCAAATAATGTGGGGCTTGCATTGATTAACGAAGACTACAAAAAGCAGGGAGGAATGACCAATTTTTATGCGAAAGGTCCCACAGAAAGGAAAGAAAAGGTACCAAAAAGAGCCCCGACATGGATCAATGTAATACTGACGTTACGCTTAAAGCGTTTTACTTTCACCCGTATTTTTTGCTTGGGTTCATAGAAAATAAAGGCAGATTATCCATAAGGAAGAGTGGGCACGTGCCTGCATAGTACGAAATTACAAAAAGGCGCGTGCAAAGAAGATTTTTAAACAAACATAAAATTATTTGTGTAATTAAGTAAGAAAAACTTTACAGTCCGTTTATATTGACATTTTTACAGTAATTCAAATGGGTAACAGTCGAATTGATATATTTGCTGCAGAAAAGGAAAATTTTAATAAAAATTTTGAAACTCTCAATAGTCAAAGAATATGAAAAGAACACAAAGAGGATACGGAAAAGAAAGCTCGGAAACATTTAGAGGGACAGTGTATCTAGTAATTATAGACAGACCTGTGGTGGAACTTTAAAATAGGCGAAAATTTTACAGCAATTTTGCTTTTTAAGCAACTTGATCAATTTGAACATTAAAGAATTCCAAAACAGAGCAAGTATGTTAGCAACGATGTATTCTGGTGATTTAGAAAAGTCCTTTTTTTAATGAATATATCCATCTATTTTCTCATTTAATAATAATGATTTTACAGGTTCCAAGAAATAAAGAACTTGAAACTAAAGAAAGGATCTTTAGTGATAGATTTTTATTGCGGCGTGTGCCAATTTTTTAAACTACCAACGGTCCCAAAATTCTTAATCTGCCTCGGATTGGAATTGATCAGCAAGCTATCTATCTTCCACTATACTCCACTAGACAAACACGCAAATACACGGAAAATAAAATCCAAATTTCCCAATATATAATACTCCTAACTTTCTCTTGGTTCTCGAAATCGAAATTAATATTTTTGATTACTTTGTTTTTCTAATGTTTTTATTATGGTAACTTATTCTTAACAACAAATTACAAAACTTATTTCTGGACATTGGCACAAGTCGAGCTGATTTTCACAATAATTTGCTAATTCACCCTTAAAAAAGGAATGGACAAGCTAACATTTCAGGCCGATTTCGTAATAAGGTAATTTTAATTTAATAGTTACTTTAATTTGGCATCAAATTCTATCAAACTTGAACCACTAAATTATGAAACAGGTCGTTAACAATCAAAATTACATAACATTAAGTCAAAATAACATTCTCTAAACATCATAAAATTAATACTAGAATATTAGCAATTAAAATCAGGTAAAATAATTAATTGATTTGCTTACCTATTAAAAGTACTCTCATATTGTTTAATTTCACGTCGGGAAAATTCATGAAACTCTGTATAAACATTAACAAATTTATATTTTGGTTGCACTTCTTTGCCTTCGTCTAAAGCTTCGTTAATTTGTTGGCGACGTGTTAAAACACTACTTAATTCATCACTTGCTGGCATTTTTTACAAAGTTTTTTGAATTCACGTAAACAATAAAAATAAAAAACGAAAAGTTTAATTAATATATTTGTACAACAATATGAAGTCACGAAATGATAAAATTATATGTTACACAGTCAATACTTTGTATACAACTGAAGACAACGTGCTCTTGACAGTTCAGTTTAGGTTACTAGCTGGAGTGTAGAGATGGTAGACTGCAATATTATGCCGTCATGTCACTGGAATACACTAAGGTAAATAAAATTCTTGCGCAGTACAATTGTTGTTATTTATCCACAATATATTTTACGCTAAAGTAAACAAGTTCTGTAGACGCAAAATAGATATATGATCATAACAATATAACAAATCTTTCTTGAAATTTTTATACCATGTATATATGAAATATACATAGTATATTAAGTTTAGTTCCAAGTTTGTAACGCCTAAAAATATTGATGCTACGAAAAAAATTTTGGTACAGGTGTTCATAGAATCACCAAATTAGTCTATTTCCGGTTGTTCGTCTGTCATCGCGATTACCCAAAAACGAAAATAGATATCAAGCTGAAATTTTTATAGTGTGTTTAAGACGTAAAAAGTGAGAGGTCGAGTTCGTAAATGAGCAACATAGGTCAATTGGGTCCTGGGTCCGTAGGACCCATCTTATAAACCGTAAGAGATAGAACAAATGTTCAAATGTAAAAAATGTTCCTTATAAAAAAATAAACAACTTTTGTTTGAAACATTTTCTTGTAAGCATCACTGTTTACCCACGAGGCCGAGGGCGCTAATTAGGTGAAAGTTTTGTAGTATGTATTAATATAGGAATATCAATTATGTGTGTGTGGCTATTTATAATATAATAATGGAGGTTTAACCTCCGTTTTTGTGACGCATGCCTAATCACAGAGGCCACCCACATCATTATTTGTTAATCTTTATTTATTCCATTACAAACATATTTACAATTACATTATTGATGTGGGTGGAGTCGGTTGCTTCATTCTTATCCAAGCGACGACAATGTGATCAATTCTGCACTCCCATTAATTATAAATAGTTCACACTGCCGCTGCCTGGATTCGAACCCGCAACCTAAGTCTAAATAATCTAACGTTCTAAAACTAGCGCCTTAGACCGCTCGGCCATTTAGGCTCTGTAGGCTGTGTGGCTATTTAAGAGAGGAAATCTTTCTTTATTTACGTGACGTCAAAAAACAAACGATTGCGTGATCAAAACTGTCTATACATGGTATTTTAACAATTAACTCAGTCAATTGTTTGTTTTCACTTGTTAATCCTCACATAAATAAACATCTTTATCGTAATTCTTGAAAAAGATTCCGTTGCAACTTTTGGCCCCGAAGGATGGCGGTTTATGGCGATATCCTGTTGTTTGATCTGACAAGATATCCTGGCTTTGTGAAAATTGAGCAAATTTTACACTTTAAATTGAATAGCGCATACCCAATGATTTTAAAAGTCGATATAAAGATTACCTTCTGTTGATTTTACGATTAAATATCTGGAATTTTTTATAAGAAAATAAGATAGCACTTTGATCAAATATTTTAACAGGTTGGCTGATAAGTCCCCGGTCTGACACATAGATGGCGTCGCTAGTATTAAATGCATATTATTTTTATATAGTACCAACCTTCAAATGATTCGTGTCAAAATTTGACGTCTGTAAGTCAATTAGTTTGTGAGATAGAGCGTCTTTTGTGAAGCAACTTTTGTTATTGTGAAAAAAATGGAAAAAATGGAATTTCGTGTTTTGATAAAATACTGTTTTCTGAAGGGAAAAAATACAGAGTCCGGAAACTCATTATCAAGCCAAGTTTTTGCTTCCACTGTATTTGTTCCCTTCAGAAAACAGTATTTTATCAAAACACGAAATTCCTTTTTTTCCATTTTTTTCACAATAACAAAAGTTGCTTCACAAAAGACGCTCTATCTCACAAACTAATTGACTTACAGACGTCAAATTTTGACACGAATCATTTGAAGGTTGGTACTATATAAAAATAATATGCATTTAATACTAGCGACGCCATCTATGTATCAGACCGGGGACTTATCAGCCAACCTATTATATTAGACATCGCACAATATCCAAATTTCTTATTTTTTGAGGTAAACATAGAAAACCTCTGGCGTCAAAATTTTACCAAAATTTCAAACTGCTGTATCACTGAGAAAAATTATTAAATTTGGAACCAAAATAGCTCCTTTCTAGGAGCTATTAGAAAACTTTCTAGCTTTGGAATGTATTGCTAAAAGATTTTTGTCACTCCTTACCGCTTTTAAGGAAGGTTGAAAAGGTGAGAAATGTAATCGGTAAACTTTATATGAAGTTTAGAATCATACCAAATTTCAAAAATTAATTTACAACAAATTTGTGTAGGATCATCTGATCCTTGCCATATCCTAGAATACTAGCACTTTTCTCTAAGCATAATGTTTACGTGGATACAAAAATTCCAAGTTGTAGATTTATGATGGAAAATTTCAAATTTTTTCAATAAACATTAAGTTAAGAGAAAAAACGCTATAAATTTCAATTTGTTTGATTCGAAAACTGCAAAGGAATTTTCTACATAGATTTTCATACTCTCTTCTATAGTGGAATAGTTTTGCTACCCTATATTTAAAGTTTTTTTGTTTTTATTTATGTAATTAAAAGTTTTTCATAACGTATAAAGTTTTTATAATCTTAAAAACGCCAGTCCAAAAGAATCAACTCTAAATGACGTATCAGTGAGTTTAGTTGTTATGGTTAAAATTTCATTTGTAGACCAAGTTTATCCAAAAATTGCTAGACTGCTACATGAAATTGTTTTGTACAACAAAGAACAGTGTTTTTAAAGCTTCGGCAACTAAAACATCATTCAAGTAATCAAGGTTGCCTACACCAATATATTAATTTTATTCTGGGTGTTATTTCATTCAACAATAATTGCCTTTCGTATAGACCAAAGTTAAAATAGTTTCCACATCTTCATGGATGTTTGAAAATATTCAATTCTAAGTTACGGCAATCTTAAAGTAGTGAAATTATTCGATTTTTGTATGAATTATTTAAAATGTACCTATATAAAATTACTAATTTTTGCTTGTACTTGTGCATAAGAGTATACCTATGTGCGAAATAAATAGTAAAAAAAGATAAATAAATAGTAAAAAAATTAGTTTCTTATTTTTATTTTTGAGATGAGACATAATGTTTTACAATTCCATTCCAGAATATCTCAAAAGTTATAAATAACCTAAAGAGTATAGTATTGAATCATTGATGACCAACACAAGTGCACCACCTAAACTTCTCACAGAGTTTGTGAAATTTCCTGCGAAAAATTCCTTGAAACCATACTGTCGATATATAGATACCATACAATTAATCATTCCTCTATATTCACGATATTTTTCTGGTTTTCCAGATTGAAGCATTAATCGTTTTGATATAGTATCTAACGGATACGTGAGTGTGGAACTACTAAATGCCGCTACCTAAAATTTGTTCAATTATTATGGAGTGTATACTAGGAATACTAGGATTGGAGGAGGGTAGAAAATGTACCACGACTGGAATTTTCATGGTGTTATCTATCAACAAGTAGCGGTTACATATTCAAAGATTTAATAAGGGCTCACAACTTCAGCGGAAGGGTTTCAAAACCCTAGTGATTAAGAGGTAAGTTACGTTTTTCCTGATACCTTTTATTATGGGCTCCCCGAAAAGTGTTAACTCAACGACTTACCTCTTGAGCCATAAAAATATAGCAATAGACTTAATCATGGGTTCAGTAATTCAATTCGTCTTGAGTAACCCAAGCAATCTTCTAAATGTAAAGAATTCGGAAGTTTCAATTTATGGTAATTTTCCATGGCTTCTCAAATTTCAAAATTTGATAACAAACGTGTTATTAAGGAATTTGAGTTGTCAAACATTGGCTGTTTAATATGTACAGTATTTTTCGTATTACCTGAGCAATACTGAACAACACAAGAAATGGTGGTAGCTCTTGTGGTGAACTATTTGGGTGTTTTATTGTCCATAACAATTTTCCATAATCGAAGAATGCAAAATAAAGTGATTTATTTAAAGCAAAACCTATTACTGTACAACACATCCCAGAATAAATTCCAAAAAAACCTTCAAGCTTAATGGTTTTAATAATGCATTGAGTTAGACCAGTGTATGTTCGATGGTGGATAGCTCCTAAAACACATCAAATAACTTTAATTTAAAAAAAAATTAATTAGCTTTATCCGCCATATCTTTATCAAGCTATGGTATCTACTGTCTCAAATCACAGTTTTTTAATTAAAAGTTGTAAATTTTTATTAATTCGTAAAGTTTGCAGTATGGGGTTACGTATAGAATAGCATTTCTAGCGAAATTTATAGCATATCAGGTAAAATACTAAGATCTTGCATAAATGTATCTGAATAGTGGCGATACAGATCTGACTTTTCTCCGTCAAGGAGTGAGTGGTCGCAGGCTTTTTGTCAGAAACCTCAGACTTCAAAAAACTCCTAGGGAAAATTTCAATAATGTTAAACCACATGATTTGGACGGTCTATTATGGTGTAATTAGTCTGCATTTATTAAGATTTATCTTTTCACATTTGATGAAGCTAAATTATTGTTTCAACCATAAAACATTGCCCAACGATGAAAAATTTTGGACAAATGGACAAACATTCAAATATTGCGTTAATTTTGAGATACCTTTTATACGATATGCAATTATCCAAACTCAAACGCGTTAGGTTAGGTTCAAAAAAAAATTCGGGGCTTAAAGATTTGGCTTTTGGTGTCTGTATCTTATATTCTTAAATATTACCTTTGACATTTGAACCTGTGTCTGCTGAAATTCTAGTTTGGCAAAAAAACAATGGATATAGTAACAATGTTGTTAAACCTCCAGATACAGCTCCCGCAAGTAATTTACTCCAGATGTATGGCAATTGCCTCACTCTAAAAAAATCTCGAAAGTAAGTCAAGATAATGAAAGATTTCATTCTGAATGTTCAAACAAAATTCGGTCATATCGCTTGGATAAAAGTTAATTGCAAAATAACCTTCACCTTATTTTAATAACTTACATATTTTGGTTTGATACTTGACTATAAATTGAAAAACTCAAAGCTTGTTGTGGAAAAAATTTAACGGTAGAAATCCAATTTCCACGCCATAAACTTAAAAATCCTTGATGTTTTGGTATACGGATAAGTGCATCACGTAAGCCAGTGTAGCGTAAGTTATGTGTTCCATCTTGAAGTCCAACATGTGACTTTTGAGTTTGTAGTATTATTTTAATACGATCCAAAGGACTAAGAAGTGTCTTTGAAATCACACCAGAAATACCAGCCACAATAAATTTAACTATGAATTCATTTTTCAAGTTTTGTTCATCAGTCATTATTAGCAAACCCATTGGCTCTCCAACCCATTTTACTCTCAAGTGCTACGGTCCATGATCATGGAGGTAAGCCATCATTATTTTAATTTAATTTGCGTATTTTTTTTAACCTTACATATTATTATTTTGACAATTTTGTGCTTATTTTGACATTACCCAAAATTTAATCAATCTCAAATATTATAGACCGGTGTTTTACCCAAAAATGGGTCGAGACTCTGGTCTTGACGAAAATCACATCAATCGTTGGGATTTCTTTTAAGTAACAATTAAAGCTCTTCGTAATTTTGATTCAAGTTTATTTCGAAATATTACGTTTTAAACTTCTTTAATATCGCGTATGTATCAACAAAAAACTGAAAAGCATAATAAACTGCATTTGGGTTAATCATTTTACCTTCAATTCGAAACAAATTTTAAAAAGCGTCTATAATCTGATGTACGAAGACAGGTGTTTTCAGATCAAAAAAACAGAATCATTAAATCTTTGTTTTTTTCGAAGTAAAAATGAATCAAAGTTATTAGAATAGGCTGAAATTGTTGTTTACCATGAATCCTAATAATTTATGTGAGCTGCGTCAGAATCCCGTCCCATTTTTCATGTTAAATATCGATCTGTAATTCAGAAGTTCCTAACTTAGACTATCCAACCCCAAACTAGCATCTAAATTTTATTCTTCCTACAAATCTTCCACTGAGTATACCGGAGGAGCTAGATATCAAAAAAGACTATAGGGTTTTCGATCTGAATCAAGAATTTCGGGGGAAAAAAGGCATGGAAAATTCGATTTCTGACACTTGATTTTTCGATAATCAACGCTTCTACTCCTTTGCAAGGGGTGATCGGTAAGCACGACTTGAACTTGACTTTGAGTCTGGTATAACTGGAGTAACACACTCTGGTATAACACTTTTGATAAAACCTAATGGAATGTGTTTTATAGGTGTCATTTATCATTAGTAACGCATGAGTTAGTGGCGCAAATATTTTTATTTGTTATTAAACAAATAATTGTTAAACCTATGAAACGGTTAATGTTAAAGTTGGCTTACAAAATTAATAAATAGGCAACTTTAACTACGGATACGTTATACATGTGTAATAATTTTCGATTATTTGACAAACACTTAACATTTGTGTCATACAAGTTGCCTACTTATTATTATTTTAAGTAAATTTTAACATTGATCGTTGCATTGAATTAAAAATTTATTGTTTATTAACAAATAATGAAAGAAACCCCTCGCATTTTGCTATAACGTCATGTAATGTGTTTCTTAGTACTAATGATATTTGACACCTAAGAAACACATTCTATGAGGTTTTAGCAAAATGCAAGCGGTTTCTTTCATTTTCCTTTATTAGCCGATTTTTGTAACATCTTTTACTGTACTATAAACATTACATGGTTCCAGGAGAATTGTCCAAATTACTATAATGTTAGTTCCACTATAAAAACGATTTACTATCGTATCATGTAATCAAAACTCATTAAAAATTAAGAAGTATTTTTTTATTGTAAAACGTAACAATACAAATTTAATAATTTAAAATAATTATAGAAGGTATAAAATAATATTAAAAAAAACACAGATAATTTATTAGTTTTTAAAAAATTAACTTAATTTCTTATTTGGGCCTTTTTCGGAATCCCGCCAAAATTTCAGGATGGAATCATGGTTGCTATCAAGTTTTTTGCAAGTTTATTTACGTTAGCCATATCATAAAAATGTTCGGGCCATATTATGGATATTTTTCCAGATTAAAATAATTGGCGATATTTGCTTTTTCCATCCCGAAAATAATTTTTATATCTATTCAATTCTAAAAAATTTAATGTTACCGAACAAAAAAATACAAATTATTTCAGCAAAAGTTAAGCCATAGTTTTATCTATTTTTTGGTGGTTTGATTTTCTGTAAAAAGTTATGTAAATAAATATAAATAAATGAAGGGAAAAATCGCCGAATTCTGAATTTTTCGAACAGAATTTTTTACATGTAAAGTTTAATAGATTAAGTACTCATAATAGATTAAGATAGAAATTAAAGTCATCCTCCACCCAACTACTTACATCTATTTTTTTGAAATAAGGCAGTATGACCTTATTGGCTCGGGTCCTATCATTGTCAACATTTAAAAAAACGTATTCAATGACTAATAATTCATTTCACATTTCGATGTACTTATTTGTTAACATTTTATAAAAAAGAAGTATTTCTCATGCAGACGCGTGAAGGTCGACCTTAATTTGCATCCTGTACTATATCGTTTATTCAGAGTTTTTGACTCAAATCTAGGTATTTAAAATAACTTAAAAAGTATTTCTATGTACAATAATAAAAATTACAATAAATACTTATTACAATAATATTATAATATTTATTTTTAATATAGGTGCTGGCAGGAATTCTGTGAATATCGAAAGAATTTTTACGAGGGCTCGAGGCATAGATTATTTCCTATGTTTATTGACCCGTATAATCGATTTTTAATGGTTTCAGATAGCTCGAGAATTACAGTAATCTTTAAAAAAAATTCTTTTCTTAATTTATATATAAAGAAAACGGATCAATTTGGAAAACTCTTTGGGAACTTTTGATCGAACTAACGAAGATTACCAATACATATACAAATATTTGGGTCGATCAGATGAGGATGTATTTGTGTTCTTCAAAAAGCCGCTGGGTGTGGGAATTTAACTCTTAAACCATAAAAAATCCATTCTACATTAAAACATAGGAAATGATCTATAACTGGAGTTAACCTACCATTGTTCTTACAATTCCTGCTAGCGCTAACATTTAACTTAAAAAACACTGTTTTTAAATTGTGTTATTTTCTTTACAAATTGGTTTTGTTTGCACTTGTAGTAAATCATAAGATAATGCTTTTCCATCTAATTTTCGTACAGTTACTTGCACTACATAATTTCGTCCCGGCTTTAGTTGACTAATTCTTTGTGTCATGATTCCGCTAAAACAAAAGCAAACACAAAATTAATATTTCAAATTAAGATTCAATATTATGCTGAAAATAGTAAAATTTAACATCTTGTAAAAAATAGTAAAATTTAACGAAAGCGATTTTTGATTTGTGAAATGTCTTGTTTTGACACAATATCAACAAAATTCTTTTGGACACTAATCCCCGTGCTATCAAAATAAAAAGAGCGATTTTTCAAAATTGTTTTTGAGCTCAAAAAAGAAATTTGCTGTGTATAATCACTAAAATTGGTACTTACGGCTTATGACCTTTCCAATCTTGACAGTATCTTACTGCAAAGTCAGCACTTTTACGCATTCGTGTTTCTAATCCACATTGATTGGACATTTTAGGTCCATCCATTTCACGTATAATACCCTCACGTGCGTACACACAGTATTCATAAACTCTTGTATCGGGTGATGATAGCCAACCAACAGTTATTCCGTCACAATCAGAAGAATATTGATAAACTTGTGATATTTCTGGCATTATTGGCAATGGATATCGCAATGTTGGATTTGTTGTTGCTAAAACCTAAAGAAAATTATAATCAGTTTCCTATTTGCTGTTTGCATTTGTTGCATTTCTAGAAATCTGAAGAAATTTTAACTGGAATAGTTATATAAAACTTAAAAAACTATTTAGGATTTTAAAAATTTCGCAAATTTTGATTCAGTTCAGTTTTTATTTGGTCAAAACACAAAAATAAGACGAAACCGTCATAAAAAATTCTAATAGATAGTATGTAAAATATTTCAATGAGTAAGAACTGTGATTGGATAACTTAAAATTCGAGAAATCAAAAAATATTAACGAATTTACGTGGTTTGGATTTTACGCTAGATTGAATAAATAAATGATAACTTACTTCTACGCCACTAGTTCGACGTAATTCTTCTTTATTTGATGAAGTTACACGAATGTAATAACGTTGGCCTATAGCTGGTGCTCTAACCAATAATTTTTCATAGCCATCAACACGACGTTTTTGTACAATTCTGGATCCTTTTAATGTTACTTCAACTTGAACACCACCTCCACAAGGCATTACATAGAATAATAAATCCCTTGCGTGCCTTTCTGTTACCTAAACATACCAAAAAATGCCTTACAAATTATTGTTATTTTTGTTTACAAACTGAAAAAAAAACTGTTTTTATTGAACAATTGGAATTTATCATGAACTTTCACCCTAAAATAAATAGCAAAATTAAGTGGAGTCAAGTCACATTCGATGTGTTTTTCAATATCTTAAACATTTTCAAAGGCCTTCCCGTATCTGTGAATTTTTAATTTCACACGGACAATAAACACACCATTCTAAAAACAAATTATAATATGAAGGATGAAGGATGAAGCTTTAAGTCTAAAAATAGAATTTTTTAAATTTTCTATTAACAATATTTATTTTTTATACATCTTTATTTTTTTATAAGATCAATGACATATATAAGAGGGTAAATTACTTCAAAATAAACTGGTGGAAGCGCAAGGAAATGTGAAAAAGATTTTTTACTTAAACAAAATGTACTTACCTTATATCGAAATACAGCTTTACCATCCAACTTTTTCAAATTAACAAATGCTGGTTTGCCATCTCGCAATGAATGAGGCTTGATTTTACGATTAAATCGAAATGTTGTTGAACCAAATGGAAAACTAAAATTTGTCTGTTGATTTACAGCAAATAAATCAAAATTATATAAATGTCCATTTTCTAATTCAGCTACAGTATATTGCAAACGTGGTCCAACGCATTTTATCAAAATAGCTTCGTTATGAGAAATCTTACTTTTTACTGTAAAGAAAACAACATTGATTAAATAAACGAGTAGTAAGTAGGTGTGAAGTGCTCTTATTTTTAGTTTATTTCGTTGTCCACTGACTTCGAACCAGAGTTGTCAGGACGGCATATCATAAAATGCTCGCCCAATCACCAAAGGGTTCCAATTTTGGATTGATTGATCCATCCAAAGTTTACTCAAATCGAAAACAAAAAATATTCCCCATTTTTGAATTTTGTTACTGTACTAAAAAATTGACCAAAATACAAAACTCTTTTTCAGTCAAATAATTTTGATTCCAAAAAATAACATAAATCGGGTTCGAGTAAGTAGCTTTATTTCGAAGCGAATCTAAAGTATTTAAAAAAATACGCATCAAACTGACAGAGTGGGATTTTGGGTTCTTCTTACCTTAATCCATTGATACAAAAATCTAATTGGGTTTGTCATGAAACGACTAGTTTCTAGGGTATGGACTGAACAAATTGGACAACGATATTGCCTTTTGTGTTTTAAGCGATATTTTCGAAATTACCCATCCAGTCATCAAAGAGATTACTCTAGGTAATGACTAGGAAAATCGGTGATAAAAAATTATCCCGGTTTTTTGCACTTTGTTAAGGTGTAACACTTTGAAAAAGTCATGAAAATCACAAAAGGTTGAAATATTTCCTTATAGCTACATAAGTAAATATAATACTTACCCATTCTTCCGACCCGATCAACAGCTTTCGGTTTTTTTCCGCGTGGTGAATTTATATGTGATAATGTCGTAATTGCATTCCCATAGTGTGTTGCTTGAGCCTCGCATAATGATGTGTAATTTTTACTCGAACTTACTACCAAACAGTAATGCGTTACATGTGGATCCACTGCACTGAAAATAACATTGTTTAAACAATGATTATACTGTAGAGTGGAAAATTTAGATCAATTATTAGGAGAAAGGAATTTCTTACAGGGTAATTAGTTTTTTTGATTTTGAATTAAAAATGTCAAAAGCTTTTAAGGGTGGATACTTTTGAAATGACATCATACTGTGCAGTTAATTTTTTTTGAAAGTAATTTCCTCCAAATATTCTGGCTTCGATATTTCGAGAGCTGAGGTATTTTACCCTTGATTTTAGTTTAACTTCACCTTTTAGTTTTGAAAGAATTATCATACACTCACTTTTTGAGAAACTACCCTAAATTTTTAATTTGAGGCTTAATTTGTTACGCAGGTGGAGCGAATTCCACCTTAAAATTTAAAAAAGAGTAGGAAAAGCCTAAATTAAAAATGGTAAACAAAAGATTTGTTGACATTTCTTCGATTACAAAGTAAATAAACAAGGCTTGTGTAGATATATTTACTTTCAATGATTTAATAATACTTATAGTTGAATTACTTTTTTTATGACGGTATCTTTTATTATTTACACAATATTCATAAACAAAATATAAAACTTGATTTGTCACAACGTACGTGAACCTATACAGATAGATAGAGTAAAGAAGAATAAATAAATAATAAGATTATTTTCTATATGATGAAGTTGAACGTGACTAGATATCATAATAAAAATCAATTTTTTTGAATTAACAAAACATTATATTCAATTATTAAATTCATCATTTATTAAAATTTTTTAAACGTTTTTAATGATATTATATATTTATATGAGTAGAACAACATTTTTATATTATATTAAGGTGATTGGTGAATTCAAAAGAGTTTGTAAACTAATTTCTTATTTTCACTTATATATTTTATCAACAAATGCCCACCATAATATCTCATTATATTCCACTATCTCTTCCTTTTACATCTTTTCACAGGACATCCAGATGGGCTTCTTCTTTCGGCCTCAAAGCTTGCTTCGTCCGTAATATAGTGTCAATTTAACTGTTAATACTCTAAGCCTAAAACCTTTATGTATCAACGTGTTATTTCTTCTAAAGAAATGCTTAATGAGGTTTTAAACGTACCGTCATATAATATTGACTTTGTGAATATTGGAATTCGCAATTAATTCTTCCTTAATGACGTTTCCTACGCAATATCGAGCAAAAACATTTGAACATGCAGATTTAGTTACGAAGGTGCCTCGCCAAGACAGCGGTATAAAAAGAGCGTAGTTAATATCAATTTTTTGTTGATCTTTTACATTAACGACTAGTTTTACTTTAGTCTTTATTTTATAGTGCTTCTGGATAGAAGAATATCTTTGATGCTTTTAATTATGATATTTTTAGTATCGAAATAGACAAAAAGTGAGGGTACGCATGCTAACCAAGCTTCCTTCAAAAACTGTACCTATTGAAAAGATTTACTATGCTGAGAAATCACATTTGCAGCCGAGTTAACTCTTGCCACGCTCTAATGACGACTGTTGACTGTTTATTTCATTACATTTGCAATTAATTACGTTTGTTCTGGTTCTCTTTTGGACTAACGGATTTATAATACTTCATAGTGAACCTTGTGATCGATGGCGTGCCCAAAATATAGTCTCGCGTGCCATTAATGGCACGTGTGTCATTGGTTCGCCATCCCTACTCTAGGCTTTCGATGATAACTAAAAATAGGCCCAAGCCTTATCATTCTTTTTTTCCATTCCAAAAAACGAATCCTGTCAAAGGGATTTGTGGTAGGTACTCGAGTAATAAGCAGAGAAACGAACAGACTGGCGGAGCGACGTTAGGATAGTTTTAACAGATAATAAAATTTGAAATAATTATTCGGTTAAATTAATTATTAATATTGTAAGAAAATTTTCCAAAAAATTAGGTATTCTATTTTATAATGGATACATTTAAAAAAAGTAAAATTCAACCTTAAAATATGTAAGGCATTAATGTTGTTCTTAATATATACCAAAGCCCATTTCTACGAGTTTAATGAATCGACAATTTCTTAATTCGGGGCTGATATGTCGAAAATACAGTAAAATTTCTTATACTTTTAAATAAATCAATATCTTCTTAAGATTGGTTATAAACGATAAAACAATTTTTCCAAGAAAAGTACACAATTTAGGGAAATTTTAGTATGTATTAGAATTAATAGGTAAATAGGTTAATTTAAAAACTAATTTAGTGTGCTTGGTATTTACAAATTGACTAATAGGATCAGATTTCAAATGACCAAATTTTTTTAAATTTCAATTAGTAATTTCACTAATATCTATTAAATTCCATTAATGAGATTTGAAATACAAATGATAAATTTTGATGGAATTTATTTTGAATCAACTATAAATCTATTTAATCCCGGTCCGAAATAGCTAAAATTTTGAATGTAATTTTTGATACCATCGAAGTATACTATCAACCTTAAATAATGGAAATTTTTAATAAAATATTATTATATTATAAAATAAATCTTTACTACTTAGATACTTTAATTATTAATAATAATAATTATTATTAATTTTATTATTGAATTTTATATTAATTTATTGATGATTTTACGATTAGTTTTCTAAGAAAGTAATTACTTTTTTCGTTAAAGTATATATAAATTGCAAAGAATTTCAATTATAATTCTTATAAATAAATTATGATTCTTTGTTTTTTGTGCATTCGTTGGTACTTATACAGGGTGTTCATCGAAAATATTATGTATCATCTACGGTAGTCCTTTAAATACAGCCGAAAGGTAGATGTTTGATGTAAAATAATAATGATAATATAATAATAATACATAACAGAGGTACCGAGAATGGATTCTTAGAATGTTTCGAAGTAAATATAATTTGAATTAATTTTCTATCTTTGTTTTGTAGTTATGAGTTTACGACCACAATTAAACTTTAGAACTTTGGGAAATAACTAGCAGAACAGAAAAACTCATGTTCATTTTTTTCATTGTATTAAATAAATTTCGTTATAATTTTTCGATAAAATCTTCAAAAAAAATATTCGTTCAACTATAATACAGGTTATATAGGAGCTCTTGTTCATAATGCACTAAATTACAGGAGTTATTTTTTTATTTAAATAGGTTCAGTATCTCGTACTGAATTAACTGCACAAAATGCACAAAATCCTTACAATAAAGAGGGGGGAAGCCTTTATTTTAAAGAAAACCATTTTGGGCTATATCTCTATAACCGTACCGTGCACTTTATGTAAAAAAAAAATCGTAAAAACCTTTATTATAGATTAATAACTCCTGTAATTTAATGCATAAAAAAATTCTCGGTGTACTGCCACACGAAACCATGCAATTGAAAAAAAGTAACTTTTTCTGTATGAGCTAATTAATTCGAATTTTCTGAAAACAGATTAAAAAAATATTTTCATTTCGATTCAAAAGAAATAGAAGTGGACAATATGATACATTGCTTTCTCCTGATTCCTGATTTTGTTGACAATAATTTTGTTATTAGATCAATATTTTGTTGGTATTTATGTAACCCATTAGTACAATTTTAAAATGATGACTAAATTTTTTTTCTTTGGTATTTCAGGACAACTTCCATGGATTTATTAAAAAGTATGTAATCGAAAATATTCGCTTTTTATTTCTTTTCAATCCAATGTTGTTTCACTTGTTTAAATTCTTACTTACCTCTGATTCCATTTCACCATTAAACGTCCATTCCGTTGTTGATTTTGAAATCGTATACGAGGTGTTTTGCTAATTAGCGCTTGTGGTCCACCAGGCTCCGTGCTTGTATAAACTTGTACATTACCAGGTTTGTCTAACGCTGTTATATGTATTTTAAATAATCCACGTGGCATATGACTTCCACGCCATGTGGTTAATGTACTGGTATCACCCGAAATGTGTAATGTTTTTGTTGCCATTGAATCATTACTCGGACAATACTGTACTGTCCAGTTTAATTTTGACCCACATGGTGTAACAGTTATGGATAAATAACTGTCAGGAACTATCGACCAGTATTTTAATCTGTAACAAATATTGTGCTTTCATTAGGAGATAGGCAATTATTGAATAATACTAGGGATTTAAATAAAACTTTATAAATACATTTTTTGATTAACAAAGTTTCCGAAAATCACAAAAAATTCCTAGGTCATTGGGCTTTTTATTATTATTTTATCGTTCAAAGTTAGTTGAAACAAGTGAAAACAAACAATTGACTGAGTTAATTGTTGAAATACCATGTATAGTCAGTGTTGATTTCTTTATCACATTACATATACCAACATGTGACACATACATAACTGATAATCAAGTATAGTACATATGTATTATAAAATTTCCGCCCTAATTGTCGCCCTCACGGGTAAACAGTGATGTTTACGAAAAAATGTTTCAAACTAAAGTTGTTTAATTTTTGATAAGGAACATTTTTTACATTTAAACTTTTGTTCTATCTGTAACGGTTTACAAGATTGGTCCTACGGACCCAAGTCCCAATTGACCTATGATGCTCATTTACGAACTTGACCTCACTTTTTACGTCCTAAGCACGCTGTAAAAATATCAGCTTGATATCTCTTTTCGTTTTTGAGTAATCGTGACCACAGACGGACGGACGGACAACCTGAAATGGATTAATTATGTGATTTTATGAACACCTATACCAATTTTTTTTTTGTAGCATCAATATTTTTAGGCGTTACAAACTTGGGACTAAACTTATAATACTATGTATATTTCATATATACATGGTATAAAAATGATTAATCATATAGGTTATTCTATTCAATTGGATATTTCTATATAAAAAAATCTAGGGAGTTTGATAAAAAAACTATCAAAAATATTTAGACAATCTTGTAGTTTATAATAATAATACCATAAAAATATAAGGTTGCCGATGATATAAAAAGAAAATTTTAATTTAATTATGAGTTCATCGAAGATCCATCATTTGATGAATAAAGACGATTATAGTTAGAGTATTAATGATTGAAGAGCGATATCTATATTATCAAATTTATAAGCATCACTTGTACACAATATATTATATATTTTTTTAGTTGTGTATAATTAAAAGCAACGATAAAGACAACAACAATAATTGCTGTCTTTATCGTTACACTAATTGAATTGAAAATGCATTAAAATGTTCAGTATTTAAAGGTTTATTGATAAATAATATAACATGCCGATGAGCACCGAGACTCTACAGAAAATTTTAAACTTCTTTTTAGTTTTGTATTAGTTTATGAAAATTTTTTTTTTGAATTCTGTTTGAGTATAAATTATAACACGCGTAAAAGACAATATATCTATTATTATAATTTTATTTTAAGATATTCAAAATCATAAATAGAATAATTACATACTGATTGTAAAGTTTGATAAAATTTCTAATTTTATAAACAGTTTTATTTGTGTCGTGTTATTAGTTTAAGTTTAAACGTCACCACGTTTTGTTTGTTATCCATATGTCAAGTTGAGTTCATTTCAGAAAAATAAAATTTAAATAGATGTTTCTAGCACACTGATGAATCATATTTTTTTAACAAAATGTTTTGAAAAACGTATGCAGATCATTTTAAAGAAAGCATAGTCCTACAAAAGTTATTGTCTTAAGACGATTAGATAATCTAATAGAACATTAAATGCTCATTGATTAAACAAATCTTGTTACTTGCCTAAAAAGTGCACAGTCATTTTTTGAAGGCATTTCCCTATCAGCATACGATTAGCAAAAACTTGAATTAGAAATTATTTGTAAATGTTTAAAAAAATTCAAATTCAGTGTATACTTTTAAAAGTAATTTTCTATTTACATTTCTAAGTTTCAAATTAAAACCCAAAACGAAATTAGTTTCCAGCAGCCTCAACCATTTGTATATAATAATACATTTGTATATTAAATTCGCTTCCACCATAATTTGGTTTTCAAACGAATTTTCAAAATTTCATTAACTCTGACTATTTCCCCCAGTGGGGGGTGGGGTTGTGAGGAACTTTAACCAGCGTGTCAAGTTGATTTCAAATTTTTACCTATTATAAGTATCTCATCAATATTTTTGGAACCTTAAATACAAGACGAATGCTACAAATGAAAACGACCCCAAAATCCGACATGCACTTTACCTAGGAAACTAAAACTTTTATAATCGATTCAGCTTGTCATGAATTTTGAGAATATGCAAATAAATTTTTACAATCTGTCAATTTGAATTTTTTGTCCAAAATTTATGATTTTCATTCAATAAAATGAGCTGTGAGTTATCAGAAGTTAATGGAGATAATTAAAAGTAAGTAAAAGGAAATTTTATGTTGTCATAATAAATATCTAAATCAAGTCAAATGAAGGTAATTTACGCACATACTTGGTTGACTACTAAATCAGAAGTATTAAAGTCTTTAAACAATAAAACAAGTATTTGACTTCTTAAATTAATACTTTAAATTTTCAGAACTACCAATGCATGAGTTGCAAACAGTATCGTGCGAGAAAAAATAAAAAAATACATTTACAAGAGACTACAAGTCGCACTAAATATTTAAAAAAAATATAGACAGAAAAAAAAGCTCAAAATGATCTTACAAAATTGAACTAGTGCATAATCAGTCATTCAAATCTGAGTAAAAAAGTAAGCGCTACAAGTATAATATACGAAGAAACGGTAAGAACATTCTTCTTATCGGGTGTTCAACGACACCTCTCATTTTCCTTTTTCCAAATGTTTCGAACACTATAAAAAAATATATAAACTTAATGAAGGTACCGCGCCATAAAAAAAAAAAAACAAATATGAAAGCTGGAAATCAAAAACATAAACAAAAAAAAGAAGAATGAATGAGTTTGATGGTAGCCGCATTTGTTGGACAACATTCAGATTATTCTTGGTGACACATCAACGATTGATTCATGGTCGTCCTCTGGACCTCCCATATATTTTTTCCCCCGGTAGGCAGACGACAAAAGTTGACTGCCGTTTCATATTAACATGTGTAGCGTATGTACCTCTATACATATTCAAATATGCAAAACAAAAAATATTATAAGTAGTTATAATAATAAGTCTTTACTTGAGATGGTTATAGCAGCCATACTTATTACCTGACGTTGACGTCATGTATTTTATATAACGAACTAAAAAATTTTTAAATAGCTATATTGTGAAGAAAAAGAATGCATCTATTATTGAGCATTTATTTTGTTATAAATCGTTTGATGTAATATACAACTGTGAATAAATCTATACCTTTTAAAATTCGGGGAACAAAGTGAAACAATTTCAAAGTGGAAATCAAAAATTTCAAAATGAGTACAAATAAAAAATATTGTTTGTTCACAATTTCCCACTTTGAAATTGTTCGTTCGTAATTTGAAGTGGAAAAGGTGGAATCAATCTTTTTTATAATTCATGTTCGAACTAAATCAATATTTAATTCTAGAACATAGCCATTTAATACATTTTATTCCATTAAACTCTCACTTTTTTCACACAAGGTCTTGGTGACATTTCGAACAGTAGAATTTAATAAAAACAAGGCATTGAATTGCTTCGGCGAATTGAATCATAAATAATAAATATTTTATAATTGAAATATTTATTGGCTTCAATTTTAGTAAGTGCAATTTACAAAATTTATAAAACCACCCACCAATTTTTCGGGTATGGAGCCCAAAACTTGCACTCAAAACATATCTAAGAACACTCTCCATTAAATTATCTTTTTCCTTATGCCTTTTCCAAGCTGAGCCGATTTTGAAGATCATTTTTTAGTTTTTGGGTACGGAACCCTAAATTTGCACTTAAAATATAGCTAAGAACACTCCCCATTAAATTACTTTCCGAACGAAACCAAAAAAATTAAAATCGGTTCACCCATTTAGGCGCTACGATGCCACGGATAGACAGACAGACAGATACACACAAATAGCAGTCAAACTTATAACACCCCTTTTT
The DNA here is from genome assembly GCF_905475395.1 of Chrysoperla carnea. Lineage (NCBI taxonomy): Eukaryota > Metazoa > Arthropoda > Insecta > Neuroptera > Chrysopidae > Chrysoperla > Chrysoperla carnea. The sequence continues at coordinate 35,923,737 of NC_058341.1, forward strand.
TGTAGAACGGGGGTTAAAAACAGTTGTTATTGTGCAAAAATCCAAGTTTATAATATCAATTAATTGATTTACTTATTCCTCATTTGGAGCGCACTGCGAAATTCCGTACGGGTCGACTAGTGTGATATATTTTAATAACAAAGATCAGGAAATCAGTTTAAGTTTAAATTTACATAAAAATATGTGTCGTGTCATAAATCTCACACATTTACATCAATTTATTATTCTCTTATTTGGAATATTTTAATTTTTTGTTTGTTTTTACGTTTATTTAATTTATCTATAAATACATAATTGATATATATGGGGTTGTTGAGTAAGATGTTACCACGTATATGGAAGACATTTTGTCCAAAAAGATGTTACTTCTTAAATAGGAGAGACACTTTGTCCAAAAAGATGCTACTACTTAAACCAGTGTTTCTCAAAGTGATCTCCTTGTGGGCGCCAATGCCTCCTACTTTCGAGATAGAATCTTATTGAACAACTTTGTATAGACCTATCGTTTTATTATGGTATGTCATTTTAATTTTGCCAAAAAACACTTTTCTTGATAGAAAACAATTATTTTTGTAGTTCAACTTCAAGTAAAAACTCTCTGTTTACTGGTACAACGCAATATCACTTAAATGACTACCACGGCTGCGGTTACAGTATTCTTTTAAAGAATTGTTGAATTAATTTGCCACACATTGGTTGTTCTATTTCGCGAATAACAGTTCCAATATTATCCTTGAAAACTTCAATTGTTGTAGGATTATTGGCGTAGGAAATGTTCGCCAATTTTGTAGTGATTTTTTCACTGTTTCTGTTCTTTGTTATCTTGTTTGTATATCGTAGGTTTCATTTTCGTAAATCGAATAGTTTTTACTTCATAACTTATTTAAGAAACAACATAGAAACTCCGCCATATTCTTATGTGATTTTGATCCAAAGAAAACAAAAAGTGGGTAAATGAGTGTGTTTTCCTTCAAAATTAGTCTTTTAAGTCTTTTCAAACAATTTATAACTTGCAAGCACTTTGTGGTAATTTAAATTTTATGAAGTGTAAAAAAACATGTTTAGCTTGTTGGTCGCTCTTTTAGCTCACCTGGTTAAGGCGTAACCAATTCCTGCCGCGGTATGCTTAGGGTAGCGGGCTGGTGTAGTGCATGGTATATGCATGATGGAGGTGCACTCAGCCTCTGAAATTGAGCTGAAGAGCTGATAAATGAAATTATCAGCGGAAAGGTGGTAAAACACATATATGGTATCACAATGGGTCTCTAGCCTAAGTGTGTCCTTCGTGGACAGCCAATATCATAAAATATATTCGTATTCTTTTTGTAGTGCGTAATAACAGTTGTAATAATAATAATTATATATGTTAAGACATTATTATGAAATAACGACTTTACGGTACAAATAATATGTTTTTAACACACATCGTTATGACTTTGCAAAACAATCATATGTGTATTACAAAGCCAAGGCCGTAACATAAGGGAGTGTTGCAAGTTTTGAGTGTTCCGTTTCCAATTTTCTTTTTCTAATACGAAAATAATTAAATAACCGATACAATTAATGGATTATGTGTGGCAATGATATACCTACAATAAAAGCGAGGATGTTCATCTAAGTGCGAAATCTATAAAAGGGTTTTAAAAGTTGCTGATTTTGAATTTATGATCAAATTGATTCAATTTCCACTCCCTACCCTTTTTGACCTTACATAAGTAGACCCACGAAATAAAAAGTACCATTATTTTAAAAATTGGAGCATTTTTAAGGCAAAGTAGATAAGTATAATTTATTTAAGGGGTCTACTTATATATAAGTTTAAAAAGGCGATTGGGGTGAAAATTGAATCAATTTGATCATAAATTCGAGATCAGTGACTTTAAAAATTCCCTTACATGCCTTCAATTTTCAAAAACATGGTATTTTTTATTTAGGAGGTCTACTTTTGTGGGCTAAAAGAAGAAATTATGCATTTTTAATGAAAATTCAAGATCAGCGTTTCATTCTGAGAGTCTTTCAGAACCCTGTAAACGGGCGAGGTCCATATAGAATAAAAATATCTTAAATTTCGGGTTACTTTAGCATTTTGACTTGTTTAAATTGACTTTTAAGATTATTTTATTCTATCTGATTTATTGATCCCCATATGGCGGGGGTTAAAATTAAAAAGTTCCGCTTTAAACTATATAGACTTTTTTTGGATAATTTTCTGAGGCCAATGCAAAAAACTGCAAATCAATAACCCAGAAAATAATGTTTTCCTAAGAATCAATAAATTCTATGTTCATTTATCGTACTGGCTAAAAGGTCTTTAATTTTTAAGATGCCGATTTTCTATTTATTTAACTTGTAAGACAGACTTATCTACAAATACTTCTCCTAGAATTGTAAAAAACTTTTATATAAATTGAATCTACCGTACCTGAAATTAAACCTTTGTATAAAACTGTACAATAACAGAAAATAAAAATAAAAAACTAATAAAAAAAAACACGAAATTAATAACAAAATTAAAAAGAAAACACAACCGTTTAGTAAGCGGTTGTTATTCGTTTTCTCTTTGACGTTTTATTAACGCCCGCGATCCATTAATATTACTACAGTGCAACCTCGATATAACGAATCTGAAGGGAACCAGTAAATATTCGTTATATCAAGTAATTCGTTAAACTGAGGTTTGTTATATTGAGGTTAAGTTGGTCTAAAATTCGTTATAAAGAGGAAAAAAGTGTCGGAACCTCTCGCGACATGAATTACATACTATGGAGTATACTAACTGTCATATATTGGTGGGACTTTATACGTTATATAAAGGTTTTGAATTGACGAATTTCGTTATATAGAGGTATTTAAATTTTTTATGTAGTTGAAAATTCGTTATATAGAGGCTGTTCGCAAAAAATATTCGTAATGTAGAGGTATATTTTATATTGACTCTTATGGACAATTCAAGGGGATTGCGAAAAATTCGTTAAATCGAGGAATTCGTTATATTGAGGTTCGTTATATTAAGGTTGCACTGTATACATAACAAAATTTATGTATATGATTCGAATACTGGTTTAAAAAATTGCATTCTTACTATGTAGGTATATTAAAATGGTAATAAATAATGGTATTGATTTTATTTGGCGTCAGAAAAATATGTGTTAAAAAAATATTCATGTCAATATTTTAATAATAATAATATTATTATAACAAATACTTCACACGGTAGTTGGGAACACCGACCGATTTTTAAAATTAGCTTTTGCTTTTTATTAGTAATTCTCATACATAGGATGTCGATCATTCTGTGACAATCACAGTTAGTGATTATCTCTGGAAAATTAACTCAAACGAACACTGTAGTTTCTAGTGTAGCGAAAATGAAAAATTTGTATAGACGCTTTCAAAAAATGCTTTTATTCTTCGAACACACATTTAAACGCTTAAAAATTTACTACAAAATTTAATCACTCGAGTGCTTTGAATCATCGTATATACAAGTGAAATCTACAAAATTTACGAAAATTCCTACAAATTTTTCTGATACGGAAACCTAAGCTTGCACTTGACACATATTTAAGTGCAATCACCATTAAATTACCTTTCAAACGAAACAAAAAATATAAAAATCGGTTCATTCGATCAGGCGCTACGATGCTACAGACAGACAGACACACACACATAGCGGCAAACTTATAACATCCTTTTTTTGGTTCGGGGGTAAAAAACACACTGAGTTTGAAGTTGAAATGTTTTGAGAAGTTTTTCCATTCGATGTAGTATCATGTAGGACTTCATTGATTATTGAATATAATTCTGAGAATTTCTTGTTAAATAAGCCAAAGAATATAAACATTTCACTTACGGAAAAGCTGGGTTTTTGCATTAATCTTCTATTTATGGTTTTAAATTATATTTCATTGAACGTTTAATTGTAAATATTCAACACTCAGTGAAGTATGCACCTCTTAACGGTACAGGCAAGAGAAATTTTTTATATTTGAAATTTTGTATCTATCTCTGACGGTTTACAAAAGGAAATTTTGCGAAAAATCGTATAACTTGAAAAAATAGAAAGCTGTATCTCCGAAATTATCGATCCTATTATAACCTTGCTCAAATTGTTGCAAATTTAATCTTCTTTAAAAATAAATATTACAGTTTACTACAGTTTTTGATGAAAAACCAGTTCTTTCAGGTCAAAATCGGTAAAAACTGAAATAAGGTCAAAATTTTCGACGTATTTCTTATTTTTCGGCATGATCCGGTTATTTGCCTAGGTCGAAAACTTGGATTTAACATTACCTTTACATTGCAAGCAACAAATCAAAAAACAGAATAACCTGATTTGACGCAAGGTTCTCCCCCTTTTCATGTATAATTTGACTGAATTAGTTCAGTACATTTAAAAAAAGGCATACTCATGGACATTCCACAATTTTGATCTGAAGAGGGACAATAAAAGCGCTGTTGTCAATAAATATTGCAAAATATTCTGTGAGGGAATAATTGACTTATCTGTTCAGTACATGTAACGGAGACATACTCATAGGCATACCTTAAATTTGATCTGAAGGAAGCAAAATTTCAAAAGTACGATAGTTCTTAGGCGTAGTCAACTAATTAATTAGCTAAATGTGTGGGATTTACAGGTTCAAGGTGCGGCATCTTACCACCCAAGACAACTAAAGAATCGCATTCTCTACAATCACTTCTTAAAATTCTTAACATACACACAATTAAAGTTTGGAATGTTTAATTTTCACAACAAGCTAATAAAACTCACCTTCTGCAAAAAAAGTTTATAATTACTAATTTAAGTAAACTGTTACGGTAAAAATTTACTGAATTCTATAGTCTATAGAAAAAATATTTCACAAATTATTACATTTTAAGTTGAAAAACAAGAAGTGACTTTTTTTACTTAAGATACCTTTATACAAGAACAGAAAAAAAAATTTGATGAGCTTCTTGGTGGTCGCAAACGAATTTTATTAAATTGGTTTTCTGTATAGAGTACTATATTAGTTGATTTATATAGTTTTTTTTTGTAAGTAAAAAAGAAAGTTTATGTGGTTTTAACTTTTAACGAAAATTATAATTTTATATTTTTATTGTTCATCGACAAGAGAATGCTAATTTGTATTTATTGTTAATCAATAAACGAATGTAATTTATGTCAATCATTGCGAAATTTTTCTTTAAATTAAAAATTAAATTAAATTAATTATTTCCTTAAAATTAAATTAATTAGTTGGTATATCCATAACTGCTGTTCCAGTATGAAATAAATATCTTGTTTTTGCAAAAAAGTAACAAATTTCTGCCGTTCTTAAAAGTTACTTCCCGGTGCCAACACCAATTCACATTCTTTCAGCAAACTTCCAATCAAGTATATGTATGCCAATCTTTTTAATACCATTTTTGATTAAAGACAATTTATTGGCTATATTACATTTTGGTGGTTTGGAATTGAATATTATGGAAGTTCCAAATTGGAGAAATCAATATTTACTGCGACATATATAAGATTACTTTGACGTTGAGTTATCGAGAAGGATAATTCGGATACGAAATCTAGGGTGAAAAAAATAAAAGAGCATTTTTTATGATACTAATTTCGATTAGTTAACATATTGGTGAAGTTACCTCATCAAGTATGAACAGATAAGTCAATATAAATAGTTACACCGATCTGTTAGACAATTGAAATTGCTATCAGAAGAAATATTATTTTATAACGAAAATAACGGTATAAGCTTGCCTGAATGAAACCCATTATGGAAAAAGTAATTAAAATTAATTTAATTAAAAATAGCCATGACCACTTTTTGGTAGAAAAAATATGACAGGCATGTTTAAAAATCAATAAAATTTAAAAAAATATGTCTTAATTGGTTATCAGATGGGTGAAGATCGACCTTACCCCGTCTCTTGTACTAAAAGAAGCAATTATTTATCTAGTCCAAATTTAGACAGCCGTGCAATACTTTCGTATTCACAGACAGATGATGATTCAAAGTTTAGATTAATTCTCCATTTCTTAAATAAAACAATTAAAATACAAATAAGCATCTTTAAATGTCAATATTATCCTCAATTGATTATGTTAAAAAGTATATTAAACACATGTATATACGATTTAATTTAGTTCATTATTATCATAAATACAGGGTGCTTAGGTAATATATTTGTAATATGAATATTTTTATTTTGTTTATTGTTAGGTTTATACACTCATGCAAATTGCACGAATCGATTTATCCATGTAAATTTGTGTAATGAATTGAACTTTCGTACAAAGTTTACATGTTCAAGTAGTTTGCATAATGTTTCTGTAGATAGTAAGTTTCAATATATATAGTTTAATGAAATGCCGAAAAAATTTTTTTTCTTTTCTTGGTATTTTGATTTTTTGTAAGACGCACAAAATAGATTGCTAATGATTCTATAACAAGGCAGATGTTAAAACCATAATTACTGCGCAGTTAGAACATATAAGGCGCTTATCTCGTCAAAGGTCAAGCAACTTCTTATCCGTGGACTTCCTCAACAGTCCAGTATCATAATTAAGTTGAAAGTGGTAAACTTAGCAAGTTATGGTAAAAAAACCTTAAGTTGTGTAACTGATCGTTTAGATTATGGAAGATTATTGGCCAAAAAAGAAAATTCAGCAATTTCTAGTTCACTTTGTTCATCTGTAAACTTCATGCTTTCCTTCACATGCAACAATTTACTTACGACAAATTATAAGATCATAAATGAAATAAGCTTAGTATAAAATCATAAATGAAATAGGATAAATTTATATGAGGTTTAAAATTTAGATTTAGCTTTCGAACAAGTTTTTCGATGTAGAGAATGTTTATGCCCTCTTGAAATATAGTTAATATCCAGCAATTTAAAATCTACAAAAACTTGGTCTTCATGTAAAAGTTAGAAAATTTAGCAATGTTCTATTTTTAATAATATTGTAACATGCACAAATTACACAACACTCTGTATATATTTAAGTAGATTTTTAAAACAACCATTTTTGTAAACCAATTCAACTTGATTGTAGCAAAACCTAGTCCAACAAACAGGGGCCCCTTTTTTTTGATATTCGGTGGGGTCGTGTCAATCAGATTGATTGATCATGATTGACAATAAATATCGGTAAACATTCTTTATTCATTATTGCATATTTGGAGACTTGGAATTATTGTCTCATCCAATTTTTTAATATCTATTAAGAACATTTTGTTTTCTGGACATGGATAAGTTTCTGTTATAGTACCTCAATTTTTTGTATGTCTTAAAATTTAATAAGAAGAAGTTTTTAATAACTTACAGAAGTTTTTCAATTTCTTCGTAATTGATGATTTGTATACAAAAAATTTATTCGTTTAATCATATTCAAGTAGATTTCATCATCGATAGGGTCAATCGAGACAATTGTCTCCTTCAAAAATTAATTTAGTAAACTATTTTAAGTAATTTACAAATAACTGGGCTGTACCTAGTCATCCCTATCCCTAAATCGTATAAATGTGAAAGTAAGGTTGTTTGTTTGTTTGCAATTCTTTGTTCCGATTTCGCGCTAAAATTAGAGAATTAATATGAATAAAACTTGACAATAATACAGCTCATACATCAGAATAACACATGAGCTATAATTTATAAAGATTTAAAAAAACAATTTTTAATTTAATTTATTTTTTTGTCATTTTATAAATCAGGATGAAGGACATACGATTTATGGACATCTGCTCAAAAAAGGTTACCAGACATACTTTCTACATTTAAACAAAATATGAACTTTTACCTATGTAAAATAATAGAAGAAGGTTTCGCCTCAAATGCCTGAAATTTCAATTATTCACCACGGAACTTCCGTTTCAATTGAAGTGACTTCAATTTTCAATCAAGTTTAGTTTTGAAATCATTAACAAAGCGCAAGGGCAAATATTGCGAGTAGCAGGATTGCATTTGGTAAAATTATGCTTTGATTATTTGACATAATAAGGAACCAAAATACTTTCAAGTCATTTTTGACGGTTTAATGAGTAACAAAAATTAGATTCGAGTATTTTTCGAAATAGAACCAACAGCACTCACCAATTTTGCTTTTTGGGCAGGAAATTAATATCACTGATGTTATTGATAATGATTTTTTTATTAAGTAATACTTTTACAGATATACCCTTTTACTTGGATTTTAATGCTTTTAAAAATTTCAGTTTTGATTCTCAGTAATTCTTTGTAATTTGATTTTGCTACTATTAATAACGTTTTAATTACGAAATTCTGTTCATAACTCTAGTCTATATTTCGTTACCGTCTGCCAAATTTAACAAACTATTCTTTATAAATATCTAAAACCATAAAATCGTATAGACACAAAAATTGTAGTAAGTTTTATTTTTAAACTCCCTGAAAAAAGGGTGTAGATGAAATGTCAAAATAATTGAGCAATAATCTCAATAAATCGTGTTTATAATGACTTTACTTACAATACTTAAACACAAAAATAGCTATTACTATCTGAACTATTTCACTTCTAATAAATTTAATATGTCTGGGAAGTGTTTATTTGTTTTATATTCTAATTGCCATATCTTTTAAATCAGTGTCTGTAATCTCTAAGTCGTAAGTAATGGTCTTAGTATGGATTAGTTTTTAATAGACGTAAAAAATAAGTAGGTATATGTGTTTATTGGCTACGTGAAGCAAAAATAGCCATACATCCTCATTTATCTTAAAAAAAGTATTATCCACTCTCAGCTAAATTCTATCGATTTTTAAATTGTACGATTCTTTCGTTTGCGCAGTCTATTTAATGGAAATGTTTTTATAGGTAAATTAACATATTTCTAAAATCGTGTTTTTGAAGTGAAAACTATTATGTATAATTGGTAATATTTTATAATGTAAAAACTAATGGTTTCGGGTTAGCAACATGCTATGAATATAGATACAGATATAACACCGTGACCTACGAAACTAGAAAAAAAATTCCCATCGAAAAAAACGACACCTATGTGATAATAATTAAAGCTGTACAATTAACTATTATGAAGTGATTCTGATCTTTGGTAACTTCTGATAACTGTTTGTAGATGGTGTTTGATATAAAAATTTGAAAACATGACTAATTTTATGTTAATACGTTAATAATTTCAATTTACAAACTACGTACGAAAAATTTGAAACAATTATAAAGGTACATTCTATAAAGCATGTTAAGTGCGAACCGGTAGAAATTGGCAAACCATTGAAGATAGAAACTTGAATTTTTTTAACAGATTTCTATAGGATATACAGTATAAAAGATTTTCTTACAAATGTTTCTTTCTATTCATGAACAATCAAATTTTAATATGGACAATCAAATATACCCAAGTATAGGGCTATCAAATAATAGAGCATGACATCTACATTGCAAAAATTGTTACCCCGACGCAAGGAGATATGGGGGGAAAGAATGGCACCAAATATAAGGGGATGATGTTTATATTAAAACACTGTAAGTTACATGAAAATCAGATCAGAAGTTTCTCATTTATTATCTCAAAACCTAAGAATAGGAATGCTTTAAAAATGTGTTCATATATATACGTCTTAAATTACGGTGTTTACTGTTGTTTTCCTATAATACAATGAAGTAACCGTTCTTAAACTCGTAACTTTAACATATTTTTCTCGAAAACCAAAAACAGGAATGACTCCAAATTTTTGCTTGGTTTTTCTTATTATTGAAAGAATTTATTTTATTGAAATAATTTATATTAAATTGAATTTTATTCATAATAACCTTAAGGAAAATTTAGAGAATATTCAACAAAAATCATATAAATGATTTATTATAATGTCGGTATTGATAGGTTGCAGGTTGTAAGTATCGTAGAGAGTTGAGACTACCTATAATCTATAATATTATTTCAAATTTATTATTTATAAAATAAAATAATAATAATATTTATAATCATAATAGTTAATTCAACATCTCATAACATAACACAACACAAACAGTCAATAATAAGAAGGCATAAATAAAAGCTATTACATATCTATTGACATTTCTATGAAGTATTCATATAATTCTTTTAACGCAACCTGAGTCAATTTACATGATAACGATGTTAGCTTACATTAAACTTTATTTACACGTTTATAATAACAGTAGCATGAAGCATGAATCCAGAAAAAAAGAGCAATATGACATTTTCATAAATAATTATTAACTTTGTACTAATCATGTTCTAACTTAATAGGCTATTTCTTTGTCTACCGCGGATACAGACAGCACTGTTTATTGATAAAGAATGTTGTTCATCGTGTGATTGCGCTACAAATTTTTTCGATAATTTAATGAAATTTTCCCGGAATATATTGCCCTTCCTATACGATTTTGTACGACATCTTAGAAACTATATTTCCAATTGACCTGACTTTTCAGTTTTTTAGCTCAAAATTTCTCAAGGAAATGATTTTTATCCAAATCAAAGACAAAACAAGCCGTGGGGTAGATCTGGTGCTGCCCTTGAGGCTCACACAAATAACTTCTCTGTATAATAAAGAGTTATAAAAGAAATAAAATAAATAATTCGAGCGGCTCGAAACGACTCGCCTGAATGTTACGAAATTCTTTTCGGATTATATTGCCATTAATACGCTTCGATCGCTAGAAAAAAAATGACCATGAATGTACTATACAAACACACATACTTCCTCCCAAAATTAGTTTTTATGCCTTGTCTTGACCATGAAACATAAAGATATGTTGAAAATTTGGAATTCGAAAATCAGACCTATTAAAATAACTTCCTATACTGGGAAGCTAACAATTTTCTCGAAAAATCGAATCAAAAATCACAGAAAAGTTTTATTTATCAATTTGACGAAACGTGTAAATTATAAACACATGTTAACATGTGAATAAACACTTGATTCTTTTATATAAATGTTGTGTATTTAAGTTGTGTGCGACTACGAATGATTTATATAAAATAAAAATATCAATGTTAAAATCGAAAATTATTTTATCGACTAATTCTAAGAAAATGTATAACTGTGCAATGGTTGGTTGATGTTCGTATAAACATTTTTACAGTATGATTTCTGTAAATATGAGAGATGATATGTCAATGACGGTTCGTTATCATATTTTACTATCTATATGACTTGAATAGATAGATCATGCTTATACTGCACGATATTTTTTCTTGTAATTAATGAAATAATTTTATCCATAAAAAATTCCGTTACCCACATGAGTCTTTATACCATGTATATATGAAATATATCATTGTATATTAAGTTTAGTCCCAAATTTGTAACGCGATTTACCCACAGGATAAGTATGCTGGATCTTAGGGCGGTAAATTTTCGGGAATTCTCGAAGGTGAAGAGATAGTGGTGGAAAAGTTTTGACAAGGGGTTCCCGTAAAGAACACTAAGTACAGACAGATGTTGGCCGAGTTGCGGCAAATCCGTCACTGATAAAAAAAAAAAATTATCTGAACAATTTTGGAACAAACATATTTTTTTTTTGCTGAAAGATAAAAAATTAAGCCCAGAATTGGCTTTCCAGACCGCGAAATGTTTTAATATATCTAAACGAAAACTATCAAAGGCAGAAATACTATCATTAATTATTTTACTGAAAATTTCTAAGGAAAGAATCTGGTCAAAGCTTAAAAGTAGAACAAGCATTGATTAAATATTATTAAAATTAATGATAGTACTGAAAAATTAATGATAGTAGGTACTACTGCCTTTGATAATTCGTTTATAAATATTGAAAGTGTTCGGGATATGGGACGACAATTTATATGAACGTAATATTAATAAAGAAATATTTTCGACAACAGTCCACGCGACAAAATATCCTAAATCAACCGATTCCTTATCCCCAGACAAAACATTTTGAGTCTTGTGGAATTTTTTGAGAATAATACCTATAGTGAAATAAAAGACTAAACATAGGCGATTTGTTTTGCTTGCCGTTTTAATTAATATATGTAGAAATTTAAAACAACCTTTATATTGAGTTACCTTTAAACTTGTAACAAAAAACTGTAAAATGTATTGAATAAGACATGAATAATGTTTTGTGTGATATGGTCATTCTATTGGGAGTAACAAAATATTTTGTGCATTTTTGTATGTTTTGCTTTGTTGAATTACAATAAGGTCCTCACCATAAAAGAGGAATATTATAAGCTTGTTTGTGGCCGTCACGGCTTGGCCGTCATCATCAATTTTTGCAAAGCCACAAATTAATACATAAAATATAAATATTTGTCTATAAATAGAATATAATTCGCCTACTTATAGAATTTTTTAAATAACATTCATAGACACATTATATTATTGATAATGTATATATGAAATATGTATCAAGGTATACTAAGTTTAGTCCCAAGTTTGTAACGCTTTAAAATATTGATGCTACTAACAAAATTTTGATATAGATGTTCATAAAATCATCTAAATAATCCATTTCCGGTTGTCCGCCTGTCTGGCTGTCGTCACGATAACTCAAAAACAAAAAGAGATATCAATTTGAAATTTTTTGTGCTTAGGACGTAAAAAGTGAGGTCGAGTTCGTAAAAGAGCAACATAGGTCCTCATCTTGTAAGCCGTAAGAGATAACAAAAGTTTATTATAAAAAATGTTCCTTATAAAAAAATAAACAACTTTTGTTTGAAACATTTTATATAAACATCACTGTTAAGTAAGAGCGCAAATTATTCGCAAATTTTTTAGTATGTATTTTATGGGAATATCAGTTATGCATGTGTGAAATGAATGTTTGTCTAATGTGACAGTGTAATATACATGGTGTTTCAACCATTAACTCAGTCAATTGTTTGTTTTCACTTGTAATTTTTAAATTTGTTATTTTGCATTTTTAACATATAGATCCTGTATTGAACTGTCTTTAAAGGTATGGATGACAGTGAGGAAAGGCATGGATTTTATTATGTAGCAAGAGTATTTTTTTTAGGATTATTTTGGAAAACTTATGTTCATTAGTTAAAAACGTTTAATTTTTCGAGGTTTTTGTTTCAAAATTTTTCATTAGGATGACTTTTTTGATGAAATGAATGTCATGTGTGTTAAGAAAATAGCATCTCCTCTAAATAGTCATTTTCTCTAAATCTTCAGCATTCGATATTTCGAATACAGACTCAAACAGTTCTAACAGACTCCATTCTGAAAATTTGAAACGGAAGTCTCAAATATTTTCGGTTACTCATTTATTTGGAAACTACGTTAATAGCCATGAATTTAAATTTATTAAAAGCAGTATTTGTTTCACCCTGTAGTTAGTAGTTATATTCTTATTTAGTTAGTGTGATAGTGGTTAGTTTTGCTCATAATTTTGTTTTTTATGTTCCAAAAGAAATAAATTTCACATAATATATACACAATATTTACAATAAAGTCCATCGACATATTTATATACTTCTTTATAAAATGAGTAATATACATCACAACATCATATACCATAAGCACAGCTCATAGCCGTAAATTTGTATATTGTTTATTGTTTGATATTATAAATACATATATAATATATTTAGTGGTGAAGAAAAAATTATCTTATTCCAATTTTTTTACCTGCTTAAAAATGTTCGAACTGTCATCTTGTATACATATAAACAAAACTGTTATGCGAAAGACTTTCAACACCCGGTGGAAAACCAAAGCCCGATCGAAGGTTTTCGTTATTTAAAATCCACTCTCCCTCCAGGTCGTCAATGAATTCCATTTACAGAATTTTGTTACCTTTGCATACTTTGAGTTATTTTAAAAGTCTGTACTATTCTATAAATCTTTCATAAAAAGTAATTTTTTATGTACTCATAACAAATGATGGAAGAAATCGTATTTAAAAAAACTAAAAATTCGATTGATAAACTATAAATTATCACATGGCTATTTTCGAAAAAAGGGACACTTTGAAAGATATTTAGAAAAAATTCAATTTCACACCTTTTTCACCAAAAAAATAATGAATCAACACCCGTAGTTCAAGGAAATCCAAGTCTTTAACATGTTTCTAATTTTCCGAAGTAAAATCCTTCTTTTACTGTATACTTTTGTTATCGTGAAATACTATTATTGAACAACTTGTATAAATTTTTTTAAAGTTATACCTATACATAAGCATGATAATTTATAACTAAATTTATTTAAGAACTTTAGTATTTACTATTTAATCATAATAAAGGATAATTTTAATTAAATTTAACATTCTGGTTTGTCCTTCAAAATCTTTATTTATTTTTATAAAATTTAAATCATTTGTCGATCTTCAAATACAAATTTATTATGAATATTAAATTAGAGAATTGTTCGAAATCAAGATTCGTACGTAAGTGTGCGAGACTTTTCGTTTGACTGCTTGCACCGTTAAGAGATATGTATTTAGTAAAAAACTTTAATAATATTAAATGTGTATGTATAGCCGCAGAAACGATGCAATGATGTTCCAAAAATTTTGACAGTAAGTACCACTTGTTAGAGTGCAGAAAATTTTGTGATCTAAATTGATTAATAAGAAATTAAAAATATGCAATTTGCCAAATTATCCGCATTTTGTAATTGCATTTTAAACCGTAAATATACTAAATTCACAGTTTGGTTAATAGTGATGAAATTGATTTCAAGCTTGTTATTCGTGGGTTTTTGGAGTCGCATAACACGAATGTTGCAACTGAATTGATCTTTGAGGTACCTGGTGCTCAATTCTGTCTTGATATTCGTGTTCAGCGATCCCAAAAACCCCCGAATAACGAATTTGTTTAGATTGTATAACGAATTTTTGAAACCTTCAGGAGCGACAGGAATACCGTTTACCTTAGACATCAGATACCTTGGAGACCAATTCTGATGTTTTGATAAAAATTTGGAATCATTTTCTCCACTATTGATCGAATAAATTTGCTACATTTACGGTTTTATTTAAAATTCAATTATAAATATTATTTATGCAAATTGCATATTTTTAATTTGTCATAAATCAATCGCTCTAGGGAATCGAACTATAACATTAGATAGATATAACACTTATAATGGTATGACACGTTCTTTTTCAAATCCGTTCATTCAAATTCTACTTACTGTCCAAATTTTTCGATTTTTGACCATTTTTAATGTTTTGTTTCCGCGACTATACAATTAACTACTGATTATACTAAAAACAAACTTATAAATATTTAATTGATTAAATAATTGATTTAACTAGTTAGTGTGAGGTCTTAATGTAAAAATAATAAACAATATATTAACACTATTAATTCAGACGCGACACGACGTCTGGCCGTACAATATCTTCACATAGTTACGATTTGATGAACAAATGATCGTGTAAGAATCGTTAAAATTAAAACATCATCTTATTTCGAGATTAAGCTGTAGGGAATATAATTTATCATAATTTTTCCTTAAAAAAGGCTTACTAACAGGTAATTTCTAAGTCTACATTTACTCTAAATTATTTTAATTTGTGGAACTATGTTCTTTATCGCACGATATTTGTTTGCTGGTTGAGAGTAACAACCAAAATAACTACAACAGACACCAAAAATCGATATCTAGGTTATCTAGGAAACTAAAACTTTTTCTATCGATTCAGGTTCCCATAAATTTTGAGAAAATGCAATACTTAAAAAATTGAGTTGTGAAAGTTATCAGAAGTTAAACAAAACAGAGATAATTCAAAGTAACAAGTATTTGACTTCTTGAAACAAGTATTTGTCTTCTAAAATTAATACCTTAAATTTTTTGAAAAGAATGAACGGATTATGAACGGAATATAGTTCCTACCGGGTATCCCACGACATATCTCGATCATTTTAGTTTATTATAATTTTTTTGTAAAATAAATTTTAATACATGAACAAAATTACAATTTGCTTCGTTTAATAATTCAGACATATAAAATAATTGTTTGTTTGTTCAGATACATAAAGATAAGTTTTTATGGTGTAAATAATTAAGAAAATGTGAAAAATACTTTAACCTTATATTTCCGGTTCAAATACTTTACTGAATAATGTAACTTTTTCTTCTAAGAAACAAAATTTATCGAATCATCTTAAACACATAAAAAATATTTTTTGAAAATTCATTATCAATCATAAAAAAATAAGAAATACTAATTAAAAAATAATTTCTTTATTTATTGGCTTTAGCAACCAACAACCAGTGGTGAATTTATTAAAATTGGCATGGAAAATTTATAGGAAAAATTAGTGCGGAACCAAAACTGAATAATCCTATTTGTCCGTTGCAATGGTTTCGATTTGGTCGATTGATTTGTGATATTACAGGAGCTTTTCAATTTTAGATATTTTGAAAATTACTCCAGGTAACGAAAAATTTTGGACTTACTTTTCGTCTTATATTATCAAGTTATAACATTTCACTATGAAAAATATATAATTTTAAATTTGTGTCCTAACTACCGTGCTCATCGTCTGTCATCTGTCGTCTGTCTGACCGTCTGTCATAACGATAACTCAAAAACGAAAAGATATATCAAGCTAAAATTATAGCGTACTGAGGACGTAAAAAATTCGTAAATGAGCAACATAGGTCAATTGGGTCTTTTTTGTAAACCGTTAGAGACAGAACAAAAGTTTAAATGAAAAATGTTCCTTTAAAAAATAAAAAACTTTTGTTTGAAACATTTTTTCGTAAATGTCACTGTTTACCCGTGAGAGCTCAAATTATGCGCAAATTGTATAATATTATATGGGTATATCAGTTATATGTATATGTGTGGCATGTATATATGTGTAATGTGACAGTGTAATCAACACTGTCTCTACATGGTATTTCAACAATTAACTTAGTCAATTATTTGTTTTCACTTGTTTTATTAATAAAAACTTTTCGACAAATCGCATTTTATTCGTAGATAAACATCAAAACTTGTGTCGCGTCATAAATAAAAATTCATTCATTAAATCTATTAAAATAAATTCTTTTATTTACAAAAATAAAAAATTAAAATAACAAAAAAAAAAAAAAAACATTAGGACAAAAATAATATATAAAATTTCAATAAATCACATTAAGAAATGAAACAAGAAAGGCATTATTATAATTTATACTGTTTGTATATAAAATAAAATTGTATATATATATTGTTGGCACCACCACCTGGACGTCCACGTCGTCGATTCTGTATCCATCGTCGGTGAAAGACCGCGCGTCGTTTCTGTATTTAGACAACATGGGTCAACAGGTTAGATTTGTAATGTTTCACATGTATTTAATATATTATAAGACATTGAATGTATTGTTTGTTCACCACTGAATAATTAAATACATTCTTAATCTGGTACACACATTTAGAATTAACGAATTTTAGTTGATGGGGTTTTCTTTTTAAATTTTTATATATATCCAATGTCTGGAATTATTCGAGGTTTCTTTCATATTGAGAATTATGAAATTTATCTTTGGACTATAAGATAATAACTGGTCAAAGGTGCCCCATTTTCTCTCTTTTGTCTTGAATGGGGTTGAAGAAAAGTATATTAATTTTGATGAAAATTAAAAATAATTTCCGAGTTTCCTCGTGTGTAACATATCGACACACTTATTATTTTATTTCCATGACTATAAAATTATATAACGACTGGCATAAGAATTATAATCAGCCAACGGGTTGAAATAGCGACCTAATTTTCTGGGTTTTAAAAGTATTTTAGAAATTCCAATCGAAAGTATGACAACCGTGACAACCATAAAAAATATTGTCACAAGGTCTATCCTCTGTTTAAATATGCTCTCACGGTTTATTTATAGTCAAATGGACCTTGGTGTTTTACACTAACTATTGACCCTACCTTGATTATTGGAGATTTGTTATGCAATATTTCTTTTGTATATAATGCGTAGAATGTTACAGGGAGTGTGAAAGTATATACGGTGATGTATCTGGTGTACATAAGATCATAACAACGTCCTGTACCAATGCTCAATCAACATAGATACGAAGTTGATTGTTACAATTAATTTTTACAGTAATAAGGATAAAAAGAGAATGTTATTATTCAGGCATTAAATTTTTTTGCTGGAACATTAAATTTGAGCCCTTTACACAAGATTGAGATTACGCCGGTTAACAGCCAGTTTCCGTCGTTTTTTGGTAAGTTTCATTCAATTCTTTGATATGCAAATTGATGGTGAAAAACTGGTTTGCATTCGTATTTATAATTCTATAACCTACATAAATGGAAGAAAATAGCCGCTTGTTGTAGGTGTTGACTTTTGCACCATAAAAATAAATAAATATGGTATTTAAAATGTTTATGCATGTACTTAAACCACTTACAAATATATTAATTAATTTTACCTATTAATTTCTTTAGTAAATCAACATACATTCTTATTACTATATAAACTTTAATTCAAAAGTTATTTGATTTTTAATCATTTATATTTAAAATTACAATAAAAATTTAAATTTACAATTATCTATTAATTGATATAATTAAATAGATGTAATAAAATAATAAAATGAGTAAGTATTAAAATATAGTAACAATAATAATAATTCTTATTATTATAATAATAATATCAGGACAATTTATTAGTTTATGAACAATTTATTTTACTATAATCAAGTTTTTTTAGTGATTTTAATAGTCTGTAATGGTCGTATCGAAAAGGAAAAAAGACCTTTTTAAGCTTGAAATGCCTAGTTCTGAAATTTACTTTCATGACTCAAAAAAAAAATTGTGTATATTTTGGAGTTTTTTTAAATTTTTATTTTGGAGTTAACTAGTGACTCAGCTTGAATCTGGTGTATTATTTTCTTCTGTACGCCATTTATCTCTTAAATATCAACTGCCATATAATATAACATTATTAAAAGCAAGGATCTAATACTCATACAGCGAGCGGAGTGTGATATTTGGCAATTGAAATTAACTAGTCCTTAAGTGTTTAAGTTTCGGCATATTAGAGAAGAATAATTTTATTTCACGCTCAATGTTGATTTAAAAAGTTTTAAAATTTTTTTTGGAAAATCTGCAATTAACTTGGAAATATATTGCGAAATATATCAATCTAAGTTATATTTTAGCTCATTATAAATGCTAAAAATCACTGTAAAAAATTGATCAGTTGAACCGCCACTCTCGTAAATTGCAAATTGATTTATTTTCATAAACATTAATTAATAATGACTTTAATATTATATATTCACAGTACTTCAATATTGTTTTATTACCCAATGACCAATACAAATTATTTAATTTACAATATTGTGCTTTTAAGCACAATATATTTTGCTTGAAAAATACTATTACTTTTCTTGAAAACTTGATTGTCTTAGTTGCTTTTTTATGCAGTTTAAGATGGTAAAAAGATAAATTGGAAAAATCGATTCAATTTTTCAATCGATTGTGCGTATTTAAAATCGCACACTTCTCTACCTCATCATATTAAACAAAATTTGATTGACTAGATAATTGATCAGTTGTTTTTTATTGAAATTGAAAATAACACAAAATTGCTAAACACAACAAATATCACCTTGAAATATATGATGTTATTTTTATAACAGTTATTTTATACCAACTGGTTAGATGGCATAATCCAATTAACCATTAATTATTGCTTTTTTAGACAGTTGGACGTGATAAAATATTATTTCCTTTCTAAACAATTTGTTAACTAATGTAGATTATATTTATTAGTTAATTCAAATCAAAAATCATAATCTCACGATCTACTCATTGACTGAGGTTCAATTTCACTACCATTTAGTAATTTCAAAAAATAGTTTATAAAGCTGAAGTTTTTGTAATCTTTAGGTTTGTTATAGAGGCTTTGATATATCCTAAAGATAAAAAAGATTCAATTTGGAATAAAAACAAGTGAAAACAAATAATCGACTGAGTTAATTGTTGAAATACTAATTTACACCTGATTTGCGCCCTCAAGGTGTTTGAAACAAAAATGTTTGAAACAAAAGTTTGTTTATTTTTTTAAAAGGAACAATTTTTATACTTAAAATTTTGTTCTATCTCTAACGGTTTCCAAGAGGGGTTCTAAGAACCCATGACCCAGTTGATCCAGGCTGCTCAGTTACGAACCTGACCTCACTTTTTATGTCCTGAGCACGCTTTAAAAATGTCATCTTGATATCTTTTTTCGTTCTAGAAACGGGCAGACAACCGAAAATACTCTAATTAGATGATTTTATGAACACCTATACCAAAATTTTGTTCGTAGCATCAATATTTTTAAGCGTCGCAAACCTGGGACTGAAAACTTAGTATACCTTGATATATATATTTCATATATGTATAAAAATATTAATAATATGTATTTAGGTTAATAGTGAGACTGATTTGTACAATGCATAATCCCTGGTGCGCACTGATCTATACTTTTTAACTAATTATTGTTTTAATCTAAATATCTACAGCCTTGTTTTAAAATCATAACCATACACAATCAATCTATATTAAAGACGGTATAAATATTTGACGATGAAAATTATTTTTGAACATTTGAAAACAGATTTCGAAAACATACGTCGAGAGAATAGGCCAATGGTAATTTTTTAATTTTTCAAAAAAATACAATATTGGTCAAGAAATTATTGACTATTGAATTGAAATCACTCCAAGTCAAATCCACCACAGCCTATTTGCAACTTATCATATTAAGTTAATATTTTAACATCATTGTACAAATATAAAATTTCCTTATTCATTCCATTGATAAATATTTTTATTGTTATTATAAGCTATCTCATTTTAAGTTATCCCATTTTATCTTATACACTAAAACTTTTTCTTTTTTACTACACTACACGTGTTTATTGTTAGTTAGAACAGTGCCGCAATCTAAAAAAAAAACAATTTAAATTTTAGAATAAGATATTTAATTATTATTAATTAAGATGAGGTGTTCTAAAGATCGTATATATAGTATTCTAACTGATGATTCTTCATTTTAGTTATATTTTCCCTGAATATAAAGACTTATGTACTATATCGAAGGTAAACAAAGAGGGTTGAGAGTGTTTTATTAATCCCTTTTATGACCCTCAGTCCACAATTTTTGTAGTTAAAGAGATATCAGAAACAAGAAATTCATGTTGGGTTGTTCACTAGGTAAATCATACTTCATCACTTCATTCTTATAAAATCAGAAGCTCTTTTCAGAAATTTGGCTAGTATATCCAGCGAAAAACGGTTTTTGAGACATTTTTTGACCTTCAACTTCAGTATATGCTTTTCCAAAACTAGCTAAAGAGTTGAAAATCAATAAGTAGATTGAATTAATATCAATCAGGTTGTGCTTTTTGTTAGTGTACATTTTTCAACACCCCCTGCTCCTTTTTTAGACCACAAAATCCACAGCTCCTCCAAATTGAGCCAGAGGAAAAAAATCAGTATGTAATTTGAACTAGTGCCTAGGATGTGTCTTTTGAGAGTAGAAACTCAATACTGAATCCCTTTTTTAGATAACAAATTCATATTTGACAGCACTTTTGGTTAAAGAATACCATGTTTTCAAAGAATGATAAAAATTCCATCTCAATAAAAAGCATCTAACAATAACTTTAAATGAAGGGCAAATATGACTTTAGTAATGGAATTCTGTTGCTCACAAATTTTTAATATATTATATTTTATGTTGTCAAAAAAACAAATCAATTTTTTCTACGAAAAATATTTTTAATCATAAAATAATATTCGCATCAAATTAATATATTTTAAATGGTCCATAAACATTTAATTTTTTGCACCTTTCACAATTGACGTATACTATTCTACACTACAAGTTTTTTATTCTGACTATCACCCATTTTTAAATGCAAGACCCATAAGAATATTCCCTTAAACGAATTATTCAAAAATCAAATTATTACCGGAGTTACAGCGTATTTACTGGTAACGAAGTTCGAATTGATCGCTCTGGACTACGAGCTTCTGTTGCTTCAAAAAAAGGCAATACAAGTCCGGTTAGCAGAAATACCTTTGTAAGACATTGCATATGAAGTAGAAGAAGGCCCAATTTATGGATCTGGGATCGCTGATTAATTCAATGTTAATAATATTGTTTCCGAGTTATTCTTGCTGGGATTATCTATCAAACTTAAAACGAGTTTTTCTGGAAACCACATTGTTGACATGATATCTCAAGTTCTACTCCACTGATTTCTTTGAAATTTATTGGAAATCTTCTTTATAAATATCTCTATCGTGCGTCTGGTCATTGGATTTAAAAACATTTCAATTTTGAGTATTTAAAGGGTTTTTTTATTTAAGGTCATTATAAAAGTTAGCTTCCCTAGTTTTGGAACATTGGAGTAATCCCATATTCTTTCTCCGTTGTCACGCCTATATAATAACCATTAAAGATAAAATTATTAAGCGTTTATGGACTGCTTTAATTTGTTCTCTATATCACTTCAACACTGCAATTAAGTAACAATTAAATTCTTAAGCTAAACAATTTGTTTGGACAGCTATCTTAATATTAATTACTTTATATATGCCTTAAGATATCATAATTTTACCTTCCACATGTGCGAATTTTTTAACTAGTTAGTCTAGTCAAAAAGTTCAAATTGGTTAAATATAGATATAATGGTAGTAAAAATACGTGTAACAACTCGATGGATTCAAAATCATGTCTAGAAAAATATATCTTAACTTTTTAAGCTCATAAAAAATTGTAAAAATTATAAACAAATAAGTATGAAAAAAAGTATATGGTTTTTCGCCAATATTTCACAAAATATTAATATTTAAGAAATTTAAAAATAGATTCTTAAAGAAGTCTCCCACTCCAAGTATATCTCTATTATTTACAATTATAATTTAACGTTGAAAATTGGCCTTTTTGTGAAATTTTTGAATTGTTGAAATATCAAACAATTGCAGAGCTTGATGAAAAATTAACTTTAAGATAAATTTCCAACGATAATAAATTATTTAAAGTGTTCAAAAAACACCATATTTTTCAAATTTTTTAATTAAAATTTAAAAAAAATTATTTATTGTGACGTACTTATTTTTGTCGCTACTACAACAATCTAAAAATTACACACGAAGATCTATTTTCAGCGTTTAATAAGAATTATAAATATTGGAGCTGGAGTTCTGGATTTGGAAGGTTTTCATTGGAAATTTCCTTCTCCTTTTAGCCGGTGGACGTCTAGAAAATTAATACCCCCATCATAATGAGTATTCAACACAAATATCTGAGTAAAAGAATCAGCAACTCTAAACCTAAGCTAACCTAACCTAACCTTACCTAACTTAACCTAACCTAACCTAACGTTACCTATAGCTTCGGTATATGTCTGCTTATCTTGTATACCGTAAAAACATTAATCATTAATAAAGTTGACTTTAAAAAAAAAAAATTATAATGATTTATTTGCATAAGAATTAAATTTTTAATCATATTTATGTAATATATCACGTTTAAAAAAAATGTATTTTATTATTTTAATCGGTCATAAAATGTTAATTTAACTATAAACTTCTTAACAGAACAATAACGCTTATTTTAATTATAAAGGTATAATTCTGAAATTATTCAGTGCCACAATGTTCAGCTGGACAGAAAAATAATACTACTTTTTATTTTACTAGGCCAAAATTGTGCAAAAAACTGCACAATTTTCCAACTAAAATGGAACTACTTTTAAATAGCTCTAAGTTTAACCATTTCTAGTAGAGCATTGTAAAGACCTTTAAGCAATATTCTGTATACTGAATATTACTGTTCGATTTTTTAATTTTTTGTAACATTCCGTGATATAAGTAGAGTTGGCAACCCTATTTCTGCATCTAAAAAAATAAACTCTTTTATTTTTATGTTTAAAATATTGAATAATAAATATAAAAATTGTCCGATTCTCTGAAAATTACCTTTTGTCTGCTATTTTTTCTGTAAAGATCGGCACCTGTTCCAAGATAGATGTAAAAAGTAAATAAACATTTCTAATAAAGTTATTATTTCATTTTGCATAACAAGTTTATACATATAAATAATATGAATGCACTGACTATATTTTACTTATATATTCCATA
The DNA here is from genome assembly GCF_905475395.1 of Chrysoperla carnea. Taxonomy (NCBI): domain Eukaryota; kingdom Metazoa; phylum Arthropoda; class Insecta; order Neuroptera; family Chrysopidae; genus Chrysoperla; species Chrysoperla carnea. The sequence continues at coordinate 35,947,802 of NC_058341.1, forward strand.
CCAAACAATTGGCAATAACAAAAATACAAGCAGCAGGATAAAAAGTACCAAATCAATAATCCTATAAAATAACTAGACGATGCCCGTCTGTTTCGCTCGAAAAATCCAAATTTCAAATGGGACATACAAGTATCACTACTCAATGTTTCTCTTCGTCCATTTGACCCTTCGTCCTCGAGACACTCTTAAAGACTTTAATGGTATCTTATGCATGGTGTTAACACCCCCAAAGAAGTACGCAGAGCTGAAAAAATCATTTCTTTTCTTTTCTTTCTTTTTTAAAATTTAAAAGTTCACAATATAGTACCTACGTTATTTTAAATTTCCTTACAAATGCAACTCTTCAATTGTGTCTCAAGTTCTTAACAAATAATTATGATAAAACAATTTTTTTTTAGTTTTATTTGCATTACTTTTTTGTATTTTATACATTTTCTGGGGTTTTTGTAATTAAAGTTTATATAGGCATAAACAGTCTCCCATGAACCGGCGATCGGAGAAATATATCTACAATCGAAACGTACGATGCAATAAATAACGTTCGGAATTTCGTTTCGGTACCACCAAATAATAAATGAAAATGTTTAGCTTCGAGATAAACGGTATAAGAATTAAATGGTAAAGGATCAGTTAGTATTTACAGTGTGTCAATAGAGGCTGTCAAATTAGCAAAAATCGATGCATGTATTACATTAAACGGCAGAAAACAATTCTTGGGCTACCGAAAGCACAATTAAAATAAAAATAAAGGAATGAATGGTATAAGAGTCGAATCACACCAAGGCAAACATTAATGGCTAAGAGTTTGCGCCAGACGAACATAAAATCAATTATCAAAATCAATATTGCAGGATCTCTGCAGATTTTGTCATGAAGAGAAGGAAACTGGAATATAAATTTTGCGTGAATGTGAAAAACTCTCTCCCACACGACACAATGGCTGAGGATGGACTGACGCCAGGGAATATCCAAGAATTGTCGTTAGGGACTATCCAAGAATTTATTAAAGCTATATAGGGTTTCTGGGACATCTTTGAAACAAATGAGTTACAATAGATTAAACTTGCCGCTGTACAAAAGTTCTGACTTACTCTGAACTCGAATAAAATATTATCTTTACTCAATTGGAATCAAAACAGCCGAATCTTTTTCGTTAAGGTTATCTGGCTTAATTAAATAGTATTTTTTATTTACAAAAAAGAAAATTATTATGTTATTTCCTGTCATATTTAAAAAAAATATGGTTATTTTATTAAAATTTAAAATAAATATTTATTAAATTTGATTTTTGTTGTTGATGATATTTTATTTCCTCTGTATTAAGATATTTTTTAAATCTAAAATCATTCACGACCATAAAAATAATATTTAATTGCATTTACCGTAAGCCAGAGGGCGGCTTCAACCTTTAAATAAAATATCAAAGGTTTAAGTACGTTTATTTAAGTTTAATGTTAATTTTGTTAATTCATTTGGTTCAAAATCGATTATAAAAGGGGCTTTATATTTCATGGTGCGTCGTGCGAAATTTTAACGCATTATTAAAACTACATGAAATTTTGCTGATTGAGCTATAGAAACGGCTCTCTTTGCTCAGTTTGTGCAACTGAAAAATACTTCCATCCGTCTTCAATGCCTATTATCCACACTTGAAAACCATTTAAATATGCAGAAAATCAAAACTATCTCAAGAAGAATCAGTTCAACATGCTCACTAGGAAGTGAGCATACTCTTAACGATTTTTTTCAAATACGAAATACAAAAAGAGCTGAATTCCGAATGTAACGTTCTTTTCCAGGCAAAAATAAGATAAACTTTATTTAAAAGAAGACCGTGCGGCTTATGTGGCCTTACTGCGGACGAACATTACAAAATATCCAAGCACCAGTTCGAAAATGATATCCATCTATAAAAAGACCGATCTTATTGCCAACTTTGTATTGCTAGTTTAAGTATCTGATAAACAAATTTTCAATCTATATATTTTTTGAAAATAAATTATTTAATAATAAAATATAGGTAAAAATTTACAATTAAAAATTATTCTAATTTAAAGATACACATTTAACAAATGAATATTGCACGTGTCAAACATTTATTTTCAGCATCCATTTGCATAAAAGGTCAAAAAATGATTTATTTTATATTTAAAATCTGATACTTAGTTATAGCAAGTACTTTGGAATGCAATTACGTAGAAAGTTCTAATCTCATAATTTAAAACACAATTTAAAAAATAAAATTATTTTAATTTTTTTTGGTGGAAGCGTCGGGAACATTCAATTTTACAATAAACGGATATGTTCAATCCCCTTATCTGCACTTCCACCAACATGATGTTTCGTATACTAATGTAGTACAAAGTTGATGACTTTTCAAAGCCTGAATTTTTATTATGCTAACCATCATGTCGATTAAATCAGCCTTGAAATAAAAAGAAAAGTTCATCGATTTGACCGCTTATATGTAATGTGTAAATAGGAGTTATATAATGTTTTTTTTTTTTGCTATATTCGTGTCTATAAAGTGGGTTTGCAGACTTTTTTCAAGGCATCACTACACAATTACACATATTTATAAGATTACAAATATTTATAAGACATATCAACCAAAAATCTCCAAACATTTTATAGACTTTTACTTACAATGATTTTTTAAATCCAAAACAATTCTTCCATACTACTTATTCCATTATGAATGTATCAGAAAATAAGTATATATTTATCAATCGTTTAAAGTATAATAGTTTAATATATAGGTTGGCTTAGACAAAAAGTTATAAATTAAACAAAAATTCCTTCAAATTTGTGTTATGAAACCGAACGCGCATTTACAAAATTTTGTGTACTTTTATATAAGTCAATGTTCCTCATACATAATGTTTTTAATTGCGTCTACCGTATAATATATGAAGGCACTTTAATGTTTTATCGCACTTTACGTATTTATATTTAAACAAACAGAAAGAAACGAAAAATTCACAGTAACTGAAAATTAAATCCGTATCCGCTAGATATACGGTTTAGGCCGTTGCCTTTCTGCCACTTCTTTTAAAACAGTAGTGACAAAGAGGTTGTTATAACAAGAGTAGCGGTCTACTACCGGCTACTATGTAATTTTTTCGCCTTTTTCTATTTATTTGATAATTTGTTTGATCAATATTAGAAAATGTGAAATACTTGTGTGCGTTTTTATTCATAGAATGATTTTTTACCAAAAATATAAGTAATTGACTCTTCAACCTTCTTTGTATAGGTAATACTTTAGTAAAGTATAGTAAAGTTTATTATACTTTTCACAGGTATACCAAATCGTGCAAAAGTTAAAAACAGGCAAAAATGCATTTTTATGATTTATTACCTATACAAAAAAGGTTTGAGAGTCTATTACTTATAAGACCATCAAAAAAGAACTTTTAGTAGTTATTGCAAAACATAATATAGTGGCCCTGAATTTCAATTTTCAATCATTTTCTGTAATACTGCCTTCTTTTTGAGATAAAAGGGAGACTCAAACTTCCCTATACTTGAAAAATATCACTATTATCTCATAAAAAACAATATAATTAGAACTTACATTTTAGTTTCACCTTTTTCCAAGAATGTGGATGTTTGATGATCACTACGTAAATAATTGTCCATATTATGATCCATTGAATGATGAGCACTACTTACTATTAATATACTTAGTAATATTAATAATGTTAAATGCACCCTGTAAAAAATTAAAATTATTTTATTATAATGTGTAACACTTTTTTTATAATTCATATAATTAATTAATTAATTAATTAATAAAGGAGAAAAGGTTATCTACAAGGTACTGGAATATCCACCTATTGTAATGGTTTATTATTATTACTATTTTCTACTGGAAAATCTTGTAAAAAACAAGTGAAAATTAGTTAGTTGTTGTAGCCTTATTAGCTCAGTTGGTTACGGCGTTAGGGTAGCGGGTTCGATTCCCGCCGTCGTTGCAGAGTTGCATATCATTCTTTGTATTATTTTATATAAAATAGATAGTTAAAAGAGGTACCGCCGGTCTTCGGACAAAGATATGCTAAAAACGAATAATTTATCGAAAAGTCTATTTTACTTTTTTAAATTTATTTTTATTACTCTTTATTATACCGTGAAGTTATTCTTCTGGATCTCAGAAATCGCTCCAAACCCACCCCTAGGCTTGCTATCAATTTTTTGAACCATGAGAATGACTTTTTGAATTTGAATTTTTTTTAAGCCGAATACTTCGGTTTTAAAGAATTTTTGAGCTGGCAACCTTAAAATGTCTAAAGGAAAAAATTTCAAACGTCTAAAAGTGAGAAAACTTAATATAAAAATTTCGTTACATTCATACATCGAGAATGTCGAAATTAAATGTTAACAAAGTGTGTTGTCTTAGTTTTACTGACTGCCTCAAATTTCAGTTTTAATTTTTTCCAATTAAATACCGTATTTAAAATTGAGAAGCTAGGTCTACGCACAGCGCTTTTGTGAAGAAGTGTTGTCTTAGCGGGGACAAGTGTCTTCATTAGTATTTTCTTCATTGAAAGTGTTGTTGAGAAGAGATAAGTGTAAACAAAGCAGGTAAAGGCTTTAGTACGGTACTCTTTGATTTTTAAAGTTGAATTTGCCCAGCGGTTTTTTGTTTAGTATTTATTATGATTGTTATTCATCATGAAACTTGATGGGAGGATTTATTGCGTGTCAACACGTTTTATAACTGTGTAAAGCTCTTTTTAAAGCTCTTAGATGACTTCGTTTAAATTATATTTGTGTACATATAAGATTATGATACGAAAAAACAAAACGACTTGAATCGCACACCATTGGGTATTACTAAAATAATAATAAACCTTATTGATTTTATTTTAAGACACCGAAAATAGAATTATTTACCCAGTACAGATTGAACATAATTTTACCAACCAAGTATGTCAAATAAATGGAACCTATACTTCAAAGATAGAAATACTTCTATTGAGAATCCACAATTTTAATACTTTCGGAAGGAAATTAGAAATATGATTTTTAGAATACTTTATAAATGGAAACTTTAACAATTTTTCCTTAAATTATCTCAATTTCCTATTTCTACCTCCCATAGTCGGGTTCTGTAGTTTTAACACTTTGTTTCGAAAGATTTATTTGCGCTCCCACCACTAAGAAAATATGTAATCAAAAAGTATGCTGTGGAAAACAATGAAATTGAGTCTAGCATCGAATGTGGCTATAAATAATGAAAATTGGTATCCTAGACAGCTACATACATGGAAAAGTGAAATTATAGGTGTGTTGTGAAAAATTCAATACGAAGAGTCATTACAGCTGGCTCATATTTAGTTTCAAATTTATCTTAAGGAAAAATTTAATGTACTTTTGTTAAACAGTAAAATATATCAAAGTTTCAAAGAATACACCTGTGTGTGTGTCTATAATTATATTAAATCTACGGAAAATCGGTATAATATCGCTCGTTTTGATATTACGTTATATTTAAAATTACGACCCTCGCTTAAAGAATCAGCAAGTTAATTGATAGTATTTTTTATGAAATATATATCAAGGTATACTCATTTTTGCCCCGAGTTTGTAACGCCTTGAAATATTGATGATTCGATGAAAATTTTGATATAGGTGTTCATAAAATACTTAATTAATTCATTTCTAGCTGTACGTTTGTCTGTCCGTCGACACGATAACTCAAAAACGAAAAATAGATATGAAGCTGAATTTTTTATAGCGTGCTTAGAACGTAAAGGGTGAAGGTGAGTTCGTAAATGAGCAGCATAGGTCAATTTGGATTAGGAATTATTGGATTTGGATTAGGTGTCCATTTTCACCAAAACTATAAAAGGTAGGGAGTTGTATTGATCTAGTGAAATATTCTCGACAAATGAAGAAAATACAAAAAAAAATGCCGCAGTCATTGTGTTGGTTTTTAAAACTTTTCTAATTTATTAAAAATAATGCAAGCACTGGCATTCAACACTTTCGATACAGGGTATTTCAACAATTAACTCTCTGTTTTCTCTTTAACTCTTTATAATTCTCTGTTTTCACTTGTTTCACAATGTTTTTGTGTAGGGTATGTTATAGACCACACTGTTATTTGTATATTAAAATAAATATATCTTTATTTTGTTACTATAGTATTTTATTTAATGTATATACATACGTATTACCTATATCTATCATCATCTACCTGAATAATACGCGAATAAGTGAGTGTCTTTTATTGTAAACAAAGCTCATTTTAAAGAGGGATTATTAGCATTAAATATTTTATATATATATATCGAATTTCTAACCCCCTTTCACATTCTACTAACTTATGTTTTTATTGAAAAAACAAAGAAACTGTTTTCAATTTAATACATATTATTATTCTATTATTATTCAATTTGTTTGAAATATAAGAAATACGAATTATATTCTTTTTATCTTTTTGCGGACGGAATGTTTCTAATAAAAAGAAATTTTTAGAAAATTCTTGAATAAATTGCAATTTTATCGAAAAAGAAAATGTTTAAAACGACGATTTCATTTTTAATCGAATATTTACTATTTAGTATTTATTTTAAATTCCTATTTAAATTCGTATCCAAGAGGTATAGGCAAGAATATGTAACAAAATTTATTCATTAATGTTTTTTTGATTATCTATAAAGTGTTCCAAACGGATTTTCGTAAATGAACATACCATTACTCTCTCTTTCTTCCTTTTTTCTAATTAAATTACTGCCATACCTGGTTATAACATCTCCGGTTGTTACGACGAAGCGGATATAATAAGGAAAATGATAAGATTCCGATTGAAGCCTATATAAGCAAAAATGTGAATGTATTGGCTGTAATGACATCGGTTATAACGACATATCGGCCAAAGCGATCAATAACCATTTGAATTATAGGCTGAAATATCAACTATAGCGACCAACGCATGTATAAATATACTTTAGTTACATGTAATAAAACTAATACATGGGACAAAAAGGGTTGCTTTGTAAAATTATTAATATTATCAAGTGGTCATAGTGCCTGACAAGTTTCCTGCTACGTATCCTCAGACCGATAGCTTAGATATGACATTTTATGCCCATATTTATACTTTATCGGTGATAACGACCAAAGTTGTTGATCCATCTTATGCGCTGCTGAATATTTATTAGATGTGGTTAGTATATACAGGGCTCCTGACTCGATGGCCATAGCTTAAGAGCGTATTCTCTGAACAATTTTAAGTCGAAATTTCCTTTTGAACGGAACACCCTATATTTTTTAGGTATTTTGCCATTAAAACAATTTGTCTTCTATATATAAACATGCATAATTTGTACAGTTTTGGATATTTTTGTAAAACTATTGATTTGGGATCGAATTTATTATCATATATTAGGATAGTTATCTTATTCTTATAGATATTTATGAATACTAATCCAAGGATTTCTAAAACGTGTGTATAAAATGTTACAAAATATATATTATAATATTCGTATCGGTGAACCAAAAGTGAAACAAAAAAGCGAGTGTTTTCCAATTTTAAACATTAAACTTCACAAAAATTTCCGGGGGCACTGTGAAACAATATACCCTTTATGAGAATTTTCTCGCAAAATCCGTTATGATAATATTTAGGGTAACAGAAATTTCTAGTAGTGAAATTATAATTCTAAAGGGTGTGTCGTTACTATTATGAAAACAACTCTTTCTAATATATAAGTGTTTTTTATTTTTTATTTGAGGCGCAATATAAAAATCAATTTAGTTTTCAAAAAATAGTGAAAAATATTTAACCATAGATAGAAAAAAACCTTTTTCTTATTTTTATGCAAGAAATTTCACATAAAAATTCTCTTGTTTTTAAAAATCATGTAAAATATATTTTTTATTATAAATGTTTATCGAGAAAAATGTTCTTAGACATTTTTTGATAACATCCGGTTAATGATTTTAAAGAACTTTAATTAACTAAGATTTGTTGATTTTTAAATTCATAATTTTTTAGTAATTAATATAATAAAAAAGTTAAATAATAAATTAATATATTCGAGGCTTTTAAAATTAACTTGTCTTAAATGGCCTAATAATTCTAACACTAATCATAATGATAAGAAATTTGGTTAACCAAGGATTTATTCATTTGACCATTTGTAATAATTTTTGTTTGTCCTTATTTTTGCGAGATTTGTTCTATGTATAGAACTTATTAGAAAAAAGTAACAAAAATGTATAGGGTAAATGGTGACCTGTTTGATTTCAAGTATCAGAGGCAAAGTTCAAAAATTAAATTCTTATTCTCAAATATTTTCATACAATGATTCTTTTGGATATCAGAAAACATGGTTACCTATTTAAAACTCGAAATTTCGATAAATTTCATTTTCCGCAGCTGTGTGCGCAAATCGGCTTTTCCAATTTTAATGGAAAATAAAATTCGAGTTTCTCTTTTAATCTAACTTTTTAATTTCAACTCGATTGGTGAAAATCCGTTCTTCTAGCATGTATAGAACAGAAAATCGTTACTTTTGGGTGGTTTTTCGCGCCCTCATTTAACAATCAAGCACTGAAAATGCAATTTGACAAAAAAATTGTAGTGTAAACTTAACAATACAAATAAAAATTTACACATATTAAAAATCTGATTTTTTTATACAATTTTTAGAGAGGAAAATCGTAAAAATCGCGTTTTTCAAATTCTATAAATTTTTTATTCGAAAACTGGAGGGTTTAAAGAAACATATTCAAGAACATTTTTTGTTAATTTTGAACCTTTCTATGCCATTATGTACGCGATTTCTTACGTTAGTAATGGCATTAAAGTGTGTAAACAAAATGAAAAAATTATTGTATTCAAGTAGGGGTTGTTTGGAAGCTCCATTTGGAGATCACTAGGTATCAACAAGATATAGGATATCTAAATAATTCGAAATTTGAAGTTTTATTTTGTATAGTTATAACAGAATATGTTATCATATTCGTTTCCTCTAATATTCTTATTTTTCAGGATAAAAAAATTAAAATTTTTCTTAAGTTGTATTTGGAATCAATTGGCTTGAATTGGCTAAAATTTTAGAAAAATTACTTACATTTTATCGAAAATTTAACTCAAAAAAACGTTTTCTTTTTATAAAATCACTGCATTTAAAAAAAACACATACACAACAATAAACACACTTTAAAATATTGCCGCGTTTATTTAAATCACGTCATTGTTGTGTCTAAACAACATATAAATACAAAAATAAACCGTACAAAAAAATATAAATAAATAAATAAATAAACGTAAAGGATATTTATTTGATCTATAAATATATATCGATCACTATATTGATTTACGATACGAATTACTTGACTCTGATCTATTTGACAATAATTGTTTAAGTCGTCGTCACCACACAATTGATATAATAGTGTAAGACTTGTATGTAGTAGTGATTGATCACAGAATGGTAATGTAAATAGTGATCACTGTAGTGATACTGTGATGATCGGTTAGAAGATAGATTGATCCATTTTGTCGATCAGGATCTAAAGATGTGACTGATTATCGCACCACAATACACTTCTACTTCAACAAAGATTTACTTATATATATAAATATATAACTTATATAAATAAAAAGATATTATTTATATATAGTTATATAGTATAAGTTTGTTCGTTTCGTTTGCAATGCTGCTGGACTTCTCATATAGGTCTACCTTCCAATATAATATAATAATAAAACATCGTTTTTTATATATATATATTTATTATATATGTGTTTATATATAATATATAAACACACGCATGCGTTTGTATATGTATATGTGAGTAAATAGGCATTAGATTTTGGGAGTTTTTTTTTCTTTTGTTTTTTGATTTCTGTAGAACAAGAAGAGTGATTGGAGAATCTAGCAAACTGAAAAGATATTTTATTTCGATCTTATTATCAAGAAAATTTAACTTCAACTTCTCGATATTCTTAATTTACCTTGAGTTTTACCCTTAACATGGTTTTTTTAAGAGGTATAATCGAGTTTTTTGCATTTAATCTGAAAATTATTAGATTTTAGGGAAAAATTTCTAGAAAACATATTATAGATTTTATCTACAATTTCCATTGGCCAATTTCTTCGATAACTATAAGGAATGATTTCTAAAACAATTTTCACCCTGCAACAAACAAATCAAGAAACTTGAATATACGTATCGGCTCATTTTAAGGGGAAATAAATTACAGGATTCACTTTTTTATATGGGGACAATTATAAAAAAAAATTTTCTTTACTTGTTTCCGCGGTGTGGATAAGCGGCAACTTCCTTTAGCGGAATGAAAGTTGACACTTTCCGCACGTAGGGGAGAAAAAATATTCTTACTTTAAGGATTTTCTGGTTAAAAATATTCTTGCTGGAAACTTTTTCACCTGAAAATGCCTGAAAATTGAAATCACTCAAAAATTGACGCCCAGGAAAAAATTCGGTTTTTGACGGGATAGAACAAGAATGATTCTCGAAAATTCTACAAATTTGACCCCCATTAGGCCATTAACATGCCGTATAAAAAAACTTATGTATTGCATTTTCATTTCCCCTAAAAATAAACCAATTCAATTGTTTTCTAATGATTCACTTTCTATGCCTTGTTAAATCACCTGCATAATCTCTAAAAATTAACTTCTCGATATTCTTAAGTATCTTGAATATTTAATTTGACTCATAGTTCAAGAGAGTTTTTCTAATTATTTTGAAAATAATTAAATTTTTATGTAAATTTTGTAATAGAAAGTATCTCTATGGCCATTTTTTCATAGACTCAATCGTTTCTACAAAATAGATAAGGCAAAGGAAATTTTTTTATTGCTTTCTAACATTGCTTTAATATTATACACTAGATTTTTATTAGGTGAATAAAATTTATATTAGAAGCTTTATAAAAATTAATAAACGTAATTTTATAAGTTATAACTAGCTGCAATCTGTTCGCTTCGCAGAAAATTTAAACAATGTTACCTTTTTAATATGTTGATTAATAAAGTTTTGTTGATGTAAATATTGAACATGTCAATACTTTCAATAATAAGTTTTTGTTATTTCCCATAATATATCGAGCGTATATCGACTTATTTACAAAATTAAGTTAATTGAAATTAATATAATTTGATTAATATAATATGGTTATGGTGGAGGCACCAGGCACGTACAAGTTTGTTAAAATATCAATGGTCAACGATTTCCTTGCGCTTCCACCAACTGTTTGTGAAAAGGTCTAAAGACTAAGAAAAAGCTTATTCTTTAAATAAAAATGTTTTCATGTAATCAAGATTTAGTATCCAAATTAGACAACATTCCAAAGAAAAACTTCATTGAAATCAGTCCATCTGTTGAAAAGCTACATTACCACAAGCAGATACAATAAAAATAAGCCTGTTGGCACAAAATTATACAATCTACAGAACAAACAAAACATATTCTTGTAAATGTTAATGTTAAATGTACTTATGCTACTCAATGCTGGATAAATGCCTCCCCTATTTTCTGCCATTCCACTCTATTCTTTTCCTCACGAAACTAAAATTTATCTATTTTACATAGTTCATCCCTTCATTCCATGCTTTCCTATTATTCTTTTCTTGCCATAAGGTATCCAGTCTATCACAATTTTAGTCTATCTATTGTCTGTCACTCTCATAAAATGAGCGACTCAATTTCATTCCAGTAATCTTGACATACAACGTTCGTAAGTTTCTTTAATTTTCGAAGATCTGTCTCATTCTGTCTTTTCAGGATTTATCGGCATATATGCTGTTAGGAAGATATACAGACTCATAAAAGCAGCAAAACTAAAATTATAGCACACAAAACTCATTTTCATGTAAACTTTAACTGCGTGTTTTTTATTGTTCTATAACTAAAAAATTGTATAAACATTATCGAAGATAATGGAGTAGAATAAAAGATCAGTGCGATTTCTAGGTTATTTGGAAACAAATTTCAACTTTTGTCTCAATTTCCTATTTCGAATACCAAGTAGTAATCATCAGTATGAACTGCACGTCTAGTAGAGTGAAATTACGCCTTGTGTATGGATTAAAAGTTCGAGCAGCGAAACTTTGGGGTTTTTCTTTTCACATCAAAATAAGTATTTTTTGAAATTTTTTACTTTCCCGGAGTGGTGCAACATGTTTAAAAAACAAAATGGCGTCAAAAATGAAATTTTTTTCAGAAATTTTATCATTTTTATTTTATATTCGCAAAAGGAGGCATCGGTGCATATCCAAATTTGGTAGGTTTGTAGTCCATGTTAAGAACTTCTCCTCATAATTTTTTGGTGGGGTTTCGTCCCTTCCCCTCCCAGTTATATATATATGTATACATACATATGGTAAAACAGTTCATTTGACTATAACTTGAAAAATATTCGATTGATTTTAATGAAACTAATATCAATAGAAGGTTTTATTACTTACAATTTTCGGTTAAAATTTTAGCGAAATCCGTTAAATAGTTCGGCCAAAATTTCCAATTTAGGGAATTGTTTAAAATGGCTGCCATTTTATGCCATTTTGTCCTACGAGGTTAAATTTTTTTTTAAATTGTAGCATTTTTTATTATCTTTCGATTTTATAATAAGTGGCTTACCCGTAAAATGACTCCTTGATCCATATTTTTGCGAAAAACGGAAAATTTAACACTTTCTGGAAATAATTGTTTGGGGGGTGTATGGACTGGCTTTGGGGGGTTGTTTTTTGTTTGGCATGAGAAAACTATTTTTAAAAGAGGTCTATATGGTTTAAAGCAAAATTATTAAGTTTTAACCCCCGCGCTGTAAGGGGGAAGGGGTGTATGAAATAAATGTATCTTAAAAGATTTTAAAAAGAGGTCAAAATAGTTTAAAATGCTAAAGTAACCCAAAATTTTAGATGTTTTTATTAATATAGCACTTTTTACAACATCCACCCCTTCCCCTCCCGCTTTCATATTTTTTGCAAATTCAAAATTTTTATGACGTATAAAGGGGTTTTTGGGGTCGCTGATCTCGAATTTTGCAATAGATTATCAAAAACAATTGTTATATTTTTAGGGGGTGTACTTATTTGGGCCAAAAGTTCGAGATCAGCGACCCCAAAAACCCCTTTATACGTCATAAAAATTTTGAATTTGCAAAAAATATGAAAGCGGGAGGGGTAGGGGTGGATGTTGTAAAAAGTGCTATATTAATAAAAACATCTAAAATTTTGGGTTACTTTAGCATTTTAAACTATTTTGACCTCTTTTTAAAATCTTTTAAGATACATTTATTTCATACACCCCTTCCTCCTTACAGCGCGGGGGTTAAAACTTAAAAATTTTGCTTTAAACCATATAGACCTCTTTTAAAAATAGTTTTCTCATGCCAAACAAAAAACACCCCCCAAAGCCAGTCCATACACCCCCCAAACAATTATTTCCAGAAAGTGTTAAATTTTCCGTTTTTCGCAAAAATATGGATCAAGGAGTCATTTTACGGGTAAGCCACTTTTTATAAAATCGAAAGATAATAAAAAATGCTACAATTTAAAAAAAAATTTAACCTCGTAGGACAAAATGGCATAAAATGGCAGCCATTTTAAACAATTCTCTAAATTGGAAATTTTGGCCGAACTATTTAACGGATTTCGCTAAAATTTTAACCGAAAGTTGTAAGTAATAAAACCTTCTATTGATATTAGTTTCATTAAAATCAATCGAATATTTTTTAAGTTATAGTCAAATGAACTGTTTTACCATATGTATGTATACATATATATATAACTGGGAGGGGAAGGGACGAAACCCCACCAAAAAATTATGAGGAGAAGTTCTTAACATGGACTACAAACCTACCAAATTTGGATATGCACCGATGCCTCCTTCTGCGAATATAAAATAAAAATGATAAAATTTCTGAAAAAAATTTCATTTTTGACGCCATTTTGTTTTTTAAACATGTTGCACCACTCCGGGAAAGTAAAAAATTTCAAAAAATACTTATTTTGATGTGAAAAGAAAAACCCCAAAGTTTCGCTGCTCGAACTTTTAATCCATATAACAGCCTTTTTTTGCTTAGATTTACTCCAGTAGTCAGCAGTCTGTCACCAAATTAGCAACAAGTAACATATAAAATAAGAGTAGGTATAAATACGATTAGTTAATTCAAACTAATGATGACTACTTGGTAGTCGGTATACGTATTTATATAATACAAAAAATTACGTAGGAAATTGAGGCAAAAATCGAGATTTATTTAAAATAATTTGGTTTTTCACAAATTTAAAGAAGCTCTGATAAAATAATTTAAAATGAACTTCAAAAAATTGTCATTAAAATATAACTAATTATGGTTCATTAAATTTTTTCAAGCTAGATATAATCAAGTAAAGTCATATTTCATTTTATTTTCAAATTAAACCATGCAAATTATTTTAAATAAAATCAATTTACGATGACAGCAGATTGCGGAAATCAAAATAGTTATTCAAAATCTATGAAGAATACGTACTTTTTGCAATCTTATAAATAAAAACAACTCAGCACTTCTAGTTTAAATAGTCTTATATATTAGTCTAATATAATTGCAGACTCTAGTTTAAAAAAAAAAAAGTATAAATATGAAAAAAAATTGAACTGATTCTCAATTTAAAACATCCGGTTTCCAAGCAAATTTTTTTAAATAATTCAGTCAGTTTTCAGATACCAAGTTCATATTTAAGCTGAAGTTTTATACTGATGGGAAAATTTGTTCATTTAGTACATAACAGAAGAATGTATTAGGACAGAGAAAAAAATTTATTATTAGTTTAACAATTAAAAGTCATTATGTAATAAAATAATCCCTCTTGAAAAGAAAAGAAATCTAATATACACATATTTTGGGGGAAATTAAGGCTTAAAATATATTTTGCTCCCTTACAACGTCCTTATTCCTGCAGTTAATTACGCGCGTGTTCTCTTGCTCAAAATAAGCAAAATATTAATATGAACATGTGTCCGAAAATAATTTAATAGAACAGGGATATAGAAGGATATAAATTTAAGTCAAATGGGAATCCAGCCAAGGTTTAGGAGCTTTAAAACAATGGTTAAATATTCTTTCTTTCTTTTTTTTGTAGTTGAATAAAAATGTGTCAACTACCAATAGACACTGCATGAGTAAGTTATCAATTTTACTAAATTCGTGTGAAATTAAAGTGAATACTTTATTGTGAAAAGTTTAGTGTTTATGGGACACACTTTTTAACTTTCCAGTCTTTAGGGAAATTTCCCTAAACATATTTCAACATATTTCAAAATTTTCAAGTGGAAATAGTATGTGTGTGTGTGTGTGTGTGTGTGCGTACTTAGGGGTGTGGTAATTTCTTTCCTGATAGATATCGTGCAAAAAAAAAAAATGTTATCGACTTCGTTGAGGTGTCGACCGAAGCATTTAAGGGCAACATAACATTTATTCTAGTCGTTTTTTCAAAAAGACTGAAAATTTGTGAATTCTGGAAAAATTTTTTTTTGACTCTTTATTATACTGGGAAGTTATTCATGTGGACCGCAAGGGTCGCAAAGGCTTGTTCCTCTTAGAACAAACAAACATCTTTTTTAACCTATGGGACGAAAAAAAGAAATGGTGCAGATATACTGTGCGACAATACTGTGGAAAATTTTAGAAATACGATCTTGGAAACTGTAACTACTACCAAGAATTGTCCCGATGCTGTACTATGAAGCATAAATTTGTTGTGCTGAATACTTTATTAAATAAAACGGGACTAGTTTAAATATGTATTTAACTTGTTAAATAAATAGCTTCTTGCTACAATATCTCAATTAAAAATTATTTTCGCACATATATTTATATAGTTTTTTGCTTATTTTTAGCTAAAAATTATGCAGCTAAAATAGGGCTGCATAATTTTGAAACATCTAATAACTATCACGTACTTGACTATGAATTACTTCATGAGCTAAAACATTTTCTTTATCATTTGTAGAGAAGTTATTCGGTAGCGTTCTGATAAATTTATTTTTCATTTGAATAAATATAATTTAAATTAAACTAAAGGTATGAATAACAAATGTAACAGTTGCGACACAAAAAAAAAAATGTTTAAAAAAAATACTATAAACACTATAAATTAAATGACATAAATATACAGCGTGTATCAAGGTATTTACATTTTAATTAATAGTAAAGCTAGTATTACACGAGCTTATGCTTTTGAGTTTTGTCAGCTGATTATTTTCGTTATATTAAAATATTTCTCTCCTGTGTTGTTGATATTTGTAATTTTCGGTGTTTTTCTTGTAAATATTTGTACTTGTGTCTTTCGTCGTGTATTTTTAAAGTACATTTTGTACTGTTGCATTTTGCGAGTTTTCTGTTTTTAAAAATACTTTTGATATTACTGTCTTGTATATTCGGATATTGTTTTTACAAATTCGATAATCACTATAATTAACAATCATAATTATGACGAAGCCTTACATCTGTATGCTATTATATGTCTATGAAATGACCTATAATAAGGTTCCAAGTAAAATTAGTAGACAGAGTTTTCTTTAGTAGGATTGTCCCATTGTCAAATTATCCCTCTAGTAGCTTAAGTATGAATGTAAACAATTGAAGAAGGTGTTGGTCACATTTTAAATAGCCACCAAACCGCAGCAAAGCGGTACATATTTTGTATATCGGTTATATAAAACCGTCGCAAAAATATGGCTGAATAATTTATTACTGAAAAAACTTCTGTAACAAGCTCTTTTAATTGTCCGGGGATTAAGCCCGGCGATTACCGCTGTGATCATCATTTACCTTTCGATAATCAAACCATTAGGGTTCGCTGTACTTGAGATTTTGTATCAGTGTCTCCCTGCCTACAATTGGTGTCATCCATCGAGCCAGTCACTTACGAAAGTAGTATAGCTTCCACCGAGCTCAAAGATTTAGTAACCGTACTAAATAGAAACCAATAATATTTTTGATAAAATATATAAATTTCTTCTTTGTTATTATAAACTCTTTATTTTTATCGATTTGCCGGCTACTACTCATTTTCTCTAGCAATAGTAGATATCATAAAATATCTGTAATAATAAGCTTTCAATTAAGTACTCCAACATTAAGCTAGGTTTAAGTGTCTCTTTTTTACGTAACTAGTTTTAAGATGCGATTTACTTCTGTGTGTCTAGCATGCTGGAATACTAACCAAGAAGTACAAATTTATTGTTATCTTTTCTTCTTAAATCTGTGTCCAAATTTTCGATCAGCATCTAATAAACTTTTTCATTTACAAACATTCAAATTGCGATAGTCCTTAATACAGACTGTAATCTTCCTAAAACGAGGCTATAAAAATCCAACAAACATATGTATATGATATTCATATATGTACAAAAATACTTTATTATACTGATTAAAACATATCAGTGAATAATTAACAGTAATATGAATAAATTTAAACATTTGTGTGCCTCAAGCAATCATTATAATTTGATGATTATAATATAAAACGGAAAAAAAAAACCAATAGCTTCAAAGTCTATAAATATAGTGATATTCAAAAATTTAAATGTTATGTAATCAAAAGGAATCAATATTGTTTACCAATTATTTAAATATAAAAAACAAAGATTGCCGCTTGCATATCGTGACGAAATAATCTGTGGATTTAGTTTTCAAATAATGAATACATTTTGAAGTAATTTTTTTTTTTATAATTCCTAATTTTCTATTATCAGTTCTTAAAAGAACTATAAATAGATCTAGTGACTAAAAGGTTAACTTGAACGGTAATCTACCCACTGGTGATCACCTTTTGAAGTAATTGAATTTTCAAAATAATTTAATCTGCTGGTAATTCTATTCTAACACATATTAGCCATTGGTCATATTACATTTTAACCAAAGGATCTCAAGTCAACCTGTTTATTTTTTCTATGTATGACTTTTTATTCGATCGTCAAGGAATGGTCATTTGTTTGTTTTCTTTAGTACCTCGTTATATTCGTCTTAAAAAACCAAGTATATTTTTAGATATGGGTGTTTGTTTTATTTTACTCCACTGATAATTGATGGTGAAGTATGTATATTTTTTTTTAAATTCTTTATTACCTACCTCATATCTTCCAAATGGCTGGATGGAACGTGCGGTATCGTTGAATAGGTATTTGAAAATGCTAACTAAAAAGTGTAAAATAAAAAAATAAATTTTAAAAATTAAAAAACCCGACTACGTTAAATAAAAACTGAAAAGAAAAATGCAAATCCTGTAGTTTACATAGCGACTTTAACAGTCGGAGCCTATTATTAGTTAAATTCGAGCCGGTCTAGACCTTAACGGTTTCCGTCTGCTAAAGTCGCTATGTAAACTGCTTGACTTGTTTTCTTCTTTTCAGTTTTTTTTTTACACAGTCGGTTTTTTTGATTTTTTTAATCAATTTTTTTTATTTTATGTATAACCAGGCATAACTATTGACAGAGTTGTTCGATTTGAATAATTCAAAGTTGGTACCATATAAGTTTAAACAAAAATGAACTGAAGGGTAGAAAAATAGAGAATGATTGAATGTTTTCACACACTGAATTTTCATCGGTGAACCGATTCGTAAGCATGTTCCGATTTAGAAAAAAGAAATTTGTTTAAATTGGTTCGGTAATTTTTAAGATATGGATAAATGATTTTGTATATTAAATATTATTATGATCAGAATTTCAATGTGGTATAACAAATATTATATTTAGCATCAGTTGAATATTTAAACTAGTTCAGTTTTTTTGCTTTGAACTGTATAATAAGACTGTACAATGTTCAAATTTGGAAAAATAATAATACCAGAAATTATCAACTCCCTGCAACTTTGATTTAATTCAAACAAAATCGTTGGATACATCTGACAAGGCATAAATTTTTCCATTCTTCTCCATTAATTTATTTTACAATAACAAATTAATCGATTTTTTTCAAAGTATTCCAAAAAAGTGAAAATTAAAATTTCGAAAACCCTTCCCAGTGTTATGAGGGACATCGCAATTCTTTTTTCGAATGTCATACTTTAATATACCATTGGTTCTGTTTTAGTAAAGAGATTTTAACTGTATCGTCATGAGAACATAAGTTTTTCGTTAAAGAAGTATTGCGGTTATCGTGCAACAATTTTTTCGATATATTAATTTGATTACTGCACTGATAAATAATCCTGAATTTATATAAATTTTAATTCAGACTCTCTTTTTCTTGGGTGATTTTTGTTCAAAAGTATATCGCTAAAGAAACTTTGAGGAGCAGGATTGTTTAAAATGGGACACCTGGTATAAAAGTAACTATTTTTCATAGTAATAATAAATATTCGATTCCAAGAAAAATTTTGTTGTGAAATATTAGAGACCTTAGAGACCAAAAAGAATTATATTGATGTTTTGATGGAGCTTCGAAAAGATTAGATGTGTTTTTTTTATTGGAGATCTGGTACAAGCTGGAAAGTTTATAGCTGAGTTCTTCTTACAACTTCCGTAATAAGTATATTAATTTTACTTAACATGGGGAATCATAAACAAATTTCGTCTTATTAACATTTTTATATCATTAAGTTTTTTAGAGCTAATTAAAGAGAATTGAAAAAAATACACTCGAACCAGGACTCGAACCCGGACTTCTTGGAGCTGTTTATCTTTTTTAGAGCTGTTTATCTGGTAACAATACAAAATTATATCATTTATCTGGTGGCATAATTCAATTCAAAAATACGAAATAAAGAATATATGTACAAAATGAAATTATACATAAAAAGGTCAGGAATTCGTCAAGATTTATGAAAACAAAAATTAGATTAATCAACAATAAAAATCCCGTTTATCAGAACTGATATTACCAGTTTTTGCCTAAAGGGTATAATGAAATATGTTTAAAGCGCCTCTGAAAATTGGTACTTATATTATAATATGGTAATAATATCTAATAAAGTTTAATTAGTTAAGAATTAAAAGCCATTTAAGTAAATTGCGATAAGTACCCACATAACTACTTCATATATATTAATATTCACTAGGTGTGTGAATTTAGCACTCGTCGAATCATTTTCACAATCACTAGATATAGTCGCAACAATAAAAGTTTTTACTCGGGAGTCCTCAATAACAGCTCCGATTTTGATGGTTTTTTTTTCCAAAATGATTCGTTTCGTATATTATTTAAAATCAGAAACATTTCAGATGGGGGAAATAATCTGGAGGGGGAATAGGCAATGTCGCGACTGATATATCAATGCCCAGCATAAATCGCTGATGATAGAAGTTTGAAATATCGAAAAGATATTGATTTTATACAGTAGGTGTCACATAAGAAAAGATTTTTCGAAATTTATCCCCTAAATGGGTGAAATGGGAATAAAGTGGTAGGAAAATATATACAAACCGTCATTTTTTAGTACACTATTTAACCGATTTTTAAAATTCTTCATCTATAGAATGCTACATTATCAACAAGTGAAATGGGCTATATTTTATTCTCAAAAAAATTAAGGCTCCGCAGAAAAAGGAAAAATCCATTAAATATTGAAACCGACATTTTTGAGTTTACTACATACCCGTTTTTAAAAATTCTTTCATCTATAGAATGCTATATTATCAGCAAGTGACATACATGGCCGTATTTTATTTTCAAAATTATTAGGGATTTGCACTAAAGGTTACAATCTATTAAATAGTGAACAATGGGAAAATTAAGAGAATTGTAAGCTATAACAGAAATGCCCTGACTTTTAGAACTTTTTTGTGTTCACTCAGGAAATTGTATAGCATTGGATAAGATTGCAAAGGCTTCTCCCATTATATTTTAACGATCTCGTGTAGACAGTGAATTTCGACATGGACCGCTTCATTTTCGAAAATTGTCGTCATAGTTCACCCTGAGATATCATCGAAAGGAAATCATCTCACAATGTGTTCGGAAATGGTTTTTTTCTGTTCCTTCAGGGAATTGTCAGTTAGCGACTAGAAACAGGAACTACATGGGGTAAGATTGCAAAGGCTTTACTCCCTAATCCAATACATGACTATTGAACCTTACAATCGACGAAAATATACTATAAATTCTTATTGGAAGGTGTTAGCGTCACATATCTATATTCATCACGTAGATGTGAATTTGTTGTTACGTGTGGTATTATAAACTAATATTATTTAATTTTTGTTTTGTAAAAATTATTCGTTGTTCATAATTTCGTTTAATTTTTTTTTTTTTTTTTTTTTTTGTAGAATGGCGTCCAGTTATTTTATTTTATTTAAAAGCAATAATAATTTACATAATATTATTAATCACGAATATATATATGAAATTATTTTCAAACTGTATAACCTGCTTATGTTCTGCATTTATATATATTATATGTGTATATAAAGTGGTCCCAAGTCTTCAATTACCCCAAATAGCCGCCAATAATCAATGTGCCAAAAACTGACACATCAAAAAATCATATTACCTCCTCTTACCAATATGTTGTTATTAATATTCAAATTTATAATATGTAAAAATTTTAAAATATATTTATTTTCAAACAAATGTACAAAGTGATCCTAAAGTTCATTATTTTTAAAGTCTTTATTTACGGCATGCTCTGTAAAAAAATTTTGTAATTGATATTATTCGGCAAAAAAGGTTTATTTTTTGTCAAAAGATAATATATTTTAGAGTTTCGAAAATACGGACTCATCAGAGGGTTTCGGTATGACTTTGTTTGGATTACTCGGATTAGTTTTGTATAAATTTGTTCAGATTAATGGGACATAGAAAAATGCAGATATATGTATGTTTATATATCATTTTTATGTTATGGAACTCTCACAGAGGTATATGAGATCAGAGCGGGACACGGGATCGGTGTGAAAAGGGCGAACGAAAAGTGTTGGGATTTGTGGACATATAGGTATTCCTGGAATGAACTAGGTATTCTGTCCAGTTATAGTTTGTTATCGCACAATTTTTCGCTCTCTAGATATGAATGTTATTGTTGGCGGTAATTAATTGTCTACATCTTTTAATATCTTCAAATATACTTTCCAAATTCGAAACTACCTAGTCATACTAACTTGTATTTGTAAATTAATATTTTAATTTTCGATTTAGTAGCTTAGAAAATTAAAATATACCTTGCTTGTTTCGAAGATAATTCGTGTAAAATGAATATAAAAATAAATATGTCTTCATTGTAGGGGGAAGTTATTTGGGGGTGGGCTAATTTATGCCAAGAAAGTTGCCAATTGAAGAATTATATAAAGATCCATTCGGTTTACAACTTTTTCGATTGTTGTAAACTTCCTACCATTTATTTACACGTATTGTATTGTCAATCGCTTTTCTCTAATACCACCATTTCTATAAATTCGACACTCCAGCTACTTAAAATCTCATTTTCTTAATCACCAAATATATCTTGGTCAATCTTCCAGACAAAAAGAATCATAGAAAATTCAATACCATATGAGACTTATTAGCTACTTATTTAGCTCAGAAAAACTTGTACTGCAGAAAATAATCCAACTACTAAAAGTGCAAAATTATTTTATAATAATAAAACAAAAATTTATATTTTTATGATATTTCAAGATGTGCAAGTCTAAATATTTTTTGCAATCCCCTATACATAATCATATTGATTGATTTTTGCCCTGTAGCGTATTTATAATGTTTATCGAGAGAAATATTTCATTATTTATTAAAAGTGCCATTTTTGATATTGGTATTTAAGGGTATAACATATATTTTAATATTATCATATTGTTCTTTTTATTTTTCTATTTAAATGCCAAAAAAAAATCTACCTACTTTTTGTCTCGAGAATTCTAAATTAAAAACGCAATAAAATTATACTTTGTTCTTTGTGCGATTGATAATTTCATTTAAAAATTTTATAGACTCAAAATTATCTTCAAATTAAAGACAGTGGACTCCAGAGATATCTTAGGATTATATATGAATTTAGCAAAGTGTTCAACGACGATATAATAAAATTGTTCTAAGAATCTGATGTTTCTGAAAAATTACTTTAACAAAATAGGGACAAACTTGACATGGATATATCGTGTTTATTAGATAATTGCTATTTTCAATTTTATCTACCAAAACTCGCCTTATTAACAGACCTTATTAACCTTCGAAAACAGAAATAAGGGTACTATAAGTTTAACTCGCCTATCTGTACGTCTGTCTGTGGCATCGTAATCATGTAGTGTCACCTTTTTTATGATTTAAGCTCAAACAGCATATAATATACGCACACGTATTAAACACTCAGATTACAAAATATGAATCTTCCCGAATATCACTTCCAATTACAATAAGTTAAAAAAATTGAATACGTATGTCAATGCTTGATTTTATATATTAATAATAGCAGGTAATTTCCCGCTTCGCTGGACAGTTTCTCTTTTAAAACTAAAGACTACAGCATTATAGCTGTACTCATCCCTTTCTTCAGTTATATTTGAATATTTCTCATTCCAATGGAAATTTGAGGATAAAAAGTCTGTATAAACACTGTGGGTGAAAAAGCTACGATCTGTCAAAAATTTAAAAATGTATACCAGAAGCCATCATTCTTAAGCCTTAGTGAAAACTCCTATTTAGTTTTTATTTAATATTAGTAAGTTTTAAGGAATCAATAATAAGTATTCAAATAATTTTTAGGCAATTCTAAAGCCGGGTAGTTAATTTTTTATACAAGTTTCATATTTTATTTATATGATAATAAATTACTCATAATTACAATTAATTTAATTAGGATCCATTAACAATTTTTAAAAGAAAACTCGTTATACTTGATACATGGTATTTATTACTTATAGGTATGTCTGTTATTTCCTTTCATTCTACTTTTGGATAATCATTCAATTAAAAACTCTAGCTACTCGCGGTCCTATAGACATCTTGAGGGAGAATTCGAACTCGAAGTCCTTTTGCT
Organism: Chrysoperla carnea; assembly: GCF_905475395.1. NCBI lineage: Eukaryota > Metazoa > Arthropoda > Insecta > Neuroptera > Chrysopidae > Chrysoperla > Chrysoperla carnea. The sequence goes on from NC_058341.1 coordinate 35,971,748, forward strand.
AGAGAATTCTAACTTTTCATTTTAAAACAATTATCAAAATGAATGTGGAAAATTAATAAATGGATATAAATAAATTGTCCAGTAAGCACATTACTTGGAGGTTTTGTTGTAAAGATACTTAGCTATTTGTGCTAAAACGTTTTTGAGTGGGTTTCAGAAATTTGGGATCATCTAAGTCTAAACCAATCCTAATTCTACCAAAAAAAATAAACTTGTTTTTCAATTCTTGACTTTAGACAAACTGTTTATTAAAAGTTTGCTTTTTCAATATATGACGAACAAATCTGTAAATTAGAAAAGGTTACAGATTGATACATAAAAGATACATTTATCGAACAAGTCAACACATCAATTTTTGCATACTTTATAAAGATAATAATTTATAATTATTAATAATAATATAATAACATTTTTATTGCAAAATCCAAGTTACAGGATGCAATTAGTCAAAAATAGGATCAACTCCAAAAAAATACACAAAAAAAGTAAAAAATAAGTTTACCTACGCTCGTGGGCTAAGAACTACTTATTCTCCTCATTTTGTGCCAATCACTCATTTTCAACCAATCTTATTAGCCAAAATACTGTCAAAATCTACACAAGGAAATTATTGATTAGAGTCCTTTATTTATTTATTATTTATCATTTTGTGAGTTTAGGTCTATTTTACTTAATAAACAAAGTCAGCCCGGAGAGTAAATTTTTCAAAATTGGTCCACCATTGAGATCCAATCGGCAAACATATTCTTTGGGACGATACGGACTACTTTGTGAAAAATTCTGCGTAGTCATACATGGAAAAAAACAAAATATACGGGTTGGCTTGAGAACCTACCCGGTTTTGTTTTTTCATCGGTCTAAAATAATACAAGTTACCACAATAAATAACGTTTCATACACAAAAGTAATATCCATAAATAAACGCAATTATAATAGATACATTTTTTTTTCTTGGTTTAATTTAGTAAAAACTCTATACGGTTTTCAAACTGTTGAAACTAATAAATAATAGAATAATTTAATATTTTATATCATTTTGAATTACCAATAATTATATGCTATAATAATATTTACGTACTTACAAAATATATTAGCATATATATGGTACCAACAGTCAAGTATAGGTCTATCTATGAACAATTATTTATTTTTTGTAATTATGAAAATTATTTCTGATATTTTATTATTATTATCAATTTTTTTACTATTTCGTATTTTTCCTTTGGAACATTAAAAGGATTTTGCACCTCATTGAAACCATCAATCAATTTTTATGATCCAATTTTAAATTGCACACATAGCAATTATATAATGAGCGGTTTTTCGTATAAAATGAAAAAATTTAAACAACTTTTGCAAGACATATCATGAAAATGTTTATATTACTTGAACTAGTATTTTGTGGCAATTTTTATTTAAAATAATATTTTGATATTGGCTCCCGATACTTACTACCGATGGTATCGTTCGTGCTTTATACTTTTAAGGATGTATGAGCATGACAACAATGTTTGATTTAAAGGCTCAAAATATTTTTAAAGACAGACTTTCACTCAAAGAATATGTGGTTAAAATTTCAGCGAAGGTATCCGTGCAAATTTTTAAGAAAAAAGTCATTGAAAATCGTTATAAAATACATTGGCTCTTATAGAAGAATCTCAAAGAACGACATATTTTGAAAGTTTTTGATAATTTTCACTTGGAATGAATGAAAACAAATTAAAAAAAAAAAAACTTTTTAATAGAAAGTAAACATATAAGCAATGACATAGAAAAAAAAACAACTGTCTCCGTCCATATATAGGATCTAAGAGCAGGGTAGAATTTATAGGGTTGAAATTATTTTTATCTTATTTTCAACTTTGATGATGAATTTTGTTATAACTACATGAATTTAGACCAAAAAAAAAATAATAATAATAAATAATAATTAAAATTTTTATTAAATTTTTGCCCCCACTATCGTGCTCATACATCCTTAAGGCAGTATTCTGGCCTAGAAATATTTGAAAAATCGATTTTTTTTGCATACTGTTATGGGTTAAACTAAACAAATTTTTCAAAATTCGAATGATTTTCGGAGACGGTGAATCTTCGTGTAACGAAGTTCGAATTGATCACTACTTCAAGGTACATTGTATATGAAAAAGAAGAATACGCAGTTTATGGATCTGTGATCGCCGATTAATCCAAAGTGAGTAAAATTACTATTTTAAGTATTGAAATCATTTATAATTACTGTTTGAGTGATTAAAAAATCAATGAATAAATTTTAAATACGAATCATTATTTTTTGTCCCGCTTAATAACTATATGTTCCGCAAAATTATTGATTATTTTTCAAATGTCCCGGAATAAGTTTTTCCAAAATTGGCAGCCCTACTTACCACCCAGTTAATTATTAAACATTTTTTCGTTTGTACTAATATCATAATATGTAATGCAAACTTAATAAATACAATACAAAAGATTTTCTAAAATTAATAATAAAATTTCATCTACTTTTTATATAAAATGATCGTAAAATAAATTTTTATTATCTAATGCAACTAAGTAACCTAAATAGCTTATTGCAATTTTCACATAAATATGATATATTATTAACAAACAAATATTTAAGAGTCAGTTCCGTAAACGTTATTACCTACCGTAGTTCTAATAACACCGTAATATACATGAATCAACATGTATATTTATTATTTATTAATAGACTTGGGTATATTGATTGTTACTTCCATCATGTTAGACATATAATTTTTTATCTTAATTTAATAATTAGTCAAACCATTGTGGATATAACGGTGTTAATTGTCAGTTGATATTTAATCCACAATTATTTCACAACTCAGATTATGGCCTGAAAAATATTACACAATAAGTCTATATATTTTCATTTTATTTTCTGTGCAGATAAAATGCTTTGTCCTGACTGACTGACTGACTGATCAACGCATAGCCTAAAAGGCCTGATCGTACACATCTGGAACTTGGAAGGTGTGTTTTTTGTATGACGTAGGCATTCGGGGGCCAAGTTTATATGGAAAAACATGATTTCTTGATCCAATCTACTTCAAATTTTACATAAACATTCTTTAACAGATTTGATGGAGGACGTGTTTCGTATTTTATTGAAACTTATCTCCTAACGGTTTAAAAAGAAGGTAGAAAGTTATTTTGGGGGTGATTTGCATCGGTTTTTACTTTAAGTCCAGTAAAGTGGGGGGAGGGGTGTCAGGATAGTTATTTATACGAGTAGTATAAATTTAATGACATGAAAAAAAAATAGAAATTACTAGCAGTTTTCCGCCCATGTTACTCGCTGATAATGTAAATTTAACCATGACAATTGACATCGGCTACTATGACGATAGTTAAAACATAATGGGCTCACAAGTGACGGATTATTCTATAGTAAGTATTTCCTTTGTAAATTTTTTAAAATTTTGAAAATCAAATAAGTACCTACCACCAATTTTGGCCCAGAAAATTTGTTAAATGTCTAATAATAACACATAAATTCTTCTTTAGGAATAGAGCTTTCAAAATCAGTTATTTATTTGAGTAAATTAAAATTAATTTTAACTAATACTTTTCTCAAAATTTATTTATTTTACTAATTTAGGTCCTTAAACATAATGGAAGTGAATAGAACCTGATCAACAAAATATATAGAACAATTATTATTTATTGATTATTACACGTCCAATCAACAAGATACTGATTTATTAATATTTTTCTTACATACATTTTGTTGAGGTAATTTATACATAATTGTGCTAGATTTTTAGATTGATGGCAACTAACAAAACGACTCAATTTACGTATAACAATTAAGTTTGACTATAAAATCATTTCTAAAAAGTTTATTTTATGAGAACATTTATAACAATTTTATATTTATGTATTTTGTAAGATAATTATGTAAGATAAAAATTTTGGTCGAATAATGATTTTATATTGTGGCCATTCAAAGGGTGCCTATGTCATATTTTTGTTCCTTTTTGAACCAGCGGTTATTTCACGATGAGTCGAAGGTCTAAGATGATATTTCAAGAGATAGATTTTCATTATTATATTCCCGGTGAACAAAAATGAGTGAAGACAAAAGTGAGATATAGGCTTAGGTAATGTTAGAAAATTAACCTTAAGTAATGTTGGAAAGTCAACCCTACAAAAAATAATTTATTTAATGGTTGTGGTGGGCTGGTGTAGTATGGTATGTGCATGAAGGAGGTGCACTTGGCTTCTGAAAATAATTGGGGAGCTGATAAATGAAATTATCAGCGGAAAAGGCGGTAAAACACACATATGGTATCACAATGGTCTCTATAGCCTTAGTGTGTCTTTCGTGGACTGCCAATATAACCTAACCTAACCTAATGTTGAAAAAAATAAAAACTTGTAATTAAAAGAATTGAAATGTTAAATATTTGCATCAGTAAAACATTATTTATCAAAATACAATAGAGGGTCGAAAATTGATACACTTGATCGTCCAGTAATATTCCGGAATAATCCAGAAAACTCGGAAACGTCCTTTAATAGGAACATTTTTCGCCCGCTTTTATAGTTTCTATAGAAGAAAAAGGTTTCGGTTTTGGTTGCGGTTAAAATGGATGAAAACATTTTTTTGAGGACACTCAGACAAATATTTTCCACCGGCTCTACTAGCGCGGAGTTTTTCCTGAGTCAAATGTTTCGTTTCCTAAATTAAATTACGATTACCGATTACAGGCTCATTATAATATAATATAGTTAGAACTTAATTAAAAACCGGTTTGTCAAATAAAATAATCGTTTTCGATGTCGGTTTTCATTTTTTTAATTTAAAACAAGTAATGGTTTCGGTTACGGTTACTCAAATAAAACGGTTTTATCCGATTGACAAGCATTTTTTTCATCATGAATCCCATATTAATCAAAACTAAAAATTCTAAAGTCAATTTTAATTAAAATCAACTTACAGTATTTCATAAATAAATACATTTTTCTCATTCTATGAGTACTGTAAGTAATTGAATTCAATAATAAATATAGTTTTTTCAATCGTTAATGAAGTAATTTAATGTAAGTACAGATTTTTCATAATAATCATTAATTAAAATGTAATTTCATTAGAAGTTCATTTAATAATAGTTAATTGTATAAAAGAAATACATGGAAAATAAAAATATATTATATCACTCACTTATTTATACTAATACTGTTAATATACGATTTATTATAGTCGAGGAGCCAATATCACAAAAATTCATAATAACATCATAATATTCGGCAATGGAAACAGAACAAACGAATTCGCTTACAATTCGTATAGAACAAACTCATTATAAGGTCTTTTTAACCTTAATTAAGGTAAAATCCTATTGTCAAAAATTACCATCAAAATTTTTCCAAAAATCTCCAACAAGATTTTCTTACTTTCAGGAAAAACAGTGTATAATTTTTCTGTTTTTGAATTCTTTGTTTTTAAGATATCTTTAATAATATGGGAATATTTTATATCCCTATTATTAGGAGATTCTCGGGTAAGATACATATCCGGCGTTTCTGCTTCTTAGTTGCGGTTTGAAACATTTTATGAATTTGTATTATTTCAAAACTGATACTTTATCAATCATTTCTTTCGCGTCCTTTATTAGTGTAAAGTTTATAATTAGCAAAATAAAGAAAATATCTCAGATTTTAAAATAATTCTCCCGTGTGGTTTTTCAACGTTATCAACGGGATAATTTGGAGAAAAATAATGATTTTTAGGAAAACACACTTTGGGAAAAATCGGAGTGTAGGAAGTTAGTTGTTAAAAAAATTGAACAGGTGCCAAAAAAAGGTTTTTTGCACAAAAGAAAGAACAGAAAAAGGATTTTGGTTAGAAAAAAAAAATAGAGGGTTGGAGCTGAAAAAAATGAAACTAGTTAAAGTCAATTACGTTCGAAGCTTTACGAGAAATCACGGTTTTCGCAGATAATCCATTCTGGTCTCGAATTTTAGTTATTATTGTTAAAAATTGGTTTTTAGTATGTTTTTCTAAAAAAAAATTTCGTTGTAAAATAATACAATGATGCTTATATTATAAAATCAGAGATATTTTCTCTCGTATTTTCAGCACTATTAATAGGGTATTCCACTATTTTTGAAAAAGTACTTCAAAATGTTGATTTTGCTAATAAAAAGCCACCATAAATTTATTTCGGAAAAATAAACACGCTTTCTTGCTAAAAACTTAAATTAAATTTTAAACCTTTTTTAAACTGTCAAAAACACGGGCATCCAATTTGATGACGTAATATGGGTATCACTATACGAAATAACACAAATAAGTTTGGCAGATATATTCATAGACATCTGATTATAATAAATATAAATACTTATTATCCATGTATATAATATACCCAGTTGTCTACACTGAACTAACTGATTGGCTATGACTCATACCGCTAGGACATCACAGCAGGGCTTTTTACATAAAATGTAACTTTTTTCATATTTCATGATTTATTTTTGACTAACGATAATACCCTATTAAGGACGGGTGAGAATGATTGATCACTAATCAGTTTTGAAAAATCACAGGTTGATAAAATGACGGAAAAGAAAAAAACAAGTCCAGCAGTTTACAAAGCAGCTTTAAAAGTTGGAACGCATTAAAATCAAGACCGTCTCAAATTTTACCAAACTGTTAAAATTGCTATAAAATATACTGAATTTGTTTTTTCTTTTCAATTTAAATTTAACGCAGTTTGATTTTTTAAATTTATTTTTTTATCGCTTTATGTAATTTCCAAAGAATATATATGATTGCGTTACGATATATTCCTGCACAATGACTCTTGGTGTATTACTGTTAAGTAAGTACTTATTAGTAAGCTCACATTCCAACAACTGGAACGCATAGCATAAGTTACCTAACAATTTCTTTCTTATAGATATTCCTCTCTCATTGAATATAATATATTTTTTATAAATAAAACTCCTATTTTTAATTCAGTTTTATTATATATCTTAAGTTTATACCTAAAGTACACTACAAAGTATAGAAGATTGATTCACCTTGTGGTAGTTGTTATACATTTAATTCTTTCCTGTTCGACAGGATTTTGTGTATAAATAAAAGATATAATATACCTATATATAATACAAATGTATAATATAAAATATATAATTGTACAATATATCTAAATTGTATCATATTTACAAAGAATTTATTTTTATAACGTTATATATACAAATAATTCTGAAATGATTTCACGATTAAAATCCATGGCTTTTGCAGTCCAAATTTACCCATAGAAGTAGCAATAGTTATATTAGAAGCACGTCGGTATTTCTAGATAATCTGTTATCCTCTTTCACTCTCTGGCACGCCCGTTTCGTTTTCTCCTTAACTTTTAATTGACTTCACTTTGAGCTCCCTGATTTTGGTCGGGCTGAAAACAATTATCATTTCTAATAAAAGACCCATTGCCCTTTATCACTTCAGAAACCGTCTGTTTTTATTATTGATTGTTAAGATATTTTTGAAAGAATATTTTTGTCCAGTGTATATTTTCTGTCCAAAATTTCCACATGCATATACATGTATAGCAGAGGCCATTCACATCATTATTTCAAACCTTTATTCATTTAAACTGTATCCAAATACATACAATTAAATTTATTAAGTGGGTGAAGTCGTTTACTTCGTTTTTATCCAAGCGACGACAGTGTAATCAATTTACTGCTCCATTAATTATAATTGACCACACTGCCGCTGCCTGGAATCGTTCTCGCAACCACTGAGTCTAAGTAGTCAAACCACTTAGCTGGTTTCCTGCAGAATAATTATGAGCAGCCGAAAGACGTATTTATAAAACAAAAAATTGATCTAGACATGGAAATGGATTTGATCCCATTTAAAAAAATGTGGTCACACAATTTTTCACTCTAACGTACGTAAAAAAAGGGCTGTGGGTCAGTTCTCTTAAACTTTCCCAACACACTCATTTATTCGTAATATAACCTATTGTGATATCACCTTTCCGCTGAAAATTTTCAGATCCTGAATTATTTTGACAGGCTAAATACACATGTGTCCTTCATCACTACTTCAGCCCATCACAACCATTATTTAAATTGATATAGTGTTCTGACAGCAAGAATCGAACCCACTTCCGGATGCATACTGCGTAGAACCCATATAGAGTTGAAATTCAATATAAATATTATTTACTAGAACGATACCCACCCGCTTCAATGGGTTTAAAAGTAAAAATTGATAAAGATTGCTCTCGCTTATCCCCTTTCTATAACACTCGAAATAATGGTAAGGATTGTTTTACACAGGTAAACAAATCTTTATAAATTATATCTCATGTGTTATTTTGAAGTATGAGCTATATTGCTGTACAGTTTCATTAAAAAACCATTCGCTAGTTTTAGCGTGAAAGCTTAACAAACAAACAAACAAGCAAACAAACAACCACACTTACTTTCGCATTTATAATATATAAAGATTATTTTTTAAGAAGCTTCCACCAATAAGTGATATTTGACGATTATTATCGTAGATTGTGATGAAACCAATGAGATATTTAACGGTAATGGTAACGAAAAGATCAATTTATTGAAAACAAAACATTTCTATAATAATTATATAAAGCTGTATTCTTATAATTTTTTTTGTAGTTATTTGATGTTTATCAACAAAAAATGCCACTGCTTTTTATATATCTCACATGATCTCGATTTGTATTCAATGATCTTTACTTTATGCAACTGTAGTTTTTAAAACAACTTTGGTTCTTGACACCTATTAATATTTGTATCGCTAGAGATCGCAATATTCTTTCAAATAACGTTTTTATTGTATGTACACTACATGCATTATGTATCAATTCTCTATACTTTATCTATATGAGGAAATGATAGAAATTTCCTTAATGGTATAGGAAAAATTTATTTTAAATTATATTCTGAATACAAAATTTTTTAGTTCTAGGTCACGAAAAAGTTAGGGATAACAAAAATTCAAATATAACTAAACAATTTTTCTAATGAAATCTATTTTACATTAGACATAATATAAAAACAAGTGAAAACAAACAATTCGTTCGCTGAGTTAATTGTTAAAATACCATGCAAAGCGATGTTGATTACTCTATCACATTACACATAAATACATGTCAGACATACATAACTAATATAACTGATATTCCCATATAATACATACTATACAATTTACGCCTCATTTGCGCCCTCACTCAAAAGTTTTGTTTTTTATAAGGAACATTTTTTACATTTAAACTTTTGTTCTATCTCTAACGGTTTACAAGATGGGTTCTACGGATCCAAGACCCAATTGACGTGTTGCTCATTTACGAACTCGACCTCACTTTTTACGTCCTGAGTACGCTGTTTAATTTCAATTCAAGTCCATCTTGATATCTCTTTTCGTTTTTTAGTTATCGTGTTGACAGACAGACGGACAGAAGATCTTTCCAACTTTGACAATTCCATTCTTTTTGAATGTTTATCCGATAAAATAAATTTTCTTTTTAATTTTCTAAACTAGTCCACAAAAAAATACCCTCTCGGATAGTACATGTTAATTTATTTATTATTATTTTCTTCCTTACGTTTTTCTCGAAATCTCTTTTTTTAGCTAGGGCCCAATAATCTAAAAAAATTTAATTACTAAGCCAAAAAGCAACATTTTTGTACCAATTAAAGTAAAGTTAAAAATTTGTAAAATTTTGAAGCAGCCTTGTGCAAAAATCTTTCATTGTGTAAAGTTTCCAATAACATAAGATTTGTAAATGCATTTTCGAAATCTATGTTTTTTCAAAACTCTAACACTTAAGGTAAGGGAAAGAGGCTAGATAGAAAAACATTTTTATTCTAAAAAAAGTTAAAATTCAAAAATTTTAGAACTTTTTACTAAACTAGACCAAGAATGTCTGGTCTTGAAGAATGGGCAATCCTAATTTTAAAACGCGCATAGCATAGAAAAATTGGGCATTTTTAAATTAGTCTGCGTTCTATTAAACCTAATAAATCTACCTGATAGTAGGTTTATACTGTATTTGCACTTAAAAAAATTTTCGTTAAACACGTGAATAGAGTGTATTCACAATAAAGGAAAATGAAAAGTGTGATTGAAAAAGATTTTATATGAAAAGACTTTTCTATTTTAATCTGTTCGAAATAAATCATTTTCATATTAGTTTTTCACTGAAGTTGATATTTTTGTCATATGTGTGAAGAATTATTTATAGGTATAACATATTGTTACATTTTTTATCATAGAAATTTTATTAAGTAAAAAGAATCTACTATCAATTTTTCTATTCATAGCCATATGAATAGAAAATTCTTTTCATAAATTAATGTGAAAAATTTTTCTACTTATTATAGAAGAAAAAAAGGAAATGAAACCGGTCGCTTTTCACTAAAAGTGGTTTTCGTGATATATTTAAAATCGTGATATATTTAAAAATTAATAAAATTTCAACAATAACAACCATAACAATTGTGGGCACAAGGACATTTTTAATAAATGTATTTATGGAAATTGCATACAAGTATCAAAAATGAATATACATATATTATCAAATACATATTACACTAATAATAATATTTTCTTCATTGACTAAATGCTAAATGTTTACAAGAGACTTTGATGCAATTTACAAATGCCGACATAAACATTCTTAAACGATCCAATAAGTACGCACTCTGATAATTAGATTAAAATTATGCCTTCCAGCGTAAATATGTTTGTGTGTACTTACACACACAGATTACAGTATTTAAAATATTTTATAGTAAATACATTTACAAGATGAGTTAAGAGCTATTGGTTTAAAAAACAGATTTCTTATTTTTCATTTAACACATTAAATGTCAACGTACTCTTTAACCGACTACGATGAAGCCAAAAGAAAGGTTAAGATTTTGGTGAATATGTGTCTGGGTATGTATATGTGTTCGTATGTTTATCTGTTCCCTCATTACTTCTCAACTTCGTCTATCCTAATCGTCCGCTTACTTGTATCTTGATCGTCCAGAAAGGCTATGGACGTCACATTAAGCATATGCATCTAGATTCATAAATTCATGAACTAATCAAAAACAAGTGAAAAGAAACAATTGACTGAGTTAATTGTTGAAATACCATGCATAGTCAGTGTTGATTTCTTTATCACATAACACATACAAACATGTGACACATACATAACTGATAATCAAGTATAGTACATATTATAAAATTTCCGCCTAATTGGCGCCCTCACGGGTAAACAGTGATGTTTACGAAAAAATGTTTCAAACAAAAGTTGTTTAATTTTTGATAAGGAACATTTTTTACATTTAAACTTTTGTTCTATCTCTAACGGTTTACAAGATGGGTCCTACGGACCCAAGTCCCAATTGACCTATGATGCTCATTTACGAACTTGACCTCACTTTTTACGTCCTGAGTACGCTGTAAAAATTTCAGCTCGATATCTTTTTTCGTTTTTGAGTTATCGTGTCCACAGACGGACGGACGAACAACTGGAAATGGACTAATTAGGTGATTTTATGAACACGTATGACAAAATTTTTTTCCTAGCATCATTATTTTTAAGCGTTACAAACTTGGGACTAAACTTAATATACTATGTATATTTCATATATGCATGGTATAATGATGCAATGTTGAGTAACAAATGAAAGGGCTTAGTTAATTAGAAAGAGCTTAGCAAACTTCAAAAATATATACATTGTTATACTTCATCACGAAAGTATAGTCCCAAAATAATTTAGATAAAAATAAAGTTCAAAAACTAAAATCCGAATACTGAAAAATCACGCTCTAAAAAGTATGAAACTACAAATAAATTCATTCAGTTATTTTGGTCGGGGGATCGTTCTGTGGAACAATTTTAATCTTAAAGGTTTCCCGACCTCTTTTCAGTAGTCGCGTTTTAGTTTTTGAATTTAATAGGATTTATAACACTTATAAATTAGATGAGTATTTTCCAGAATTTAGAATATTAAAACACTCACTTTTATATTGAACTTCGAATCTTGCTTGGAAGTATTACGGGGTCATTAAAACTGAGTATCTTCCTTTACTCCTTGTGTACATAAGAAATTCTTCGTACATCTAAGAGGGAAGAAAGTAAATCTAGCACTTTTTACCTGTAGTTTTGTTTATGCAAATATATATGTGCCCGTGAGATAAGAACTATCGAACCATCTTTTATTACCGCACGCATTTTCAACCAATCAAATTAGCAAATTAGCCAAATTTTTGTCAAAATCTAAACTAATAACAATCTACTTTTACAATTTAATTTAGTAACTTTTTTAATATTCTAGTTTTTTTAATAACTCACAACAAATTTTAAATTATACTTACCTTTTATTTTCATATTTTAGAGGCGTGTGTAAAGTTTTGAACGATACACGTGTGATAACGCATTATAAACGTACTTCTGCGATTGCCCAACTCGTGTTATGCACACGTTTTTCTTAGCCCACTTGTATTGTAAATAACTATTATAACACTCTTACTTCTTGTTTCTAATTTATACATGGATGCTTCAATAAATGGTATCCCAAAAAAGTGGATTTACTAAAGAAGTTCACTTTCTTTCTACAATTCATGTTTTTATATAATAAGAAATGTAATTCTTCAGTCATTGTAAACAGAGCACCGCAAGCTTTTTCAAATAATCGTAGAACTGACAAAAGTAAAAATTATTTTTCAACATTAAAAAATGCAAAATTTATTTGCCGCCCTGAAATATATATGTGATAATGTAATAGCCAAGATAAAATCAAAACAACCATCATCAACAATATATCAATTTATATTGATATACTGCATACACTCTGTTGCATGAAAAATCCGACGTTTATACGCAAACGTTAGTAAATAATCCTCTTTTGGTGAATAAATTCATCATTTAACGATCCATCACATAAAAGAAGTTTTCAAATCATATTACAAAACAAAAATACGCCTTTTTACCCGACTGAGCAACGCAAAGGAGTGGTAATGTGTTTATCAGTCTACGTATGTTTCTATGTGGCACACTAGAGGCCAAACGCGTCAAAATCTGCCGATTTTGATGATTCTTCCGTCAACCGATTTTTCTGTACCTTGAGAGTACTACTGAAGATATGAAAATAATGCAAATTCAATAAGGCGACCACCAGACGCCATGTGAAAATGTGTGATCCAATGTGCCACACTAGAGACCAAACGCGTTCGCCGATTTTGATGATTTTTACTTTAATCGATTTTTTTCTAATCTTGCGAGTGCTACTGAATATATGGCAGTAATGAAAAATCAATATGGCGATCACCAGATGCCATATTGTGAAAAATTATGTATGTTTGATTTGTCTTAACCTTGCGAGTACTATTAAAGATATGGTAATTCAATATTGCGACCACCAGACGCCATATTGAGAAAATGAAAAAGTAAAAGTCAGCGAACTAGGTCAAGTAGGGTATCATGGAATAGCTATTAACGAGGTAAATCGATTAACTTAATAATTAGTAAAATCGGTTCATGCACCGTTTGGTCTCTACAGCGCTTCAAATGACCAAAAATACATACATAGTCTGAAAATGAAAGTAGACAAACTATGATAAGTAAAATACCCATGTTTGAAAAACTACCGGAATTAATGGAAGTACAGTAATTATTATGATAGTAATAATTAGCAGGTCAGTGATTCATAAATTTTCTAGGCCCACAAATTGTGTGGTTCAATTTAACCTGCAAGCTTATTCGATCTTTTTTTTTTTTGTTTAGATTGTATATTTCATTAATAAAAAAAATTGAAATTTACATGAAAAATTATCAAAGTGCCGTAAATATAAAATCTTATAGCTGCGTAATAATTATTATGTTTAAGAATAAATTACGCCTAAGGTACTTAAATTGATCACGTGACTGGTTTAATACACCCAAATCAATTATTTAAAATAAATATTCAAATAAAAATAATAAATATAAAAAAAAATCAACTTCATTTGAAAAAGAAATTTTAAGAAAGTCAAATAGCTTCTGAAACCTTTTGGTTGTTACAAACTTATTCCCCATTACTTTTTAATTGCTGTTTTACACTTACGGCAGCCAAAAAATTCCCATTTTCTTAATTTCCACAATCGAGTAGCAAGGAAGTCTCCTTCTTTTCTTTATTATCAACTTAAGGTAGTCCGACGGTAAATGATAGTTCAAAGTCTCTTGATCACAAAATTGTGAATTATTTCATTTTGAAATGGTGACTTTTAACACAGTTCCTTATGGAAGAACTCACAATAATGTTAATTGTACAAAACTTAATCGGTGATTGATCTTCAAAAAAGTTGTCATCATGAATTTATCACAGATTCTGCTTATGCAAAAAGACATTACCTTACGGCGTTTTCCAAAAAGAAAACATAAAAAACTATCCAAGTTGCCTAGTTGACTTATTGACTAGTCATGTGACGGCCGAACCACTTTAATCTTTATTATCAATCCTCAATAAAAGTAAAAGAAAAAAAGTAATTAATTTTTGTTTAAAAATTTCATTTATTCTCTTTTAGGTTTCGCCACTTCATTAAATTGAAATAATCAAGGTTCGAATGAGGGCAAGCCGAACATTTCGGGTTCAAAATATAGCATAGACGGTAACACTTTAGTTGCCATAAATGTATCATCCTCTGGTAAACTTGGATCAGGTATCATTACAACTTGCATTCCAGCTCGTCTACCGCCTAAAACACCCAAATAAGCATCTTCAAAGACCAAACATTTATACGGACGTGGATGTTCTTCAAATTTAGAAGCTGCAACTAGAAAAACATCTGGCTCGGGTTTTGAATATTTAACTTCTGGATTTTTTGCGGCTGTCGTAATATGATGAAACAAACTGAATAAACTCCTATGATTCGTTGATTTCAGCATAACAGATTCCATATCTGATGATGTAGCGACGCAGATTGGAATGTCATGCATATAAAAGTGTTTAACTAACCTAATGAAGAAAAAATGAAACATAAATAATACTAGCTTAGAGACAGACCTTTCCAATTTTGTTCAATGGCACACCTTTTATATCGATAAGCCAACCGGTAATACCTACCCAACACGAAATTACTCCACCAAAAGAATTTACTTTTTTTATTTTTGGATTTAAAAAAAAGTTGATCAAAGGGCTTACGTGTAGGGCCCCATATAGATTCGCGAGGACTGAAAAAAAAGGAAAAGTGAAACGAAGTAGGAAAATTTTTGGACAAAGGGCTTCCGTTGGGTGCCCCTGATAGATTTTCGAAGACTAAAACTATTGTAAATTCTGTTTCAAGAATTGCTTGTGCAGAATTCCCAAATTCGAATAAAAAGCGATAGAAGGTACCTGAAAAAGCGAAAGGCTTCAACTTGATATACGTCTAACCTGTTTTTGTGTATTCAAGGCATATTTAGTCTTAAGATTTTTAACAGCAAACAACCTATCATAGCGATTTAAGTCAAGATACCCTATTATAGCAATTTATTAATATCGAAATAACGAAATAATTAGGAATTTGCTCGATTTTTGCCGAATCATGTTTATTATCAAAATTTCGAACTTACCCCTAGAAACTTGTTGAATATTATGAGACACAGTATAAAATAATGTGATCAATGATATTTTGATATTTTGATTCGCAAAGTCATTGCAATCTATAATTTCGTGTAAAGCAAGTTTCCTTTATCGACATATACTGATACAAGAAGTCCAGCGCTGAATTAAAATGTGGTAGGCCATGAACGATTGAAATAATTTGTTAAACATCGAAAAATTAAAGCTGCTGGTGTTGAAAATAATCTCTGAAGATAAATAATTAATCGATCACAGTGAGGCTGCGCTAATTAATTAATTATGGTTTTTTGGAACCGGTAGGTAAAAATGATGATAAAAATCATTTTCAGGGCGTTAAAACGTCATTGAATCGACACCAGTTTAGTTAACACTAACGCAATATATTGCGTGATATAAACTAAATAATATAAATTAGAAATCAAAAATTTTTTGACAGAAGGTTTGCAACACCAAGGACTGTCTTTAAATTTCAAGTCATTCAACAAATTATTTCGATTGAATATTAAATTCTTGGATTAACCTTTCGGCACCTGGTTTTAATTTACACTCTGATAAATAATGTCTTGCTACCAGATCTACTGCTGCTATAAATTCAATTGTATCACAATTTAATTCACATTGCTTGATAACTATATTTGCAGTGTTCACCATAGTTTGACCGGCTGTAAAATGTCGAATATTAGCAGGGTACTCTTTTTCGTATGTTTTTGTGACTATATCTGACATTATTTTATGAATTATATCTTCCGTATCGACCAACGTACCATCCAAATCAAAAATAACATGCGTTACCGGTGAATAACGAATTGTTGTCATTTTTGAAAAACTTAAAATTTTTTTAGTTATTATGAAAAATAATTTAATTTTTTTCGCATTTTCTTTAGTTTGAGGTGATTTTTTTTTCAAATACCATGGAAATGGTTCATGAAAAAAGCTACTAAGTAATTATTAAAAGTATCCGTATTTATTATACATTTATTTCTACACCTGACTGATACGTCTTGTAAGTTGCCTATACACAGAATACACACAAATTTTGTAACAGTTGAATCTGTATTCAGATAATTTTGCTATTTGAGATGGTCCTCTTTACTTTGTATTAAATAGAGGGAGAGAAATGGTATTCAGAGTTTCATAAAATTAATTCATGAAATTTTATTTTTGAATTAATTTCACCTTCCACAACTATCACAGAAAACTCTCGCTATTCCATTTTTTCACGCGTCTAATTTCGATTTTCCGTTCTTAGCGCTATTCTGTGAATATAATGGTTCAAATCGATGATTTTATATTGAATGATCACGTCAAAACACTTTTCGAGGACAAAATATTCCTGTTAGTCACACAAATAGAACGTAAAATGCAAATTCATCATCTAGAAAGCACATTTTAATAAGGTTTATGCAGTTATATGAGTGTTAATTCATGAAGTTTTATGATTGACATCCACGTAGAATTTCATACTCTATAAGAGGGGTGGCAAACCTACGGTTTTTGAGGGATCTTTTAAGAAATTTTTATCGTTCCATATATTTCTTAAATTTATGCAAGACAAATACGAAAAACAAATATGAGAGACTAAGTGCAACGTTGTAACAAATTTCATTTCCGCAAGTTTTTTATAAGTCATACCATTTTCGATAATATGATTCATCGAAAACTACACGAACGAACATTAAAAATGGCGTCATCATTCATAATCGACTTCAGACCGATTTTGAATTTGTAAACTTCCTTGAAACGGGCAGTTTACATTGTGTACCACTCTTGCTACGGATGTACAATATCCATAGATATCTTGCTATGAACAAAATTTTGGTATAGGTGATCATAAAATCACCTAATTAGTCCATTTCCGGTTGTCTGTCTGTCGGTCATCTATCCGTCTGTCATCACCATAACTCAAAAACGGAAAGAGATATCAAGCTGAAATTTTTATAGCGTACTGAGGAATTGTGTCTTGGGTCGGTTGTGTCTTGTAAACCGTTAGAAATAGAACAATAATTTAAATGTTTAAAAATGTTCCTTATAAAAAAATAAGCAACTTTTGTTTGAAACATTTTTTCGTAAAAATCACTGTTTACCCGTGAGAGCGCAAACTATGCGAAATTGTATAGTATGTATTATATGGGTATATCAATTATATATGTGTGACATGTATATATTTGTAATGTGACAGAGTAATCAACACTATCTATACATGGCATTTCAATTGTTTGTTTTCACTTGTTTTATGTATCTTGTCCATACTATATTCATATGACCGGCTCCCTGACTAAAAGTTTAATAGGAAAGGAAATAAAAATCAAAATTGATATATTTTTAATATATTTACAAAAAAAAAATTCTTTTTATACAAAAATTTGTTTTAAAATAATTTATTCAATTTAAAAAAAAAAAAAAATTATAAATACTATTCTTACACATAAATTGTACATTAATATTAATAATTACACAATAATGTAAATTATAATTATTGTATACTCTTACTAAATTGAGTATACATTAATTTTAGTCTTTTGTTAAAGGATTCCTTTTACACCTCTTTTACATTCAAGAGGTACACAATATGCGTTCGTACCTCGATCATTACAAATGCAATATATACATCCTAAAGTTCCTGGGAATATCGATCTCGGCTTACACGTTTTCGATGAAATTGTACTAGAAAAAAACATAAAATTATTAAAATTATTTTATATATACTAAAACTATAAATGTCAATGTCAGTTTGTTTGTATCTGCGTTTGAATATTCTCATTCCATACCAAAACTTTAATACTGCCCTCATTTGCCTGCTTCCCAAATAGACGATATTATCTTAAATTTAGCACGATAATGAATGTTTATTATTTAAAATAACTTGATTAAAATTTTTAATTTTAAAAAATAACGAAAATGGTTGGCATTACCTAGTATAGGTCGTTAGCCTGACAATTGTAAAATTGTAAAATTTATGATATAAGAAAATAAGAAAAAAATCGTTAATATTTTTGAGCTATTAGATTTGCGGGAAAGATATCATATGAGATAATTAATTCCGAATTTATGATTAATTTACCCAGAAAAGTTTACTCTTTCTTGAGCCTCCAAATATCAATAACATATCATTTGGAATTGAATTTTGGTGCTAATTAATCATTAATAAGATTGATTTTTACAATTATAAACATAATTTTTAGAAAGTAAATTATGAATTAATGTGATACATCAAAAATAGTGGACACGCAGGGTTATAGTTAGTAGGATGAATGTGGTTCATGGTTATTGCAAATTTCAAATGTTTTTAGGCCAAATTTGTGAATTTTATTGTTTCAAATTAACCTACTTCAATGATAATTAATTTTCTGAATTTCAAGTTCATTTTTTTGCATATCATACATTTTAAAATTTTAATTTACATATATCCTCTATTTTATTAGCATCTTAAGTATGCTATTTTTATTTTACGAGTTTCAAATATTTCCACAACAGTATAAAATGTGAAACTTGAAACTTGTAAGTACTAACCTGTCAGGCATGCTCTCCGTTTCTTGTAACTTTTGCGCTATCTCCAAATTCCATGATTTATAATCGAATTTTTGAAATTTTGCAATTTGTTCTTCTGGTATATGTGATAAATATTGTTTAATATTTTTTGCGTTTTTATCCTCTCTAAAATGCATAAAATATAAAAATTAATCACCTGTGAATGAATCATAAACATTAAGGAAAAATCTTTTTATTTTATTCTAATAGACAATAAAAAGCGTAAAATTATTTATGTCCATAAATTTCATGAAAATTATTTTTTCAATAATATTCAATAGAGGTTTTTCCGCAATATGCATTTGTGAATCCCACGTGCACCTCTACCTTTTTACCCACGCTATAAAAAATATACTGCATTACCATAGCATAACATTAAAGAATCAAACATGGATAACTCTAATTTTTTATGACTCAAATTGTTTTATTATCTATCTAAAACTCAAAGCTCTAAGCCCCCGTATTGTCTAAGAGAAGGTATAGGGTCGACCTTCATCCATCAGACATTTTTTTTTTTTGTATAAATTTTATTGCTTGATAAACATGATTATGATAGCTTGTCTATCGAAAAGTGTTCATGACTATTTTGAACAAAATTAATTTTAATCAATAAAAATTCATAAAAAATATGTCTCGTCTAGCTATCAGATGGGTGAAGGTCGTCCTTATACCGTCTCCTGTACTCTCGTTTATAAAAATCTCGTTTCCATAAGCTCATATGATGTGTTGGAGCTTATTACTACTATTAAGCTATCAAATGAGTGCAAATTATTTAAAATTCGAAGAAATCACATGACAATGGCAATTTTTTTTTTCTAAAAGAAAAAAATACATTCCAGAATCCACATGCAAACGAGGGATTTTATTTATTATAAAAAGTTATTTTAAATGTAAAATTTTGTTTTTTTTTATATCAAACAATTTATTTGTATATAATTCGAATACATTTTGTTTCTGATCGCAATTCGGGAACTTTTTAGATCGAGTTGAAATAAAATACAAAAACAAAAATCCGATAGGAAACGTTAAGACAATAATTTGTATTTATGTAGTTTAAAAACTGAAATATTTTCCTTAGAAATTATTACCGAACACGTAATATACAGAGGTCTGAATTCTTAAAGCACCTTACATTCTTACATTTTAATTAGCTGAATGGAGCAATTACCAGGAACATATTCCACGGGAAAACAATTAGCGTAGGCATAATAATAGTTTACCCAAGCAATGATATGTAAAAACGAAAAGACGATTTTACAAAATCGTTTTATTTATCC
Source organism: Chrysoperla carnea (assembly GCF_905475395.1). Lineage (NCBI taxonomy): Eukaryota > Metazoa > Arthropoda > Insecta > Neuroptera > Chrysopidae > Chrysoperla > Chrysoperla carnea. Next base: position 35,992,159 of record NC_058341.1, read on the forward strand.
AATGGATTTTATGAAAATAAAGGGGGCGTAATCTGTGAGTAACCCATTTTTAGCCGGGTAATTCCAAAAATTTTCTATTTCTCGGATAATCGAATAAAATCTATTTTAATAGCGGATTGAAACAATCTGAAAGCGTGCTATCAGAAAACATAAGCTGTTGGAAAAATCACTTAGCAAACGAACATAATTATTAAAATATTGTACGTTTTATAGAGATCTACTAGTCTACTTTCAAACGACTTTGTGCTGAAATTGTAGCGAATATATACAGTTCATGAATATGATTGTTTTAAACAAAAACAGGTCTCACGGACCCATGACTTAATTGACTGATTTTTCTTATTCGCAAACTCAAAGCCATTGTTGAATTATAAAACAGGCTGAAAAATGTTTAGGTCACTATCTCTTTCCATTTTGAGATATTCCGTTGGCGGACAAAACGACAGACAGAGAGAAGCAATCAAACGAAAATAAACTGAGCAAAATTGCTCAACTTTATATAGTCCTGGTATAGGTATATTATGCAACTTTATAAGTAGCCTTATTCCTCCTAATATATTATGTAACTATATAAATAACTTTTTGTTTGTGGTTTGAAAATGTATTCGCAATCGAAACATGTCACAACTTGTAAATATATTGTCGAAATATAGGAAATGAATATTTGAAAAAAACAAAATTACATTTTAATTGTTAATAAATGAGTTTATTAAAATGTAAAATAATGACTATTAATTAATTATTTAATTAAACTTAAATAAGTAATCATTAATTACATAATTTTAAGTTGATTAAAATAGAAAAAAAAAATTTTAACTGCACTTAAATACTTAGGTATTATTTTAAAAACTGCATTATTAAATTATTACTAATAACAATAATTGTTAAACAAATAGTTAATAAAACTTACTGTTTAGTATCTGCATTGTTAATTAAACAGTAAAATACTATTGTAAACAGGTGTAATACTATCACAGGCACACGCATATTGTTAAAAAAAACCTTTAACACTAAATGGATTGAATAATTAACAAGACGTATTTATAGACATTTTTTATTTTATTATAATATTATAGATTTGAGTGCTTGAATACTTATAATTATATATTTTTAGAGGAAAATGTCGAATTATTATCAATTATACATTTTATTTTATTAATTATGTTTTTTACGATTTTTATTTATTTAATTCATTTAAAATTTTCTCTTTGATTTAATATTTTATAAATTTAACTTCCTGATAGGAATATTATTAAATTCCCAAAATCAATTTTATTTATTAGGTAGTAGGACAAAATAAATAATTTAAAAAAGCAGCTAAGTTTTTTTTTAATTATTTATTTTATTTTAGATTTTTAAGTGTTCCAACACTGAAAAAACCCTCTTATACTATACATTAAAATTTGGAAACAAATTTGGTATTCCTAATTAAATTTAAACAAATAATTTATATATGTTTTTGTACTCCTTTTTTAGTTTCCCTTATTTTGATACCCTACTCGATAGGTTTTGTTAATTTTCTTTATTAACATATTATTATTTCGCTCCAAAAATCCGCCATATTGTTTTGTTTTTTTCAAACACCTATCTAAGAACACCTAGGTTGTCGTGACAAATATAGGTAATGATACATTTTGGAAGATACGAGGTAATAAAGAAATTTACAAACAAATATACATACATATATTCATACATTCATACATACACGCGAAAACATAACCACTCCTTGACAGTCGGGAAAAAACTAGGAAAATTTCCAAAATTCTTTGGTGTATTGCAAATTTTTATATTTATTATTACTTTTACATCGATTTCTGAACATTTCATCTTCCTCTATATAGACATAAAACTGATAACGTCAGAAACTTTAAGCAAATGCCTGAAGCTGAAAACTTGATCGATTTTTAACCTACAGTCGTAACTATTAAAAAATGATTGCTTTGAAAACTACGAAAGGGTAAATGAAATAAATTATAATAATTAATGAAGAATGAATAAAACATTAAAAACTGCAATTATTTAAACATTAAGATTTTTTTAATTAACGAGCAGGGTCTCTTGGATTCATGCGAAACGCATTAACTAGCTGCCAGTAGCGTAACTACCAGTGTTCACTGTGTTCCATGGAACATGGATTCCCGTCTCTAAGAACATCAATGCGATTTTATTGTGTGTAAATTATGAAAATTTCCGACTTTTAACTTAGATTATGTATAAGAATGATAGTGTTAACTAGATCAGGTCTCTTTTCTGAATGCTAAAATCTTATCTTAGAATTATTTCAGAATAAATCTATTTTACAAAATTATCGACATAGTAATTACGCAGTGGCCAGAAAGGAGTGCATGTTTCAGATCAATAGCCTCACCCATTTAAATAATTGTTTGTTATTTATTTCTAATTATTCCTGCCACAGTAGTAATCGTAGAAATATATTTTTCGAAAATAAAACTTTCCAAAAATTATCTGAGAAATACTATGATTTAAAATTGATAGAAGGCGGTCCAATAGAGGAGAAGTGTCCATTTTTCTCGGTGAAACACATTTAACTCGACGGTAGTTGCGCCACTGAGCCATATATGCTCTAGGCGTAATGAGCAATTTTTTCAACTAAAGGAATTTTTCTTTTGTTTGTCAATATTAACTACTTTAGTAAGCAAACAAAAATAATAAATAAACATATTAAATATAATATCTACAAACAATTATAAATAAAACTTTTTATTTGATTTCCCTCTTCAAAGAAAATCATATTTTGACATTGTACCAGTCTTTTACAAAAATTTCTTTTAGCTGGTACAGTAGTTTCAGTTCTATCAGAAAGTAAATTTCAGCTGTGAAAGAGGATTTTTAAAATTTCTCACTCGATAGTAACAAAAATTTTGTTTATTCAAATTCTCAATTGCAATTTTGGATAAAAGGCTTGAATTATTAAGAAAAAAAAACTATTTAAATTAAAACCTTAATAAATTATTGAAAACAAAAATAAAACCCGCTGTGTCCGAGTAATTAAGAATGTATGAGCACGGTAGTGGAGACACAAATTAAAAAAACTATATATTTTCAATTTTGATAGCAAATTATGTTATAACTTGAAAATATAAGACCAACATTAAGAATAAAATTTTCGATACCTGGAATGATTTTCAAAATATCGAAAATTGAAAATTTTGTTTAATTATTTAACTTTCGATATTTCGAAAACCAAGACAGATAGTGAAAAATTGTATTCTTATTTTTCGTCTACATTCATGAAGTTATAACAAAATTCATCATCAAATTTGAAAATAAGGTACAAATAATCCAAACTTCCCCTGGCGCTCGTACTACCTTAAGCATTTTTTAAATTTATAAAAGAAAATAAATAAATAAATTCGCTCAAACTCGCTGGATTCGAATATTTTATTTTGCTTATATTATTTGGTTCAAATTAGCACTAAATTGGTTTGGATTGAGCCGTACCGATAAAGCTTTAATTCCTACATTTATGATCATAAATTTTGCAAGAATTGGGTACATTTATACAACACATTAGTCAATACTCCCTTTTTCTTAAATTCTTTGAGTTTAAAAAACTTGTTCAAGGCCAAGGTATTCAATATCTCAATTTGATATACTTAGGTACCAATTTACAGTAATAAAAATTTAAGAAGAAACATGATTGATGTAAAAGCTGTCAACATTTCTGCCCTGTCATATTCTATGGTTAAATAGGCAGCACAACCTTTTTCCAAAGAAGTTTTGTCTGAATTCATTTTTGACCGATACTTAATCATTAAATTAAAATTGGATTTATAATTTATAATCTATTATTGACAATGATATCATTGCTTAAGTAGGTATTTGCAATAAGCAGGTCCTTTTCGTAATCAAAACAAAAAAAAATTAAAAAACAGGCAATTTAAAAAAGATTTTTTTTTTATTCAGTATAGTATACATAGTATAGTGAAAGATGCTACAAAAATCGACAATTAAAAGAAAATGAAAGAAACCATTCGCATTTTACTGAAACCCCAATGGAATGTGTTTCTTAGCTGTCAAATATCATTACCAAGATATGAGTTAGTGGTGCAAATGCAAATTTGTTACTAAAAATTAAATTTTTAATTAAATGAAACGATCAATGTTAAAGTTCACTTAAAAAATTACTAAATAGGTAACTTGTATGACGTATATGTTAAGTGTTTGTGGAAAACTATTATACACAATAGGCAACTTGTATAACCTATGCGTTATACAAGTTGCCTATTTATTAATTTTGTAAGTCAATTTTAACATTGATCGTGAATTATCAATTTATTGTTTATTAACAAATAGAAACATTTGCACCACTAACTCATATTCCTTACTAATGATATTCGACACCTAAGAAACACATTTCATGAGGTTCTAGCAAAATGCGAGTAATTTCTTTCATATTCCTTTATTTGTAACTTTTTTTACTGTATTAACAGGGAAAACAAATTGAATCATTTTTTATTTGATTTTTTAAATCTCTTTCTTAAATGGATATTTATACAGTGTGTCACATTTAAGCTGAAAACCCTCATATTTTCGTACCATATAGGATTATCGTTTTGAAATTTTGCACAGCCATACAAGGAGATGGGTCACATTTTTTAAAATATTTACCCGAAATCAGATTTTTAAACACAGCCTACTACAAATTTACAAATAGGTCCGATTCTTAATCTTTTCCCTAGCGTCAGAGATGGTTAAAGATATCGAAAAAAATGATTAGAAAAAGTTGCATTTTTGTATACCCATATACCGATTTTAATGACAAAATTCCCATTTTTTATTTTTCCATTATTAAAGTCCACACTCATAATTATTACAAGTTTATTGAAAAATGTCGCAAATCATCCTGTAAGACTGTGCAAAATTTCATGTCGATATTCCTATAAATAGCGAAAGTATGAGGGTGTCTTTATCTTAAATGCGACACACTGTATATACTTTGATAGCCAATAGTGTGTTAAGGGCGGCTTGGGTGAGGTAAACCCTCAGGGAGCCCCCAGTTAAATTATTCTTTAATTAACGAGCTTCAATTGTTTATATTTTTACAATATTTTGTAGTCTATGGGACAATATTACCTTAATTCTTCAAGTTTACGAAAAATGAACATTTGAAGGCCACGGCCAAAGTTTCATAATATATAAGAACTATGTATATTTTTATTAAAAACACTAATATAAATTTTCATAATATTCGTATAAAAATTATGCAATCTCTTGAAGAATTCGTAAAATGGATATTTTAATAAACCATTCTTCAAAATTATGCAGATATTAAAAAGCTGTAAAACTTCGTACGGATAGTTTAGAAATTTCGTAGGTAATCTGAATAATTGTCTCTAATTTGAATAATTTTAGTGGGGCTAGGAACAAGCGAATTTAAACCCAGTATAACGATAAATACGTAGCCTAAACGATGAAGTTTCCCAAAAATCAATCCAGTTTAATATTTACGAAGTAACAACTTCGGTTATATCATATTCAAAATCCAAAAAACTGGCTTAGCCATATTGGAGGAGCTTCTTCGTTGTGATAATGTCAGTTTAAATCATTGTTGCAACAATAAACCACATATAATATTTAAGATTACGAAAACCAAATTACATAAACATTTTGTGGAAAGTTTTATGAGGAAAGAAAAAATGCTAGGTACTATAATAATAAGATTAATAAATATTCTCAAAGTGTTAATTTCAAATTTTATTTCCTTAATAAACAATTGTTATAGTACGGCTGATGACCCCAAATAACAGATTATAAATAATAATAAGGACGTTAAATTTACAGCGTGAAATAATAAAAATCTTATTAATTTATAGAAGTTTTAACTTTATCGAGGTTTAAGTTATCGATAATCTACTGTATTATAACTTATATTAAAATAATATATTACTATAATATTCTTAAAAATTATTTTGGACAATATGCAATTCCATTTAAGTAGTATTATCTTTTTAGCCAAAATGTTTCCTATTTACGTGACAACATCTTATCGTAGTAACCCTTTAATCGCTGACAAAGAACCAATATTAAGATGATTTTTAGGGTTAATTACCGTACTATGTATAGTATTCTAACACAAAAAAGGTAAAAATTAAGGACATCAACTTGCAATTCATTTAAGGTAATAACAACAAAAACAGGAATACTAATATAACAAGTGAAAACAAACAATTGACTGAGTTTAATGTTGAAATACCATGTATAGACAGAGTTGATTACTATATCACATTACACAAATACCTATACATGTCACACATATATAACTGATAATCCAATATTAATACATACTATAAAATTTGTATCTAATGTATGCCCTCGTGAGTAAACAGTGATCTTTAAAAAAAAATATTTCGAACAAAAGTTGTTTATTTTTTTGTAAGAAACATTTTTTACATTTAAACTTTTGTTCTATCTCTAACGGTTTACAAGATGGGTTCTACGGATCCAAGACCCAATTGACCTATGCTGCTCATTTACTACTTTTTACGTCCTGAGTGTGCTATAAAAATTTCAGCATGATCTTTTTTCGTTTTTGAGTTATCGTGTTGACAGACGGACAGACGGGCGGAGAGCTTAAATTGGACTAATTAGATGATTCTATGAACAGCTATACCAAAATTTGTTTCGTAGCATCAATATTTTTAAGAGTTACGAACTTGGGACTAAACTTAATATATTATGTATATTTCATATATACATGGTATAAAAACGCATTCATAATTTCTCTTTTAATCCTTCCAATATAGATTGAGTCAGCTAACAACTAGAATCCTTTGTAGGGCATGTATAAACATATAAGCCTGATAGCCATAAGTACATATACACGGCCATAAGTACATAAACTCGAAAAGTAAGTTATATCGATAAAAATGCTTCAACCAAAAAACGCTGAGTGTGTATAGGCTTTCATCTTACGCAGGCATTAAACTTGACCTAAGTTTTCAAGCTCAATGAAAAGCTCATCATCAGTATGGATTAGCTAATGGTAGTTTATCTATAAATACTATATGTTACTGATGATAAATTTGATGACAATTTGCATACTGTTTCAATTACATGGCAGTCGAAATACGTATTTATATAAATAAAAACTAAGAAATTGGAGGAAAAATCGAAATGGTCCTTTCTCGTGAATCAATTTACTTCAAAAATTATTATTAAAAAATTTGCCATTTACTCCAAGGTAATTCTTTCAAATTGTACACTTGTGATTTTAATTTTTTATAGACAACTTAAATTTAATTAACCGAGATCAGGAAATCAATTTACATGGAGATAAAATATACTTATAAAAAATCAGTCCCCCCACTATCAGTTATCAGTTATTTAAATGTTTATTACACGCAAAAACTAATAAAGGATCGCCTATTACATATTTTTAAAAGCCAATCAATAAAAGTTGTTTTCAAATAAAATTAAATATTCAAAATTAATTTAAATTTTTACAATTGTTCGTTTCAAAAATATACAAAAAAAACTTGTTAATTTGACATTATACATTTTTTTATTCCTCTGTGATGAGGAATATCTTGATGATTATAAACTTAAACTGTAGCCGTATTTACTTTATACCCACTAGGTGTAACATTAAAAACCGGAACACATAAATCACATTCCGGAATCGTATCTTTCGACTTTGAGAGTAATCCAGAAAAATGCATTATGTGTATAAAATTTTGATTCAATTTTCTTACGCAACATAACTAGTATACAATATCATTAATTAACATTAATTTGAAAGCAGTCAAAGCTAAGTTGGTATAAAAAAGTATCAATAAAATCATGCAAATTTTTTATATAAGGTAGTACCTATTAGCATATCCATCAGTATAGTGCAGGAGTCAGAAGCGCTCAAGCAAGGTAATTTAATTCAAAATGAAATTTTTCTTTTAGATCTAAAAAATTAATTTTGTCTGTTCAGATTATACTAAAATGGTCTTAAATATTGTATCGCACATGCTCTATGCCTTATCAATTCTATAATTTAACCTTTTTTACTGGAGTAGTAATTATTTTTGTTTAGCTAAAGCAGTTTTGTAATAAGAAACGTCGAAATGGTCCTGGTAAGTGGTAATCAGACTTTAGGCACTTTGTTTACTATATAGACAAAGAACCCTATTCTATAAGACAAAAAAACCTACACTGTCGTTCTCTAAATATTCATATCTCTGTGGTTAAAACCTAGTATTATGTGTTTCTTAGGTTTCAAATATCATTAATAAGCCATGAGCTGGTTCCCCAAAAGTTTCTATTTGTTAATAAACAATAAATTGTAAATCCAATGAAACGATCTATGTTAAAATTTACTTAAAAAATTAATTAATAGGCAACTTGTATTGCGTATACGTGAATAGTTTTTCGATTATTTGACAAACACTCACATTTATGTCATACAAGTTGTCTATTTACTAATTTTTTCAACTTTAACATTGACTGTTTCATTGATTTAACAATTTATTGTTTAGTAACAAATAGAAACATTTGCGGAACGTCTTTTGAAGCAATAAAAAATTTTAGGACAAAGGCCCATTTCAGATTGTTTGATTCTAAAGCTTCAATTTTTAATTGTTAAAAATTGTTTAATAGTAAAAGTTATAGCGACATTGTTCACATTTTTTTTAAACAAAGCACTCCAATAAAACAATTAACTACAATAAAACTCAAATATATTACCTGATTACAAAAAAATAAACTATTTCATATTATAAAACTTTTAAGAATTCATAATAACTTTTAACAATTATACAATTTTCAACAATTAAAAGATGGTTTTAACATTTTGAAAAGCTCAAATATTTAATTTATTTGCATTAATTTTCAGCTTTGAAAATAATCTTTCTGGAGTTTTTCCAAACATTAAACTGTTAATAACTCAAAAACGGTGAATTTTAGGAAAAAATCACAAGGAGCCTTTTTGACGAATAATTACCCAAAAAACTCGGGTAGCTTAATTTATTTCAAAAAATTGACATTTGACTGTTTCTGTAGAGAGGGAGAGATGTACAAAAATTAGACCATTAGAGTTTCTGGCAACAGGCGGAATATTAATAATCTATCTAGCGCCTGTTCTATTATTAGATAAAAACAAAATTTGATTAAAGTAATCATTCATTAATATTCTTATTATTAACAGGAAAAGAAATAAACAAAAACATGAATATATTAATATTTCAAAAAGTTTTAAAACAATTTCTGGTTTTCTTTGTTTGTTTTTTCATTTTTATATGATTAGTTGTTTAAGAATTTATATTTTACAATAAACTTGTAAAATATATAATTATATTTAAAATATAATTATATTAAAAAAAAAAAATTAATTTTAATAATTTTCTGTATAATATAAACTATGTGTAATCAATAATCACGTGACTAGAGCGAATTAAAAAGAAAAAAATAGGAAAAATATATTTTTAAATTTGAATAAACTTACGGGGTATATATGGTTCTACTTGAGAAATCACAAACAGGTTATCAAGACCAAAAGCTAAACAAACCCAAGTTAAATATAAAATTTGAGGTATTTTGAAATCGAAAAATCCGCAAATATTATCAACTGAGGCCGAATACCTACAAAATTTTAATACTTCAGAATTGTACAATTCAATTCAGTTTTAGGAGAGAATCATAGAAGTGCAGTAATGAATTAATTGAATTTTGTCTTCCATTCATTTTCTTAATCTTTAATAATGTTTTCTATCCGTTTTCTAATTAAAGTAAACAGTTGCTCATTTTTACTAAAGAAACATCTTTTGTCATCATCATTTTGTTATTATTCGATGTTGTTATTACTCTTTAAATTTACTTACCTATTTTTTTCAGCATTTAGGTTAAAAAACCACGAATTACCAGCGGTATCATGAAATTTAACATTTCAGCCTAACGCTTTTTAAACAATCCAAATAAAACCCGCTAAGCAATGTGCCAAAATAAGCCATAAAAATTTCAGCTCGCCATTTTTTGTCGTTTTGAGATATTGCATCCACAGACAGATACAGATAGACAAAAGGTTCATTAAGATTGTAGGACATTGAAAGCTGTAAAAATAACTTTTAGAGCGTTTGTTACGAGCCACCTTAAGTCACACAGGTGATATAAAATATCAATAATTTCATTAGTCAATGTTTAATAAAAATCCACAACAGTACCGCAGGAAAAGAAAGATATTTGATATTAATTATTGCATCACTATCTGGGCGTTTATTTAATTATAAGGAAAGAAATTTTCTTATAATTACTTTTCCTCCGTGAAAAACACACTTGCAAGAGAAATATATTATTTTTAAACTGCATATAAGATCAGTTTATACAAGGAAACAGATTTTTATTTATTTTACAAAATATTTAATTTCGTAATGTTGGAAAATTGAAGAGGATAATGACAATTATTTTTATCGCTTCAGGTGAACGAACAATCTTACTCCACTAACAGTGTGAAGTTATTTTTCGAAAATCTTTAAAATCTTTAAAAGTGACGTCATTTTATAATATTACCATAGAGATTGCATAAAAAAAACTCTATTTTGCAAGACAAAGATGGGCAACAATCTTTTAATGCTTATAACTTCTTCGTTTTTTAATCAATTTAGTTTAACTTTTAACTACTCAGTCACAAACCCAATTGTACCCTAGTCTGATAATTTTCATTTAAAAAACAAACTGAAACAACTGAAACGTAATATAATGAATGCGTAACATTTTTATTAGGACATTCATAAAACACTTCAACACTGACGTACATAAAATTTGTTATTGAAAATTTCAACTCAACCTAAAATATATAAATATCATAATGACTTCTTTCGGTTTATGTGTTTTTTAAATTGCTAAATTTGAATAAATTGAATATTTTTCTATTATACAATAAATTAAATGCAATAACAAGACAATTTATATGCAATAAATAAATGTAAATTAAATTAATTCTAGAAATTATATTAAAATCAATAATTATATAACTTAGCCAACATGGTACAGAGAACCATATACTAATTTTTTTTGAAAATAGTATCATTTGAATAGATCAAAATTTCATTAAACAAAAAATGACACTTCTTAAAAGAAGATTAATTCTTGATAGATTTATTGTTTCGCTTTGATAAAATTATTCATTAAATTACCAACTGCAACGTTGAGGAAACTCTAATAAGAAAACAACACTTTTATTGCTATAAGTTTTATTAAAAATTTTATAACAAAAAATTTGATTAAAACAAACTGTACTACATTTGATAACAGCCAAATAGGCCCCTTACACGATCAACAATACTGTGTATATTTGGTAATACCAACAGTGTATATTGATCGAAACCTTTTATAGTTAGATTAAACAATTTGAGCTTAAGTGAAAATATCTCTGCAGTGATAATAATATATTTATTTTTAATAACAAAATTTTTTTTGTTTAAGATTGTGTGGTTCATTTCAGAAGAAAGATGTACGAATGAAATATATTTCTTACGAATAAATAAAAGAAATTATGCGGCGAAGAAGTCAAGTCCAAAACCAAAGAGAGGCAATTGCACCCTTCAAAAGCAAATACTTATTACATAATGCAGTTGGATAATTTGTAAGAAGAACGAAATATATCAAAAATTTTAATATCGAAAATATTTATTTCGATTTGTATTGATTGATATCTTTTATGGATTCATTTTGTCACAAAAAAAATACGCAAATCGAGTATCTTTTACGATTGGGCGAGGAAAGCGAATACAAAGGGTGATTCCCCGGAGCAATTTCTTCAGTTGATAATTAAGAAATATGTCATTCATTCGCAAAATCAACCATATTTACGTCTCTATGAATATTATACCTATTATCTCATTTGACGATTAGATGATTTTTATAGAAATATCTCTAGAAAACTTATTTTACAAAATATTTAAAATTAAGTTATTTATTTACATTGACAAAAAAATACTTGTTGATTTAATTTTTAGATGTATCATATGGCTTATTTCACACTATCGTGTCATTTTCGATGCGTTCGTAATTTGCTATCCTAATATGAAAGATATAGTTATAAACTTATTGCTTCTCATTGTTAATAATTCAGTCCAATTAAATATTGAACGCTTGTTATGTAAAAGCAATGTTAAATCCAAATTTAGAACCTTGGCCGACGACTGGGTAATTCTCAAATATTTAATCGACCCAGGAGCGTATCGGACATAGCAGGATAATGTGAACCAAGCCTAAATATATAGTTTACCAGCTGTTGCTAACTTGACAAAAACGAAACTAAGATATGTACACAGTGTGTCCTGAAACTGTCGCATTAGAAGAACAGCCATAATAAACAATTTTAGAAATTATAGATACTTTACATACAGAAACAAATAACGATAGACCGCACAAAATTTCTTAAAATATTAATAAATTTAAAATGTTAAGACGTAGACGCTTAAAATATGAATTATAAATGTTTTACTCACATGAGCGTCACAATTCATAGACGTCGTGTGGTTTTGATTTAATCTTAATTTTTTTTCTGATCTTTCCGCTACTTCAATTTAAAGCACATTTTAAAATGATAGTTTTAAAAACAATTTTGCGCAATAAGTATAGCCACAGTTTTGTTAAAATTTGCTACTTTATTTGAAATGTTGTTCTTTATTCACGGTATTTGTACTTTTTATCTTTATTAAAAATTTGGATATGTTCATACGTTCGAAATTGAGGTCGCTCAATAAGTTTAATACCAATAACTCTTCTTTCTAGTGATAAACAGCATCTTTGGTTTTTCTAATATTACTACGCTATAATTAATTTTGATTTTATACTTAAAAAAACAATCGAAATTCAAAATATGCAATGTAGCTAATGTTTATATAATGTAAATTTTAGATAGGTAACATTGGAATGTTGATTTAAGAACATTGAATTTTTAAGATGACGATCGAAATGTTAATTAACTTTTAACTGATAATGTAGAAAAAAACTTGACTATTTTTAAAGCTTCAGTAAGAGTTACTCCAGCCAAAGTAGAGAGATTAAGATATCTTTGACTAGAGTCTAGAGTAAAGTATGCTTAACAACAAATAAATGCACCACTTTAAATATTCTAAGCGTTATAAGAATGTTTTAGCTCAAAAGTCTCTCTAACACTTGTTGTTGCATGTCCCTTTCGATAATATTGACCTAGCTAGAGCATGAAGAGTAAAAATCTTTACCTAGCATGTTGAATTGAAAAGCTGCTTTAGCTGAATTTACGCAAGATTTAAGTTGCGAATTTTCACATCACAGGAGCAGCAATACAGCATAATAGGTTTTGATAGAAATCTACAATTCTCAAAAAAAAATTAGACTAGAGGAAACTACTCTAGCTAGATTTCTTTTACTTGAGTGTACTTTATCGAATTTTAGAAATCAATCGATATTGATATTTAAATTATAAATTTCATAATTTTTAACAAATAACAGTAATTAAATTTATTATATTATCGATAAATATTTGTGAATGATTACTGGAAAATAAATACTAAAATTATCTTTTACATTTGATCAATCACCGATACTAAAATATTGATTTAAAGACAAAACTATTATAATGAACATGAAATTATTACTTATTAATAGGCCGATGAATAAATATAAGTACATTGAACGTCGAAGAGTTATTCTACTTCTTCAATTAAATATGATAATATGATGAACATGTGCGGAAATTTCCCATTTGAATGGTCATATAAACGCACAAAGCTTACATCGATATAATACGTATTACCTATTTTGTAATAAAAATAGTTTAAAATGATCCACAAACTGTCATAATGAAAATAAAAAATCTGAATCACGACATTTTCAGTAGTTTCTTGTGAGATATACACACAAATACGAATAATGTTACCATTTTATTTATTGAGATGACCAGCACTTACTGGCCATCGAAAAAGTAGAATAACTCTTTGAACAAAAGTTACAATGTAAGGTTTAATTAAAATTAAATTAACTTTACAAAATTCAATTGTAAAATAAAAAATTACATTGTTTTCTAAACCACAACTCTTTATAAAGAATGAAAGCTTTTTTTTATCATTTGTCGAAATTCTTACGCTATTTACAAATTTTAAAATAATTTTGGTTTTTTTTAACAATAACTGCTTATTTTTTGTGAATCGTGCAAAAAATTCAACTATCTAGAGATTATTTTCTAGTAAATGATAAATATAGACCTAACGTGATTGCTCCAACAAAAACAACAGCCACGGCATATACTACAAACCTCTGTTGAATTGATCTTATAATCATTGAATTCATAACGCGTGATGATCTTCCCAACTCTTCATCTGTATCTCTCAGCTAAAGTTTAAAAAAAAGAACTAATCAATAATGATTATTAATATTAATCAAGGACAGAGTTCAAGTTAATTGTTTTTTCTCGACGCACGTTCTGAATGGTTTTTGCGTACATATATATCTCGATGTTATTAATAAAATTGGTATAAAGCTAGTAATTCAAAGATTAAGGCTATGACCACTTTTTTGATATGCATCTTAATCAACAGCATGCGTCTTAATCAACATTTTAAGCAATCTTTGACTGTTACTCGTGAAATGTGATCATTATTATTATGATTTTCCGTTATTTTTAATGTTACATTCGTTTTTCTTATGGTTTACCACCCAGACAAACTATACTATCAAAAACGAAAATAAGAGTTACTAGGATGAGTTGGTTAATGAAAACGATGAACAGAAACATCCCATTTTACAAAAATTAAAACTGAAAAAATACTTACTCTTTGCCTGGATCTTTGTATGGTTTCTCTTTGGCTACTTAAATCTTGTAATACTTGTGAACCAACTTGTTCTGTTTCTAACAACACTCGATAACTATTGCTTAAATTATTTCCAGTTCGTTCAATACGTTCTGAATTATCTAACAACCGACGTTTTTGATCCTCGGTTAAACGAACATCCGCATATTCATCTAAGGAATCATAGCCTGTATTAAATGTTGAACTGCGTGAGTTTGCAAATTCTTGACATAATCTTTTTAATTCTGATCTATAACAATCTAATCGTGTTCGATATCTTTGTCTTTGAGTGCTGTCTACTTCTCGTACTTCCAATTCCATTTGCTCCAACTGTAAATCATTTTACCGGCTTTTATTAAATGATAAAAATATATATTAAAATATAAACTTACAAGTTCTTTTGCTTCATCGACATGCTTTTCGATGTCATTGATATAATGCCGTTTTTCATCTAAAATCATAAAACAAGCAACGTAAACATATGTAAGTGTCAAATTTGACAGCCTTAAAAACTGTTAATTTTCAATTAAACAAAGAGGCCAAAAGAATTTCGTTGTAAAACATAAAATTTATAAATAAGTTTAAAAAACTTAATTACCAGTGGTTGCGATATTGAATCGTCCAATTTGTGCAGTAATATCAGCCGTAAGTACAGCATATTGTTGTTCATAACTGTCAAAAAGTGTAGCCATTTTTTAATTAGGTGCACAGACTTATTAAATACATGCTGGTAGCGCTGTTATTAAAACATGGCTTTTAATTACTATAATTTTTTCTTCTATGCTTTAGAATTAGATCATATTCAAATATATGACTGTGCTTTTGATGAGCTATGCTTGATGCTGGTTTTAAGCGTCAAATTAGGGTTCCATCTAGTTGAAAAAATAGAGTATGCTCAGCGTCAAATAGTTAAAAATAATAACAACAAAGTATAAAAGTAATTACCTAACCTCACTTTAATAAAACACATGGAAATGGTGAATATGAATTGTGGATTTATCAGAGAAGAAAAATAATTACTCTACTTTCAAAATGAGTTCTGAGAATAAAAGCTTTTTTCGTTATGAGCACAATCTAACCTGACCACGTAACCTAGTTTGACGATCAATTTCAGCGACAAGCGTCAACATCAAAATACATCTTAAGATGTCGAAATTTAAAAACACATTATTCACACAGTTTACGCAAATATCTTTTCATTTTGGTCAGGACCTCAATACTGAAATACTTGTTAGTTCCTTTTGGTACAGAAACGAGAAAATTATGGATCCAAACAGAGAATATATCGAGTCTCTTGATCCAAATATGCCATCTTAGAGCTTATCTAGCCGAGTCTTGGATTACAATCCATGGTGTAAACTTCTGTTGTTTATCAATATACAACAGAATGTGAAATTTTTATGATTGAACTGTCTATATTTAGCTACGTCTGTGGTTAAGATTTTATTTTTGCAGATGGCACTATTGTGCTGCTACTTCCCTTTCCTTAGTAAACTAAAATAGGTTCGTGTTTGTTGGTATATTTTTTAATTATTTTTATCCATGTTTATCTATTATAAATATTAATTATTTATATCGAAATTAGTTCAATCTTTTCGAAAATAGTTACATGTGTTTCATGTAAATTATATTTCTAGTAAATAATATCTAATTTGTGATAATTTCCTAGGTCCAAGATGGTTCAACGTCTAACCTACAGACGACGATTGTCGTACAACACAAAATCAAACAAACGCCGAGTGTAAGTAATTTTTTTATAATTTTATCCACTGGAATCTATTTTTTCTATGTAATTACTGTCATTTTAAACTATACTAGAAACATTCTTCGGGGATGTGTAAATTAGTATTTAGAGGTTATGTTTGTGTTCCATGCGAAAAATTTGCAATGATTATTTCGACGTTCCCTAAAAATAAGAGATAATTTTGTAATATTTATATTAATTGATACATAAAGACTCTTACGGTAATAAATTTTTTGAATTAAGTTGTTTGCGTGTATAATATGTAAGGTTAAAACGAATGATTTATTAGAAATGATAATTTGGTCATTGTAGAAACATCTTTTTTATTGTTTTTGTCTTTACTCATTATACTTTGTTCCAAAATTATTTACTTTGAGTGATTTTCACATTTTGGTTTTCTTTGTGTCCGATTTTTGATTCAGATCGTATTATTCGCTGAAAAGATATGTTATTTCACCTAAGTAATATTTTTTAACATCAAATTCATCTTAATATCTTGTAATTACATTAAGATTAGAGACCAGATTCTCAAATATTCTACGAGACTTATTTTTGTCGAAACAACTTTAATTAAAATATTTTCCATTGTAGCAATGCGACTAAATCAAATTTTTAAAGCGTTAACTGAATGTGATTTTACGGACATCGAATATTCGGCTTGTTTTTAGAAAGAAAGGAATATTAAAATATTAACTTCAAAAATATTTATAGACAGTTGAATCTCAGATTGAAATAATTCGTTGGAATTCATTTGGGTTTGCGAATTTTCTGTGTAAACGCTTAGGCTGTTAAGAACTACCTCACTTAAAAATATTATTTCCACTTTTGCTAAATGTTTGTTATTGTTTTATGCTATTCGTACACCCTTATGTATAACAAATTTTAATTCTTGATAACCCCATTTTAAAATTTAAATGATGAAAATTTAGGCTAGAGTACTGAAGTAATTTAAATTACTCTATTTGCTGAAAAAATAGCATCTGAATTCTGTATTTTTAATTTTTTGAAATTTTTGTTTTGTTAATTGTACAATTTTTAATAATTTTATTTATGATTTCTAGTGTACGCACACCAGGTGGAAAATTAGTATACCAATATTTGAAAAAATCAAAGAAAATCCCAAGATGTGGACAGTGCAAAGATAAACTCAGAGGTATCCAACCAGCCCGACCATTAGAACGAACACGTATGTGTCGACGAAAGAAGACTGTACGAAGAGCATATGGAGGTGTACTTTGCCACAAGTGTGTTAAAGAACGTATTGTTAGGGCTTTCCTCATTGAAGAACAAAAGATTGTAGTAAAAGTTCTTAAAGCCCAAAAAGCATCCACAAAAGCTAAAAAAGAGACGAAGTAAATGTAAAGTTTTTTCTATTAATAAATAATTATTTAAAAACTTCAATAAATTTTGTTTTTCTTTGTAAAATCCTTAGAAATAATTTTTGATAGCTTAATAATTTCATAGTTTGATCCAGAATTCAAGAATATCAAATAATCTCGAGAGTTACTAAAAGTATCAAAATTTTATTAAAGAGAAAGAAGCTATTAAGCGAGTGTTCGTAATTTGTAGGTTACAATTATCAAAATACATAATTTGCAATAATAGCTACTAATTTTTTCTGACATTTTCAAGTTATTTAATTTGTTCCTCTTTAAAATGTAAATTTTTTAATCAAATATCAGGAAAGATGTTCCAGAATATTTTGGCGTAGAAATTTTTAATAAAGCCTTTATATGAGTTCATTGCATAATTTTTAATTCAAAAATGTAAAAGAACTGTTATTAAAAGCACTGTTGCTAATTTGAAGATCAAACAGTCTGTAATAATTTTGGGGACATACTATTTAGCCTCATAACGGAAATCCAATACCAACAACCGACAAAGTAGTTTAAAAATTAAGTCTTAATTTGTCCACAATTCGAAAATGAATATACGAACTATTTATGATAATGGGGATTTTAAAAATGAAATCAAATATAAATAGCAAATTTGTAGTTGTTTCAAAATTACCAAATATGAAATATTTCGATACTACTTTTTCTATCGTGTTTATAAATAGATAAATTTTCTTAAAAGTAAAAGAATCTCCACAGCCTAATTTTTTTTAATTGATTTGCAAGGTTAAGCAGACATATTTGGGAATGGTAAAAATATTCGAATATTTAACAACCGACTCCAAAAGTTTGCGTTCATTTTGGATAACTTCGCTAACCCAATTTTTTAGACGCTTATAAGCTCATATGTACGATTTCGCTGTAAGCGCGCTTTCGCTCAGCGTCAAAATAAATATTAAGTGAGCTTTATAAGCATCCAAAACGTATACGAATGCAGTTTTAGAGATTCATTCTCATACAAGTTCGTTTTGAATGCGAAGCGAATACGAATTTTCTCTGTATTTCAAAATGAACATTTTAACTTTACAACTAAGCAAGAATTTTTGCTTTACTCTTTCAAACGAAGATGGTAGCACTAAAACGATTCATTTGTTTTTATAAATATAATGCATATTAAAAGAATGCAGGTGGCGCCAGAAGTATGTGTATGAAGTATCTTGACGTCTGCGCTAAACAAGTATTTCGAATGTATGTATGTGAAAAAAGTCATAATGGTGGACATAGATATGTGTGGGTTGTGAAAAAAGTGAATTTATCTAATGGCTACTGTCAATTCTTCACGTGATTGGGGTGCCAAAAAAGGATTAGTGCTTGGTTTTAGTGTAATAATGCGTCAAACACGTTTCGGTATGTAATAAACAAAATTATTACATTTTGTATTCGCCCAAATGGTTTTGCGCATGTATTAATCGCGTCAGTCAGACATGATTTTTGGTCCATAATATGTCATATTTTTGATGTAAATCTTTAATGTAAACATGTCATTTATGATCGAAGATTGTTGAGATTTGTTTTATATTTATCTTTAGGTTTATTACAAAGTGTTTTTCTTACAATTTTTGTTTTTGTTTGGAGTATGTTGTTATTGCATTGAAAGTCTATTGGAACCTAGAACTGGAGACAGTCTCCACAGCTAATCGGTATAATTCATCTAAGAATGTTCCTTTTGCTTCATATGTACACAAACTATGTTATTGTTTTAATAAATTACATATGTTTTTAATAAAAATGTGTACTGTTTAACCGTTTGATGTTAACTTCAATATAAATTGATTTTTCTCTTATTGAAATACCATTACAAATTTAATTCCAAATACCAAATGATTATTTACAAAGCATTTTTCGTATTTAAATTTGGTTGTTTACATTTTTATTATTACAATTTAATAAAAAATGTATTACAATTAGCCCAATTTACATAATTCTACATGTAAATGGACCCGAATTGTCGTTAAATGTTGTTTATGGAGCTGTCAAATCTTCAAGTAAACAAAATAACTATTGATATTCCATGCAGTATTCTAAAGATGGGTTAGTTTACGATAAATATACATTTTTATGACGCCTGGTAACTTTGAATGATGGTATATGGTTATTTAAGATAATTTAAAAGGTGGTTATTTAAATTAAGGATGTTTTTTAAGATGTCAAAAAAATTTTTTGGGTTAATGTTATTAGTTAGACCGGGCTCTGAAGGAAATTGAGTATGCAAAATATAAGGAACGAGAACTTTTGACTAGTTCATAAACCTTCAGCAATTAAAAAACCTTCTACCAGTTATTCTCACCCCCGACACGGAATTTTTCATTTTGTATCGTAATTAAGTTAAGAAACTAGTTTTATTTCTAAATTATTTGCAGTGGACAACTAGAAATAGGTAAAAATAACAGTATGTTATACAAAATTACAAATACAATAGCTTCGATTTTTCATGATATTTTATCTAAGACGCTGAAAGAACTACCCATATCTTTGTGAAGTTTTGGATCTATAATCTAAAATATTAGATCGAAATGGCGGTAAATTCATACATATACACATCATTACATTTAATCTATTTTCAAAAACACTTATTTTCTATGCATAGTAAATATAACTTTCCATTTAATGGGTACAGCCTAAAGGTACATAGAATAATCGCTGTAATTAGCAATTATTATTGCAACTACAAGTTAATAATATTGTAGGCTTGTAGCTACCTATAATACTACTCGTTAACTGCAGTATTTGCAACTCTTAATAAGCTTGCCACTCGGGTATTAGTCTTAATGCCGAAAATAAGAAAAATCAATTTTATTACAGTCGTCAAAAAGGATTTTGAAAAAAGGAATCATATTATTATTCTAAATCTAAATGTCAATCACAGTTCCAGAGGGGTGCAGTCGGAACAACATATTCCTTTCCAAAAAGTAAAGAAATCAAACATTTTAGGTAATTAGCAAATAACTTGCACCTCCAAGCCAAATAAATTATACAGTTGGATCCAAAATGGCATATCTGAAATGTTTTTAAAAGATTTTCTCAATCTTATTGAAAGTTTTTGTTGACCATTCCATTTGCGGATTTAGAGACGTGCTTTAAGTAATCAGAAAATATAGCTTTTCGATTTTTTCCAAGAACACTGCAAAAAATCGTCTTGAGAAATTTACAAAAAGTGCCTTCTTTGAGGGCTGGGCGGATTGTTTCTAAAATATAGACTAAGCGAAGGGTGATATTCCGATATATGAAAGGTGATATTTTGTGGAGTAATTTTCCCAGTCAAACTTATCCCAACTTATCGTTCAATCGTAAAATCAACTAGATTTGAGTGTCTTTATATTACTTAAAAAGATAACGACCCAACAAACATAAGAATCCAGTTCATTTGACGATTAAATTAGTATATTATGAAATACCTTTAGAATCACTTCGAAATAAAAGCTTTTTCTACAGGATTTTAAGCGATATTATAACGTAGTGGCAATAATACTGGAAATTCTAAAAAACTTGGAAATATCGGGGATTTAAAATTCTACTAGAAAAGTGAGGGAAATGTTTGGATATTCCGTGGAAAATGATAAACATCAGTGATTTTTTTTTATTTTAGTACAAAAGTTCTAAAATAATTTTTATAATTTTTTTTTCTATTCTAATTATTTTAAAAACAGGAGAATGTGATCGTAATATTTTGGGTCATATTTAGTATAATCATTTTCCATGTTCGTTATTTGTAAAATTTCCTTTCCACTTTCTTCCAAAACAATTTATTAATAATTTGGCCAGGAAGTTTTGAATTATTCAACTGAAAAATCTAGAAAAGTTAGAGAATTTCGTTTTGGAAAAACTGTGTTCACCATGACTAAAAACTGTTCAATCAAAAATACAATGGACCCGATCTTAGTTCTTTAGAGACAAAGTTACCTAGTTTCATCCAGTTTCACAAAATAAGGAAATTTATTTGTTAATAAACTTGTCGATTCTCGATCGGAATTTCTCTTACAAAAAATCAGCACAATTTTTTTCGTCTCCAATTTAGATTAAAATAATTTTCTTGATAAATTGTGTCCTACAAACAACGGGTCCCTTTTACGATTGTATGAATACTTTCTGAAATATGAACCAAACTCGAATATTATAAGGGATGATTTCCAGTAGTAGTTTCTTCGGTCAATATCTTGTCGTTAAATTGTAAGAGCAACCCAATTTTCGTACTTCTAATTTATCAATTTATACATCTTTACATATCTTTGCTGAAATTAAGCATTGTGTCTGGGTATTCACTTTAATGACAGATTCGTTTAATACTTATCTTAAACACATATGATTGATATATGCGGAATAACCGTATATGATTTCTGCAAAATCAAACATCTAGGTTGCACTGTTCTCAGATCAACAACAAACAACCAGTAGTCACTCAGTCGGAATCACAAATATCGTATAGAAAAAATATTCTCAAATCTGTCTTTTCCAAAGGTTGTGTAAATGTTGCAGTTGTTACGCGTAAATTCTTTTAATACAATTTTTTATTATTTCTTATTTTGGAAACTTGTCAATTGATAAAAAAAAAATTATTTTATTATTATGTATGTGAATTTTTTTGTGAAACAATTGATTTTACGTGATTATAGCCACTATGAGACCATAAATTCTGGTTTTAAGATCTCATACCTTAAAAATATTCACCTGTTTATGTATCGATAATTGTTCGTAAATATATTATGTAGGAATTTGTAAAGCATAAAGCTAAGTACTATTGGATTGTGCCCATATCCAGTGGCCTCTGGTAATCCGACAAACGTTTTTCAAGATGATGTCGAATTTAAGAATTAATCGAAAGTATAGAGAAAATTTAATTCTTTCGGAATCAGTTGGTCTGGTACTTAAATATTATGTTTAATCAATAAATCTTTTATGAAAATGATGAAGCAAAATTGTTTCTAAAAAATTATGGAATTAGTTTTCACTTTGTGCAACAAAACTTACTTGCTTCGCAGAAATAGTAATTTTGGTGCAAATGTAAATTTGGCGCAAACTATGAGCATTTAGATTTTCGATGATCGAGAAAGAGAAGACAGAAAGAGACTACGTTGAAGCAGCGAAATCTGAAAATAGCTCAGGTGCCCTAACAACTTTCTATCGAGATTCCAAGTCTATGTAATTTATAGGAAATAATTTACATGTAAATTTCACCTCGTAAAAAGGCATAAGGCTTGAAAATTTTTTGTAGATTCAACAGCAAAGTCTTCTCAATTGTATTTATAGAGTTGGTTTACTTTATGTTGGACCTTACAAACAAAGAGAAAAAATAATAATGCATATATACGTATGTAATATATTTTATTCTCTTTGTTTGTAAGGTCCAAAAAAAAAAAAAATAAATAAACCAACTCTAATATTAAAATTTTTCGATTGTGCCAATTTCTTTGCAATTTGCGGTTCGAAAACCTAAAACAAAATTTTCAACATATCTTTACGCTTCATAGTCATAGTAACAAATAGAGTACCAACTCCAATCAATAGTTTCCATGTAATTACGTTTGAGTCGACGTCAATGATCGATTTTTAACTTAGGATCCACTGAGTGAATGGTTGGCATCCACTTTAAAGCATAACTACTAAGAAGGAAATTATTGATTGGAATCGGTACTTTAAAATTATTACTTCATATCTTAATCTACTGAATCGATTTTGATGAAACAATTATCGACCACCTGAATAGTATACTTAGATAATATAAATACAGATTTTCAAAATCGATCCATAATTGGCGGAGTAATAAAAAAATTACATACAGTCGATCATAAATAAAAATAAGAAATAACCCTATCAAATAAAAAAATCATCGATACCGGCTCCGTTTTTTCCTTGGTTAAGAATTTTGATTAACGAGCTCGTATTTGCTCCAATCCTTGCGTAATAACATCAAAATGTGCTGGAAAGATTGGCAAATGCGGTGTATACAATTGGGGCGTTAATATTAACATTTACTCCCTGGAAGTTGATAATCTGGATCATAAGGGTCGCATTCGCATGAAATTTTTTTTCTAAAGTATAAATCGTGTATAGCCCTTGTATCAATTGTATAATATAATATAAAAATATATAACTTGTTCTTATAAGAATATTTATATATTTATTTATAAATAAAATAAACGTTATAATAGTGCGTTTCAATGTTATTCTACCTTAAAGTCATACTCATATACCATTCAAGTCAAGTAGGTATGTAGCTCTTATATACAGCTCAGCTCAGCTCTCTTGCACATCACCATCATGAAGTATCATAATAACAATATATAAATGTCGATAAATATCGATTATTCGTTTAGTTACTTACGTTCTGTTACATACAATCTTTATAGTACTTGCTTGTTAATTTTATTTATACGCTAGTTGTGTTAATCAAGATTTTAATAAATAATATTATTAATAGTCGGAAATGATGACATGCTGATGACTCAAAATTATCAATAAATTTTATAAACAATATCAATGTGTTTATATGTACACTTATGAACAAAGAAAATGTACCAATATTCTTGTTTGGTAAAAAAGAGACAGACAAAATCTAATTAGATTTTGTAAATTTTTACATGTAAATTTTTGGTTTGGTATTCAATTTGTCTAGTATCGAAATAGGTGTCAGGTTTTTTGAGTTGTATTTTGGAACTACATATCAAAATTCTTATCACTTTCCGAGTTGCTCCAAGATGCGAATTTTTAATTGAATGAATGGCACCCATTTCTCAGAAGTCAAAATTATACTTCTCTTTAAATCGATAGGAAAATAAATAAAAACTTCGCTATAAATTCTCTGTAAAAAGTTATGGAAAAATGGATATTTTTTGAGTTATTTACGATTGAAAATGTTTTTTAAGGATTGACTCATCATTAGCTACCTTTTCATAGTTTTTTTAAACAGCAAGGACCGCTTGATGTCAAAGTATTTCGAATCCGAGAAATCCAGCATAAAAGCAGGGCAGTGACCGAAGAAATAAGTCAACGTTTCCCTCCTTCTCCTCTTAAAAAAATTGCAAAATTACTTTGCTAGGTACCATCAGATTTGTTATTTTTTAACATTCTTTATTTTAAATATGTCCCACAAAGTAGAATTCAAGACTATACAGCTCTTACCATAGTCTTCATGTACTGGTAGGCCCGACCGTTCAGCGTGTATGCTCCTCCTTTGAAGTGAGGTGATCAAAACACCTTCAATTTTACTTGGTTCAAGTGCATTCTACTTTCCATGTAATATCGGTCTTGCTTTAGGTGATTTATTTCAAAAGTAGCTTGCTTTCCGATAGCTTTGTCACAACTCATTTAATGAAGGTTAGCAATTCGATCTATAACGAAAATCAAATAAGAAAACGTAGATCGAAGTTAAAAACTTGATCGCTGCCTGATCTTCTTAAATATTCTGAAAATATAAAAATATCATGTGTTTTATTACCTTCCCAGTATAGAGTTTTTATAATGGATTTCATGTTTCTTGGGCAGAATAATGTACTAGAACCAACAATAGTTTGAGATTTGTTATATATGCGTATAGAAACTGGATCGTTGAAGGAGAAAAGAAAAATAAAACTTGAAGTTTTTCTTTAAATATTGAGAAATTGAAAATGTTCCTAATTAGTAAACTTGAACCTTAGTAGAAAATCACTTGAATAATAGCTAATCCCTTGATAATAATTTTTTCTGTGAAACTAATATTTACAGAAAAATTTACGATAATTCATTTTAAATGGATCATAAGGATCATATGAGTCTGCACAAAAATCACTTGAGCACTTTGCTGCGTTCAATAATGTCATGTTAAGTTAGTGAAAAGCTTAGTGTAGTCTCTTTTGAGTTGGTTCGGTTTCTTTGTCCACGATTGTACTAATGATGGATATACTTTTGGTATCATCTATCTATCTCTTTGCATAACTAATATGTAACGTGTAAGATGTGTTAGTATATGATGCCATTTCTATCCATTCATGTAATTATATGTATGGAGAGTATGAAGGTATAACGCCTACTTATTTTCACACAACAAATTTTTTTTTCTTGAATTATTGGTTGCCAATAATATATTGATGACCTGTTATGATTGTTTTATGTATTACTTATTTGAAAAAATTTGAATAACTATTTGAATTTTTAGTTTTGTGAAATATACCACCAACAATCTTGATTATAATTCGGAAATCATATGAAAGATATACGATTATATATATATCAGAGGCTATAAAAAGTATATGAAATATATCAGAATATATTAAGTTTAGTCCCAAGTTTGTAACGCATAGAAATATTGATTCTACAAACAAAATTTTGGTATACTTTCTCGGTTGTCCGTCTGTCCGTCATCACGATAACTCAAAAACGAAAAAGATTTTGAACTGAAATTTTTATGGTGTTGTATTGCTTAGAATGTTCAGGACGAAAAAGGATACTTTGTAGACCCCCTAGAAAATTTTTCGAAATTTTGGAGAAAATAGGGTTGAAATTTGATCGTATATTAAGCTGTTTTTTTAACTTATGTTTTAAAAATAATTAAAGCATTAAACAGTTAACTCAGTCGATTGATTATTTTCACTTGTTGTACGATTTTTATGTAGAAATTATTTTAGTTCGAGAGCAGCGCTAAAAGGTTCCGCATAACTATGTATTATTTAGTTAACATGAGCATATGAGCAAAAATTGAAGTAAAGCTGTCCTTCTGGGTACCATAAAACAAGCATATTTTTGAGGACCGTTTATAGTTAAAGTAAAAAAAATATTTCAATTAAAGGCCTTTGTTTACGCTACTTTGAAACATGAACAAGATAAAAGGGAGGGGCAAAAGGAGGTTGAAATTATCATTATTTATCATTTGTTGAAGTCGTACTGTCTGATAGCTGAAACCACCTTAAAAACATATGAATTTTTCTATACAATCCCAGAAATTCGATAACTCCCGGTTTTTAATAGATTCGGATTAGTGAGATACTACTGTATCTGAATTTCAGCACATTTTATATTAATTTCTTATTATTTCCCATTTTTTAAAACTGCCATGTTTCTTCTTCCCTACTTTTTTCGCCACTTGGATTGCCACAATTCATGACAAACTGACTAGCCAGATGGTAATCTGGCTATTTTTGAATGTATGGCTACAACATATGCAATCATCATTATCCATCATCATTCATTGTTTTATTTTCATTTTGTTTTTGTTTTTTTATTTTTGTTCATGCAAATATTTTGCGTGTACACACAACTTACAATTTATTTTTTAACATTTATTAATGATACCTGTGCAAGTTATTGAATACAGTAGTAGTTTGTAGTTTGTCGATAAATACTATATTTCTGATTGAATTTTAATTGCAAAAGATATATTAATTACAGGAAACACGTAGATATTATTTTTACACGTAATATAAAGATTTGTCTTGCAAATTATTATTATTGTACCACACACAGAATACCCGTTGAAAAAGTCGAACTCCGAACAGTTAATGGATGAAATCGGATATTTGAAGTATTTTAATAAATATCGAATATTTGAAGTCTTAGGCAACAGTAATGATCTTGCTAAAACGAAAAGAAAACTTTTTTCTAAAACGTATATTTATCTTTTTTTTTTTTTTAAATTTCCTTTATAAATCTTACAATTTTTGAAATATGAAAATATATTATTAATGTACATCGTACATCGGACATTCAACGTAATTAATTCTGAGATTTGTATACCTCACACAAGAACTCATAATAATATCTCAATTTAATATATTGGTACACGATTTGTATGAGATACATAATTTAACGTAAAATAATTTTTTTCCATGAACAATTGCAAGACTCGTATTTCTTAGTATGATTACTCCATTTTAAAAGCGGTTAATTTTATTGGAATGAATAAATTGCAAAAAAAAAAAAAATAAATAAATAAATAAATAAATAAATAAAGTAATAAATCTCTAAAATTATTCAATAAAACAAAATGAAAATCATTAAAAATGTGTTTTCAAAGTAATAAGTAATCTGAGTAACTTAAAAATTCAATTTTTGGAAAGAGATTTTGTAAAAATTGAGAAACTTTCTTTTAAAAAACATAAAAAAATTATTTTCAAAAGCTAAATTTTTCTAATGATAGTCTTAATTATTCCTTGGGAATTTCTTGAAGAGGACAAAAGAAGACATAAGTATAAATATGAAAATCACGTGTCATGATTTGCCTTGGAAAAGATGATTATTTGCAAATATTGGGTTACATGAGATCATCAAGCTCAGACCATTATTAAACATATTTTTATTAAATATTTGTGTTTAAAAAGTTTCTTTTCGAGTTCGTTTCTATTAGTCATGAAAAAATAAGCCAAGAAGTCAACAATTACTCGTTATCTTCATCAAGATAATTAATAATAATGATAAAGTTAATTTGAATTTTCTGAAAATATAATTTGTATACTTGAAATAAATATTTAATAGTCATACTTTCCACGAAAATATAGACTTAAGGACTGTAGGAAGATTGATAAAACAGAAACAGGGATAGGCGCGGGAAATGTCTGATTTTTTTTTCTAACTATCTAATCTTGAGCAGTCCAAGCAGCCCTTTATTTGAAATGAGCCGAAATTCAGTTGTAGAGTTTTTACCAGGCGGTTGATTTCAGCAATATTATATAATTCCATACTTAATATAGCTATTCTTCGATAATTTTCAAGAAAACTTAAGAAATGTTTGCGTATTAGAAAAATTTTTTAAAATATGATTTATTCAAATAATGCATAGTTACTCCATCGTGCCCTGCCTTTATCAACATTCACTATGATGTGATTATAAAAGTATTTTTCAAAAGTATAAACTTTATTTCACGCATTTTAATGTTTTTATAAATTACCTGAATTACCAATTCTCTACAACAAAAAATATTATTTATAAAATAATATTAAAAAAAAAAAAACAAATTTCTTTTTTCAAATGGTTATTTTGAATAAAATATAATTATCAATTAGTCATAATAAATTAAAGCATTTATCTAGTATATACCATTACATTCCAATAAGAATGATTATATTCGAGCGTAGCTGTGGCGTCGACACACCATGATAGCCATGCTCATCATGAGAACCATGAATTATATGATATCGAAATAGTAATACTTATTCTTATGTAACAGATAGTTATTATTTTTAGTGTTTAATAAATATTGTGTTCATATTGTAATACAATTTGTATGGTCTAATATGAATTTTTTTATAACTTTAGGATGCTGTACCAATATAATATAGTAGACCCGTGGTAATTCGTCCCCTAGCTAATACGACCTACGTATAACGGTAATTAAAATGCAGATTTATTATAAATACATGAATTCTTCCTGGCTGAAATTAGAAAATGATTGAAATCTTATCACTTTGATATGTAATTTGTCAGATTACAAGGTATTCTTTTTTCAAAAGTTCCGGGCTACAGGGGGTTTGTGGCAGTACTGCAAATTCCGACAAATTCGATAATTCGACACCACCTTGAAAAACGTTTGTCGGATTACTGCGCGTCCAATGTATTCGAAATAGTTAAAGAAAGGTGATTATAAATAAGTGAAATTTGCAAATTAGTGTTGTTTATATGATAACTCCGATGGTAAGTCGTTCACCTATATTTCGTCTAACAAGTACGACATCCTTACATATTACGAATTTCTACACACTTAACATTTTTTTTGTTTATATGATTCCATAATAATTATAGAAAATATTCTGTATCGAAACAATAAATACTTGTGGATAAAATGAATTATTATTGTTCAATGAGATTTTTTAACAGAAATAAATTTATAAATTTTATCCGGTTACGGTTAAAATATAATTTTTCTTTAATTCGTCTGTTTTGATATGGATGTTGAGGTGACCGACCATAGAGGACAACTTATGTATTTTGTAGAACTTTAACCTCGACAATTGATTGTTAATTTTAGTTAGTTCAGATGTAAATAAAGCTTTTTATAGTATAGGAGCTCGCAACGTTTTCGAGAGAGAATTTTATTATTGCTGATTTTATGATATGTTGTTCTTCTTGCTCTTTCAGTTAGAGCTTGGGACATCTGGCTGGCGGTAGTGATTGCGTTAAGTACTGCGTAGCCTAAATGTACAGGTAATAATCCTTTTAAAAGTGTTTTAGTATATCTCTAATTTTAATATTATGTTATTTAGCATAGTATTTTCCAGACGTTAATTCGGTTGCTAAACCTTGAATAAAAGCGAAAAAGTTGAAAAATATTGCAATGCCAATGACATTTGTATTTTTATATACCTTATGTTATGACAACCTCTGTAGGTGTTAAATGGCCAAGAAGCGTTAAAGCGCAAGTATTGAAAATTATATTTTAGTAATTATTAGTTCCGAGTTCGAATCCAGCAGCAGCCAGCAATTTTTTTTATTATCTTATGTAAGTCTATTGAATTTTTTTTATTTTTATTTTAGGTTTTTGTATACTTAAATAACATAATATTTAAATTACAGACATACTAAAACACTTTTACAAGGATTATTACCTGTACATTTTAGGATTATTACCTGTAAATTTGGGCTGCGCAGTACTAAACGCAACCACTACCGCCAGCCAGATGGCCCAAGCTCTTACTGAAAGAGCAATAAGAACAACATATCATAAAATCAGCAATAATAAAATTCTTGTTCTGCTGACGTTGCGAGCTCCTGTACCATTAGGTGATTCAGGACATGCAAATGTTTTCCCTAAAAGGTAATAGTTTTTGCACTGCAACGTGTTTTTAGTAAAAGATGTGAAAAAAAAACTTTTAACAAAAAGAAAACCGACTTCAAAAGTGAAACTATTCCAAAACAAATTAATATGCACTCAAAAGTAAAAAAATAACGTTAATATAATGTAGTTACAAATAGTGTTATAAAGGAAGCAGTTACTACCACCCCCTAGTCTTGGTACAGCCATTGGACACAAACAAGTAAAAATTAATAATTATAATATACGAAAAACTGAATTTTATGTTGATTACCAAACAAAAACCAAAAAAGTCAATAAATTGAAATTGATTAATAAGTTGATAGGAGTATTTATTATAAAATTATGTTTCTAATCTTTGAACCGTTCGATCAGTGAGACGATCTCACTGTTTTATTAATTAATTTTATAAATAAAAAACAATATAACCAATAAAACTTCATTAATATATATATATTTTTGAATTTTAATTTTTTTGTATGTTAATTAGTTTAAAAATATTAATAATAAATATGATTTAAAAGACAATCATGATGCAGTTAGATAAAAATGCTATAAATAATGATAAAAATAATATTATTGTAATATGTTTGTTGACTGTTAACGTTACGTATTTTTCAGACATAAATTTATATATAGACTAGGATACTATTTTTAATTGTCTACGACTAATTCTGTTCTAAATATTCAGTTTCGAATGTCCAGACTTATAGAGGATAGATGGGTTCGTATATTAATAATTAAATGTTGCTCGTTTTTTCTGCTGGTTACAATTCTTTTGGAGTAAATTTATTAACCTGAAAATATCTGAAATCGGGTACCAAAAATTAACATCTAAGAAAAATAATTTTCTAACAAAAGTTACTGTTGTACGGCAAAAAGAAGAATGAAAAGAAGTTGATCCCTTTTTAATCATGAAGACAGACGTCCCCGAATAAAAAATGAGCCGATATATGTTTTTCATTTTATATTTTCCATTCTGTTTTCGAAATATAAACGTAGAAATATTAGAAAAAATCAGGCCTGTATATAAATGTCAAAAATGGCTTGTTACAAGTGCGTCCGTCATCTGACAACCGACGAACGCCATGTGACTCCAATTGTGGTCTAGGCTTTTGGTAATTAAATTTTTATAATCTTTGATAAATTATAACAAAATATTTTCTCTGTTAGTTGGTTAATACTACAATGATTCTTCTTTTACATTAATACTAACTATATGGTAAGAAATGCATGAAATTTTCTACAATGCTGGTATGGTATAGAGACAGATACATATAGTATTTATGTTAGCATATGTAATATTACAGTAACGAATAGGGCTGTCCACCGGAAGTATTGCGGGTATCGCCAACCAATATGGGCCTGACGCCACTACTGCATTGACTCATTCGCCACAACTATTGATTAACAATCAATTTCTTATCGTGTAGAAAATTTCGACTTTTATGGTAAAATACTAACTTGAAACGTTTTTACGATAAGTTTATATTTTTGATTTGTTCTTTTTCTAAACTGATTTTTTTGTGACCTGATTTGGCTAAAAATAACTTTCTCTCGAAATCTGCATTAAGTGCGATAAAGCTGCAATATGGCTCATTTCATCGTTATTTTACTAATCAATTTAGCACATCGGTGGGAAGAATGCGAGTTGCAGCTAATGCGAGTTTTAATTGATTATCTTTCGTGTCGTATCGATTCTGAAAAGGCCGTGTACGAAACTTTTATACAGTTACACTTGGTGGTGTCAAACGGTCTAAAGATCGTTGACGACTTATTGTTGAGTTGATTGATTATTTCACAACAAATACTGTGCTACTCTGTTTTACTGAAATGCGCCGTAGAACAAATCGATATTAATTGAGTTCGATAATTTTCTGCTGTTTTTGAAACTGCTTTAACTTAGATTTTGGGAAGAGCTGCACCGTGGTTTGACTCCTGTCTACTGCCGAGTTGTATATTAGTATTATAGACAATTCTTTTTTCGAAAAGTACATGTTTCACCTATTGCTGTAATAGACGTTCAGCAATTTACATAATAAAATAACTGTTTCAGGATATTTCGAATGAAGATTGTTTTAAGTATAAATAATAAATTGTTTTGATTTTCCTCTTTTACCATAAAAAATTTATGAAAAACATATCATTTTACGAATTTATTTGTTTTCCCTATTTTTTTAAAATATGGTCTCCAATGGTGTATTTATTATTCCTGCTTTTACGACTGTTTTTTTGTAAAGTTATTATCAAATCTAATAATTCATAAAAAATTAATATTTTTTGTTGCTCGTAAATATAACAATCCTTACGGTTTTTTATCTATTTTTTAGACAATTTATTTCTTAAATATTATTATCGCTTAATATTTTTGAAATTGTTTTTGAGCAGCAAGTAGTTATTGAAGAATTGTTGGGGGAAGAAATGATGAAGATGTTTCTTTAGGATTCCTTATCAAATATGATAAATGGTGAGACTGGAGCGTCCATGTCTTTAATATTTGATAGTGGGTTATTGTCGGGTTTTACCATAAGAGGATATATTTGTATTCTCATTATTCTATTAAAAACTAAAAATTATAATATGAAATATGTCATTGATCTCATTAGCGTTAATACATCAATAAATATTCGGCATCAAACTTTGTTGGTAAAGTTATTGTCTTTGATCACTTTTTTTCGGCATTTTTCTCAAAAAAATGCTATCACTTGTTTCTGTGCTTTGAGTCCTATAAGTTTCAATCCACCATTTAAATCAAAGTGGTCGATTACTTGTTAATGAACGTTTGAACGATACTGGTGGCTGTGATTTTCCCAGGTATCGCATGAACGGAGAACAGTTTTGGCTGACAATTGGAAAATCTACAAATTTTTGATTGCACTAATTTTGTGGAATTTTATTATTTATTTTGGAGCACATATACCTTTTACTTTATGGTTGACAGTCGTTATGAAGCTCCTCAGGTTGACCAGTTCTGTTAAACACATAATTTCTTCAATTCATGAATCACATTCCTTTGAAATTTAAGAAATAGACAAGGTCTAATAGGTTTGAATGTTTAATAAATTTTGATCTTATCTAAAAGAGATGCACACATTACCCGCTTCGTGTTTATTGTTTTTTCAATGGATTATATTTCTTTATTTGAAATCAATTTTTTCTCTGTTTATAAAACAAGTTTCATTTAAAGGCAGGCTTCAGAATAAAAAAATGTTAGTGGAAAATATTTAACGTGATTGTCTTCGATTTCTTTGCATACACTCAGTGTCAAAAAAAATTTATGCATTTTTTTGTGATACTGAGATACTTAACACAGAATCCTCATCGAAATCTCGAATTCGTTGAATGTTGTGAATGTCTTCATGACTTCAGAACCGAAACTTCATTCGTGTTTCATTACTTACCGATTTTGAATAAAATAAATGTATTGGTATATATTTTTTAGGAATATAAAAAATTTTTACGATAAAATCAACCCTTAATACATAAATATTACAAAATTTAATGTTATCATTTATAATAATAAAATATTTTTATTATTATTTATTTCTCTCGTCTCCCCTACTATTTACAACATTACAACACATAACATTTACAGACTCTTGGTTATAATATCAGTTAAAAAGTCTATCACGTCTGTCTATCTTAATTATATTACAGAACGGATTATAAGATCCCTCTTCTAACTTGCTTGGTCCATACACAACAAAACTATTGTATGCTGCAGTTCATAGAATTATTAGTACTAGATCTGCGGACATGATGGACATAAAAATTGTTATAAATTCAAAATTCACCAAAAAACAAATTAATTGCAACGAGTCAAGAATTTTCTTTTGAATAGTCACGTTGAAAGACGGAACTTTATTTCGTAAGCCTGCAGAAAAATTTCGTTCTTTCAAGTATTCTCCTCAAGATATTTTTTATATCACATTCCATATCAAATTAAATGTTCTTATTATATGTCCTAATTTGTGTGCTTTTTCTTCTTTGAGTCAACAAAGTACTGAATTCTCTAAAGGTTTATTAAATTTGATCAGGAAGTTTACATCCAGTTATATTAAATTTTTAAATATAAAATTTAAATTGTGAATTTAATAATAAATATACATGTAAATTTCCATATGAAGACACTCAGATAGATGATATTTTTCAACAAAAGCTGTTGAAAATTTTTAAAAAGGCAACTTACATATATAGTACTTATAAAAACAGATAAAG
This sequence comes from Chrysoperla carnea, assembly GCF_905475395.1. NCBI lineage: Eukaryota > Metazoa > Arthropoda > Insecta > Neuroptera > Chrysopidae > Chrysoperla > Chrysoperla carnea. The sequence goes on from NC_058341.1 coordinate 36,027,008, forward strand.
CGACTATTGTTTGAAACTGATAGCACACTATATACAATAAAGAGCGAAAATTATATGAGGAAATCATAAATTATATGAGATGCAGGGGGCTATAGTACAGATCATTTAACGTCAATTTACGCAATTTGGATTTAAAAAAATTAACTGGGAGTTTGAGTGATGTATCACTTAAAAATGTTTCTCAAATACAAAACAACGGATTTAAAAAAATAATTGGCTGCGGGTTTTCTCGTGTTTTTTTGTTGTTGTTATTACAATAATTGCAATAAAAACAGAGCCCTTTATTTTGAAATTGAATTGATTATTGCTGAAATTCCGTTAACCCACATTATATAATATGTAATCTTTAAACTTAAAGTATAGGTAATAATCGTAATCTCAAAGCTAGTAACTCTATGGTATATAACAATTACTAAAATATTATGGACCTTGGCACTGGAAAGATACCAGCACGTAGATTATCAAAAACCCAAGTAAAATTGTATAATATTTTAAAAAAAATATATATAATATACAAACGTGTATATAAGACTAGAACACATCACTAATCACAGGAGTGAATCTCAAAAAAACGATTACCTGGGCGTCTCTCCGCTTCGCCCCATTGGATTTGTATATTTGTGGTATTATAGTCTTATTTACGTATTCATCATGATATTTAGAGTTCTTCACGTTATAAATATCTTTACGATTGTTAAATATTATTATATTTTTATTGTACATAATTTTTTTTTATTCGTAATTATATTTGAGATAATATTAAGGCCTTTACGTGACTGAAAATAAAACAAAAATTATTTTTCTTCTGATATATAAAAAAAAGACGTTCAATTTTTTACTTAGAGTTTCTAATGATCACAGTGACAATTCATCTAGAAAACCTTGAAAAACTGAAAAATTGTAGAAATTCTTAAATTCTGTAGAAGTCAGCAAAATGATTACAACGCTTGTAGATTCTAAATATTTTTGTTATTACTTAATTTCTTTTCCTTTAAAACTAAAATTGTTTCTTTTTTTACAGGTGAGTTGAAACTTTCCAAGCTATTCAGAATTTCATTAATTAGTAAGTAAAATTATTTGATTTAAATTGCATCAAATCTATGTCCAAATTATTTTCTATGAGAAATAGTGTCTTTTTTCGATATCACAATTTTAAATTAAAAAATGGGTTTACACAATAATTCTCTTTATATCAGGCTTACAAAAATAGCCTTATGTTATGGTTATAGTCACCAAAATTTAATAATGAATACAACCGGTTCCGTTAATCCTTAGGGACGCAGAACCTGAAATTCGCACTGATGAACTTAGAACAGTGAGACCGATACTCTTCACCACAAGCGATAAAGAATTTCTAAATCTAAAAGCTTCCATATTTTGCCCGCCCTTTGTTCCCGGCTCTTGTACTAATCTATACATATAGAATGCTTTGCCCTGAATGATTCTATGGCAGATTCTATGTATGACGTAGGCATCCGATTAGAGAGGATTTTCCAAAATTTACCCCTAAGGGGGTGGAAACCGGAGCAAAGTTTGGGACAACGTGCTTCCTTGGTCCAATCTACTTCAAATTCATTCCTATTTAATTGTATTATAGGTGCCTACGCTCCACTCTCTCTAATTCTCTCTCTCTCTCTCTCTCTTTCTCTTATGTGACGCAACCGATTTCGATGATTTTATAATAAACGATGTATTATAGGTAAAGTTTAGCCTAGGAACTATAAGTGTAAGACGTTTTGTAATGTATATATTTGATGATAAATAAACTAATTTTGAACTTGAACTTGAGAGTTTTCAAAGAGTGTCTAGACTTCGCAGAACCAATTATACAAAATAAAAATTTTTAGCGGGAAAAAAAAAATTTGGGTTAAACTTTTCAGTCCGTTATTTTCCTAAACTGTACCGTTTGAGGAAAAAAGTTTCGAACAAAAATATTACTCTTTTAATCAATAAAACTTTCTAATTTAAAGTGTCACATCCAACATTTTTCGCTTGAAGCATTTTTATCGATAAAAATTATTTTTCGAGTTTTCAAGCGTATGTCAACCTTAAAAAGACAGCCTGTGTATTACTGGGTTAACAATACCCTGTGGTATTTGTTCTGAAATTATTCTGCAATGAATCTAAATAGTGTGATTTAAATTAATTTAAATTCCATTTACAAGAAAAGAAAACACAGAATTGTTCAAAGAATTCTATTTAAAAAAAAAACTTTTTAATATGACGTGTTAGTTTTTTATGTTATGTTCAACTATAAAGCAATTTGTAATACATTTACCTCAGAAAGGTATGAGCATTGTACATTTTATAATATATAAAGAAAAAAAAAATAAAAAAAACGACGTTTATAAAAAAAACCTCAACATAAAGTGTCAGAAATATAATGAATGTAACACCTTATCCTAAGGCTTTAGCTATGGTCCATGTACCCTGACCTTCACTGTTTTCGATTCAATAGTTATTTTACAGTGAAAACTATTAAATATTATTTTATCTGTATTTTATAATAGTTTAATAATAATTTTAATGTAAATTTTATATTTAACTATCAAATATTTATGTGCATTCTTATAATATTTCTAAATTAGATTTGCCTGTATTATTTTTTTCTTTTTCGATTTTACCGCGCAATGCGATAGAAGCGATGTGATTTTATCAGAAAAAATTCATTTTTAGCTTGCCTTTTAATGACAATTAATAGCTTAAAACGTAGAAATAAAAATTTATTCAAATACGAATTTGCAAGCAAAATGTATTTGGAATTTGTTTACAAATGCAGAAGAATAATTACGATTAGCTAATTTATACCGATGATGACTATGTTGTAATCGAAATGCGCATGTGTAATACAAAAAATTAAGCTAAAAATTAGGGAGAATATGAAATATTAGTATGTTGTGTAGTTCACAATCAAAACACAGTCAAAATCAAGCATAACGAAATCGGTCCCGATTGAATCCACGTATAAATATATATATGAATGTATCGGCTATAACAACATCGGTTATAGCGACCAATTTCCATTCTCTTTAATTAAGATTGCTAGACAAGACATTTGTCAATAATTAGTTTACGATTGAATGTAACATATTATATATCAAAATTAGTCGAAAGACCATGATGTAAATATTGTGTGCATAATTAAATGTGAACAACAATAATAAGTAATAATAATAAATAAGGTGGATAAACAAAGTAAAAAATTCATTGAGTTGAAAAAATTGCATTCGTGTCTAGAACTCGAATAGCCTAATTGGTAGGGCGCTTGACATGAATCCAAGAAGTCCGGGTTCGAGTCCTGGTTCGAGTGTATTTTTTTCAATTCTCTTTAATTAAGATTGCTAGACAAGACATTTGTCAATAATTAGTTTACGATTGAATGTAACATATTATATATCAAAATTAGTCGAAAGACCATGATGTAAATATTGTGTGCATAATTAAATGTGAACAACAATAATAAGTAATAATAATAAATAAGGTGGATAAACAAAGTAAAAAATTCATTGAGTTGAAAAAATTGCATTCGTGTCTAGAACTCGAATAGCCTAATTGGTAGGGCGCTTGACATGAATCCAAGAAGTCCGGGTTCGAGTCCTGGTTCGAGTGTATTTTTTTCAATTCTCTTTAATTAAGATTGCTAGACAAGACATTTGTCAATAATTAGTTTACGATTGAATGTAACATATTATATATCAAAATTAGTCGAAAGACCATGATGTAAATATTGTGTGCATAATTAAATGTGAACAACAATAATAAGTAATAATAATAAATAAGGTGGATAAACAAAGTAAAAAATTCATTGAGTTGAAAAAATTGCATTCGTGTCTAGAACTCGAATAGCCTAATTGGTAGGGCGCTTGACATGAATCCAAGAAGTCCGGGTTCGAGTCCTGGTTCGAGTGTATTTTTTTCAATTCTCTTTAATTTCCATTGGAATTAGTCAGCAATAAGGATCAAAATGTGTACATAATATGCACATACTTTCACTTTAATTTAAAAATGTACATATTACTTATAACGACTATCGTTTATAACGAGCATGTTTTTCGGCCCTTCAATGTCGCTATAACCGAATTTGACTTTTACTGCTAATTCCTCGTTAAAGTAGGCTTCTTCTAGATGAAGCATCTTTGCTTCACCAGTAAAATTTATAAAATTTAAAAAACCCTCGACAAATTTTTCGAAACCCTAAACTCGCACATATCTTAGAACACATAGAAATGCCCTCCATTAAATTTCTTTTTTATTTAAGACCTTTTCCAAACTGAACCGAGTTTGAAGATCATTATCAATTTTTAAATTTTTTTGGGAACGGAATTCTAAGCTCACCCTTGAAACATAGCTAAGAACAGCCTCCATTAAACTACTTTTCAAATGAAACAAAAAAATCAAAATCGGTTCATCCGTTTAGGCGCTACGATGCCACAGACAGGCAGACAGATAGACAGACATACACACACACATAGCGGTCAGACAACCCTTTTTAGTTCGGGGGTTAAAAATAAAAATTGGATCTGAAAAATGTGAGAAATCTAATCCACCGATTATATTTTTGTTAAAGAATTTTTATTTCATTCTGTATTATGATTTTTTTCTATACCTAGTTTTCGAAATAATGTTGAAAGATTTTGTTAATTTCATACCTTAAGTGTGCTTCAACGCTTTTGGCATTAGCTTATTGTTCGGATTTAGTTCCTGAAATATTGATTAAATCGTTTAATTTAATTAGTCTGGCCTATAAGGTGACATATTTCACTGTAATGTAATCACTCTGTAATATTCATATGCATTCACTATAAAGAATATTTTATTATAGGTAACAATAATCTATGATAAACGCAATCAATTAAATGTTGAGATCAAGAACGTTGGTTATGCTGCGTCAAGCTTCATGCTATTCAAATATCGATTTTGAATATCATTTCTTTAAATTTTATTTCTTCTTATTACATGAACATGTTTTGTAATTTCAATATGAAAAGGTTCATTATTATATGTCATTTGTGTAATTCTTTATATAAAAAATGATGACGATGAATAGGAATAATTGAAGTTGGTTTTTGTAAATATTTTAATGCAATTTTTTATGTCGTACAAATTACAGGTGTTCAACAGGAATCACAGTCAAATAATTTGTATTATTTTTTTAAATTTTAGTTCCTTGGTATTTTGTTTTTTTGTTGTAACTCTTTGTTTATGTATAATTTTTTTGTTTGTTGAGTAAACAGATGGCTTAATGCTTGTACAGAGAGTAAATTACACCTAAGGTAGTTCAATCGCAGCAGACTGTTTACAAGCTTTTATTTAATTTGCAATGTATGTATGTTTATTCAGATCAAATATTGCAACTAAATCTTAACGCAGTAACCCTCAATCCATTGATCTGTAATTTTGCATACACGATTAGCTTGGATGACGGGCTAGTTATTTTTTATGCACTCGCATCATATGGATATCAAAGGAAAGGATATGCTTAGAAGAATACGAATAAAATTGAATGTCTTTACTTTATTGGTTAAATTTAGAAGTGCCCATAACTCCTTAAATATTGAACTTTGTACAAAAATCCAAAAGGGATTTTCGACTTAAAATTGTCCAGAGAATACACTCTCAAGCTATGACCATCGAGTTACGGAACACCCTGTGTAATGAGTCAATATATATATATATATATATATATATATATATATATCAACGATCTTGGAAATGGCTCCAACGATTTTCATGAAAATGAGTATGTAGGGTTTTTTTTGGGGCGATAAGTCGATCTAACAAGGTTTCAATTCGTTTTTTCATGAAAAGCTGAAACATACATTGCAAAATATGACTCTTCCTGACATCTATTGGTGTATATCGTAGTTAATGAAATACAATGCAAATTATAACTCTTCCTGACATCTATTGGTGTATATCGTAGTTAATGAAATAAAATACATTACCGGGACATTCAAATTGGTATTTGTGTGGAGACATTTAAAACGGTCTTCTATTAGTGATAAAATTTGTGTCTTTTTAAGAATACCGAGCAAAGCTCGGTCATCCAGATATTATTATATAAATGCTACAATCAAAATACTTTTGGCAATTCTTTGCTACTAAAAAATTTGGCAGCTCAAAGGACAGTTACTTATTTTTCATTTGTAATAAAGTGGAAAAGTTGGTGTAGTAAGGGGTCATTCAAACTCATTCTCACGTAATATTTTATGAGTTTAAATTTGATATTAGAAATAATATATGTGCAAGTCTTTGTGCTAAAGAATAAAAATCTTTTATTTACGTCAAACTGTGAGTTTTAGTGTAACTGATTCTTTTCTAACCATGTTTTATTATTCGGCAAACGAGATTGAATTTTACATAAGACGGGGACGGGGTGTTCGAGAAATGTTATGTATGCTTACGTGGGAGAGGGGTTAAAAATTGTCAAAATTATGTTTACGTAATTAATGAATAGCCCTTAATAGTGGGCTAACTTATAGGTTGCGAACTTATGTGAATCTCTTATACTTGGTGTAAACTTAACTGTACAAACTTAACAGGCGTGGGCAATCGGCAACTTTTTTACTTATTGCATAATATCCTATTATAAAATTTTTTCTTGGGAACTGCATACAGGTGTGTTACAGGTGCAAATCTGCGCTTTTACATTGTTACATCAATAGACTGACTACAGTGTGTTAAATTTTCAATAAACAGTCCTTTATACCAATCATTACATTTAATTTTAAGATTTAGACATGTGGCATAAATAATTTTCGAGTTGTGTAAGAAGTCGTTAAGAATATTCCTCACTAAAATCACATAAGTTTTTTTTGAAAACTTGCCAGACTAGAACGAATTCAGTTGAATTTTATTATTTATAAATTCAATAATAGACACATATATGACATATCATGCTGTTCTTATTTAATATAGTGCAATAAATAAAGACAGGACTACGTGTGTGTATTTTAAATTTTAGCTAGAAAGTTCATGCTTTCATAACAAAAATCGAAATAAAATTTTGTTGATATCTTGACCCAGGACAGGAATTGGTTTATTTTTGACGAGTGGTGGTGCAAATTGTTAACAATAATATTCATAAGAAACTTCAATTTTAACTTTTCTTGCAAATTTTAAATAAGTTTCGAAAATGACCACTTAAGGTATTTCTAACTATAGTAAAATATAGTAACTTTCAACTTATATATTAAAATTCCCAAACGTGAGGATTTTTAAACGACTTCAAACAAAAAAAGAGGAGGTTCTAAACTCGACTGTATTTTTTTTATGTGTGTTATCTCGGATCTTTCGAATGGGTGAACCTATTTTGATGATTCTTTATCTATTTGAACGCTGGTGTGGTCCCTCCCGTGTGATCCCATTTGGTCCAGTTATGACGAGGGGATCCATGAGAAAACCATATAAGTATTAAATTGCGTTAAGTAAGTGCGCGACAAGTGGACGAATAACTCAATATCACGCCAGCCGATTTCGATGATTCTTTTTTTAGTGATAAATTAGTTAGTGTTCTTCAGACTCACTAAAAAACACAAAATAAAAAAACTTTTAACAAAAAAAAAGCCTATTTCAAACGAAAACTTTTCCAAAACAAATTAATATGCACTAAAAAGTAAAAAAATAATGATAATATAATGTAGTTACAATTATTGTTATTTTTGGAGTCGGGGTCAGCCAGGTTAATGTATCAAACTGTTCTGTCACAGTTGTTTCCTTGGCTGACACCGACTCCAAAAATAACAATAATTGTAACTGCATTATATTATCGTTATTTGTTTACTTTTTAGTGCATATTAAGTTTTTTTTTGTTCTAAAATTTTCTATTCCTAAGTAGGATCAAAAAAATTAATTAATTTCTTTTTTACAAGAAGATACTTTTTTGAAAAAAGCTTTTACGACTTTCATTATGAACAAAGCAAAACAGTTTTGACTGCCAAAATTATTCCGTAAGGTTATGTAAGAGTGAGAAGGACACCACTATAATTTTCACATTCATTCTCAGAAAACCTAAACGTGATAAAAATGTTTCCTTTTAGATATGCGTTTATTAAATAAAATTATACCATTCTTTACAATGTGGTGAAAAAATGTAACAATTTATTTCTAATACCTTAATCAGAAAGTAATTTGTCGGTCTTCTAAAAGTCGTATTCATTTGATTTGTTTGACATATGTTTTTATATGTACAAATGAATTGTCATCCATGCTGTGTTTAAAACTGAATAATGTTTGTATAAATTGTTTTTGACCGTTCGCTATTTTAGTTTTAATTTCTAAAAGGCGTGAAAATACATGAGATCAAAGCTCTTTGACTCTATTATGTTTGTTGTTGAAAATCTCATGTTTAGCTATTTGTCTCGGGTAACCAATGCGACCGAATATTACTTTATAATCATGTTATAAAAAATTTTAATTAAATAAATATGATCTATAATAAATTCATTCAATCTGATACTTTTTAGGCTCATTTGATTAAACCATTTTTAGGATTCCGTAGCTTAAAGGTTTAAATAGAATAGTGTTTGTTTGAAATTTTCATCGAAGGAGCTTTTATTAAGTTTTCGTTTTGATGTTGAAGCGAACATGAGAGAAATCGTTAAAAGGTTTTTGGTACGTTAGAGATAGTAAAAGAGTATCGTACCAATATCTGGATATGATTGAGTAGGTGGAAAAAATCTTTTTTTGATCTAAGGTGAAAAATGGTGGAAGCGGTAGGAAATCAAGAAAATTTTTTTATAATTTTTAAAAATTTTTACACCAAGCATTAATTAATGTTTTATGAAAACTGCCAAATAAATTCCGAATATTTTAGAGTAGGCTTCAAAACTAAGATGTGAAGTACACTGGCTGATGGTGAGCATTACAAGATAATAATATTCTCAGAAAATCTTAGACTTTTCTTAAATTTACGGGAAGGCTTAAAGAGGTCAAACATCAGTCCTAATATGATTAGTCAAACCATGAATTTAAGTTAGTTATTTTGAAAATATGACAGGATGTTGTAGAAAGTTAAGGTTCAAAGTAGAAGAAAAGCATAGAATATGTATAATCTTCATTGGAGTGACTGAAAGCGGTGTGGCGTCCAACGTTGAAACTGGGAAGTTATAGGTTGAATTGCGACAGAAGCAGTGAAGTTTACAAAATTAAAAAAAACCCCGACAAATTTTTCAGGGAAGATTGCTAAACTCGCATTTGAAATATATCTAAGAACACTCTCCATTAAATTGCCTTTTTCTTTTAAACTTTTTCCAAACTGAGCCGATTTGGAAGATCATCGCCAATTTTTAGTTTTTTCGGTTACGGAACTCTAAGTTCGTACTTGAAACATAGCTAAGAACACTTTCCATTAAATTACCTTTCAAACAAAACCAAAAAAATCAAAATTGGTTCTTCCGTTTAGGCGTTACGATGTCACAGACAGACAGACACACACACATAGCGGTAAAACTTATAACACCCCTTGGTTTGTTCGGGGTTTCAAAATAGAGGTATCTGATTATTTATTTCAAAGGTCGAAAGTGAATATTCAAACGATTAATTTCAATCATTTTGAAAATTTAAAAGAATTTTGTTTAGAAATTAAACGAATAACGTCGAGCATTAGAACTAGCAGTAATATAAGGGTTGTGGGTTGAAACTAAATACAATATTTATTTTATTATAAAAACGAAAATACACTATCAACCATAGAATAACAACTTTTTTGTTCCATTTTTATGAAGGTACAGTTTTGTGTAATACATTTGTTTAGTTTATGAAGTATAAAACTGACAACTGAGACCTTAAAGAAACAAAATATTGTTTTATCAGATGGCATGGTCTAGTTTTTTTTTTGTAAGTGACGAAGGAATTATTAGGTGTTTCATATGAATCTGTTATGCACACATATAATATCAAATTACTTTTAAGTATGTTTTTTTGTCGCTTGTTTATTTTAATAATTTTAAATAGTATATATTATAACAGAAGATGTGCATCATCATTTCGAATAAAATAGTTCGTGCCATAAGATTTTATCATTTACATTTCTTCGAGTGAGAGGGTGGAAATGCTACACATGTGGTGTCCATATAAAAGATAAAGATGGTATATACAAAATAATTCGATATTGAAAAAATTGAAGCACAATTCGTTGAACATAACATAGAATAAGTACATCAAAGGATTTCTTCTGATAGAAACAGGTTTTAATTTAGGATACGTAACAAGTCTTCTTATAAAGCTGAAGATACGCTTCAAATCGGAACGAACCCTTCATGGTGTTCCCAGGAATAATAAATTAAATGTTATTAAAAGTTTGCCAAGCTATTTGTATCGCACAGTTTTAAGCGGGTGTTTTTAATTGCACGGTTGCAACCATCGTTGCATAATAATTCATGATGCCTGTTTTATGAAGTATGACCAAGTGGACCAGTTTTGAATTAATTTCGTATGTATGCATGGATGTCACTACTTTGCTCACGCCTGTCACGGTTTTTATGATGCCATGTTGAGTTCTTACGTGGATCGACCCCTCTGATAATTTGATGGACGATACTAATCAGCTATTAGATTCATACTTACTACAAGTACTATTTATTAAACAAGTATGCCACAGCCGGATTTAAATCTTTATCACTTCATAATTACTTTCTTTTTAGAATCAAGAATTAACAACAAACTTTGTTAGATTTGGGCAAGAACTGGCACATCAAGGCTTAATTAATTAGATTTAGTTGAGGCTTTAGCGAGGGGCTGGTGTATTAAGGTTGGATTTAGTGAGTTGGTTGAGGTTTGGAAAAGCACTGAACAAAAACTGACCTTCACCAGGCATGGATCTCTAACCGAAATCCAATTCTCAATTGTCCAATGCTAACCTAACCTCGATTCAATTGCAAACCTTGGTATTTCTATGTTAAGAAGCGTCTCGTCGGTATTATCGGGTAAATTAGTTCCCGTAATGCATTTCATATTCGAAAAGCCTCATATGATAAATATTTTTGAAACAATGTTATTGACTGAATCTATGGTAAAATTTGAATGCCTTCACACGACTCAATAATATTTGGTTAAATGCAATCAGGATTTGCACAAAGACAGTATTTGTTTAAAATGAGAGTGGAGTATTAGATAACCACTCCGCCACTCAATATATTGACTTATCTTCAATCAAAACTAGCCCCACACAGTTGTTGAATTAAAATGTGGTAATGTAGGTTCGTCGTTAAAATCGTGGATTTGTCAGCATTGGCTGGAACAAAGAGGTAGGGTAACCAAATATTTTGACAGATCGTCAATTAAAAATAAGTCGTTTAAATTTCTTCAATATACATTTCATCAATATTATTGTTTCAATATATTTTCCAGACAATCAATACAATTGATGTAATTGATTCAATAATATTGGCTGTGTGTGCTAAACTAATCGTTTCATTGTCTTTAATGTTTTCCCCATTAATATTATTGTTTCAATATATTCCTCACACAATCAATATACTGTTCAAGATCAATAATGGCTAAATAATATTGACGGTATAAAGTAACCTTATGTTTATAACGTTGTAACGATATATATACTATCGTTTATTATCTTCTATAAATTGTTAGTTATGTGATTTTAAAATAATTTACAATGTTATGCTAAATTTACAAAAAATTATTTACAGATTCATTTAATATATGGGTCATTCTACGATTAAAGGCAATATGTTCGGTATGAAATAGATGTGTAATCGTTTTTATTGTGATTTTATGCAATAAATTGTAGCATCTTAATGTAGTTCATATAACACATTGTGATTAAATGGTCAATTAAAATACATTTTCTCGAAATTACAAGTTTAATGTAGTTTCTCCATAGCACTGTAGTCAAAAATTATTGGCCTTTTCCCATGCTATACGTATAGCTATACAATTAAATTGCATACAAACAAGTTTTTTTACTGCTTGCTGTTGTGTAACTAATACCATCAAACACAATACAAGCAAGGAACACATACCATTATTCTAGGAAGGATACACATATACTCTCCTCTATTTAAGGTAGAACCTACACGAAAGTGATATTCCAAGAATTTCTCAAAACTCAGAATATAAAATATTTAATTCATAATACACTTGCTGTTAAAATTAGAAGATGATTTACCATGCCATTCATGAGATATTAGCAATTAAAAGTGACGCAATTTGTACGTGTACATGGGAGAAGTGTATAAAAATACACAAATTTACAAATATTATATTTATTTACCAATGAATGACGTCCACCATCTCTATGAAAAACTAATATAATGTAGAATACTATATTTAGAAAATATATAAATAAAAATAAAAATTATTTACCATATAGTTTCGATAAAAAACTTAAATAAATAACTCGTTTTAGCGATAATTTTTGTGGAAAGCATATAAAAACTAATGGTAAAGGTATGTATCAAAGTATGTGTGTGTATACGTATAGAAGATTTGTTAGTGAGTAACTACAGTCTTGTGAAAATAATATATGGTATATGTATAATAGTCATAGCACAGTTAATGCACTGAATGATAGTATTAGTCCAAAACTTTTTGACTGGACGGTCGCGGAGGAACTACCTTAACATAATACTCTAAATGTAATATTTGATTTAATATTTTAGGGAAACTAATTGGTGAATAATACTTCTCTTGTCGTAGAATGACCCATATGAATACGTGCTGAACATTTAAATAAATTATCATCTTATGTAAATATATGTCTTTACTGGACTATACTATAACTATTATGATACTAATACAAATGTTGTTATGCTTTTAATAATAATTTATGTATTTATTTTAACATTATTATGTCTATGTGTGCCATTGAAAAATTAATAGATCAAACATTTTATGTTTTCATTTCATTTGAATATTGTTTGGTTGTATAAGGTTTAGGACCAGGCGAAGAAAATGAAAGTTATTTCAGAGAATTTTGTCAAGGTCGTGTCTAACTTTTTCCTCTACGCATATTTTCATTGTCGGGGTTTTCTCTTTCTATTAGTATGAGAAATACTTAACTCGCGGCTAGCTTAAAGTTGATGGATCTTCTCTTTCTAGAAGTCTGAGAAATATTGAAAGGATAATTTCAGTTCAACATACCCGGACAAACATACATACATACATATATATTGGAAGCGATGGGAAAATTAGGCTTACCTTACAATGCATTGCCATCCCAACGAAACGTGTAGACAAAATTTCAGCTCAATCGGTTGAGGATAACTGCTTCAAAATTGAGTTGAAAGATTCTACCCAGACAAACATATATAAATACATATATGGTGGAAGCGATGGGAAAATTAGGCGCGCCACTTAACTTACAATGCATTCCACCCGGACAAACACACACATACATACATTGCAAGTTAATAATAATATAATTATAATAAGAAGCTGGTTTATGGTCAGAAATTGATATAAAAATGATTTTTGCATTTTTTCTTCAATTATTTTCGTATCTGAATATCTTAGTCTTCAATTTTTATGGCTATAATAATTTTCGTAGACAAAAAAGTTGTTAGACTCGATATTGATAACAAACTCTCAAATACTACGCTTATCCCTAGATCTATTGCTGTATTTTATCTAATCAAAGAATATATGGGTTAGTTTGATTATTCTGATTAGAATAACTTTTCAATGTCAGCAAGAATATCTTGTATATTATCTTGCACAACATCTATCAGTCAATATGCAATTATTATTTATTGACTTTGTAGTTTTCCGAATTGGAATTATATTAAATGACAGCGCCTTAAATGCAGCGCCAGCCAGAAAAGTATGTTTCCAAGATTCAGCTGGGAGCCAAAATAAATTGCTTAGACGACAGCACGTTTTATGGACGGACGTCAGTCTCCTAACAAAAATAACATAAGACCAATTTGTTTTTTTTTTTTTAATAAAAGAAAATGATTATCAGCAAGAATGTTTACTTAGTTTTTAAGGAAATTAATTGAAATCAAATAACAGTCTCTTCACTTCGATATGGCTCCACCCTTAGCCAAATACCACAATCTTTATCACATTTTAACTTAGACCCTTTGGAAAATAAAACTTTATATTCAATCTTTGGATAATAAGGGAGCCTACGCCTTTGGCTTTAGAGCTCAATGTACAATTATAATAGTGAAGAATTGTAGTTTTATCATATCTCCCGCTCTCGTTATCAAAGCGATATTATGTATACTAGTTTTTATGTCTAACTACTAACCATAAGTTTTGAAAGAAATTTAATTTAATAAATATCGGTCCTAATAGTTTTTATTTGATGTTCAAAAAAACACACAGCTAGACGGCCAGAAAAACAACATTTTTCCTTTATATAAATCCATTGTCTATATCGTTTTGAAATAACGAGCCCAAGAAAAACGCAAATCTAGACTAAGCTTCAGTATTTTGGAAATAAATTTTCGATTTATGATTTCGAATACTAAAAAATAAAACAGGAAATATTTCGAAACTTTTATTATTTTATTAAATTAAAATTGATATATATCTCTAAGTGCATTTTGTCAAAAATGCAGATAAAAAAATCTGTGAGTTTAATTTTTCAGATTTATAATTTCGAACAAGAATATAAAAAATTCGTAATATTTTGGTTAAACTACCACTTTTTCATAATTTTCGCAATCAAACCACCGACCTTGCATCAAGTATTCATGTTTTCTTGAAAGCACACAGCCAGCATGCTTCTGTGTTCTCGGCTTAGCTTAATCAAGACTTGAAACGAAAACTTGTGATAAAATTTTTACGGCTGTTTATAAATGTAAATGATCGAATAACCTTAACTCATCATCCACGTCAATTGAAATCAATACATTAAAATAAAATAAATTGAGTAATAATTTTTTGCTTGAACTATTAAAATATTTGATTAATATGAATCTGTCTCAAAACTAATTACTTAAATATTTATTACACAACCTAACCAAAATTTAACTGTTTTTTTTTGGGTTTGGTCAATTTCTTTATTTATTTCATTGAGTTTGTGAGAGAGAATAATCTTGTTTACATTCTGAAAAAGAGTTGCATTCGCCCCGATAATTGAAATAAAAAATATATTGACATTTATATGTTTTAAGTCATTACTATGCACTAGAACGATGAAATCAGTGTGAAATTTAAACTGATTTTTGATTTAGGTTAAAATTTTTTGAAAACTATGGATTAAGGTAGTTTTGATCATGTTGACCAAGAGTTATTATGGGCTCAACCCTCAAAAACTCATTCCTTTCGAGCCAGCCCTTCATGTACGCATAACTTTTGAACGGCCGTAGCTCGGGAAGGAAGGGTTTTTGAGGGTTGAGTTTATAAGAGCTTGTGATCAGTATGATAAAAACTACCTTAATCTATAGTTTTCCAAAAATTTTAACCGTAACCAAAAATTAATATCTAATGTAGGGCATAACCTTCGAAGGGCTGTAGCTCAGAAGGGAAGGGTTTTTGAGGGTTGTGTCCATAAGAACTTTTTTTTTTTTTTTGGAATCATATATTTTTTGTAAGTGGTTCGCATTTTATAGAGGAAGAAAATAACTCTTTATCTGAAAAAGAAATTTTTTGATGCTTATTGCTTGTGATCTGAACAAAAAATAACAGATATTTTCATTGATTTCTTATGCGAGAACTGTTGTTTTTTAAGAAAATTAGTAGTATGTGAAGAAGTGTTTTTTATTTAAACACGAAATCATTAAGAATTTTTTCAAATTTCTTTCATACATTTTTTGCAAATGTCTATTTATAATAGGCAACATGTAGAAGTGACGTAGTGGGTGCGTTCTAGACCGGACATCTAGAAAACCGGAGTTCGAAGCCCAGCTTCTGTGAAATAGAAAGTTATTGATCTGACCTCTAAAGCCATATCCACGCCTTGTTTTAAAGAATATCATTAATATACAGAGAGGTATACTGTAGACATTTTTAATTAATAATCTATGATTTATAACAGATAAAATGAATTATTGCTTGTGTATACTTTATTATTTTCTATACACAGTTTATTCAGAGTACATTTTTTTTTATATTTATTTATTAATGAATAGATAGCAACGACATATATCTTATTAGTAACACTTTCTAATTAAAATTGACATTATAATTAATAAAAAAGAGTAGCCTTTATAATGTACTTGAAATATTAATACATATTAGGTTTGTTTAAATTACACAGTACAAAAAAGTTTGTGTCTTTTGTTCCACAAACGCCCGTTAGAAAAACATATTTCTCTGAGGCGAGTTTCTTCGCAGTTAATTCTGTTAACATATGATTGAATTTGTAAAATATCATGTTTAGTAAAAGCTACTCTCGATTTTTTTCCATGTTTCGAAAATAATTTTTAATATTTGGTTCCAAAAATACGTCGTATCATTTGTTAATAAATTTTGGTAAAAGCATCTACTGTTTGCATTGACAAAGAATGCTTTGTCACAGAACAAGATATTCAATTTTTTTTTTTTTTTTTTTTTGGCATTCAAAAGTATACAGATAATTCTGGCGAATAAATAGACAGCCTGTTTTGACAGTACAAAGGAAAAATTGTAGGCGACATTCAAAATACAACGGTCATTTCCAGAATGATTACTGTAACAGGCAAAATATAATTACCTTATTGGCCTCCTTATTTAAAATTTTGTGCATCTAAGTCCTCATTGCAAAATTTTAAAGTGAAAAAATTAAAATCTATTGATCATTTGAAGATTTACGTTAACTTTTGAGCCCAAAATTTAGCGATAAAATAAAATGGCATTTATATTAAATAAATGTTCTTGTACCTACTTCACATTTCAACTCAAAAATGGTGCAATCTTTCGTTTAAAACTAAAATTGTAAAAAATGAAAAAATTAAAATCAATCCGTCATCTGAAGATTGACGTTAACTTTTAAGCCTAAATTTAGCGATAAAGGAGATAAAATGAATTATATTTATATCAATATCCCTACTTCTCACATTTTAACTCATTTCTTTCATTTTAATCTAAAATCATAAAGATTAGAGTTGGGACTGAAATTATAACAATATCTACGAATATTTGTAATAGCGATTTTTGAGAAGCCTGGTTACCTATATATGTGTCAAAATTTTTTTCAACGATATGCCATCAAAGTCCAAATGTTGGTTTTTCCAATTGGTTTTTGCTGCGCAAGAATAGAATTTAACTCTATTACATTATATACATACTTCAACATTTGATTGATCTCTTCGATAATCTGATAAGATTTTATCATCGATCTTACAAATTGCTAACAATTTTATAATCAAACGAAGAGAAAATATAACTTTTCTAGTAAATCAAATCAAATATTCACTCGCGTATAAACAAATATCTTTACCATTTTTGGATAAATTCTTTTTTTTTTGCATTTGTATAAGATAAACAATTTTGATGAAATGTGTAGCAAACATATATCCACCATATCTACATAAACTGGTATAAATAAAACTGAACATAAAAAACCAGTAGCTGTATTGATTTATATAAATATTGTGTCTGTTATTATCTGAAAACATGAGTAACGTGAAGAAATAATCTTTTTGAAAAGATATTATATTGAGGTATTTGTGTACGAAAAGTTTATTTACAAGCTAACGTGCTTGTTGTGTAGTTATGTAACTTACACGTTAATAAGACCATGGTAGTCAGGGATATACCTAACTTATCAAAAAAGCACCAAATTTAGAAACATGCATAAGTATTTCTAAACATACTTTTCCCACGGTTCTATTAACTAAACGTTAATAGAAACGTCGAGATCGTCAAATTAATTATTATTCATAGACTCCACTCTTCATTTTTCCTAGTTAGAAAGGAAAGAGAATACCAGAAGAATTTGAACTTTAACTCATTTTGATCATTTTGGCCATATAATTTTTGTCCAAGTGCGATATTGTTTTCTTGATACTCGTTTCGTCTCTCCAACACTACAATAAGTTTTTGTAATATTCGTTGTTGATTGTTTTTTCTTTTAAGAACATCCACGAATGAATCCACCTGGATACAAAAAGACTGACTCCACGACCTTGTAAGTAGATGAAACTGTTTTCGCATTCCTTCCACTTTTATTATTTTTACTATTTTTCTTATCCAATGTGTACCGCTTTTTCCAAATTTCATCCAAAGCTATAAATTTAATCCAAATTTAGAAGCAATTTCAACACGATGTTTTTCTTCTACAGTGAAATAATACCGCACTCATTTTGAGCACAGTATTTCATACCCAAATTTTCAACAGTTACTTTGTACAGGAATTCTTAAATGTATTTTACCCATTTTTTCCTCCATTTCTGAGGGGTCACCTAGTTGGACGAGAACTGTGATGTTCTAATTGGCAAGTTACTTGGCCTCGTAAACAGGTCCTGATGCCGTGAATGTCATTCGTTAAAATTTGTGAGAATATGACAAGATCTGAAATAAAAATTAAAATTGATTGATAAACATGAAAGATATAAGCAATTAAATAATATTATCTATCTTTTTCTTGCAAAAGAACTTTTGATATGTAGTCTCTATGGCGTTCGCAAATTATGACGTCATCACGTGCTATTTTTCTCTTGTTTTTTGTTCATTTAAATCCTTCATATTCTCACTTTTTTGATGTTATCCAAAAATTGATTTCATGTTCAGGAGTTGCGTTATCTAAGCGAATTCCCTCAGAGATTCGGTAAATTCGGCTATTTCGACTAGCTCTTACGGGTAATGAAAAAAAAATTATTAGAAACCCTGCTAATACTACATTACCTCAGTGGAATTGCGCCTTTGAAGACGTTATTAGAACAACATCTTTCACGTGAAAATTAAAAAATACATGATAGGGTGTAAACAGCATCAACGAATATTATATTGTGTGCATTATAGTCCAACGACCTAATTATATGCGACAACCAAATGGCCAAGCCAGGTAAACAAAAGCATATACACAAAAATAACGACGACACACCAGAGGCCAGACAATTATTTTAAGATGAGGAAGAAGTTCTGCCATGCATTTATATTTATGTCATATAAATATATTTTATTATACACTATTTTCTAAATTATAGTAATCGTTAAATAGGGTATTTTATCAGTAATTTTTTTTAAATGAATGATATGTATTTTTTTTTTGTAAGTTACCTACAAATTAATATCCTCATAGGCGTGTTGCGAGTAACACTTCAAACCTGTTTGATAAACTATCGTAAATTATATTAAATGCATGGTAATTACTATGCAAATAATCTTAATAACTAGAAAGAAATTGTTCATTTTTTTTTGTTAGACATTTTGCAAACGCATAAATTATTATTTTTATTTGTGTACTATTTTCCAATATCGAAAAAAAAAGCAGCATCTTATAAAAACTGCTCGATATATTTAGTAGTTCTTGAAATTTTATTGATTAATTTTTTATTTTTTAATATTGAAAGTTTTTTTTTTTGTTTTTTATCGCAATTCTCAGCTCTAAAAATGTTCAAGGATTTTTTCTCAGTTCGACCACCATATCATTTCGATCACCCATCGTCACCTTGAAAAAATTGTATTAATGAATTGCATTATAATTAATTGTCGATTAAATGCATTCAGTAAATTATAATTTAATATTTTTAGTAAAAACTACTGGTGCCGCTAGAAACGAGAGAAACTAAATGTTGCAAGAATTAGTCAACGGATGACGATAATGATTTTTGATAAATATTATAGACGCAGGCGATAGATATTTGATAAATAGGCGATATGTATTCGAAAGGCAGACGATAGTTCTTCAATTAAATCTTTTTATATCTTTCTATACATCTTTTTATATCTGTATATACTAATTCTCTACAAAATGAAAAAGTTTGGAAGAGCCTTAGAGTTCTCTTTTATTTCTAGATAAAAATCGACGTTTTTGGGAAAAACTGTATTATTTTTTTCAAATCTCCATTTTTTCAATTCTGCCGAGAGAATTTTTTAAAATCATAAAAAAGAACTCGGAAGATGAATTTTACATGCTTTGAATTGGAAAATCGCGAATTTAGCTGATAATTTCGCGAAATTTTTTCTATATTAAAAAAAAACTGTATTTTGTATTTAAAAGAAACAAGACAATAGAAAACTACTTCTAGAAAACTAGGTAGTACTCTTTCAAGTCGAGACAACACAAGAGGCATGTTACCTTTGCTTCGGCTCGTCTCGTGGCAACACTAGTAGGTTGGACTAGTTGCAAAATTGCACTTATAATTTTATGATTAAATAGTTTGTACACGTTTTATATAGCGGTAATTTTCAACACAGAAAATTGATTTGATCTTATTTTTTTTATTATAACATCGAACCATTTGTGTTGTTTGCTTTTTTTTGTCCAAATACACATCAATCAATCATGTGACAAACTCCTGAGTGGCTGTATTGAATTACTTACGAGCGTAGTTTTATATTTGGACGAGATGATTTTACTTTATATATGAATCTATATATATAAAATCAATGTCAAGGTATTTAAGTGATTTTTAATCTCATCTTACACATCCATTAAAAATATATTTCGTATATGGGATTGTCTATCAGTTTAATGAATTCGACTAAAAGCCAAAGATAGAAAAATAATCTTCTAACTTGAATTTCGTTTTTATTTATAGTACAAAGCTAAAAATCCATACTTTCATAATAAAGATAATTTTTCTAAATAAAACTTCTGTGATGTACTAACTTGATATATCGAATGTTCAAATTTCACATTTTTGTGTGTTCTAATGCAGAGGTTATCAAACTTATTTCGTCTATCCTCTACTTCGAGAATCAATTATTTTTTAGCAACCCGTATATATAATTTTTAACCGATCAAAATACATTTGAAATTTATCCCTTAATTAAAGGCAATGTTTAAGAATGATACATTTGAGTAATTGGAATAAGTGTGAATTAAAGGGGGATATTGTATAAAATTTATTTTTTTACTATTTGTTAATATTCCTTTCAGGTGAAGACAAAAATTTGATAATAAATTTTATAATTAAGCATATATATATAATTAAGCACAATAAGCTCAGACGTGTAATAAAAATATGATTCTAATACACATGTAGCCATTGGAAATAAAAATGGGTCCCGCATGGGCTTAAAATAACATCAAATAGGAGGAATACAATTTTCTTGTTTGAGACATAGATAATGATCTGAAAAATATTCGAAAAGGCTTTGTTTTTGATTCGAAAGAATTTTTTTTCTGAAATTTTTTACAAGATTTTGATTTTCCAGCCTCTCTTTCATTTTTTTGATCTGATCAAAATAAGTGAAATAAATATATTTCTCAATACATGTTACTTATTGTATATATTTAATAATAAACGCATATGTATAGTATTACTCCATAAGCGTAAATATTACAGAAGCGTGGAATAATACATTATGTTATTATACTTTGTAAAGCTATAAAATTTGTCGCTGAATTCAATTTGTATCGTGCTTAAATATTTAAGGAGGAAATTGTTTTTCCATGCAACAACCGGCAGCTTGGAATATAACTACGATAATAAGCTTAAACTAGATTTCAGTGGGCGTTGAATAAATAGGTAAAAGAAGGATTCATAGTAATTGCCAAATACTATATTAACGAGTGGATAGCCATTCCATAGACACTTAATGTTTTTTTTTAACGATTTAAGCATTCTATAATGATCAAAATGAGAGAAAACTACCGAGTTTTCTGTGTAGTAAACTTTTCCAAAAATGTTATTTCAATTTTTCGAAAGGTTTGATTTTGTCAGCTCTTCTATGTTTCTTGAATGAAATTATAGGCGCATATGGAAGTTTCTATGATAGAATGCAGCTTCGCAAATCATAAGATAAAGAAAGGTTGGAACAAAAAACTGGTTTTCTATGGGAAGATGGCAATTTTCTGTATTTAAAATTATTTAAATAATAGTCTGCCAATCAAAATCACTAGTAAAATTGTTGAAGTGAAAACTACTATTGGCGCGTTAAACTTCTATTAATGATTAAGTAATAGCTTCTATTAATAATAAGTAAGTAAAATTTTAATTACTCATACTATAAATAAAAAAATTAAAATAAAAAAGAACAAGTTATTCCAATTTACTAATCCAAAATTTTTTTGGATTAGTAGAAATTACTTAAAGTAGGAAGTTTTGTTAACATAGATTTCGATTCTTTTATCAAGTTTAAATCACCATGGTCGTCGATTTTATTTAATTTGATAAGAAAGTTGTGCCGTCTAAGAGTTAGAAATCAAAAAATAAGATATATTATTCAATTCTTTATTAGAGGTCCTAATAACGAAACATTACTTTCGACGCCGGCTTTATTGCTGATTTATAACTTGATAACTTGCCTAGCCATAGTCTGAATAATAATAATTAAAAGTAAATTAATTTTGTATGTTTACAAAGTATTATATAATTTTGTCTATCATATTCTATATGTATAAATGTTACCATAATGATTCCCAGATGTTTAGATTCTCGTTACACTGAATCTGGTTGCTCCTCTGAGCTGTGTTATAAAGGCACACATATATAGATAGATATACTATAACTATACTGAGTATACTCTATGCATGAGTTGACCACCCTGCGGTGTTAGGCCAAGTATAAGGTGCCAAGCAGTCGCGTCTCATCACTGCCCTTTTCAACCGATATTCATCTTTCACTTCATGGTCCATACAACCAACCACTTATAATAATATTCTTTAATAAAATAATACCTAAACTAAAACGTGTATAAAGCCAATACTAATATTACGAGTATGTATAGCCGTTTTAAGAATACCTACTACGAATATTGTTTTGTTAACTTGATTCATCTATACAATGTACACTTTTTAATTAAAATCATTTTAAGCCATTTTAGAGAAAAAAAAAATAGTTAAAAAATCAAAAAATCCGACTGAGTTAAAAATAAACTGAAAAGAAAAAAACAAGCCGTTTACATAGCGAAATTAACAGTCGGGACCCATCATTGGGAGATTTGAGCCGGTGTAGATTTTAATGGGTTCCGACTGTTGCTATGTAAACTGTTGGACTTAATTTTTCTTTTCAGTTAATGTTTAGTCGTGTTTTTTGATTTTTTTAAATAATTTTTTATTGATTTTTACTATAGTTTGTCGCCTTTCATTATCAGCCAATGTATGTATGCTTGGTCCTTTGAGACCAAACGCGTGAACCGATTTTAATGATTATTGCGTTAATTGATGTGTCTATTTAATAGCTATTCAAGGAAACCCCAATTGGCATAGTTCGCTGACTTTCACTGTTTGCTTTTGTCACAATATGGCGTCTGCTGGTTGCCATATTGACTTTTCATTACTGATATATCTTCAGTAGCACTCGCAAAGTTAAGACAAATCGAATCATCAAATACAGCCTAAGCGTTTGGTCTCTAGTGTGCCATATAAGAATACATATATATAGACTGATAAACAGATTACTACTCCTTTGCGTTACTCAGTCGGATAAAAAAGCGCTCTTTTTTGAGCAAAATTTTATTCGAGCGCAAGGAGTACATACTTCTAATACTAAATCGATCTCGATGGTCTAAGCGTTTCTTATCTAACGTATAAACTTTAACATAACAATATTTTTTTACCTACTAATATTGCACTGTGTTGAAGTTCGTACATGAGAAAATTGTCTGCCAATAAATTTTTAGTATATTGAACCGTCTTTACTTTTTATTCAAATGAATTTGAAGCCAGTTAAGTTAAGTAATTGTATATGCATATAAATTTTTTGCGTATACATTTGCGCGCATACTTAACTTGACATGGCTTCTGTTCCCGACGCTTTTTGCAACATCAATCACTATTTTTTATAGATCAGTGCTTTTGACACGCATTTTTTGTAATCACCATACTTATAAAATATCGATTTTCATATTCAAAATCTTAATATATGTGTTGGTATTCTTGAACCAACTTTAGTTTGAGTTTTGTTCATTCTTCATATACATTGTTATTTTTATTTTTTGAAGGTGGAACGAAATACGATTTAAAGTTGTTCTTGGTTTTCAAATGTTGTGGTTTATACATAATGTATATTGTATATTATAGGTTCGTTTGCTTTGCCTGGATTTTATATGTCGATATCTGATGGAATATTGTGTTCAATATATTATTTCGTGTGTGTATTATATTCGTTATAAATTTTAATAGGCACTTAAAAAAACGAAATGACTACGTGGTTTTTGTCCAATTCAAAAATTATTTTTATGTTTTTTTTTTTTTGTATTCAGATGGAAATCATTTACATTTGAATTTTAGGGTTTTTGAAAGTGTTAAAGGTTATTTATTTTTAGATTATTCAATTTGGATGAAAATTTTGATTTATTTATATATGATAACAGATCAATAGCACATAACCAATCATATAATTGCTTTATATCTTAAGTTTGCTCTGTTTTGCAATCATCGATTTGAACCATAACAATGACAGAATACCGATAAAAACGGAAAATAATCTTGGTACGAATTTTACTTAATAAAACCAATGTTTATAAAACCATATAAAGGCACATTAAAAGCAGATGTCATTTGTCATTATCCGCCATTTTTATGGAAACGTGATGATAAAGACTTTCAGATGACGAGGATCTTGATTTATCAAGTTTGTTCGGCTCAAAACGAATAGGCATTTTATTGTGTCTTTAATTACCTACGTGAATAAAATTAAATTGAGTAAAAATCAAGATTAGTATATTTTTGACTTTAAATTCGGTTTGAATTGATGCTTTTAATCTCCGAAAAAGTCGTAATTTTTTAGATAAGAGAAACACTGTTCTAATATCTAGTTGTGCAGATTTCCTTTTCTTCCTCCTTTCCTACCTTCTTCTAGGAATATCGAATATTTCCAATTTTTAGTTTTCAAAAAAACAATGTATTTCGACTATCCGTGAAATCATTTTGACTAGTTCATAAGCATGCAAAAAAAAAACTAGCTATCTATTGAGCAAAATAAAGACTTGGGAGACTAAAACAAATGAACATATAAGTCAAAAATTAGATTTTTTTAAGTTATCATAACGCTCTTTTGATGTTTTGAGAAAAAAAATAAAGAGAAATATCACGGAAATGCAGAAATAATTATGGGTTATAATTTGGACTAAACATCAAAACTCTAGGGCTTTCAGTTTAGCGTAAAATGATTTTCTAAATGCCTAAAGGTACCCGACTTCCCCCTATACTTATACGTGTATATATTTAATAATTTTTAAAAATGTTTACAAGGTGTTAAATATAAAATATAATTTTTATTATTATTATATCGATGATGTATAAACAAATAACATATCATATAAATGTTAATAATAGTTGAGTTGATTTGTTGTTTTTACGAGTTTATATACGAGTACATTTCGAATATTATAATGTGGACCAAACATTCACAAAAATACATTACGTAGTCAAACGTAATTCACTGTTATTGTTTATCTAGTGAAAGCTACCTTGATTGCCCTCTATTGTTCCAAATTTAATTTTCGCAGTGTGACCACTTGTATCTGGCCTCGAATACATCGATAATTGATCTAAGGGATGGACATAACCTATCATAAAAAGTTAGTTACTAAGTTTTTAAATCGGGAAATTACATAACACTGCTGGTTATAATAATAACACAATTATTCACATGGCATAAAATTTTGGTTGTTTTATATCACATTTAAATTTTGTTTTTTTTTTCAGGTGAGTTCAAATTTTACTACAATCATATCAATTTCATTAACAAAAAGTAAAGTAAGTAAAAAGAAAGTTCTATAAAATATTTTCATTTGAACCGCTGCACTCTATCAAAAACGATTTTGACACTATCCAGTATAGGAAAAATAATCGGTTCGAAAATCCAAATCGATTTATTATCTTTTTTTTTATTATCTGTCCTACGATACTGCGAAAATTTCTTCGTGTCGGATGACAGGCACATTGCTTTGTTGAATGTCGGGCAATTATTAACCAATTTGCCGACTGAATTAATTTGGCGAGTGAATATGGACCACCTGCAACTAACTCCACTTAATACTTGTTGCAAATAAGTCTAACATACTTAAAACCTACGCAGAATCATTTCAAAATTAGTTTTAGAGATACAGATTTTTTCAAGGAGGGGTTGAAAACTTTTCGCTCTTTCCGCGTTAAATTATCTAACCTATATGTAGACACATTTATGTATGGTTCAACATTGAGAATTTGGTTTATTTGAGTTTAAAACTATATTTATAATTATAAACATAACTGTCTTGAATGTTTGATGAAACGTCCTACGTAAATATTTTAAAAATTGAACTACAATATATCATGAGAAGAGCTTTTCTACTAAAGAATGATGCAATTTTGGCTAAAGCAATGGCTGTAGTTAACGGATTTTCTTTCGATAAAATACAATAATGGAATATTTTGAAGTTGCATACCCTCTGAAAGCTAACGATTTTCAAAAAAATGTTTTAATTATAAAATAAATTATTTTAAGATCAATAAATCTGATATCAGATCATGATATTCTCCATCGAATACTGCAACTTTGTTTTAGTTATTTTTTGATTGATTAATTATAAAGCGAACTATTAGATTATTAGCCATAATAGATTAAAATGGTCTAACTGTATAAATATAGTTGCAATAACCAGAGCCAATAAGGTGGCCAATTTAATTTGGTTCCGTACAGCTTTGAACTTAAATACGCCTCGGACCCCTAGCCTGAAAATAGTTCAAGACACCAATTGTTTGTTGAATTTCTTCAAAAAAACATTTCTAGAATAATCGATAATTTTTATCACATTTACTTCGAAATATAACGGTTTAAAATTATTTAATCAATACAAGACTTGTGTTTGTTAAATGGCGTAAGAGAGAGTTACTTTACTTTCAATTTGAATCGGATATAAAAAATGGGTCGGTCTAATAGCGTGAAGAACTAAACAAGGACTGGTTCCTAGTTGTTTTCGGTTTGTCGATTTTTCAACAGGTTTTCTGCTTCGTTTTCAATAATAATAATAATAATAAATATATGAATGTAATAAATAATAAAACAGAACAAACACATAATAATATAAAATATTATTATTACAATTTTATTTTTGAAAAATAAAAACATAAGAAATATTTAATTACCCGTTTATTATTATTTGTAAACAATAAGTAATACAATAATCACATTGTGTGTTTATCAAAGAGATTGAATTTTATTCATTTATGTTTGTTGTTTTGCATTAGTGGTGGGACGAGTATTCGCATTCGCGTATATTTGCGTATTTTTATCCTTCGCATTCGTAAAAAACGATGCTAATGTTTTTAACAAAAAATGATTATCATTAATCATATCATAAATTGCAAAATAATGCCAAACTTCACTAATATGTACTTTACTCATACTTTTAGATCACTGTCTAATCACTGTTAAATTTGAGTAGTAAACTTACATCAAATGAAAAAGAAACAAGTGCAAACAAACAATTAACTGAGTTAATTGTTGAAATACCATGTATAGACGGTGTTGATTACTCTGTCACATTACACATAAATACATGTTACACGTACATAACTAATATTTGACATTAACATAAATTACAGATTTCTGTAAAAATAGTCAATATAAAATATTTCACGGTCTTCTTTTCTAATATATTCAATGAATAATTAAGACTATTTCGAGTTATTTCGAGTGTTAACAAGCGAGAGCAATCTTTATCAATCTTTTAAACCCAGCGAAGCGGGTGGGTATCACTCTAGTAATATATGAGGATTAATTAAGTTAATTCATTAGAATTAGTGAGCGCTTCTTTTGAAAGTTAACATTCGCATTCGCGTTTGCGAATATACAAAATTCAACATTCTTCTCATCACTATTATGCATATACATAAATGTGTATTTGTGTATGACAATAATACACTTGTTACTTATTTTCTGCATTATTTTTCTAACGGTTTTTTTAGTACTTGGCGAAGGTGAAACTATAGATAAGAAATACGCCTCTGGTAAATCAAACTTTATATGAGATATTCCCTTATGTTGAGTATGGCTGCAAAACAAAATTAATTTTGGAATAAATCAAATTCAAATTCTTTCAAATTACATGTACTTACTGTTCAGTATAAAGGTATGCGGATATATTAATGAAACGAAAAAGGATCATCAAAAAGAGATCGCATCTACATAAAAACAAAAAAAGTGGTCTAATTATGACTGTTATGACTGGAAGCTTTTCGATTACAAAATTAATTTGACTAAACATTATTTAAACTTTCATGTTATTGAAAATAATAAATCATATAGGCAGCATATATATAAAATAATGGTCCAAGAGCTGATATTAGTAAACCCTCCCTGATAATTCCCAATACTCAATCTGCCCTCGATGCTTTTATTTTTCGAAAGTCATGTTAATTTTTCCCAATTTTAATTGTTCATATTCAGGTACTTTTGCGTTATTCCACTGTACCTGGACGTGAACAATGGAAATTGGGAAAATTAACATGATTTTTTAAAAATAAATTCACCCAGGGCAGATAGAGTATGAATACCTATAACATATCCAAATTTCAAATCAATAGAGTAAAGGGTATAATCACAGTGCTTGAAATTCAATCGTAACTTCTCTGGAAAACCATTAACCATTCTTCTCTGGAAAATCTAACACCACGCTCGAATTGATGGCTCTGTGTAGGTATGTGTGTGAAAGAAAAGTACTTTTTCTGTTCGATTTCTCGTGAATAAAAGGTAATAGTGATTTCGGATTTCCACCAATCATTGCATAATAACATCAAGATGTAATGAAAAATATTTCCAAAATCGGTGTGTAAAAATTGAGTGCTGGGGAAGAGGAGGAAATTCAATTTTAAATAAATTAAATTATTTTTCTGTTAATCAAGTTGTGGTTTAAGAGACGGTTTAAGGTCGATCATCACCCATCAGATAACGAGATGAGCCATATTTTGTGTGAAATTATATTGATTTGTAAATTCTGCTATTATACTTTTTCTATCGAATTTTTTTTTCTATAATTTTTTCCATGAACGTTTTTTTTTTTCAGGCAAGCCTATACCATTATTTTCGTAATTAAATTATCTTTCTTCTGATACACTTTTCGATTGGTTAACAACTCAGTGTAGTTATTTATCATTATTGAGTTATCTGTTCATATGGTATGAACAGATCTACACCGATCTGCTAACCAATTGAAATTGGTATCAGAAAAAAGATAATTTAATTACAAAAAAAATGGTATAGACTTTCCTGAAAAGAAAAACGTTCATGGAAAAAATGGATTAAAATTAGGAGTGTTTAAAAATCAATTTAAATTCATATGAAATATATCTCATATGGTTTTTATATGGTTTTTAGATGGGTGAAGATCGACCTTATACCGTCTCTTGTACCATTGTAGAGAATCACTCAAATAATAATTTACCCCATGATCATTGTTTCAGTAATTAACATTTAAGCTGCACATCTCTGTTACTATACAATATAATTAATTTTGTAGTATTTTAGGCAGTCAGGGAAAGTTATTTTCATAATCTGGGAATTGGAATGAGGATCGCACTCATATATAATATCCATGCAATTTAAAATCTTGCTCCTCTTAAGTACTGTATAACGATAAACTAAAATAAAAATTAAACTCAAATGTTAACGAGCAGAGCTGACTACGATCACCTGCTCTCCTACTATAAAAAAAAACCAATTCACTCGTTATAAATTTAAATTACACAGAACACGTGATGATTTTTCATTTAAATGAATTACAATTAGAGATACATACTCTTGTACTAATTAGCCTTAAGTCATATCGTTATATAGATAGGTATATGATGTAAAAAGCAATAATTCATAAAAATGCACCTACTATTTGTCAGAGACTAAAATATTATAATTGAATGTTATGACAATTACACATCATAAATCTTTTATTTAGTGCCATTTACCTTCACTAAGATGTTGTTTTTTATTTATTTTTTTTTATTGTATAAATTGTTTTTCCCACATAATTACTTGGTTTCTGACGTAAAAATTATTTGTCATCGATTTGTAATTTTTTTATGTTTTATTGATGATTTATTACTTTGATTGACACATGTTTGCTTTGAAAATCAGATAAATTATATAATTTTTACTTCTACTATCTAGTACTATCAGCTTATGAATAGTGTTTAAAGGAAGATAAGTTCGTAAACAAACGTCTGCAGAGATTTTTTTCTTAAATTGACTTGTAGATGATCCTGAAGGTTACAAAGTCACATTTTTAAGTCTTTTTGTTAACATTTTGCTGTATTTGATTTACCCTACATATTCCTCATTAAATATTGACTTGGAACTTATAAAACATACTGTAAATACTATTAAAAAACCATTTTGATATATTTTAAATTAAAATAAAGTTTTTATCTTTGCTTAAAACGGATTTTAAGGACTAATTCACTGAACGAATTTAATTTAAATTAAGTTTATAGCAAATGATAAATGCATATATGGCTGTTATAAAATTATTTGTAATTTACTACGGCAATGCAGTAGCAGTAATAAATTTGTAGGTGAATAAATTTATTTACTACACAATATTATGTAGTTTCATTTTTATATTTATTACAAATGGAGTATGTTTACGATCTGAGATTTTAATTTAATTGATTTGAAATGTTCTTTTTTTCATTACGAAATTTCTAGGACGTTCTTCAAACGATAATAGGGTAGGATCACTGCTGGGTTTAAAAGTAAAGGCTTATATAGCCTTCACCTCTCTTGCCTTCACTTATTACTCTTTTTACTAATTGATAGTGCTAAACTACTTAAGGACTATGACTTCACAATTTTTATCTTTTGCAAATAAATTCAAAATTGTACGCTAGACCTATTAGGGCTTACTTACACTCAATATACTTTTTTCACAGATCCTCCACCATAAAAGTTAAATTTTTATTACGTAGCATGATTTTAATAGAATTAAATATATTTTACAAACCTATGCGCTTACAATACTCTCTCAACTGCATATAACATATATGTAGTAAGCATTTTTTAAACTAGTGATAGTTCCTTATTAGCTCATATTTAGAAACTGTACGTAAAACACTCGACTATTTTATATAACACCAGCATGAAGTAAATGATGCACACACGTTTTATAAATTATTACACCCTGTAATATAAGTAATTACTTTGTATGTAAAATTCATTAGTGCCATTATTATAAACAATTAAATAATGTTTATACAAAGTACACGTATAACTCATATGTTACTCATAATATAATTGTTTATTGTACAAAGTCATACAATGCACATTTATCACACATGGTTTAATTGTTAATCTTAATGTATTTAAAATTAAAAACAAGTGAAAACAAACAATTGACTGAGTTAATTGTTGAAATACCATGCATAGTCAGTGTTGATTTCTTTATCACATAACACATACAAACATGTGACACATACATAACTAATAAAGTATAGTACATATGTAAATGACTTTATAGGTTTCTGCATTACCGACCGACATTTAGTTTATGTTTACGAAAAAATGTTTCAAACAAGAGTTGTTTAATTTTTGATAAGGAACATTTTTTACATTTAAAGTTTTGTTCTATCTCTAACGGTTTATAAGATGGGTCCTACGGACCCAAGACCCAATTGACCTATGATGCTCATTTACGAACTTGACCTCACTTTTTACGTCCTGAGTACGCTGTAAAAATTTCAGCTCGATATCTTTTTTCGTTTTTGAGTTATCGTGTCCACAGACGGGCGGACGGACGGACGGACGGACGGACAACCGGAAATGGACTAATTAGGTGATTCTATGAACACTTATGACAAAATTTTTTCCTAATATCATTATTTTTAAGCGTTACAAACTTGGGACTAAACTTAATATACTATGTATATTTCATATATGCATGGTATAAAAAGGCAAGCTTTATTTGCAAATGTATTATATGCAAATTGTTTATGGAATCATTTAATGCATTACGTGCTTTTGTATTATGTAAAATTACAAAATTTATTCATTATAGTCTAATTTTTAAAAAAGCCTTTCCAAATTGAGCTAAAGTGTTCATAAAACAGGTTTGAAAAAAAAAAATTGTTTTCAACTGCATGGGATATTTTTAGTAAATTGTATGTTTTTTAAGGTGGCCAATCCAAAATTGATTATCCATTTCCTTCTTTGGTATACCCCTTCTTTCTCTTCAAATTATCTTCCAATTTCAATAAAAACAAAAAGTACGGAAATTCAATTAATTGTTGAGTTGTGAATCAATCTTTTTTCTCTTTCATCTTAAGCTGCCCACAATTTTCAATAGTGTGAAGTTCTCTTCCAACATCGCCAGTATTATTCCTCGAATTTTGAATTTTTCAAATTAGATTTGTAGAAAACCTAATGTGATAGAAGTTTTTTTTTTTAAATTATGTTACCCAGTTTCAGTGGATAAAAATCTACAAGAAGCAGTTAAAAATCCTGTTTAGGGACAGACCTGTTTGATACTGATAGAGCTCCGAGTTTTTTCTAAATATATTCAAATTCGATCGCTTTTTAACGAAAGTCTAAAAATAAAACTTTTAAATGTCAAAAAACTTAGAAAACACGACCTTCCTGCCAAAAATCGTTCTAAAACATGTTTTATTAGGTAAAATATATATGCAAAAGGTCACTCATTTTACTCGCAGGCTAAACAAGTAAATAAAATTGTCTTTGAAATCAAGGGATCGTTCTGTGAAACTCTTTTCAATCTGAGAGGCTCCCCGACTGCAGTGATTATTTAATTTACGTGTTTAATGAGTAAATGAATGACCTTTCATTTACGTTTCGTTCGTTTTTTGGCTGTAAAGTAGTCTTTTTTAAAATTTTTTAACTATAGTCCACCCAGAATTTTTATATTTTGTATGAAAAAGAAACGAAAATATAAAAAAATGTCTTAACAAAAATTTAAAAGGCTCTGTTGATTACGAAACAATTATTTTATTTCAATAATCATTTATATGACACTCGTTGTTGTTTTATTGACTACAATTCGTTTTCGTAATACAAAACAGTTCACTCAGATTTATCCGCCAAAATATTTATTTACAAATTTTTATTATTTTGTATAAAAAAGAAACTGAAATTCAAAACAAAATTTTTTTTCAAAAATTTAAAAAGTTCCGTTCATTATGAAACAATTATTTTATTTCAAATATTTATAGAAGACTCTTTGTTTTATTGACTACAATTAAATTTCATTATACACAACAGTCCACCCAGAAAATATTCGCCAAAATTTATTGAGTGTATCGAATTTGATTTAATTAAAAACCAAAAAATAATACAATATTTGTCATGTTATAAATTATGATAATAATTCAAAATTTTCTACGCAGCATTTTAACTCTTTGTAATAAAATTTAAAGATTATTAATTTTATTTATTAAAATAATAAATGTTATAAAATGTAGTATAAATTTTGTTAAATTTAACACCTTCATTTTTTTTTTATAAAAGCGGCTCGACGCAACCAACATTGTGGTTTGACATATAAAACTTTTTTAAATATATATTTCTTACTGAATAAAATCAATTATGGGCATAAATTAATATTCAAAAATTATGTTAATTCAATGTACAGTTTTATTACAACGACAATTATGATAATCTATTAATAATAATTTGTATTTTTTATTAAATTCATTTATTAATAAGATAAATTATTATTGTTTGGAAACCAAAAAATCTCGTTGAAAGTATAACTAGATATACACAGTTGGCTGATTGGAGCTAGAAAAAAAGGAAAGATTTCGCCCGAGGTTGACACTTTTTAATGTCAGATTCTATTCTTGTTAAATTGAATATTATTTGTAATTTACTACCGTAGTAAACAGAAACGTAGGTATGTCGTCTGTTAACTTCGTTCCAAATGAGTGTCCCACGACAACTTATACTTCTTTTTTGTTTGCTTATTTAACGTTATTGTGATTACATTGCAACGAGCTTTCAAAGATACAAAATTAAATACAAATTAGCAAATAATTCTTCACAACAGGTTTGACAATTTTGCTCCTTTAACAATTGAACAAAAATAAAATGTAAATAAGAATTTTCAACTTTCTAACTATTCTTATTTTTACTTTATTTCATGGCAAACATATAAAAGAAGCCTAAAAACTAATGCAAGAATTTGACATACTTTTTAAATGATAAAAAATTTTTATGTTTGGATCCCAAACAAAATTCCAACTTTATAAATATTAGACACTAAATCTCTAAACTAAAATTATGAAAAAATATTAAATGCAATAAATGGTGGAAACGCATGTAATAATGCATTATATATCCTTACTATATATACTTATGTATTTATTTGCGCTCCCACCATAATTTGTCTAGAATTGTGAGCTGATTGTTCACTGTATTGTGAATATATATTTATTAGAGCTATATACGAGTGCAGCGAGCTCGAGTTCCGAAAGCCAAGGGCCTGTCCAAGGGATAGCAGTAAAATTTGTGTTTAGCGAAAGCGGGCTTAGCGGGCGGGATAAGCATAGTATAGCTATTTATAAATTGAAGCTGCAGTTAAATAAAATTAATAATCGCCAATAAGTAGTTACAATTAAATAAATTGAAGATGAAACGAAGTTCACCGGGTCATCTAGTATATAATATATTCAAAAGATTTATCAATATTTACACACGTTATCAATTAATTCGAAATAACTCTTTCTATCAATGCTACATTTAAATATTTTTTTAATGAAAATGCGTTTAATAATGATAAATTCATGACTAATTCTGCATCACAAGTTGTACAGGTTTCGAGATTCTAAAGCACATCAAACATAGGATTTACTAGGAAATTACATTCATAACAATTTGTATCTTATATTAAATTCATTTATTATTAAGATAAGTTATTATTATTATTATTAATATGTATTTCACACTTAAAAGTTTTTTTTAATCTTTCGTATAATCTTAATTATTTATTAAAAATTTTTTAAATTCCATTTTATGTGCATGATTCGTAATAAAGATATTATTTTCGGTATTAGCTTTTGAAATATTAAGGATTTTTTTTTTTTTACTTTTTGGAAATTAATGTTTTTATAAATAATTGTCAAAAAATAAGTAGTTTTATATTAATTTCTGTCTTTAATACTTGTACTTGAAAACATATTTTGGAATTGTTTGTCTTTATTTATGGTCTAAATCAAGAAAGTTATTGGAATTTTTATAGAATAACTTTTTCTTTAATACCTATCTATTTGTTTGATAATTTACGTACTTGGGTGTAACCAAATTCTATTTAGTATATTTACAAAGTTATACACCTTTAAAGGGTTTTCAAATCATAATTTGAACGAACAAATTTTTGGCTAATGAAATCTTTTCAAATTTTCCAAAAATTAAATATCAATTCATAGCACATTTAATTTTTAAAATTAATGTAAATGTACGGGGATAATATTTGACGGAACAAACATTTCCGACAAAAGTTGGTACTTTCAAAAATCGTCTTATTGAATTTAATTTCATATTACATTATAATTTAACTTTAACCTTCAAGCTTTCTCAGCCAACTTTATTAATTATTCGTTCAATAAACATCCTTGCCTTTTTACTAAACAGGCGCTATTTAACGAACGAGCGGCCTGAAGAATATTCAGCCATTCAATCAAACAGCTGGAAAATAACTTGAATCGATAATGTTTAACTACTTGCCTAGTTTAGTAATTTAATTTTAGTTCCACTTTCTACCACCTGACTGGAAACAACACTCTGTCAAAATGGCGCCACGGTCGGCATGCAACAACATTTTTGGCTGTAGTGACAATTTAGTATTTGATCTCATAATTACCTAATAACAAAATGTTAATGAATAGTGTAAATAAACAATTGCTTATATCAGATATCCAATCTTTTTTTTGTCAAGAAGTCACCCTATTGTTTGAATGGCCTAAGCATCGGCCAGCCAACTCATTAAATGTTGTATTAGACGTTACGACTGAATATCGTTAGGAACACTAGTTGAACGCCGCTGTTTCCTAAAAAGGCTACTCGTGTTGAACAGCTAATTAAGCTAGTTGGCTGCGACAAATATACATATTACCGATGGTAGTAATAAATAGGTAATGTTTTTCACCTGGAAATTCGATGAAGAGTTTTGATTTTACAACAGTTTTAGCCATTCGTCTGTGTGGATGTGTGAATATTACTCATTTACTTTCAAATGAAAAGAGCTAGAATTCAGATTTAGTTTGGTAGGCAAGTTTTGAATTTTTGAAAATTATCCGGATAATAGTGCAAAAATTTTTTTTTTGAACAACTCTTATTTGAACGCTTTGAAAGGAACCCTGAGCTCGAATCTCGTTTGAGCCAACTCAGATGTTTAAAAACTTTAATTTTTGTTTGTTTGCTGCCCGAAATATATTCCCTAAAACGAAGGCATAATCTTAATGTGTATATTACCTTGGTTTTTCTTATAATCAGTTTAATCTATGAAGTGTTGAATTGACAAAAATGCTTTATTGGCCTTGTTATTTATATATTTATCCCATTAAAATTGTCTTGTGTATTGTTGCCTAAATAAAAAGTTGTTAAATTCACGAAAGTACAATAAAAACTGCAGGAAACCATTAAAAAGCAAATTCCGTCCTTGATATTAAAGTATTAAAAAAGAATTCTTCTATTTAAATATTATTTTTTTTGTTACATAATGAACAACTGATAATCCAATAAAATTTATTTTTAGAAATTACATTATATTCAAAAAATAAAATGCTGCCAAATTATAATGATGAATTTTATTTTGTCTTCTCTGTAAATGATTTGTCTGACTATAAATATTAACAGGATGATTAATTTGTTTCATCTTCATTTTTATAAAGCCACTACACTACTGTCTATAAATTTATTTTCAAAAGATTGATTTTATTTTAGTCACGTAGAGTTCGTACAAAACTAAGTGGCACTGAACAAGAGAGAGTGTAGATACGAGTGCACATACATATGCATCATACACTCTCTCTTGCTCGGTGCCACTTTGGTTTGCATGAACTCTACGTTTCAAACAATGTAGCACACTAGTCAATGGTCGTCGGTTGGCACGGATTTTGATTTCGTACTTTTGCCATGAATGAGAGAATATTTGATTGCTTCACGGTTTTCTGAATTTAATTTTCTTAAGTTTGCCCTGTTATATTTTTGAAGCATCATTCATTTCTACTAGTAGTTTTCGAAAATCTTACCTACGTTTACAGAATGATTCAATTGTCGGGTTTGAATTCCTTGCATCAAAAGCAGCAAAAAATTTTTGTTATAAAACTTTCTTCCTCTTTATCTTGAAAATGTTAAATTTTGAACCAAATGTTCATATAAACTTTTCTAATACTTCTTTTGCGACAAACCCATACCTAAAGACTATGAGGGATTCATTCCCTATATTCTTCTTTTCATAAAGACACTAATACAATTTTTTCTATTTAACCCCCGAACTAAAAAAGGGGGTGTTATAAGTTTGACCGCTATGTGTGTGTGTCTGTGTGTTTGTCTGTCTGTGGCATCGTAGCGCCTAAACGGATGAACCGATTTTAATTTTTTCGTTTTCATTTGAAAGGTAAATATTTCAATTTCAATTAAAATACTTCCAAAAATTTGTCTCAAAAAATGATCTCTCTAAATATCCTTTTCATCTCATCTGATGTCCTTGACCAACATTTTGATATTGATTAAAGAAAGAGTGTTATAAGTTTAACTGTGCGCCCGTGTGTTTCTCAGTGACATCGTAGCCCTTAAATGGTCGAACCAACTTGATTGAGGACATTTTATAGTTAAATTTTCAAAAATCGGTTTACAAAAAATAAATCGCATTTGTCGGAGGTTTTTTAAATTTTGTAAATTTAACTTCATTTGTTTTAAAAAAACGCTTTATTCAATGTATGGAAAGGTCCTTAATATCTCCCATATAATTTTGTAACATCAGTCTATATATTTTTGTGTGGAAAAATTGGGCAATTATTGTTGAAAACGTCTGAGGAGAAGGAAAACGATGTGTGCTTGATTCAAGTGAGTGTCTGTTGATTTCTGTTTGTTTGTATATATATATATATATATATATATATATATATATATATACATTTCATAATTTTCAAATAATGAAGATTATAACAAATTGTTTAAATACTAAAAATACACATGCATTGAATTTAAATAGTGATATTATATTTAATATTAATTAATTAATATAAATCATTATTTTAATTAATTATTATATCATTATGTAATGAAATATGATAAATAACTTATGTCATATGTTCAAAGATGTGGAAAAAGGATGTGCATGTAGATTGTAGGTAACTAAAAATCCCATTACCATCGTTGTATTTCTTAACAAATAACAGAGAGAGTATAATATAATATAATGTACGACCTTAGTCCCAAAACCGGACTATGGACAAAGCTACGTATTGCAAGTTATATTCACAATCTTAGATCAACCGTGCACTCCTTTTAAAATCCAAAGTATGTTGCGAAATGTGAAACTTGAAATATCTTCGTAGTTAATCGGTTATGACAGATCCATTGCGTATATTTTCAGATTTCCGTTATTTCGAGCATGTCTTGTAATAATAGATAAAGGCACATTTTAAATTTGAAAGTTGCTCTTTACAAAGTAACTTAAAAAGATTTGCAAAAAACATTTAAAAATAAAAAGATTATTATTCGAGCATAATCGAATGTTAAATAAAACATGCTCTCAATTGTCAAATTTATACGTATTTTTATCCGACGTCAAACAAAAAAGGAAAAGGTTATCAATTCGACTGTATTTGTTTTTATGTGTGTTAACTCAGAACTTTCGACTTGGTGAACCGATGATTCTTCATCTATTTGAAAGCTGGTGCTTCCCGTGTGGTCCCATTTCATTTTGGTCCAGTTCTGACAACGGCATACATGAGAAAACCATAAGAGTCTTAAACCATTAAGTATGCACGACAAAGGGACGAATAACTTAATATCACGCGAACCGATTTCGATGATTCTTTTTTTATGGACAAAATAGTTAGTGTACTTCAGATTCACTAAAAATCACAAAATAAAAAAAAACTTTTAACAAAAAGAAAACCGACTTCAAAAGAAAGACTTTTCCAAAACAAATTAATATGCACCAAAAAGTAAAAAATTAACGATAATTTAATGCAGTTAAAATTATTGTTATTATAAAATGAACAAATTCGAGCTATGTTTAACATTTGCAATTTCGACATAATTAAAATTTTCCTCAACTTGTTACAATTTCGGTGTTGGCTGGTATTGTATATCATTGAGAAGTTCAATAATAAATATATCACATTAATCAAAAGTTAATTACTGAAATGAAATAAATGTTTGCATTATGATTAATCATTTAACATTAGTTTAGTGTTTTTAATTTGTGAAGTATATTTATACAGTGGCAGGAAATTGTTAATAAGTTGATATGAACTTATTATATTTGAGAAAAATTAATGTTCATTTGAACTTCATTAAAAAAAACAGTTCAATTATTTTTTTATAAACTAACGTTAACTTAAGGAAGTATAATCAATATTAACATAGTAAGACTGTTTTAAATTAACGAATGTATAGTAATTGTCTCAGTTAATAGAAATAGTCTTTGATAAAAATAGATCAGTATCGATTAAACTCAAGGCTGGAGTTATAAACAAATTGTTAGATTTTAAAATAAAATCCTGAAGACATGATTTTTTCGAATACCACCTTCCAATTCAACGTATCAGGCACACTCATGAACAATCGTATTTTAATTAGCTGGACCTACGAAAAAGTTCGTAGCGCAAGAGCTACATTAGGTAAGTAAATTTCCTTAGAAATTGAAAAAAATTACACATTTTTCTTAAATTCGAATATTGAATTTTTAGAGAGATATTGCATATCAAGAATTTTTATTTCAAGAATAAGAGTCTAAAGAAAAAGTCACCAGGATACTTTTTTGCTTAAGAAATTTTTCCAAAATTCTATCATCAGTACAAAAGCAATAGCTGCATTTCCTTCGGCAATTCGCTAAAAATGAAAACTACAGTAAAATACAGGTCCAAAAATTTAGAAAATGATTTAATCGAGTATAACAAAATTTTGGTATCTTCAGTTTCAGCCAAGCAGTTTCGAAAATCTTGCGTTTATATTTGTTAATTTATCTAGTGAACACAATTTTGGATATTTAAGGCATTTCTTGTGAATCGAATGAATTAAAGGATTTTAAATATGAAATTTTCATTAAGTAAACCATGTACCATAAGAAAAGGTTTTCTTATTAGAGTACTTACCGAGTAACCAA
The DNA here is from genome assembly GCF_905475395.1 of Chrysoperla carnea. Lineage (NCBI taxonomy): Eukaryota > Metazoa > Arthropoda > Insecta > Neuroptera > Chrysopidae > Chrysoperla > Chrysoperla carnea. The sequence goes on from NC_058341.1 coordinate 36,067,271, forward strand.
CTGTTCTACTCGTATGTATGGTCTCTTAGGTACTATTTTAATTATATTTTTTAATTAAATCTGGAACAATTGACCATAATTTAAAGTTCAATTGAAGTCAACCAATTAGAGTAAACCATGAGAGTATTCAACTTTTAAAAACTGTAGGTACCTTTTTTGTGGTAAACAGTTTACTTAATGTAAACTTCGAGTCTTTAATTTTATTAGCGTAAAATTTGACTTTCTAGTACAAATGCTCTAACATTCTCCTTCAATAAAATGATATTAAAATGGTTTGTGTTTGATTAACTAGTCTCTCAAATAAAAATTTGCGCGTTTGGAGCTCAAATAGAGCAATTTTAATCGACCTTATTTCATCTGTATTACACCTGGTAAAGCGTTGCACAGACCTTTTAAGGCACCAGGTACAAAAATGTAAGAAACTTTCTAAATTGCTGATTGTTAATGATAAAATCAGAGATTAACTATCCCAAATGTATCGTGATATATGCAAGCTATTTTTATTGTAATAACACGAATAATTTGGATTAAAACAACTTAAAAATAACCATATTTTTTATTGACAACAAATAGAATCTAAATACGATCATAATACATAATACCTCTGGCGTCTTGCTAACAATTTTTTTAGACTATGAACTATCATGAACATTGAACATATTTAATATGTGGTTGTAAAACAAATCTTTATTTTATACACAAAATTTATTTAATGATCTTCACGGGTGGTCTTTGTTTATGTTGTATGAATAAATTCACACCTTTAGCAATTGTTGTATTATACGAGTTATCTATTTTAGCCATTTTTTTTCTATTTAAATTTTTTTTATGTTAAAATAATTATTTATCTCTATTTACCACTACGGTCTAAAATGTCATATATATGTATACTCAATGTCACAAAAAAAGGTCGTTTAAAACATTCTAAGTGTTACTATTATAACATAGCATATGATGCGTACGCTTAGAATGTTTTAATTGTGGTACTTTTTCTGACAGTGAGTGTACATAAAAGAAGTTTGCTTGTATAAAAAATATATAAAAAAGAACTTTGCTCTGTAGTAGAAATGTAGAATTCGAAGAAGTAGTGAAAATAAAGACGAGCCACAGATAAAAAAAGGATATAAAAGTAATATAGTATTTCACAATGTTTCACAACCGATAAATTAATCAAGCGCGTAATACCCCAACATGTTACGGCAACTATTGAAGAAAATTTTAAGCACAGAAACGTTTAAAAAAAATAGAGAAGCACGGTGCACGGGTATATGACCTATTGGAATTTAAAAAATTACCGTTTTTCAAAAAAAGCGATTTTTGTCAAATTTTTACAAACACTCTTCTTTGGTTTATATAGGGTTGAATTGTCACCCTTTCTCCCTTTTTTCTTGTTTAAAAATATATTTTATTCAAATAGATAAGGGCATTTCAAAAAATGTCATTTTTAATGGATTTTTTTTTTTTACTAAATTATTTGTTTAAAATTTTTTTTGACAGACTGAGCTAGATCGATTCGGAATAAAGAGATTCACAATTTTTGTTTGAAACTTTCTTTTGGATACGAAGGCTGTTTCAATCTCTTTGTGATTTTGTAATGAATTTACACAGGTTTGATTGTTTTACAAGTTGAACCAACCAAAACAAATGTATTTATTTCTCCAACAGGGTCATGCAGAGAAGTGCGCGATTTTGAAAACTCTAAAACAAAAACCCGTCAATTTTTCGAAATTATTTTTCTACCAACTTAAAAAAGATCAAAAATTGTCGTAAATTAAATTTTTTAATAAATTATAAACAGTAATTGAAGTTTACACTAAATAAAGTTTAATAAGTAAGTTATTAATTTGGGTTAGAGTTAGCAACTTGCGAATTTTTCTGTTTAGTTGGTCTGAAAAGAAGAGTATCAGGAAAGAGAATACCAAATGTACCAGAATAAAAGACCACCAATAGTTTAAGCACTTGAAGAATGTGTACGCCTGAATGAATGCTATAAAGTTATGTTTTGAACTGTAAATTTTCTTGAATGTTTATTTCTGTAATATAACAATTTAAGTTAAAAATTTAATTTACATAGTTTAGTTAAAAATACAATTATATAATTTACCTAATAATAAAAGCAATAATTATATAATTTACTTAATAATTTGAAAAAATTGATAAATTATTGTTTTACACCGTTTTCAATATCGCACACTTCTCTATCTCAACCTGTATAATAAATTCTATTAATGTAAAGAAATAAAAATTTGTCGAGTACGTAGCCGTGATAATAATAATTTCGCTAAAGTGTAAATTGACATATAATGACATTAAAAGCTACCCACACACGTTCCACGAAAATATATTAAAAACCTCTTCACAAGTATAATTATTATTGTTATTGTATTATTATTATTAGTATTATTATTGTGTTCAATACAATAACAATTTTTAATTTTAATTTTTTATAGTATAAATAATAAATTTATGATCTAAACACAGTGCTCTCTACACAAAAGTTGGGTTAAGTGTTGTTCCTTGATAGCAATGGCAAAGTATCTTTAAAGCACTGGTTTGTATAAAATATTGCTATCAATGAGAAAGCAACTATGCAGACAAATTTCTATTACCAGGGAGTAAGTTTGCCTCCTCCAAATTCTGGGAAGTCACGAGATAAACCAGAAAGTTAGAATATTTGAAATTAATCTAATTATATCACCGAATTATAATACTGTTAGATATTTTTGAAGTTTTACATTTAGTTTTTCCATAATTAAATATTTAAATAAAGATGCTGCTCAGAATTGTCGGAATTTATCTAATACGAAACAAATAAATCAAAAATATCTCTTTTTTACTGAACTCTGGAGAATTTATTTTGATATCGGAAATTGGAAGAGATTACACGGGAATCTGGCTCATCAAATCTGGAGAGGTTTCAATCCTACCAGAGAGTCCATTTCTTTTTCTTTTAAAATAGAAATAAAATTGTTCAATAATTAACAGGTTGACTATCCATATTAACAAGCTATTCATATTTTTAGATTGAAACCAAATTTGGACATTTGTTTCAAATTTTTGTGTATGTAAGTCAAAGTCCCCTATACATCATTTTTTAATAGCTCTTACTTCAAATCTTAACATATTATATTACATAACACATAAAGGCGAGACTGTACACTTGGGTGGTTTTACGCACATTAAGTATTTTTATTTATATAAATAAATAGAGAGAAATTAAAAAAATGACACAGAAGGTTGTGCTCGAACGCGGGTCTTCCGATTATTAGCGGTCTATGCATATTTTCATCAAGTAATCAGTTCATCTTTATTAGTTTCTATGTTTCACGTCTACGAGGCATCCTTCTATTTCTTAACCACCTACTTTCTGTGATATCTGTATAGATTAGGTACATGCAGAAAAGGTAGTCCCAGCAATAGATACACTAGAATCTTGTACCACTTGTTACTAAAATACAGTTTTTACCAATGGCTGCTTAATATTTTAGTTTTTAAAAAAAATACATAATGTTACGAATAAGAACATGTGTTGTGTATCCTATCAAAAGAGACTATTTCGAAGGTTATATTTAAAAAAAGAGGCTTTTAAAAAATATAAGTATAAATTGTTATTCAAGGTACAGCAGTTACCCATAAATATGAATATCCATGAAGTACTTAAAACAGTATTACTTAATACAAAAATGTATGGCGCCCGATAATAAAAATATGTACAAAAAAAAGTTATTATAATAAAGATAAACCCACTTGATAATAATCAATTCTTTGGCTAGGCGTTTATTATAAAATTTTGATACACCACACCGTTATTGTATATTATAAAATTAAAAATTTTTAACAAGCGAATATACATAAATTTTTTCATTGTTCTTTGTCATTTCGTTGCGTGTACCATACCCTATAAAAGTACAGAATGTACAAGGAAAATGGGTAAATATTGAAAAGTTTTTGACAGGAGAAAAGTAACAAACGAGTCCTTAGGGGAAGAGCCAGAACTATTTAAAATTGTCAGGCTTTCTTTAACTCAATGAACCACATAGAAGATATACTCTTATTAACACTGTAAAAAAATTGTTTATCTACAACCGAGTTAATAAATTTATTTCAATTCATTTTTTTTCTTTGCAGTGTATAGTTTAATCTTCAAAGCAAGGCTTCAAATTTTGGTTAAAAACATATAATATACATTTTCTTAAATCTCAAAGACTTCCTGAATTATGAGCCTTTGGATACTTTAGGATGATTTACCATGCATGGGCAAACGTGGCTTAGAGAAGTCCCTCAAACTTCTGTAACTAACATACGAGTAAGACAGTGATAACCTAACCAGTGACAACCAAAAATACGAGTAAGGCAAAGAGACAACATTTTTTTTCTACCAATCTCATTACTATTAGAGAAACTGGGATAGATAGAAGAGTCGTATATCCGTCTCGCTTCCTCCTATATGAGCAATGCGGACTTGGATAAAGAGACACACAATAAAGTTTATGGCACACAATAAAGTTATATCTGTGGTGACTTCGACTTAAAATAACTCGCCCAGGCTTGATTTACACTAATGTTATAACGCAATTTTCGATCTTACACCGGAATTTAAAATTTAAAGGCAGATATATTAAACATGAGTCTATACATGTCTGGACTATTTATAGAAAACTTATAAATGAAAATTAATATTAGAAATTATGTTACTGTAAGAAACATGCTATGTAAATAGAGATAAAGGTTTTGCATTTGGACAAGAATCTCGCCGGCTCCGAGTCTTAATTCCCTAGGCACCAAATAGGAAATAGTAACAATTTCAAAAAGGTTTATTAAAATCTCTTCTATATTTGAAATAAATGTAATAATATTGTAGATATGATTTTATGATCAGTTGTAAATTTGTTATATTATACAAAAACACGACAATCAGACCTTGGAGATGTTATGTCTGCAATCCAGTAATATGTACGTGGTGTCTATATGGGTTTAGGTATTATGTTATACCGAGTGGGTCTCCATTGAAAATATAACCCAGTTTTCATTGAAATTTTATGAAAACTTTTTGGTTGGAATTGCAAATATTTTATTTTCATAAAAAGAATGTTCCATTTTTAATTATAAGCAGCGGCACATGCTGCACAAATTATGCGGTTAGGTGATGGTCACGATATTCCAAAAATTAAAGGAGATCGAATATTTTAATTTCTCTTTCTGATGTCGTAAGAGAAATGAGAGAAAATTCAAGAGTAAAATCAGAATGAGAAAAGAGATGATAGTGATAGTTTTTATTTAATAATAATTTGCTACAACTTGAAAGGTAGGATAGCTTACATCTCAATTTATAGTCGCAATATTATTTTATTGCAAATTATTATATTTTATTGCAAATTATTTGACATTCGCAATTATCTGTTAGCTCCAAACTATTCTAACAGATGGCGATTTTCGTTGACTGGATTGAGTAAGTATTCAATAGATGGCGCTATGTTAAAAATACAAACGTTTCATATAAGCTACAATTAATGTTCCCCTTGAGTAGTTTACTACAATCTAATATCACAAGAACCTTAACCACGGCAACGAGTGGTCGGGTCTGCTAGTTTTACTATTAGTTTTAATATACCACATAACATGTGAAGGTTTTTCGAGACAATAGAAAACTTTTACACCGGAGAAATACAAGAGACAAGCTTCGTCTCTCGGCAGCAATATCTAGCCATATACAAATCCCTAGATATTAAGATTTTGGAAAAGTTAATGTGACCTTTCATATAGAGTGAGTAAAAAGTGTGTGCAAAAACAACATCCCTACTATGTGGTAATTTGTAATAAGTCTCGACAATCAGAACTCATCAGAACAATAAAAATGTTAAGCATTCTGATTGCTGGGATGGTATGTAAAAATTAATATCAATATCAATAATTATTTTTGAGTAGTCGGTAGAGCGCAGTGTGGAAAGTTCGGGTGGATGAAAAGTGTCCGATTACTGAACGTTTCCGATTATCGATTCTCTACTGCATTGCCTCGTATTTCCTTAACCATTCGGATTTGAATTTTTAATGAAAAAAATCTTTAAGATACTTTAAACTAAACGGGATATTTTAGTCAGAGGGAAGAAGGACTAATACATAATTAAAACAATTCCGGTATTCCTAAATTTTTAGGAAAGTGTCAAAACTAAATATTTTTTTAAGGATAAATAATGAAATTTTCACCTTTTTCTTGAATATTTTGACCATAATTTTAATCGCTTACGTTTTGGGTTGAGGCCAACCAGTATTTGTAAAAGTATACCAATACCAGCTATGCGCCTCATGATTATTTACCTGGTCTATACATCAAATACATTCAAATGGAATGTCTAATCACAGCATGAGCCTATTTGTCATAACACATGTTATACAATAAAATATAACTCAATAGCATGCATATATGTATGAGTTCTAACAATTAAAAATTTTGGAGAGGTATAATTTAATCATATACATAACCGCAGATTTAAGATAAGATTTTATTTTGTGTTTTTTTTTTTAAAATGTTTATTGCAAATATAATATTTCGAATTTATATGATTTGTTATGCGTGGTTGAATATGAATTGTGGTTTTTAATTAATTTTACTGAGTGTTTCAGGATTGATAATTTGTCACGCATTTATTTAGATTTTTGGTTGATGAAACACTAAAGAAAACTTGCCAAGCGTAGTATAATCGATTTTATGGATATTTGATAATAGCACCCTATACAGGATGGTCCAAGTTGTTTCCAACAGCAGGAAATCATTTAAGCAAATGGAAGAGATTCTTTCAAAACAGGGTTTTGGCATTGCCAAGTCTCCATCCCTAGTTTTCGTAATTTATCACCATAAGCTTTAAACCATGAAAAATGCTTGGGCCAAACTGAGTGTCAAAATTTTTTTACATCCGATTTGATAAAACTCCCAGAAATGTCTTTTTTTTCCAAAATTTAAACACCCAATGTCTAGAAAAGAAGGCTATAAATGTATTCAGAAATTATCATTGTTTTAACGTTATCTAACATTTGCTAAAGCCCTTTTGTTACAACTTGGATCACTCGGCGTAAGCGTTAAATAATCACCATTATTTACAAAGATTAAAGAAAATTACCTAACCTCAATTAATGTTAACCTCCAACGATTCCAATCTGTAATATCACGCAGTTACAGATTTTACGATTTAAAGTCATATTCAATAACCTTAGACATGACTTTCTACGGATTGGTGCCTAGGTAATTTTGTTTTGGATAATCGTATAGGAGATTTATTTTTAATAGAGATAATAAGACTATTTTATTATATCATTGGGCTCAATTATATATAGACTGTCGCGTCAAATGCTAAGTTTTTCTATTAATCATGAGTCGAAATTAAATCCAATCCTAAGGGTTCTGGAGATACAATTTCAGAAGCTAGCAAAAACTTTTTGAATACTTTTCATCGAAGGGTGAACAAATTTTTTCGATAAAAAGCGAATAATCGATAATAGTTATTCGATTTATTAGTACATTTATTTTGACGAAATAAAAAAATTACATGAACTTAAAAATATTACAGAAATTTTTGAAACAATTTTATATAAATAAATTTATGGTATCACAATGGGCTTTATAGCCTAAGTGTGTCCTTCGTAGACAGTCAATATAACCTAATCTAACCTAACCTATATAAATAAATATTATTTGGTTAGTTCCATAGAACCTCAGAATTATATATTTCCAGGTTTTATAGCCTATGTTTTATTCTGATGTGTGAGCTATATTATTGTAAAGTTTTAGTAAAATCCATTCAGTAAATAGTTTTGGAAAACGTCCAACGAAGTGAGTACGTAGTAACTGCTAGCTGAATAAATTATATCCTATGTGTTATTGTATTGTAAAGTTTCACTCAAATCCATTCTGTTGTTTTTGGTTGAAAGCGTAACAAACAAATAAACTCACTTTTTCATTTATAATATATAGAGACAGGGATAGTCCATTTAACGAACCATATTCCCTTGACTTATGCTATATAATACCGAGTTATAATAACTCCATAGTCTTAATTTGCTGTATAATGTTTCTTTATAAATTATAATGGCAATAATGTCTTACCATTGCAAACAATTTATGGATTATATTTGATGGATACATCCATCATTCTGCTATATAAGCTGACATCTATATACAAATTTAAACATGCATCGATACCTTTTATAGAATTAAGTAACATAAAAATCATAATATGCATGGCGCCATTGTAAGTCAATTACATGAAGTGTATCAAAGTGCGTGCAATCATGGAAATTTTTTTGATTTAAATATGCGTTAAAATGATATTATTTACATTATTAATTGTACAATAATATAGACCTGCAACGATGGATATAATGATATACATAAAGCGTGCAAAATTAATAAATCAGTAACTTCATTTGAATGTATCAGTAAAATAAATTGTTATAAATATTCTTTGTGTTTGATTATTTCGATCGGATTACTCTTTTGGATCGATTGTTACCTATGTGTAAATAAATAAAAGTTATTTGTTATTAACATTTTAGTATAATCAAAGTTTATATCAAATTTGGGTTCAATTTCCAAAATTATCGTAAAAATAATCAAACCATTTTAATCGATAAGTGGAAAATTCTTTAAGGGTAGTTATAGTACAGACAATTAAGCTAAAATTACTTCCTACTTTGCTACTTAAAATTACTACTTTAATTACAAGATTGTCTAATTATTTTAGATAGTTTTTTTTTATCACACTCTCTAGATTTTTCGATAGAAATATCCAATTGAAAAGGATAACCTATATGGTTCATCATTTTTTCAGTCAACTTTGAACGATAAAATAATAACAAAAAAAACTTTGGAAACTTTGTTAATCAAAAAATGTATTTATAAGGTTTTATTGAAATACCTAGTATTATTGAATCCTTACATATATACACACCATGAGATTTTAATACTGCCCAATTGTACATTGCTACATTGCTCAATGGTACAATCAACCTTAAATCAAAATTTCAATTGTAATTTACGTCGGATCAATGGTCATGATATCCTACATTCCGATAATATACAAAGGATGTTAATAACAAAATATGGACATTTACCCGAAACATACACGGACCTCCCAGTTCACGGAAACATTCATATATACTCAACAAGTTCAATATATTCTAATTTCCATTAATAAAAAAACTGTATCTATAACTAATGTAAATTAATTAATTGTTAATTAAATGTTAATTCAAAATTCATTCATAAATCCCACAATATTTAAAATATTTTAATGTTAATTTCCTTTTACTACTAATATTTCACCTTGATAATGATAATGATATTTCCGATGATAAAGCATTTAAAATACTGTTGGATTCCTGTATTAAAAAAAAAATATTATCATTAATGAATACGTAATTATGTATTTTGGAAAAAAAAACTACAATCATTTAAAAGTGACTAAATATTTTGTAAGTATGTTTAAACATCCGGTATATTATTGTCTGTTTAAAATTTATTTTTTAAACCTTTTTATAGAATGGTATTGTTTGAATCCCGAAAATCTAAAGTTTTGGAAATATGTTCCTTATTGCGCGTTTGGCGGTAGGGGGGAGGGGGTCTAGACGAAAAAAAGTGTCCGATACTGACCGTGACTTAAGAGTTAATTATCTTGAAATATTAATAGAATTCTCAATGATTCCATGGTCCTATGGTGATAGTGCTCGCTTATAACATTATAGAAAATAAATCGGTTGGCTATTCACGACCCCAAAATACTGCTTGCCTCTACAAATTTAAATATGAAATGGAGTGAAGTGTATAAACATTATAATTAAGTAACATAAAGAAGGAATTTATACTAATTTATTTACGAACTTGAGTTGGGAATGGTATAAAATAGAATGTATGTTATTTTAAGTCGAAGTCACCATTGGTATAACTTTGTTGTGTACCATAAACTTTATTTTGTATCTCTTTTGTGAGACGGGTATACGACTCTTCTACTTATCTCAGTTTCTCTAATAGTAATGAGATAGGCAGAAAAAAATGTTGTCTCTCTGTCTTACTCGTATTTTTGGCTGCCAATGGTTAGTTTGTCACTGTCTTACTCGTATTTTAGATACAGAAGTCTGAGGGACTCCTCTAAGCCACATTTGCCCATGCCTGATGTATCAAGATAGATGTTTATACCCTCTTCAACAATCATTAAATTACCACCTATAGTTTTTTGGATTCGCGGATGTTATATTTTACATAACCAATGAATGGTCTGGCCTCTAAGGGTTGTATCCATTTCATCTTTTTTTTTATATATCGTAAAATATTAGATAAAAATTATGTTAAATAACATTTTTTATTATCTATTGAAAAATAAATAAATACATGCATAGTTTTAGTAATTAAATGTAATTAATTCAAACCAAATATATTAAAATAAATTACAATTTCCCTTTTGTATTTCCTTAGTGTTTTATTTGAAATTTTGTTGAGAACAAATATTGCAAAAAATAGCTTAATGATGATGACTTGCCACTATAAAGTGGGAATTAATTTGCTACTAGTAGACCAGTAATTAGAGGAGCCTGGAAAAGAAGTAATTATAGACCTATAAAAAACAAAAAAAGTGAACTGATTTTGCTCTCTATAAACCATACGAAATGTATGATACAACTTTTGAAAAACTCTACTCAAAGAATTTTGCACATTGGATGAAACTGTTTTTCACATTCTATTGGAGTAACCTCGCCATTGTTAATCGAAGTGAAGCACTCACTATCACATTCTCGCCTAACTTCGAAAGTATCTCATTGCTATGGATAACATTGAAGTGACAAAAACTGCTGCATTAGGTGGTAAAATTATGTTTATACCAATAAAATACGAATTTTTATACCTTGTATATATAAAATTGTATAACAATGAATACTAATTTTAGTGCCAAGTTTGTAAATTTTTCACTATCCGGTAAATTCAACTGGACGACCCTCTCTTATATAGAATAGCAGAAATTGATAAAATTAAACTCAAAATTCTTAAAATTTTCAAAGCTGTCCAAAACTCAAAGTAGATCTATGTTCTTGCACTGTTTTTCGTTCCAAAGACTGTTTGTTCAAGCTGAAAAAATTAAAAACTTTTTTTTAACTCCAAAAATATTTATTCTGTCGCATGTAATTTTAGTGCAGTTTTCTTGATACATGTTAAGTTTGTTTTTTGGATGATCTAATTTTCAAAAAAGTAGAAAGTTTACCGGACGTTTTGAATTATCGATTGTTCCGATTATTGAGACATTACTGTTAAAACATAAAATTTTTGTTTTATTATTCCATTCTTAAACAGTGGCTCTCAAACGGCTTCGACAATTACGATTACATGGTTGTAAAATAACAACTTCTGTCCAAGTAGTTACGCAACAATAATAAAACGGTAATTACCTTTAAGACACGTTTTTAAACCACAAGATAAATATTTTACCATTTTAGGTTTTTCCTTTTACTAAAAAAAATTACGAAAAAACTAATTTTACTGGAAAGTGTCATCATAAATATTTATTTAGTAAAATTTTTTTTAGATATATTTAATGACAAAAAAAAATTATTAAATATTTCGTAACAAGCCTTGAACAAAGAACAAATACTTGTTTTACAAACAGAGTTGTACCTATTTATCAAAAATTTAAAGTAAACCTATAAATTATTTCGAAAATTTGTATGTCGTGTAATATTAGTTATTATTATAAGCAAATGAATGACTATTTAAATTTTTTTATTTTAATTTAGTGTCTTTGATACTGACATCGAATTATTTATTAACTTTTTTTGTAAGTACTACATGAAATTGTTTTTGAAAAAATTATTCAAAATATTTTTAAAAATATGTCTTGTGGATAGGTATTATTTATGTATTATATTAGCACATAAAAATATTTGAAAAAATAAAGTGTTTTCTAACATTTTAGATAAAAAAATAGGAGAGGTATTCAATTTTTCAAAATTTGTTGTTTTATTTGTTAGAAATTATGAAATTAATACATAGATAACAAAGCTTATTTTGTCAAAAATACGATCTCTAGGATCTTTGCATAACAAGTTAAACTACTAAGGTCGGAGATATTTACAATTTTAACGATATCAAAAATGTACGACGTTATTGATCATTTCCTTTAAAAAAGGAGCAAATAAAAACACTGTTTACTGTTTTAAAAAACAAAAAAAAACCAAAAAAAGAAAATCCTTAGATGATTGATATCGCTCTTTTAGAAATATTCCTTCTATGATCAAATGAAAACGATTTTTTACATTATTTAGATCAAATTTACCTAAACAAAGTTTTATCACGTTTTACCACAATTTTTGTTCTTTTCGATGTAAGAAAACGAACACTCAATGTAAGGAAAATTTGAATTTGAAAAAAATCGTGTTATTTTGAAGATTGAGCGTGTTTCCTTTGCATTGGCTTAAATCGTGTACTGCGAGAAAGATGTCTCAGATCGATTTTAGACGATCTACCGACATAATATAAAAAATAACTGTATTTTTGGCTGTTTCTGTACTAAAAACAAGTATTGGCATTCTCTATCATTTTAAAAACACTTTTTTTACTATGCCTAAGATAGAAATGCTTAATTTTATTAACCCCCGATCAAAAAAAAGGAGTGCTATAAGTTTGACCGCTAAGTGTGTGTGTGTGTCTGTGGCATCGTACCGCTTAAACAAATGAACCGATTTAGATTTTTTTTGTTTCGTTTGAAAGGTAATTTAATGGAGAGTGTTCTTAGCCATGTCTCAAGTCCAAGTTTAGGATTCCGTATCCGAAAACTTTGTCGGGAGTTTTTAAATTTTGTAAATTTGATTTATAACTAGTATATTTGCTAGTATGTGCCTTGCTAGTATACAGTAAAAAAATCCCAGCTATTTTGGATCTCTTTTGAATATCTACCCTTCACCCCCTTTATTTCTTAGTTTTGTATGGAAAAATTATGTGTATTATGGCACCACAATCCATGAATATTATGCATAAATATGGAACGGTACCTTTGAAAGAATGATTTTTATTTTCCTCTTTCCCTCCTAAATACCAAACAAGTGAATGGTCTTTCAAAAAATATACGAACATTTTTATTGTTACCTATTAATGTATAAAAAATTTTTGAATCGAGTAAGTAGACTTTGTAACAAAAATGAACTATACTGTAAATTTTACATAAAAATTCAATTTTACCATTTAAGAATCAATACTAGTAGCTCACCAATTAAATTATTCAATGCAAAATATAGCCAGAGGGGAATTCATCAATAAGCATGTCAATAATTGAAAACGAATAAAATTTGAATGTCTTATACCTCTATTTATAATACATTCGATATAAATACGATAATTATTTTATTATGTTTACTAAATGTTTGAATTGATTAGCTCAGATATGCTATAGACATTTTAAAATGGAAACCAATAAAAAAATCATGTAAATTTAATAATAATGAAATTATATATTCAAAAATATCTCCTCAAAAATTTCATATATACTGGGATCATAATATTAATATTTTATGTTTACACCACTGATAAATTTAATTTTTAAGAAACGCTAAATAGTGGATGTCTGTACTTTTAGCACTGGCCGATGTGTCGGCATTAGAAATCAGTCATGAAAAATGTGCATGTATATTTGCGAGCGAGATGTATATTTCTGATTTGACATGTCTTCTATTCCCGCTTTCTGTGACTTTCATCGGACTGAAGATAAATTTTTCTGTGATTTATCTTTAGTATTGAATTATTGTCTCAATTTTGAGATCATTTAGTATTCCTCTCTCTTCCTTGGAAGAATCAACAAACAGATCATTTGCAAGAACGACCAAACGGTATAGAACGACCAAACGGTAAGTTAAAACCTAACAAAAAGATCATGCGTAAAATTCTAATGGCTGCCTTTTTGATAATTCATTGCTTTTCCGTGAGCAGGTCTTACACCATGAGAAAAGAAATCGGAGAAATTTAGCAACTTTGTTTGAAACCAAAATTGCAGCGATTAATCTTTACCATAAAAGTAATAACCGTAAAGTGGCCTTCCAAACGGTTGATCGTCTATAGAGAGAGACTTAAAAAAAGTACGCGTAAAGCTGTATTCTCTGCCTTATCTTACCCCTATAAAATACACAGATATGCACGTGTTTATACAATAATTCAAAACAATATTCGCACTTTGTCAGGCTGCGAGACAAAGAAGGAAGACGTTCCTTTTTTTCGGTCTCTTTTATAGCGGTCAATAATTCAGTGTATGCTTTTAAGTCTATGTTATATTATACACATTCCCGACGATATTTTTAAACTCTTTCATAGCATTCAGTTATGAAAATTTTATTAGATTATGTACTTAATATCTTCCGAAATATAAACATGTTTTTATATTAACCAAAACGCTGGTAAAAGGTACTCGCATTTCAAGGGATGAAGAATTTAAAGGAAAAAAATTCAAGTTACAGGAGAAAATATGCCTCAATTACACCACACAAACGTGATTTTAAATAATTTGAGAAACTGTAATGTTGCACCCAGTACATATAACATTAAAAACATCATAATACTTTGTTTTAATGTTTTTTTGTCAACCTTTAAGATTTCTTATCAAACTTAACACTTAAAATAATTATTAAACTTTAGTGAAAATACCTTTTTAAATTATTTGTACAGAAATTATTGTCATATTCAGATGATTATAATAAACATTTCAATGAAATCAATAAAAATTTTATAAAAATGATGTTTTTTTTTATAAAAAAAAAGTAATTTGGTAAGTTGTATTATCTAAGTTTATCTTAAAAATTTTTATTTTTTATTTTGGTAGTAGTACCTAAATTGCTATCTAAATAGAAGATGAATACTGACTAAAGTTTCATTTTGTGTTTCAAATCAGTAAAATAAGTGGAATCTAACAACTACCTAATAAAATTAATTTATAAATATACACCATATGAGCAAAGATTTTAACTTATCTCTTATTGAGAATATCATTTTGCCATGCCCGTCCGGTGTTTAAACAGAACTACGGCGACAGGTTAAAAATGGGTTTCAGTAGGCGTTGAATAAATAGATTTATATTAAAAAATCATAGTAACTTAACAATTATACTTATTTGAACAAATAGAAAGAAACGAAAAAATTACACAGAAACTCGAACCTGGGTACTCTTTGCTTTAAATAGAGAATTTGGTTATGATGATCGCATATCTACCATGTCTAGTCCATATGTGATTGAGTCAACTACATGAAGATTGTTGTTACTAACAGAAAGTTAGAAATAATCTTATTAATCATTTTTATAATATATACCATTTTGTAGTCTAAATGCAATAAGCATCGATAGCGCAGTTGGATAAGCTGTAGACTTAGGACACTAAAGTCAATAGTAATTGATTAAATTTTGCAATGTTCATCAAATTGCAGACTAATGGTTTTATTGACATGATAATAAATTGCATAATATTTCATTGCTTTGAACTTGGTTTTTCCTTCCGTAATGATGCGTAATAACAATTATCAAATTCATTTAAATTCGCCACACATAAAACTATTCAATACTATGTATAATCAGAATAGTAAAATCATTTAATTTATAGTAATAAATTTTCTAAACACGTGGATGTAATCGATCCGTCGTCATAGTTGTATGTCATTTGTGAACATTGCAGTGAGTGTATTTAGTGTCTGTATAGGTATGAAGACGATGCATCATCTCCTATCCCAACAAAACATGAATACGGAAATGCATTATCAAGTAATTATTATATTTTGTTGTTTAGTAATTGTACACGTCGTATTTATTAGCAAACGAATCAACTAACTACAATGTAAAGTGCTTGTTGGAGACATATAACTTAAGATTCCGTAATCATTGGCGGATATTAAATTTTCCGATATTCGATCTGAGAAAGGAAGGTCGATTACCATGATTAGCCGTTTTTATTCTCATACAATTACAATTAGATCTATAATGTCGGCTATAAATAATGGCTATAATCAAAAGCAAAATTCCGTACATTTGGCGGAAAATGTACGGGACAACAAACAAACAGCATCGCTTGATGATACTTTCCGAATATTTCAAAGAAACATTCCGCATTTCATCAAAATGGATCTGGCTGTGGAATGCTCGGCCCAGTTGTAGTTCTCACCATCATTTGTGACCCCAGCTACATCTACAAAATTTATAATGACCGAATCTATCGCATATTTATTCCTAAATGACTTATTTTTTCCTTTCATTTTCTTCGCCTTTTCTTCATTCCACCGAATTTGTTTGTTTTTGACATTTTGTGATATCAAAAACTGATCACGGCAATCAGCTTTGTTTCATTGACCCATATCACAAAACACGATAATGAATTTCATTACTTTCTCCATATTTTTCAAAGAAAAGGTCCTTTCTACATTCGCAGTCTTACCATGATAATTCCAAATTTTCACGATAACTAAAAAACCTAAAAGATTTCAGCCGGACGATCTAGACTACCGGTCTACATTTCCCTACATACGAAATTACCAATTATCCGTGCATACGATTTCAGGATTTTCATGTGGAATCCACAAACAGGAATTAAATTTCTTTATTTTTGGGAAAGTTTTAATTATTTTAAAAGTAAATGTAATACAAAAGTTTAAATGATTTGGAATGATTTAAGAAAGAAAAAAAATGCTGTTATCGAATTAATTTGTTGTGAATTTAAGTTTAAAAAGAGAAAAAAAGCAAGGTTATACATGAGACTAAACGGGCAATATATAAATCGATATTTCTCAAAAATACCTTCGACAACTATACTTGAAGCTTTTAAAATTTAGTAATTATTATTATTTAAAATTACATAGGAAAGCGCGATGGCACATGAACGTCCTTAATACATCCCAAAGATTTTTATGTGAGATGGATTGATGAAAAGTTGAACTGAACTTTGATACTATGAACTCTTGAAAACAAGTAATTTGAAATTCAATCGATTTAACTGATACTGCTTTCAATCAAATTAACTAAAATTAAAAAAGACAAAATAAATTGGATGTTGATATTGTTATAGAATTACAGAGCTTCGATTAACGTTTGCAGTGTCTTAAATAATTGGCGATTAGATCTAAGGAACCCATGAGCAAGGTCATAAAAAGACACCTAAGATGAAGATCATTTTAACTATGAACTCTTGAAAACAAGTAAAGGTAGAAATAAAGTCGATAATTCACACAATCGATGCTGATATTGTTATCGAATTACACAAGCTTCGGTTAACGTTTGTAGTATCTGAAATAAGTGGCGATTAGATCTAAGGAACCCATTGCAAGGTTACAAAAAAAACACCTAAGATGAAGACCATTATCATCAACACTGATTAGTGATTATTGCATTTTACATACAACATTTTAATTTTAACGACGTCTTCAATTGAATATAATATACATTATGCCTACATAAAATAAATAAAATAAAATACAAACTTGCGTACAGCGTACACGGTTCTTGTTGCGCATTACATATTTATGTCTACATTTGTATACAACTTGTATTGGCGCCATCCGTATCTCAATAAACTGTTTACATCTCTTTTCTATTTATTATTAGTATTTAGTATTACTATGAGTGGCACGTGTAAGCATAAGGTTTTAATCTTGAAATTAACTAATAAACGGGACAATAATCTTTTATTATTATAATATTAATTAACTGATGATTTCTCTTCATTTGGTCTGGTCTTGGTCGGGTTTAGTCGGTATTTTTACATATTTGATTTTTTATGTTTTTTTTTTATTTACTAAATCATTATTAATATATTGATACCTATGTGTGTTAGTTTCTCAATGCATTTCATTAATATGGCGGTCCGTAGGATTCAATAATGAACCCAATTTAGGCAGAACATACTTTTGAAGATTATATGGAGCCGTCTTAATGTAAAAAAGTAATCTTGTTTGGTTCACACATACGCATAGTGCATATCACGTGTATGAGAGAGTACGGGTATAGGAAAAGAGATACTATTACAGGTATTTTTTCTTGCAGGTGTTGTAACCCACTCTTCTTTCTTATACACATTGCTTAATGTATTAATATGTATGTACTCCCTCCGTGAATCAAACACACGGTATATTATTTCTCTAGCCTGTTTTTCTGTGGGTCCACGATATCTCCGTTATTCCTTTATCAATTCCCATGACTTATACCTCATTTTAAACTTTTTCGTGTCGGCTAATGATGAAAAATAGACCGACGGTCTAAGAATGTGCCGCTTCTCCTAAATTTAATTTTGGAGAAATGATGTGTTCAATTTCAGGTCTTCTTTTGTACCAATACCCGTTTACTTTTTTCCATTCTCCTTCTAAATGATATTTTTACCAAATTTTTAAAAAATGGAATGCCACAATGAATTTCTAATAAGAGATTTGAAATATATTTTTGAGAAAATAAGAAAACGATATGTTTCCTTAATGCCGTAGTAATAAAATCATATTATATTTTTTACCTGCTGATTTTATTCGAAGGACACTGCAAGTTCGTAAGAATTTGACACTTTGAATGGCTATTACAGAAAATAATTTTAATTCTAAACTATTTTTAGGGGCTAACTAGAAATATGTGAGTATAGTAGAATGTTATACAAATAAATTAGTTTGTAATCCTTTTATGATATGTTAGCAGAGACGCCGAAAATTTCTTAGTTGGTAAAACTATCCTTATATGCCATTTCTTTCTTTTTACTTGACTGCCAAGGAGTGGTAATGTTTTTCGGGCGTATCTTGTATGTATTATGTATGTATATGTATATTTTTAGTGAAATTTATTGATTCAAATCAACAAGGATCGTTTCCACGAGAAAATTCTTAATCAAAAACTTTTCAAGTAAAAAGATTTCCAAACACTTAGAACTAAGAAAAAACTAACTGTCCTCTTCGTGACTGACCACTGTCCACTCAAGTAGTATATGCACAGAATCAGTTTTACAGTGAATGGTATAAAATTGTAGCATGAAATACTGCAGGTCATTTATTGTATATTTGAAAAAAATCTCTTACAAAATACACTTTCATTTGAGCTGAAAAAATCTTCAAATATATGAAATTAGTGAAGTATCATGAAGATGTATTTTTAGATATCGATACAGCTTGGAAAGAAAAAAAGGCAATAGATCAAAGGAAACAAAAGCTACAAAAGAAGGGATCAGAATTGGGTAGATGACTGATATCGAATTTGCCACATAATCCATAAAAATATAAAAGTAGACTTGATACCATAACAAAATTTGAAAGTTAAATTAAAATTGATTAAAAAACGAAGCATTCAAAGATTGTTGCCCGTCTCTTTTTTGCAAAACAAAGTTTTATATGTAATCTCTATGGCAATACCCAACAATGACGTCACTTTTAAAATATCTTCCTCTTTGTTTAATTAGCAGTTTTAAACGTTCATAAACCAACTTCACTTTTCTGTCCGAGCAGTAAGAATTCTTCATCTGAAGTGATTTTGAACTGTAATTAAAATTTACCTACACACCGGACTTTGTATTGAAGGAGGATGAAAAATAAAGTGTCGGAAATTCGCCGCCTTGGGCTGATAAATCTCAGGAAAGCTTCATTTAATCATTAGATTTTATGAATCAGATTACAAGAAAATTTTGATTATAAGTTCCAAAATTAATCAAAAGCTTTGGAAACTTCTTTGCAAAAAAAATTGTACACCGTATATTTTATACATTAATTTTGGAAGATTATCTTTGACCCATTCAAATTTAATATGTTTTTAAATTTAATTAAAAAATGTATCTGGTGATATTTAAAAAAATTTAATACGCCTGTCGATACCCTCAATTTGTAGTGTAATAACCGTGTGTAAATAAGTGTTGTATGGGTTAATTGCTTGTATTTGTTCTTTAAAAAAAAACCAACAAAAAAGTATGTGGGATGTTTGAAAAATTTTAAATAGTTATGTATTATTTTTGAAGATTTTTTTAAAATTTATCTTATAACTTAATTTTTACATAAATTTGAATTGATTTAAGATTTATTAATTTATTACTTCCTTCAATGCAATTATGTAGTTGTCTGTACCAATAATACCTTATATTATGTATACATTAATGTGTTAGATTATTGATATTTGATTTGGGTATTCCGGCTATATTAACGGTATATATTTATTAGTTTTTTCAAATACACCTTAATTTATTTTTAAAATTTGTATTTTTTAGTATTCCGTTTCGTGGTTTAGAATGACATCGAAATAATAACTCTTCGCATAGGAATTTGAGTTATATCTCAAAAATATTAATCCAATCATTAAATAAACCTGACATTTATATTTTTAAAGTATTTATAATGTAACATAAAGTTCCAAATCGAGAAATATTGGGTGTTTTTCTCGATTTTTTGAAAGCAGTTCAGAAAATTTCAAAAAGTCGTGTATCACAGCTTGTATCTGGGAACCTTTCGTTAAATTGCAAATCCAATCAAATATTGGCATCCTTGTATGATATAATTATGGCCCCAAAAGCATGCGCCTCCAGCTCCCTTAAAGATCAGATGAATATTTTTAGAAAAAATTCTGGAATAGCTTCGAAATAAAAGTTTCCATGCAGGAATTTCAGTGATATCTCAAAATATCGTCCAATCGTTACCATTGTATCGCCAATCTGATTTAGTTCTTTGGGTGATCAAATATTAACTAATTAGTTTTAGTTCAGATGACAGTAAACATTCTCTGCACTTCCAAAGTATCTCTTATTTTGTTACTTCATACGGATCGAGTAGCTAGTAGACAATAATTAATCCACACTTAACTGATTTACTGACACCTAACCAATTTCAAAATATAGATAACAAAACGTAGTAGCTTCAACTTTGTTTAGTTTTTAATGATTTATAGAAAAGATGAAATTAATTTTTTCCAAAATTAATTTATTTTTATATACTTAAAAAGTATTGCTGTAATAATACATTGTATTGCTGTAATAATACCAAGTTGTTAATTGCTTAATTTTGTCTGTGCTAAGTGCTTTAAGGTAATGCATCTGTTAATTATTGTCGGTTTAAATTATTTTATAGTTATATATTTCAAGGTTTATAAACGAATTAATTTAAAAATTGCAATTAATTGAATATTATCGCAAAATAAATTTTTTCAAATTAAATAAAAAACTTTTAAATGTGGTGCCACGCTTTTCACGCGATGTACGAAGAGTTAAAGAAACTTCATAACAGATTCTCCTTTGAGTACATATTCTTTTCTACATTTCGTATTTTCAAATTATTAACCACTAATTTTTTTAGTTGATATTATAACTAATTTTAATTTTTTTTTTTCAGGTAAGCTTCAAATTTCTTAAAATCAAAACAAACTTTATTCAATCGTAAGTAAAAATCATTTTATAAACTGGATAAATTTTCTATAAAATATATTATAATTTATTTAATTTCTTAATACCATCCATTTTTTCTAAAATCTATAATTGGAATCATTTTACAACTACATTCTTGTTTATCTGCATAAAAAATTCAGTTCTACAGGAAAAGTGTATTTACAAATCCAGATATGAACTTAAATTTTTATGAAACTACAGTACGAGCACCAATTTTAGATTTAGGGTTGAAATTATTTGTACCTTTATTTTCAACTTTGATGGTGACTTTTGTTATAAATTCTTGAATGTAGACGAAAAATAAGAATAAAATTTTTCGATATCTGCCTTGGTTTTCGAAATATCGAAAGCTAAATAACTAAATAATATTTTCAATTTTCGATATTTTGAAAAGTATTCCAGATATCGAATAATTTTATTCTTACTTTTCGTCTTATATTGTCAGGTTATAGCATAATGCGCCATCAAGATTGAAAATATATATTTTTTTTAATTTTTGTCCTCACTACCGTGCTTAATTAGTCGGACGCAACGGATTTTTCTTGTTTTCAACAATTTATTAAGGTTTTCTACTATCTACTATTTTACCATAAAACCAATGTAAATATGCCTACTTTTGAAGTCCTTCATTTATATAAATAATCGGACAATCCCCCCTAAAATTTTCAAAATTGATTTAAATTTAGTCCATATTTAAAAAAAATTTAACTTTTTATTTAAAATTACCTTGGTGCTTGTATATCCTTAAGCGATGGAGGGATGATTTTGTTCAAATAGCTGCACCCCAAAAAAGTTGATGATCATAAAACGGTAGATTTGCATCCTGTCTAAATAAAATAGACCATTCTACAAAAGCTAAATCTTGTATTCATTCAGGTTTTCTTTTTGGTACAAGTAATCCTAAAGGTTCTCATTTTTAACTTTTGAACAAATCTTCCGTTTACGGTTGATGTGTTTAGGTCTCTTCCAGTCCCATAAAGTGTCATTATTATTATTATTTATTATCATTCGATATTAAATCTTATATTAATTTTTTTTAATCAACATTAAAATATTCATAACACAGTGGTGTTAAAAAATTAATTTTATAACACGATATCTTTTTCAAAAATGGCCCTCTTAATATTCATTTTTATTATATATATATTTTTTTTTTCAAGCATTTAAAATGAATTGTGGTATACTTTTCGTAGAACTGGCAATATATTTTATTTAAAACACGACGGATTGATCTTGTGGCTGGCTAGCTAGCTGGTCTGTTGGCGTTTTGTGTTGACTTTCTTGCTGTTACATTATTAATAAATACAATTAAAATAAAAAAAATAAAAATTTAATTCTCAACAAAAATATCCATCATAAAAAATTGAAGTTATAAAAAAAATTATGCTTTTTTTGTAAAGTAATATATTTATATTGTGCTTAAAAAATAAAAATTCTTTGACATTATACTGTCATGGAGCCAGACACTATTGTTAAAATAACATTATTTATGTAGGATTTTTTATTTCATTTTGAAAAATGACATTCAAAAATTGTTTGATTAAATTGTTAACACCATCATATAAATTTTTTTTAGTTGAGATTTTGAATAAACATTTAAATAATACTTTTAAAAAAAATGCAATAAAATTTTTATATGGGTACTAGCGGTCCCGACAGACGTTGTCCTGTCCCGTAAAAACGTAACTCCAATTCATTAATCCCTATACTACGTTTCGCCTGTCCGCTAAACCCATCCCGCTAAACCCCAATTTAACTCCTATTTATTGGAGTGGCCTGACCTTCGACCTTTGGCCTGGTCTTTGATAGTAGAGCTCGCTGCGTTCGCATATGGCTCTAATAAATGCCTATTGACAATACCTGAATACTATTAAAAATACATAGTACACATAGTATACATAATGTGATATGATTTATATGCGCTCCCACCATTTAATGAAATTTCATTTTTTTGGTACGGAGCCCTCAAAAACAGTTGTACTGGACCAAATTGTGAATCTAAACCATTCTCGAATCCCCTTGAACTCACACAAAAAATTTCATCAAAATCGGTCCAGCCGTCTAGGAGGAGTTCAATTACATACACACGCACACAAGAAATATATATATTAAGATATTGTATAAATAAATGAGGTAAAGTTTCTTATAGACGAAAAAAATGGTAGTTTTACAAAATTTTAAGTTCATATCTGGATATGTAAATATACTGTTCCTGTAGAATTGAATTTTTTATGCAGATAAACAAGAATGTAATTGTAAAGTTTTTGGCATTTTACGAACAATGAGCAAAGTTAGACTAAGTGTTCGACTACTAAAGTACCACCTATGTATATTCTTCATTTCTTTAAAACAAAAATTAATTCCAAAGGACAGCTTACATAAAAATATTCAACACAACAGCTTCCTTGGATAAAATAATATTTGTAATAAAGTAGTTTAAAAAAAAAACTTAAAAATATATTTGTATAGGTAATATTAATGATGACTATAATTTATTTGACTCAGTATGATAAAAATAAGGTACAAATCAATATTAAAAACCTGTCTACTACTTATTTTTACAACGTAAAAAATAAATATAAATTCAAATGGTTGATTAAAATAAAACTTAAAGTTAACCCTTACAACCCTAAATCATTATTTTAAGTTGACATTTCCATCAAAACGATATAAATGATAACTTTAAATTATTTATTTTAATTAATAGTTAAGTTTTTAAGTTGGTATTACTAGATTTGGGATGTTTAAGAAACTTAAAAGATTAACTCCAAGTATATAAAAAGCATTCTACAAATTCTAGATTTTGAATTAATCCGATTTGCGGACAAATATATTTTTATCCGAAACAAAAAAATTTTTGTTTACCCCTTGGAAAAAATTGAAAAATCAAAAAAAATTTTTCTGTTTCAGAATTCGATAGAACTCAGTTTATAGGGTAATTTTGACCCAAAAAATTCAAAAATCGTCTTTATTAGACGATTGGGCTAGTAGTTTTTGAAAAAAACGAGTTCTTGGATCGATTTTTGCCGATATCTCAAAAATTACTAGCCCAATCGTAAAATGAAACCGATTTTTGAATTTTTTGGGTCAAAATTACCTTATAAACTGCGTTTCATCAAATTCCGAAACAAAAAATTTTTTTCGATTTTTTGCAATTTTTTGAAGGGGTACCCCTTGGAAAAAATCGAAAATTCAAAAAAAAAATTTCTGTTTCAGAATTTGATAAAACTCAGTTTATGGGGTAATTTTGACCCAAAAAATTCAAAAATCGTGTTTATTAGACGATTGGGCTAGTAGTTTTTGAAAAAAACGAGTCCTTGGATCGATTTTTGCCGATATCTCAAAAATTACTAGCCCAATCGTAAAATAAAACCGATTTTTGAATTTTTTGGGTCAAAATTACCTTATAAACTGCGTTTCATCAAATTCCGAAACAAAAATTTTTTTTCGATTTTTTGCAATTTTTTGTTTTATCTGTCGAAGAAAAGGATTATTACCTAATTGGTAATAACCCAGTATTTCACTCTCAGTGTTGTTATAACCACTGTAGAATATTTTTCATACAATTTTAGTCTGTGAATCAATCAAATATCAATCTTGGATTGAGAATTAACCAAGTAATGTTTAAAAACTTTAAAAAACCCCCGACAAGGTTCCGGGAACGGAATCTTAAACACGCATTTGAAACATATCTAAGAACACTCTCCATTAAATTACTTTTTTTCTTAGAGCCTTCTCCAAACTGAACCGATTTTGAGGAGTATGGCCTATTTTTAAGTTGTTCCGGGTAAAGAATTTTAAACTCGCGCTTCAAACATTGCTAAGAACATTCTTCATTAAATTACCTCTCAAACGAAACAAAAAAAAAAAAATGAAAATCGAATCATCCGTTTAGGCGCTTTGATATCACAGACACACACACACACACATACATACATTTTTATGTCGAATAAGCATGATTTTTTTCGGTTTTGTAAGATTAGTGCACCTCTATTGTTTCTCCAAAATGAACTAGAGTGTTTGAACAAAGTGCCCTTTGGAGGTGTCTACTTCGGAGTTCCTTTCCCTGGCTTTTTATATCTCGAAATATCACATATTTTAGCGGTTTTAAAGTCCCAAACAACATACAAAAAAAATTCCAATTCATTAAAAATTAATGAGAGGAAAATGTGACCTTCGTTAAGAAGGTCTGCTGCCCACGAATAATTGTTTTTAAACTTCTAATTGGATTATATTTTGTGTCAATTGTTGCAATTAATAATTTATTGGCACAGATTTCTCACATCAAGAAACAAATATAAAAATCACTATGACTATTGATTTAATGTCGTTCAAAAATTGTCAATTAAATTGAAAAAGTTAAAAAATTAATTATCAAGATTAATGTCAATGTCTCAATATACGAATATTGGTGATTTTGAGGTATAATTTTTGACTGTCATTTAAATTAAAAGCAGTTAGTCCAATCAATTAAACTTTTAGATCTTTAGTATAGAATTTTTATATAAGTTTTTTTTTTTATTCCTAAGAAGGCAATCAAAGTGGTAAAATTTAAATATTATAATTATTGACACATTTTTAATTGTGTTTATAATAAATTCTAGATTGAACATAAAGATTACTTCATTGTCGTTAATTTTAAGCAGAAAGGTTGACTAACTGTACGGGTTCTGTTTTTCATTTATTTTGACCTTTGCAGTTATTTTTACCATTCAATTTATGAAGAAACAATCAGATATAAAATAATCCAATAAATCTAGACCATCGAGATTACGTTGTATGCCTCTACAAATTTCAAAGTTAATAAAAATTTTAAAAAGCGAAATCTTACTACATATAAATTCGACCTAACACAACGAATTTAAATTCTAACCACCACAATTGACCGTGGGCAGAAAGGGTGCTTTATTTAATTATTAATATATACTTGAAACTTCGTGAGTAGCTTCCTTTTGACGACTTTACCAAATTTCTCTCAACGAATTTTAACGAAAGTGCTGGGTTTTCAAATCAGCATGACAACGTTATATTTAAGCTATCAGTCCGAAAAAAACGAAGCAGGGAATTTGTCGAACACTATGACCACTTGAAAATATTAATAATTATGAAACAATAAAATATTTTGCCCGACATAAATACTGTACCGATGAGCTTATCTTCCACCTCGAACATGCCATACTTAAGTATTTTTGTTTTTGAATACATACATGGTTCACTTTTGCTGAATTCTTTGTTGTGCGACAAATTTCATGCAGGGTTTTTTTTCAGCCCGATAGCTTATATATGCCGTTATCAGGCTAATTTGAAAACGCAAAAAAGTCGTAGAAAGAAGTCGTAGAAAAGGAAACAACTAACGAAATGTCAAGTATGTATTAATCATTCAACAAAGCACCCTTTCTGTCCTTGGGTCTATTGACTTCATGAGTGTTGGGTGGTGAATCCGATCGTTTAGAAAATACATAAAAATTTTGAATGATTATAATCTAAAGAATTGCACCTGGCTACTTCTTACAGACTGTTATTGAAAAGTATAAACAAAATGGAAACGATTCTCTATTTGCCATTTTTCACCACTCTGGAAACATTTCGAGTTTGTACAGTAAGAAAAAAATGGTTTAAAAAAAGATGCTTGTCAACCAAATTCTTCGAGTATCGTATTTGTGTAAAAGCACATTGATTAGAAAAGCAGTGTTAAACGGCAAGTTCGAAAATATTGGCGAGCCACTCCAAAGTAGGTGGAAACGCTTGATCTTTTTTTGGAACAAAGTTCCTTAACGCGGCTTACCATGGTGAGCAAAATTCGTGAACTTTAAATATGTGCGTCTTAGAACCCTGCCTACTTAACTCTAAAGATTGAACAGATTAGCTATATGTGTTTATTTAACGTTTAAATTGGTTTATGTACAGCTTCGTAAGGAACTTCGTTCCTAACGGGGTCCCACAACCGCAATCTTTTTTTTAAGTGTTTTTTACGAAATTCAAAATGAGTCTCCTTTAATCTCTATTCACCTGACTAGATAATAAATCTTAAGGCGCCATTCTTTATATTTAAAAAAAATACTTTTAATATTTTATAAAAAAACCAATATGAAATAAAAACTCATAAACGTCGTTATGGATATTTCATTTGGATTTTGATACCTCACACAAATATATACAAATAGTTAATAAACGATCCTTTCTGTCTGTTATTATTAATACAAATGCAACTATTTGTTAAAGTTGAATTTTGAAAACGTCAATCTCACAACGGGATACTCACACCGTTGCTTCATTTTAGAGCCATGTTGTTATTTTATTTTTTATACATACACTGCACTCCGCTGCGCTGTTTAGGATATTATAAAAATTGTTGACTTGAATACAGATGCAGGATACCATTTATTGGATATAAAATAAAATGGAGAGTAGAAATTGATTTAAAATTATAACCGTAATTAATCGTCAAAATTAAAATCTTT
Organism: Chrysoperla carnea; assembly: GCF_905475395.1. Lineage (NCBI taxonomy): Eukaryota > Metazoa > Arthropoda > Insecta > Neuroptera > Chrysopidae > Chrysoperla > Chrysoperla carnea. The sequence goes on from NC_058341.1 coordinate 36,095,119, forward strand.
AAAGTTAAATTATGAAGGATGTCACTATAATTTGTACTTGTTCGCCAGTCTTACGTTTTTAAATTAAAAGATTTTGATTCGGATTTTAAGAAAACTAATACATTAAAAAAGAAGTGCTATCATCGACTTGGTAAAAAAATTTTAAAAGAAAAATCTTATTAAGAACTAAAAAAATCCGGGTCCAGAATACTTGTTCCAGTCGTCAAAATGACCCAATTTTTGTATTTTTGGGTCAAAATGTCTACGAAAAATAATTTTAAACCAAGGAGATAAAAATCAAGAAAATTAAAAAAAAATTACATTGGATATGTGGATTTAGAAAGTTTTGAATGCAGGATTATATAATTTTAATGCACTTTTATTCACAAAAAGGAATTTTTTATCGATAGTATTAGCAAAATTGGTTACAGGTACTAAATTTCATAACGCACTGTTTGAATCTACAGAGATCGGTTTGCATATAACTTTAAACATAAAGTTCCATTGAAATATTTAAAATGAAACAGAAACATTTAAATATCATTTAATAAATTACATTAAGATTTCTAAAATAATTAATATGTGATCTTGTTTGTAACAAAATGTGATAAGAAGAGGCCGATGTGTAGGTTTTTAATTATATAAATAACCAAAATACAAGATGGGTATCACGAATTACAACAAACAACAAAATAAGAATAAAAGAAAAGAATAAGAAACAAATGTTTGTTTATACAGGGTGGAATTCCCTGCATTGACCAAATTTATTAATAGGTTCTGGTATAAGAGTTGGCTACGTCAAGAGAAGTTCATTTCACGGCTGAATTTGAACGAAAAGTTCTTTTCTTTTCAAAATTAGGCAAAGATGAAGTATGCCTGGCGAAAAAATGAAAATTTTTTTAATTTATTTTGCTAGACATTTGTGCCGTTGTTAACAGTGCGCTGAATGTAATTACAAGTAAAAACAAACAATTGACTGAGTTAGTTGTTGAAATACCATGCATAGACAGAGTTCATTACTCTAACACGTTACACATATGTACATACATAACTGATATTCCCATAAAATACATACTATACAATTTACGCCTAATTTTCGATATTACGAACTCGACCTCACTTTTTACTGTTTTTGAGTAATCGTATCCACAGACAGACGGATGGACGGACAGACAACTGAAAATGGTCTTATTAGGTGATTTTATGAACACCTATATTATATTAAAATTTTGTTGGTAGCATCAATATTTTTAAGCGTTGCAAACTTGGGACTAAACCTAGTATACCTTACATATTACATATATGCATGGTATAAAAATTTTGCACAATGCCCACAGCGAGACAACAGTCTTAAATGGATGCAACACGTTATTCATTCTTATCTAAGTTAAATATTGAAAGAATTCAACTCGGATAATAAACTCTCGAAAAAATTTGTGGAAATGGATTAGTTGTTGATTTGATTTCTAGAGGACATTCTGTACTTTTTTAAAGGTACCATCAGTTACATATATAGTTCGTTAGAGCCCATTCTATTTATGGATTGTCACACGAAAATGTGGAGCTATTTAATTAGTACCAAAAACCGGTTTTTATTTGTGTTAAATTATATATATTTTTTAAGGATTCTTCAATGAAGACTGAATGAAATGTATACCACGTTATGAATACAAAAACTATATGATTCTAAAATATTTAAAACAGGGCCGAATTTAAAGCCTGCTTAAAATTGAGCACATTAGGAAGTTGATAAATTTTACACTTAGAAATAAATCTTTTATTTTCTCCGTCACTTTTTAAACAACTGGTAATGTTGTTGTTTTATTCGATGAGAAAAGCGGTCGAAATGCTTTTAATTTACTTCGTTCCGATCGGGTAATGAAATTCGAATTTTGGTCCGTATTACAAGATTCAATAATTATAATATAGTTTCTTGTTATTAACGGTTTAGATTTTTATAAATATTTGTGCATAAATATAATAAATTTTTTTTGTAATTTATTTTATTTTTAAATACAAAAATATTTAACACCGCGTTAGTAACTTAAGAACACAAAACCTTTTGTACTTAATACAAAAACATGTTTCTACGAAATTTTTGTGGAAATATTCAACAACAAAAAATGATTATTAATTACAACATTATATTATACGGTCAAGTATAAAGGGACAAAATCAAAATTGTTAACTTGGGCTAAGTATATTTAAGTTAAAAATTTATTGAAAGCAACAATAATTTGAAAGAAACCATATAAGTATTGAATTCAGTGTGTGCGTGACAAATCGACGAATAACTCAATATCATTCCAACCGATTTCGATGGTTCTTTTTTAGTGACAAATAAGTTAGGGTACGTGAGAAAAACTAGATATCACAAAACAAAAAAATGTTTAACAAAAAAAAACCGACTTCAAAAACAAAACTATTCCAAAGCAAATTAATATGCACCCTAAAGTAAAAAAATAACGATAATATGAAGTTACACTTATTGTTAGTATTAGAGTCGGTGTCAGGCAAGTTAATGTAGCAAATTTTTCTGTCACATTTATTTCCTTGGCTGAAACCGACTTCACAAATAACAATATTTGTAACTACATATTATCGTTATTTTTTTAATTTTAGTGCATATTAATTTGTTTTGGAATAGTTTTCGTTTTGAAGTGGATTTTTTTTTGTTAAAAGTGTTTTTATCTGACTTAATTCCTTTATACTTGAACATCGAACATTATGAATACAAAAATTTTCAAATAAATTTCGATTATGTATGCTGATTTATTTCGTATTATTTGTTTCATTATTTGTTTTTTTTTTTTTTTAGCTATTATTATAATTTTTTGTATTTAGTTTCTTTGTGTTATTGTTACATGAATTAATGTTCTCGCTGAGACAGGCCAAAGCGAGTACCATACCTCATACCACATATAATATAAAAACCAGACCTGAGATTTCATTCGTATAGTAAGTGGTAGGCGCCTCACTTCATCATCTTAAATTTAATGCTGTTGCTTTTAAAGGTGCTTGCTGACAGGCTGCTGTATACAGAATATACAGTGTGTTGACTATTTATTTATGCTTTCAAGATTTAACATAAATTTGATTAATTTTTTGCTTTTGCCAGAAGTAAGGTTAGCACGGGAGAAATTTTCTTGAAAAATGAAAGGAAAATTATTTCAATCATTGTAGGTTACAATTATTCTTATTTTTAAACACTTATATTGAGTTTGTATGTAAGCAAATTAGCCTTCTTTTAATCTTAATACTTGGGCATTCAAGTGCGGTTGAGACTTTTAAGGGTATAAATATTATGCCCTCAGACCAAAAGAAGATAGGAATGTATGAATGAAACGATGATATTAATTAAATAAATGTTTTTCCAAATTATTTATAAAAAATTTTTTAATAAACAAAATATGAGAGTTAAATGGCTTTATTTTGCCCCAAATACTTCATCGAAAAAGTATGAGAGATGTAAAGTGGAATGGAAAATGTAATGTAAATAATGGAAAATGTAAATGTAAATGTGTTGAATGGAAAAAATTGAAAAACTAAATATCTGAGATATTTGTGGTTTGCTCCGATAGAAAATTTACTTTTTGTGGCATGGTACTATTTAAATAACAAAAACATAACTTTTTATATAGATTTCTTTTTGCCGTTTTTCAGATGTTACGAATTTTTCGGGGCCTGAGATGAATGAATATTTGTTATAAAGGAAATATTCATCAAACATTTAATTAAAAAATTAGTAATTTCATAGCTAGTATTTAATACCTATAAAAATTGTCTGGGTTGTTTGTTAAATGTTCATTTTAAGTATTTGAAATTAGTCGGTTTTGGCTCAGTATCCTATGCTTGGAATTGATTTTAGAATTGTAGTAATACCTAAAAGTAATGCAGTAGGTGGTACAGGAAATTCGAGTAATTCGTCTAGGACGAAATGCAGTCACGTAGGTTGGAGAATGACTGCGTTAAAATTTTGTATTCTCTGCAGTTAATACACTAGTTTGCAATTTTGGTTTATAATGTTTAATCTTTCATTGCTTTGAATTCTGAATATATTATTTTTCGTTAACGAATGTTAAATAAACTAATATCAATTATACTTATATTTTACTGTGTATCTACTTAGGTACCCCTTCGTATTAAGAGAATATTTCGTTAACTTCACTTTCATATCATCAACCTGCTGTCACGATTAAAACAAAAAAATTATCTAAACCGAAAATAAACCTGTACGGTTTTTGAGTAAATTTTCATAAAAAACAATCGTCGAAATTCAATAAACAATTGAAAACAATAAATAAAATAATAAACAATATAAAAACAATCCGCAACTAATGTGATTGTATGTAGTTTTATCAGACTTATGTTTCCATTCTTTTGAACTGTTTATAATTTCATTCTTTTGAACTGTTTTGTTGTTAACGCCATCAATACTGTCGAATTGCACCATTGTTACTACTCACACACACGTATACATACCAACATAAGAACAATAATAAAATATATATTTTTAAGGTGTAGATTGAAATTCATGCACATAAAAGGTGGTTTTAAAATGAGTTCAACATATTTATGTTTGTTATAAAATGACAGAAATGGATTGATATATAAGATTATTATGGTAGTTTGTTTTTTAGTTTGGGTATTATAACCTGTGTACAGCCATCAAGGTCTTTCAATGTTTACAAACGAAAAGAATCGATTAAGTATGAACGTATATATCTCAAAAATTACGTAGCATAAAAATATTGAATTAATAAGATTTATTCGTTTTCTGATTCGGAATGTATTTTTAAAGATAAACGCCTTGAAAGTCTAGATGGACTCAAATATCTCGAAGAATAGATTTTCGATTAAAATCTGCTTTCTGTAAAAAAATTGTTTATCCCATTTCAAATTTTAGTCACTATGGCTTTAATTTAATCGCATTTTATTTTGACACAAATTTCGTGATTTTTCTGAATATTCATTTATTTCCTAGCTCCATTAAATCCTAGGATCAAATAATTAATTCTTTTAAATAGGAAATTAAAAGAAAATAAACTACGTTGAAATATTTTTAAAAAAATCGGCGAATATGTTCTAAATTCTAAAATTAGCTGCTATAATTGCACTCTACTCCGCTATTACGTGCCTTCTCAATTATTTTCTATGGCACTCTTGCGCTGTCCTAATTATTTGGCTGTTTAAATGAAATTTTTTATATTAAAAATGGATTATTGGCTACTCACTCGTCTTTGTAAGGTTTTTAAATATTTTCGAACTGCTTTTTATAGAGTACAAGCCCTTAAAACGAAATTTCTCTGATTCTTTTAGTTAGCTTTATAGTCTACAGTACAGAGGGTATGACTTCGTGACTAACACACTCACAAAACTTAGTGAGTGGCTGAATTTCTGTGTAACCTACAACATTTTTATTTACGAAAACTTTGAAAATTGGGCGTTAGCATAATATAACATTGTCGTTATACTGGTATGTTTAAGGCGTAGGTCTGAAAAAACTGCTCATGAAATATGTAGGCCAGTATGTAAATGTAAATGAAGCCACTCACGAAGTTTCATGAGTGTGTTAGTCACGAAGTCGTACCCTCTCTGTACTGTAGACGATTATGGAAATCGAATACAAAAACCGCAACTTCGATTATAATTCATTTAATATTTTCGAACAGCTGTTACTAAAACCCCAATTTCTGTATTTCCAAATTTACCGTTTCCAACCCCTCGAAAGGCAAATAGAAAGAAATAATTATGTAATTTTTGTTTTATTATAGATGTAGGTCTATAGGTGTAGGGAGGAGCTTTTCACACCATGCTTTTTGAAAACAGTGCTTTATGAAAGATAATTTTTATATTATATTTAATGCGAAGAAATAATATACTGGAATAGAAAAACCTTGGGAATATTTTAAAGTAAACAAATTGTATACAAAAACAAATATGTTATTATTTTTATGATTTGATATTTACTAATACAATTTATTCAATGCGTAACAATAAACAATTCAATTTTGATTTATAATATTGAATTGCTTTGAATAATTTTCTATTTATTCAAAAAATATTTTTATTTCGGTTTGAAGTACAGTAAAAATCGATATTAACGACATTAAAAGGCCTTTACAATTATGATCGATATATCCCATAATGGTTATGCACATTAATCTATCTAGTATAATTATGTATCAGAGGGAAATGCCACTGGGAGCTAATTGGGTTACTCTTTCATTAAAGCTTTCTGCAAGGAAATCAAAGCCATCCAATGCAACCTTCTGGCATTATAGCTTGACGACCGGGCTTCAATTTCCCTTGGAGAACGATAATTTTGGTAAAAAAATCACCAAATGAACCCCTGCTAACATAATAATTTCTGGCAACTCATTCTTATTAATTTTAACAACATTGTGGGTAGAAATTTGTAAAGTTAATTTATAAACATCCCCAAACAGGTCGGCGTCTCAACTTTATAGCCCTGTATTTGCTTCGTAGTGGCAGCATCACTTTGTGTAAGGTTCAAGATAAAGTGGATACAAATTGAAATTAATATCAATCATTCGCTTTATTAAAAATATGTCTTTTTCAATTCTTTACATGTAATTGGTATAGTAAATGTCAAATTTAACATATTTCAAAAATAACGATTAATTAAACTTAGTTTGCCTTCGAAATTGCATAAATAATATTTTATAAATGTAAATTAACATAATAACTTAAGCTCGAATTTTTTTCTATGTTCAAGATTTATCATACTTATTATCAATAATTCAAAATCTTTTAAAATTTACGCTCGGCATATAATATACTGTATATTCCCTTGTTTTAAAGTGAACAGGATAGTGATTTTTTTATGTTTGGCTTTAATCGGAACCTTCATAATTCATAGTAATAAAATCGATTCGTCATTGTAATCGATGTAAGCGATTTTGACTATAGTTATAGTACGTAAATATAACTACAGTTCATGTTTTTTACATGTACTGTGTAATTAGTTCCATGAATTTTATTATCTGAAACGAATGTTTGAGCAGTGATATTATTTGTGTACATTTAATATATTTTATAGTGTTTTCGATGAATCTTGATCCCTACTCGTTCAAGATTTAAGAGGATGCAATTTCTTTTTACATGGATTTTGTCAGGCAGAACACTTTTAGTGATTGAAAATTTGTGATCAAAATCTTTAGGATTAACGATTAATTAAAAAATATGTCATGGCGGAAGCGCGGATAGATAAAAAACACGCTTTTGCAGCTAGCTGAACTCAAAAGTAGAAAATAATTTTATAATTTCTCCAAAAGAAGCGTGGGATGATTTTTAAGTTATCTTATAATGACTATACTTTGACCAACATCTGTCAAAAAAATATTTACAATAATTGAAATCTAACATTCCCCGCTTTTTTATGATAAAATGATATTTTTCTAAATCACAGCTAGTTACAAAAGCGTGCTTTTTTATAGATTTTATAAACAATTATTAATTTTTTTGGAATTTTTAACAATAATATCTTGGACTCATCAAGTGATATAAAAACTATTGAGTAAAATAAATATTGATCTCTTATAAGAGTGGTTTTGTTGATACGAACAGGTCTCCTATAAAAACTAATGAGGTTTTGTGTACAAACGAATCCACTTTCCGTGAAATCACTGTAGTAGATATACTTGTACCTATATGACAAGTGAAAGAGACGAAAGAAAAAAAAATTACTAATAATAAATAATATAGTTTAAATATTTGTATGTTAAAATTCATAAATGCATGGGTGAATATGGAATCAAGCAGGAATAGAAATTCAACCTTTGTTTGTTATTATATAAGAAAGTGTTGTACCTTTAAACACAAATTTTATTTTAGAAAAATTGTCTCTCCAATTTGGCACCAATATTCGATATTTATTTTAATAATCACTACATAGTATAAAATAAAGTCGCTTTGATACGTTTTTTTAACAGATAGAGTTTTAACAGATAGTGATTCAAGAGGAAGGTTATTATGTATTTATTATACATGCATAATAAATACATGTATAATAAATGCATAATATAGTAGAGAAACAACACTGATAAATTTAGAGGTTTCTAATGTGATGTCGTAAATGACCACATTTTTGTATATGAAGACATTCTTTAGTATATTTAGTATCAGCATTGCATCCGTGTGAAGCCGAGGCAAGTCGCTAGTTTAATATATTATTAAATAGCTATCGAAAAAAACCTCATTTAAACTCTAATAATATGTAATTCATGGATCACCTCCTTATATACCTTGGTTTAACCCCACCGATTGTACCTGGTGTGCTCACTTTGGTATGTAATATTTACAGTTAAGAAACATTATTTTAGTAACAAAAAATATAAATAGTCCTACGTTCCTGTCAATAAACGAACTAAAAAGTAAAAAACAAGTTTTATTAGGTAATATGTATATACAAAGCGAAAAGTTACTCATTTACTTGCTGACTTAACAGATGAACAAAATTGTCATGGTTGTTGGATCGGGGGGCCGTTCTGTGTAACACTTTTTAATCTTGCTATGAAAATTTTATTGAACTGTTTAGTTAGTAAGTAAATGTGTGGACCTTTCGATTATACGCAGATTAACTAATAAAACTTTTTTTTTACTTTTTAGTTCGTTTTTTGGCAGGGCAGTAGTGTATTTAATATGTTTTCTGTTTTCAGCCATATCTTAACTTAACTATACTGTTTATAGTTGGTAGGAGCCCTTTTGGTCTATTGCTGCCTCTTAGCTAATGATATCTTTTAATAAGATGATTCGGAAGATATTGTTATCAAGGTTTACTACTTTACCCTACTGTACAAACATTATGGGAAACGTGTCTAAGTGGACACACACTCACACCTGAATTTGTCTTTTTCATATGTAAATAGCATTAAATGCCTTATTTACTTATTTCTATTTTTTTTTTCTTACAATTTTTTTTTCTACTCTGAGAACTAAATGTTTGTTTATTTTTTTTATTTATTTTGTTTTTTTTTGTTTTTTTTTTTTTTTTGTAGTTGACAATCTTTAAATTTATATTTTATTTTCCATTTAAGTGTTGTATCCGGTTTCATCATCGTAAACATTTGTGAATACCTAATATACAAATAATAAAATTATTTAGTTTGTATTAATTTTCAATTTTAGTCTTTTAATCTTTGACAATTTTATATTTTTAATTATGGAAACAATGTTTGCTTAGATAAATTTTCATGAAAAATAATAAAATTATAGAGTAAAACACACTGACACATCTAAGACCTAAGTTCAAGATATATTTCGCTAAGATATTTGCTAATCTAATATATTTCGCTAAGGTATATAATCGAGAAAAAAAGGTCTTGAAAATAAATTTGATCTCCAGTTTTGCAGCTAACTTTCATTAGTATTTTTACAATTTGGCATATCGTTTTTTAATAAAAGGCTTTTAAACTCTCGATTTTTCTTTAAGGTGATGCCGGGTCTATTGTTCCGTGGGGAAAAATTATGTCAGAAATTTGAATAAAAAATTATTTTCCCGCATGATTTTGATCCATAAATTATGCAAATTGAGATGAATATAACGCATGAATTAAGTATAATTTCAAGAGACTATGTTGTTACTATTTTGGAATTTTAATCAAGTGGATATCTTAAAATTTATAGATGAAATGCACCTAAAACAGTGTCTCAATGGAAATTTACGGTCTTTGTGAAAATTTGGAACAAATTTTTTCCAATATAATCATTTATCTAAAAATTTTTATATTATTTTGTGTGTTAAACGATTTTGAGAATGAACAAAACCTTTTTAAAGTGTTTAATTTTTCGCCTCAAAATAAAAGAATTAAATCGTGGTATGTTGTTACCAATTATCTATAAAATTGTAGAAACGACATTTCAAAATATAACAACGAACGAAATTGACTAACGTTAATTTACACATTGTTCAAAAAATCAGTATTCATAAATTTTTAGAATTTTAGATTAGATGATGACAATGCTTCTTCACTGTTTCGTTTAGACAGTTTTTTCTGGCCTTCAATATAGAATGTAGCGTGCCATCGTGCCATACTATTTACTTTTTCAAATAACTTGTTCACAGTTTAATTCTATTTAAAATCTAGGACCGTCTTTCCTTAAATATTCTTACAACATTTTTTGAACATATTTTACCTTTATAAGATTAAACGATTCACACATCATTGGCGTATAAATCTTTTATTTTTCAAAATAAAATCTGGTATAACAATTTAAACCTTTTCTTATGATGCTTTCAAAAGAGCATTTTAACATGTTTCTAGAAACTCACCAATTTTCTTCATAATTATAAGTGTCAGGAAATTTTGTTAATTGAAATTTTGCATTATCCTTACCACAAGTAAAAATAAAAATAAATTTTCCCATAGGAACTCCAACATCATTTGTTGTAAAGAATACAGTGGAATGTCAAGGAAAGTTCAAAATTTCGAGTTAATGAGTTTTTGACTTTACAAGTAATTCGAAATATAGAATATTTAATTGCTTTCGACTTAGAAAGGCGCCTTTCAAATACATATTTTCAAGTAATTATATTTTACTAACTACGACTTCTATGGTCTTAAATATATACTACCAATACCTCGCAGGGAAATAACACTTTGTTCGTGTAACATTGTCTAAATAATTCGGAGATACTGTGTGCTTAGGTAGCGGAAAGGAATAGCAGTTTTTTCCACTTACTGAGAATTACGACTTAACGAGGCTCGAGTTATCAAGGTTCCACTGTACCAAGTTTTAGAATCTTTAGAAGATGGCTTCTAAACCCCCCTCCCTTCTCCTATTTACTGAGCATTTGTTCATTGTATATACTTAAAAGTGAATATACCTTCTCAAATGTGATAGGCTTGAATGATATATGACGCTTTTTGTCCAATTTGTCCAAGAGGCTGACATTCTTATCAAGCATGTTCGACACAATTGTTGATCTAATTTTATTCCTATTCTAATAAATACTGAATAAAGAAGAAGGCTAGCAATTAAAACATAAATTTTTCCAAGCGCCATGAAACTTTAACATATCCAGATAATGTTAGAGGAAATCGAGATGATTATAGCTTGTGCATTCGTCGATGGACTGAATGGTTTTATCTCTATTATAGATACGCCAATGAGTTTAAAAAAAAAAGTATCGACTATAACTATCTGTATAAAACTGTTGTAAGTCTAACATACATTTGTGTCGCCTGTTTTTTTGTCACATCATCAAAAACGCTTTGTTCGGTGTTGGCCGCGAATAAATCACATTAAACGACATATTGTAAGGTACGGGTTGGTTTTGTTTTATACAAGATACAAAAAAAGTTTATAAAATAAAACAAAAATTTTATCCAGATAGGAGAGTGTTGTACCGTGGATTACAATTTACTTGTTTTTGAAGATAATTTTAATAAAAAATAACAATGGAAATCTATCCTATGATCTACCCTATGGAAGAATACTACATATAACAACGTTATTGTTACACACTGTGTACTTTTTACAAAATTTAAGTACAATACAACAAAAATGTGGATAAGAAATATACTTGATAAATATGTGATCTGTAGTGCAATTAATATTCCATGGACCACCAATTGGTCTTTAGAAAACCAGCTCGCTCTCGGAAATCTTAACATAGAAGGTGTATGATTACAAAAATTTATTTTTGGAGCTCACTGTATCTAACAGCTTCAACTGCTTATTTCATGTTCTCTTGAAGAACGATATAATAATTGTAGTACTAACTATATATGACGTTGAATCGGCTCATCGAGCGAGTAAAAGCTGGGAGGCTGCGAGTTTGAATCCAGGCAGCGGCAGTCTGAACAATTATAATTAATGGGGCGGTAAAATGATCACTCTGTTCTCGCTTGGATAATAATGACATAATTTAATTGTATGTATATATACGGATGTAGTTGAAAAAATAAATAAAGATTAAAAATAATGATGTGGGTGACCTCTGTTATAGACTTGTATGTCAATAAAGCGGGGGATAAAATATTCTTATTATTATTTATGGCTTTGTTTTGATTCACTATAAGGTAAAGGGGAACTTCAACCTTTACCTTCTCAACATTCTATGTTTAAAGCTGTAATATTTCTTTACAAATTTCGACGCACCAAAAAACTGATTAGGATATAATATAATTGAAAACAGAAAACATAATAGTAAACTTGCAAAAAAAAAAAAAATGGTAAAAACAAACGTTTTTCATTTTTCTACACAAAAATAGTAGTGCTATTTCCCTTAAAAATAGAAGCACATGGGTAGAAACCCAATATCTCAGTTAATTGCCTTGCTTCATTTAGTCACTGTTTTGTAGATTATGTCATGAAGGTACAACACTCTACCATATAATTTCATCGAAATAAATACTTTTTACATCGAATCAAGTTTCAGTGTTTATTCGTTTTGATGTCATCAAATTATATAAAATATTTTTTATTGTTTTCGCGTTGAATATTTGCAAGATAATAAAAAAATGTTTCAAAATACATTTTTATTACAATTTGTTTGTGTTATTTTTTACATTCTTTAATAATCCATGGATTACATTTCTCGCGAAATTCTTTTATAAAATTTCAGTTTCCAAAAAATAAAAGAATATTTACTGATAGGGGATAATAAATTTAAAACAAAATTATATAAAAATGATAGTTTACAGAATAATAAATTTGAGGAACTTTATGGTCAACACTTAAGATATTTAGTTTTAACATCTCTTTAAATACACTGAAAAAAATTCTTAATACCAACCGATATGAGATTGTCTCATCCTCATCGCTAGTTCATATATGGCGAATGGTGCCACGAATACGATACAACTACCGTACGGACTTGAGTGGTGAAGTTGACACAAACGCGTGAGAGTATGCAAGTAAGATACTGTCTAACAAATTTGGTCTTGAAATGGAACATAATTTTAAACAATCTTTTTTTGATTGATTCTATCACTTATAAATATTATAACAAAATACTGATGCAATGCACGAGCAGGTACAGAAATTAAAGGTTCATGAAGTTGGCTCAATCACATATGGACTAGACATGATAGATATGCGATCATAATAACCAAATACTCTATTTAAAGCAAACACAAAGAAATTTTCTTTTAATTCATCGATTCGCTTTCTTTACACGATTATATATTCCAACTAAGTACAATTTTATTTTCCATCAATAAAGTGCATGACTCTAAACTAAAATCAATCTCTTTCATAGAAGTAATGATTTTGTTTATTTAACTTCAGTGATTTTGTACAAATGAATTCATATTTTAAACTCAATCCCATTCTATTGTAAACACAAATATTTAGATGTACTTGTTCCAATCGTTAGGCAATTGTTTGAAAGTTTTTTTTTACTTTATATCAATATGAAACGGCCAATTTCGGGATGAGATTGTCATTATTTTAATTTTGTTTTTAGTGTGGAAAAGAATTTAAAAAAATTTCTTTACACGAATTTACAATCAACAATTTTTTGCAGCTTTGTTTCGAGAATGCGCAATAATAAACATAGTAATTAACGAAACCACTCTTAGGTGCTAAACGTTCTCTAACCTTATACCTATAATTCCAATTAAATAAATAAATTTTCAAAATTCAGTCCTCTTAAAATCAACTTTTTCATAAATTTACTCCAGGAAAATATGTAAATTAATTAAATAAAGCTAATGATTTACAAATTTTTGGATTATATTAATACTTGAAATTGTTTTAGCACCATAACTATACGAAAATTTCGCAAGTATTGTACGCCAGATTTTTAATAAAAAAAGATTATTATTCATACAGTACCTGGTATTTGAACCTCTAAAACGCATTTCGTAAAATATAATATTTTATGGTGACTATAATCGCTGATTATAATAATTGTAATGTATATACAAATTTAAAAAAAATATTTTGTCATATCATACAACAGCTACTTCAGAGGTTATTTCAAATTAATACAAACAGACGGTAATCGGATTGTCTACAAATAAAGAGGAATGTTTACAGATACATTCGATTCAGACAAGATATCGTAGGTAGTAGCTAGGTTAACTACAGCTAAAATATTATATTGATATAATCATACAAATATGCTTGTATAAAAATATCGGGTGGCCTCAAACATTTTCAATTTTTTCTTGTGTATTATTTTTAAAAGAATGTGGCTTTGTCTGTTACAATATCTCTCTTCCAATAGTAGAACTGTAAATAAAACAAAAGCTAGGATTAAGCAATGAGCGTCCAGAGTTTATAAAAAGAGCCCTAAAGAGCCCTAAGCTAAATGATTGGTACAGAGGACAGATACAGTCACACGCACGGTTGAGGTTCATTGTGTTTCCTTGTAATTAACACACCCAGTCGCCAAGACTTTAGGATCCCATTGATTTAGTGCGATATCGACACAGTAAACGTTTCTGCTTCCTCATTGAATTCCCTGCAATGGTAATCATTAGTAATTAACGATTTTTTAAGGTTGATCTCGACGGCGCAGCTTTGTATTATTACACCAGTCGCTATGCAGGTGAAATTCTTCTTATAATTCACTAGTCTCTTTGTCCTATTACAATCATCACCTACAAGTTTTTACCAAAGACACAATCATCTCCGTCGTTCTTTCCATGCTTTTTCTTTATATTTGAGTGATTTTGCGCCATCTATGAACATTATTTGGAAGCTAAATTAAAGATTTATCTAAAAATGGTGAACGAGATACAATTTATGGCCATCTATTCTGATATAATTTATGAATTATGATTATTTTACATTTCAAAAAGGAATTGGAAACTTTGTAACATATATTTTACGTGTGTAAAACAATCCCTATCCCTATTTCTTGAGTTATGTAAGGGTGATAAGTGAGAGCAAGGAAAGTGAGATCTATAACGCAGTGGTCTTTACTAGTAAGTCCAGCGAAGCAGGTGGGTATCAAGATAATATATTATAAATGTGAAAGTGTGAGGCCAAGGAATTCGCAACCTAATAAAAATTGAAAATTGTCAGCGAGGTGGACAGGTATTACGCTAGTAGATTTCACATGTGTAGGGTGTAAAAAAACCAATAAATACGTCATTTCTTCTTAGGATATAAAAATAATATCAAAGTGAGGAAATAATCTAATTTTTTTTTTTTTTTTGCAGGTAAGTTTTAAATTTCTTTCAATGTTGAACTTCAAGTAGTAAGTATAAATAATTTTCTTTATTAGATATTGGAAGATAACATTTATGTACAAATGCGAAGTTGTAGAGTCTAAAACTCCTTCCCACGTGGCACTAAAAATGATGATTTGATTTCAAAAGAAATCATAAGCCACCCAGTGTTTAAAATATAAAAAGGCCTAAAAGAGTTAATACATATCTTAAATAGACACAGGTGTTTATACGTGAAGTGAGCTCGAAGCGTGTTTACCTTTCTGCGTAGGTTGTTTTAGATTTTAATATTATAAATCCTACACTCATGATACCAACCTACGATTAATAAAAATTATTTGATTTTTTTTAAATATTAAGTTATTATTTTACATAAACGCAGAGTGGGTATCTGTAATTGTAGTCCCTGCTTAAGTTGATTGTTCGTATTATGAAACATATCTGTTCAGCATGGAATTTAATAATTGTTATTTAAATTAAGAATCCAATCTAAATTAGTTAATTATAATTTTCCAATCGAGAATCTGTTAGACGATACAATCATTTTTATACCTTGTATATATAGGTAATATATATCAAGCTTTACTAAGTTTAGTCCCAAGTTTGTAACGCTTAAAAATAATGATGATACGAAAAAAATTTTGGTAAAGGTGTTCCTAAAATCACCATTAGTCCATTTCCGGTTGTCCGTCGGTCCTATGAACGCGATCTTATAGCGTGTTTAAGACGTAAAGCTGAGGCTAAGTTCATAAACGAGCAACATAGGTTAATTGAATCTTAAATGTAAAATATATTCCTTGTTGAAAAATAGAAACATTTTCCAACAGACAACAACATTTCGTAAACGTCACTGTTTACCCGTAACGACACAAATTAGAACAAAACTTCGGTGTCTATTTTCTCCAAAACTAAAAAAGATAAGGAATTTAAAATTTGCAGTTAGCTTTCTTCAAATAGTAGTCTTGTGGTCGAAAGGCCGCCATATTTTTGTTGGATTTTAAACTCTTCTAATTTATAAAAACATAATGCAAGCACTGGCATTCAACACTTTCTATACAGGGTAGTTATTTATTATTTTACAGGGCATCCAAACCAACGCTTGTTACTATTTAAATTTCGCTAGTCGGCTGATCTTAAATCTGAAAGTAGTTTTCAAGCCATAGTTTTATGTTGCAAATCAAATCTATCTCATTTGTAAATCGTTTAAAATATGCTTTAAACGGAGTGGCCGAAAAGTAAAGTTCCTTATATTGCCAGTATTTTTCCAAATCACAAAACTCTTTTGATATTTAAATCTTGTGTTTCTACTAATTTAAAAAAAAAAAATATTTTCTAAAATTTACCGTTGTTTCTCGTTTTCGGCAACAATAAAAACTTTCTGAAAATTTTATTATGATAAATATTTCAATTTTATTTTAGCCTAAACGGATGGAGTGATTTTCATTTTTTTGGTTTCGTTTGAAAGGTAATTTAACGCAGAGTGTTCTTATCTATATTTTAATTGCGAGTTTAGGGTTCCTACCCCAAAAAACTAAAAATTGGCGACGATCTTCAAAATGCTCTAAGGAAAAAGCTAAATTTAATGGAGATTGTTTTTATATATGTTTCAAGTGCGAGACCACAAACCGTAAAGCCTTCTTGATTTCCAGAATTAAAAAATTTTATTACCAGAAAATTCATTAAAAAAAATGGGAAAATCATCAAGAAAACATTGTTCAATATGATGTAATCTCACTTTAATGGGTATTCCTTTCAACAGCTTTCCACAAAGTTCTTAATACCACGCATTAAACAAATGACCTGTAGTTTCTGACTACAGTTCATTCGAAACTCTACTTCGAAAAGTGTAAACACAATTTATATTTTTAACAACATATAGTTTATGACCGACCTTCAACTGTACCGTTTTTATTTATAATGAAAATATATGTATATCGTTAGATTTAATCTCATAACAGATTTTCCCCTCCATATAACACATGTGAAAATGCTATAAAAACACTACAGTAGGTACTTGACTATTATTATTTATTGAATGGATGGAATAATGAAAAATAATCATTTGTATTACACAGAAAGAATATTTAAATTTTTACACTAGGAAGGAAAAAACAGTAAGCATTTATATGTAAATGTCTTTATTTATGTCGAAATCCATTATAATCATAAACATTGCAACAGCATGACTGGAGTACTATATTCAAATATCATGTAAATTTTTAGGCAGTGAAATTATAATTCAGGCAATTGTTAAAAAACCTAACTAATTGATTCTCCGTACAAAATACAACAAGGTTACGACAAAAAAAAAGTGCTACCTTAGAAAATGGAAATGTTGGTGCACTTTTTATTCAAGTGGAATTTGTTGCATAGAACTTGGATTAGAACGATATATTCGAATGAATGTTGTTGAACTCGTTCGTCTCGTTACACACATCGTTAACAATTTTTTCCATTTCTTCAACGTGAGAACGTTCATTTTATGGGCTTATTATATTTATTGTCTCTTTTTTTTTAAAGAGTGATATTCTCTGCATTAAATATTTTGGTTTAACCTGCAAGAACTTACAACATCTTTCAAGAACACTACGTTACTTTAGAAAATTAAGGCAGTCATTTCGCATTCTCTAAAAGCACCTTTGCTTAGGGCTAGTTGGCTAGGCTAGGTTTCATGACTGCTCGCATGCGACACACTTAAGTCGTAAAGTCTTTTGTGATATCCGAAAAAGAGGAGCCTTTCTTGAATAATTTAAAGCTAAAGAGATTTGACAATTAACACAGAATTATT
This sequence comes from Chrysoperla carnea, assembly GCF_905475395.1. NCBI lineage: Eukaryota > Metazoa > Arthropoda > Insecta > Neuroptera > Chrysopidae > Chrysoperla > Chrysoperla carnea. The sequence goes on from NC_058341.1 coordinate 36,113,035, forward strand.
TATCAGTAAAGGAATGCATTCTTAATCGTAATTTTCCCTAATTTTCAACTTTATTTTATGTTAAATGTTGAACAACGAATATTGTAATTCAGAAGTGTTCACAAAAGTTCAGTCTTAACAAATGATTGACTGAGATAATGTGAAAACAAATAATTGACTGAGATAATTGCTTAAATCTCATGTATCGACGATGTTGATTAGACAATCGCTTCTTTTTTCACGTGGCGTAAGTAAAGAAAGAAATCCACTCTTAGATAGCCTTAGATTGTTTATTTTTTTGTAAGGAACAGTTTTTACATTTAAACTTTTGTTCTATCTCTAACGGTTTACAAGACCCAATTGATCTATGGTGCTCATTTACGAACTTAATCTCACTTTTTACACGTCTTGAACACGCTATAAAAATTTCAGCTTTATATCTATTTTCGTTTTTGAGTTATCGTGTCCACAGACAGACGGACAGACAACCGGAAATGGACTAATTAAGTGATTTTATAAACATCTATACTAAAATTTTATTCGTAGCATCTAACCAAAAAATTTTCTAACTCTTGTAAAATTATAACCCTCATGTTAGACATAGCAAATATAAGCCGATTTCGTTTAACAAACAAAAAAACTATATTAAATATTTTATAGAACAGTTCAAGAGAATAATACACATATTATAATACATGCTAATCCAAATCTAAAAATTTAAATATCCCCATATTTCTCGAAAGCATTGTGTGTTATTGTAGGTGCTTACATCTGTATGCAAATTTATCAGACGTTTGCCAAAAGCAATTACGCATAACATTAACATAAATATCTGTATATGTGACTTATAGTTCTAAAAATTAAGGATGTCTTCAAAGAAAGTTCATATTTGGGTATTATCGCACGTCAGGTCAAAATCTTGTACATCAAAATCGCCTTTAGACTCAAATATCTTCATAATTAAATATTTTAAATATTTAAGCCTTAAATGACAATTCGATGTAAGATAATCCAAATTGGTGTGCAAATAACACAAGATAACTTTTCAATCATTATTTTGTAAAACTCGCATACTTACAATGTACACGACCCGCTAAAGAAATATCTTCTATAACGCCATAAATGATATTCATTAAAATGAAAGATACATGCATCACAGCAATCGATATTTTCAAAATAAATATTACAAATATCTCGAAATTTCGGTAAATCTTGATAGACCAAACTTTTCACAACTTGCTTTATACAAAAACGTACCCTTAATACTATTTTGATTGATGCTCAACAAATAAAGTGTCTCAACCTCGTCTCGAGAGTAAATATGGAGAGACACTCACAAATGTGATACAACTACCGTACGAAACCGATTGTTGTAGTTGACACAATCACATAAGTAGCCAGTACAACTTCAGTTATGTTTCTATGAAAGTAATATATTGTTGTTTTGAAATAAATATTTAGCTGTATTTATTCCAATCATCAGGAAATTGTTCGAACGTATTTTTTACTTAATTTCAAAATGAAACGGTCAACATCGGGATGAGGTTGTTATTATTTTATTTTTTCAGTGTAGGTGCTCATTCTTTTTAGATCTTTCGTCGGAATTATAAAAGTATTCGAATATTAGATTTTTGGAATGATAAAATATTATTTTAAATTTCTGGTTTTTTAAGAGTTGAAATAAATTCATCTGTAATACATTTTTTTTAAACTAAAAATGAAATAGAGAGATGATAAAATTACTAATACTGGTTTATGTGAGTATAATGTTTGTCGTTTCACCTAACAGTAATTCTGACCACGCGTAGGTGCTTATGCAAATTCATTTATACTGTTTATTGGTGGTTAGAAAGGCAATAATCTTTTTTTTTGCTTTATTCATTTTAACAAAAGATAACAATGATTGGTTGAACATATGTTTTGGTTCTTTTGAATGAATTTAATTTAAACAGCTTTCACTATAACTGTTGTTAATATTAAAAATTGATAAATAATTTTTTTGAATAATTTTAGATAATAAATTTTACAAAAAAATTTTTTTCCTCTTTGTTTGAGCATTACTCACTATCTGTATAATAGCTTGCATATAAAAGCAATTTAATAAATGGTAATAGATCTCTATACTTGTATACTAAAACAGGATGTACCGTAATCCGATTTATCGCATTTCAATTTGGCAAACTTAGGTCATTTACTTTAGAGGTTATTTAATTTTACATATAGTAATTTTAGTTTTTCTATAATGAAGCTTTTTTATTAACTTAACATATTTAAATCGTGAAGACTTCTGCAATATTGAGATATATTGATATTTGCGAATACATTACCTATAGGGTAACATGTTTTCTAACCTAAAATGAACTATAATATCCATGCACTATTCAGTTTTCAGGTAAGAGATGTTCGTTTTTTGTAATTGTTACAATTTGAATGTTGCCTTTCTTTTAAAGATAAAAGTATATCAGTCAAAAACAAAAGTAATTCGAGCTGGAAACGGTTAATAGTAGTCTTATTTGTTCTGGACATAAAGTGCTTAAAGCACTTATTTTAAAAGGCATTTAATATATAATTCAAGACAAAAATTACAACACCATCTTCACAACTAAATGCGAAATTGTCGCATTATTTGCACCTTTTTTGAAAATATTTGTAATTTAGTCTTAAATTTGTGGAATAGAACGTCTACTGATGCACAATTGAGAATTGACTGACAACATTTTTGGGCCTCAGATAGCGATATCTAATGCTACGGGGCCATCCATCTCTACAATACTTAGACTTGTAAAAAGAGATCAAATCCATGTATACACCCGCCGCAGGTAAATCAGGGTTCTACCATCTATACCAAGGTCATTTTTCCCATATTTTAGTAACTTTAACATGTAACCTTATTAAGGTGATCAAAATTTTATATAACTTTACCAAAATATTAATTATTATAAAGTGTGTCGCATTTAAGATGAAGACATTTTCATATTTTCGTTAGTTATAGGATTATCGATTTGGAATTTTGCACAGCCATAGAGGGTGACGGGTCACATTTTTTTAAGATGCATTACCGCAATCTGAACTTAAAACTCGACCTACTACAAATTGACAAATAGGGCCAATTCCTAACAATTTACCTAGCGTCAGAGATGAGATGATCAAAGATATCGAAAAAAACTATTGGGAAAAGTTGCTTGGGCTTAATGCGACATGTAACATAATCATATTAAAGAGATTTCACTGTTATTATAATTTAATAGTCGCTGTATATAATTATCAATTTTGGCGAATAAATTATGAAAAACATTCCTCGCAGTACACAATATACACACACAAACAAATAAATATATTCATTCATTTATGCGCGCTTTTATTTATAATATACGTATATTGTGAAAGGAATGAAGTGATGATGTTGATGTCGACGTCAATACGCGACGCGAAAGAGCGAGGGAATGGAGGTAGTTGTATGTATGTATGTATGTATAGTAAGTAGTCTAACGAACAAAATATGTATATGTTGAACATATAAAGTACTCGCATCGTTTTTAACTTCATTCATAAAATTCAATAACACGTTCTCTAATGTTTGTTTCATCTCATGCTTTTTTATCGTGCCGTCTTTATCTACTACATGTATGCGATGTGTGCAGTTAGTTGCCTTGAATTGTACTACAAATATTTTTAATAAATTTTTGTTATTGGCAGTTTGTTGTTGTCTAACATTCCGATTTATCCATTTTATATAATGCATGCTATTATACAAATATTTATACTATAGGGTGAGATAATCAAGTCGTTGTTCTAAAATATTTCCAGGTTTCTTTTATGCAGATTATTTTACAAACTTTTAACAAATTTTCTTACATCGAAAATGTACCGAATATCGCTGATAGAAGCTGTTGTCTTCAATTGTCCATTGGCATTATTATCGTCTAAAGAATGGATAGTACACTAGTCCAATCGCTTTTGGGCAAGAACTCATTGCCAAGACCATGCAAAGGTACCTATTTAAGACTTTTAGTAAAAACAAGCTTCAGAGAGCAATTTCAACGTGAGAAAAATTCATTTAATATATACATGTCTGCTTACTGGCTACTGTAAACTCATACACATGTATAAAACCAATCTCGCAGAAAAAGATCTCCGTAAATTTTGTCATGAAGACGGGGAAATTGGAATAGACATTCTGGGAAATCAAAAATTCTCACTCTGAAACGGCACTATCACTTGGGATTGACTAATCACTACCCAAGGGAAATAAATGAAGTATCGTCCAGAAATATCCTAAAATTTATTAAGAGCTGTAGAATTTCTGGAACATCTTTGAAGGAAACAAAGGAGTTTGTAAGAATTAATTCAAACCTAATTTTATATAATCTAATGGACATTAGTCTATGGTGTACTTTTGTCATTCCAAATTCGAGTCAAGATGAAGGTATTCGAGTCATGAATATAATGAAATTATATATTTTTGGTGGGAGAACTGTTAAATATTAGATGATGCACTCTTTAGAGTTTATAAAAGTGTTTAGCGCCATCAAATATTATGAGCAGAATTGTCGTAAAATATGATCTTAAATCTACATTATTTAGACGTAATTTTCTTCGTATATCCCAATCTGATCTAATATTTAAGTGAAAGGTAAAAGTTATTTAAATATAAAATATTTTAATCTAAAAAATGTCGAGATACTTTTCTTGATTTATTACTGAATTTTTTGCATTACTTACAGACCAGCGTAGCGAAGCGAAAATTGGTTTAATTTGTGCCATTTTATCGCACTTATACCTACAAACTAAGTCATAAAATCTTCCAATGAAAATCGTTTCTATTTACGTTACTTACAGACCAGCGTAGCGAAGCGAAAATTGGTTTAATTTGTGCCATTTTATCGCACTTACCTACAATCTAAGTCATAAAATCTTCCAATGAAAATCGTTTCTAAACTAATTCTCCCTCCGATTCTATACATCAAATGAAAATCTGCGGCGTTATTAATATTGGCGTTGAATAAAAGGATTGATTTGATGTATTTATTCACAAGTGGCAATGATAGTTGAAGGCCACTTTTATCTGGACACCTTATACAGAAAGTAATTTTGTGTACATATTTTAGAGAGCTCTCTAAAATATCATTTAAAAGCGAGACATATGTGCTTTTCACATAGAAATGTTTTTATTATGAAAATTCTAAAATTGTTTATCATTGTAATATACTCATACATAGACTTATTAAATTCTATAAAATTTTATAATATTTTATCAAATAATAAATGTAGTGAACCATAGTTATTAAGCTATATTGCACGGTTTAAAATAAGGGTACGAATCCCTCCTTATTCTTAGAACAATGACAGTTAATGTAATTAGGAAACTATTTGTAGAAATGGAAAAAGCTGCAAGAGATTACTCTAGAGTTTAATATTACGATCGTATATATCAAAACGTATTTTGAATTGCAACCCACATGTAAATTATAATGAACAAGAAATTGGCATTTTAAAATTCAGAAAATCCCTTACAAAAAAGAGTTAGAGTTATTATTTTAACCCCAGTCTCACAAACTGACTGTGTGTCTGCCTGTGGCATCTTATCTTGGATGAAAAAATTGTGACTTTTTGTTTGTTTGAAAGGAATAATTTGGTAAAGAATGTTCTTAGCTATATTTCAAGTTCGAGTTTAGGGTTTCGTACCGATTACAAACAGATTTTCTTGAAAAATGGGTAAGAACACACTCTATTAATTTTTAGCTTTTAAGCAAAACAAAAATCCAAATAGGTTCATTCGTTCCGGAACTACGTTGCCACAAACAAATCGACCAAACTTGTGAGTTTCTTTAAATATTTGTTTTTCTGGAGTACGGGATCTAAACTTCATTTACATCGAAGTATACTCTATGTCAAAAAAAGCTCGTTGTAAAACATTCTAAGTGTTACTATTATAACATAACATATGATGAGTACGCTTAGAATGTTTTAACTGTGGCAGTTTTTTTTGGAATTAAGTATACATAAAACCAACTTGTTTTAATATACATCACTTGTTTTTTTACAAACCGTTAATCTTTTAATATCATATAAATACAATAAAATGGTATCCCATACCATATACTCTTAATCTTGTAAAATATTGCTGCTACAGCAAACAATTGAAAAATTCTTTTCTATTCATTTTTAATTTGTTTTCTTTTTACATTTGAATGCATAAATTAATATTCACGTAATGTATATTTTTTTATCGACTTGTGATTAAATTACATTCGTTTACAACTAACATGTATACGTTTAAAAAAAAATAAATTTTTAATTACTTTGCAAAACACATAGATCTCTAAATAAATACCGTAATATTTAATTAATAGATGAAGATATTTAATTAATTTCACAGAATTTAATTTCCTGTTGTAATAATCGATTAAATTGCTGTACCTTGGATAAGTTTTCTAAAATATGCTACTCTCTATGAGACTGCAACTGTTATGGAAACAAAACTTACTTACCATAAAATAAGCAATTATTTACAAATTATATGCGAATTATATTTTAACAGCATTTCTCTTTAGATTTCTGCTTATTGATGAATATGTTATTATGCGATATTTCAGTTTTAAAGATAACTTAAACACTGAGTACCTTGGATCGACACAACGAACTGGTCCAATTCTAATGGTTTTCATTGTCTCAATCATATGTCTTCTACGTTGATGTTATCTGAAGTGAACTTTAAAAAATCCATTCAAGGTTCAAGGTACATGTCTCCACATTGAGACGATTTAAAAACGTTTAATTTTATATTGTTATCTAAGGTACAATACTTTCCCATAAAAGTATATTGTGGTTCAAAGGCTAAATGACTATTGTTTATTAATATACAACTATTATGGCCAGTAGATTTATGGTCGTATTCAAAAAGTTCCAGTTATGTATGAAAGTTAATTAAATTTTTGTGATATGATACGATATTCAATTATTTATTATAAAAATTTTTATCTTATTGTACAACCAATACTGCGTGGGTGACGATGGCGAGCGATTTGAAAAAATCCCGGATTTTCCTAGTTAGCCTTAATGATGGTGGAAGCTCCAGTCAGTGCATTCGATATTTTTTTATTGATTTGTAATACAACCAAATTTATTCAGCACCACCATCAGAATTACATTGGGTTAGGTTAAGTAAGGTTATATTGGCTGTTCGAAGGACACACTTAGGCTATAGAGCCCATTGCGATACCATATATGTGTTTTACCACCTTTTCCGCTGATAATTTAATTTATCAGCTCCTCAATTATTTTCAGAGGCTGAATGCACCTCCTTCATGCATATACCATGCACTATATTAGTCCATCACAATTATTGATTAAATTAAATTTTGTTGTGAAGGTGGAAATCGAACCCGCTACCCTAAGTATACCGCGAACAGAATAGGATTGACATCAGAATTACATAATACAATATGTTTTTCGACGAAATTTCTTGAATTGTTTTTTTTTAATTATAAATCTGTTTTGTTACTGTTTTTAAAATATAGGAGTGTAGTGCATACCACTGGACACCCTATAAGTAAAATAGAAATATAATTAATAACATACAACTAATACTTTAGATAAGAAAATAAAATAATACTTTGATTATGACTTAACAACATTAGTGCACATATACAGATGTGAGAAAATATATTATATTTTATTCAAATATATTTTATCTGAGCAGTGAATTTTATAATAGTTGATACACACGCATTATTTATTTACACTACTTGACAAAAATACCCTACAATGAAATGAAATATTTTATGGAATTCACGGTTCGAAGTGTTGCCCGGAAACTTAAAATCTAATGGCTAATGAATTTAAACTAAAATAATCGTTTAAATCTTTTTGGTTCTTCAGTTTCTTTGATTTGGTTTAAATACAAGAACTTTTTTTGAAAGAAAATTCTTTCAAAATCGGATGATTTTTTGTACCTTATTGTGTACACTCTTTTTATTATACGTTAGTAGTGAATGATTACATATGCCTTCAATGGGGTCCAGTTAGAGCGGGTTTTTTGGCTCTTCGATAATTTTGTGATTGAGTTCACTCATTGATGCACGGGTTGTTCATGCCTTAAATGAGGTTGTGGGTCTGCGGGTTTTTGTCTTTTTGGTTAATCCTGTGCTTGCGTTCATTCACTGTTTCATGAGTTGACCTTGCCTTGAATGGGGTCGAGTAAATACAGGTCTGTAGGTTTTTTGGCTTTTTGTTTAACCTTGTGATTGTATTCATTCGCTGATTCACGAGACGTGAGTCGTTTTTGTAATGAGCTGTTTTTGTACTGAGTTGTTTTGACACCGGGTTGTTTTTTGTTAAAATCAGTTCGGCAAAACTACTTTTGACCAGCTTCATTGGACAATAGTACTTTTGATTGTTATATAGTCAAAAATATTTTTGACCGGTTAAGAGTTTGAAGTGAAACATATATATTATAACTACACATAAACTGTGAATTTATTTTGTAACAATGACACGATTTTGGTTTACGCTAAGTTCCGAAACCTCGCAACCGAGAGGGTTGAATTAATCTCTAAGTTCTATAAATTTTCAATTTAAGGCGGTAATAGTTATAATACAATTTCTCTCAAACAATCTTGTTTTTATTTTGTGTAAGTATTCAAGAGGTGGCGCTGTGTTTCAATTTTAAAACTGAGCCATAACAACGTGTGGCTTTGTCAGCTAGTATAATTATATAAATTAAATATTTCCTTGCCTTATTTGTTTCCTATATTGTATACCTTCATCACTATAGAAAACAGTTTCTTAACAAAAGGGTCCCACAAATTCACTATCCGCTCCTGTTTATAATACCACTATCCATTTTTACTTACACTCAACGTACTACACCAAGCTAAAAAGAACGAAATATGGTCTTCTACATATTCGACTGAATTACTAAGCTAATTCACATCAACTTTCCGTACAATTTGTTTATTTTATTAATTTTAAAATCAACAGAAATAATTTTATGGTGATTTATAACCTTACAAGTCACTCACAGAATATTTTTTTAAGTTTATTTTTGTCTATGGCTGTATAATAATAATATAAAGATATGAGTACTTTGCATAAAATTTACTTAAATATAATATTTTCATGTTGACAGTACAATGTTGTCTGTCATAATAATAGGAATAAAATTAATAATAATAATCATACAAACTCGTTTATTTCGTGCGTACACACGTGTTCTGATAAATAAAACTAATATGAAATTTTAATATTTGTTAATTGAACACGATATTGTAGTTAGAAGAAGCTGCGTTTGTGGCTTTACGAATCGGGTCCTTAATAGACAATCTCCAAATACCTAATTTCCCATAAAATTGGCAAAAATAATTGGATTGTTCTAATAAAGTGCCGGACAATTAGTGGTAATTTGCTAACGCAAAACTGCAGTAATAGTTGGTCATGCAATCAATATTGAAATTTCGTTAGGTTGATGGAAATAGGATCAAAAGATGATGATAGAGACCCATTTTATCACGTCGTTCCTGGTAGGGGACATGGTGAAAACTATATCAGATTCGTTCACTACTTTCCGATAAAGCTACGATTTTTGCCTCATTCGTTAATACTAAATTAATTTCAATATCCTACCATCGGAAAGCGATATGTATAAGCAGTGTAAGGAGCAAAATATTAAAATAGAAACCTGATGTTCTCAGGAAAGTGTAGCAATTTTCTGTGTTTTGGAAGTTTCTGCATGTCGTACCCTGGAAGGCGTATACCGTAAAGATCCGAATATTGGCATAATGTCCATGAATTGTCAAATAATATTAAAAATCTGAAACATCAAAAATAGATTTTTTAGAATGTTACTTACTTATGTCACTTACAAATTTCTTCATTTAAGTCGATAGTGAAATGGTTTCCAGCTCCTTCTAAATTAAGCGAAAAAAAAGCTGCTTTAAAGTTTTTATCTTTTATAGCCTTAAAGATGAAACTAAAACAAACAAAACTATGTGGGTCTTCTCTTAGGGATCCACGACTGGAGTGAAACTTCACTGGCTTTATATTTAAACAAAATTAATATAAATTGTAAAATTTATGAATGATTATGCAGAATCACAATAAATTGCCATCTGTGAAAGCGGAAATAGAACTATTGTTAAATTTTAGTACACGAGTGCTTTCTGTGAATGGAAATGGAACTATTGTTAATTTTAGAACACGAGTACCACCTGTGAATCGAAAATGAGGTTAAACCAAACGTTTCAAAACTTCAGTTGCATTGCATTGTGATGACGTCACGTTTTTTACTGATTAATCTCGGCATAAATTTTTTTTAGTAGCGTGGGTAAAGAAGTCTCAGTTCAAATTCAAAGTGCACTAAAATACGTCGCTGTGAATTTTGACCAGATATTTTCGACATCTATTCAAATGATTTCGGATTGATTCAACTTTTTTTAGATTTAAGCATGCGATTACACCGACCAACGAATGGAATACGAATAAGAAATGTTAATTGTACGTGTATTATAAACTCTCGTATATACTCAAACTCATATAATTTTATTTATTTACATTTCACTATATGCTGAGGCTCGCATAATTATCAGACAAATGCTTGCTTACTTGATTGTGATTGTTTTGTCGCCTATATATATATAAAATGGCGCCTTCTATACATCCAAATGACGTCATACTAAATCATCATATTATATCCCATGTAATATTAAAACAAATATACAATCTGACTTGTGTGTTATGTTATAAAGTCGATAAAATGTAATATATTTAAAGTGTTCAATGTTTACATATAATTATCTAGTTATTTATGTTGCAATTTCCGTGGAGATACCAACAGGGCGAGGAGAAATATCTTTCGAAGTAGGTTATTTGACAGTATGAAAAATATTGTCATAACTAGTGATATCTGCGTAGATTATAGATTTTAAAATCTATTTGCTGTAATATGACAAAAATTAATCGTTTATTTATTTAAAAAAAACGCAATATTTGCGGAAAAAACCATATTTGTTGTCACGTGACTGAGAACCATTTAAGAGGGAAGACTTGAGCTTATTGAGGCTCCTTTAACTAAGCCTGATTTCATCAGAGTGAGTTCTCGTTTTCGTGTTACAGATTACATATATAACTATAATATATGTATTCGCTAACACGCTGTAATCTCTAGCTTTGATCACCCGTAACACGATAACTACTCGTAAAAAAGTTTTGTGACCGTGAGAGCTTTTGATCAGAACAGTCAGAAGATTTTAGTGGAGGTTTGAAAAAGTTTCACAGACAGCCATTTTCCTAGTCATATACTTGAACTATAATATATATATATGCGTAGCTTAGGTCACCGGTAGCTCGGAACGGTCCGAAGATCATTTTGAGGGCAGTTTGAAAAAGTTTTACAGCCATTTTTCTATCTAATCTGACGGGATCCTTTGTAGGCTGAAGCTGTGAAAGTTTTCATTTTTAACATACAAATCCTATATTGGAGTGCTTTTAAAGGGATGGTTTATTATAACACAAGGGTAACTTTCTTTGAATTAATTTGGAAAACTAATATTTCTACTGAAAGTGATTTCCAATAAATCCTTGGCTTCGATATTTCGAAAACTAGCGTGTTTATAGCCCCTAGTTGTTGGTATATAATCCACCCTAAAAATTTGAGAAAACGGAAGTCTCAAATAATTTCATACTTAATATAATCTCATCACCTAGTTGGGAACGACCTTAACTTCGTTCTAGATTTTCAAAAGGAACCAATATATTTAGAAATATATTTGAATAATCAAAATGTTTATATGAATTTCAAATTTTAATTCCTACTTTTGATTATAAGGTTACCATAATACTTACTCTTAATAATAGGCCATATCTATCCTGTTACAATACCTACTACAAGTAAACTCTCTCTCCTATATATTTGCACTTTCAGTATATTTTCGTGACTATACACAACAACTTCATAAGTATTAATCTATCTATATTCTATATATTTAAAAAGCTTTGTCCTGAATGACTGACGCACAACCTAAACCTTTGATCGTAGAGACCTGACACTTGGAGAGTGTGTTCTTTGTATGACGTAGGCATCTGATAAGGAAATCCTGTTCCCATTTTATCCCTAAGGGGGTGAAGACGGGTATAAAGTTTGTATGGGACAACATGATTTCTGGGTCAAATCTACTTCAAATTTTGCATAAACATTATTTAACAAAAGTAAGAAATAAAGTGAAATTTTATTACGCAATAAAAAAAAAAAATTGCAGGTGCCCAGTGAAGCGGGTAGTTTAACTACTTTTATAATCGATATTATTTGGAGGCTTGCTCTGTGACATAGAAGAATACTACTTTTGATCAATTTTATTAATAGAATTATTACTTTTATTTTTAAACCTTGATTACTACCGATTTTTTGATTATAGACCATGCCTATAATGAGCAAAATTTTTATGACTTTCTGGTGAGGTAAACTCAAATTATAAATATCGCTCGTGTCAAGTTATAAAATTCATTGACATTTTATACTTAGGTAATGAGTTAACTGCGTAAATAAAACGTCTTACTGCGTAAATAAAATGACTTACACCGTAAATAAAACGTGTAATGAGCGCCAGAGTATAATCTTTAATTGACTGAAAATAGAAATTTTATGACCGAACATAAATTAATGATTCGTAAAAACACACATGAAATTCAGGTATTACATAAAAACAAATTTTTTACTTTATTATAGCCAAACATTTGTCAGCATAACGTGTTTATAATATAATATTATTGTCTTAACACTTTTATGAGACTTGGCAAAAAATTATTTTTTTTTTTGAATAAGCATTGTCATACAAATTGTTGAATAACAAATAAATAAATAAATTATATATTAATTAGTTTATAAATAAATGAATGCTTCATATTAAATTCTTTTATTTGCTTAGATATTAATTTCGGCGCCAACTGATTACACAAATAATTAGTTTATTACTTAAATTATGCAAATGTCATTTATATTATTAATAGTAAACAAATCTCTGAAATAAAATCTTTTTTTTCCTTACTTCATTTTATTTTCATGGAAGGTTTAATATTTGAACCATACTGACAATGAGAGTAAGATCGTATATTCTTGAAAGTTTATACTAAGTAATACAGTGTGTACAGTACTAAGTAATGAAGTTATAACAAAAGTTCAAAAGTTGAAAAGTTGAAAACAAGGTACAAATAATTTCAACCCTAAATCTAAAATTGTCTTAGCGCTCGCACTACCTTAATACAAAGCATCTAATAATCAGAACGGGAAATATGACTTTATTGATGAGGCTTTGCTACTCAAAAGTTTTTAAATTATCTATTTAATTAATTTTTAGTATCTGCGTTTTTGTAATAAACTACTGATATTTCTGGTAGCTAATCCCATTTGATTTTAACAAAACAACCTAATGAGTACGGAAGACGATTGAATGCTTGAAGTAAATGACATCAAAATCATTTATTTAATAAAATGATGAATGTATTGAAAATTAAAATTGATTTATAATACTAATAAAATGTTCAATTTGAAGTAATTCATTAATACTCGAATGAGAAATTTAATAATATTATTTATTATTCATATTTTAATTTTAATTAATCAAGTTTAATGTACTGTGTAGTAAAATGATGATGCGTTCACATCACTCACTGCTTTAGAGACGAATGGGTACTTACTTATACGGGCATATATGATTATTTTATTAAACTTTGATTAAAACTAATTTTATCAATTAAAAATTGAAACATAAAAACATATCAGATGGTAACCCTAGTTGAAAAGTCAACGATACTAATTCCGTCTTTCCACCATCACACAAAAACCTACTTCCACTTATACAATCGTTAGATAGAATTCTTGATCAGGTTTGTATGCAATGATCAACACACACAAAAAATTAATTGGCATAAAGTAAACTAAACGTTTTCTACTAAATTGTTGTTATATTGTGTATTTTTTGAGGTACTTATAAGACATCACACATGGAATATTCAAGCCTTCCATGCAAACATATATTTACAGTCAAAATCGGTTATAATGATAAACCGGTTATAACGATGAAAATCAGAAGTCACGCTTTATAAAAATCTATATGAATGTGTCGGGTATAGCTATAGCGACAAATATTACAACGCATGTATACATACTTAATTTTATTATACAAGATGTCTTTTTTAATAAATTTAATCATACTCATCTTATAGCGGCATCGATTTCGATCTAAGTTTTCAGGTTCAATCAAAACCTCACTCTGATTCATAACTGATAAACGTTAGATAAATGCTTTAAATTAGAAAGTTGGTCTTAAATACGCAATCATTTTTTGTTTGAAACACTTTTTTTTTTGTAAACCGAATAGTTTAGTCATTGATAGCATAAATGTTTTTTTTATGCGTTTGTTCAATTATGGAAAAAGAAATCACTTTCATGGATTTATTTTTTTCGTGGAGTGCCTAGATTTCGCAGAAACAAATTATACGAAATAACAATTTTGATACCAAATAATAACTTTGGGTAAAATTTTTCAAACTGTTTTTGCCTAAACTGTACAGTTTGTTGAAAAATGTTACTTTTTCAAGTATGGAGTACATTGAGCTTTTCATTAAACTTGAAAATCTAGCTCAAGTTTAATGTCTGCGTAAGATGTACGCCTACATACCCAACATTTTCTCTTAAAGTATTTTTATCGATAAAAGTTATTTTTCGTGTTTCTAGCATATGTCAACTTAAAAAAGACACTCATATATACATTTTTTTTTCAATTCAACAAAATAGCAATTTTAACTATTTCGAATCCTTTAAACCTTATTTTAGATCTTATCGGCTCGAATATCAGTTATAGTGACCGATTTTCATCGGATTCATCCGATAAAAGATTGGCAGGTGTACATATTCGAACCTTCTTTTTCTTTAATAATAATAAAAATATGCATATTGCTTATTGGTCCCATCAAAGTCATTACAACCGATTTTGACTGTATTATGATAACAGTTGAGATTCATAAAATAATTCTTATTGGTTGTGATTTCTTTCGATGTAATAAATATCACTTATATAGGACTAAACTCGAGTTAAGAGGTTGTTGATGAACGGAAATTGTATGTAATGTAATACATTGAAATTATTAAATTATTCAATAATTTACGATTAAATAATAATCCCTTTCTGTACAGAACGTAGTGCTCGTTATTTAATTAAAAATTGTAATAAGCATTTATGTTTTATATAATTTGATACGACAGACGATGATAACGGCTAGAGTTATATAACACAGTGATAATTTGTAGTACTCATTCCGAAGTTGGCCGTTTCATATTGAAATAAAATAAAAAAAACTTTCAAACAATTGCCTAACAGCGATTGGAACAAGTACAGCTAAATATTTGTATTTACAATAGAATGGGATTGAATTTAAGAGAAGAATTCATTGGTAAAAAATTACTGAAGTTTAATAAACAAAATCATTATTTCTATGAAAGAGATTGATTTTAGTTTAAAGTCAAGCATTTTATTGATGGAAAATAAAATTGTACGTAGTTGGAATTTATAATCGTGTAAATAAAGCGATTATACAATTAAAAAAAACATATCTTTACGTTTGCTTTAAATATAGAATTAGGTTAAAACGAAAACATGTTTTTTATGTATATGTAATAAGCACCAATAGCGCAGTTGGTTAAGCTGTAGACTTAAAACACTAAAATTAATAGTAAATTTTTTCGGATAATGTCTATTCTAAATTATTCTTCTTTAACTTCATTTCTCTTTTATGAATCTTTATGATCCATAAACCATGGATAACAAAAGTCAATAATAATGGATAAGTAATGGCAGGAATATTATGACTAGGAAAATTTGTTTCCTCAAGTTATTTCAAACACACTGTACTTACTTATTATGCATTCATCTATCAATTGCATTTTAAGTGATCTTTAACATTCAATTGAATTCAATTATTGACCATTGGGGCGATATTGTTGAAGTCATCAACCAAATTAAAGGCATTTAAAAGTATTAAGTATTTTAAATATTAATGTAGTCCTTATTTAAATAATATTTATTTGAGCCAATCAAAAAGTCTTTATTCAATGTCATTATTACTTTAGGGCCAATCTTTTTTAATCAAAGCAAGTTAACATTCAATTTGTTTCTTTAAATGATTCTTATTTATTTTCACTGTATAATTTTGAGAACGAAAAATCAAAATATAAGTGAAAAACAATTATTAATTGTATGAACCTTGATGTAATTCAGACAAATATCTTAATAGTAATTAGAATAATATTAATAAAAAAAGTTATTAAAATGAAATTAAGCACTAGCAGGTTTAAAATTTGATGAAAGTTCATAAAAAATTAAAAAGTAACTGTGGTCATACAAGTTGTTGATTTTTCGTTGTTTTTCGTAAACTTGAACCAAATTTGCTTCGTAATTATTTTCTAAACAACCATCAGCCCTTGATAAACTTAATGGTACCTTTTACAAAGAATATTCAATATTTAGTAAACAACTTAACTAACACTAAAAGACTAAAGGAAAATCCATGTAGAGATCTGGCATAATTATAAAGAATAATTTTTCGTTTTTCATCTCAGTAAGAGGTATTATATACATGTGTTGAAGCATCGATATACATTGAGATAGCGATAAGACGCTTGGAGAATGGGAGTTTCTTAGTTGAATAGATGAACTACCACAGATAAGCCACGATACAAGGCACTTTTGCAATTTCATATAACATCTATAATACCTCTTACTTAGATGCATTGCTTAACGCATGCATTCTGTCATACTCGTGATATTTATATGCCTAGATGTAATATAAATCGAACATTCTGTATAACTCACTGACTATTATGAGATCTCTAAAACCATACATCCGATTGGCTTAACATTTTGCATAGTTGCTAATTTTGCCTTGTAGACGCTCGCTAAGAGAGAAAATTTGAAAATTTAATTCCTAAGGGTGTGAAACTGAAAGTTTGTATAAAAATCGGTCATTTTAAGCAAATAACAGAGGCTTTTTTTTGTAATAGGGTTCCGCACCAAACAATTTATACCCTTGTGACAATTGAGAGCAAGGGAAGTGAAGGCTATAGAGCGGTAGTTTTTGTTTTTAAAGCTGCCCAGCGAAGCGGGTGTGTAATTGCTAGTATGAGTAAAAATAGTCACCCGTTCTTACTGCGCAGGGTTGGACACCACCAATGAATGCACTTGTTTTACCTTCAAGTGGGGACAGAGTCTACACGGTCTACAGACAATTTTGTGTGTAGAACTTAAGAATTTATTATTTACACAATTTACGGAATTTTAATTAGGTTGTACTAGACAGGAAAACCTTCTGGACAATTATCTACATAATTGTGAAAACCATTTCAAAATCCATTGCGTTTTTTAGAAGGAGCTGCGAAAAAAAGTACGCCCCACAATAAAAATAGCAACAATATTATAAGAAAAATTTGACAAATCAAGAAAAAAAAATGGCAAGTTTCGTGAATAAATATTGCGTTGCATGAATTTTATTTAATAAGGAATCTACTTGTAAAAAATTATTTATCCATAACTCAGAAATTTTACGATTCAATTGTATAACCATAATTCATGCCATTTTTATAAATATATATATTATTTATTGTTTATTTTTAAAATTCCATTGATAACAACTAATAAATTTTAATTTTTTTTTTTTCATTTATTGTTTTAGGTAAGTGATACCATTCATTTATAAATAAAAATGAATCAAGCATTTTATTTAAGATAACAACCTGAGAGATTGCTGTATTTTCAATACGTAAGTAATATTTGCTTGTAATGACTGTTAGAAGATATTATGGCGATTGTGTAGTGACTGCGTTGCCGCAATTAATGCATTATTAGTATTTTACACTGTGCTCCATTTTAATCGAACCGAACAACTATAAGAAGAGTAGGGAAAAAAGGTTTTTAAAAAAAGTATTTTTTTATATTATAAATTGGAAATATCGGTTTGAAATGCGACGACGGGTGGCTTAAAGTAAAATATATGGCATAAACTGGGTTTCAGCTGACGTTAAATAAAGATAGATGTATATTAATTAACCATAGTAATTTACAATACTGTTCAGATTAATGAATGAATTATCTAAAAAAATAGCCCTTTAGTGAGCTTGCCGTAGTGAGCAAACTAGCTAAATTCATCACGTAACAGAGTGTGATTTATGCTTTGTGTTATATCCATGGCAAGATTTATGCTTTGTGTTATATCCACACGATATGTTCACCAACTTTATATTATTTTTATTTATTACTAGCTTAATACCAGCCCGCTTCACTAGGCTTAAAAGTAATAACCACCGCTTCATATACTCCATAATCTTATCCCCCTTCCATAACACTCGAAAGGATTGTTTTACACAAATAAAATATATGCACAGTTTTCAAATATTTTAAGTGTGAAATAGTCATAATTCATTGAGTATATCAGATAAGATGGCCATGTATTTTTGACATTTACTATTTTAAATTTTTACATAACTCTGTAATTAATGGTTCAAAATTATGATCATAGTTGGAGCAGTAAAATGACAGATTAAATTTAACTTTTTAAGTTTTTTAAAAAAAATATATATTTTTATATGTTATTCTGATGTATGAGCTATATTGTTGTACAGTTTCATTCAAATCCATTCGCTAGTTTTTGCGTGAAAGCGTAACAAACAAATATCCTTACTTTTACATTTATAATATATAACAGAGATAGAGATAAGTACACGAATTTTGTATTTTTGTACTATTTACATCCCAAACCAAAACTAGTCGACTATGCATAACGTTTTTATAGGCTGCTTAACGACAAGAGTGATTTTGAGAGATTCTTTTGACTTTTTTTTCCCGATCCTGTATGTTGAATTTTATCTGTGAACTTCAAATAGTTTGGACTAGAACGCTTTTTATTTAATTTAGTTTGAACTTTGCTACACAGGTAGCCCTTTATTAAATATTGAAGGTTTTGTCTAAACAAATCGATGTCTAAATTGTTCATGAAACGACCTAAATTTTTGTCATATATTCATGAAATTTAAAAATTGAAAAATTCGTTGGATTTTCAACAACGTTTCCTTGTATTGGCCGTTCTTGGGCCTCTACTGGGTATACAGTTCTTTATATGTATTCAGTATTTATGTGAAGTCGGTATGTTTGTTATGTTTAGATTTTATTTCCATTTTTTGTTTGTTTATAAAAATCTTGTATTGCATAAATAATATACGCTGTTGTATAAAACGTTTGAATACCATAAGTTTTATACGTTATTGTATTGTGTATTGTGAATATTTATCTCTGTAACTAAACTTTATAATGGAATGTACTTTAAAAAAAGTAAAGTAACAAATGTATAAATGGAATTGTATTGAATTACACGTCACACCAATTCCAGAATTTATTATAATTGTATTGAATGTACCGTAATCATGTAAACCAATTCTATAATAATTTTTTTTAGATATAAATTATAGAAATATATTTCTATGTAAACATGCATGGAACAGAAATGCTTATTATTACACTTCCTAAAAGAAATTTACTGTTTTCATCTCGAAAATAAAAAATTGTGAGCAAACTACTCGATCAATTTCAATTTTTCATTGATTGTGGAATTCTATGTGATTGGGATAAGTGGCAGCTTTAGAGTTCACTCGAATCAAAACATGACCCTTCAGTTAATTCATCGAAATTTTTAAAATACTTAATTAATCAATACATAGTATAATAAATAATGAGGTTTGACCTCCGTTTCTCTGACATATGCCTATAACAGAGGCCACCCACATCATTATAATACATAGTATACAACAAAGTCGCTTCTCACTATTTGCCCCTATGTATGCTTAGATCTTTAAAACTACGCAACGGATTTGGGTGTCATTTTTTCAAATAGATAGGAGCTGCAAACGAATCGATGAGACCCGATTTTTATCGAGGGTTTCTTAAATTTTTAATTTATGTGTTACATAAATACTTGGGACCCTTAAACGACAAACCTAAAGTTCTCCAAAACGGTCACAATTTTCCATTTTAGCTTCTATACCAAAATAATCCTCATTCACAAAAAAAGGTTCATATCAAATTTCTTCAATAAAATACAATTTTTTAAATTGAACAGGAAGTTTCTGATCTGGTTTCTAAAGACCGTATGGCTAGCTTGTTATCACTGTTATTGCTTTAAATCGGTATTATGTTAGACATATGTGCGAAATTCTATAGAATGTAATCGTTGATATCAATAAGAAAAACTTGAAAACACTTTTAGATCAAAGAGTAGCGCCATTTATAATCATTTACAATGTATAATTGTTATTCAGCTAGAAGTCAGTTATATGTCGCGTGGCAAATCCGATTATATAAGGTCAGAACAAATTAATTACACAATTCGCCGAGCGTTGAGTAACTTTTTATTAAATTATTTGAAGGTTATTTATTTAAATTAAGTATAGAAAAACTGGGTCTGCAGAGTCTAATAATTTGGAGATATAATAAGACTAATTGCACTATCTCATAATTGCCCGGAATTTTGAGATGACCACCCTAATTGGAACTTTCTAATAAATCACAATATAAAATATTGATTTCTTTTAAAGTTATAATAAAATTTGTATCAAACGAATTTCATAGTTTATAATAATAAAAAAAGAAAACAAATAACAAATCAAAAATAATATTTCAAGTACATATAATATTTTAATTGAAGTAAAACGTCATTTAGATTTAATGCTCCAATTGAATGAACATTTAAAATTTATTGTGAATTTCCGGTTACATCTGAAATAATATTTCATATATAAAAATAATTATTCAGTCAATTATATTTTTTATTCAATCATAGAATCAATCTAGTTTGTTTTTGTTTGTTTGCTTGTGAATGCATGATTTTTTCGTTCAAAGTAATTTTTTCCATTGATAAATATTTTCTTTTTAAAAAAAATAAATCAATGTTTGATCAAATTTAATGAGTTTGTTATTAAAATACAGAGATCGAAATATAATGAAGGCTAAACAAACTTTTTATTATCCGGGTAATACATATATTAAGTCTAGAGCCTATCGTAGTTTAAAGTGTCAATCATCAGATATTCTCATTCTTTCGAGTGTAGGACAATTTGAATTTTGCACTTTTAATTTAATTATCTACTTTTTTAAATATTAATACCGCCCTCAATGAAATATTATCCAGTTTTATGCTTATCGCGCGAATAACAATGTGTTAACCCCCCTCAAAGAGAAACCCCCACACGAACTGCCGTTCTAAAACTACTGTTAAATACTCCTGGTCCTATTTTTGTATTATTCTATAACTAAGTGTAAAAAACAACAAAAATTTGTCATTTAAAATATGAATTAAGTTCATACAAGCACGAGTAATGATCCTAAAAATTGCTGCGTTATTTCTTTATGTGTAGAGGTAGCTTTTCAATTCAATACGCATTTTTCAGATCTATTTCAAGTAGCATTCTAGCCTTTTGACATCTTGCATTGAAATAAAGAAATTTAAAGGACGGAATTATTCTTTGTCAATTTAAAGTTTGAATAAAACCTAAATTTCAATAAAAGTTACCTTAAAAATGAGCTTAAATGGTTTTAAATGCTCCAGATACCTAGCTTTAGTTTTATTTTTACTCAAGCGGACTTTTTTTTACTCAAGTACTCTTTTACACTTGTTTCATTGGTCCGCATTAAATTTATTTTGCATCTTAAATAGCCATTTTCCGTATTATAAATAAAGTTGTACGACCTCAATAAACAAAGTTAATTGTCGAATAAAGAAAGAACTAAAAATCTCGTATTCATGACTAAAACAGTGTGAGTGCATCTTGTGTGAATGGCCTGTTACTCACTTACCCAAGAAAAGCATTCACGTCCCTAAGAGCGCTCTCGTGTGCGATTAAAAAGTCATTTTGCAAAACTATGGAAATCCTCTAAAAAGGTATGTTTTACGGGGTTGAAGTTCTTTAAGTTTTAAAGATGCAAATAAATGGTTTAATTGATTCCTCGAAAACGGAAAACTAAACTTGGGAGATCAAAAGACGAATGTTCTTTTTCCACTCGATGTAAGTAAGAAAGGTCATATAAAGACACTAGATAGCTCTATTCTTTACTACTTTCATCGATCTGAAAAGTATAAACAATAAAACATCTTAAGATAAATTTAGCCAACTTGAATATTTTGCAAACTCTTTTTACATTGACATTCATCACTTATTACAATTTACTGAGTATAAAATTTTATTATAATCGATTTTATAAATTTAAAATGGTTGCAAAGAGAAATTGAAATCCCACAGCACGATTAATTGACTATTTTATTGAAGTAGTTTAAAATTTCAATTTTATTAAAAATAACAATTTTCTCAATATGTAAATTTTATCCATAGCAATTGTAATTATATTCTAAATATATTACATTGCCTGAAGACAGTTTCTCCGCTTCGTTAATCTTTTGTTTGTAATTTTATTTACAGAACACCCTTCTTGAATCAATACTAATTTGTTTTTTAGTGTTTTATGTAATCTTCTTCAATTAATCTTTATTTGTTTAGTACTAAATGAGAACATTTATTATTTTCATTTAGCCTGATGCAAATATATCTATAGGATTATCATATCTATAGGATTTTGTTTAATTAAAAAGAAATGTGCCATTTTGTTCACTGTGTTTAGTTCTTATGCTTGTGTATTTATGCTTATTTCTTGAAAATGTTTACTTTATACTTTATTGAAATTATTAAAATGGAACAAACTTGTCTGGATAGTCTTGGTGTCATGCTAGATCTCTGCAATTTTTAAGAATTTTAATTATCTGTTCTTAAAATTAATTTTTTTATATTTTGAATTAATTAATAAATCAAGAATTTACTTTTTATATTCTGCATTCCAACCATAATAGTCAAAAGTTTGTAACGGTTAGAAATATTGATGATCCAAACAAAATTTTGGATTCTTAAAATAATCCAATTATTATATTTTTACCCGTTTTCGGCCCGTTGTTTCAAAGCATGCAGACTCAATGCTTTGAACGAAAAAAAAAAATTATTAAAATCATTAAAACTCAGTATGTACATGCTATCAAACAATTAACTCAGTTGTTATTTCACTCAATTGGTAAATTTTGGGGAGAATCTAGGGGAAATTCAGTCTCATGTATTTTATAAAAATAACTTAAATTACTTGTTTGAAGAAAAAATAAATTAGAAAAGTCATGTGTTGTCTTTTTTATTTATTTTAACGGTTATTTCAGAATAAGTGACCAAATCTTTGGGATATGCTTTCCCACTTGTTTATTTGTAGCATTAAAAACTTTTAATTGAGGTATCATTGTCAGCTGTGCCAGACGAGATTTGTGGAAGCACTGAGCTGAGCAAATATATTTACCTATTTAATTTTAAAACGTATCATTTCTCTGCTCTTTTATAACTAATTTCAATATTATACTAATTTTGAAAACGCAAAGAAAAAAGACTAGGGACTGAATCTATAAAAAGAAACTACAAAAGTTGCTCAATTTACCTTCGTGTACATTTAATATACAACATGATATGTCAAACTTCGAATAAAGCTTTGAATTTTATATCATTCATAACTCTAATGTTTGACTATTATTAATAAATAATAATAATAATGGGGTTTTACCTCCGTTACCCAGAAATAAACGTCTCTAACAGAAGCCACCCACATCATTATTTTAATCTTTATTTATTTAAACTACATCTGAATACATACAATATTTATTATGTGAGTGGAATCGGTTACTTCGTTCTCATCCAAGCGGCGTGTGATCAGTTTACCGTCTCAATAATTATAATTGATCAGACTGCTGCTGCCTGGATTCGAGACCGCAACCTCCTGTCTAATTGTAAGTAGTCAAAATGTTTGACTATTATTACAATTCATTATTAAGAATGTGAGATTTTTTTAGGATCGTTAAATTTTTAAAAGCATACAAAACACTTGTAAACCAAACAATCTATAATGAAACTTCGATCCGAGGTACAAAATTAAACAGGTATAGTTTTTTCATACACGATGCCGGTCTCGTAATTAAAATCTCAAATATCTCAATAAATATTTTGTAAAAGATGTTAAAAAAAACATTTTCGTTTAGTTCTTCCGAAGCACCTGGTAAAGTTTGGTATATCATGTTCCATTCATCCTGTCTACTAACACAAACTTTTAATAATATAAAATGCAATTATCTGTGGGCGATCAAGTTTCATTTCAATATAAAATATAATATTATCACATCTTACTACATACGAACGATATACATTTATTTATATGATATATGTTTCAGATAAAATATTATATTTTTATTATTAGCAAACATACATGGTGGGGCATATACTCCGGAGGATTAAGTCTTTTACTTTGTAAATCATGATCCATTTTCTTGCTCTATTGTTTCCAAAACGTCTAGTTTCTAAAAATGTTTACACTTAAAATAGCATTTTTTGAGTAATAAATATAATACGAACATCTGGTTCATTTTGTGACTAAACAACAAGTTTCTAAGGTTTCGATTCTAGAAATTCCGATAATCTGTCAGCACTCGTTTATGATTTTAGATGAATCAAAATCACTCAGAAAGATCCTGTTCGAAAAGCTTTTATTTTTTTAGGCAGCGGTTCTGGAGATATCTTCAAAAATATCCATCTAATCGTCAAATAAGTAGGATTTTTATATTTTTCAATTATTTACTCCAATAATCCACACGATTCAAGAAATCTGATTGATTTTGGGAGAGAACGACAAATTTTAAACGTAGATATTGACTGAAGAAATGGCTCCGAGATATTGCCTCTCTTATAAGTTTTAGTTTATATCTCATAAATTATTCATTCAATCGTCAAATCCCATTTTTGAATTTTCTTGGGTCAAAATGACCCTAAAAATTTTACTCAAATGGTGAACAAAACAAAAAGTTCCCCGATATTTTGCAAGTTTCTTAAAGAATTAATCGAAACTTTGGAATAATTGGAGTTTTTTAAATTTTTTAATTAATTATGATATAAATAATTAATATTTCATAATTTGTAAATTGCAATTATTAACGTGTGTATTAAGAACTATTATAAATAAAATAAAAGCAACAACACACTGTTTTCAGGCGGTCACCCATCCTAGAACTTTTCCAAAAGAGCTACGTAAGTCTTAGCCCTTGGACTAAGATAGCAGCGCATAGCTAAGCATCCATTTAATTATAAGTTCTATATATAATTTTGTAGTCAACATCAACAACGTTTATAATTTTTGTTGTTGAACAATAAATCATCATGTTTTTATCATCATATTTATGTTATGTAATCATGTATTATAATATAATATAGCACTTATTTCATTCATTCGTATTAACTATGTTCTTTTTGTACCCTAATGTAAACACTATTTATATTGAGTGTAAGTAGAAAAGGATAGTCTCATAACACTGTAATATCACTATCCATTTCCACTTACACTCAATGTACTACACCGAGACAAAAAGAACAAAATGATTGTATTATACCTAGATAATACCAATGTGGCAAGACATATAAAACAAAAATTACGAGTATCAAAACTTCATCATTAAAGTCATATTTCCCCCTCATTTTATATTTCTTATTGAAAGATGCTTCTTATTGAAATGAGATGTCTCATTTCTTTCCAGTTTTTTAAAACATGCAATTTTCATAACCATAATGGAATTTTCTACTGATCTGATTTTCTTGTAGGATTAAGCTCAAGGGTGTCCTATGAATTTGGGTTTCTACTCGATAATTCTCTAGAAATTTATGTTTAGCCGAGACGCATAGACAATAAAAATTTAAAAGGCACGCATAGACAATAGATTATATCCAAACTCAAGTTATAGTTCAATCGAAGTTTCTGAGATCTCAAACCAAGATAATGAAGAGGTTCTCAAACCCGACAATGCGAATTATTTGAACTTTGAACTAAAAAGGCCATTCATGACACTGAACACACATAACTAGAAATTTAATAAAGAAATAGTTTCATTGACTTGAGTTTAATGGGCAACGGAACCCTTACTTTTGAAAAAGCTGTACAAAGCTGTTTTCTCGTTATCGGGAAACATTGTAACTAAAATAAGAAATCTATCAGATGATGCTTTTTAATGCTATTACATTTCTAAAATCCTATTATATATAAGGATCGATCGATCTTTCTTGAGACGCGAAAAAAATATAATATTTCGACGTTAAAAAGGTGAAGAGCTTAAAAGGGAATCTGGAAAGATAGTACTAATTTGGAGAGGCTGTACTGAAGTTGAAAACAATAAAAACGTCGAAAAAAGTGTTTTCCATTGGAAATTCCTTCAAAATTATTGAAAACCTCCAATTATGATTTCAGCAAAATGTACCAGATGCCATT
Organism: Chrysoperla carnea; assembly: GCF_905475395.1. Classification (NCBI taxonomy): domain Eukaryota; kingdom Metazoa; phylum Arthropoda; class Insecta; order Neuroptera; family Chrysopidae; genus Chrysoperla; species Chrysoperla carnea. Next base: position 36,139,428 of record NC_058341.1, read on the forward strand.
GTTAGACATCTTCCAAACCCCTTAAATCGTTTTCTGAGGTTTATGTAACGGATTTATAATACGCCTCACTCCTCCTCGTTAACCTTTGATACTGTGCATAAGTCTATATTTTCGGAAAAAATATGAATAACAATTATTTCAGCTTACAGATTTATATTATTAATTAAATATTATATTATTGTTGCACAGGATACCTCTTTTTATTATTTTTATTTGTTCAATTCATTATAAGAAACAACCCACGCTTATATATGCATACCCGCTGAAAATTCTTTGATAAATCAACAATTTAAAGAGAGGATTAAGTATTAAACTGAAAGCCAGTTGCATCAAATAGGTATTGTAATATATTAAGATATATGCTCCCGAAGACGACGATTGTAATTATGCCTGTGGAAATTTTAATCTACCCACTAAAATGTGTATTTTCAGAAAATTGAAACGAAGGCCATTTTCCTTTGAAATTCTTTGCCTCTGGTAAAAATTATAAATGTCGAACCTCTTCTTGTATAAATGACAAATTATCGAATCTAATGATGTTAATGATTGAACTTAATGGTTAATAATAAGTGTTAATGTGAATATAGAAACAAATTGGCGAGGAATCAATTATATAAATTCAAATAAAAACAAAATTCATTTGATTTTAATTATCCGAATGATCATTAAAGTTAATTATTGTTAAAAAGTTATGCAATAATAATGATCTGAAAAATAAGAATTATTGAAAATAAACCGGATTTGATATAAATAAGGCCATTTATGTAATTAGTACACAATTATTTTTTATAATTCTTTAATTTGTCTGTATTTTCTAAAGAACAAAAAAAGTGATTATAAATTAATAATGCCAGTCTTTGTATAGTATTACCCTATTTAGGGATATAAAAGGGTATAGTATTGTACCTTGAATTATCCTTCAATATCTTGAAAGATATTCTTATTCACGGAACTTTCTTTCGTAATCATTGTCCTTGTGCTCTTGTTTTCGAATCAATTCAAATCACAAATAAAAGTTCAAAATTGAAATTTTTTTACTATTTATTTATCTACATATTGTAAGCTTTAAACAATGTAGAATGCTTAGGAGGTAAAAAATTGAACAATGATGAAAATTTTAAGTGAGTTTGTTTGTTTGCTACGCTTTCACGGAAAAACTAATCAATGGATTTTATAGAAACCTTACAATGATATAGCTCCTCATACATTAGAATAATACATGAGCTATAATTTATAAAGAATTAAAAAAAAAATTTCTTTGACATTTCACTGCGTCATTTATGAACTTTATTATAAAGCATAAATTAAAAATTTCTGTAAAAAGGGTGAACGAGATACAATTTATAGCCATCTGTCCTGTGAAAGATTTCTGATAAACTCCATGCCTTTTGACTATTTACATTTTCTTTTAATTGAAAACTGTACTTTTACCAGTGTGAAACAATCTCTAACTTTATTTCGAGTGTTATGGAAGGAAAATATGTGAAGGAGGAAAGGGTATAATGCTAATACGACCTAATACAGAATCCTAATACGTCTCTGAATCAATGAAATAAATATTTGCTGAATCAATGAAATAACTTACAAGCTAACTATTATCGAAGTTTGATACTAAAACTTTCTTGCAATTGCGATTTCATGCAATTATCTTAAGGACTACACCTCAGAAAATTCTAAAATGGAGATAATTTGGCGATCGGAAGAACAAATTTTTGTATATTACTAAAAAGAGCCCTATGGATCCGTTTCTTCGTTAAAATCTTAAGCTATATCTCGGGAAGTTAACATTTAACATTCAAATAATAGCGATTTTTGTATTTTTTAAATCATAATTATATTATAAAAAGAGTATTATCAATATTAGAGACAGAAAATTTCGATTTTTTTGCAAGTTTCTTAAAGGGATTGAAAGAAATCAAAAACAAATTATGTTTCGAAATGTGGGAAAACTTTATTTCGAGGGTAATTTCAACCAATTTTAAAATTGAGTTCAAATAATGATTGAAAGAATTGTTTTTATGATATAACCTAAAACCGTTTCAAGGCCCAATTCTTCGTAGTATTTAAAGCTACTTCTCGGAAAATACAAATTTAGCCGTCAAGTAATGCGATTTTTTTTATTTTTTGGATCGAAGTTATCGCATACATATTAAGTATTATCGAGGCTAGAAATGTTATTTTCTTTTTCCTTTAAATTTTTAGTTGTGTTATCGATATGGATGATCTAAGATACATTAGTGCTTGATCTAAGGAACATTATGTTCTTTTATTGCACTAAAGGACGTATTAATGTGAATTATGATCAAAGGAACAACACTCACCCATCAATACAATCATTACTTAAAAATTACAAAATTGTTAGGGTTTTAACCTCATAAAAAAAAATTTAATTTTAAAGCTATATTTGAATCATTTACATTGCTAATAAAATAATAAGAGTACTGTTAATTATCTGTATTTATCAGTATTTTTTTAAAATAATATTTATAATAAATTAACTTTTCAAATAAAATCAATACAATAACTTGTACTGTATGTAAAGTATTGTGTTTATAATTTGAAAAATAATCTATTTCAAAATTTCAAATTAAATCGTTTAAAATATATATATTTAAATATACAGTATGTTTATATTGTAACGTTCTACCCCTCACAGGTTCAATGCAAAAAAACAGCACTAGCTGAATTCTTTCAAAACTTTGCTATAATGTAATGTTTCTATTTCTCGCTGAATACAGAACTTATATGACGTGTAAAAAACCGCGTTCCCCTGCCTTACATAACCTTTTTTTTGTTTTCTCCCACTTAAATGACTTTGAATGCAAATACCTGTATCCTTCTAACATATCTAGAATTGAGTTTCAATTTATAATAGATAAAAATTAAATGCTAATTATAAAATGTAATATCGTGTTAAATCTAAAAAAAGTGCGAGACTTAAAAAATTTAGCAATTTCAAGTTTAAAATTGACACATTATATAAACAAAATAATATCATTAAAATAAATGATAAGAATTGTTTTGAATCATATGGATTAAAAATATTTCTGAATACTATTGATCTTTGTAATTAATATAGTAAGTAGTATTTTATTGATGACCTGATCAGCTTTCTGAACCAGAAAGCTGCGAAGTTTTACTGACCTAACTATATTTTGATAACAACATTCTTATTTTATTTTTAATTAAATATTATATTTTCATAATGTTTATTATTTAATCATTATTACAATTGTTTGTGAGTTCCAAAGGATGTTTCGGCGCCAGTATAAATTTTATTTTTCCATTGTTTTCTCAGAAATTAGTTCTAATTAAAAGTTATCTGGTAATACACATAATTTTACTGTTTTAAATTTTTTTAAATGTTCAAGTGTTAGAGGATTTGCAATATGATTTTATACAATTTAGGGTGGCTTAAAAGTAAAAAAACTATTTTAACTAACTATGCCTGAGTGACCTCTCTGTAAGTGTACTATTATGCTTAGACGAGTGAGGTATCCCAAGATTTGTAGCATTTTCAACAACAATAGCATTTCTTCACATTCTTTCGTACTGCTACGACCCAAGTATTTTCAACGATGGCTGCTTGTCCCGTCTACTCAAAATCATCATTTAGCAACGTGAAAAATATATAAAATTTATGAAATAAAATTGTTAAAATTTTAATTTTAATATTAAAATTTATTTCTAAGCAAAGTTTCATTTATTATGGTAAACTGGAAAAAAAATGACTTGAAATTGAAAGTTGAATTTTTCTGGCGTCGAAGTTTTACTTTTATGCCTTTTACGATAACTTTTGTGCCTCCTGGTAATATAATTTTATCTGCAAAATACATGGATTTCAATAAAATTGTAAAACTGTATTATTTTTTGCTATAACAAAAATAAAACAAAAAACATTGAAATGTATAAGTTTTTTGTTTGTACAAAGTGTTAGTTTTACAAAAGAAACAGAATCAAAATGAAACTAAGCGAGCAAAGCATTGCTTCGCACACATGCATTATTAAGGTGGCTACACACGTAATTGAAAATGTGATAAGAACGTGTTAAGATTTTGTATAAGTTGATCAACCATATTTTACAAGCACAGAAAATATCACGTCAACACTGCAAGTTACTGGCAAGCAGTTTTCGCTTAGGTTCCGAAAGTTTCAAAAACGAGGAATATGCGTTCGCAGATTTTTCCTTTTCCAGAGAAAAACACTTAATAAGAAAAAACGTGATATATGGTGTAATGAATTAAGTTAAAAGATAATCGTCATATTAATTTACTGGACCTTTTGTTACTCGTAACACCTTTTGTTTAAAAGAAGAATACACCCATGAGTTTAAAACTTATAATATCCAACAAACAAGCCAAAGTTTATACAAGCCAGCGCGTCTTCGATCACACGTTCAGTTTTTTCATGTAGAATAAAAGCTTTTCAAAGATTGCATAATGAAATCCATCCATCAACCCTAAAGTTTGCCTGTTGTTTGCACACTGGTCAGTTTTGCAGAGGTGGATTATCCATAAGGCAAAGTAGGCAAGTGCCTACAGCCGCTAGGTTACAAAGAGGCGTGCGTAATAATTTAAAAAAAAATTATATTAATTGTGTAAGTATGCAAAAAATGACAGTCCGTTGATATTGTACAGTTTTTCAAATGTATGCCAGCCTAACTCATATACTTTCTGAAGAAAGGGTAAATCTTAATAAAAACGAACAGCAAGCCTTACAATTTTCAATAGTCAAAGAATAGGACACAAAGAGGATAGTTAAGAAAAAGCTGACATCGGATAAATCTAAATCGATGACAACGGGCACCAAATTTTTGAATTTGCTTCTGTAGTTATGTGTGTAGCCACCTTTATATAATGTTATGGTATACCTACAGCATAAGGTATGCATTTATTTTTTATATTATTATATTATATTTGAAGCGGTATTATATATTTTATTTTGTTGATCAAACAATAGTGGCAGCCAGCAGAATGTAGACTGGTCAAGTGACATCTACACAATAGCAAGCACTCTAAAAGGCTCCATGCTTGATTACCATACAATCCATGGCGAGACCATGATATGGCTTGCTAGTGTATACCTAGTACCTACCATACAAATACAATATATAAGATACTCAATTGCACTTTTGTTATATGTAATCGTGCCTCAGTGGCTTCTACACTTATTTCACATTTTTTTGTGTTTTTGTTGCTTGCAATTGTGTATATTGCAAAAAAAGAATCAAGCGAGAGTCGGATTCGACCTATCAAGGTTTCGTTTTGAAACTCAATCGATCTTAGAACAAGTTAAACTTTAACTTAATATATTATTTGTTTTTTACCATCTAATTACAGTCGTCTTCTTTTTCTTTTTTACCCATCCATTAAAATTCTTACTAATCTTAAAATCCATTAGCAACAAAATTTTATCTTGAGGAACTTAAGACCATCTGGATATATGCAGTTTTTGAAATATTTTAAGCTATGCAGAGATGGAAAGTTAAAATTTCTTCATGGTTAACTCATTCAACGAAACAAAGCTTTAAGATCAAAGAGCAAAAAATGAAAATTGACATTCTTATCGAAACGAAAATTCGACAAAAAGTTCACTCAGTGTGGACATTTAATGATGACTTTTCTTGTTTTATTTTCCAATGTTTCTTCGTAGCAACTCTAAAATATGTTTAATTACATAATTAAAGACGTCAAGCTTAAGACATTGTCACATTTACATAGATAGAACATATTTGGATATGATTTTATCCAAGCATTACAGATTTTGTCCCACTAAATTTAAATCTATTCTTGAGATTGCTTCATCATGGTTTATAAAAATGGATAAAGCATGCTTTGGTGATGTTTGCGAGACTCAGTAATCCGTACGGAATTCTAAAAATAGTTTAATATAAGCCGATTTTTTATTACCTATTCGATAATAATAATAACAGTCCTATATCCAATAAATTATTAAAATTTCTGTGGTCACGCTCCTCTAAGATTCTGTTGTGAGTTGACGTCATGAATATTCTTATGGGTAGTGAATACAATTTATTTTTATGGGGCAGTCAGTTCATTATAAGCAAAAACTTTTTCCAATTATATTTGTAATTTTATTTAAAAATAATAAAAAACATATGACAAAGGGTGCGGCTTTACGAATTACTTAAAATTAAAAATTATTTCACTATTTTTATAGTAAATTTCTATAACTGGATACTCAAACTTTCGTTTAAAATAATTAAATCGATGATATTTTGAACCAATCATTTGTATCACTGCAGATATAAATACCTGTAAGAATAAAACGTTACTGTGTCAGTATATGTTTTAAAGCTGTCAGACTAGATTCATCAGTTTAGCTAGCAAAGAAAGGCGTATCTAGTTTAATATTTTTTTATACAGTTTAATAATAGCATTGAACATTGCGTATCAGTTAAACGAAATTTATACAGTATGTGGTAGAGCGCAATGTACAAAATTTTAAATTGTTTCAAAATAAAAAATATTTTTATATTGTTGATCAGTTTTAAGCAAAAAATTACTTTTGTCATTTTTTCTCTAGACGCTTAGTTTTCGAAATAAAAATTCTTGAAAAACTAAAAGTGCAATAAATAATTTGAGATTTTAAGAAAAATGTGTTATTTTTCCAATCTTTGAGGAAATTCGCTTTACTACCACAGCTCTTGCGCTACGAATTTTTTTTTTAATTAAAATATTTTTTGTGTGTTATTTATGGGTCCAATAAAATGGATTACCATTTTGTTCAACATGCCTATTCGTAAATCATCAGTCTAGTGCACGATCAAAATTTGGCCTGATATGGTCTTTGCTTATTAATATGTGTCAGCAAAATTTCGTGTGATTAAGAATGTATGACAGAATAATTTACAACATGTCATCTACTTGATAATAATTTATATGTGAAAACAAAATAAATCGTTAAGTAATAAATTTATAATTGACATCCCTATACACTTGCACCGTACATTTATTTGAAAACTTAAACTTCTGATTTTCAATTATTATAAATATGCGTAAAATTATATTTGCTTTAATTTTTATTTCAAGTTATAATAAGTTTATAACTATGCACAATAAGGATTGTCATAAATTATAATAACCATGATTTCACTTTGACACTTATTAAATTGATTTTATTTTTATAATTTAATAATAAATGTTATTAATATTTTTTAAAAAAGTTCAATATACTTGCGAAACTATTTATATTGTTATTTTGCACAAACAAATTTTATATTTGCTTTAACCAATCAAAATACAAATGAATTTGAAAAAAGTTTTATTGAATAAAAAATCATGAATTTATGCATTGAAATTTATGCTCTTAGTCTGTTTCAGTCATAAATTTACGAATTTATTCTTAAAAATGTGATGAAATTAATGAAAATGAAATCAGGGTGTAATTCCTGTTTGTTTTATATTCACATTTCATTTTTGTTCCTATGGATGATTAATCTTGCACCCTTGCACCCGTGGCTCTTGGCACCCTGTATCACATTTTATCGTTACACTGTATCACCAACTATTAAAGACTTCACTTTTTATATTCTACGTATAACGTTACTTTCAAGGAATTACAAAAGAAAAGTTACTCCAAAATAACAGCTAAAAGAACAAATTAAAAAGTAAAAAACAAGTTTCATTAGCTGAAATGTATATACAAAGAGAAAGGTCACTCGTTGACTAAACAGGCAAATTAAGATTTTCATTGTAGCCGGAGGACCTTCTTGTGGAACACTTTTTAATCTAAGTTTAGTCAATAAATGAGTGACCTTTCGCTTTGTATATACAGATTAAGTAATTTGACTAGGTGTCTTTGATTAACTGTTTGACTAGTTTGCTGGCTTGAAATACTGGCCTCGTGTGCTCAAAATATAAAACGGGAGAGGAACAAAAATATATTACATCAAACCTTAATCCAAAGTTTGAGAATACTTCTTAATATTTTTTGAGCTATGTCAGATCGTATAACTTGATCGAGTCAAAAGGGTTTAGTCAGGCTCAAAATAAATATTTCTGTTAAAAATTACGAATTTTTTTTGCAATTTTCATATAATTTGTGCAAGCAGCGAAAAAAAGAAATATGATTATGTTATATTTATAATATTTTCTTTTCCGAATGTCATTGTACTCTCAAACAGTTTCAAATCAAAAACTTGGATTAGTATTACAATAATATGTGTGGCTATTGTGTATGCAATGTTTATTAACTGGATGTAATATGTTTGTATCTTTCATAAGTAAAACTGGTAACAATGTTTGGTACAACAAAAAGTGGTTAAACACCAATTGTTATTAAGTGAACAATCGTATGACTGCTTCTTGTATTTAAGAAAACATTATTTACATATAAATTTGGTATTTAAAAGTTATTTCAAATAATTGCTTCCCGTCAAATTGTTTCTCACATACTATTATCATGTAAATATAAGGAAAAAAAAACTTGAAATTTAAAAATTTGATCATAAAAAAAATCGAGAGGTGTCGTGGAACACTCGGTAGGAACTATATTATTTTCGTACCTTGGTACACTATAAATGTAGTTCTTACTTTTTTTATTTACAAGATATTTCTCTGAAAATTTAAGGTATTAATTTTAGAAGTCAAGTACTTGTTTGATTCTTTAAAGAATTGAATTTTATAGCTATTTTTAGTTTTATTGTATGAAATAATTGTAGTATTAGTTTAAAAAAGACATACTTCTGATTTAGTAGGCAACCCAATATATGAGTACATTACGTTTGGTTTGATTAGGATATTTATTATGGCATAGCATAAGAATTGAATTGTACTTACTTTAAATTATCTCTGTTTTCTTTAACTTCTGATAACTTTCACAACTCAAATTTTTTAAATGATAAAATACAAAATTTTGACAACAAATCCAAATTGACAGTTATGAAAATAATTTTGCATTTTCTCAAACTTAACTTTGCACGCTGATTGTACAAGCTACTATTTCGAATAATTGCTTGAGTATTTGATTATGCAAAATATTTATAAGGTTGGTGTTACAAGAATTAACTAACTATTCGATTAACTTAACTGTTCTTAATTACTGCAACCATTATAAGAATATAAATCACTTTCAAAAGCTGTAGTAAGTAATAAATATGTAACTAAAAAGCGTAAGCATTTAAGCAAGCAACAAACAACAGCAGGATAGATTAATCTTCATTTAAATAATTAATGTACATTGATCAGGTTCTTTTTTGTATAATGTTTCGCCGTATGCTATTTATTTCAAAAATTTATGTATGAAATTTAAAAACGTATAAACATTCAATAAATTACTTCTGATATTAAAATGTATTTTTAAAAAGAAGCGATATTTATTATTTTATATAAAAAAAATAAAATTAAAATGAAACGAAGGCGATCACTAAATGTGTTCATTAAATGCATATTAAGTGACAATTAAGTGGTAACATATAAATCTACAATATAATCTCTGAAAAAGTCAACTACTACCCAACATTCGCGGCCCCATAATATTATTAATATACGTACGAATGTTGATACAGATAATAATTATAGAGTGTTACAGAATTTATTGATCAATAATTCCTGTCACCGGTCCATAAATTTAAAGGCTTATTCTGTAGAGCAGTTTCGAGCCGGGCGAGGTTTAATTAATTAATTTAACGGCTAAGGAGCACATGGGCACATTTCTCATAAACCGTACAGAGAATCGACATGATTTTTTCACAAAATACGCATACAAATAACATTTTAAATTTTTGTTATCATTTTGATTTTAACTCTTTAAGATATTTCGATATCGTAAATTAAAAATGATGCCAAAGATTTGAAATATTTATCAATTAATCATCCTTTTATATGAAACATTATTTAATTAACCATCAAAGTCAGTGCTTTTACCAAAAAGATTTTCATTTTTTATACACAGTTCTTAATTTTGGAATGATTTTAAAGCTTAAAACTTGGAGAATTGATAAAAAATTTTTATGTTAATGGTAAAACATTTTTAAAAACCCTCATTTATTACGACTTCATCATATACCACCACGTAAAAAGGCCTGTCTTTTATAATAAGCGGAGATAAAATTCCTTATTAGTAGTGCTTTAGTCTTGTCCAAGCACAAGAGTCAAAACTAGATTTTACTTCCTTTTTTAACAAATGGTACAAAATTCTCGAGCATTAGCATCGCTAAACATCCAGAAATACTATTTACAAATTGTCCCGAAAAATTCCAACGTAAACACTTGTGGTATTTATTGCACGATATTTTTGATCAAAATACAATCGGAAATATAATGTCTCTTCTGAGGGTGCCTACACGCAATAAAAACAAGCATCTTTATCGTCTATTTCCAATGGTTTGTTCTTTTTAATAAGTGTGTAAATTATTTCCGAGTACGGAAGCATTTCCGCATGCAATTCTAAAATTTAGATTAAAATTCATTGACTGATACACTTTGTATATGAATGAGAAGTAGTTAAAAACAGTGTGGTGGTTGAATGAATGTACAAAATACAAACAAAGTGTGCACCTTTAGGCTATAATATTATGTGCGTGTTTCTGTTGCTTCTTTTGCTGTTCTTGTGATGTTGATAATTTTTATTATGATTAACATATTACTTAGGTAGGTAAAGGTATATCAACTAACTTAACAAACAGTTTATTGGACGGTTAACCTTGTTTTTACCGCCTACCCGAACAACTTTACTTCTTTACACTCAAAACTACTGTTTTTAGTAATACATTCTATTATTTATTTCATTTAATAAAAATATAAATATAGAATAATCATCTACTTGTGCAAACTTTCAATTTGACATTTGTAGTGATCGTTTCAAAGACACTAAATTTTATTTAATTTTTATACCCTGTATACATGAAATATATATCAAGGTATATTAAATTTAGTCCCAAGTTTGTAACGCTTAGAAATATTGATGATGCGAACAAAGTTTTGGAATAGGTGTTCATGAAATAACCCAATTAGTCCATTTCCGTTTGTCCGTCCGACCCTCTTGTCTGTTTTTCTGTAAATAAACACGGTAATTCAAAAACGAAAAGAGATATCGAGCTGAAATTTTTATGGCATGCACAAGACGTAAAAAAGGAGATCATAAATCAGCAACGAAGGATAAGGTCTTGGGTCGGTAGGACTCTCCTCCCGTCTTAAGTTTAAAATAGTGAAAATAGTGAATAGTCACTACAAAATAGTGATTTTTTATACTTTTCACTATTTCGTTTGAAAGTTGTAAACTGCAACAGATAGAACAAAAGTTTAAATGTAAAACAATTTTTTATTTTATTAAATTCCAGTTTTTTTTCATTTGTTGTTGTGTTAGAAACTATTATACCTGCTAGGGGATCGAATTCGTTGTCTTACCAAAATAAAATACAGATAAAATTTCTTGCATGTGGGGACTAATTAAACTTAATTCTTCCATATCACACTCATTCAAGTGTTATTTGACATCATTTTCCCTGAGTAATTCCAACCTCTCACTTCAAATGGTTAATATTATGTGGACTGTGGACTATCCAGAAAAACTTCCAAACATCGACTAATTGAAGTGTTATCTAATCTCACGTAGTGTAAAATATATCCGAGTTCTATTAAATATAGACTGCGTTAAATAAGATTTTCAGTTTAAACTCACAATGACAAGATTTATTTGTATAGACCTTCTCAAAACTAGGAAAAAACTCTGTCAGCTATTTTCCCTGCCTTTTAAATGATAAATAAAAATAGATGAAGTTATTGGATTTTCAATCAAAGTGGTTTATTTTTAAGCTACCTTTTATTATATACTTTTTAAATATATTTTATTTATGTTATTTGTCTAAAATGAATTCTAATAATCCACATGACGACATGATTAAAATGTCTGCGCCTCTTAGAACCATAAAAGGGTGAGACAACCTTAAAATAATATTTTACGATCCCAAATAAATTGAAGCCATACATTATTAAATTGAAATACTATATTCACCAGGAAATAAAGAATTATAGTTATGGACATATTGGAAACAACTATTTATTTAATTTTTTTATATTTCGTACAATCGCCGGAGATACTTATAAAATGCCATAATAAACAAGTTCGCAAAACCTTCACTTGGTCTTGCTCATCCTTAAACAAAACAGGATAAAAAATGGGATAAAATTTAGAAAAGTTAAATTTAAAAAGAAAAAATTTTTGGTGTCTGACTTCTCTGATGTGGTAACTTTGGATAACGGCATTAAATTCCAATGGGGTACGAATATCGAATTTGCCACATTACCCATAAAAATGGGAAAGTAAACAAAATTTAACTTAAAATTGATTAAAAAACGAAGAAGTTATAAGCATTCAAAGATTGTTACCCATCTCTTTCTTGCAAATCATAATTTTATATGTCTATGGCTATACCGTGCAATAACGACACTATTCTATATCTTCCTCTTTGTTTAATTAGGAGTTTTAAAATTAATTTTAAGAAAATCACTTCGTTTTTCTGTCCGTGCAGTGAGAATTCTTCACCTGAAGTGATAAAAAATTTCATTCGTACTGAACGTTATATAATAAATTTTTCATCTAAATTGTATCAATTCAAATGTATGTTACTGCGTTTGAATTGCTCAAGTAACATTTTAAAAGGTATTTCTTCACTTTTGTCTAATATCAAACATCTGGCTGGCATAATTTAAAGAATTGCATTTATTTTATATAAAAACCACTTAAGTAAAACATTTTACAATTATTATTATGCAATGCAACCTTTAAATAAATAAACAAATTATTAATAAAATAGTAGCGTGCATGACTCATGAAATAGATTAACAAACAGGAATGTTTATTCTTTCAAAATGTCCAAGAAATAAATAACTGCCGTCATAAAATAAACAAATTAATCTAAATCGGTGGATGGAGTGCCCATACATACTAAATGGAGTGCCTATTTTTTAATTCGCTAGTTAGTGATTTTTTCCGCAAAAATAGACTTGAAAAATGCACAGTGTCGAAGGTCTGCGGAGTGGAGTGGGTTGAGTTTTTTTGTTGTTGAAGAGAATTTACTGAGATTCTACTTACCCATTTCTGAGATTCTAATATGTTTCTGCAGGTTTCATTTTTAGCAAATTAATTATAGGGGTTGTAACTGTTCATATTTGAGTCTTGCCAATTAATAAGTGAAATTTACAAAATTTAAAAAACCCCCCACAAATGCGATTTATTCCTTGTAATCCGATTTTTGGAAACGTAGCTATAAAATGTTCTCAATCAAGTCAGTTCGACCGTTTAGGGGCTACGATGACACTGAGAAACACACTGACGCACAGATAAACCGTTTAAAGTCATAACACCCCTTCTTAAATCAATCAAGGACATCAGATGAGATGTAATGGGTACTTAGAGAGCTATCATTTTTTGCACAAATTTTTTAAATATTTTAATTGAAATTGAAATATTTGAATTGACTTTTTCTTTTGAATTTGACTGTTCTTTTGAATTACATAATTATTTTACCATTTCTCTTTTCGAAATGAATTGAGCCAGGTTTATTTGACCCTTCATTTCCACAGTAATTATTTATATGTTAACATAATATGTCATGCCTTTTCCAAACTGATTTGATTTTGAAGATCATCGCCAATTTTATAGTTTTTTCGGGTACGGGACTTTAAGCTCGCAATTGAAATCGGTTCATCCGTTTAGGAGCTACGATGCCACAGACAGACAAACACACATAGCGGTCTAACTTATAACACCTCTTTTTTTTAATTCGGGGATTAAAAAAAGTGGTCCCTCACCTTTTAAAGGTTGAAGCTGCTGTCTTAGATAAATATAAATGCAAATATCTTTGAGTTTTTCCAATAATTTCTTAGAAAGGATGTTGTAGGTTTTTTGAAATAATTAAATAGCGAATCAATTGATTTCCTTATTTGAGGTTTTTATGACTATATTACTCATGAAGTCCAGTTCCATAAACAAAATGTAAAAAAATCAAACTTTGCGTATTCCTACAGCCACAATATTTGTAGTATCTTAAACTACATCTTGTTCAATTTAATAAAGCTAATAATTTTTAGAGCACATAAAAATAAGATATTTATTGAAGAACCAAACGTATATTTATATCAAAATACACCTACAGGTTTTACTGCACAACTGTGAAGCTTATAACATGTAAATTCTTTTTATATATGTCAGAAATAGTGATGCCGCGAGCAACAAGATAAAAATCACACGATTTGAAAGTAACGAGGGACGAAACGATACTAATATCCTGATTATCCACAAATATTTATGAGGCAGACAATAAATTTTCCAACCTATTCATTTTTACTCTTCATAAGTGTACTAATAATAAAACGTCAAATTCTAGAAAGGTTTTAAGGTACTTCTATTTTTAGCTATATTCTATTTCTATTTTTTCTGAAAACAAAGACTTACGCAATGTATCGAATGTATGTCATGTAAGTAAAGAAAGATTGCCACTCTTACAGACAAAGTAATAAGAGTATCTTTCTTCTCACTTCTTCAGTAGATATAGTACATATATATGCTGTAGCAAACAAACACATACATAATATATGTAACGTATACATTTATATATACAATAACCTCCTGTATACATACTTTGTAATCTTTCTAAACTTATTTGCGCCCCCACGGGTAAACAGTGATGTTAACGAAAAAAATTTTCAAACAAAAAGTTTTCTTAGCACGCTTTAAAAATTGCTTTATATTTTTTTCGTTTTTGACTTATCGTGATCACAGACGAACAGACAGACAACACCTATACAAAAATTTGTTCGAAGCATCAATATTTTTAAGTGGTACGAACTTGGGACTAAACTTAGTATACCTTGATATATTTCATATATACATGGTATACAAAACATCTAATAAAATATAACCTTAGGGGCGGAGTTCTGTTGTGCACTATTTACTTCAAAGGCTTATTCTTCATATCAAATGAGCACAATCTTGATTATTATTTTTCTAAATTATCTCTACGTCACAATATCTGCACAAGTTGGGTTATCCATATTTATTAAATCAGTAAAACTTCTAAGGTTTTGGTGATAGGTATATCACCAAAGTACCAAAGTGTGTTACCAAATAGTTATAACATGTACATATCACTTGTATATCACCAAATAAATTTTATAGAAAAAAGTTAGACACCTTTTTACATTTGCTCAGTGCAAATTTTGTGACACAGAGATACAAAAAGTAATTTTTTGATTATTTTTTTCAAAAAATTCCTTAACTGTAGGCAACCAAGTCAAGACAACTCGTCTCGCGGCAATACTAATGCACAAAGTACATTCTTTTTATATGTCAGAAAATGCCAATCCTTTATTATATGCAGTATAAAATATGTAGGCTACTTTTTTTTTTTCAAATTTCATACCAAATTATCGATAAAATGCAATATCAAAGAAGTGTAATTTATTGATTGCATTAAAATTTGTGAAATGTCATAAAAATAAAAATTATTTTTACGGCTTAAATAATCATTTAGTATGAAGAGAACCTGTATAATTTTTCAGTTTATCAATTTTATTAGATCTCTTTAATTAAAAGGCAATTGACAGTTGAATAACATTAAAAGTCATGGAATAAAAAGTTAAAAAATATGGTGTGAATGCTTTACAATCTCTATTATACGCATAACGATTATGCTCCCATTTAACGAATATATTTCTGGCGGAAAAAAATAAAAAATTATTAATCGTTAACTGCGTAGATGACTGATATCGAATTTGCCACATTACCCATAAAAATATAAAAGTAAACTTATTCAAAGATTCTTCAAGATTCTTGTTCATTTCTTTCTTGCAAACCACAATTTTATACGTAATTTCTATAACGTTACTCAACAATGACGTCACTTTTAAAGTATATTCCTCTTTGTTTAATTGAGAATTTTAAACGTTCATATTTTGCGTACTTCTAAAGATTTTCAAAAACCAACATAACTTTCCTGCCCATGAGAATTTTGCACCTGAAGTAATAAAAAAAATTTAGTCATCATCCCAATTCTGTTTTTATATTTATCTTACCTCTGGTTTTTTCAAATTCATGTTATTTTATTTTACAAGCTTTTATTTTGTTTTTCCTGCACTGTTGTCTGTCTGTAATCAAATCTTGCAAGTTGAATTTGATCCACTTCCCAGTTTCCGATTGAGCTGAAATTTTGTATGCACATTAAGTTTGTAAATCTTAAATAAACAATTTTAATAAAAAATACTTTTTGTGGGACAAGCTTTTTATTGTACTAAAAAGAAGGAAATAATTTTATCTATGAGTCACTCATACCAGACTATTTGTAAAAGCTTAAGGTGCTTAATATCAAGAGTGAATCGAAAAATAATTAGGCATGGAGTAGATGAGGCGTACCGATTCATTTTTGATATTTGAGCGCCTCAAGCTTTTACAGAAAATAGGATAATGTGATGCATTCTTTATCAGTTTTCATTTTTACTTTCAAATTTTACACATCATTGATTTTTATTTGAACAGTAAGGGAGTGTTTTCAAAGTATTTTTCATATAAACATAAATATTTTTTAAAATGCAAATTCTTATTTTAAACATAATTTATGGTTGGACTATGTACTATGTTTGCTGTCCAATCATATGTCCAAATTAATTGTTAGAAAAACTCGAACAATGTCAATTTGAGCAAGTTCAGTTGTAGTATTGGCTCTAATATTTTAATCTGAGGACACGGGGCTATTTTAAAGCAGCAAAGATCCAAAATGGATTTTACTGCCATAATGTGTTTAAAGATGTCGCATTTTATTTCATAGAGATGCGTATACTCCTTTCCCACGTGCATCGCATGAAAACATTATTCTTTTGATAATATCGCCAAAAACTGTATCGGCCATAAAATATTAAAAAAATAACCAATTTTCACTCATTTTTGTCGTTTTTCCAAGCACGAAATTTATAAGATTTGCCGAACCAACATGTAATTATACACTGCATATATGAAATATATATCAAGGTATATTAATTTTACTCCCAAGTTTGCAACTCTACGAAATACTGATGATACGAATAAAATTGTGGTACAGGTGTACATAAAATAAGTCCATTTCTGTTTATCCGTCCGTAAAAAGTGATTTTAGATCGTAAATGAGCAATATAAGTTAATTGGGTCTTGGGTCCGCAGGACCCATCTTGGAAATCGTAAGAAATAGAACAAAAGTTTAAATATAAAAAATGTTCTATATAAAAAAATAAACAACTTTTGATCAAAACTTTTTTTCGTAAACATCGTTGTTTGTTCCCCGCAAGAGGGCAAATTAGGACAAAACTTTGATGTCTATTGTCTCCAAAATTGTAAAAGATAGAGAGTTGCAAGTGGTAGGTAGCTTCAGGTAGTGAGTCTTGTAAAAGACTTTTGAAAAACGAAAAATTCTTATCTAGAAAATACCACGATAAATTTTCTAAATCTAAAATAAATGGCGGAAGGAAAACATAAATGTAAAAAAATGTGTTGCTTTTTTAAACTTATCTATCTATCAAAAATAATAGTAACTGATATTCAACATTGTCTATACATTGTATTTCAACTTAACTCAGTTAATTGTTTATTTTCACTTGTTTTATTTTACCTTCTTAAATTCTAGTATGAATAATAAATAATTGTTGGAAAAAGCTGATGGTCTTGAAATAGTTGGACAGAATTTCATAAAAAATCCCAATTAACACTGCTCTAAAAAATCGATCAATCCGTTTTGAATTTCACGAAGCTTCGAAAATTTCTTTTTTATTCTGTTAAGATATTTTTTTGTCTAAATAGTGCGCGATATTTATTTAAATAGTATTAATTTTATTTTATTGAAAACTTATTGGTATATAACATATTCAAAGTATATATAACACATTTAAAAATAAAATAATTTAGCATATTTGTAACAAAACTTCCAAATTTGAATCCAGCAAAACTAAAATATTATTCTTAAACAAACAAATATTTGCCTAATGCAGAGATACATATACCTTGGTGATTTATATGAAAAACTGAGTATCATATCAAAAATTAACGATTATTTATTTCGTAATGGGTCAAAAAGGATAATTACAATTTTCAACAGGATTTCTGATTTGATAATTTTATAAAATTATAATAATTTTTCATAATATTTATTGCTAATTTATTTATCACTGTTGTATTGTTATATTAATTCATATCCTATGATTTATAATTTTAAATTATAGCTATTACTTTTATATGATTTAATATTAATAACAATAATTATTATCTGATTACCAATGAATATGTTCTGTTCTTGTACAACACAACGTACTACGCTGTTTAAGAACAATTACTTATTTAATAAAGAGTGTATGTATTATAAAAGGCATCGTTGTCGTCCAATTATTATCATATGACAGATGTTATTTAAAAAAACAAGTGAAAACAAACAATTGACTGAGTTAATTATTGAAATACCATGTATAAACAATGTTGATGACTCCTATCACATTACACATACATTCGTGTCACACATACATAAGTGATATTCCCATTTAATACATACTTTACAATTTGCGCCTAATTTGCACCCTCACGAGTAAACAGTGATGTTTACGAAGAAATGTTGCAAACTAAAGTTATTTATTTTTTTATAAGGAATATTTTTTTTGACCTATGTTTCTCATTTACGAACTCGGTCTCCCTTTTTACGTCCTGAGTACGCTGTAAAAATTTCAGCTTGATATATTTTTTCGTTTTTGAGTTATCGTGTTGACCGACGAACGGACGGACATCAAAAAATCGACTAATTAGGGGATTTTATGAACACTTATACCAAAATTTTGTTGGTAGCATCGATATATTTAAGCGTTACAAACTTGGGACTAAACTTAATATACCTTGATATATTTCATATACATGGTATAAAAATATAAATCGTAGGTTTTATAGAATTATAACATCATCATGGTAGTCTTTTTTTATATCAATTTAATATGTTCATTAAAGTGGATTATTTTATATTAATTTTCAATTTATTTTACATAAATGTATTTATTTTTTTTTTTATACCAATAAAAATTTATTTTCGTTTTATTTTTTTGTAATAAGACTTGCTTTTTCAAATAAAAAGTTTATGGTAGTAGTTATAGAATTATAAATGTGTAATAAATAATGCAAATTTGTATCGTATAAAGCAAAATAGATTTTAAAGTACGTTTGGAAAATGGGGAGGAAATATATGAAGTTGAAGGAAAGTACTTAATAACTTATAGTGCATTCACATGAGTATGTTCTACAATAACAAAGGTCTATTCGTTTATGATTCCTTTGATTCAAAAACTGAAAAAGAATTTTGTACGTTATTTTATCGCTCATGTATTAGCAATAATTAAATAAGTGAAATCATAGAAAATGAAAATGCAACTACTTTATTCACGTTAATACTAGCCGTTATCTGTACATTTGACTAAAAAATTTCCTTATATTTTCGGAAATTTATCCGAATTTATCTCTTCCCTCCACAATTTTGGAAAACCCATTTTTTCTTCGCTCGCATTAGTTACTTTCTCTTTATTTAATCTACTTGCTCTTCTCAAAATCAGTGTATTTTTGGAAAATATTGGCAAGAAGCTCAAAAAAATTGGGATAAGTTGAAGGTGGTGTCATGCTATTATTTGATACCCCAATTTGTAATTATTTGATTATTCATCCTGACTTTCTCGCTCCACTTTTTCCCCTCTCTTCTCCGCGAAGGTTAAAAATTGATAAAAACAATCCTTGAAACTGGTTGTATATCTTTATATTTGAGCTTAGTCGATGCACAACTTTTTAAGTTTTGAAGCACATCCCTTTCAACCCCTCACTATACTACTCTTTTATCCTGATAGATTTTGCATGCATTATACATAAAAAATTCCTTTTAAATCACTCTATCTATTAAAAAAAACCGCATCAAAATCAGTTGCGTAGTTTTAAGATCTACAGCATAAATTGGGACTTGGGACAGACAGACAGACAGACGTAACCGACTTTGTTTTATACTATGGATTGATTATTATTATTATTAATATTCGATAAAATGTGCTAATATATTTTTCTTTATTTTTAGGTAAGATTTTTTCTTTCTACTACTAATTTTCGAAAAAAAGGTCTGTACAATTACAAATTATTTTAACTTCATCATTACTGGGCTATATTTAAATTAAAACTAAAATATCGATCTTCAATTCCATTTTCAGTCACGCCAAAGACATTTTTCGTTATAATCTTCAAGAACTGTAGGAAATTTTTTCCTATTTAGGCTAATAATATCTTAGCCTAAATAAAAAAATTATGAAAAATTATTAATTATCTTGCATAAAGCCTATTAAGATAAAAGCCTTTAAATAATTTTAAAATTAGAAAAAAATATCATGTTAAAGGATATTGTGTAATAAAAATATAACTATCGACTTGATTTGAATGATCGTAATAATGAAAAACGAATAATCGTATTATATTGATTAAGTAATAAATAGGGAAACATTTTAGTTGTAATTAGATTATTTAATTTAATACCATTTCTTTAATGATTACCAAAGATCTATGTATGATAACGAACTTAATCTTGCAATAAATAAGACATAAAATGATTATCAATAAAAACATGTTAATTAAACGTAAATATCTCATTTATAAATACTTGAATAATAACTTAATGAGATGAAAAATATATAACAAATAATGTTAACTACTTCAATTTTTAGCATTCAAATAAATTTTGCATTTTATTTGCATAAATTTTGCAATGAGTTGTAATTTTCAGTTATAAAAAAAACTTTTAACAAAAAGAAAAACTTTTTAAAAAGTAAAAAGCATAACGATAACATAATGTATTTAAATTTATTGTTATTTTTTTAATCGGTGTCAGCCAAGTAAACAAATCTCTTGAATATATCTTTTAATGTAAGCCATATATAAACACTTCCAAATGTCTGTAATACCAATCTATTTTGAAAAGTTCGTGTTAAACTTATCCGTTTGATCTATTTGATAATAATTAATCCGAACCCAGATTGTTTCAGAAGCTTGGGTCTGCAAACGGACCTTATGGTCTTAGTGTGTCCAACCCCAAGATAGCCACTCTAACCTAACCTAACCTAACCTAACCTAACCTAACCTTGGGTCTGTCATCTCTATATTCTGTAACTCAAAATAGTAAAACTGTGATAATCACTAAGACGAACAGGCGCATATATGAGAAAATTGTATAACCCTTTTTCGTATTCGGCCACGACTAAACTGCTACAGTTGCTTTTGGAAATCTTTAAAATGAAAATAACTACTTCATTAATCTAAATACAATACCAAAACAAAATTGACAATTTTGTATTCCGATTAATAATTCTCTAATAATTTTGGTTGAGAAACACAAATTTTGAAAAGATATGTGACATTCTACGCCTACAACATTTAAGTTTGTAAACAAATTAAATGCCATGTATAGAAAATATATATTTTTTGGAAATGCGCTATTAAATATAATGACATCTATAATTATTCATTGGCTGAAATGAATACTATTTTTATATTTATCACTAATTAAAAGTGACCAATGACTAATTTTTAATGTAATACATCTAATAAATTGTTAAAGTAAACTTTTGTAGTATTAAATATTTCACGATCATACAGGGTGTCAACATGACTGGAGCAAGCAAAAGGAAATCAATTTTATATTTTTATGTTTAACTTCATATCTTCTTTATAAGTTTTTAGAGAACATTTGCTTCTATTATTTTTTTTTCCTGATGTCTATTTCTCGCACTACTTGATAGTTTTTTTGTAGTAAATATCTTTTTCTATAGCTTCCCCCCTAGCACATTTAATAAGTGTGTTAAGCAACATAATTTTACATCACGAATTCTTACCTGTATCGGTCAAATACAATCATTTTGAATAAATCATTATCAGATAGTGATTATGTCGAAAATTATTCTAACTCTTGCGGCTCATCTTGAAGTAATTTCCAAGCTCAACATTCCTGGGTTGGAACTTCTCACTTCTCATGCTATTTCACTATTGCTAAACGATTCAATCGATTCTTTCATACACTACAAGTGCTATCGGAAGCATACCTGATATAACAATCGGCCTTTCATCCGAAAAGACGTAATTTCCCCTACGTCTGGGGGGTAGTCATTTTTCTCAAAAAGTATTCATTCTGTAAAACTTGATGTAAGGCGAGAAGTGTATTACGGAAGCTTGGAAGTGTTTCACGACATCATTCGCCTTTTCGATTCTCTTGCTAGTCTCAAGTTGAGCTTGATAATACTTAGTAGGTTCTTTTCAGCTCTGTATACTATCCTATCTATGTACATTCCAAAAATAAATTTTGTGTCCAACCATACACCTAGCTTCTTAGACCCTATTTTAAAAAATCTTGTACCTTGAACACACGGGAATGTTCAATATTTTCTATTGTCCCCATCACTTTTCTTTCTTATTTTACCACCCTTTGAATGCGGTGTGGCATAATTATACCTTTCTTTTTGTGGCTTAAATAAACTTCGGCTTTTCTCTTCGAATAATAACAACCCTTCTTGTTTGTGACGACAAAAGTTGAAAAAATTATCTTGTCAAGTTGGCTATTCTTCCTCTTCAGATGTATACAAAATAATGACTGTTTACTATATTTTGGGACATCCGGTACATAAAATACAACGTTTTATACACAAACATGAAAAATGACCTTCCTTTAGTAAACCACAAAACTTTAGATGGTACAATCCGATAGACTGTGAAGTAACTTAAGAAGCATTGTTAAACTGAATCGAAAATATAAAAACCTGATTTTAAAAAATTATATTAAAAAAAACCAAAAGCAAGAACGCATAATATGTATTCTAATGCTAATATCACAGACTCAGTTGATTTTTTATATTTTTTTGGTTGTCGTATCAACATCTAAAAAATAAAAAATAAACGTGAAGAACATTTACAACAGAATAAAAAAAATAACTCGTTTGGCGGCGACTTAACGACCCACACAAAACACCTTGTCCACGGATTGAAAACATACGTTCATTTAGTTAAGGCGTTATAAAATACACCTTTATTTTCTTTTATTTTTTTTATATTTTATCCTGATAGGGCTAGAGTCAGGAGTTTATTAGTCGTTTTAAAATGTCGGGAAATTTGAAAGGTTCTTGCCTTATAACGTTCGTTTTAAAATATGAAAATTTTCTTAGTTGGGAACTGTTGTTTTGCGGGTCCTGGATAATTTTTAATTACGTTGGAAGCTTAAAATTAATAAACACTCAAATAAAGAGTTATTCAAATTTGAATAAAAAATACAAAAATGATTTTGCCTAACACTTAAACTAGATTGTCGTTGTTCGACTTTTTAAAAATTTCAATTTCCAATGTATTGGACGACGGACCCTTGCTTTGTCGATTTTTTTATTTTTATGCAATTTTCTCCTTATTTAACTTCAATTTTGCCGCGCAATTAAATTTTCCAGGATCCCTAAGACACGAGTTGTAAGGCACAACCCTGAAAACAGCCGTTTTAAAATCAGTTTCAAATACTATGCCTGGTCCCAGACCTATGAGTATTCATAATGTCGTGGTTTTCAAAATTTATTATACAATTCTTTAGAAGGTAATAAATTATTGGATTTTGGTCAATTTTTTTATTTTTGATATCAAATGATGATTATTTGTAAATACGCTCGCTATTGAATGTCTGGCGTTGGTGTATTTTTCGAGGTGTAATAAATAAACACTTTGTGGATTATATTTTGGTATTTTTTATGTGTGATGTTGAATAGGGATTGTCCACAAAAGTGTTATTTATAAAAAAAATATTTAATACATTGAATTGATAGACTTTCTTATAATGCTGAATCGTGTAGTATATCCTTTTATGAAATTCATGTTCTTTAGAAATATTTAGTCGTGCAATCTCTATATCAAATCAAGACCATTATTTTTGTTAGACGTAGCAGAAATTTGCAAATAAAAGATTAAAGAAAGATATGAAAAAATTGAAAATGATATGTCTGCCCTACTGATTTTTTTTTTATATTTCCCTCCCAAAAGTGCATTAAATAAGTATATTTCCTTAATATTAAAGTTTTTTATTCAAATCCAGTCGTAGTATAAGTGCAAGACATTATATATACATTATATAAGTCGAAAGTTTCTCATATATGAAACTTTTAATAGCTTTTTCTCTCTCAACATATTATACCCCTTTAACAAATGAGGGTGAAACTCTACACTTCAATAGATTAACGCACATTACGTATTTTCAGTTAACCAAATAGTATAAAACGAAAATATTACACAGAAATCGAAACGCGAATCTGGCTTCTCTAGTTATTCGGTCTAGGACGTAATCAACTTTGTCACTCGTGTTCTATGTGAGCAGTTCAAATTATATGTAACCTCTTCGTGTCTTTATTCTATTGTATGTTTGTGTGCTATTTATAGATGGCTGACTTTGCATTCTATCATTAACTGTATAGACTGGCGTTCCTTAAAAAAGTTTTCCCGAAATTCCTAGAAATTCTGTAATGTTAGACATCTTAGTATCCCTCCAGTACACTTCCTGTGAGATTTGCTTCAAGGAAACATTTGGAGAATACTTTAATTGTAATAATCCAATGTGTTAAGATTATCATTTTCACCGTTGGCATATAAACACCATCAACAGGCACAACACGGTTGTTTATTTATACTTTGGCTGTGTTCGTTTGTTTAGCTTTTGTTATCGTCACTTGCGAAAGTTATATTTTGCCTTGAGGGTGAAATTATGGGTTATTATAACTCTGATAACCAAGTGATTTAAATAGAATTTCAAATTTGGCCTTATTTTCTCCTGTGTTTTGTTTGGTACGCAATTAGTGACTGGAATATTAGTTAATCAGTATCGATCAAGTGTTTTAATATCATTAGCCAATAATTTTAATATCAATGGAATGGTTTTTTTCGTTTGAAATACCAAAAAACCGTGGATAAGTCCATTTTAAGAAAGCCATTAAATAATATGATTGGAATTCAATGCCTGTTCTCTCAACTTCTACATTAAATGATTCAAATCTGAATTTTTTCTGTTAATTAAGGTAATATCTTATCAAATTGAATCGAGTGATCAAATAAATAATGTTAACTTATATGCTAATTAACTCACTCCACTTTTAAGTATTTTTTAAATATGATATCACATCATCTAAAATAACCCAATGCATCGTTTAAAATCATGTTTATCAAATAAAATTTTTAAAAATTTATGTTTTTGATAATGATAACGAAATTTATTTTGAATCAAGACTTAAGAATATTAAGTAAATATTCCAAAATTATACGAATCAAATATAAAGTAAATTACAAAAGTTGTTCATAAATTTTAATCATGCACAATTTTTTATCAAGATACTCGTTCGATATCAATTTATAAATCTTCAATTATTTATAAAAGCTTTTATTTGCCTTCAATTCTATGAATGTAATGGAATTTGCAATCAATATTTTACCCACTTTTCTGTTTCCGATTGAGCTGAAGTTTTGCATGCATATGTAAATTGGATGGTAATGCATTTTTATGGTATAATTGATACACATATATTATTGAATTTTAAATTGAAAATTTAAATAAAAAATACTATTTTAGGGACAAGCTTATGACTCACTCATGCATGAATATTTGTGAAACCTTGAGGCGCTATTTGCAGCTTTAACAAAAAGTCATGTATGAGTGGCTCATAAGAAAAATTATTTTCAACTTTTTATTTCAATAATTCCCCTAAAAAGGATCTTTAATTATTTATAGTAACTAAATATCGATTTTAATATACTTACTTCAGAAAGTACACTGAAAAAACTTAAAATAATGACAACCTCATCCCCAAGTTGGACGTTTCATATTGAAATAAAGTAAAAATGCTTTCAAACAATTGTCTAACGATTGGAACAAGTACAGCTAAATATTTGTATTTACAATAGAATGGGAATTTAAAATATGAATTCATTAATACAAAATCACTGAAGTTAAATAAACAAAATCAGATTTTAGTTTAATAAAGTCATGCATTTTATTGATGGAAAATTAAACTTTACTTAGTTGGAATATATAATCTTAGTTAGAATAGTAAATAAAGCGAATCGATGAATTAAAAGAAAATTTCTTTGTGTTTGCTTTAAACAGAGGGTTTGGTTATTATGATTGCATATCTATCCTCTCTAGTCCATATCTGATTGAACCAACTACATGAAGATTGTTGTGACTAACTTACAGAAAGTTTGAAATAAACTTATTCATCATTTTTATAATATATACCATATTTTTTGTTTTATATATAACAAGCATCGGTAGCGCAGTTGGCTAAGCTGTAGATTTAGGACACTAAAATCAATAGTAATCCATATATCGTTCCATATATCAATATAGTATATCAATATTAATCTAATTATTTTTTAAATGGACCTATTAGTCGGTATAAACCTGTTATTTTGTTTACCTGTTCATGTAGTTGTGGCAATCACATCAGTATTTTGTTTTAATATTTGTAAGTGGTAGAACCAATCAATAAGAGGTTGTTTAAAACTATGTTACATTTGAAAACAAAAATATTTGAGATTTGTTAGACAGTATATTACTTTCATACAAACAACTCATGCGTTTGTGTCTACTTCACCACTCAACCCCGTACGGTAGTTGTATCACATTCGTGCCACCATTCACCATATTTTATCTCGCGATGACGTTGAAACAACCACATATCGGTTGGTATTAAGAATTTTTTTTCAGTGTAGTTTTACCATCCAAGTATTTAATTTCACAAAAATAGCCAATTCTGGTCGGTTAATGAGCTAAATATTTTCGTCTACATAGTAGATATATACAAGTTTATGAGAATATGGTAAATACTATGGTTGATAAATGTAAGATTTGCAGAAATATTCACATATATAAATATAAAAGAGACAAAAAACAAGTTAGAGGCATGTAAAACAACACTTAAATGTATTAAAATTAATTCACAGTGCAATTTATTCCTTGGCGTAAGAAGTCAAATGTTTTCTACGTATAGTCTTGCAAAATAAAACCAAAACATACTTTCGCAACGTTATTATATTTTATGTGAATGCAAAAAAAAAAAATCATGTGTGTATGTGTGTGCCACCATTCCAAGAATTGTTGTTATTTTGGAATTGGTTAGAAATCCTGTCAACTAACCAACTTTAAAGTACACTCAAATTTAAAATAAACGAACAAAGGACTAGTTGTAAAAAAATATTTATTTGCTGTAGGTACTTAAATTTTTAAGCCGTTCAACATTTAATTTTTTTTTAAATTCAGTATTGGTATCGTTGATCAAAAAATATTTACGTATTAGTTTTATCAACAATTTCTCTAATGTTTTTCTTTTCTACACGCTGTCATTCTAGCTCTTCCCGCAATCTAATATTACACTCCAGAAATTCTCCTGAAATTTTTGCGGTTCAAATTAATTTAAAAAAAATCGAAATACGTTTGTCGAAATACGGAATTATCTTTTCTATTGAGTTCGCTGACTCAAGTAATATTGTTATAAGAACATCATCAGCCAAGTGAAAACGTTTACTTCAATCCAGTATTTCTTTTACTGTATTGCGAACTTTTCAAAATAGTCTCGATTTATTCGAACAGAAGTAAAGCACATAATATTATGTATGAATTTGAGATAATATGGAACAAAAACAGTGTGTTTAGTTTAAAATAAAAGTTAGATACACAATTTACATACATATAACGCATGTATTTATTACTATTATATGGTTTTTGTTGAGTTGTTCTTAGCTTCTGTCGTTATTGTCTGAAGCTTGAACAAAAAAACAACTCTTTGTGATGTTTGTCCGATAGACGATGCATGTCACAATTCAACTACATAATTCAAAGTGTTAAAATGTCACATGGTATTACATTTGGTATGTCTGTGACTCCGTATAATGTATATATGAATGTATGTGTAACCACCAAAAAAATAAAATAAATTTATTCAATTTGAAGTTTTAGAAGTTTTCGGTTCGATTTGTCAATTTTATGATCATTTTCGATAACATGAGTAGGAGTCCCACGACCGCGATCTTTTTTTATAATTGTAGCATTTTTAATTAGCTATCGTTTTCATAATGGGCCGCATACCCGTAAAATGACACCTTGACCCATATTTTTGCGAAAAACGGAAAAGAAAGAATAATTGTTTGCTGGATGTATTGACTTGATTGGCAGTTTTTTGCATTGGTTTCAGAAAATTATCCTAAAAAAGTCTATGGATTGTAAAATTATAATATTTATTTAAAAAAAAAATTAAAATATTCAACTTCGCGCTTGCCACATACCGTGACTTCTCTATTAAATGGTTCTAGTGATGAAATGATGTAGAAAACTGGCCACAAAAGAAATGATGTGGAAATCTGGCCTTTCGATTAAAGAATACAGAAAAAAAAAACATTTTCAAATTTTTTAGTAAATATTAAAACTTGATTTTTATGGTTTAGTTTTTTATGTGTTGAAAATATTGTGTAATTGGTTGTAAAATGATCCATACTTAACAGCCAATTACAATTAATTAATTAAATTAATTTTTTAAAGCTTTTTAAATAATTGTATATTATCAACGAATTTTAAAGGCTATTTAAGTTTATTTTGTTATAATATTTTGTTAATAAAATGTTGCTAATGACAACCGAACAAGCCATCCATACAAGTGAAAAATATTTGTACGTTAGTTTGGTTTATACGTACAATAGTGGAATGTATTCTCGACATACCCCACTAAATTTCAATGCAGCCAGCATTCATTATTATTTGTATAATATAGTACATATAGTTATAATTTTTTTATGCAAACTCCAGTGCATATTTTTAATTAACTATCATGTTGCAAAGCATGTACTTGTATACCTTTTGTGTTTTGATCTATATGAACTAGAATTGTATGTATTGAAAGTACTTAAAAGGCACCTTGTTACATAGAAATTTTTAGAATAATAAACAATATTGTTTTTATATACAATTGCTTTAGGAATTTATGATATTTGTTTGTATATACATATGGACTTCGTTGGTACTTATACGGTATAACTACCTATTCACCGATTCTAAAGAATATTTATCTTATGTAGATACATTGCGAAGTGTTATTATGGTAGCTATTTTATTTTACAATTTTTAAGAAAACAAATTCTAGAGAAAAGTGAGGAACTTACTTAGGATATTCAGGATATTCGAACTAAAAAAAAGAGATGTTTGACCGCTATGTGTGTGTGTCTGTTGGGTGAACCGATTTGATTTTTTTTAGTTGCATTTAACCTTTGTTAAATTAAAGGTAATTTAATTTAATGAAGGGTGTTCTTAGCTATGCTTCAAGAGCAAGTTTAGGGTTCCATACCCGAATTTGTCGGGGATTTTTTAAATTTTGTAAATTTCACTTGTTTATATGATTTTAACAACTTGTATGCTATAACAAGTTAATGTTTCAAGTTATAACTATTTAAAATTAAGAAATATTTGTTAGGAGAGTTGGTGACAGGAAAATCGAGTGGAAAAAATCTGTTTTACGTGTTCGAGAACTGGTATTTTCAAGATGATATGTATGCCACGTGGCTCCAGGATGCCAGTTGCTTCCGAGGTAACGATCCAAACCTTAATGACCTCAAACTAGAATTTTTACGCTCTACTAAAAACTGTTATAATTAAATCGCCCAACGTGGCCAACAAACTTCCCACTTCAAAATCCAAGAAAAAAACTGATTTTCTTTTGAAAAAGCAATTTTTGCAAAATAATTAAATGCAATAATGTAATAGAGTTGTTGGATGTTAAGTCAGAAAAGATAAATTTAATACTTATTTTATATAAAGATGAAATGAAAATTGCATCAAACTGATGGTAATGATGGACATACATGCAAAAGAAGACTTTATAAGGAATAAAATTTATGTATAATAAAATTAATGTCTGATAAAACCATCAAATTTTACATGTAATTAAGTACACAAAAAATTAAGATTTAAAGTTCATGTACAAATTTAAGAGAGTTAATAAATAAATCTCTTGAGAGTTCATGCACAAAAAGTATCGCAATATAAATAAAAATTGGTAATGTAGAAGCTGCGTAAGCTTAACGAATTTTCTTCAACAGCTATTTATAATACTTTCCATTAAACGTCTAATTATTTTGCATATCGTATTAAAGCTCTAAATTCGTAAATATTTACGTAAATATTAGACTTATCGAACTTTTCATTGCTAAAAATCGAATTTAAAGATTTTAGACCATTGCAAGTACATCAATTAATATTATACTTGCGGTAGTACTATTGGTAATAGACTTTGCATTCAGAATTTAATGAAACTTGGCATAGTTGTCCATTATTATATCATAATTAACTAATTAAATTTTTAGGGGCCTTCAGAGAACTGAAAAAAGTTTATTTTAAGGATATTTTAACATTGATCCTTATGGGAAATCACAGATTTTATTTTAATTCACAAAACTAGACGTTCAGATTTTCATTTCTCTGAAGGCCCCTAAAAATTTAACTGGTTAATTATGATATAATAATGATAAACTATGCCAAGTTCCATTAAATTCTGAATGCAAAGTCTATTACCGATAGTACTACTACCTTAACGTAAAACTAGTTAGATAATTGCCAAAATTGTGTTTTTTCCCTCCTTTTAAACTTCTTATACTTTGCTCTTAGATTTTACCTAAATTCAAGTCATGACTTGTCAAATAACAAGAAATATTTTCCCTTACGATTTCCGCTCAAATTAATATTGTGAATGTAAATATGTGGCTATCTAAGATCGCTTCAACGCCAATAACTATATTTTCAGGAAGATAATTCGCTAAAAAAATTAAGACTTAAGAATTAAAATATTCACATTCTGTTTATAAACGGTCATTAAAAAAATTATCTTGTTTATTGATGTTAAAATAATATACATCACCGTAGTCCGTATGCATGCGAATATATTATTATTCTGTACGAATAATATGTACGAATATTCTGCCAAGTAGGCCCATAATATACATAATTACAGGAAAGTAGTAATTAATTAAATAACAGTATCTCATTAACGTCGGCATTGTGTTTTTTTGTTTGTTTTATATTTATATTATTTATGATTCATTATTATTTATTAATTAGCAACGTTTTTAAATTTATGTTTTGTGGTAGTATGATTTTATCCAGAATATAAATTTGGTAAAAAAAAAATATTTTGCAATTAAAATCAGTGTGTCTCGTAGAGGAATAATTAGTTTAGCTCATTAAGGAAGAATATATCCGTATTTGTAACAATTAATACTTAATAAGAGGTGGTATTTAAATTAATAAAAACACTTAAAATTAGCACTTAAGAATTAAAAAAAATGTCTATTTTCTTGTTTAAGGATTTTGTTTCGCTTTGGGCATAGTGTCAGAAAATTCTAATTTTTTTATACTTATCTAGGACTTTAAAATACAATTACCATATCGCTATTATACCGTCGATATTAATTACCATATAATATGCAATTACCAAGTCGATGGACCATCTCTAACTAAATTAATTAAAGTTCGGATATTTAATATGGAGGGTATAGATAGTAGAGGTTCTGTTTTTAATTCTAGTCTAGAAAAATTAACCGTCATATATTTTCAAAAAATTATCTGAATTGTTGTATTTGGTCGGAGTTTTAAAAAAAAATTATTAAACGTTTCATTGTTGAGATAAAATAATGCAAAATTAATCAATTTTATTATTGACACGATCATAGTGAGAGTTTTGGTGATTGAAGGAAGATATCTATATGAACAAACTTGTAAGCAATTCGTACACAATATATTGTACGAGAAATAGTTGATATTGTAAAGTTAAAAATAACTTCAAGAACCACCAATAGTGAAAACTCGTGAACTTTTTTACAACACTGTAGGGAGACAACAACCTTAATTGGCAATCAGATTAAAGATTATCCAAAAATTATCCAGAAAATCCATTAAAGATTATCAAAAAATAAAAATATAAACTAAGCTATTTTTCACAAAATAGTAGTTTGTGTATTTAGTAGGAAGAGCAATACATTCACGGACGACGGCATATAGCGCCTCGGCCAACCACTATAGGAGTCCGGGAATACGCTTTTCCTACCAAATTTGTCTTTAATTGATTTCAAAAATTAAATTTCAGTAAAACAGTTGTAATTTTTATTTAAACACAAGTTAGTTTTATTAATTTGTCTTTATTAAGTGCTTTATTTAGTTTTCGCGTATATTCCGAATTTCTCATTTTAACCATAATATACGACTAAAAATTACAGTTTGTAACTTTGTATCCAATTCTCACGTTTACATATGTACGAATTTGGAAATGATAAAAATGGCTATATAATAATTTGCCATTTAAAATGTATGAACACTTTAAAAGAATTTTTTTTGATTGCTTTACCTTTCTTACCAAATAAAGAGTAACTGCTCATGGAATTCGATCAAATATCACTCACTACTCCTTGTCACGGATATGTAGGGATTGTTAAGCATTTTTTTGAAATTTCTAAGTAAAATTGCTATATATAGAAAGTATAAAATATAGATAAAAACTAGCTTTATACAGAAACATATACTATTGAAATATTATAAACAGTACGTTTTATTTAAAAGTTAAAACCAATGCATCAAATAAAAATGAAAAATAAAGTTTACTTCTTCTACATTGATAAAAAATATGCCAAGCCTCGAAAAAAGAAGCAATGGCGCATAATAGTTAAGTACAAAATTTTTTAGCAGAGGAGGTGGGTAGCTAAGCCTTTTCCCTCTTAAGAAGTAAAGGGATTAATCTATAAGAGATAAAATAATATTGCATTTTTAATTTTTCAAGAATTTTTATTTCGAAAACTAATCGTCTAGTGAAAAGATAACAACAGTACTTTTTTGCTTAAAACTGATCAAAAAATAGAATAATATTTTTATTTTGAAAAAATTCAATATTTTGTACTTTGCGCACAGTTTCTCTCATGCTGTACTTTAAAATATGTCAATATCACAATGATCTCATAAACGACCGGTAAATTTTAGCATGGCATGTATTGTTCATTTAGTTATTTCTCAATTTTTGTAAATTTCTGAATACATTGAAATCGAGGAGCAACTACCTTAATTGCGTTTGGGTAAGTAAATAGTGAAAATGCAATTAAATTATCCAAATATTAATATTTATTATTATGTTTTGCGCTCCCACCATATTTTTATATTAATTTGTTTAAATTCAATGCTTAAAATTTAATCTAATTTCATCAGTTTTACCGATTTTTTTAGCATTGTTAATTAAAAGAAATGTAAAATTCTCAGTCAACATAAATTTTCAATACACGAGTTTGATTCATTGGGTCAAATCACAGACACCCACTTCAATGTTCGTTCCCGGATAGTCAAAGAGCGCTTACACTTTGGTATTTGTGGTACCGCTATAATTTGTGAAAACTTCTTTTTTAATCTCTGAAGTAAGGAACCTACCTCAATGAAAAGCCATATCGAATTTGCACTCAGTTCGTTTTCTCTGGGTATAAATATTATTCTTATCTTAATCTCAGTGTGCTTGGAGTATATTTTGTCTATATTTATCAAATACAGTGGAAACTGTTTAAAGAAATAAATAAATTATGAAAAATGTAATTGATTAGTCAATTACAACGATTAGTCAATTTTTCGATTTTGTATTCAGGTATAGAAAAGTGTTACACAAATTTTCACGGTGTTACAGATAACTATCCTAAAATGTTAACTAGTATAACACATCTATTTTACATATTATTGTCTTCTTTATAATATTTGAACTGTATCTTTACATCCACATGTATGTATTGTAGTAAGTAGTAAATACCTACTATCAAAGTACTTACAGTTTTTATAAATTAACTTTTAAAAAAATTAACGAATAATACAGCTTCTTTCTTTATACAGCAAACATACAATGTTTGTTTGTTTGTGTTTATTTGTACGCACAGCTACAAATGAACCAATCGTCTTATTCTTACTAGCTATTGTCTGTATATCTTATATCGTATACATTTATGTATATGTGTTGTACGTGCATTGATTGAATTTATTTTTCAACTCCATCTGGAATGTTTCAACGACCTTTACTTGTAATATACACAGCACAGGGTCATTTATGTATAATTATTCGAGTGCTCATTATTATGATTTGTGATATAATTTTATTCCTATTACGTGATTTTTGTATCAAATATAATAGAGTGATCATATCTTTATAGAATGTCACGTTTTGTTTTTAAATTTTTGTACATTTCTAATATTATTATGGTTGAAAAGAACTAGTTCGTTGCTTAGTCAATTATTTATAATACGATTGAAAGAAAATTATAATTTATTACGATAGTAATTTAAAGGGTGGTCAAGAGCTACTTAGCGTTCCTTCAACGGGAATTAAGACAACGTCGTCAAACAAATCAAAGAGTGTAAGTTATCGTATAAATCAATGTATGTATACTCAATCCCACAAAAACTGCTACAGTTAAAACATTCTAAGCGTACTCATCATATGTTATGTTATAATAGTAACACTTAGAATGTTTTAAAACGAGCACTTTTTGTGACATTGAGTATACGTTAAACCAAACCAAAAATTAGATTCTTTTATCTTAACTCTCTATGACAAAACGATTCTACACATTAACGCTTCACACTAGAGCTTCTACGTATTTTAACAAGTCATTTTGTTAGGAAAATAAATTTAATAGACTGTTGTCGATGTCGCACTTTACAACTTTTTCTCAACAAAATTTATCGTTTTTTTCACTACGATGGTTAGGTTAGGTTAGGTTATATTGGCAGTCCACGAAGGACACACTTAGGCTATAGAGCCCAATGTGATACCATATATGTGTTTTATCACCTTTTCAATAATTTTATTTATCAGCTCCTCAATTTCAAAGGCTGAGTTCACTACGATTGTAAGCCCGAAAATATCCTACACTACAAGTTTCTGCTGATA
This sequence comes from Chrysoperla carnea, assembly GCF_905475395.1. Lineage (NCBI taxonomy): Eukaryota > Metazoa > Arthropoda > Insecta > Neuroptera > Chrysopidae > Chrysoperla > Chrysoperla carnea. Next base: position 36,174,425 of record NC_058341.1, read on the forward strand.
GTCCTGGATTATCAGCTCCTCAATTATTTTGAGTGTTTGAGTACACCAATTATTTTGAGTGTCTAAGTTGTGACCTCAATAGATAATCATCAACTAACTCTATGCTTAGATGATGACGATTTTTTCTTGATGACTTTTTTGGCTTATGTCTTCGACCATAGGTAAGGAATGGGTACTGAAATTTATCTGGATACCAGCTGTAAATAAGATGCAGATTCAGTGAGATGATTTGTCTCGCAGTGGCTCTTTAATTTTTTTTCTTCCAGTGATATTAATTTTTACACAAATTAAAAAATTCTAGGAAGCATAAACGAGAAAATTGCTTGTGAAATCTGTCCCTCATTTTCCATTCTATTGCATTATTTTCTTAGAATCGTATCAGCGATTATCTTCATAGTTGTCACCAAACAACTTTTATTAGCTTCATACGTATGTTAGTATGTAGCCGATACTTTGAACATGATTTTGACCCCTTTCAAAACGTTGGATTTTAGTCGAAAGTTTATTTGATTATCCTGATCAAGATTTTCAGAATTAACGATTTCCATATCTGAAAATTTAAACATTTATTTGCGCTCCCACCATATTGTTACTGAATTTTTGAAAAATAAATAATAGTTTAAAATACACAAAGTCTTCATATGTATTGCCCTCATATATTCTTTCATGTAGTGCTAGCAGCATTTAATTGAACTTCTACGCGTCACACGAAAGTTTTTCGGCCAACAGTATATTGATGAATAGGAAACAAACGTAGCACCCAACGTGTTAATAGAATCAATTGTAAGCTGCAAGCCAAATAAATGAATGACTCTGTAAAGGCACGGAAGTTGGTTTTGATTAGAAATCAATTGTTTTTTATCGTGGGATAATTTATTTCTAGTATATCCCAACAATGATGACCATAATCATCAATACATCGTCACTCTTATCTTAAAGTTATACCACCAATAGGCACTAACACACATATAATAAATATCTTTAAGTAAAAATGATGATCATTCGATACAACTCTAGTAATAAGAAATACATTACAATATTTATTCTATGTACAAATTGTTGATAAAAATGCAATTGTTTAATTTAAATCGAGTAACAATAGCGTAAACATTTTCGATTGAATTCATACTCAATTTTGTTATATACTTCTTTTAACACATTGAAATGTATCAAACGGTAACCTTTCTCAGTTAGTTTGTTCGAAGCCTAACCACGGATATTTTTGTTTTTTTCCGTACCTAGCCGATTGTTTAGCACCAAAATACTGCAGTATCAAATGGCATAAATATGATATGCTTTTTTTAACTTCATACATACAAAAATATGTCGAAAAAGTTTAATTTTTATCAGGAGATTGTTTCTTATAAAAAAATCCAATAGATTCAAGAAATATTTGCAAAATTTTGCTTATAATTATTATTTTTCTATTTGACGTCTGTGAAATCTACTCATTCTCCGAAAAAATGTTTAAAACAAAATTTGCAGTAGATTAATTTTTATGAAAATGATAATTGAAGCTTTTCTTAGATTTCTAACCATTATCAGGAATTGATTTTGACTTTGATATAGTTAAGTTACAAGTGAAATTTACAAAATTTAAAAAAACCCCGACAAATTTTTTGGCTACGGATTCTTAAATTCGCATTTGAAACATATCTAAGAACGCTCTCCATTAAATTACCTTTCAAACATAACCAAAATGGTTCATCCGTTTAGGCGCTACGATGTCAAACACAGACAGACACACACATATAGCGGTCAAACTTTTTTTGATCACACATAGCAATCATACACCCCTTTTTTTAATTCGAGAGTTAAAAATATCATTTTTGATAAATCTATTTGTTTTTGGAAAATTGAAATTTGGAAAATTTGAGATATTTAATAGCAAATAAACATTTGCCCTCTTGCGGGTCATGCCTTGGGGTTTACTTTATTCTAAATTTAAAACTGTTTAAACCGCATTGAAAAACGAGAACCTTTGTTATTTTGTCCCGTTCTATAACAACAAATACATTACACTTCATTTCTTCATATAAACAAATTTATAAATAATAAAAATAACAATTATTTACATTTGATTTGTTGTTTGTTTTGTATATTTGTTTGTTTCATTTCAAATAAAACATAATTTTTTTTTATATTATGTCATAATATGTCTTTTAATTTTGACCTCCCACATTGTGGACTTCTTACTTGAATCTTAATAAAATTAACATATCTAAGTAAAAACTTTCTGATTACTGTCATAAACACACACCCACATTCATAATATCATTCAAAACTTTTATTATACATAAGGTTGTTGTCTTCTTGTTACAATATTGTAAAAAAGTTTTGGATTATAAAATGCACGGTAACAGTATACAGCTTGGAAATAATCTCGTTTTCTTTATATAGATATATGAAGTAAGAGTTCTTATGTATTAAACAAAGAAAGAGACAAAGAAAGTATTAAACAAAGAAAGATTGCTACTTGATGTGCATGCGTTCAGTGGTAAGGATTTGGTTCGGACACTGCTTGGTTATAACAAAATTGTTGAGTATTTATTCATTCAATGTGTGTTCCTTCATTCAATCGTATGTGTCCCCTTTCTTTGTTTTATACATAAGAACGTCCATTAGAAATCTTTTTACTTGTAATACAAAACGGGATTATTTGAAAGCTGTATAACTTGTAGTCAAATCATGTATAATTGTTCACTCAACTGTTTCAATAAATCCAATATACAAAGTACTATATGTTTAAAATTCTTCTTATATTCGTACCATGCGTGAGTTTTATTGGAGGTGTTTCCATGGTAACGATACAGTATTTTATTAATATAATTGTATGGATGCATACATAATTGTGTGAATTGCATTTATGACTTACATTAAATATCTAATATTATTGTCTAACAAAAAAAAAAGTAATTCTGATAATTTACATTTTTTTGTGCAATTTGGTCTCTTATTTTCACAATTTTTAATGCAATTTTAAATTGGCATTTATATTACATTTACATGTAAAGAATTGCAAATTAGTCATAACAGCTTCCTTTAACGACAAAATAATTCATTGAAATTATGAATCGATTCCCGACCATGGCTACGTACACAACGAATAGGTGTTTCTCTTCAACTAGAATACTCTAATTATAGTTATTTCTGTTCTACAACAAAATTGGTTAACCTAACCTAAGTTTATGTCGATTTAGAGACGATCAATCGACTTTAAATTTGTATGGTTATTGTAGATTTTATTATATCTTTAATAAATATAAAAAAAATTTTATAAGTATTAGAATTTTCTAACACCATCGACATAGCGAGACAACAACCTTAATAGATCTTTTCTTTACAATCTTCAATACATCTTACAACGTTATTTTCTCTTTTTTTACTTAGCTTTATTTCTTTAATTGAAACGAAAAAAAATTTGTTGAAAAGAAATTAAAAAGTTAATTCTGTCATGTTTCGGTTATCATCTGTCATACAATGATAGATTTATCTTTTAGGCTAAATTAAGATCAGTTTGTTAAGAAGAATCAGGTTGATATTTTTATTTGAGATTTATTTTATTATACATATTTCATAGTGACTAGGTGAAATATCTATTGTATTTCTCGACATCATAATTGATCCGAAATGAAAGATTTTCGATTAGTATTTTAAAAAACCGATTTAAAAAGTTCAATTTTTGAAGAATTTCAGATAGAACATATACCTATGTTGGCTAGTTCATTTTGTGAGAATAGAATAAAATGAGATTATATTAGTTCAAAAATTATGCAACCTAGACTAGGTTCATAACTTAATCTTATTAAAAACACCTTCAATATGTTTGGTAAACAAATGTTAACCAAATTAAATGTACACTTATTACCAATTCAATAATATTAAATAAAAACTAACCATGTAAATAAAAAAAATATTATCATTACATGAAATCAGTGTTGGTTTTTTAAATGCATTCAAATCGTTTAAAAAAATAATTACTGATCGTGTGATACAACAAATTAAAAAAGTGTTTATTATAAAAAATAAAACAACATATGCACACACACATACGTAGGCATTCATTACACATATACAGTAAAACAGATAGTGATGTACCTTGGGACAAAATTTCATTAGCATCTTTAAAAATAAAACAATCTGAACCCTAGGTACGTGACGGTGCGTCTTTTTAAATTTTTCCTTCTCAACATTCAACTTTATTTTCAAACCTAAAACATTACAAATTACCTACTAACAAGTGAAAAAAAAACAATTAACTGAGTTAATTGTTGAAATACCAAGTATAGACAATGTTGATGACTCCTATCACATTACACATACATTCATGTCACACATAAATAACTGATAATCCCATACTAATACATACTATAAAATTAGCATCTAATGTGTGCCCTCACGAGTAAATGTGATGTTTAAGAAAAAATGTTGCAAACAAAAGTTGATTATTTTTTAAGGAACATTTTTTACATTTAAAATTTTGTGCTATCTCTAACGGTTTTTAAACGGGTCCTACGGACCCAAGGCCCAATTAACCTATGTTGCTCATTTACGAACTAGACCTCACTTTTTACGCTATACAAATTTCAGTTTGATATCTCTTTTTGTTTTTGAGTAATCGTGATGACAAACGGACAGACGACAGGCTACAGACAGACAGACAACCGGAAATGGACTAATTAGGTGATTTTATGAACACCTATAGCAAAATTTTGTTCATAGCATCAATATTTTTAAACGTTACAAACTTGGGACTAAACTTATATCTTATATACCTTGGTATATAAGATATACATGGTATAAAAAGCAAGGGTTTTGGTGGAACGTGATTTAAAACACAAAAGACAGTAGCCAAATTCTTTAATTTTTGCACTTAAAAATTTTGTTCTACATGGATAACCATTTTCTTTTATGCTTCCTTACTGAATTTTGTTTTGATATATTTTTCCTATCTCATAGATAGGGTTATCTTTCAAGAAATTGGCACAACATTTTACCCTACACATTAAAAGTTTTATCAATTTATCATATAAAACTAGGAATATAAAATCGTTCAAGTTGTTGTTTGTTATAAAATATATTGATTTATTAACCATTTATTGCAAAAATAATATAAAAATAAGGAGCCACACAACATCTATGTACAAGCTTTAAGTCAAATTGTGTACATCACCCATTCCAAATGAGCAATCATTGGGTATGGCCACGATTAAAGGAGAAACGCCTGTGCTTTACGACAACGCCTTATTATTTTTGCTTTTAAAATAACGAGGTTAAATATATAAAATAATTTGATAATAAAATCGATATATTTTCCTGTTTTTTAAAACCTTTTCAAAATGTTCAATATAAAAGTTATTAGACGTTAAGAATAAGAAGTCTTTGCTAGATGACCCTCATAACACAATGTGAATGAATGGAAGACTATTAAATTTTGATATTGATAAAATTTAATATCGCTGCCTTTATGTATATATTCGGTATCCTTGATAAATCTCTATAAATTTTAATGTAACGTAATTATACTTATCCTTACAACGCAACGTTTTCTTTACGAAATTCCGAGAATTCTTCCACGAGGTCTAAACAATCTTTTCTTGCGCAGGCAAGCTTAAAATTGATGAATATTCGTTTTCTTTATTTTCCATCAAGTACAAATGGAAAACTCATTTTGTTTGACTATCGAGGCAACGAATTGTTCGTTGTCCGATAACTTGAAAGCTGTAACAGTAGTGTCGGATATCAGACACCACATTTTATTGAACGATAGTTTAAATTAGGTTAGAGTAGTTGTCTTGGGGCGGAACACACTTAAACCGAAGGATCCGTTGTTATATTGAAAAAGGGTTGGTTCATCCCCGGCCACTATTTCAGGAACCATTTGGAGCTGTATAGGAACAGCAGGGGTGCTCTGATGTCAACGGACTTAAGGTCGGAGATATTGTCAAAGAAAGGCCGACTCAAGTGAGTTCATCTCTTTTTGGCAAGAGGTGGACAGAGACCTCCCCGAGACCTTCCTTCTCCCCGCTGATATTCTAAATTTTTAGAATAAAATCTTCTAAATGGTCTGGCGATGAAAATAGCTACCGAGCGCTATGACTTACAAGCGTCGGAGTGCATTTAAAGATTACTAAAACCGAGCCTTTTAACCAAATCTGTGCATAGAGGTAAAAAAGGATATACCCCACTGAATGTGCACACACAATATGTAGTGTAATTACATTTCTCATCTAATCTCAAAGCATTATTTATTCTCAGCACGACTACAAAATAAGAATTACAAGTAATAAGGCTTCTTAAGTTGTGTGTATCGTCCATCGTTAGTCGGAACATATAAACATTTTATATACGTACTACTGGCTACACACACTGCTGGACTTACTGCTTATACTGTTTTTTTTTTCTCTTTACTTAATCGTTTATTTCTTGAAAAAATTTCTTTTTTATGATGGTAAGTTTTGTTAAAAAATTCCTATTCAAGGAAAAAAAAATATAGTTATCGATCTGATTTCGATTGGTTTCCCATTATGTATTTATTTATCTGTTATGTTATCTGAGTTCTTATTTAGCAGTCTTTTAAGTACTTATTATTTGCCGCGAACACATGGCCTGCTATTTAATTCCTGTATTTGTTACCATATAAGATAAATTCGAGTAAAATGTGACTTGACCAAAGTAAAATGTTCAAACTCCATTCCGTCTCCTATGCCTATAAAATTGGTTGAGTAAAAGAGTAGGTAATTATGCGTCATATAAAGTTTACTGTAGGTACTAATCCCTAACTCGCAGCAAGAATGTCTGTCTTAAATATTTGGCTCGATATATTTTCTTTATGTTATAAGGGCAACGTTACGAAAAAGTTGATTTCAAGTCGGTAGGATTTTGGATATTTCTCTTATTATTGATATTAGATAGGAATGAAGTACGCCTGACACCTGAGAGTGGTTCCATTTACTGCGTTTATTAGTGTAAAAAAATTGCGAAAATTGGTTCTTTATAATTTAATTGACCCTTTTAGCAATATAAATTATAATTGCCAGACAGTTTTGCCACTATTTTTTACAATTAACTAATAATAATCGTCTGTCCTTTTAATATGATTTAGTTTTAACATTAAACAATGTAATACGTAATGACCGGGCAGTTAGAAATGCAGCTTAAAAAAATCCAATGAAATTTTAATTAATTCGACAGAAATTTGGCGCACATCCAGCGTTATAACCGCTCTTAGTTGGAACACATACTTCATCCCTACCTAGAGTCAATAAGGATAGAAATATATATTCAAGATTTAGTCGTCTTAAAAGTATCGAAAACATTGCCAACTCTCGTACCATTAGTCAGTCATAAGGTTATGGAAAATTTTTTTGACCCGTTTCATAGCCTCAACAGCTTGATTGATTTTAACATAATATGGGATGTGAATCGATTCCTCTTAATTGTGAGAGTGGCATAGGCTATAATATTTAAATAGGACTTTTGAAAATGAATTCAGAAACGACGGATAACAATATTTGGTTATTTTGCCATTCAATAACATCGTTAAAAGTATAATTAATTTTCTTGAAACCCATGAACTCCAAAGCAGTCAACATGAAGTCTAAACCTTCGCGTCTCGCCAACTGTCAAAATAAGTAAGTCTACGTCTGTATCTTACATCTTTAAGTATTGACCAGGCATGGGAAAACGTGGCTTAGAGAAGTCCCTCATACTTCTGTAACTAACATACGAGTAAGACAGTGATAACCTAACCAGTGACAACCAAAAATACGAGTAAGACAGAGAGATAACATTTTTTTTCGACCTATCTCATTATTATTAGAGAAACTGAGATAGGTAGAAGAGTCGTATACCCGTCTCGCTTCCTCCTCCATGAGCAATGCAGAGTTAGATAAAGAAACACACAATAAAGTTTATGGCACACATTAAAGTTGTAACAATAGTGACTTAAACTTAAAATAACTTGCCCATGCCTGGTATTGACTATTCAAGGTTCATAGGTACTTTTGCCTTTATCTTTTTCAATCATGAGCTTGTTGATTATAGTTTTGTTAAACTGTCATAAATACAAACTTGTGCGTAAGTAGGTATAAAATATCGTGTTTAATATCAACTAATTTATCATTTATTTGCCATAAAAAATAATTATTGAATATAAAATGTAAGAATAAATTTTAATTAACGACTAATTTGTAACTTATTTGTAACTTATTTGTTAAAATTAATTAATAAAAAATTGCAATTATTTCTTTGTATGTCAATGTAAGGTGGTTAATTATTGTGTGAGTTATAGAAGCATATCTTGCCAATAAATTTATTTTGTAATGGTGCATTATTAAAATTTTATATAGATGGATCATGAACTTACGCGTTTAATTGTTTCTTAAATATCCCATTAAGATTCTGGTAAAGCTTCCAATGGAAAAAAATAATAATTTGGAATTTAGGCGAGCATAATGTGTAAAGAAGCAACCAAAACTTTTAGTATTCTTCAATGAGCTTTGTAAGACTATTATAGATTCATAAACATATTTGAGAGAGTTTAATTCACACAAAAATGCCAATTTTCATTTTGTCGAATTTAGAAGACGAACCCTAGAAGTATTTCTTATTGAGCTCTGAAAGACCATTGCGCAAACGAGAGAGATATAATATAGATCTGAAAATCTCCTGATAAATTATAACACCATCAAACAAATCTGAGACAGGCATTTTTTAATCCTGTCCAGAATCAATGTTTCTCAAAAGACAAAAATGGAACTTTCTACAAAAGTTCCTCCTAAACTAAACATAAAGAGCAAATTATTCTAATTAAAATAATACAGTAATTTGAGGTGATTGAAGATCGAGAATGGAAAGTTAACGGTCCTAAATATGCTAAAATTCCAACTTATCTAAAATATTTCTTACTTCTCCAGGGTTACTGTGTATATTACCCACGCTTTAGACGTCCTTATTTTGAAAGTATAGTTTTATAAATCTGAAAACGTATAAATCTCGATTCAAGCCTTTTTTATCCCGTTTGGTAAGACTCTTTCATTAGTAAATATTAGACAAGTGGTATATACTTACACAAACCCCAAAGGGTCGTTTTAAAGGGAAATTATGCTATATTTTCTTTTTAAGAATCGATCGTTACAAGAATTTACTCGATCTTATTAATGCCATGGGTACCATTATTTGAAAAACCGATCGTGATATTATCCAAGTACGATAATTGTTTGTAGAGTTACTGAAATAAATATTGGGCATGTTTGAATGCCACTTGGTATAGTTATGAAAAACTGTGAGCGCCGGCAATCTCAAAACTAACTGTTAATGTCGGTAGTAGATTAGACGTATCTGTTTAATAATTCTATCCTAATATGGGAAGGTGAGAACTCCTTTACTTTCATTCATTGATTTAATCTCCGTGTTATAAAATGATTAGATGTATAATAAAGTAACAGGTTGGCTGATAAGTCCCCGGTCTGACACATAAATGGCGTCGCTAGTATTAAATGCATATTATTTTTATATAGTACCAACCTTCAAATGATTCGTGTCAAAATTTGACGTCTGTAAGTCAATTAGTTTGTGAGATAGAGAGTCTTTTGTGAAGCAACTTTTGTTATTGTGAAAAAAATGGAAAAAATGGAATTTCGTGTTTTGATAAAATACTGTTTTCTGAAGGGTCTGACAGAGTCCGGAAACTCATTATCAAGCCAAGTTTTTGCTTCCACTGTATTTTTTCCCTTCAGAAAACAGTATTTTATCAAAACACGAAATTCCTTTTTTTCCATTTTTTTCACAATAACAAAAGTTGCTTCACAAAAGACGCTCTATCTCACAAACTAATTGACTTACAGACGTCAAATTTTGACACGAATCATTTGAAGGTTGGTACTATATAAAAATAATATGCATTTAATACTAGCGACGCCATTTATGTGTCAGACCGGGGACTTATCAGCCAACCTATTAACTCTATCGAACCGATAAATTAGTAAAACATTCCGACAATTCTACGAAGTTGTTATTGTCGTTTGTATAATATGCTTGGTCAGTCTTTTCTTCATCATAATCAAGAACCAAAGCAAAGGAGAGTCAATACACACACACACACACGCATACACACATACAATATCAATAAACAAGTTCAATTTACTTGTTAATATTCATTTATTAACTGTTGTTAATACTGACTTGCATTTGTAATTAGGACAATTATTATGATTATATTACTTTATAATTTAAGTAAGTTTATGTACATCACTACTAGATAGTCCAGGTAAAAAAAGTAAAAACATTTGTAGTTCAATTCAATATATATTGCAGGCATGGGCGAGTTATTTTAAGTCAAAGCCACCATTGTTATTGCGTACCATAAAGTTTATTGTGTGTCTCTTTAAGTCTTTAAGTCCGCGTTGCTCATAGAGGAGGAAGCGAGACGAGTATACGACTCTTCTTGCTTATCTCAGTTTCTCTAATAGTAATAAGATACCTGGAAATACCTCAAAAAATGTTAATCTAATCGACAAATAAGGTGGAATTTTATGATCGAGCGACTATTTCCTAAGGTATCGACCGCAAAAATTGATACACAATATCCTCCTCGTTCACTATTACCCAAAAAATGTCCGAACAAATTACGTAGTACGGAAAGGCATAAAAAATGTAAAATGAAAATAAAAAGCTGCTGTAAAATAATTTTCTATAGTTTTTTCGCTTATTATGAATCTTATTCGACTTAAGGCTAAAAATCGTTTTTACATATTATTTTACTCATTTCTAAGGAATAATTAATAGAAAGGTACGATTTCATGCGTTTGCATCATTTTAACTCGGACTAATGAGTAATTTAAAACAACATTAATGCAAGATAATCACGTTTATGTATAAATTTATTTGTATGTATGGTATGGTATGATGGTCTACTTAAATTTCATTAATTTTATTTACAAGTTTTTAAATGTTTAATTAATTAACTCTGCATTTTTAATTATATTCTTCTTTTTTTTTAATTGTTATAAATTAATTATGTATGCAGTTTTTGTGTGGCTTTATTACTAATAATCGTGGGTGAAAAACAGTATATGGTATTTATACCTTTATGTTTTGTTGAAATTTTTCTCTTCCTCTTTACTTTTTAATTAATCCTGGGTGGCCTTAGATTTTCTTAAAAGTTTTAAAGTCGATGAAAAGTACATCCGAAAAAGGTATAGGAAATGAAAGATTAGGAATATTTAGAAGGAACAGACAGAATAAAGTAAAGACTATAGTCATATTAGGATTTGGGTTAACGTATGTTTCAACGATGCGATTTTTACTGCCAGATATTGTGGATTGTTCTTGTAATTGTTCTTTTACAAAACTCTTTAAATACACTCCTACACATATCTCGGGAATGGTTTCTCGAATCGTTTTCCTTTTCTATCTGTTCAAAATGGTCTACATTTCCAAACGACCATTAACATTCCCATCGAACCATTTCAATTTGTGAACACCCTGTACATTCGATATCAAAAGTGAATAGCTGAATGATATTCTTTTTGAAATCAGAGCTTTTAATAAAGAAATTTTTTTCGTAAATCTTTTAATAAACAGTTTTGCATATGTAGCCAACTTAGCTAGACACCGTGTATATGTTTCAGGTGGTATAGGCACTTGGCATGAATCTAAGAGACGAAGGCTCGATTCCTGGTGTATGTGAATTTTTTTAAATTCTTTTTAATTAATATTTACTTGAAGCAAAACTTTAATTCCGAATAATTTCTTGGTTGAAATATACGAATACAAACATTTTGTCAAATTCGATTATATAATCAAATTGGAAATTTGAAATTTCAAAATATTTATTTTATGAAAATTAAAAACTCATTATTTGAGTTTTTCCATTTATCCATGTTATCAAATATTATTATCAAGAAATATTTTCTTTACCTTGAAAAGTTTTTTGATTCGTTACATTATTTTTAATTAATATTAAAAATTAAATGTTGCTATAAAATTAATCTGAAAAGTAATTGTGATTTCTCAATCAAAGCCAATAATGGAAATATTTTCTTAATAAATAATTAATTTTTTCCTACATATTTTTGAAACAGCCTTGATAGAAAGAATTATGTATTATTTTTATTATTGTAATTTTGATAAGAAATATTGATATTTAATTTTCGGAATTATTCTTTAATCAATAATATTTATTTTTGTTACAGGTAAGTGAATTATCATTGTGTGGAAACCGATAAGAAATGATGGCTTTTCAATATTCAACTTTTTATAAAGATTATCAATTCGATTTTAAAGGTAAGGTAGGTTTTTTTAATTTGGTTGTTGTCTACGTGCTTAATTGATCATAATATATTGATCAATTATTATTAATTATAAAACTGGATATACGCAGATATTTTTCCTGGAAAAATTTATTTCCGCGGAAAAATTTTATCCTCTTTTTACTAAAAAAAAATTTTGATAAAACGTATTTTATGAAACTCGTATCGAATTGATATATGAATGTATCTGGCCATATTTTTCAAAATGGTTAAATTGATATTCACTTTGAACTTTCTGCTTCCCAAAATTAAAAAAGTTAATAGAAAACTTCAAAATATTTTAGACACATTTTGTTGTACATTTTCGCTACTCTTCATTGTACTTCGCTTCTCAGATAAATTCGGGATACCCACCCATTCACAGATATTCCATGTGGAAGAACTCAAACGGAAAGCTGAATCTTTACAAATTCATGCAGTTTGCATGAATCTATTTATAAAACAAGAAGAAGAAATCCGTTTTATTTTAATGAGTAAATTTTAACTCGGTAGAAGTACGAAGGAAAAGGGAAAATGGGATACGAAGTGAAGTGAAGGATCCACTGATAAGTGATAAGTGAAGGATCCACTGCACGTTTTAATGGTGATGGACCTTTTGCCCGAGTATAAACCGTCCAGTATCATAATAAGTTGCAAGCCTATTAATTTGAGCAACGTATAATTAGCAAAAGTTAATTGGTGCAAATTACATGAGCTTGTAAGTCTAATATTACTTTATGCTCCAAAAATTGTATTTAATAAGTAAATATACAGAAAACTAGCTTGATTTCCTATCGCTTCCACTAAAATAAACATTTCTAAATAATGGTCAGAAAGTATTATTCATTTATCAACGGGTTTTCGAGTTCTTATAAATAAAATTATTTAATCTTTTGAAGTTAAAATAAGAAATACATAATACTATTTGATAACATAACTCTTTCTGATGATAAATAAATAATAATTGTTGTTATATTAATTAATTATAATAATGGATGATTATATAAACAATTATTAATTATTTTTACTAAGATTAAAAAAAAAAGTTGTACCACACACACACTAACATTTATAACAATTATAATTAATAATTGCATTGTTTTATATAAATTTAAATAAAAATCATTGTATTTTTTTATATTTATATTTAAATAAGTTAACACCGTTTTAAGTGTTATGATAAATGTGATAAAAATAAGTTTTAATAATATTTATTCTTTACTCTCGATAACTGTTCAATCATTCTTGTACGTAGGTAATCTTTAAGGATTGTAGACGTGAAACCTGCATCATTATTTTCGTTTATTTAAGACTTTTAGCAATTTTTTGAGAATATACAAGGTAAGAAATTTTTGGTGGATATCACTATGTCAGTATCGACGTGAACGAAATACTGATTTGACCATTGAGAGACTAGTAACATTGGCAATAGTTATGCCGAACGAGTCAATGCAGTATGACAATACTGCAACGATGATTGGCGATTTGTCAATACTTCTGGTGGATAGCCCCATTCAATACTATAATGCTATTTATGCTAACAAAGATACTATAGTATCTATCTCTATGCCATACCAGCATTGTAATAAACGCAATACATTTCTTACCGTGTACATACCACATTTTCCTTATTAAACTCATAGAATGAGAATATTATTGTAACTGGTCCAAAAAATCGATATTTACATTTAATTTGTGGTTTGTCGGACCGGCAATTAAGCAATATAAAGGAATATTAAATACACTAGCATTAATTTGTTTTAATATCTTCGACGCTAGGAAAAATATTAAGAATCAGTCCTATTTGTCAATTTGTAGTAGGCTTAAAGAGTTTAAAGTTCTTATTTCACCCTGTATGACTGCAAAATTTCAAATCGATAATATGAGGGTGTCTACATCTTAAATGCGACACACTGCATGTGATGTCTATGGCGATACTAAAAAATCGTCACCCTTTGTTTAATTAGGAGTTTTTAACGTTCATATTTTGCATACTTTTAAAGATTTTCAAAAACTATCTTCACTTTTCTGCTCATGAAGTGAGATTTTGACAGAAATTGGGTTCACTGTGGCAAAAGTTCTTGCATCAATATCATTTCTGGTCGTTTTCCATATTGCTCGCCTGAAATTTGTGCTTAGGTTGGTTTAAATTAGAACTTCTACTCTTTTGTAAAACTGAATCTCAATAAGAATGTTATATTGTTATCATAGATGCCATGCCACACCTATATTCTGTTAGTGTTATGTAGTGTAGAAGTAATATGTTTATTTAATTTATATAATCATAACTGATTAATACATATTGTACTAAACATTTGTTGAACCAAACCCATCATAAATAATAACTCCTTCCTTCGTTAGAATTAGAAATATGCGTTATTATTTATTATTTTCTTACAGACATCAATCACTCATATCCTATATCTAAACCTATATCTAAATTAACCAGCTAAAGGAATGTTTATTGTAAACCAAAATAATAGTACTCATAACCATAACGCAACTATCAGATCTAAATTGTTTTGTAAACTTTATGTCCATTCATATACTTGTTTTAGTAATAACAATAAATCTATCAAGAACCCAATTTCTGAGGAAATTCCTTCTCCAAAAAGTTTTATCGACCCTTTTTCATCTGGTAATCATATGATAGATACCCAAAAAGTATCAAATAGAACAGAAGGCTCTCATTACTGCCAATATTAAAAGAAATAATAGCAATTTTTGATTGGGTCCAGTCATAAACGCTCTTCACCCCCATCATTTTCTTTTAAAAAATTTTGTTAGGAGAGCTTAGTTTCTATCTAAGGACCTTTGGATTATGAGTCCACCACGCTTACACTGCATAGTATTTACAGGACCCAAATACCAGACGACATTCGTGCCTGTATACGCGACTTCCTCCTCTTTTGATATCTGTTCAAAAAATTTTGATTTTCAAATTTCAATAAAAATATCTAAGTATACTCTTCAGTTTGAATAGTAAATAATTAATTAATTATTGACTATTGTTCCTGAAGATAAATAGAAAAAAAAATTCTAAAATTTAATTCTCTAACAATTAGAAAATTATTCATAAAAGCTTCTGAGATTAATTAACAACACTATTCACTAATCAGTGTATTTTTAATAAATGTTTTTTACTGCAATTTTAAGATTATTAAATATCAAAAACGTGTCGTATTTCTTTAGAAAATCATTTTATAGCAAAAAATTATAATTTGCCTTGGATGAATAGCTACAGTAAAGTATCATGAAAAAGGTAAAAGATGTTTTTGATTTGTATGCAAAATATTTCAGCCACAAAATGCAGTATTCATTACATTCAAACCATGAGTTTCAATTATACATTTCAAAAAGTTTCCAAAAAGCCTTTTGTTAAAAAATTCAATTCATAAGGTCATTAACACCGATGCTAAACAATCTTCAATCTAATTACAGTCGTATATAGGCTTTGTCTTGAAAACAACAAATTTGATATTAATTTGAATTGGATTCTCGTTTATTTTGGATTCAAATTGCCTTTTAAAATGATTTGTTGACGAAAAATTTTCCGATTTTTGATATTTTTCAAATTTAAAATTTCCTTTTTGGAGATTTATGCACAGGCTATATCTTGAAAAAATATAAATTTAGCATTAATTTGGCGTCTTTCATAAGTCTAAAATACCTTTAAAAAATGATTTTCACACTATTTAATAACAAAAAAAAGAACGAGAGGTCGTCTCGTGGGCACCCGGTAGGAACTATATTCCTTTCGTATCTTGGTACATTAGAAATGTAGTGCTTACTTTTTTTATTTACGAGATATTTTTCTGAAAATTTAAGGTATTAATTTTAGAAGTAAAATACTCATTTGATTCTTTAAAGAATTTTATTTTATAGCTGCTTTTAGATTTTACTGTATGAATTAACTGTAGTATTCGTTTAAAAACACATACTTCTGATTTAGTAGTCAACCCAATATGTATGCCGAGCATTTCGTTTGGTTTGATCAGGATATTTATTATGACAAAGCATAGAAATTTCATTATATTTACTTTAAATTATCTCTGGTAGCTTTAACTTCGGATAACTTTCACTACTCAATTTGTTTAAATGATAAAACATACAATTTTGACAAAAAAACAAATGAATAGTTTTAAAAATATTTTTGCATTTCCTAGGTAACCTACATGTCAGTTTTTTGTGTCGTTTTTTTTTGTTTTACTTCCCAAACTACAAACAAATCAAAACGATAACGTGCGATAAAGAACATAGTTCCAAAACTTTTTTTGATACTTGATAATTTTTCAAAAACCTGTGCTAACTGTGAAGTGGCAAGTAATAGATACAGATATAATAAAATGAAATAGATTTTTCCGTAATTAAAAAATTACTCTAATTAGCTTAATAGTCTAGCAAAATTTGGACAGTTAACAACTTGAAAGTGTAATGAATAGTTTGTTCTCTTTGTCTCAGAATGTACCAACACACTTTGTACAGTACATCTTTCAAAAAGAACGGGTGTATTTTTTAAAAACACCTAATACTAAGTGTAATAGTGAGTACACTGAAGTGTACACAAAAAGAATATATTCCTGTAATTTTTTTTTTTTAAGTTACTAATCTTTATTTGAAGTATTTATTTTACACTTAACCATAAATAGACATATAAAATCATAATATCTGAGCTGATTTTCTGTATTTACATAATCAATTTGTGTCTTCACACTTATTAATATTTCTATAAATAATCTTTGTGAAATTTATTATAATACGTATACTAATTGAAATAATTTTTTCTTAAAATAGTATACTGATTATTAATTTAACACTCTTTTATGGATTTTGAAAGAAATATTTATGTGATAATTATTATTATTAGTATTGATATTATTTCATGCCAAAGTTTTTTCACCTTTTTATTATAATATACTCAGAAGAAAGTCAGACCCGTATTTAAAAAAACTCATAGGACCTTCAATAATAAAATGAATGATTCTCTGAATGTTAAAAGTCAATAAATAATTAGACTGGGAGATGGTAAACGATTTCGATTTTTGATCGTCTTTATTTTGACACTAAAATAATACAGTTTAATCATTATTATTTGGAAATCTATTCGATTTTGTAAGGGTTTAAGCTCTTACAAGTTTTTCAATGCATTCCACATATTTTGCAAACGAAAGGATATCCTTTTGTGTATCGTTTTGTAATGTTTAAACTTTCTCATATGTTTGAAGCAAGGAAAGGCTTGTATTACTTTGCCCTATTTATACCATGTATATATGTAATATATACCAAGGTATACTTAGTTTAGTCTGATGCTACGAAAAAAATTTTGGTATAGGTGTTCATAAAATCACCTAATTAGTCCATTTTCGGTTGTCTGTCCGTCTGTCCGGCTGACAACACGGCAACATATGTCAAGGTCTTGAGTCCGTAGGATCTATCTTGTAAACCGTTAGAGATAGAACAAAAGTTGTAAATGTTCCTTATAAAAAAATAAACAAATTTTGTTTGAAACATTCGTAAACATTACTGTTTACCCGGGAGGCCGCAAATTGTATGTATAATATGGGAATATCAGTTATGTATGTGTGACAAGTATGTATGTGTAATGCGACAGTGCAATCAACACTGTCTATATATGGTATTTCAACAATTTACTCAGTCAATTGCTTGTTTTCACTTGTTTATTATTGAAGTCTGTTGAAGAAATTCACTGAATCGAATTTAAAAAAAAAAAATCATAAAAAAACGTTAATATAGAAAAATACAATCAAGAAAATAAAAGAAATCAACTAACTCATGGAATAATATTGTAAAATTCTCTGCTATTGTAGGATTATACAAAAAAATGTTTAATTTATTGAAATCTTTAGAAAAAAATAATTTTTGTAGACGTATATTTCTATTGAAATTAAAAATGATATGAAATGTGGGTGCCTTAACAAAACCCCTAGCAGGTAACTTTACCTTCAAGCATAACAAAAGGCAATGCAGGTGATGTATTATTGTAGTATATCAAGCCATGTGATGCTTTATCGAAAAAGATTAACAATTTTAAAATACAAATTGAAAAGGTTTCTTTCATAATATTTCAGGTGTGTTTATGCACAATCGTTTCTGATTTATTTGAATTGAATTCAAGAATCACATTCGTATTAAAAGCCATAAAGTCCATGATTATATCGTAGGTATGTTGTAGATGCTATGGAGCTCAGTGATTTATAAAAATCATTACTGGCCGAGCCTACTAGCAAGTGCGACTAGCAACTTACGAGCATCCCGCAAAAATTCTTAGCCTAGTTGCATTTTAGGTGCTTGATTGTTAAATGTTAAGAGAGCGCGCGAAAAGCTGGTAGCTGTATATTACAGTGCTACTATATCTTTTATTAGTGACAGAATACTGGTACCAAGTTGTCCTAGAGTTACACGTTAATCATTTGGCAGGCGAGCACCGTAAATGCCCGCATCAAAAGGCTCATAACTTTAAAATGTTAATCACTTACTTAGTATGGGTTATTCGACAATAGTTGCTATAAGACAGGGGCTAAGCTTCGCTTAACAATTTCTTAATCCGGGGCAAAATTTGGTTTTTGCAAATTTATGTATTCGTGCAAAAAAATTTGAGCTACGTATTTTTGTATATCACTTGGAATGCATATAATTTCATTTTAAAATATCAAAACATTTATGTACAACATAACCTTAGCACGTCCATTTTATGATCCCTAAGAAGCAAATATAGTTTTGATACACATTTTAGATAATAAAGAATTATGTGTTTTGGTATGAAATGTCATTTACATAAAACTAGTTTAAAGTTTATTTTGTTTTTACAAAAAATAAAATCTTATTTTGTAATAAAAACGTAAAAACTTGAACAATAAAAATTTTTATTTTATACAGTAAGTGGATACTTATATTTAGTAAAAGTACTTATTTGATTAGAGTGATAATTTACATGACTTAAGGAGTGGTATTGATGGTTCTTGGAAATAGAAGTAAATCCTCGATGATCCAATTCAGGATTAAGACATGTTGGACACTAAACTTAATTCGCCAAAAAAGTTGACCAGATAATGAATCGGATGGGTTGAACATATGGGGAACAATAATAAAGAAGTGTTTTTGATGGAACTTACCAGACACCGCCGAGTATTTCAAAATGTATATAAAGTATTTACAAAAATTTTGAATGTTAACACAAGTGAAATTTATAAAGTCGAAAAAACCCTATTATTTGTAAGGGATCGTTCTTTTTCACAGGAAAATTTTTTATTACAGTTTTTTGGTACTCTAGCAAGAAGATCAATCATCAGCAAATGAAAAAATCATTTTGTCTTAATGTAATACAAACTGATTTTTACCAATATCCACCAATTTGAAACTTCGCGAAACTTTTGTCCCTTTCCTCATCGTGTGTTCATCAATGACAATGTATGCTGATTGCTGACGGCAGTGGCGTAACTATACCATCTGGGGCCCGTGGCAAATTCTTTTGAGGGGGCCCTATCAGTAAAAATCATCACGTTGTACTTAGTTTAATTTTAATAAACTACTTAAATAGTTACCCAACACTAATAACAATTTTATTTTCAAGAGCATGGTTTTATACATTTACAATGAAATAACGATTTAATTTCAATAACATATTTATTAAGAAAAATCTTTCTTCGAGCTTCCTGTTCCGCAAAAGTGTCTATAACATCATCAAAGTTTGAAGATCGGGCCATACCACGAAGACTTTCAATAGACAGAATAGCCAAGTTAGATAACCTGTCTTGTCCCATAGTTTCTTAAATAGGTTTTTATTACGTTTAGTTTTGAAAATGATCGTTCAGTCCTAGCTGTAGTCACAGGAATTGTAACAAATAACATTAATGCAGTGTATACTTCAGGAAAGCTGCAGGACATAAAAATTATTCTTTATTAATAATAAATCAGCAAGATCTGTAAACCACGAAGACTTTTCTATTTCCTCTCTGAAAGTGGACCGAAAACTGATAATTTCCCTGGCAAATGATTCAGATATTGTCTTTTTTTATATATATCAACAAACTCTAGAGCTTTTTTAATAAATCTATCTCATTTAAAATTTGTAAACTTGAAGGCTTCAAAACACTGAAATTGGAAACAGTTTCATTCATCGGAAGGAATCGCGATTTCAGTTGATTAATAATGATGTCCAATACTCGATAAAATTTGTTAACCTTGAACAAACTTTTCGGATCTTGGAGAAGCTCATGTTCACAAAGTTCGTAGAGTGGCAAAAATTTATTTCTGAGCGCACGGTCTCTTGGACCGGGGCCCTTTTGGATCGGTGGCCCGTGGCATTTTGCCTTGCTTTTAGCCCTGCCACAATATACTTACGCCACTAGCTTGCGGGCCTCTAGATTACTTTTTGCATGATAAAACTTCTGAGTTAAAGAATATTAGGTGTACAATTTCATTTTGATATTCTCTCATAATATCTGGTTTACTTTTTTGTTTTATTACGTTAAAAGTAATTCAGTTATTGTTCATAATAAACGTCTTTTGAAACAAACATGAAAATATACACACACAGCACTGATATATCTATTCACATATGGCACACGTGTTTACTTCTTTACTTCTTGGTTATACATTACAATATCTATGTGCATGTAAGACGTACTTACACCCGGCTTGTGATATATAATAGTAATGTAATACTTTTTTAAAATAATATTTTCCAAAAAAAAAAAAAACTCTATGTCGGTAATTTAGCTTACTTATGCATAATCAGTGGCGTGTTTCTGGTATTTATAATTATATATATAGTAGAGTTTCATTGTCCTAAGTCTACAGCTTAACCAACTGTGCTACCGATGCTTGTTATATATATTCCAAAAAATTTGATTTATAATATAAAAATGATCAATAAGTTTATTTCAAACTTTCTGTAAGTTTGTAACAACAATCTTCATGTAATTGGATAAATTACATATAGACTAGGCATGATAGATATGCGAACATAATAACCAAATCCTCTATCAATAAAATTTTCCATCAATAAAATGCATGGCTTTAAACTAAAATCAATCTCTTTCATAGAAGTTAATTTTTTTATTTAACTTCAGTAATTTTGTATCAGTGAATTCATATTTTAAATTCAATCCCATTCTATTGTAAACATAAATATTTAGCTATACTTGTTCCAATCATTAGGATTTGAAAGTATTTTTACTTTATTTCAATATGAAACGGCCAACTCCGGGAACTTTTTTTTCCAGTGTACTAACGCCACTGTTGCACAAACTTTACGTATTAAATTGTCAGATTTATTTATATTATATTTACTTAAATATTATAACACAAGTCTCTGAAATATACGGAGTGAGCATAAATTTTATAAATGAGTAATAAATTTAAAACAATTCATATTTCGCAATTTTTTTTACGTTAAGCCATTCCTAGAAAACTTTTTGCATTGTTTTATTCATTAAAAATATGTTTAACAAAAGCCATAAAAATGATTTTTTCTTAAAAAGAAAAAAATTTATCGAAAAATTCTAGTTTACTGTGTAGAAACTGGGATAATATCACTGTTTGATTCAAAAGTTGTTTTTACAACTATACCTACTACAATCTCCACTTACGCTATCCCGACTTACAGTTAATTACTTTAACTCAGAGTTACGCGATTTCTAAATGCGCCAATGTTTACACTATCCTACACAATTGGAATGATGACAAAAACTTTTATCCATTTCAATAATTCTCACTTTACGAACAGAAAAGTGAAGTTGATTCATGAAAATCTTTAGAAATACGCAAAATATGAACGTTGAAAACTCCTAATTAGACAAAGAGGAAGATATAGATTAGTGACGTCAAAGATCGTGGAAAGAGACGGGTAACAATATTGGAATGCTTATAACTTCTTCGTTTTTTAATCAATTTAAATTTAACTTTCAAATTTGGTTATGTATTATAAAGTCTACTTTTACATTTTTATGGGTAATTTGGCGAATTCGATACCAGTCGTCTACCCAATTTGTAGATACCGATACCAAAGTATTTACAACAACCTCGACTTTTACTTACGCGGTTATCGTACGGTGTCACTTATCGCGTAAGTTGGAGGTATTACTGTACTAATGTTATGTACTAATATTTATTTTCAATTTATTTTTTGAGATATTTTCACCCTATATACAAAATTATTACTTTATATCGTTTGCATATAATTTTATTTATTACCAAACACTTTTATTATATTAAAATGATAAATATCGTAATATCTATTATTTAAATCTATACATTTATATTACTATTTACTATTTACTATGCATATTTTATGTGTTGAACGTAATATCTTGTACGATTACAGATATACATATTTATTAATCATTTTCATTATATAGTTAAACATTTTAATATTTCAAATTTAGTTTTAACTTTTATTGGTTCATTATTGCAAAGTAATGAGTTAAACATCTTTAACAAAGTATTAAGGTGCGTCCACATTATTCATCACATAGTAAAGTCACAATTAAGATCGTAAAAATGTTTATAGATTAATTTTTTTCGTATTAAACAAACCAATAAATTAATCCCTGTTTGTTGGAAGATAAGTCACTCAAAATACGTCAAATTCAAAAAAAAAGTTAGGGAATAGAAGAGATAAAATATTGGAATTTTTCGCTTTAAACTATCTACAGTGTGTCGCATTTAAGATGAAGACACCCTCATATTTTCGTTATTTATAGGAATATCGATTTGAAATTTTGCACATTAATATGGGGTGATGGGTGACATTTTCTAAGATAAGTACTTAACCGAAATTTGAACTTTAAACCTACTACAAATTGGCAAATGGGGCCGATTCTTAATATTTTGCCTAGTGTCAGAGAGGACTAGATTGTATTGCACGCAAGTATATCTTGGATTACTCTCACCGATTACACCTAGGAACGCTCCTTTTAGAATGTAAAATCTAGGTTACTTTAAGGAGCAATATTGTAGGACATATGTGTTATAAAGATTAAAAACCCCACAAGTTTCTGGTAAAGATGTGCTTTTCTTTCAGCGCCCAGTAACTGTTTTAAGTAATTCTTTTAGTGTCTCGTAAGTGGTATATTGACTCGTGTCCCAGCACAAATTAATTGTCAGTTTGAGTATTTTCATTCAACAATGAACACTAATACATTGGCGCCGTTTTGATTCAATATGCCTATGTCTTTTCAAACTTTACCTCTTTAACATTAAGTTTTGTTTAAAACGTTAAATGGCTTAACAAATTATCCACCAATAAACATTGATATCAATATCAGATATTAAAAGGTGATCGAAGGTATAATAGCATCAAGATACAGTCCATACTTAGTACTTCAACACTGCATTACGATTGCAAAGCAATCATCGTCAGTAGCTTCAAATAAGATTCAAAGCATCATTCAACACTTCGGAAAATGTGATTGCAAACAAACTGTAATTCCAATAACCAAAAAAGAAAATATAAAAAAATGCATGTGTTCAACGTAAAAAAACATGTTTTATGTTTATTGAACAAAAAAATTTCAATAAATTTCATATTTATTTTATTAATTAATAAAAAAATTTCGCCTCTTAAATATTTACCGTTACATATTCATTTGTAAATAAAATTGCATGCTTTGATTTTTTTTTTCTTAAATATTTTATTATGTTCAAAGAATTGCTAACGGCCACTAATAATCATTAACTAAAGAAAAAAGTAAAAAATACTATGTATGAATTAAACTCTCTATAAACAAAATAATTATATGTTTTAATAATGCATTTAATGATTTAGAAAAATATTGAAAAATGTTTTTCTTATTTACAAGTGTCTTGAATATTCCATGTTCTCTATGCCATATTATAATTCTTAGAAGTATATTTATCATTACTTATCACATTATTACCAGCCTTTTTTAATAGCCTGCATATTTTAAAAAATATGCAGGCTCTTACTGCCAAACACAGCAAGTGGTTCAAGGTAAGAAGGTCAACAATATTTCGCACCTATGATCATTGTTCCCCGAAACTTAAGTTGCCGTAAATTGAAGAAATTAAATGGTACCAGAAAGATTATTGTCAGAAATTGCAATATGTTTTTTTCATCATCAACACTTGAAAATAATTCTTTGCTAAAAGTTTGACTGTTGAGGTGTTTTTTATTTGGAGTCAATTCTAACATGTTCTCTCACTGCTGACATTTTTATTACAGCTAAAAATCTAAGTAAACTTGCTAAATTTTCTGTTTTACACTAAACTCAAAGGAATGCTTTGATTAGGAAAAGAGATTATACCTACTGTTAATTTTTCAACAGGCTTTTCGTCTCTTACATTCATAACCACATTTATTGAGAAAAAATCTCTATTTTTTTAATCACATGTAATTATGTATTTTATAATAATTAATATTTATATTAAATTGGGGTTTTCCTGGAGTCACGATTTTACCAGACAGTAGACAAATGGAAAATTTTAAATTATTTTATTACATGGATTTTAAACTAGTTTTCGTTCCGAATAAATCTTACCGGTTAAAATTTCCGTTATTGCCTATTGGAGACGAGTATTCTGAACTATGTGTTCCAAAAATCAATAAACCAATGCGATATGTAATCCAAAAATGGTTTTCGTATCTCATGTACCACATATATCAAATGTACCTTTGTCCTAAAATTTTTTTATTGCTTCAAAAGACGTTCGTTATCGAGCCAAAACATCGTGTGAACGCAATTTTTGAATAACATCAATAACTGCGTACATATGAAGGATTTTAGTTTACAAATACAAAAAAAGGAAAATAAGACTTGGTGACGTCATAACCTGCAATTGCCATAGAGACTACGTATCAAAAGTTGTTTGGCAAGAACAAATTATTTAATGGATTATATCTTTTATGTTTATCAATCGATTTTAATTTTGATTTCAGATTTTGTTATCTATTCTCGCACATTTCCAAAGTTTAACGAAAGATACATTGAAATCGACATCAGGGCAAAGGCCTTCCTCTTTGATATTTATCAATAAAATTATATAATTCATCCAACTGATAATAATTGATTTCGGGAGATAATGATTTAAAACAATTTTTGAGGTAGTATTTCAAAATAGTGCATTAACATTGAATCCATACTTCTTCCATATCTTCTCTAGCTTGCCTATAAGTAAGATACGTATGTGATTACTTACCCTGCAACTTAAAATATAAATTTGTACGAAATAAAGAAGATTCGTAAGAAATTATTTCAAATATTTGCATATAATGATTTAAATTTTATCCTTCTTATAAATAACAAGTGAAAACAAACAATTGACTCAGTTAATTGTTGAAATACCATGTATAGACACATACATAACTCATATTCCCATACAATGCATACTATACAATTTACACCTAATTTGCGCCCTCAAGGGTAAACAGTGATGTTTACGAAAAAATGTATCAAACAAAACTTGTTTGATTTTTTATAAGGAACATTTCTTACATTTAAACTTTTGTTCTATCTCTAACGGTTTACAAGATGGGCCCTACGTACCCAAGACCCAATTGACGTATGTTGCTCATTTACGAACTTGACCTCACTTTTTACGACCTCGCTATGGCTTGATATCTCTTCGTTTTTGAGTAATCGCGATGACAGACGGACAGACAGACAGACAACTGTAAATGGACTAATTAAATTAGATTTTATGAATAGGTGTTAAAATAACTTAAAATTTTGTTTATAGCATCAATATTTTTAAGCGTTACAAACTTGGGACTAAACTTAATATACCTTGATATATTTCATATACATGGTATAAAAATAAGCTTTTAAAATTACTATTTTCAACGTCAAGGTTATTTTAAAACGAATTATGTATATATTTTATAATTCAAAAATAAATGTTACAATAAATAATCGTTTAAATTTACCTTATTACAAAAAATTTTATGTATGCTTTCAAATCCAAATTTTTATCTGTTGACAATTTTTATTGAAAAAAATAAAACATACTTTATTTTTATAAATACTTCAATTGAATTTTTGTGTACAGAGAAAATTTTCCAACCATATGTTTTTGTATTTGACCTGTATTTTTTTTTTACGTACGACAATAATCTTTTAATTACTTCCACGTTTTGTGTGTGTATGATGATGATGATGATGTGTCATGTCTGTTTACAGACGTTGACGGATATGCTCTTCCATAATTTTCGGTCGTATGCCGAATGTACGATATCGGCTGTTGTTAAGTTAAGTGGTAGGTTTTCTAGGAAGCTTCTTCTTCTTCTCCCTCTCCCCCTGCGTCCTTCCACTTTTCCCAGCAGTGCTATTGCTTCCAGCTCGTTTTTTCTGATGATGTGTCCCAGAAATTCCAGTTGTCTTTTATATATTTTTGTTTTCAGCATTTTCTTTTGACCTATTCTTTCCCATACTTTTTCATTACTAACGTAATCATTCCATTTAATTTTAAAAATTCTACGCCAAATCCATGTGTGTATAAGATGATTTATTACAGACGTAAAATAAATGACTTATTTTATTAGTGTTTATGTAGAATAAACATGTCTTATTGTATCAGTCAGTGATGAATTTTATATTCATTAGTATAATTATTTTAATCCAAATTAATTCCACTGTACACATGTTAGATATTTTTATGAAATTTTTGGATTTTCTAATTGCCTTATTGATAATTTTTTAAGAAGATATTACTGGATTTCTGTTCTATAATTTTTTCCTCTTAAGATACACTGTAAACAAGTGAAATTTACAAAATTTAAAAAACCCCCGACAAATTTTTCGGGTACGTGAGAACACTCTATTAAATTACCTTTTAAACAAAACCAAAAAAAATTGGGTTCATCCGTTTCAACGCTACGATGCCACAGACAGACACACTCACATAGCGGTCAAACTTATAACACCTCTTTTTTTTAGGTCGGAGGTTAAAAAAGTACTAGTTAGAAAATATGTTCTTAACATGGGTGCAAGTAAATATTTACTTGGTTCAAGAAAATTGTTTAACATTCACATACTTATTTTATTTTTTGGTTCTTATTCAAAAGTTTTACGACAAAGATAATCAGGCCTGTTCTTGATTTGATCTTGATCTTAGTGCAACCTTTCCTCCTCAACAATAATGTCCTCAAAAAGTTGTGACTTAAGGATCCTAATGGACATTAACAAAGGGTATATACAAGAAACATTAATGGAATTAGGTCAAAAACTTCTAAGAGATCTTTTATATTAAAAAAAAAAATGTTTTTGATAATATATACACGGTATGAAATGTATGGCGTTTACTACAATGCTGGTATGGTATAGAGACAGATACTATATTATCTTTGTTTGCATAAGTAACATTACTTACAGTTTTGAAAAGCGCTATCCATCAGAAGTATTCTGAATATCGCCAACCAGAATAGGGATGGTATGGTCTGACGCTGATGGTGCAAAATGGTCTGACGCCTATGCTGCATTGACTCATAACTACTGCTAATGTTACTATTTCCCCAATAGTGAAACCAGTATTGCGTTCACACCAATACTGACAAAGTGATATCCACAAAAATTTATTACCGTTTAGTTTCGATTAATGATCATATCAACCAATTCGAAATTAATTGCGTATTGTTTTAATCAATTTAAAAACATTCTCATATTTGATTAAACAAAAATTCCTATTTATATCACAAAATACTTAAAAGTAGGTACAAAACATAATGCTTATTATAGCAATGAAGGGAAAGTCAAGTCATCAAGTTTGTTGTTTAGTTTAGTTGGTTGTTTGCATGGTAAAACCATCGCCCACAGTGATTGTGATACCATTTAGGGAAACCATATTCAGGAACTGAACTTACATTGTTGTTGCATTTATACTATTGTTAATTTGACACTTTGATACCATATGGTCACTATATGGTAAAATAAACTTCCCATTATTTTATTTTTATTTTTATTTATTTTTTTTAAGATAATAATAAGTATTTAAAATTGAATTTATATAGACAACAAAAAGGGTTTTTATGTAATCATTAATATTTAAATGGCTTTAATAATATATTTTATGGCTTGTAACTTTCCAATTTTATTGATTTTAAGAATTGTTAATTAATTATTCGCCATATTTAGTCAATGCCAAACAAGAAATATTAAAACCAAAAAACAATAAGTTTTCAATCTAAGAGCAACGTGGTATAACGAAGGTAAAGCCGTAGTGATATAACAATCATTTTTCCTAAGATAGACAATAAATTTGGCATTTCTATTTTAAAATATGACATGAAAAACTAGCTGTACCCTACCATACTTCGCTGTGGAAGATATAGAAAATTTTATGTTATTTGGTAAACCCTCGATAAAAGAGTTCACAGCTTTTAAACGGCTAAACTAATATTCATGTAACGTACAGTTTTTTTTAGTGTACACATCATGCCCATGAAAAAATCACCATAACCTTTTTTGACGTAAAATTACCCAAAAAACCTCGGGTAGCTTTATTTGGTTCAAAAAATTACCATTTGATTGTTTCTATGGAGGGAGAGAGGTATATAAAAATTGGACCAATAAGGTTTCTGGCTAAATCTGGAATATTAATTAATCTATAAGCTTTTCTGAACAAGAATTAATCTATAAGCTTTTCTGAAATAGAATCTCGTTAATGGTACATCAGATCCAAAAAATGCGAAGGATTTTTTCTTAGAAATTTATTCTCTATATGTTTAATTTGGATTATGCCATGAAAAATTATGAAAAATTGTTTGAAAAAGTAGAAGCCTCTATAACTTCTGATAGCGTTTCCATTTCTTTTTGGTCTATCTTCTATGATTGTAACAGATAACTTAAAGGTTAAAAACCTTGCTTGTTCGTTTTAAACAGATAAAAAATTCATATTGCTGTATCATTCCCATTTATGGCATACACTCAAAAACAATCTTAATTTGGATCAAACAAATTATAATATTTCAAAAGACCACAATCAGCAGATGAATAATAATTGTTTTCTTTATGAATAAATAAATAAAAAAATTGGTGTGATCACCACATGACTTCCGTGTACTTTTATAAGCTAGTCAAAATAGACATGGAAATAGTCATGAAATCTAGAAAAAAGAATGATTTCGATATGGGTAATTATTTTTGAGTTATTTGAGATATCTAAAACTTTCGATATCGCTTCGCATAAGGAATTTCAGAAAAGGAGGTGTGCACAACTTTACTGTTTACTTGCGCACCGGGAGGTGGGTGCTGTCTACAATCAATTCGTCAATAAAACCAAATCTGCTTCCAGAAGTTATTCTGTTCTTTTGTAACAGTCCACGGTTAGCATACATACAATACAAGTGAAATTTACAAAATTTACAAAATTTCCGACAACCTTAAATTCTCACTTGAAACACACCTAAGAACGCTATGCATTAAATTACTTTTCAAACGAAATAAAAAAAAATCAAAATCGATCCATCCGTTTAGGCGCTACGATGCCACAGACAGACACACACACATAGCGGTCAAACTTATAACACCCCTTTTTTTTACTTCGGTGGTTAAAAACAGGCCACACATAATACTTAAACACCCAAGTGTTTGTTCTTTTAGAAATATTTTTGTTAACTGCCAGTAATGACCTGTGTTTATTAAAAGCAACCTTTGCGAGAGTCAGACTCCTTTTGATCTTTTGTGCACATCTATCGTCTTCAACATAACATTCAAGATAATTATTAAAAACTTCGAAATTCCATGCTTTGAACTTTGGTTACGAAAGGAGACCATTTTTGTAGAGCAGTTAATTTTTTACAAAAATATATATATGGTCCATTTTTTTATCAGCGAGTTATAAAATTGAGACGAAAATAATTTTTTTCAATTTTCATGATTATTCCTCGATTTTGACGCCTTTACGTCATGCCGCAACAGCTCAAAATGATTTGCAATTTGCTCGAAATGGATATTTTCCTTGAAAACTCGACACCTTTTTTTCGCGGTTACCATACTTCCATTTACTTTAATGATGTGGGTGGATTCGGTTACTTTGAACTTATCCAAGCGACGACAATATAATCAATTCTACCGTCCCATTAATTATAAATGTTCACACTGCCACTGCCTGGATTCGAACCCACAACTTAAGTCTAAGTAGATAAACGGTTAAAGTCTGTCGCTTTAGACCGCTCGGCCTCTTAGGCTCTCCATTACATAGTACAAGGAAGTAAAAAACATTTTTTGGACATAATACAAACACACTCCACACTAATTATAAACCTTTTGTAAAACAAAAAAAGTATTGAGTAAACATAAAAATGGCATATGATTGATCGACTCGACCAGACCATATGGTTATAATTCGTCATCACAAAAATGGCGTTAATATCACTATCAGAAAGTTGTTTATATTATTAAATATAATATAATAAATATAATATAATAATTTTATAAAACCATATGAGTAAGTAAAATTTAATACAATAAAAATCAATCGATTACATACACATTTTATTGGTTACTTGCTGGGTATAAAATACTAAATCCATATATGGTAATGATTGGAAATTACTTATCTATAAACAGTAATACATCTCAAACAGTGAACGGTACACTGCTGGTAAATGCACTCACATTAATGTGTACTGTAATAGTAAGTATATACTGTGCACTGTCATTATATTATTTAAAAGGCTGCCCATTGTATCCCATGTGCAATAAATTGTTCTATCAAGATATTTACTATATAGATAAGACGAGAAGTTTGCATTCGTTGAGAAAATTTTTCTCCTTCGATTCATTTCGTTTTGTTCACGGCTTTAACCTCGTTTGTATACCAAGATTTGGCTGTCAAACCATTCTGATATCAATTTGATACTAATTCCGACCTCTTTCTGATTAAAAAACCCACACAAATACCCAGACACGGTTGCCAGATACCAAGTCGATACTTATCAGGGCAAAACTATCTTTGTTTAACAATTCGCTGGAATACCAAGATGGCTGATGGAATTGGTTGGAAAACCATTATGTTACCAACTCGATAATAATACCAAACTCTGTTTGATTAAAAATTCGTTCAAACGCCGAGTCTCTTTTAATATCAGACTGTTTGAGGCCATTCGTAAGCATAATTTTGACGATTTTTGAACAAAAGCATTGATTGAAAGCATGAAACATTTTTGGTAAACATCACTGGTTACCCGTAAGAGCGCTAGTTATGCGCAAATTGTATGGTATGTATTATATGGGAACATCAGTTATATATGTGTGACATGTATATATGTGTAATGTGACAGAGTAATCAACACTGTCTATACATGGTATTTCAACAATTCACTCAGTCAATTGTTTGTTTTCACTTGTTATTTATTACTTTTGGCAAACTCAACTAGTTTCATTCCGGGACACTATTTTTAAACATTCAAATATTGGAGTTTTTCCGCGTAGATAATTAAATAACTCAAAAACTATTAACCTGATGAGAAGGAACAATAAATATTTTTTGTGTAAATTGACATCAAACAGGTAAAAAATACTTTTAAGGCAAAAAACAAATTATATAGTTGTAAATAAAAGTTAGTAACTAGCGCCACAAACTCTTGATTTCTCTATCAGAGCCACTTTCTGCACGTTAATGTAGATAGAAATCAAAAGAGAAAAATTTTCCCAACGAATTTGAACTTATCGTCTTACCTATTATGCATGTGTGTATTCCTTTTTTGATTCGATTTTAATTTTTCTCACGTTTTTATTATATTCAAACACAAATCTTATTTGTCATGTTTTTCTGAGGCACGAATTTCTGTGACAGTTTAATCTCTTAGATCTTGAACATTAAAACAAGAGGTAAATCAAATTTTCAAATTGTAGAAATCAATTTCCAATACTTTCAAATACTACCCGCCCAGATTCTCAAAACATAGTTAAAAATAAATAATATATATCAAAAAAAAATTTAAACTTTTTGAAAAAGCTGAGGCAGGGCAGGAAGATGTGAGTATCTATGCCAATTGGTATCAGCTTTTTTTTCATTTACAGGCGTTGCTACGTCGGTCGTCTGCTTAGCTAAATGGAACTTTAAAGGAATAGGATAGAGGACCTATAAAACTTATAGTATTTGCTTGCAAACAGTTTAGGCATACAAACAAAAATCTTCGATATCAAGAGCCTTTTTTACTGTAGGTTATCCAGTTCGTATTTTTATTTAAAATGTGCTTTACAAACACATAAACAACTTTTGTTTCAAACATTTTTTATTAAAAATCATAGTTTTCTCGTAAGGAATGGATTTCCAATTTCTCAAAAACCATACAAGATAGAAGGTTGAAAATTTGTAGATAGCTTCATAGTGAACCTGTTAACTCTAATTTCATGCCAAATAATAAATATTAAGGGTGTCAAATAGAAAAATTAATTAATAAACTTATTGAATTCATAAATAAAGTTATGGGTGTTAAATACAAAAATTAATTAATAAACTTATTTAATTCATAAAAAAAGTTCTGGTATTCAAAATTTTCTATACAGAATATTTCAACAATTAACTCAGTGACTTGTTTATTTTCACTTGTTTCTAATATAATTTTCTTTTTGTTTCTAGGTAAGTGAAGATTTCTTAATCAAACGAGCAATATACGAGCTAATCCTATTTACTTTCGAAAAAAAAATGTCAAAATGTCGAAAGTAGTTGGAGGTATGTAATGTAAAACTTGAAATTTATTAATATTAAAATATCATTTATTATTTTTATCTCACCAAATTTGTATTTATTTCAATTTCTTAATTACGCTAAGTAATTAATAGAACCGAAAATTTGATTGCTTCTGCGATTGAACGACAAGTTTATAAAATATCCCGTTTAAATGTAATCGTTGCAGAAGAAAATGTTGCAAAAATTTTGAGATATTCCATTGAAGTTAAAAGCTATCTAAGTATGCCTTATGGCTAGGGGCTGCAATTTATTTACTAATAACGTCGACTTCCTTACTTTTTTAAAGGGTGAATTTCTCCGCTTTTCTCTCGCTGAATCCACGACCTTAACATAAGGTAAAGTAGCCACTTGTCTACAGGCGCGAGGTTACAACTAATATGCGCGCGGAATTTTTTAAATAAGCATTAAATTAATTGTGTAAATATGGAAAAAATTACATTCCGTTGATATTTGTACAGTTATTATATTATATGACAATCTAATTCATATAACTTTGGCAAAAAGGGTAAATTTTAATGAAAATGAGCAGCAAGCTTTATAACTCTCAGTAGTCAATAAAATATGAAAGGGGCACAAAGAGGATACGGAAGAGAATGCTCACAGCAGATGAATCTGCCGAAGACTTCTTCTTCACTATCGGTCGGGAAATATTGAGAGTGACATTATATCTAGTAATTAAAGACAGACTTTTGGTTGAATTTTAAAACACGCGAGAATTGAACAGAAATTTTTACAGTAAATTTTCGTTTTTAAGCAATTTTAGCACTTTGAACACTGAAAAATATCAAAATAGAGCAAGTGTAGTAAGCGATGTATTTTGATGATTTAGAAAAGTGCTTTTTTAATTAATGTATCCATCTACGTTCTTATTTAACGACGATCGAGCCGGAGAACTGCCCCGGTCAATCAATGCGATTTTATCGGTTCTAAGAAATTAAAATCTTGAATCTAAAGGACTAAAAAAGGTGTTTATTGATAGGTGATTTCTTTATCCGCCTCCGATCATAAAAAATATTAAATTTGACCAGAAGACTTTTTTTTTTTAAATTCTTTCTTGTACAATCCAAAACAATTACAGTAAAATGATAAGAATTATAACGTCAATAAATTAAAATATATTGTAATAAATAAAAATATTATGATATAAGTATTCAACGTGTACCTAAGAAGTATATAAGTAAATAATAACATAAACACTAAGCAGATGTAAATTATGTTACAATGATAAAAGGTGATATAGAGAGCGACCAAAGCAATGATATAAGGTAATTAAAGAGCACAAAACAAGTTGAACAACTTTAATTATAATATTCACAATAATTTTACGATGTACGATGCGATGCACCTTCATTCACTGCACTTCACTTCACTTGTTATACCGATTTAATGACCGAACATGGTCTTTAGTTCATATAATATACAAAGTACTTTTATACATTATATTTACAAAATATTATATACATAATATAATCGTTAAGTGTCGTCAACAGTTAAAACATAAACTTACACTTTAATTTTATTATTTATCTCACCTGAGAACTTCTTCATTGCACACAAATTTATCATCATATCCTTAATTTCATTCATTTATGTGTGTCTATATACATATATTTTAGTACTAGCTGTTACCCGCCCGCTTTGCTGGGCAACATCCCCACTTGCACCCCTCCCTCCACATTTCCTTGCGTTGGATAACAGTTTTGTAATGTACACGTCATGCTCTTTTATTTGATACCCCACTTAGGTATATTTGTAAATATTCGATATTTCCTTCCCACTTTCTCGCTACACCTTTCTACCCTCCGAAGGTTAAAAAAATTTCTAAATGTAATTTAAAACATTCTGACCAAGTTTTGAACTATTAAAAGCCATAATTGAAAAATATGAATTTTTTATTCATGAACACCCCCGCAACCCCCCTTGTGGGTGGAATTTCGTAAAATCCGTTCTTAGCTGACCTCTACTTGGCAAAAGGAATATTCCTGCCAAATTTCAAGTCTCTAGGTCTTATAGTTCCAGAGATATCGTGATGAGTGACTATCTATCTATCTATCTATCTATATCTATAGAAAGTCTCCTATATATTTATAGATACCGTAGTCATGGAATTTTTATTTTTAATTATGAAATGAAAATATAAATTTGGTGTGCTTTATATTAGTAAAAGTCCATCGGCCATGATATTTTTAATAGCTTTTATCATATTAACACATTATTATTAGTTTAAAAAAGACATACTTCTGATTTAGTAGTCAACCCAATATTTCGCTTCGTCTAAACCTTAAAAAAATATTACCTATTACAACTCTATAATCATTTCAATCAGTGCAGTCGATTGTAACGGTTTTATGGGCATTAATAGTTTTACTTAGAAATATATGTCTTTTCTAATGTTTTTTGTCCTTTAGAATTAATATTTTGGTTTCATTACTTCGGTTAATTATACACATTCAACAATTTTAATTTGTTATTTATGAACGATGTTGATAATGGAAAACTGACCATGAGTGAATGAATCTAATCTATCAAAAATCATAGGAAATGGTCGGAAGCATATCTCGAATTTGATTTATTCATTTTTCATCATATTTTAATTCCATGAAAGGTTCTCATTACTCCAAATTTTACCCAAAACGACGGTCAATACTTATAAGTTTGTCTGGTTCATGAAAGAATTCATGAAATACCTTTATTAATCCGACCATTTTTTCAGAAAAAATGTTAATAATGAATTCTGTAATTAATAAAATTTCTTCAGTTGACTTCTAATTAAAACGTTATATTTCAAGAATATCAAACTCTTGTAAACGTCAAGTCTTGTATATACTTGACCGTTGTTCTTGGTTTAAATGAGCGGTGTTTCGTGTGAGTATAGTAAACGAATGATAATATTAATATTTTAAATCATTTAAATGTTTCATTTACGACGATGAAATAATCAACATTTTAACTCCACACATCCAATAATTAAATAAAACT
This sequence comes from Chrysoperla carnea, assembly GCF_905475395.1. Taxonomy (NCBI): domain Eukaryota; kingdom Metazoa; phylum Arthropoda; class Insecta; order Neuroptera; family Chrysopidae; genus Chrysoperla; species Chrysoperla carnea. The sequence goes on from NC_058341.1 coordinate 36,210,370, forward strand.
AGCCTTATATGGATAATACTAATAAATTATTTTTTTATATAAGACAAGTTTATGTAAATTATTTAGATAATATTATTAAAAATTTCTAATGTGTCCAAACAAGTATACGCCGCGCCGATTTTAATTATTTCTTAATATGAAAGTATTATGTATTCAATTCGAAAAATGAATTTTATATATTTTCGTTTCGAAGTACGATGTTTTATCCGTATCTTTTAAAAATTTTATGTGAAAATGGTAATCGTAGAAAATAGACTCGGAAAAAATAGACCGAAAATATTAAAGACTCGGAGTATTGTTATAATTACGAGTTGGTTGTCATATTCAGAATAGGTTATTTGACAGTATGAAAAATATTGTCATAATTAGTGATGCTCTGCATAAATTATGACTTCTAAAATCTATTTGCCAGTTTGGATTGTTGGTGGTTTTGATAAAATAAAAAATTAGAACATGCAAACTTAATTTTTCAGACTTTTAGAACATAAAAATATTATCAGGCAATTATTGGACTTAAAATAAAAATGAAAAAGCGGATCTTTAAACATTGATTACCAATATAAATCAAGATATTAAAATAATAAAATCTATTACTTAATTTATTACACAGGTAGGATGATGCATACTTAAAATTTTACGATATCTTTATCATAAAATATCGTATAATTGTTAATAAATAATTTTTTGCATTCAAACAATATTTATGATTCAAATAAAATATCTAATTTTTTTTTTTTTTAATACGCAAAAGACAACGACATATTATTTTTTTACAGGTAACCGTAAACAAACCAAATATAACCGCGCAGGAGCTTCGCAAATTAAGAGATTCATCTTCAGATATCATTAATTAATTATGATGATATTTTTCATACTGTATACGGCTCTGTCGTTAAGATCGAGGTCTGCTAATCTGCTATCCTAGCCAACAGTGCACTTAAATACTAAACTCTTTTCAAATGCTCTTAGGACTGCATTTTTTTTCGTTGATTATGAAAATTTCAATTTACTTATTTTCAATGGAAAAATTCAAAACAGCAATTCTTTTCTTTTCTCCCTCTAGGTAGAATCGATGCACTTTTGAAGAATTTTTAGCAAAACTTCATCATCGTTACAAAAGCAATAGCTAGCTCATTTTCTATGAATAGGAAATTCTATTTAAAAAAAATTTATTCAAGTAAATTCGTAAATAATATAATAAATAAGATTTCATACATAAATTATATGAAAAATATATTAAAATAAATAATATTAATTTTAAATGAAATGGGAGGGTCGGCGCTAGAGCAAATCACTATCAGGAAGTAATATATCTGTTTGATATTACAGATGCCTCTTCTTTTTCTACCATACCACACCACACCATGTACTAGCTAGACAAATAATTTAATGACATACGCCCACATTACAAATAAATTTTTATTTTAAAAATTTAACTACACTTATGAGCAATGAAATCGATTCACTGGATTTATTCCCCTTACGAAACTAGTTAAAAATGGTGCCAGGCTCAAGTAACCTTTTTTCATTATAGTTCTATTGACACTCATTTAACTAATGGAAGGTTTCTGTTTTTGGATGCACCGTGTTCGAAATTTTTCCAAATTCTTCTTTATATATTTTTTGTTTAAGTATACACATATACAATCCCTCTTTGTTTTATACATAAGAATGTCCATAAGAACTCTTCTTACTTCATATAATATAAATGGCTAACGATGTGGTTTCCAAACAGTATTGATAGTATTGCAACATCAAAACGTGTCATGTGTGCGAAGTTAAAAAATTTAATTATTTTGTCATTTTTAACAAATTTATCTGAAAAATATTTACATCATTTTTATAATCGATATAAATACAAAGAAATATGTACAGTTTCCGATCCAGCCCTCCGACCAATTCACCGATCAGGCTTGAATAAAATTCTTTTATATCACGATCATTTTTTCCTGTGCGCAAGTGTATATTGTAATATTATTATTATTAATATTATATATACATGTAATTAAAATAATTCGTCGTTGATAAAAATTTAGGGCGTTAATATAATTTATGATTATTAATTTTTTTGCGCAATACTGGTTTTTTTATTTTAATACATTTCCGCGAAAAATCATCGAATCGTGAATAATAAAAACATATAATATCGTCAGAAATATAATTTAATTTTTTTTATATTGTATACAATATTTATTATTTACTTGCAATTTAGTTTAAAGAAAGCTATTTCGATGTTAATCGTAAAACAGTAGGATGTATGAATTTGTAAAATACTCGCTTAAGGCGGTTCATATCCGTAAGAAAAATAAGTAAACAAACAATTTGAAAAATAAGGTCTTCCATTATGACAAGTGTACCATTTTGAAAATACAATTTATTTTTAGTAATTTTAAGGCAAATTGTTGCAAGAATTTGATGTTTTTAAAATTTTTTTGCATACATGTAAAATATGATCATTTATTTGATGAAGATGAATAGTAATTTTACAGCCTCCGAAAGTTTTTAGTAAAATTTCCATGGACATTTTTTAAAATGTAGGGTTAGTTTTTACTCCAATGATTAGAGTAAAAACTAACATCCAATTGATTTAACAATTGAAACTTGATTTAGTAATTGATGTAAAGTGTTAATAGAAACGAAAGTTGTCAATGGAACTTTATACTATTTTTCAAAAAGTGTTAAAATTAGATTACCAATAGTAAAATATCGTTTTTATTTCCTTATACAAAGAAAAAAAAATTGTAATCGTAAACTGAATTCATTTTGACAGAATATATTTTGTGGAAACAGATTCCGTGAATGAAAATCACCCTGTACTGAAAATTAACCTCGATAATTTAAAGTTCTACAGTGAACATAACTTTGACTATATTGTGTCCATTTGTTTTTAATTCGAAGTACAATAGCGTTATATATTAAATTACTTTTGCAAAACAGAGACTATTGTACCAATTATTATAAATATTGATAGATTTTATATCAAGAGATAGTTTTTGTGATTAATACAGTAATAACATTAATAATTTTAGAGTAGGTTGTTATTAAATTTTAATGAATATTTTTATGCAACGTCATTATAACTCAATTTAACATTAAACAATGAAGGAAAATTTATGAAGAAAATTTCTTAAAGAAAATTAATTGAATAAAAAAATTATAATTAAAGTTAATCTTCCCAATAACCTGTTTACTACACTGATTTTAAGTTATGAAATTAGTTTCAAAATTCAAACTAAAAATATTTATTTCTGATAAAAAAACAAATCTGCTATGAAAAGAATTATAAAATTTGGTAACTGTTCATTTTTGAATGATCGGAAGTAAACGTGTGTTCAACAGCGATGTGGTTTTTATTTTCTGCCATCTATTTATCATTTTGTTATTTGAAAATTTTACAATTCATCGCGAGTTAAGTTACTAAATTTCACTTTTAAAATGGGAAAAATTAAAAATCGTTTCGAATATTCGGTGTATTAATATTTGGGATATAAACTTGAGTTGATTTGTTCTGACATGCCAGAGTGTGGGTAGCAAAATTAGGATCACCTAACTTAAAATATCAATTATGTGAGAGAAACTGTTTGTATGCCAGTTTCCGCCGTTTTAAGCATGAAGATTTCTTTAAATTCAAAAATACTGTCCAAATTTGCATTCACCTATATTTTATACTTTCCAAAACATTTCATGAGAAAATTACTTTGTTCCACAATTTGAAGGATTACAAGGATTCTATCCGAAACTATAAAAAGGGAAGGTTTGAAATGTAAACGTGTAGAATCGAATCTCTGATTTATCTTCCAAATTTCAAGCCGATCCGATAAAATGGGGTTGACAACGACAGTCGAAATAAGTTCTTAAGACAGCACACAAAAATTTCGCAGGAAGGAATCTACGGAAGGAATGGTAACAATTATCATCGAAAATTTCTTCGAATCTTTATATCTCCATAGAACCCCCACTTCATCGAAAACTATTATCGTTATATGATAGCCCGTTTTCTTCAGTAACAGCTTTTTTGATGATGTCTCTTCGGTGGGGATAATTACTGAGCCATTCGATATACTAGGGGGGGGTGGGGAAGTCTATATTTATAAATTCAAAAATTCGTATCAAAAAGTGCAAGATGAGAATTGAAAGCTTTATTTCCAGGGCTTTTTTATTAGTATATTTAGAAGGTATAAAAACAGGCGTATTGTTACCTTCAAATTTCACCCGTGCTCCACAAAAGTGTTTATTTCCATCATAAAATCTTATTTTATTCATACTTTCATCATGTGAAGATACGCCCCAACTCCTTATAGTTTTTTTAAAAAATGAATACACTCAAACCACGCATTCTCAATTCATTCATAATAAAATAAATAAAATATAAGTTTTAGTATGAACATTTATAACCAGTACAGTACGATGTTGCTACAATATAAAATCGATTAATTTATATTTTTATTAATGATCATTGTTATTAATAAATATTAGTTTGTACTTATTATATGGTTTGTAGTTTTATTTTCTGTGTATATACGGTCTTCAGGTGAATCTTTGTGTCGCGTGTGGGCATTCTCACACAGCGCAGATATTACTTATATGCATACTTGATGCTTATGTTACCATAAATACACGAAATCGGCTACAACATCTTTAGGACTCAGGAGGCAATATAAATCAGGAAATAATTACGATTTAATAATTCATACTGATGGTAAATGATTACAATGTAGTCGAAATGCGTATTTATAATACTAAAATTGAGGTATTGGAATGGATTTGAAGTTTAAGGTAGTACGAGCGCCAAGGCAAATTTAGGACTTATGGTTGAAATTATTTGTACCTTATTTTCAACTTTGATGATGAATTTTGTTATGAACTAACTTCATGAATGTAGAAAAAAAATAAGAATAAAAATTATCGATGTCTGCCTTGGTTTTCGAAAGAGAAAAAGTTAAATAATTAAACAAAATTTTCAATTTTCGATATTTTGAAAATTGCTCCAGATATCGAAAAAGTTTATTATTACTTTTTGTCTTATATTGTCAAGTTATAATATAATTCACCATCAAAATTGAAAATATATATATTTTTAAATTATTGTCTCCACTACCGTGCTCGTACATCCTTAATTAGTCGGACACAGCGGATTTTTTTTTGTTTACGTGCGTGCGATTTAAAGCGCAATCGACTCGTTTAGATACTAACAGGGAGATTGCGAGTTCGAATCCAGACAGGAGCAGTCTGATCAATTATAATTATAATTGATAGGGCAATAAATTGATCACACTGTCGTCGCTTTTACAAGAACGAAGTAATTGACTCCACCCACATCATAAAGTTAATTGTACGTATGGAAATAGTTTTATTAAAATGAGTAAAAATTTTCATTTCTAACTTCTTTGATAATTTTTAGGGAGGTTAATCCCTCTCAATGCGCCAGTCATATCGACCAAATAGCTTTTCGGCCATTGCTAGTTAATACGTATCTGAACCAAAGAGGTTATATCTAACATAGAGGCTTAAAAGCATAGGAGACGAAAAGAGACCAAATTCCCTTTTTGTCTCTCAGCCTGACAAAGCGCTATATTAATATTTTCAATTATTGTATAAACACATGCATGTCTGTGTATTTCTTAAAGGTAGTATAAGACAGACGAAAACAGCTATACGCGTACTTTTTTTAGGTCTCTCTCTATAACGATCAACCGCTTGGATGGCCACATTATGGTTCTATGTTATTACTTCTATGGTCTAAACAGATTTCGTACGTGTATGGTAACAGTTCTACATAAATATTAAGCTAAAGAGTAAAAGGTGCGTTACGTAGGTGCATACATCATAACATTAGCATCAAGTATGGATCGGGTCAATGGATCCATTCAACTCTTCCATCATAATTTCATTAATTCGTGTCATAGTTTATATTCTCGTATAAGCCACAATGTCATCATTATTTTTAATAATAATCACATGCTATAGTATGCTGTAGCTGTACTATAATATATTTTAAAATATGAATGTGATGGCGGCAATCACTGTATTATATAGGTATATGTAATAAATTTATGATCCAGCTCTTCAGAGTAGTTTGCCAATTACAATTATTATTGGTAGAGCGCTTAATTTATTATAGATTATAAATGATTGTGGTTTGTATAATGTGTTGTTCATATTTTTCACGACTTCGTCTCAGCATTTTTATTCCATGGTATTTAAAAAAATACTTTGCTCTAAGGTCTCAAAATATTACATCATTAATTAATAATATTAAATGAAAAAGGTCTGATCGATTCTTATGTGGCATCGTAGCCCCTAACGGACGAAAGGAAATTTGATCGATTCTAAACTATGTTTGAAAAAATTTACTTAACCGTTTGAAGAACATCACCCCTTTTCTAGTTGTTATCGAGTACGAAACTTGAAACATCTTTCAAACAGACAAAATCAAAATCGGCTGATGTATTCAGGAGCAACGATGACACAAAATCAGATCTAATTGATCCATTTGTGGCATCGTAGCTCATAAACGGATGAACCGATTTTAATTTTTTGGAAGATCTATTTGATCGAGAGTGTTCTTAGCTATATTTCAAGAAAATCTGCTTACTCGTTTGAGGATCATCATCTCTTTTCCAGTTGATGTCGGGTACGGAACCCTAAACTCGAACTTGAAACTGAGCTAAACACTCTCGATACTTTTCAAACAAACCAATAAAAATCAAAATCGATTCGTCCGTTCAGGAGCGACGAGGTCACAGACAGACATACAGATACACAGAAGATACACACTTTAAATTTATAATTTACCCTTTTTGTTGGTCGGGGGGTTAAAAACGGCAACCGAAATTCAATCAATACTCATGGATAAACAGTGATGTTTACGAAAAAATATTTCAAACAAAAGTGTTCAAATTTTGTTCTGTTTCTAACAGTTTACAAGATGGGTCATACGGACCTAATTACCTATGTTGCTCATTTACTCACTTTTTACATCCTGAGTACGCTATAAAAATTTCAACTTGATAATTCTTTTCGTTTTCGAGTTATCGTGATAACGGTCGGACAAACGGAAAAAGACTAATTAGGTGATTTTATGAACACCTGTACCAAAATTATTTTTAAGCGTTACACACTTGAGACTAAAATTAGTATACCTTGATATGTATTTCATATATACAGGCTATAAAAATTTGAAAATTCGTTGTGTTCGCGAATTTACAATTACTTGACGTGAGTGAAATTTTTTTGCGTTAATTTTAACGTAAAATATATTTAAATGCAAACGATATTATTTATATATTAAATAAATTTATATTTTAGTTATTTTTTGAACAAATATTAACTTATTTTTAATATTTTGAATACTAATTATAATTAATATTTTCACGTATTATTATAATTAATGTTGATCTAGATGAACGGACCCATTTATAACAATTTTTAGAAGTGACTGAATTTAATTACATAATTTGACATACAGTAATACCATGAATGATTTTAACTTTTTAATCAATTAATATTCTAATAATTTTTTTATAAAAATTAATAATAATAAGTTTTAATAAAATAATTATAAATTTAATTCGTTCTGTTCAAATAAATTATTATCTTGAACATTTAGAACTCCTGTTGAAAAATGTGTAAATGATTGTGAAAATGGAATTAAATTCTTAAAATTAATATATTTAAAATAATATGAATTTAATAATAAGATTTAATAAAATAATAAATTAAATTTAATTATTTTGATCAAATAAATGATTATATTGAACATTTAGAACTCCTGTTGAAAACTTTGAAAATGTTTGTGTAAATGGAATTGAATTATGAAAAATTACTTTTGATTTGTTTAAAATCAGTCAGTCGCTCAGTCAACGATTATTTGAGACAATTTAATGCAAATACAAAATAAATATAAAGTGGTCCTAGTATATGTTTGAATCCTGATCACTGTTTACCCGTGAGGGCGAAAATTATTAGTATGTATTATATTGGAATATCAGTTATATATGTGTAACATGTATGTATGTGTAATGTAATAGAGTAATCAACACTGTCTATTCACAACTCAGTCAATTGTTTGTTTTCACTTTTTTTCAATGTGTTAGTTTTTCAATCTCTGAGGGAATTTCCTTAGCTAACGCAGCTCCTGTGCTACGAATTTTTTAATATGCTTAGTGCCATCAAATATATCTCATGTATATAAGCGTTGCATTTTTATTGACCGCAAGATACATATAAATAGTAGTTTCACTTATAGAGATTCACGAGGGAAAAAGGATTATCCTTTATAGAAGTTTCTGTTTCCCATTTATAGAAATTTAAGACGATTAAAATGACGGAGTCTGGCAATTACCCTCGCTTATAGAGTTGTCTCGCTTTACGAGATCTCATACATTCAGGTTTGACTGTAATACTCATTATCTTCTTTGTGTGCCACAAATTTACTAGTGCGTATGTTCTCTTACGAAATGACATTTAATCTCACCATATTCGTTAATGTTTTTTTCATTTCAACAACATACAAACTCTCATCTCTATCTCTATATATTATAAATGCGAAAGTAAGCATGTTTGTTTGTTTGTTTGTTTGTTTCTTACGCTTTCACGCTAAAACTATCGAATAGTTTTTAATGAAACTGTACAGCAATATGTCTGATATATCAGAATAACATATGAACTATAATTTATAAAGATATACTTTAAAAAAATAAAAATAAAAATTAAAAATTAATTTAATTTGACATTACCATAAATTACAGATTTCTGTAAAAGTAGTCAATATAAAATATTTCACGGCCATCTTTTCTGATGTATTAAATGGATAATTCGCGACTATTATATATTTAAAAAAAAATTGAAAACCATAAATATATTTTACCTGTGTAAAACAATCCTTACCATTATTTCGAGTGTTATAGAAAGGGGATAAGGGAGAGCAATCTTTATCAATCTTTACTTTTAAACCCAGCGAAGCGGGTGGGTATCACTCTAGTATAAAATATTATGAACAAGAATATCATATTCCATATTTTCAACTTATAATAAATATTATAATATACAATTCATGTTCTTGTTGCTTGTATTACTTTAATTATTATTATTGTTATTGTTTTGTTGTTAAACAATACATACACATGATCGCACAACACCACCAACTTAATGTTATATGGAGTGTAGTTATGTTTTGTTATTTTTTAACAGAAATTTTAATATAAAAGAATATTAATTTTTATTGAATTGATTTATGGTAGTTTTATTATAAATGTGTTTGTGTACTTGTTTGATTTTTTTTTTTTTTATAAATTTTTACAGTACATTGAAAAGGTGGTAATATATTTTAAAATGTATAATAATTTATGTTTTTATAAAAATAATAATCTTGCTAATCTCTTGACTAATGTGAAGGTTATACAATATACAGCATACTGCACACCGGATGTCTCAAACTTAAAATGTTTGACATCTATGATAGTTTTAATGTTTTATAAATACCATTATTATTTCATTCAAAAAAATTCGTGAGCAACAGATTTACATCACTAAAGTCATATTTCCTCCTAATCTGTTTCTTATTTTAAGATTAATTTTTTATACCCTGTATAGATGAATCATTTTTAATGAAAAAAGTGTAAAATGAAGAATTTTTTTGTACCTCGACCTATAGGGCCATTTTTTTTTTTTTTAATGGTTAGGAAGGTCCATATATCAAACTCTACATCTAACTTGTTGGCACTGGAAGCTTTGGTCAAAAACGGGAAAATGGACCAGAAACGTATACACGGGGATTTTCAATGTCACTGATCACTATTCCGAAGTCAGAATTTCGATATACGAATTTGTCCCGCTGGTCCAAAATAGCAATATTCATTTAACAAAATGGACCAAGAAAGTAAACTCGGAGGTTTTTGGGCCGCTGTTCACGATTCCGAAGTTCGAAAAACTCCAGCTTATACGTTTCTGACCCATTTTGTTGAATATTTTCAAAGCTTTAAATTCAAAAATCACATCAGAAATAGATTCTAATAATTGGCTTATTTGGTCCATAGCAATGGCCAAACTTTCAAGCGGCACCAAGTTAGATAAAGGTTTTGATATATAGACCTTCCTGGACATTTTTTTTTTAATTGGCCCGATAGGTCGAGGTACAAAAAAGTTATCTTTGAAATGCTAAAATCATTCGTCCAGTATATCAAAACTAGAAGGTTTACTAATTTTAGTCTCAAGTTTGTAGAAATGTTGTCTCTTAGAAATGTTGATGGTACGAACAAAATTTTTGTATACGTGTTCATAAAATCACCTAATTACTCCTCTTTTATCCGTCCGTCTATATGTTGGCACGACCAACAAAGTGAGTTTGAGTTCGTAAATGAGCAACATAGATCAATTGGGTCTGAGGTCCAATTGCAAAAGTTTAAATCTAAAAACTGTTCCTTATTAGACAATTGTTTATTTTCACTTATTTAATGTAGAAATACTAATAAAAAGAAGGTGGCTGTTAGAAGACCTGAAGGCTGACATCCTCAAAAGGCATGTCATTAAACTTATTTATAACATCCTTCCGCCACCTCCCATCCTCTCACCCTTCATTTCCAAAAGTGCATAAGTCTATATTTTCGATGGAATTATGACTAAAAAATCAAGTTATACAGATTTAAACACAGAAGAAGTTGCTTAAATTCGTTAAACAAAATTATGTATTCTCAATTTTTCTACTATAACAAAATTTTTTAAACGCGTATTAACGGGCTTAGTAAAACTTTGGTTACTAAAAATTTTAACTACAGAAAAAGTTCGTTCTTACCTTGTGGACTGACTTACTATTCTTCGAATCATTCTATCCCACACACACATAACGCTTTGCTAAAAATACTTTTTTTTTTAAATCCCTTAAAAATTTTTTGTTCATTTTCGTATTGATTATTTCCGCTCTTAATTATATTATAAAACCAATTTTTCAAGAATTTTTATGACTCTGTGGGTATATTTTTTAATATAAAAATTTTAGAGTCTTTCACACCCACCGAGCAATCAAACACCTGGCAAATAAATATCATAGTAAATAATACATGCAATACTTCAAAATTACCAATAAAATATACTTTCAAATTTTAAACTGCAATCAATAATTATAAAATCACTTACAGCTAACACATAAAATCAAAAAATATTTAATCTAGTTTATCTTAAAAGTATTTCTAACATAAGTGAAAATACTTAATAAGCCTGTAGGTATATTAAACAAGCCGCGATTGGGCATAACTCTTACAAATCAGATCAATAATTTCTCGATCAAGTGATTTTGTTGATAAATTCTTCTAAAATTTAGTTTCTTCGATTTTGTTAAAGGTAAAATTGCCTTTTTACTAATAGTTCCTCAAAAAGTCTATATTTTCCATCTTACAACTATAATTAGAACCGAAAATATCTCTATAAATTCTAATACTCTATAATGGTTAGAGAGACTGTTAAAACCATAGAGTATTATATAGCGCGAGGGATATGCTACCCTGTAAGTGGATGTGATATGATGAATGAGAGAGAAAACTGTCAGTTAGTTCTTATGTGTCATAATCATATGATGCATAGAGATTTTGTGTAATGTAAACAATATCTAGCCAATGATATATAGATTAGACAAGGACACATGGGACTAACAGGCAGTCTTCTCTATCATTCATCATATCGCAAATTTTGGGCCATGGCGTTCTCTATGTATAATATTCTATGGTTAAAACTCGTATTTTGCTGATATTTTGGTATAATGTGTTTACTAAGACTTTATTTTAAGTATAGAGTAAAAGCAAGGACTAAATTAAATTCATGAAATTCTTCAAATTACAGGGAACTGTTGCATCATTTTAATTTGGTTGCCGGTAAATTTTTTTTCACAACAAGGGTCAACTGTCATAAATACATTGAACTAAAAAATTTAACTTTTTGTTATAAAAGATTTGGTAGTGATTTTTAGTTTTTTTATTTATTATAAATCCAATTTTTTTTGTAAAACTCAAACAAATTCCTCAACTCTTTCTTTTGTATCTTTTGTATCGTTTTATTTTGACTTGCTAAATTTTTTGATTACACAGAAAGAATTAATTATATTTCAAAAAATTATAGATGGAACGTAAAAATTTAACGACATATGAAAAATTTGTTAGTAATTTTTAGTTTTTTGACTCATTTTCAATGCAATTTTTCCCTAAAATCCAATGATTCTTGAGTAATCAAATTGGCAAAGTTTCAAAAAAAAAAAAAATACGCAATTCAATTTTGATTTCTACATTAATTACAATAATTTTCTACCAGGAAATAATTAATAAGCCTTTAGGTAACATTAAATAAACATAATTTATTTAAATTATAAAATATAATTATATATCAAAATAAAATAAATATAAATAAATAAATAAAAAAAGTAACAATATAATAATTTGTACAGTCTAATTTTTTAATAAAATATTAAAATACTACGTACATTTTATTAATTACAATAATTGTATCTCATAAATAAATCTGTGGTACAAGAAAGGTGTCCTACATCGATCGTTTGTATTGTAGGTACTACAATGTACAATGTACATGTTTAAATGACAATTCAACAAACACCCACAACTTGAAAACTTATTACAATACCATTATTTGTAACTATATAGTTTATTATAAGACAACAATGATGAGGGAGAAGTGGGAGTGAAACTTTAATTATTTATGAGTACAGGTTGTGTGATGTGTACCATGCCGAAAACGTAAAAATTTTTAACAAAATTAATGGTTATTGTAAAAAAAAAGGTTTAGAATTTAATTTAACTGATGCTCTATGGTTCAAATCGATATGACATCACATCAGGGTTTACTCGCGTTTTAGGTCAGGGGATACACAATTTAAAAATTACGATTTTTAATTTTAATATTATAAAAGAAAAATGTGCTTTTATCGAAATCAGAATATTTAAGTATATTATACCATGTATATATGAAATATACATAGTATTATAAGTTTAGTCCCAAGTTTGTAACGCCTAAAAATATTGATGCTACAAAAAAAAAATTGGTATAGGTGTTCATAAAATCACCTAATTAATCCATTTCCGGTTGTCCGTCCGTCCGGCCGTCCGGCCGTCTGTGGTCACGATTACTCAAAAACGAAAAGAGATATCAAGCTGAAATTTTTACAGCGTGCTTAAGACGTAAAAAGTGAGGTTAAGTTCGTAAATGAGCAACATGGGTCAATTGGGTCATGGGTCCGTAGTACCCATCTTGTAAACCGTTAGAGATAGAATAAAAGTTTAAATGTAAAAAATGTTCCTTACAAAAAAATAAACAACTTTTGTTTGAAACATTTTTTTGTAAACATCACTGTTTACCCACGAGGGCGTTAATTAGGTACAAATTTTATAGTATGTATTAATATAGGAATATCAAAGTGAATATCTTTTGTTATTTACATGACGTCAAAAAAAACAAACGATTGCGCATCAACACTTGCGCATTATATGAGAATATCAGTTAAATATGTCAGATATGTATGTATGTGAAATGTGACAGAGTTATCAACACTGCCTATACATGGTATTTCAACAATTAACTCAGTCAATTGTTTGTTTTCACTTGTTTTACATAAATTTTAACTTTTTTCTAATTTCATAAATTATTTTTGACTAACGATAATACCCTATTAAGATTGTTGTCTCGCTATGGGCATAGTGCCGGAAAATTCTAAATTTTTGTACAATATAAAATTTGAAGTTGATGGATCGTCTCTAACTCGAGATAAACTTAAAGTTCGTATTATTAACACGGGCAGCATAGCAGAGGTTATGTTTTTAATAAATTTTTTAATTCTAGAAAAAACGCAACTTTCAGAAATTTTCAAAAAACTAACTGAACATTGATGTATTTGTCATCTTTTTCACGTCCAATGTACAATGAATTATAAAAATTGTAATGGGGCTTTGGACCAAAAAACCAACATAACAACACAAACAATTTACATGTTTCTGTTTCATTAATTTTAGGATTTCTAGTAGGCAAAATCAAAGGGTTACGTGTCTTAAAGTTTATGTAGTATCTCGTAGCTTAAGCCAAAAACAGTGCTTTCATATTAAACCGGTGTACAAGAAAAATTTCCTTCGATACAGTTGGAAAAATCTAGGAAATATTTATTTTATGCAACAATTTGAGCTTTATTTAAGAATTCTATCAACTCCTTTTTGTATAAAGTGTTAAATAAACAAATATAGCCGATGTCTGGTCGAAACAAAACTAATTTTTCCAAATTCCTGAGAAAATTTTACATAAAATATGTTTTTCCCAGATTTTTCCAATTTTGTTTGAAAAATTTTCATTATATGAGATTTTAATTATATTTCGGTAATCGTAAAATTTGACCCAAAATTTTATAGATTCGGAGTATTGTTGTAATTACGAGTTGGTTGGGTTGAGTTTGTTCACAGTTGGGCACTGAAGTTTTTAGACCTTGCGTTCAAAAATGTGACACTATTACAGAAATTATTTCTGTTTATTTTTTCCTAAATCTGACGATTTATCGTAGGCAAACGTCCCGTCGCTCTGACTAGACGTCAAACATAGTGTCAGTGTATTTCTACATTTCTCTGTTACTGAAATGTGGCTGATAACAGGTTTTTTTCTTTTTCCAAACATATTTTTTGCCAAATTATTTCATTTTTAATCCCCCCCCCCTTCGTTTTCGATTCTATATTAGTTATTCTATTGAAAATTCCTGTAAATCGTCAATTATTGTTGAGCTACTAGTATAATTGAAAATTAAATTCTATTTCACCCGGTATTCATGTTCAAAAGTGGTAGTATCCACATTTATTTAATAATAATCGATCATGATAAAATATAAAAACACGCGAACATCCTCCGTAAAATCATCAGGAAGAATATTTTTTTTAAAGAAATTATATGACGTACACATTACATATATACCACTTATTATAAACGTTATCGTAGCGAGTTACCTAACTAACAACCAATCACACCTTTTTCACACCTACATGATGGTCAGGACCGGAGCGGCGGACGCAGGTAACAAAGGAGCCTCAGCATCCCACTGTGAACACATATAAATCTTCACACAATGTCTGATATACACAACAACATACAATAAAACAAATGAATTCTATGAGAAGAGACGCGCGCGCATTTCATACATATGAGAAAGGAAATCAAAATTGTATATGTAATAAAAAAGGATGGATGTAGACGGGACATAAACTCATGTGCTTCGACTAGACAACATTTAGTCGAGTTTATATCGTGTTAGAGAGTGGATGTTATACTCAATTTTTTTACTACGCACGATTTTTGTTTGAAAATTCATTTATTTACAACTAATTATTGTGATTAAAAATTAAATATTGAAGTGTTAAATGCAATCATTAAGTTTTAATAAATAAAATTAATATTAAAAAAAAGTATTGGCGCCGTGTTTTTCTGTTTCTCAAGTCTCCTTTTATTCTTTTTATGATAAAAATCTTTTGAAATCAAGAAATGTATACAAACACAATACAGACTGAAATATTTTTTGAATTTATTCAAAATGGGATCTTCTTCATCTCAAATTGTTATTGTTTGTATATATTTAAAATAAAAAGTGGATAAAATTTATGAAACATTCTTGAATCCAGAAAAAAAAAATGTTCACTTGTGGTTTTTATAAAAAAGTGTGATGATGAAAAAATGTGGCTAAATGTGACGAATTTTTTTTGAAATTGTGATATATTATTTTTTAAGTGTTTTTATTTATTATTTTTGTTTGTTCATCCAAAATGCGGTTATCCAAGGGTGGAAGGTCGAAGAAAGCAATGGGTAAATTATTTTATTCTTTTCACTGTTATTTTTTAATTAAACAAAGCTGAGCACGATAATTTTCATTAATTTAAGTACGTGAATCGATATTAATTATTGGTTTCTCTATCTTCTCTTGTTGAAAACCATCCTTTGAAGAAATAATAATGAAACTTATCGTACGAACAAAAATACGTAATTATTCTCTAGCCAAAAGTAGGTTTAAATATTGGGACTTACTACTGTGGTAAATAGGTAACAGGCTCTTTTTGGATCTAACAGTGGGAAAGCTGTTACTAAAAACAGTTGGTAACTGTTAAGCAAATTTCTCAGGATAATTATTTTCCGGAGAATTGCGAAAATTGATTTTTTAAAGACGATTAAAAATCAGTAATAATTCATCATATAAGTTATTTTGGCATTGCTTTTAGCTTAGTTTTGACTGTTTCTTTCAGGGGGAAATAAGACTGCAGAATTTTGCTCTCGTGACAAAACTTTGCAGCTAGAAAGTTTAACGGAGTAACCTTTAGGGTAATGAGGCATTTTGAAATTGCTCAATAGTGGCATTATGCTGTTTTTGGCGGCTCCATCAAAACAATACCTTTAAAATATAAGTTAACAATTTTTAATTTTGTAATTTTTCAAGAGTTGCAAACTTGCTACCATTTTTGCTCGACTGTCAAGAAGTGGTTATTACTTAATAGGTACATCAACAACGTTATTTTAACCTATATAGCAGATGAAAAAGTTAATTCTTAAACTTCAACTTATTCAGGATAGCAATCTTCTTAGAAAAGTTAGGGAACATTTTGGAATTATCAGGAAAATGTCAGGAAATTTTATTCTTGGTCGAGGAAACTTATAAAAATATATTAACCTCCGATTTTTTATCGATATCTTAGAAATTCAAAACTGAAACATTTAGAAACTGAAACACATCTCAATTTTTTTTTTAAATTGCTACCATCCTGATACCTTTATAAATCTAAAAATCTGACAAAATGTATTATCTGTCACTGGCCATCTGTGCATTTGGAAGAATTCCCGGTGAGCCGACGGCCAAAAAAAGAAAAAAAAACTTCCGATCGTTTCACATGTCCAAATATTGAATTTTCAATATTAATATGTTTTACACTTCCAAGAAGAGTCGAGTAATTTAAGTATTCAAATAATGAATTCCCCATTCAAATTTCATTAAAGCTCATTTCAAAGCTTAGGATGCTCAGAAACAAAAAAAGACTAACAAATACGTCATCCAAAGATTGAAGTGCGTGGACGCTTTCTTTGCCGGGCGAATCCGTTTACCTTTATTTGCATTTTGCGCTGAATCTTGTATGAGTTCCTAGTGAGAACCATCTCAAAGACCATTGGCGAAGCCTTCTAATAATGAAAAATGAGTAGATAACGTAAGAACTTTTTTTAATAATGAAAAATGATTGAATAAGTAACTTTTTAGGTTAACAGTGCCCACCTCTGGTTATAATACTTAAAATATGTATTTTAAAATAAAAGTATGCCTGTAAATGCGATTATACATAATCAAATCCTTATGCTTATGCGTGTGTGTGTAGTTAGTAATAAATGTTTAATCACTTGAGATTACAGTACACCCGCAGTAATCCGGCCCCTGTCTAATCCGGCACACCTTGTAGTCCGACATAACTATAACGGTAATTACAATGCAGATTTCTTATAAATACATGAATTCTTCGTGGCTGAAATTAGAAAATCTTAATCACTTTGATATGTAATTTGTCGGATTACAAGGCATTCTTTTTCAAAAAGTTCCGGATTACAAGGAGATTTGTGGCAGTACTCTATAGTCCGACAAATTCGATAATTCGACATTACCTTGCAAAACGTTTGTCGGATTATCGCGGGTCCACTGTATTTTGTTTTTGATATTCAAATCAAATATTACATATAAAATATATGGGTATGGTATTTTACATATTGAAAAATATGTCTCATAAAATTTTTATGATAATTCTAAAATTCAATCAAATTTAAGATTTATAAAAACTTATTTTTATTTCATATTTGATTTCAAATAATCATTTTTCTCACCTTTAAATGTCATTTAATTCCTATTCAAGATTCTTTAGTTAGCCGAATTAAAAATTACATGTTGATCTAAAAAATTTCATATTTTAGAGCAAAATTTATGTTTATTTTATATTTACTTTGCATATTTTGCCATAAAATAAAGTGCTACCAAATTTTTATAGTAATAAATGTAAAAAAATGTTCTGAAGTACATTTTTGGTTTAAACGTGTTTGTATACCAGAATAAGATGGAAGCAATGGAAATTTGATTTGTATTGTCATCCGGTTTACACATATTAAGTGGTATTCAGCTCTTTGTTTCATTTCTACAAAATTAATACGCTTAAATAACACCAGAAAATAGAGTAATATTAGGGTTCTCGAATAATCCACGATTTACTTTTTACAAATAATATTCGTTATTGTTTTTGTTGCTAAATATAAGGACATATATTTTTTTCTGAGTGAAATTAAATATAAAATTTTAACGAAATAAAATAGCTTGACATATTTAAACTCAAAATGTCTTTATTGTTTAATCTTGAATCAAGAAATTGATACTTTTATTCAAGTCATGAAAAATATCGTTACTTGAGAGATAAGACAAAACGTGAATTCAATTGTACAAATTTTTATTATTTAATTTTTGTTGAGAACGCATGTAAATTTCAATTTTTGAACCAAATAATTTTAGTCAACTCAAGCTTTACTTGAGTTGTATTGGCAACTCGGAAACTTTATTTTTCACAGCCAATTGTTTCACATTATTTTTCTACTGAGATTTAACTCTTCAATGTGATAGGCTAGAGACTCTCTATAAATGATACTACAATCGCAATGGGAAAAAATTTCATCACCTTGGTATCGAACTGTACAAATCAGCATTTACTTCAACCACAAACTTTCGTAAAAGATTTCATTTAAAAATATTGTTTTTTTTAATATTTTGAAAATTTTCATAACTTTTCCCCCCGAAACTAAGAAATTGTGATTGCAAAGCAAACGTTCAGGCAGATAATTTTAATTTATAAATAATACTGCAAAACTTTTTTTATCATAATTGGCAAGGTTTATTTAGGTATAAACCTATTTATAAATAACGACCGATACTTTTGAACTAATTAACTAATTTCAATTACTTTTCAATTGACGCCAAAAGGAATTAAACTGAAAAGTTGTACGTTAATATCAAATAACTTTATATATTTCTATATTGGCAGAAAACAATTGTTTTCATTTTTCGACTTCCATGTACATAATTCCTTCACTGATATTATATACCAATAAGTTTTAAAATCTCTACATAAATCTTATAAAAATAGATAAAGACTTAATAGTATTTTTTGGTAATTGTAAGTATAACATCACCTTGTCCCACTATGTTACATTTCGTTTAACCTCTCCCCTACTCTTAATGTATGACGTAATTTCTGAATGCCTCCTTAGTCATATTAAACAAAAATTGAATTTTATATCAGTTTTCTTATACTATATATCGTAGTCAGAGCTTGGCTGTCTATTTTGCATTTCCCAATGGCTCATCATTTTTCGGATTGGTTTCCACAGCAAGATTGACTAGTATCTTGACTCCTATTTAGCGATGTAAACACGAAGGGCGTTGATTACATATGTATCTTAAGAGGTGTAAATATCAATTAAATGCGCAAGTGCAGCCAGCTCTGATGTCAAAGAGCGAAAGCTGCTTTATAGGAGTGAAAAAGTTAGATAGATATGAGCGAAGTGAGCGAGTTAGGGCTAGTATAAAAAATAATTTTGTCCATTTGTATACCCAAAGCAACTTAAATTATTTGTCTTACATCTTTTAAATTGGTATATAGAGGTTGTGAGGAGTTTATACCTTTCTTTTTGTTCTTTAAAAAATCATAAATAAAATTCTGCACAGAAGTAAGGAAATACTTTGCAATATTTGATAAGAAATGGCGCTTATATACTAGACATATTTTGTTACTTTTAATATTATTAATTTGAATAAAAATATAATTTTTTTAAATAATTTTTAAAATTTCTATATTTATACTTAAAATTTTTACTATATATTTTCTAATGAACAAAAAAAGAAACCAATGAAAAAATTGATGTAATCAAGAAATTTGTAAAAATTTCATTTATTTTAGAATTATATTATTGTATTATTCTTTAAAATTACTTTTTGTTTGAACATAAAATAAATACCACAGTCCTTATTAGTGATAGTTTTTATTGATTGATTGATAGTTTTTATTGATTATTTGTTGATGACAAGCATTTAAGAAAATTCCCGAAAATTTGGAAATTTCTGGAGTTTTTAAGACACTTTTTCCATATTTGCTTAAGACTGGAAGGAGAATTTTATGAATTGCAATAAGTTTTCAAACCAAGACTGGCCAAATATTTTAGACACAAACTGAGAAACAAATATTGGCCCAAGTCTAACAAAGAGGCTTTAGGTTAGATAAAAATTTTTTAGGCCCTTTTAAAATATCTTCCAGTAAATCACTTTACTTACTGAATGTCGAACTTCTGTACTTTCCTGGCTATTCCCTTTACAGTCTAACATAAGAGGAAAAAAAATATCAATTATATTTCGTAGAAACTTCAGACAAACCAAAATTTAATTTATTAAGCATTAGGTGGGTAATTGGTAACCAGGGCCTGGTTTATTAGGTTTGATTAAGTACAGCCTGGGCAAATCAGACTCTGGGCAAAGCTAGACAAAAAATTTTTCTTATATTAATATGATAAGCAGTTAATTGAATAACAAATCGAAAACTGGTTTAGTCTGAAAAAATAATTATAATAATTAATAGAATAGAGCTTAAATATAATTGAATCACTTCCATAGAAGAGAAGTGGCGGAATTGGTTACATCCTACACTAGATATCTAGGGAATCCGAGTTTCGGCTCCTGTGTAATTTTTTTGTTTCTTTCTATTTGTTAAAATAAAAATCCGTAATATGCGTTAATGCATTAAAATGTACAGACTCGCTCTCATATGTTATGTGGTAATGAGTTGAGATGGAAAAAGCTATTAAAAATATCATTCATGGGGTACACAACATTTGAAATAAATGTAAAAATTTGATGCCATTACACAAATTAACAAAACAAATATTTATTTATACATATGTTCTCAAAATTTCAATTTTTGATTTGTCGTACGACGGTCATCATGTTTTGAAAATTTACCTTTCTATTTGGTATCCAATGATACCAAAGTCTAACTAAAATCTCACAAAGTAAAACGAAGAAATTTCTCAATTCAAAACTGTTTTAGACTCGTCATAAGGGTTATAGATTATACAAGTGTCGATGTATACAAAAGCGTAGACACTCTAGACATATCTCAACATAAATGTAGACACGTCAGACATAAATCGAATACAAATTGAGGTATTTAAACACAATTAATACAAAAATAATAGTTTAGATGTTAATTCATACGGACGGGTATTTAAAATAGAGAAAACCAGTTGTTTATTATTTTAATTCATATTTATGATTATTAAAAAAAAAAGTATGACAATTATTATATTAAGTATTATTTTTTTAAATCTCCAATAATAATTCAATTACGCAGTTTAATTGTTGTGATAATGAATGCTTATTTTAATATTTAATTAGTAATTATCGTAAAAAAAACTTAATAATCGTATTTATTATAACGGTATTTGAATAAATTAACTTGTGCTTGTTTTTAATCAATTTCATTTTGGATTTTATTGATGCCGCCACTGAATATTACTCGAAAAATATTTTTAATAAGAGTTGTTAGTAATTTTAAGAGAATCATTTTATCTATGGAGCATACGTAACGAAAACAGATAGGAGTGAGCGTGACGAAGTGTGATATGAAGGGGGGTTGCTGGTAAACGAGATTTTCGCATTTTGGTATCAATTTTGATCTTTCGTTGTTCGTTTTACGAAAGTAGAAAATGTGACGCAGCCTGGTGGAAATATTTTATCTTCCATTTAGAATCTTGATTCAAAAAAAAAATTCTTGAGAAATTATTTTTTCTGTCAGGCATAATCAGAAGAATATCTCAAATCTGCATTTAATAGTTTATTAAAGCTGATTCATGAAAAAAGCAGTAGCTTATCAAATCAGATTCATTAACGAAAATATGTGCCTGAAACAATTTTTCTCTGCATTTAAAAATTTTATTAATTTATATATTTTAATAACTGACTCATGTTCTATTAAATAAAAGAATTTTGTAAATAACTTATTAATTGATAAAAACCATATTAAAAATCACAGAATTTGAAATTTTACAAAAAAGACATCATTGTCTGTAATTAAACACGTAATATTTCTTCTATGATGCAATCGAAAATTTTTCCGCCTTGAATTTGTTTTATTTGCTGGTAATGATTGATGTCATTTATATGCTTTTAAGTGATAAAATAAAAGCTACTTAAACAGGTGCGATTTTTACGCGAATTGAAAAATGAAAAGTCATAATAGATGGCAAAATTTGTGAAAATGATCAATGAATACGTTTTTCTAACTAAAATGGGATTGTTCGAGAGAAAGTGTTATAGATTTGAGTGTATATATAGCTCTCTTATTCGGTCTCATTTCAATTTGAACTAAAGAACATTGAATATGAATTACGTGCAAACATGATGGGAAATACATATCTTATGAAATTTTCAAATTCATTGTAATTTAAAATTTTATTTATTGGAAATTCGCAATAAATGTGATGTAAGTAATTTCCATAAAATTTAATATTTAAAACACTTGGAATAGATTTCACACCTGTCAGGTGTTATATATTTTATGTGTTATGCTGATTTAGAAAGAGTTTTCAAGGCCAAACTACTTTACTATGTATAAAATTGATGCTAAACTGTTCACCTATTTATGTACTATGATCTTCTCTGAGTATTATTAATAAATTCAAGTCAGTTATACTTCAAGCGAAATTTACAAAATTTAAAATTACAAATTTTTCGGATACGGTACCCTAAACTCGCACTTGATAACTAAACATGTCTAAAAATATTCTCCATTCAATTACAATTCAAATGAGACAAAAAAAATTAAAATCGCTTTATTCATTTAAGAGCTACGATGTCACTAACAGACAAGCAGAGACACACACATAGCGTTCAATTTTAGATCGGGGGTAAAAAACAAGAATTATCATGCCTGGGATCATCATTGAAAATTTAAAATTACTATTTTAACCCACGAACCAAAAAGAGGTGCTATGAGTTTGGCCGCTATGTGTGTGTTTGTGTGTCTGCCTGCCTAGTGGCATCGTCTGTAGCTAAATCGGTGAACCGATTTTAATTTTTTTGTTTCATTTGAATGGAGAGTGTTCTTAGCTATGTTTCAAGTGCGAGTTTAGGGTTCCGTATTCGGAACAACTAAAAAATGGCGATGATTCTCAAAGTACGTTCAGTTTGGTGAAAGCTCTAGGTAATTTAAAAGGTAATTTATTGGAGAGTGTTTTTCTTAGATATGTTTCAAGTGCGAGTTTAGGGTTCCTTACTCGAAAAATTGCTCACGGGCTTTTTAATTTCTTGTAAACTTCGGTTGTTTGAAATTCGTAGAATAAATTTGTTAAACCCGGTACCTACCATTCAAATTAAGAAAAAAAATACTTATTTTAGAAATATACCCACATTTCTAAAATTCTATGTGAAGACAAATCACTGCTTGGTAACTCCTCTTTTACCCAGGGAAAATCCTTTAAAAACTGAAGAAGAGATTAAAGTCTTAAAATCCTAAGACCATAACCATCTGGATTCCACCAATTTTGTTACATACATATTTTACGCACTGACCTGTACTAATTTAAAGGCTGTCTAAAAAAATAGGGCAATCCGTTTGAGAACCACGTAGCTACCATCAGACAAATCAGTCCCAAGAAAATAGAGTATTTCTGTTTTTTTTAACATAATTATAAAACAGAATTTTTGCTATAATAATCAGGAAATTTCAAGAAAACAATTTTATTGTTGAAATCTTTTTAATAACACACGATATAACAAAAAGCAAAATCTAACCTCGAAGGGAAAAGGGGGATTTGTATGAATATTAGTTATGGCTATTAGCACAAATTTTGTGTGATTAAATAATACAAATTATTGTTGCAAAATAATTATAAACAACACGTATTCAAACATGTATGTAGGGTTTAAACACTGTAAATTAATAATTATTATTTTTATTGTAATAACTAAGCACCTATAAACATACGGTAAGATAACCTAACTTTTGTATGTTATAATTCTAGCATGTATTGTTTAGGTGTGTGTGTGTGTGTGTGTAGTGGTACAATACATACAATATAACAGGTTTTTTTTTCCTGGTGCAGCTCAACTTCAAAACACATGCATTTATAGATTGAATTTTAAAATAGCTACCTGAGTTTATATTTTGTACCATATATACACAATCTGGCTTTAGGTTTGTTTTATCTTCGTTTGAATATACTAAAAAATGAAACTGTTAGTATAACATTCTGTTTATGCCGCTCAACCTGAAATCTACTTTAACAGGAGTGTAGGTTAGGCTATATTGGCTGTCCACGAAGGACACACTTAAGCTATAGAGCCCATTGTGATACCACATATGTGTTTTACCACCTTTCCGCTGATTATTTCATTTATCAGCTCCTCAATTTCAGAGGCTGAGTATACCACCTCCTTCATGCGTATACCATGCACTACACCAGCCCATCACAGCTATTAATTAAATTAATGTTTGTTGTGTCAGCGGGAATCAAACCCGCTACCCTAGGCATACCGCGGACGGAATTGGTTACGCAAAATATGACCTTAGTGATTAAAATAAATTGCAAATTGATTACAACATAGGACACATACACGCAAACATATAATAGTATCTTTCTTATTCACATTGCTTAATGTGTATGTACTCCCTCTTGCCTTTTCAATTGCTTTGCAAAGGAAGATGACTAGTGTTTAATTTGACGTTTATAGTATATGCCTGAACAATTTTAACATTTTGTCAGTGATATATATTTTGAAAATCATTCTCCAGAATGGATTGAACCCTTACTCAATGGACAAAATTTCGATTCAGCATCCATATAATGTACAAAACAAAGATTAAACAAACCTATTTAGAAGACGAATATATACAAAACATATCCATCCACATACAAAAAAAAAATCTTAAAACCCTAAAGCCTTTTTTTATACTATGGGTATAGAAAAACCTTTTAATATAATTTCAACCTGTCAGTGTATTTAAAATATATTACACACACTCCATGGTGTACCAATAAAACTACACAAATGTAGAATAGAATAAGAAGAACCTTTAAATTCTAACTCATTATGTCTTTAAAATCTTTTAAAAATAAATCTGTAAGACGTATAATTTTAAAAAAAGTATAAAAAGAGTGTAGAATTTATTTATTTTTTTTGTATCCCTCTACAAATTCAATTTCAGAATATTATAAAAACTAATTTATTTCTGCTTCATGTGGCCTCTCAGAATATTAATATTTTGGTGCCTTATACAACTTTTTTTTTTTTCAAAAAAGATGAGTTTTATATAAATTACCAAGAAATCAAAAAAGAATTAGCCATGAAATGTAATTTAAATCAAAAACATAGTTTTCAAAACTACATTAGAGATTTTTATACCATGTATATATGAAAAATATCAAGGTATACTAAGTTTAGTCCCAAGTTTGTAACGCTTAAAAATATACATCCTACGAACAAAATTTTGATAGAGGTCACCTAATAAAATAAATCACCTAATTGATCCTGTATTGTTATCCGTCTAACTATGGGCACGATAACTCAGCGTGCTCAGGATGTAAAAAGTGAGGTGGAGTTCGTAAATGAGTAGCATAGATCAATTGGATCTTAGGTCCATAGGACCCATCTTTTAAACCGTTAGAGATAGAACAAAAGTTTAAATGTAAAAAATGTTCCTTATAAAAAAATAAACAACTTTTGTTTGAAACATGAATATCCGCTATGTGTGTGTGTGTGACATGTATGTTAGAGTGGCTATTTTTCTTTAATAAAAAAAACAATTCCGTAATCAACACTGTATAAACATATGGTATTTCAAAAAAAGCAGTCAATTGTTTGTTTTCACTTGTTTTTGTATTGCGCTTATTAGTGAAGGTTTTAACTTCTTGGTATAGGAAAGATGTTGTTATGCGTTAGAAAAATTCAATACGAAATTTCCTATTTATCTTTTGAGTCAGGGTCACATGAACAGCTAGTTGGAATTTAGCTTTTCTTCCCACAACTAGACATATCATATCTTTCAGATACAATATGAAAATTAATTAATTTTGACAATAAAAATGATTTTGAAATAATGTAACTAGAAAATCATATGAATAAGAATGGAATGTGATGTGGAAACGTGATATTTTCACCACATCTGTCATCATTAAATATCGCTGCAACACATATATCTTAACATAGTGTCTAATTTCTTTATCCTGTTGATATGTGTTTAAAGGGTGATTATAAAATGATTTTAAAGAAATACTCGTTAAAATAAGGCAACATATCATTTTGTTAAAATCATTTAAACTTTATCGTTTAACAAGCTGTTAATGATCAGCTACAAAAACGTATATTCAGAAATTAAAAATTTCATGTAAGCCCAGAATTGAGAAAATTGAAAAACTCATGTGTAATTCATCTACAAAATCATAACGCTGCCAGAGTACCTACTAAATAAAGATAGATGCTTATATGGGTCGAATGAAACGAAATGTACCTCAGTAAAACATTGTTTAAATTATTTTTCTTAAATATTACAGTTATTTTTTTCGTTAGGCGTTTGTGGTAATACAATGTCAATTTATCTCATTTTATATGCTCTTACTTACATTTCTAAATGTAAATCTTCAAATTATTGTCATTCCCCTGCTATGGTAAGCGTTAGATGAAGAATAACACGGCAACTTACATACCACAATCCTAATTATAATCAGAAGAACAAATTTTATTTTTAGGAAGTCTGTATGTACAACACTTAGTATAATGAACGTGGCAAAAACTAAAAATGCGAAGTCGTATTAGTAAATGGGTATAAAAAAATATTCTAAGCAACTTTTTCTAATAATTTTTTTTGATGTTTCTAACCATCTCTGACGCTAGGCTAAACAAAAAATTAAGAATAGGTCCTATTTGTCAATTTGTAGTAGGCTGATATTAAAGTTGAGATTTCGGTTAAGTATCTTAAAAAATGGTACACATCATCCTTGATGACTAAGCAAAATTTCAAATCGTGTTCCTGTAAATAAAGAAAATAATGGGGTGTCTTCATCTTAAATGCGACACACTGTATATGAATTGTATTATAAGTGCACACTAGATCAATGAATCATTTATAATGTTTGTCACCTTACATGAACCACCGATTGAGGTATTTTATTATTGTTGTTAATATATATTAAAATAATAGAAGAATACAATGATAAAATAATACAAAACCGTTAGAATTACTCTTTTGTTTTAAAATGTATATTTGTTAGTTGACTTGAGAAAAGACAATAATCATTTCAAAACCAAAATTGTTGAACAATTCATTTTTATCAATTCCTGTATTTCCAAATAAATGATGTTTTATTGTATTTTATTCTAAGTTTTTTCTTTTTCAATGTAATACAATTTATTACTGTTAAACATTGTATTATTCATTACTTGCTGTTTATAGAAAATTATTTACTGTTAAATTGTTTATAAACGTTCTTTATTTTCTTTGAAAATTTTCTATTGTATCCAAATTCGAAAAGTCTTTTATAGCAATGTTTTATGCAAGGACCTGTCCTAGTCTGAATAAAAAGAAAGGCTATTAGTTCTGAAGAAATGCTATAAACATTTATATTACTGTCATGTTGTATTTTTCCCTAGAAAAAAAGAATTATTCGTAGAAATATTTGGCCTAGAATAACTAGTCGTTAAATTTTTGTGAAACGTAATCAGTTTTAATTAAAAATTATCTTTAGGAGCTATTGGATTATGTCAATAATTCATTACTTTTTGCAAATAATTTTTATTTTTTCGTGTTAAAAGCTTTGATTTATTTTTTATTATGACAATTCAAGTGAATTGAGAGAAAGGAGAATTCAAAGCACCTAGACCAAATACACTCTTATAGACCAAATTCGTTTTGCTCACAAGGGTATTCCCCTCTTGATCCCCGTGGCTGCTTTCGGCCTTGGCTCCTCGTCACAGAAAACTCATTACATGAAAAAAATAAAAAAAACCGCATCTTTCTAGCTTGTAAAGAAAAAAAGGGGTAGTTTTAGGAGTGTTTTCCCCACTGTTTGGGGGGGGGGGTGTTTATTATGTAGGGAGTGAAATTTTTCGAATTGTTCTGTTAATTCAACATTATTTCGAGTTGATTGGTGAAAATCCCATCTTTTTGGCATGTATAGAACAGAAAATCGTAATTTTGAAGAGGATTTTCCGGGGACATGAAATGAAAAAGTTGAAGTTAGCCCGTATATTTCAAGCGATTCCCCGACGTATGCCGAAAACCACATCTTTCTATCATGTCTAGAAGTCCCTAAGAATTTGTATAGTTAAGGGAGTCATCTTCAAATGTGGCTATATTGTATTTTAGATAATACATATATTTTAAAAGAAGATGACCCATTTGACAGATCTTAATATCATTAATATGTCATGATTTTTTTGCTCTTTTGATTTGATTTATTTAAATTAGTTTCAGGGAAAACTTTTCCTATTAATTTCTGAAAACGTTAACTTGAAATAGTCATGCTAAATTTCGGCGTTTCAGAAATCATGTGAAAATAACTTAATGTTTAAACCATAATCATCCTAGCATTTAAACCAAAAATACCACATCTGTTTATAGACAAATATCATTGATGGGAAAAAAATTCAAGATAAAAAAAAACTGTATCAAATATCCTGATTAGTGTGTCGAAATAATTTCTATATAATTACAATTAAAAATTCAGAAAGAGAGAAGTATTCGGTTTTTTATAAAGTTACGTGAGGAGAAAGAACAAAAACTAGTTATTCGTAAAACTATACAGAATGTGTCAGTAAATAGAAAAATTGTGTAAAGTTACTTTATTTCTTGTTGTGGAAACTTCCTCTTGCCGATTTCAAACATAATGATGTATGAACCTGGTGATTCATCTGCAATTACTAAAGTTACCTTTTCTGCTTGAAATTTAAAATGTCTAAAATAAAAAAATACTTAATTTGAATTTAATAATAAATTTTTTAAGCAACTTTTTATAGCGTACTAGATTGATACCCGCCAGCTTCACTGGGCTTAAAAGTAAAAACCACCGCTTTATATCCTCCCTTGATACACATAGTTTTCAATTTTGTTAAATGTGAAATAGTCATAATTCATTGAGTATATCAGAAAAGTTGGCCATGATTTGTTTGACATTTACTTTTTTACATCTATAATCATCATTTTGAACCATAATTAAAGATTTCTGTAAAAATTTAAAAAATAGTAAATGTCAGATTAAATTTAATTTTTTTAATGTTTTTAAAATATTATATCTTTATAAATTATAGTTCATGTGTTATTCTTGTATATCAGCTATATTGCTGTGCAGTTTCATTAAAAAAGGTTTTTGGCTAGTTTTAGCGTGAAAGCGTAACAAACACACATGCTTACTTTCACATTTATAATATATAGGGATAGGGATATATCAACCGTTTTTTTAATGTGCCATTCACCGGTCTGTTAGTGCATTTCTTGAATAATTTTTTCGAAAAAATGTATTTATTATTTTCATTTTTAAGCTTTAGCTTCTCAAAAATTGAGCTAGATACTGAAACAAAATTCCGAAATCAATCAAATTATTAGTTTTTCTTTTTCTTTGTAACTATCCTGGGGACAAAATTTACGATACTAAAAAAATATTATGTATTTTAAACTTAAGATTTGTTGTTCTTGTGAAAATGTAGATGACCCTCGATGATCCATTGCACACATTGTACATAAATATAAAGAAGAAATACAAAGTTGTTTTATTCTCATAGACTATCTTTGGAAACTTGTCCACTGCAATAATAACAATCTATTAATAATATTCACTTAATTTACAACCATAATTAAAATCGTTCATTTCATTACGGCTTTTTTTTTCTAATAATATAAAAAAAAAATTTTTTTATTAAATATATTTAGAGGTTTTATGATTCATAAATTTTGTATATTTTGATATTTCGATTAGTTTTTATTTTTTAATAATGAAAATTTTACGTTTTTTATTTGAATTTTATGTTTATCAAAAAATGATATTAAAACAATTAATTATTAATCGGTTAATTAATAAAACGCTTATTATGAAATGTGTTGATTTCGGTAATATTTTTTTTATATTTACTAATTGGTTTTCATACCATTTTGAGGATTTTACTTTGTAATTTTTGACTGCCTTTTTTTAGAATTTTTATTAATATTTTATAAAAATTTTATTAATATTGAATAAAAATAATCATCAATTGGTGAGAAATTAAAATAGTTTTGTGTTTATTCAATCTTTGAGTGCGTAGATTCGATTTCAAGAATTTTATTCAGTTTATATTCAGTCTATAATAAATTCTATAATTTTGAAAATATTTACTAATACAATTTTTAACCTCTTTGAAACCTTTTATGTAGTATTAAATTTGTTTCATTATCTGTATATACTAACGTTAAAAACATAATAATTATGCTATTTTATCTGATAGGCTCGATATTTAAAGGTCAAACTTAAGTAAATACTAAGGTATTTTTCGCTGCCAATGAGAAAATTTTCTTAGGCTAAATATCGCTTTAACATAGCGTGATCTAACTTCATTAAATAAAATATTTCCTCAAAAATGATAAAATAAATAATTTTTTCCAAATCATTAAAAAATATTTCTATAATTTGATGACGTCATATATGGTATTCAAAGCATTTTATCATAATAAGAAAAACTCCCCTGGCATTAATTAATCTAAATAAATTAGATCAACATGACAAAACAATTATTATGAAATAAAATAATATAAAATTCAGTGTTTTTTAAATGTTATAATTTGTAACAGATACCTACTAACTGAAAAACTATACAGAATGTTCGATTTACATCTAGGCATATAAATATCACGAGTATGACAGAATACATCCGTTAAACAATGCATCTAACTGAGAGATACTATATACATGTGTTGAAGCTTCGATATACGTTGAGATAGTTGTAAGACGCTTGGAGAGTGGGAGTTTCTTAGTTGAATAGATGAACTACACAACAGATAAGCCACGATACAAGTCACTTTTGCAATTTCATATTACACCTATAATACCCCTCACTTAGATACATTGCATAACGCATGTACTCTGTCATAATCGTGGTATTTATATGCCTAGATATATATCGAACATTCTGTATATTTTATTTCAACGTTCATTTGCTCTTTTAATGTTAGTTCACTTCAAATTATTATGAGTCAACCAAATACAATTTGAAAGTAAGCACCTCTAACTATAAACAATGTTTGTAATCCAATCTAAGACAGCAAGCACGCACCCAACCAAGTTCAGTTTAAAGATTTTACTCCAAAAAATCAAACCCAAATTATGAGGAGGGATTAATATGACTATTACATGACCAAAAGCGCATAGTAATGACATTAAATCTATTTAGGCAAAGTTAAAATTGAATGTGATCTAATTGATGAAAGTACTTGATGTCAAACTGACAGTTTGCAACTTATGTAACTTTTTTATTTCTTCTCCGTCTTTTACTGGACTAGATAATGTACAAGTACCTAATACAAAGAATTAAAAAATAATATCTAAACTTGAAAAAGTATTATATATTGGGTGTCCAATTGGCATTCATTTAAAGATAAGATTTATGAGATTTTACAAAATAAAAGATTAAAGTGCGATTACTCAAAGTGTTTTTATATTAATCTTAATTCAATTTGAAAATGAAATTTCAATTTTTTAATATTAGGACATTTCAAATGTTTTTGTTAATTTTATTTAAGACCCTACGTTTGCATTTCAGATAAATAAAAGACGAAATATTTTGATTTTATAAAGTATGACGCCGAATTTTGCATGACAATAAATTATTTAGGCAACTACGCCATAGAAAATATTTTTAATAAATGTATTTTTAACTGTAAGTTATTGTACCAATATATAGACAATTTAATTTGTTTTTGAGAGACTGTGCTTATTTTTTAGACAAATACAAGCCGAAATATTTTTAATTAAATGAAGGATACAAAAATCTGTTTGAAAAAATGTTTGAAAAAAAAAATGGTATTCGACACAAATTATGCAGTTAAAAAAATAAATTGTTCTTACACTCCTTTTTTAAATAATAGAAAAAAATAATCTATGTAACAACACTGTAAAAATACTATCCTTTTCTAATTTTCTACACTGAGAAAATTTGAAAAAAACTGCATAGAATATGGTCACCCAATATATTGTGACTGTGATACATTCAAGGTTGTGTGTTATTTTTTTGTTGTACTCTTTAAGTTGGTGTATTAATTAAAAAAAATGTTATGGCAAATTATATAAAACAATTAATGACAATAAATTTTTAACAAAAAATATTTATAACAAAATTTTTATATAAAGTGTTTGTTACAGGAAATTTATTTTTGTTTGGCCACAAAAATAAGTTCCGGTTAACTATTTTATTTGATTGTCCTTTCGATTTTATTGTTTAACAAAACTTACCTTGGTTATATAATTTAAGTTTAGTAAAATAATTTGAATACAACAGAAACTGAATGGGAAATCAAATTTTGAGTTTTAATTAGGAAGTTGTCTAAATCATTGATTTTATTATCACTTTTTTAGTGACTTACTACAAAGAAAAAGTGGGTCGAGTATTAAAAGGAAAACGAAAAATTTATTTAGACAAAAATATATTTCTTGTTCAAGTAAATTTCTTCTCGCTCCAAGACTATTTTCGTCTTCATTTTAATTTTCTTGGTTTGAAAGGAAAAAATTCTATTTTCTCAAAATTATGTAAATCTTCTTGTATAAAAATCTATAAGCTTTCGACTGCAACTGATCATTTAAAAATTGATTATCTTATGTAAGAAATGCCGAGCTCGAAGTTGGAAATGAGCCTGGGCGAGCACTGATTTTCTAGCCTTTATCAAAGCTAATATAGCCAGGAGCATTACCAAGGCCAACAAGTAAGTTTAAACCAATCTTAGTTTTTCATCGACTGTCCATAGATTGACCAAAGCTGATTTATCAAAAATTCAAAAAAGTGATAATCCATGCTTTATGACCTAAGCTATTACAGTTTCAATACATATTATAATACCCATTGTAAATTTTAGTCGAAATAAATATTTTTAATATTATTGACCTCTGTATTGGGCCGAGCGAATTTGAAAGTTGTATTTCGAAACCCTAGAGTTCTCACTTATAATTATATCTTGTGATACAAGATACACTTGCCGGTTTGCTTTCGTATTATCGTTTTTTTCTTTTTTTCAATCCTTAATAAGAATATATTTTTACAATATTGATTAGTAACAATATTTAACATGCTTGTTAGCAAAAATAATGGATAATAGCGTGTCTTACCGGATATCCTATGACCCTTTACTGGTCATAAAAAATATTTTTTTTATTTATTTGAAAGATAGCATTTATCAGTACAATTAACTTTTGATGTATCAATTGCCCAACTCAACAAGGTTGTTTTATATTAATATTTTTTTTAAATTATATAGTCAATATAATTAACCGTTATTTTATGAATTTTTACTTCCATATTAAAATTACAAGCCTACTATTCCAACATTGAATGTTAAAGAGCCATGAAAATCGTTCTTCCACACTCAAATTATTTTTGTTTAGCGTTTTGGGTTATTTTAAAAATTTAATAACAGTTTCTTGTTTGAAAAAGTTTCTATAATTGTTTGATAAAGTTCTTGTCTTTAGGATCACAGTTCTTTAAAACATGAAGCTGTTTATAATTCGGTTTTTTAATTGACTCACAAAAATAAATTCGGCTCAAAAAGAAAAATTACCAGATATCTTTTTTTTTTATTAATTCATTCAATCGCATTATATATTCTCTTCTAATTATAACAATTTATAATAAATTAAAATTAATGTTGTCACTTTTAGACAAGCCGTTCGCAAAATTCGGGCCAAACTTAGGCAGATACTCCAAACCATACCGGTTATAATTTTTTTTTAGTTTCATTTGAAAGGTAATTTAACGGAAAGTGTTCTTAGCTATGTTTCAAGTGTAAGCTTAGGTTTTCGTACCTGAAAAAACTAAAAAATTGGCGAAGATCTTCAAAATCGATTCAGTTTGGAAAGGCATGACATATAATTTTAATATATGAATAATTACTATGGAAATGAATGCTCAAATAAACCTGGCTCAATTCATTTCGAAAAGTGAAATGGTAAAATAATTAGGTAATTCAAAACAATAATTCACAAGAACAAAGTCAACTCAAATATTTCAATTTCAATTAAAGTATTTCCAGAAATTTGTCTCAAAAAATGATAGCTCTCTAAATATCCTTTCAATCTGATCTGATGTACTTGACCATCACTTTGATATTGATTTAAGAAGGAGTGTTATAAGTTTAAAGTGTTTATCTGTGCGTCTGTGTGTAAAAGGTCGAACCGACTTGATTGAGAACATTTATAGTTCAATTTCCAAAAATCGGTTTACAAGAAATAAATCGCATTTATCGGGGGTTTTTAAAATTTTGTAAATTTCACTTGTAAATAGTAGATATGCAATACATATTACATAAATGATACCTTTTAAGTTATATAATTTACATAGCTTGTATTGCAAATATTGTAATAAATTAAATAG
Organism: Chrysoperla carnea; assembly: GCF_905475395.1. Classification (NCBI taxonomy): domain Eukaryota; kingdom Metazoa; phylum Arthropoda; class Insecta; order Neuroptera; family Chrysopidae; genus Chrysoperla; species Chrysoperla carnea. Next base: position 36,245,045 of record NC_058341.1, read on the forward strand.
ATATGAAGTTGCTTAATCTGCTACTCATAATTACGCCATGTTATACACCCAACGAATTTACCCAAAACACACTTGGCCATGTATATAGAGGTTGTACGACGCACTTAATAATTTTTTTAAACAATTTTATTGTATGATCAAAAAAACCATTACTTATACTCCAAACAGTAGTCACTTATTTTAAAAACAGAAATTGTACCTTTGCAGTATTTTATTTTAAGTAGTAAGCTTTTAAAATATTTAAATAAACTCGTAAACGGAGGGAGCAAAGATGACTTTTTTCATTTTTATTACATCTAAAATTTTTATTTTGATGAATTAAGATAAAGGTTTATAATATTTGTTATTATTCTTTTATAATTTTTTTGGTTATATATGTCAAAATAATTTAATTTTTATTTTTATCAAATAAAAATCTTTTCAATTAAAAATATTCGATAATTAATGTTTTAAATGTATTTGGTGTTAATACAGGGTGATTTTTTAAAAAGTCTCCAGCAAATTTTTTTAAACGATTTGAAATATTTAAAATCGGTATATACTTTTGATTTTCGGGCTAATGAATAGTTCCATTTTCCTAGCTACATACTTATTCTAGTAGATTTATAGCAAAAAAAAAACAGCTTTGCTCGAAAAAATAGTTTCCTAGATCAAAATATCTGAATTTTCAGATTAAATAGTTTCCACCTAAAAAAATTTGATTTGTTTCCCTACACTATACCTTAAAATTTAGATTTTATCCTTAAAAACCGAAAATTGAGATCTACAAAAAATATTAGTTCTGCCACAAAAAATATAATGTTAAAAAAACAAAGTTTGTCGCCCAGACAAAGTTGACCCAGAAAGCGCCCTCGGAAAATAGAACTTCGCACATTTTTTAATATAAGAAGCCCTGTTTTTTACCGTTTTTTTTTTATATTCCAATCCGTTATTGTAAAATTGAGTTGGAAATGTTTTTAAAAATCATCCTGTATTATTATTTCAATTTTTTTGATAAAAGATAAGCCGGTTTTTAAATCAAAATTATTAGGGAAATTATTATTTTTAAATCTTGATAATATTTTTAATTTCACTATTTAATTTGTATACATGTTTTAAGTGAATAAAATGTAGACATACTTTTTGGTAGTAAGAAGGTGATACTGATATTTTAACCTATGGCAGAAATCAAAATATATTACTTCGTGTCTTTAGATTGTGTCATATCTTACACATCATCAGCTGTCTGGCTAATTTTTATCAGTTTATCTGCCTGTCATTACGAAAAAAGTAAACAAGTAAATAACGACTACACAGAAAAAGAAATTAACTTGAATCAAATAATTTACCTGTTCAAAAATATCAGAATAAAGACAAAAATTTGTTTCGATTCGAGAAAATTTCTTTTCGGCTAACCTCACACGATATCGATATTAAACAATAAATTAATCGTCTGAAAAGTATTGACTCAAAAAATATTAAAGTGAATAACATGTACTTATAGTTTATCTCACACGATCAATATTGTTGAGTCAACATCGATATTTATCAATTTTTTTTTTTTCAGCGACCGCTGCCTATATTGAGCTAATATCGATATTGATCAATATTTTCGTTTTCCAGCGAATACTGTATCGATTCAAATCACAATTTTTTTTTTATTTTAAAAGAAAATAAAATTTTGAATAAATATTCAGCTAAATCATGCATAAAATAGATATAGTTAAATAATAGTTAAAATTCTGAAAAAAAAAATTGGAAACTTTCGTGGTTAAAATATTAGTAAACAAATTTTATAATAAGCAAAGTTATAGAAAATAATTCAATTAATTTTTGCGATTTTAATGTTTTAAAACATTAAATTTGAATCTCTTATAGAAAATTATCAGTACAATTTCCAAGGCGCATACTTATTTCAATTTTTTTTTAATTAATTTACGTTTAGAGTTAGTGGAACTTGTTTCATTAGATATTTACATTTTTAATTTCTATCACGTCGGTAGATCATAATTTAAAGCTCTGAAGATAAAATTCAAATAAATAGAAAAAGTAGAAAATATTTTTGTCAACTAACACGTTAGTTAATAAATAATTGAAAATTAATTATAATTTTTAATTAAATTTTCGAATTTTATTTAATTTAATATTTTTATCATTCGAATTGAAACAATATTTATATATATATGAATAGATAAAAATTATTAATAATATTCGTTGTGTGCGTAGTCATGGTAGGGATAATAAAATCGATGCCAGCGCTTTAAGTGAAAAATTTTGGAGATAAAGTGGGCTGTTATGACTAATTTGCAATTCTTTACATGTTAATGATATAGAAACTGTCAAATTAAAATGATTGAAAAACACTAATTAATTAAACTTAATACATTAAAAATTGTGAAAATAAGAAATCAAATTGTACAAATATTATTTTTCAAATGTTAATTATCGTAATTATTTATTTAAATTTGTGAAACAAGAATATTAAATTTTAAATGTAAGTTTTCAATGCAATCCACACAATTATATATGCATCCATTAATTCTATAATTAAAGTAGTGTATCGTTGTCATGGAAACGAAATTCACGCTCGGAGCGAATACACATCACTTCATAAACTATTAACAGAGTGGAAACAATAAGACGGGAAGTCTCCAGCTGAGACATCAATAACATTGTTACTTCAATAATTTTACACAACAATTATATAAGATAAGTATTTCATTCAACTGGATGTAGGAATATATTTTCTCTCTCTACCCTATTCAAGCCATCATTTAGACACCCTGCTTCAACTTAAATATTTATTTTGAATTGTGTAATAAAGGCATGGGCAAACGTGGTTTAGAGAAGTCACTCAGACTGAAACTAGAAACTGAGATAGATCGAAGAGTTGTATACCTGTCTCGCTTCCTCCTCTTTGAGCAATGCGGACTTTGATAAAGAGACATACAATAAAGTTCATGGCACACAATAAAGTTATAACAATGATGACTTCGACTTATAATAACTCGCCCATACCTGGACTGTAATATGTAAATAGAAGCAGAATGGTGGCTGGAATGGGTTAAAGGGAAAATATATTCCTATCCTCAAATGAATTAAATACATATTGGTATGTTATTTTAGGCACATTTTCCACTTGATTTCTGTTATCTTAAAAACTATAAAACCTAAAATCCGTTAAAGAGCTTAATTTTTCCGTCAAGATCCATACTCATACAAAATATTCGTATTATCGAATTTTAATTCGAGAAACATCGAACAAAGAATATTCAAGCATACAAAACAAGTAATTCTAAAGAATGTCGGCTTCTTTCTAAGAATATTATTATTCTTTAAATCGTGAATGAAATTAAAATTTTATTCATTAATTTATTTTTAAATATTTTTGTGTCAATTTTAAATAGCAATCAATAATATTAAAAATTATTTGGTAATATTTTTAAAACTTTGCAAAATCGTTTTCTGTTTCAAAATAATTTGAATAAATTGTTTTTATAAATGATCATTAACTTTATTTTTTTTATTTAAGATGTTTCGATTAAATTTTGATAAAAGTAATTGTCAATTATTTTAAAAGAAATGCCGCTTCAATAGAACTATGATGACTAACCATTTTCATATTTAAAACATTAGATTTATAAAAGCTACTGTTTTTAAAAACAACCGTTATGAACTTCAAAGAAATCAAAAGACTATCCGTCTCTATATCTCGACAGCCGAGTCTTTAAATGTCATACGAAAAAATATAACTTTTTGCTCCGATCTATTAAAGGCAGCTTTCAATTGTAAAGACACGTAAAGTTACCAAAGTCACAAAATGGCCAATAACCATGGAAATCTTGAATTATCCTTAAAAGGCCAGGCGTACTACCTGAAAAAGTAGTCATTTTACGAAAAAAATTCGTTACAATTGGCAAACTTGTGACGGGTGGTGACAGAAATGTTATCTGCGTATAGAATGAGCTCAGCATGTCCAATAAAGTTTGGCAAATCATGTAGCGCAAAAATAAAAGGGGACTTAACACACTTCCTTGGTGCACTCCAATACCATGATTGACACAGTCAAATGCCTTACTTAAGTCGCAAAACACAGTAGTAGTCAACAATTTTTCGTCAATTGTTTTGAGAACTTTTTCAATATGCTCGACTAAGGCACTGGTTATGAACTTATTTAAATGGCTCGGAGTAATTAAGTAGACTCGTTGGCAGAAGAAGGATTATCTTAAACGTTTCTAAAAATCTGTAAAAATCCCTGAAAAATAAACTTGTTTTATTGACTGGGTAATGTTAGTTCATTGTCTGTTTAATCACAATAATTATAAATAAAACTTCACAAATTTTGAATTTATCATAATTTGAAGAAAAAAAATCTTAATAAAAAAAAAGTTTAGATAAAATAATGTAATGCGTATATATGAAAGAGACAAAGAATCATTTTAACATTCAAAACACATATAAATCGCCAAAACCTGATTCTCATTCAAGAAATAAATGCCTACAGGTATTTTGTTTTTAATAAATGAACGCAACAATGTAGTATTATTAAAAAAGGATAACAATATTATAAACACGTATCGAATAATATCTTACATTTCAGTTTAATGTACATCAGGAAATAGTTTTTTAACTATCTGTTAAAAGGTTCATATTTTCACCCTGATCATCGAAATAATTTTTAGTATGGTGTGAATTTGTTCCTCAAGCGTGACCAAATTTTGTTGCTCGATTATTAACAAAGCATTATATGACCAACTAGCAGATACCTACCCGCTTCACTTGGAAATTTCAACTTTAAAAATAAAGACTACCGCTTCATAGCCTTTCCTTTCCCCTCACTTGTCCGATTTTTAGTTCACTATTTCATGGGTTTTAATTTTTTGGAGAATTCGGCTTTTTTTTTGGAAATAGAAGACGGCTCTTGCTAATAAAATTACTTTCAAATACAACCAAATTTTTCGAATTTGACTTGAATTTCTAGAGATTGGTGCTTAAACAAACAGTAGTATAGATTAGAAGTTCTATGAGGAACCCCAGAGGCTGGCAACGTTTGCACGAGTTTATTTTAAGACAGCTGAGTTTCGCCTATTTTTCTCCTTTTTAAACCCGCTTCAGTTAAAGTACGTCTGTATGCTTCGCACCTGAGAAAGATTGCGTTAACTAATGCTAAATGCATAGTAGTAAAGTAACCGATTTTTGCCTGGCAAATCAAAATTATATTATTTAATTGTAAAACTAAATCATATTAAAATTACAGCCGCACTAAACAGATTTGAAAACTTTTCTAATTGTTGTCTAATATCTGACACGAGTAGAGTGAAAAACAGGATATGCCAAGGACTGAAAGCGGAAAGCTGTTGGCGACGGTAAATTTGTTCTGGCGTTTATCCTTATTTATTATTTCTCCAGCATGTTTTTTTCTGTCTATATCTTATCTTCCTTATTTCTTTATTAAATTCCATGATTTACCTGCCATTTTCAAGCTTATCATGCTTCTAGCGAAAACCAAACTCACGGTCTAAAAATGTACCGCTTAAGAAAAAACACAATAATTTAATGACAAAAAATCATAATTTTAAATAATAAGCTCCTAGGCAAATATGTTTCGAATGTAAGTTTTTATAGATGAACTCTTAATACTAAAGTTTTTATAAATGAACTCTTAATATGAATCTTCATTAAGCAGTAACAACAGATATCTCAAAACTGTTAAACTATTTTTAAAACATTAGAAAATCGTTGTTTGTATAAGTTATCCTAATTTCTGATTATATTTTCTGAAATTTAGAAATTTTTATCATTATTATTTGTTTTGTTTACTTTAATCATGTATACGATATTTATCTACATCAAAGTCTCTCGATTATAATTGACGATTTAAATATGATACATATAGCGTAAGCTATGTATATATGCATTATATTTACAAAGATATTTAAATTTACTGAATCAGCAAGTTATTCGCCTGTCCCCAAAAGCATATCCACCACGGCTATAGATGTACAATAAGTATATATATACATTTCGATAACAGTGTTGTGTACTTTTTTTTAGGAAATAGACCTATTATTATCATCACTGGATAATTATTTCAAAATTATCTGTATATAAAATCATGCAAGATACCAATTATTTTAATTTGATTTTTTGTTGTTACTTTGTGTGTAAATAGATAAAAAAATATAGTGGAAATTTTGTAAATACATTATTGAATTAATTGTGGCTAGATCAAAAACATTATTTTTAATTAATTATAAAGATAATTCAGCTAATGAGTTTTTAAAATGTTTTTTGATTTTTTTGTAAGAAAAATTTTTCCATTACAATCATTAGAATTGCACTTAACTTTTTATCGTACGTTTGACAAAAAACTGGTAGTTTCAGTGAGATAGGTACTCCAAAATGATCCAGAGAGGTGAAAATTTGTATGTAGGTTGAGTTAATGTCAAAGAAGGGCCTTTTGGACAACTACTCAATTAGCTTTTTTATTGTCCTAAAAACATGGCATGGATTTTAGCGATAAATAGCAACTTTAGGTTATAAGGCTAAGTTACATTGGCTGTCCACGAAGGACACACTAACGCTATAGAGCCCATTGTGATACCATATATGTGTTTTACCACCTTTTCCGCTGATATTTTTATTTATCAGCTACTCAATTATTTTCAGAAGCTGAGTGCACCTCCTTCATGCATATACCATGCACTACACCAGCCCATCACAACTATTAATTAAATTAATGTTTGTTGTGTCGGCGGGAATCAAACCCGCTACCCTAGGCATACCGCGGACGGAATTGGTTACGCAAAATATGACCTTAGTGATGAACCTCTTTAATTAGATTATTTTTTGAACACCTGTATCAAAATTTATTTTCTATGCATTTAAAATAAATTGCAAATTGATTACAACATAGGACACACGACGTGAACGGATAAATAAACACCACAAATAAAATGAATTTTTTTTAATGAATTGATGACAGATGTAAAGTTTTATTTTGATTGCTTGCTTGTACGATTCTAATTCAAATTATTTTGATTCATTTCAAATGTACATATACATGCATATACACCACATACTCACATCCACGCAACATCAATGTAATATATATATTTTTATTTTAATGCATTTGTGTGAGCAGTTTTTGCACGCACTATGCAAATATTATAATTGTGGACAATCTGTTATCATCCCTATATATTATAAATGTGAAAGTAAGCATGTTTGTTTATTTGTTTGTAACGCTTTCACGCAATGGATTTATAGCTTTAAAGACGACACATGAGCTATAATTTATAAAGAGATATTAAAAAAAACATTTCTGACATTTTACTGTGCCATCTATGATCATCATTTTGTTCATACAGAATTTTGAATCACAGTATTTTTGTTCATAGTATTTTGCCAATGAATCCCGATTTTTGTATTTCTTTGGTCAAAATCAACTATCAAATAATTGTAAGCACGATAATTTTCTCGATTTTTTGCAATTTTTTTATCAGTCACACCTCTTTTAATTCGAACAAATCACAAATAATTTTTTGTTTCGTAATTTGATAACACTCGTATGTTGGTTGATTTATTGTCGAGCAAGTACTTTTTAGGGATGAAAACGTCCCAGCTTCTCTTTCTTTTTTCTTTATTCCAAAATGTCATGGAGTTTCGCGGCTTTTAAGGCTACACACTACCATAGTTTCTCTAAATTGAGGTAGACGATCGAAAATTTGTTTTTAGGATATTTAGTTAGTGTCAAGAAATTTTCTTTTGAAAGAGATTTTCTAGTTCTTTGCAAACTTTTATAGTCCCACAAAACATGAAAAAACAAAAATCGTATTGCAATAAAAAGCCTTCTAGACTAAAAAGTACCTAAGGAGGGGCAAATATTTCTTTGGTGATGGAGTTCTGCTACTCACGAGTTTTTAGTAAAATCAGGGATGATTGTGAGTATCTATGAATGGTCAATATTTTCACTGTTAGAGCAAGCGCTACATAGACTTAAGTGTGCGAGTCCCGAGGATCGCATTTTGTCAATTGATTCTTGTTCAGAAAAGCTTATAGATTAATATTCTAAATTTGCACCGTTTTTGCTGAACAAGAATTAATTGACAAAATGTGATCCTCCGACTTTGCACACTCAACTCTATCTAGCGCCTGCTCTATGCTATAATATTTGAATATTACCTATGTGAAATACATGAAAACATTTTTTTTAAAAAGGTATTTTTGCACACCAAACATATAACTACAAATGCAATTGTCACCGGATGTAATTTGCAACACCTGTGTTTAATGATGACTTCACTTATATTCATACTTCATAAATAGACAATTTATATAGATACTATGAGAATGTACATACATACATACGTAAAAACATACACATACATGCATATAAATAAATACACTCTGTCAATAGTAAAATGTATGAATGGCCCCTCAAGTCAAAAACATCCCACTACAATATTTTATTTATTTTAATATAATGTCCAAGGATGTTGTCTCGTATATTTCAGTTCAACTTCATTTAATATTCAATAAAAAAACAAAAAAAACAATCTTTTATTTTATTTTTTTGTACCTATGAATATTAATTAAATCAAAATATATTAGGATTTTTAATTTATGGGAACAACAATATACATTTTTTATTTATTATTTTTTATCTTATATCATTTTAGAAGAATTAATAAATAGTTTCGATTTTTTATAAAGCGCGTTTTATAAAGTTATATTTAAGTGCATCAAGCGCCCTACACACGTTCAACTTGATTGAAAACATAGTTGACAGCCAAGTTGAATTACTTTGTGACACTGAAAATACCAACAAATTTACATTACTTTTTATAATTATAACTTAATCCCCTACGATCCCCTATCCACAGATTTTTGTTGAGTCAATTTACACGGAAAATTTTCGACATTCTAGAAAATTACTTAACCAAATAACGACCCAATTTTTTAACCGATTACAAACACTTTTTGTACAGAAAAAGTAATTACGAAAATAAATAAATAAATTGAAATCAGTTTTCCCATATTTACAACACCAAAATACTTGTTTATCAACCCCGACGCAAAAAGAGAGGTGACGGCCTCTGGCACCGTAGCTCCTAAACGTATAAACCGATTTTGATTTTTTTTCTTGTTTGAAAGGGAATTTAATGGAGAAAAATCGCATTTCACGTTATTTTGAGAACTGTATTTATTAACTTAGTAATAAAAAATTCAATTATTCTCAAATCGTGCTCATTATAACGTCAAGTTTCAAACTTTTGTTTGCAACAAAGTTGTCAATCTAGCCACAGGCCCAACCACATGGTTGTCAATATAAGATCACTCCCACAACGTCAATCTTACATATTGTCAACTATGTTGTCAACAAAGTTGAATGTGTGTGGGGTGTTTTTGCAGAACTATTTTCTCATTGCAAATAAACTTACTCGAAACTAATTCTAGAATCAATCATTCTATTGATGAATGTAAATCGAATTAATTATTTCTGTTTGAATACGTAATAAATATTTGAACTTCAACGTACAGAGGTGAATATAGATGTTCGCCCACTTTCACTGTTCAAAGCTCACATGTAAACCCTTCCAATACATACATACATACATAACAAACAGTTGTGTTCAAATTTATAATTATTTGCGTTAATATATTTTCGGACAGACTGCGCGATCCGACTGTCTGGCTTATAAATACACAAAATAAACACATTTAATAACACAACTAATACAGTTTGTATGTAATAAAATAAATGTTATGTGACATAAATTTATACGTTCATTTCATAAATTTTTTTAATTGTTGCATAACCATTTCTTGTTTGTTACACTTTGTATTAGAAAAAAACGAGAAAAAAAATAACAAAACACATGTGTCACTAATTTGTAGTTTTGTGTAGTTCCATTCGCCAGAATTTTTTTTGTCATTTTTGTACCCTATATATGAAATTTATCAGAGTATATTAAGTTTAGTCCCGAATTTATTAGTTTGTAACGCTTAGAAATATTGATGCTTCAAACAAAATTTGGGTATAGGTGTTCATAGTTCAATTGTTCGCCCGTCCGTTAAATTGATAAGTTTAATTTTTAATTTTTATAGCGTGTTCAGAACGTAAAAAATGACTTTGAGTACGTAAACGAACAAAATAGATCAATTGGGTTTTAGGACCCATCTTTTAAACCGTAACAGGTAGAACAAAAATTTAAATACAAAAAATATCCCTTATCTAAAAATAAACAACAACTTTTGTTTACAACATTTTGTAGTAAATATCTTTGTTTTCTCGTTAGAATCCAAATTATAGCAAAACTTGAGTTTCCACGTTCTCAAAAACTATAAAAGAATTTAAAATTTGTGGATGGCTTCAAATATTGAGTCTATTGATTCTTATTAATTAGATCGTATAGATTCGGATATTAATTTTCGGATAAATTTCAATAAACGAAAACAAAAATATAATAATTTTTTTGTGTTTTTTTAAACTTATTTATAAAAATAACACAAGCACTGATATTCAACACTGTCTGTATAGAGTATTTCAACAATTAACTCAATCAATTGTTTATTTTCACTTGTTTTATTTTGTCATTATTCTATTACTTCTTAGTCCTAATTTAACTTCGAACATGGTGTCAAACTTTCAAATGTCCCACGGATACCATTTTTCATTTTTTCATCCTGCGACCGAAATAACAGTTAGTTGTTTTATTTAGGGATCTAAAACGAATTTACTCGTAAAGTACGTATGCAGGACGATGAAAACCTTTTGTTCCCGTCAGTCCTGGGAGAATTGAGGCAGAAAACCTGCCTACGGTGCCTCAGGCCTCAACAGAATCTGGTAGCTTCATTTGCCTAAAATAGCATTATCGACCTGAAGACACTTCGCCTCCAGGTAACGAGTTGTTCTCAAGGAGAGTACTTGACACTCAAAATAATAATTTTATTTTTGAATTAAAACATTCATATTCCCATAAAAAATAATTGAATGTCGATTATCTCAGAAAATATATTAAATAACAATTTATTGTGTATTCAGAATGACATCACTAGATCAAGATTTTGAAGCATCTGATCGATGCCAAATTGTTTTGCAATTTGCTCGTTTTCGGTGAAAGTTTTCATGCAAACTTTTCAATGCGTCCAAAAATTCGTCCGTTTTTATTAACCTCCTGCCCGCTTGTGATTGGACCATTTTTACCAGTATTTCGTTTAAAGTTAAAATAATTTCTGTTATTTGCATTAATATTAAAAAGATATTTTTGGATGAAATAACTATCGTCTGCTGATACTTTTCATAAAAAAATATTTATTTTTCTAAAAATTCAAAAACCATATGACTATTTTATAGATAGATATTTATGTCATCTATTTCTATACTTGATGTATATGTACTAAGTATTTTGATAAACCAGATGTCCTTCATTCGAGTATATTTCAAACTATATACGCATCCATACAAAGTCGGGGTTAAGTCATTAAAAAAAATACAGACAATAAATCTCTCCCCTAAAAGCTATAAGAAATGGTTTGAAATTGGATTTTTATAATCTAGAATATACAATCTTTTTCCCGTATTCTACACATTTTGAAAGTGTTTGTAATGAATTTATCAAGAGGAAGTCCGAAATTTTTTGTGTCTGAATCTTTTCGATTTCAAATAATCTACAAAAAAAAAATTTTAATAAAAATATAAAAATCTTATTAATTCGACAAAAATAATAATTCGCCACTGATTTTAATTATTTACGTGAAAGTGTTTTTTAAGATAATTTCATAAACAACGCATCGTTTCAGTTTAACTAATGACGGCACTGTTTTTGTAACGCTTGCCTAGACATAAGGTATGTGTTTTTCTGTACATGGGCTATCTTTAGGCCAAACGTTCTGTCTACAAATGATGATGTACGCAAATATTTTTCTAACAACAACGACAAACGTTCAAATTTATTTTATTATTATAGTCATCAGTTTAATGACAAATATTTTCATAAATTTTCAGTTTGAATAAATTAAATTTCATAAGAATGATTTTAAAATTAAAATAACTTATTTAACATGATTTCTCCCGGAAATAGGGTAATGTTCTTCGGGTGTTTATCTGTTATCCTGATAGGAAATTATTGTATACCTCCTGAAAAAAATTTATTATATTTAACATTTTTTTTACGTTTTGTGTTTATAAATTTTATAAAAAATTTAATAAATGTTATTTACATGTCTATTCACGATCAAAAGACTCCACAGAATCTTTACTAACTGAAGTTGTATTTATTCTTTCTACGTTAGAGGGTTGCCTAACTTTTGCAACCGATTTGGCTTTTCAACCTATTATTTCTTGAAAAGGTACATTGAAAGCTATTGCTTCACGTGAAAACTACCCGGTTACCTTATGGGTCAAGTTTGTATCCCAATTTTGCATAACAAATATCCTCTCCTTCATTTTTGCAACCAATATGGTAGGGTTGCTGTAACCCATTAATTTTACAGGTTTGATTGCCGCTTTATTACAAAGTTTGAGTCTGTTATTGATGGGTCAAGTGATTTTGCAGTCCACTCCCGGATCTTTAGTTATTATTTAGTGCATTCCTTAGATTAGATTGCCAGAAAATTAGGACTAATCAGACGCAAAGTTAATTAAAGTACTCACTAAGTTTAATATAAATAATTCAGCCGTTGTTTAAAGAAAGGCGAAACTTGAAAAGGAGTGATGAAATAAAGATTATTTCTCTGATTCAATACAATAGTTTCTTAATTAAATTTAGTACAAAAATAAGTGATAAAGAAACTAAAAGCAATGCGATTAATACATAAATTTGTTTAAAAAAAATTTTCAATTTATATTGATTGAAAATAAAAGTAATTCTTTTCAATCAGTATTCATGGGTGACCTATATTTTATTTACATTTAAAAATTATATCATTAATTAAATAAATTTTTTCATTGTTACAGCTCGAGGTCTATTGAAATGCTATTGTGAGAACCATTGTCCAGATGGAGCTGCAAATGGGACTTGCATTGCAAAACCAAACAGCATGTGCTTTTCATCCATTGAGGAAGTGGTGGATCGAGAGACAGGCGCCAGAGAGGTGGAGCGTTCTTTCGGTTGTCTGCCGCCCGATGAAAGTGGACTCATGCAGGTATAAAACACAAAAACTAACCAATATATTCCACTTACAAACTATAAACGTATCGTATGCGTATACCAATGCCATCCATACACATATACTACACATAAACTGTGTTGCTTGTACCTTGTTGTATGTTTTCAGAATTGTTGCTTATACACTTCAAACTTGATATAAAAATCTTTATAATCTCTTGAGAGAGATTTAAATATTCTTTTTATGAATTTGTTCTTTTTTAAAAGTATGTTTTTTTTAGTCGTTTCAATATAACGTTCTTCGTTAGTTTAAACTTAAAGTAGATGTTACTCGTGATTTCGTCTGCAAGGAATTTTTATTTTTATCTAATTCGTATTTTAATATCTTATATTAAGTATAAAATTTTTTCCCAAAATATCTAAGAACTACTGGGCTATGTGGTAAACCCAGTAGTCAGAATATTACCAATCCTCGAAATTCTGCCTTTTAAAATTTAATGTCTAAAAAATCCTCCCTTGGAGTGTATTTTATAGTTTCCCAAAAAATTTTATTTAAGGTATTTCGATACTGAAAAAATGAAATTGATCCAAAATTAATTGATCATCCTTTTATACATCTTTTGTAAAAAGATCATATCGATTCTCTGAGCGGTTAAGAAGAAATTAACTATCAAGGTCTTTTTTTTACCAAAACAAGGCACATTTCTTATAAACCGTACAGAGAATCGATATGAATTTTTCATAAAAGACCTATCTCTACAAGAGTGATTAATTGATAAATAAAATTTTAGATTTTTGTAATCATTTTCATTTCAACTCTTTAAGGTATTTCGATACCATAAATTGAAAATGATACCAAAGATTTGAAATTTTATTAACCTATTAATGATTCTTTTTTACGTCTTTTGTGAAAAACTCGTATCGATTCTCTGTACGGTTTGGGAGAAATTAACTATCCAAGACAGTGTTTTTACCGAGAAAAATTTTTCATTTTTATGCACAGTTCTTAATTTTGGTATGATTTTAAAGCTTAAAACTTGAGGAATATTGATAAAAGTTTTTTTATGTAAATGGTAAAAGATTTTTTAAAAACACTTATTGACTAAAGAGCCAACATTTATTACGACTTCTTCATATGCCACCATGTAAAAAGGGCTCTTTTTAATAATTAATTTATCGTAAACCGTACAGAGAAAAGACTTGTAAGACGAAAAAAAACGAAATTAATGTAGAAGGCGTATTGAATACTGATTAATCGACACACAAAATCTTAGTTTTTTGGTAACGCTTTCTTTTTGATATCGAAACACTAGTGCTTAAATCGTTATAGAAGGTTGAGAAGGGTGGTAGGACTCACAGTTGAGAAAGGTGGTAGGACTCTAGACAGGACACTGTCGATTGAACTACTTCCTTCATAACATGGGGATCTTTAATGATCCTACTTGTAGGACTTTTATGGATAACGAAAAAACCTCCAAATATGTTATTTGCATCTGTAGAGTGTCAGGTTCAGATAAATCCCGGGCGTAGAAACTGTGGACTTTCTGCATGGCCTCTGACCTCGACAGGATCGTATAGCTTCAACTGCTTAAAATAACATCTCTTACCTGTAGACGTCTCGCCTTCAGGTGACCGGTTGTTCTCAAGGAGGGTACAGAGGTCTCTTTGGTCTAGATGCTAGGGACCCATTTGAGGACCCCTTATTATTATTATTTATGAAACGGATTTTCATATAGCAAAGAATTTAAAATTGAAATAATTATATATTTAAATTTTAAATCAATATATTGTAATAAAATGTAATTTCTTGTTTCAGTGTCGAGGTGATATGTCTGGAAAATCAATAAAATGCTGTGACTCACAAGATTATTGTAATCGTGCCATACTGCCAGAATTAAAAACAACAACACCGATGCCAGGCACATTAAACTACGATGAAAGTATATTATACACAGCTTTAATAATATCATTGACGATATGTATTACCGTCTTCCTCATAATCATCGCCTTTATGTATTTACGATATAAAAAACGGGAGGATATGAGAAAATCCATGTATTTAGAGAAATCACCAAAACATTGTGACTTTCTACAACCAAATAGTGCATTACATGACTTAATTGAACAGTCGAGTGGATCCGGGTCAGGTTTACCATTTTTAGTACAACGCACAATTGCAAAACAAATTCAAATGGTACATTCAGTGGGGAAAGGACGTTATGGTGAAGTGTGGTTAGCGAGATGGCGTGGTGAAAAAGTTGCAGTGAAAGTGTTTTTTACAACGGAAGAAGCATCATGGTTCCGGGAAACTGAAATATATCAAACTGTTCTAATGCGACATGAGAATATTCTTGGGTTCATTGCAGCCGATATTAAAGGGACTGGATCGTGGACTCAAATGTTATTAATAACGGATTATCATGAGCTAGGATCTTTACATGATTTTCTACAGAAAAATGTACTGGATAAAAATTCGCTGTTATTAATGTGCCTATCAATCGCTAGCGGATTATCACATTTACACACAGAAATATTCGGTATGAATCTCTTTTTTTCATTTTATATTTTTATGTGTTTTTGAGATATCACAATTTGAAATTTGCATTCGAATGCAAGGACTTCGGGCAAAATTTGTAGATCTTGATATCGTACAAAATGAGATTTGAAACAATAAGATAGCTTTTATATTAAAAAGGGGGTTATTGATGAAAAGGTATACAAGCCAAAACCACACAAGGTTCGAAGTAAACCATTTTCTTCAAAGCTTCGTTAGATTCAATTCCGCGAAAATAGCGGAAATTTCACTATGAAGTAAATGATATTAATAATAAAAGACGATAAAATTTTTCTAAAAGACTCTGATTGAGATCACCTCATTTAGTTAAGAGGTAATCTCTATTCGTTGACTAATTTTTTTTCTTATGATTGTTACAGGTACAAAAGGTAAACCAGCAATTGCCCATCGTGACATTAAATCCAAGAACATATTAGTGAAACGAAATGGACAATGTGCGATCGCCGATTTTGGTTTAGCTGTAAAATATTTACGTGATAATAATGAAATAGACATTGCTCAAAATACCCGAGTCGGTACCAGACGGTATATGGCTCCAGAAGTACTTGCCGAAACGCTGAACACGTCAAATTTTGAAGCATTCAAGATGGCAGACATGTACTCATTTGGTCTAGTTTTGTGGGAGATGACTCGACGGTGTGGTACTGGTGATAAAGTGATCATGGTTGATGATTACGCGCTACCATATTACGATTGTGTGCCCAGTGATCCAAGTTTTGATGATATGCATTTAGTTGTATGTGTTAAACGAGTGCGTCCGCTAATCCCATTACGATGGGATACCGATTCAGTGTTACAAACAGTGTCAAAAGTAATGCAAGAGTGTTGGCATCAAAATCCAGCTGTACGATTAACAGCGCTGCGAGCGAAAAAAACATTATCCAAAATTGATACAGATACAAGTATTAAAATTGTATAATAAAACTCTGTAACTTAAATAAAACAGTGAAGTATTCTTTTAGTAACAGATACGGGTTACAGGTAACAGAGAAAACCCCAATTGAATATGTTTTTTTCAATTGGGGGTTATCAAATTGGGTACATTGCGGGGGAAAACATATGGGTACAAAAAACTAAGTATTAATATTCGAGGAGGCTGTACACAGAAGTACAAAAAAATGAACATATAACAGTACCAGTTTAAACAATGTGTATTTATGTTTTAAAAAATAAGTGCCATAGAAAAAAAAATAAAAACGTTTAAAAATTTTGTGAGAATCGAAAAGAAATGAACGAAAGCGGACACTCTTTAATAAAAGTGGGATTGTGGTTTTTTTTGAATAAATATATAAATATATATATATATACTTATTTTGTAAATAATTTAATATTAAAAAATCACTAAATAATAAACAAAAAAACACTTTGTACATAAATTATTATTATATTAATTAAATAATTAATTATATTATATAACTCTTCATTTTATCACAGTACTTGATTTACAAACAAACAGCTCAAAAGAATTAAATTCTGTTATGATTAGTTTTAATAAAATACAAATAGGGCTGCTCAATTTATTTTAATCAAATAAAAAGTGTACTTGTAGTTTATTTTAATTTCAAAACATAATGCTATATCTAAAAAATTTTAAAAAGGAAAAATTTTGCGACCGATAAAATTAACCGCACCTTTTACGATACATTACCATCCGTACCCAACACTTTCATGAATCTAATAGTCTTAAAGAGTGTACCTAAAGTGAGAATTCTTCTAATTGGGTAACTAAAATACAGAAAAAATGTTTAAACAGAAAATGTTCGACTCAAAGAAAACCTTTTTTAGACATCTTGAATTTAACTTTGAACTTCATGCCTATCATTCAGCTCGTTACTAACACGGGATAGAAGAACACTTAATTAGAAAACTGTTCCTTACATGAGAGAATATTTTTGTATCCAATTTCTGATACTTGTAAAATGCAAAAATAGAGGAAAACTTAACTAAGAGAATTTGTATTTATCAAAAAAAAATATCAATGTATTTTGGAAAAATTTAACCGTCTTTTACTTTAATATCTTTTACTTTATTTATATCGAAACTTGCACTATTTTTGAATTTAATTTCGACCGAAACTATTTGGTTCTCGAAACAATGTTTCAAAAAAGAACTATTTTTCGTTTATAAGAAACAACCTTATAATTTAAGTTGCCGTTCTATCTGTTATCAGTATCACGCTCGAGATGAACATTAGATGACTCACAAGAACATACAAGTTTTATAAAAGATGATCCCTGAACCCAACAATTTTTGTTTGGCAATTTTTTCTGTATTTTACTTACCCTTCAAGAATTGTCAACTAATTAAAAAATTCATATTAAAAAGAAAAGGAAGAAGGTCTTTTGTTCTTAAATTTAAATGAAAATATTACAAAAAGCAATATTTTTGTTTTGGCATGCATAGATGAAAATTAAGCATAATTATGGCCTTCCTAATAAGTGCCTTCTTAAAAATTAGGTCCTTTTGACCTAAACTGGCCTCAAAATTAATTCACAAGTGTTAAGAAAAGCTAAAATTAATTCACAAGTTTTAAGGAAAGCTATATATTTGTTTTGGAATTCCCAGATGAAAATAAAACATCTGGAGCCTTATTTATAAGTGCCTGCCTAAAAAGAGGTATTTTTGGCCTTAAGTCTAACCTTGGTAAAGTAATTTATAAGTTGTTACACACTATACACTTTTTATTTGATCTAAAATATTTTCAAAAATATTTAAAGTTAATTTATACTTCAAACTATCGGGAGTTATAAACGATAACTAACAAGAGTGATCATTAAGGAATAAATTTGGGTGTTCTTTTTGGGAACCTAAACAATTTAAGGAAATCAAAGTAAAAACAAAATTAGCCTTTTGTGTTGAATCAAAATCTGAGATTATTCCGGTGAAGGTGAATAGTGAGATACTTTGGCATTAACATAATACGACTTTTGTAAACTAAAGAATTCTTTCAATAAATTTATTGCGCATCAATAATCACATTTGGATTTCTCAGATTGATCCAAAACACAACAAAAGAGTTCGACCTTGTCTTTGTTATTGCGGAGAAAGAGGCAAATATATTGTTAAAAATAGAAGAGGTTCTTATAAGAAAGTCGGTTATTTCTATCGAAACAGTTATTTCAAAAGTTAATTACGATTAATTCGTAACGACAAAACAAGAACATGATTTAAAATAATGAATTCTTTTAACTATAGCCTATATATTAACAGTGAAGCTGCTTTGTCACGCAAAATATTAAGGATTTTTCGACGCAATCTTATATCTCAAAAAACATGAAGTTTGCAGGCGAGATACAAATAACTATTTCTTACACTCTCCCATTAATTAAACCTACGATTAATAAGATACGAGATTGTGTCTGTTATTTCAAAGAAAAAGATCCTTGATGAACTTTATATTTCCATAAATAGAAAACTATGAAAATATAAAAAACTTATTTATTTATTTATTAATATTTTATTTTTTTATTAAAACTAATCTGATGGAATTAAAAATTATGAGTAAATAGACAAAAATCCAAATCAAATAATAACAAAATTGCAGATTTATTGAGCATGCGTGGTGATAAGTACACGCAATCAATTTCTATTTTTAAAGAAAAATATTTATTCATACTTACTCTTAGATTTTCTAATTGTTTTTTTTAGAAAGATTCAATAAATAGGCTCTATAAAATACTCAAATTTTCAAGTTACTTCATCAAAACCAATTATTGCAATTTTGGTGTTATTTAGTAAAAAATGAAAAATCATAGCAGTTATCTGTAAAAATTTGTTAATTTAGATTCAATTTATGCTCTCGATTCGGTTTAATAAATCTGATGCAACCTCTTGTCTTACATAAATTTATAGAAGGAGGGCCATACATTGTATCGTTTGCCTCTTCTGCAAATCTATGTTTTCTGGTAAATGAAATTGAGTGAAAATACCCTCGAAATATTTCATCAATACAACTTTCCTTTCCCATAAAGGCAAGCATATGACTGTGAATCATAGCAATAAATATATCGAAAATTGAACTTAACTAATACATTATCAAAGAGTTGAGTAGGGTCAGAATGCAAAAAAGGTTTAATTTCTCAAAAGCTTTTTATTATATAATAGACTATATAACGGAATTTGTTTCATGTTTAAAACGCATTATCTAACATTAGGATTGGGTTGGACCAACGAGGGTTAAATTCAAACAAAGGCAATGATATACGCCTTCTCGTGCATAAATCTGCCCTAATAATCTCTTTAGGAGAAAAGTCATTGATTAAATTTTTAAACACCTATCCAAAAACACAAGCCTGTCCATAAATTAGCGAAATTTGTTCCGACCTTGCCTATTGCATGAGGCATCTCGTAACATGGGTCTTAATAAAATTGAAGCCTACCATTGACTTTTTTTCTAAGTGAATATTAGACATATTCTACCGAAACAATTATTATGTTGGTTTAAATTTTAACCGCTTATATCTCCAAACTCTCTCATTTTTAACCCTATGTGCTTGTGGAGATGTGATCTACTTTTCAAGAATAATCAATACCTACCGAGTTTGACTGGAAGTCAAAAAATACGCAAGATCCTGAGAATTAATTTTTGAAATCATGCTGAATCGTGAGATTTGTGTTTAATCTATTCGATTTTTTATTTAAAAGAATTTAACTACAAAGTTTTAACAATTTTTATTAGAAACATCATTTGTTCGCAACTTTTTTTCAAAATTCGAATAACTACAATAAAATAAATAAACTGAAAATTTTAACAGTTTAACAGTGTAAACCACTCCCAACTCCAATGGTATATATATTCCTACAAGAGAGCAGATAAACATGAAGTAATTTCCTGAATGCGGTTGTATCGGTTTCTGTATTTCAGAATTGATAGTATGAATTGGCCCTTAATTTCCAATCATAATTTTGAATATAAATTTATATGAAAAAAATAATTTCAAAATATTAAAATATTATATATTTCGAATTTTTTTAAAATAAAATTTGTATCTAGTGTATTTCTTGTAAATTGATCATTTTAGTTGTCAAAATTTAGAATTTTTTTTGTTAATTTACCATCGTGAAATGATGAAAATCAAGTAACGACATTCGTTAAAAGAATTCCGATAATGTTTGTTTTTATAAATAATTTTTACAAATTAATAATTAATTCAATGCCTGTACTTGTTTTTGTGATATGTTTTGTAATGTTCATTTTACTAGAAAAATACTATAGATTAGTTACATAATATTGTTACACTTGTTATAAATAAGCACGCAAATTAAAAATTTTTCTCTACTAAAAATCTAAAAATTTGAAAATTTGACCTCATATAAATTTTAGTTTTATGTTTTTATTTGTTTACCTTGAAGAGAGACAATATTTTCGAAGTACAAAAATCGTTCATAAAGAAATTCATACAGAACTCGGAATTCGAACTGTAATCTCACATCGTGATTAGAAGAGGTTCAGGCTTTAATCTCGAGAACTGTGTCTTAACATTTCAATTATTTTTATCAATTTTTGTATATATGAGTGGCAGAAAGAATGTCTCTTTTTCATTGGAATTGTATTTGCAAGGAACTCAGTTTTTAATGGTTGTAAATTGACTTTTAGATCACTTCGTCTTCTCTTCAATTTAAACACAAAAAAATAGTTAGAATTTGAAATGAACATTTCAATACAATTCTCTAAAAAAATACATCCCCGACATAATCACAATAAATAATTTAATAATTCGTAAATAGGCCGAGTGACGAAAGGATTGTGCATTTAAAAAAAATATATTGGTAAATGAGAGTAACTTTCTTTTGATCATATCCATCTTTATATTCCGAAAAAATTATTTGTTTTTTTCACGTGTATAGTTTTTTTTTCTGTTGACTTATGAATTGAGAGGAATACAAAATACCGATAAAAATGTTAGTTGATAGCCAAGTTCGAAACGATTTTTACGTAGACTTTTTGATTCTGGGCGTATGATAATTATTTGCTTTTTTTACTTGGTAAGTAAAAAAAAGTTTTTTACTTGGGTTTGCTTTAAGTTTTACAGTAAAAATATGCAATTAGTTTCTTATTAGTCATGCGGGAAAGTAATTTTATGCTATGATTGTACGCGTAATCGTAGCCAATGAAATAGAAAAAGCAATTATATAATAATAATATTATTGTAAGCTATTCGTGCAGTTGTTGTCTATTGTCCACTTGAGCAGATGGACGCATACACTTCGTGTACTTGCTTAAATCGCTCACAACGGAGATAGACAACTTATTGCACTTACTGCACAATTTACTATTAAAAATTTTAAACGGTTAGAACTTGAAGAAAACTGCATAAAAACTGTAAGAAATTTAATCAAACTTCATTTTTCACTGACACACATTTGATACCTTATTCTAATAACTAGTGATCTCAGAATCATATAAAGTCTGCTAATATACTCTTTTCGACCATTCGTTAGCTATTTAAAAAAATTAATTTTTTAATTGTTTAATTGTTCTTTTAGTTTTTCTTGTAACTAAATTACTTACCGCCATTAGGCTTCAGCATATAGAAAAAGCGTCATGGAGCTTAACGATCAATTATAAAGAAATGCACGATTGAAATATGATGTCCATCATATTTTATATGTGCATCGTTAAGCGCTTTAACGAGCGTTGCATCTGCTAAAAAGGTTCGTTATAGGACTTATTTAGTAGATAGAAGACGCTTCAAAGACTTTATTTGAGTAACAATAATAAAAAATGGGGTTAGATTATGCTTTTGTATTTTTTATTGGTCGATATTTAAAGCTGATTTGGATTGACTGTTTCTTGTCTTTTTTGGGGATTATTCAATATTTAAATATAAACATTCTAAATTAAATTGATGATCTGAACAAATTAGAGAATTAATTATTAAAAGATGTAAATTCTGAAAATGAAATGAATAAAAAAAGGACCCCTACTATAAACGTAAACATAGACGTATTCAAGTCAATAATTGGTTATTAACACAGTAATTTTATATTCTCTCATTTCAAGGTATGGATTCTGTAAGACTGAATATATGAATGTATGTAATATATATATAAATATTTATATATTTATGTATACATTAATGTAATATATATTATATTAGCGTTCAAATTATAATGAATGTGTCAATTAATTTTTCGCGTAACTAATAAAAAATTGTGTATAGTAAATAAATTATTTTGTTCATATTTCACCTTCTCCTAATTTTATTTTCATTTATAGTAAAATTAATGTTTCCAGGTGTCCCAATTTTATTTAATTTAGATTAATTCTTGATTCGGATCAGTGGCGTATCTATTATAGGTCTAATTGGTGTAATGCACGAAGGCATCGAAGCTCAGAGGGCCGTCTAAGTAAATCTCGTGGCTGCAATAGTTTTTGAACTACTATTTATTGCAATAAAATTTGAAACATATGAAAAAAATTGCTCTAACTTGAGAAAATTCGGTTTATGGAATATTTTTGACCCAATAAATATAAAAATCAGAATCATTTGACGATCGATCGAGTATTTTCTATAGTAACGAACAATTCGTATATAGATTCGTGTATTTTAAACAGATTTTACTCATCTAGTAGGCAATCATCTGAATTTTTGTATTTTTAAGCCCCGAATCTGTCTGTGGCATCGTAGCGCCTAAACGGATGAACCAATTTGTATTTATTTTATTTCGTTTGAAAGGTAATTTAACGGGGAGTGTTCTTAGCTATGTTTAGGGTTCAAGTGCGAGTTTAGGGTTCCGTACCCGGGACAACTAAAAAATAGACGTTGATCCTCAAAATCGGTTCAGTTTCAGCTCTACGGAAAAAGGTAATTTAATGGAGATTGTTCTTAGATACGTTTAAGTGCGAGTTTAGAATTCCGTACCCGTTTTTTTAAATTTTGTAAATTTCACTAACGACTACACCTGTCTGATAAAAATAAAAATATGGTAATTTATGAGAATCTTGTTTTTTAAAGCTGTCTCGATGTAACAATTCAAAAATCACTTTTTATCAACGTTTGTTACAAATATTTAGTATTCTACGCCTCACAACAGTAATTATAAGCGTTTAATTAGCTGAAATTGAAACGGTACTCCATAGATTTATTGTTTGTGGACCAAACATAGACGATAAGAAGAAATTCAATTAAAGATTGTGAGCAAACCAGGATCATCAAAGGTGCAAATTTAATAAAACAAAATGACTTCGATAAACAAAAAATTTATTTTACGAAATTCAATTTAAAACAATAAATAAAAATTAACGTTTTTTTATTCAATATTAAATTTTGTTGAGTTAGAAATGAGAATCTCTTATGACCTACGTTCACAAAACACGACCTCAGTGATTGAAAATATTTATATGACTGATTGTTTTACTACAGTGCTGGATTTATCTGTAAGCCGAGTAGGCCCGTATGTGTAGCAGCAAATTTTAAGAGCGGCAAAATTTTAGAAGTTGCTGGAAAAGATATTAGAAGAATAATACTATTACTCGCTATAAATCTTTTCACTTTCTTTCGAAATTACAATTAATTATTCCGCTAATTTAGGCAATATGTAGAAGTCTAAGAAATACGCAGAGCACTATTGGGGAGCTAAGTATCGCCTCATGGCGGCCAATTCCTAAATTCGGATTCAGCGGGTCAAAATACGCCGAAATACACTCCTTGTTCGGTGAGACCTGTAAATGCATACGAAACCCACTCAGCGCTTACACTACGGTAAGTAAATTTAATATAGTATTCTTTCATACGAATTAATTTTCACGCGTAAACATATATTACCTACAAACATATTGTAAGCAAAGTTTATAATTCCGTTATTAGCGCTTGTGCAATAGCTCGAGATTTTCTCTCATCACATGAGTAATGATTTTGGTACGAAAGACGGCCAGTCTGAAGGGATAATTGTAGAAAAATTTGACCATTTTGACATCAGTCTATTTGTCTCAAATTCTGGTAAAAATCATTTAAAAAGGTACTTAGAATTCAAAAACTTAAATTTTGTTGGGTAAAATTTATGCTGATAATTAATATTATGATATTTGATAAAGAACCAACTCTTCAGAGCCCCACCTTAGACACCCAGAAAAAATACTGAAACTATTTCTTGGCGTTTCCAGAATGTTACATTATCTGACATATCTAGTTTTCGGAAGTTTTTAAGGTTGCTTCTCCCCCTGTATATGATTATTTTCAAAATATTAAACAATTGGCTTCGTTTTCCATCTATTGACCACTACGAACTTACTCAAGCTACAAGATAAATCGAAATAAATGATATTTTTATTATGGTCAATAATAATTTCTCAAAAAATCGTTGGCACTTGTAGAACATATTAAATTTTTCTCTTGATTTAGTTATGTATATTAAAGTTTATTTGTTTAAGAGTCTGCCAAATTTGCCAACTTCTTCTTTTCAGGAACTATATTATGTGTTGTTTGTTGATGTAATTGTAAACTTCTAGCTTGATGGTACGCACGTGAACATATCGAACAAATAAATGGTTTTTCACCAGTATGAACTCGTATATGATCTTCAAGTTTTTCTTTACCTGAAAATGCTTTTGGACAATATTCACATTTATAAGGTCTATACTTCATGTGAGTAAATTTTATATGCTGTTTTTTTCGATGTTTATCGACAAATTTTTTATCACAAAAATCACATTTAACATTCTTAATTCCTACGTGAACCTCATTGAAATGTTTTTTAAAGTTTGAACATGTTGTAAAAACTTTACCACAAGTATCACAGATTTTCCCTCGAATTTCTTTTGGATCTGTCTCATGCTTTTGTTTAACATGTCTTTCATAAGAGTCTTTATTTATGAAAACTCGTGTACATTGACTACATGGAAAATGTGGATTTAAATGTCGTCGCTTCCTATGTATACGTAAGTTTAAATTTGTTTTATATTCTTTATTACAAATAGTACAAGTTGTTGTATGTCTATCTTCTTTATGATTTTCTAAGTCCTCTGGTGAGTTGTAAACTTGACCGCATTGCCCAATTGTACAAGGGAAAATATTTTCTGTTTCGAAATGAGCGAAATATTTATGTCTAATTAAATAATTTTCTAATTGATAAGAGTTATCACATAATGAACAAGCATAATAATTTGAGTTTGATTTTTGTGAAGTTTTCTTTTCTGGTTTATCACTTTTCAATTCATCAAAATTTTTTGTTTCAATCGATTCATCTTTTCCAATCTTCGAAGCCAATTCATCTTTTGTTTCGTTGGTCTCCACAGGTTCATTTTTTATTTCACAAGAAGCTAACCCTAGAGGATACTCAAAATCATCGAAGTTTGAATGTGATATAGAATCGTCATCATGTGTTTCAGTATAGTCTTGCTGATCAGTCTCTAATGTTTTAACTTGATTTTGTAAAGAAATTTGAGAAGTTTCGCATTGATTTTTAAATATTAAAACATTCTGTAATTGTTGCATACAAGTATCGCATATTACACTATTGTTGATATCAAAATCCTAAAAAATTAAATAAATATTATCAATATTAATATTATCCAGTCAAATAGCACTTTGAAGGTTACAAAAATTCCCATGGACCTAAAAATTGATATAAATGTTCAGAAAACTATTATAAATGAATTGTGAAAAGTCCCCATCAATCCCCTATGAGTCCCTATATCTTACACATACAAATTTTAAAATTTTTAGCATATAAATCAACGTCAAGAATTCCGTCCCTATTTTTATTTAGTAGCATGGCCTGAGTAATCTGTCTTCCATTCAATTATCAGCGTGGTGATGCTCGTATACCTGCCTCGTTTCAAAGGTCTCATACTCCACAAAATACTGCTAGTCGTAAGTATTGAAAGGGGTGGTAAATTTTTAGAGTACCTGATAGACCAGATATTTGTAAAAATTCATGTGCAGTGTCGAAAAAATTGTATACTCGAAAGAGTTGCATTGATGCTGTGAAAAGGCAGCGCCAAATAGAAGAAGCTGGTTCATCAAAAATAAGTCCTCATATTTTTACTCGTATAACGGTTCAAAAATGTATTACGAAAAAAATAATTTGTTCAATTCTTTGAACCGCTATATCACGAAAATGGCAATACTTATGAATAAAGGTGTTGAGACACTTTTGGTAGAGAATCGGATTATCTATAATTTTTGCGGTGAAACTCATCGTTTTGCTGAAAAACGCGAAAAGCCTATTTTTGCAAACCTCCCGCCTCAATAAAATTTTTTGCACAAGGGGGATTGATGGGGACTTTTTACAATTCATTTATAATATTATTCTGAACATTCATATCAATTTTTAACTCTATGAGAATTTTTGTAACCTTACTTATATTTTATGGACTAATTTGACTGGATAAAATAGGTATAAAATATTTAAACATTGATAAACTCACATTAAATCCAAGAAATGTTAATACAGAATACATTTCTGAAGAAAAATTTAATGTTCGAATTGAAGTCATTCGATTTCCAAGCCCTCCTAAACAACTGCGACATTTACGTGTAGTAGGATATTCACTTAAACAGGAAATAATTACATCATTTAATGGTTTAGATAATTTATAATTTAATTTTTCTTTCTCGTCTAGAATTTCAGAATCTTTTTAAATTAAATAGCTTTTAACAAATTAAAACTCTCGGTTTTAAATTCTGTTCCACTTTAAGCGAATGTTGTGTTTCACAAACCTTACTTTCATACTTCGCTAATAGAGTTCAAATTTAAAATCTAAAGAATTAACTTAACGCACTTAAATTTTTTTGATATCTTTGCAATATTTATTATAATTACCTAGAACTTTCCGATTTCTTCTTTAAATTTAATAGTAATCGAATATACTTTATTAAACTTAAAGGCAGAATTTCTTCACATACTTCAAGTAATCTTCTTTCTAAATCATTATAGTTTACATTATCTTTTCCCATTTCATTTTCTAAACTTTGAATTTGATTAAGTAATTTTTTATTAAGAACAGGAGCAGAAGTTTGTATCCCAGTTTTTTCTTTTAATACAGATTTTGTTTGAGAAGTTATATTGGTCTTTTCTTCGAACAAATCAATATCGTTGTTTGATAAATCCTGAAAAAAGGTAAATGCAAAAGTGAAAAATAAGCCTATTTAAATTAAATTTTTACACACCATTGTTATTAAGGATGTTGCAGAAGTTTAGTTTGTAACAAATTATTGATTGCAGACCATCATTTCTATCGAATTAAAATCAAAAAAACTTAAGATTCTATTAAAAAATTGATAATTCGAAAAAAGAACTGTATAAATTTTAAAATGGAAATCTTGCAAAACTTGGTGTATGCTTTGTCAATATGACATTTGTTTAGGTTTGTTTGAAGATAAGGGCCGGTTCATTCGCTTTGTCAAAATGACATTTGTTTAGGTTTGTTTGAGGATAAGGGCCGGTTCACACGGTTTGTCAAAAAGACATTTGTTTAGGTTTGTTATTATTTTAGCGTAAAAGCCGGCTCATATTCATTTGTGGTCATTGTGGCACTTAGTTCTATCAAACCAAAGTGGCACTGAGCAAGAGAGAGTGTAGATATGAGTGCTATTAGCTATTTTTGTATTAAAAACACCGCGGGGAGAAAAAATAGTTGAATTTATCGAAAAAGAGCGCCCTAAAGCAAAAATGATAACCACCGTCAAGTAATAAATGAAATCGCTGCCGAGCACACTTGCGTAAAATTGTATTACATTTACGCGGTAAAGATACATCTTTGGTCGCGATAATCAATCAAAAGCCATATTAATTGGCGTTTATGAACCACAGTGGTCAAATATGACTTCGCCGACCTTGCGGAAATAAATCTATTCGGGAACTTAGAGTATAGAGAACTTAAGAATACTTAGTTTGAAATTCAGAATAATTCTGAAAATATTTAATAAATTATTAATCAATCATTTTATGACGGAAAATAGTAATAGATTGAGACTCTTTTGGAAGAAATATTCTAAGTTACTACTACTTTGTTACTGCTTTTCTGAAAAATTTATAGTAAATATTCCTTCCGAAAGATTCTCAATCTATGACCATTTTCTGTTATTAAATGATTGATTAATAATTTGTTTAATGTTTTCAGAATTTTTTACCTTTTCAGAGATAGTAGAACAAATAAAACAGTAGGTTCTGTTTGATATTCCTGAAACCAACGTAAAGGATAAAAGACAAAGGAAACTATAATATTGAATAAGAATAATTAAACCAGAAATATTGATAAAAAAGATATTTTATTTTAGATATTTGTACATATTTCACCTAAAATAAATATCAATTAATAATAAGGATTATGTTATACAGTATGAAATCAATTTTCGGGATAAGAACTTTTTCATTTTTTCTAAATTAATAAAAATTAATACAAATAAATAAAAATCTGTATATATTTTAAATTTTGTTTGATTTTTTTTCTACCCCATTTTTCCTTTCAGCACAAAATTATTAACTAATTAATTAATTAGTAAAGGTAAGTATTAAGTTAATAATATCATTATATATAAGCCGGGTAGTTGTGTGGGTATAGCACTTGCCTCTGAAACCAAGGTACGATGGTTCGTACCCTGGCTAGCACGGGGATAACATTTTTGCTTTTAGATTAAATGAATTTTGTCTAATGTTAAAAATTTCTCACTCTTTTTATAGTTGAAATTATATATATAACCTACCTTCTTGTGTCATGTCATAAATCATTATTCAGCCAGGAGGTGGGAATTTAAATTATCATAAATTTCACTCTTTAAAAACATTCTCCTGCTACAAAATATTAAAAAATTTGTACAAATTGCTTAGCTCCGCGATCTTAGCACCTCATTTGCGGAATTTCGATTGACCAATTATACCATCTGAAAGGTCAGAAATTGGTCATAAAAGGTCAGTTGGTCTCATTAATTGGTCAGCATCAGAAAATTTTTTATTAAAGATTGAAAAAACTCCACCTATGCGCGATCGGGAAGCATTCGCTGATAATTGGTTCAGTTTAATTTTATATTCAAAAAATAATATAATTTCGAAAAAATTTTCAATTTTTTCAACATTTGTACTAGGAGAACATAAGTGGGAATTAGTAGTTCCTGATAAGGAGAAAGGTGAGTAAGTGTTTTCACCCCGAAAGTCTAAAATATTATTTTGGCAGAAAGTTATTGGTCTGCCCACTAGAGGTCACACTCACCAAACACGGGTGTGCAGACCACTAACTTTCTGACTTACGAGGTGACAACAATTACCTTGCTATCAGGTACTACTTATTCCGTCCGTCCTTGATGTTCTCCTAGTAGAAATGTGAAAAAAATTGAAGTTTTTGAACGAAAAAAAACTAATTTTTTCATCATTTACTAGGCAAACATGCTGTGGTGGAAATTTGAAAAAAAATGAAAATAAAAATCAGATTTTGCTTAAAATATTTAATGAACTTTTTTTTAATATATGTCCTCACCTAGTTTCGAACCAAGGGACTAATTATTCAAAGTCAGATACGCTAACCATTATACCATTAGGGCTCTGTTATTCGTATTAATAAATAATTATATTCATATTTTCGACTTTCTTAAATTATAACAAAAAGTAAAACTCATTTTCGGAAAATTTTGAGTAGTATTATTACAAAAAAAATGGCAAACGAAGTTTGAAATACTTACCTATCGTGAAGTTCGAAATACTTACCTATTTTTAAGTGAAATAATATTGTATAGCTACAGAGAGATGGGGAAAAATAAAATAAAAACAGGGTTTGAGTTTTCAACTTTATTTAAATGAAATCAAAATACATAAAAACTATTTACGAATTACTTGCACATAATTCCATATAATTAATTTCATCTTAAAAAAATTTTTTTGCATCAACTTTTGACACGAACCACCGTACTTTGATTTCATAGGCAAGTGTTATACCCACACAGTCACTCGTCTTATTTATAAAAATATAATTAACTTAATACTAAATAATTACTACTACCTGTACTAAATAATTAATTAATTGATAATTTTGCTCAAAGAAAATAGAATAGAAAATTTAAAAAATAAAACAAATTTAAAAATATATAACGATTTTTATTTATTTATAACAAAACAAAAATGTTTTAAATTTTCATGAAAAATCATATGTATATTTTCATAAAACAAATTAACAGAGATTCTTTGTTTCTTATTAATGTTTTTATACAAAATTAGAAATTCGATCTCTTTTATATAATAATAATAATAATAATAATAATAATAATAATAATAAAGGATGTCCCAATATTAACGTCTGATTTGAACTTCTTGCGTTAATTGTGGAACACTTCTCTATAAAACACAATATATAATTTCTTATAAATACTTATATAATTTCTTATAAAATTAATGCATCTCTGAAATTTTCCACAGTTGTTTATTAGGTTGTAATTACTTCGTAAAATATTCGACCTCTCAGGGGCATACCGAATCCCCTTTTTTGGGAGGAGGGGGTAGTTGGGGGAGGTTTAATCAGTTCTTTACAAATTACAAAAAAACTATTCTAGCTGAAGTATTTGTGCACATTTTTATTTATTATCTGTTTTAACTAAACAATAATTTTTTAATCACAATTGCTTATCATCTATTATCGTTGATCTTTTCTTTTCGATAACTATTTTATGTATTATTTTACGATGTAACTGTAAAGTTCTAGCTTGCGCAAACGCCCGTGAACAAATCGAACAAACAAATGGTTTTTCTCCAGTATGAATCCGTATATGATTAATTAATTGTGGTTTATATGCAAATGATTTCGCACAATATTCACATTTAAAACGTTTATAATTAAAATGCATTATTTTCTCATGAGATATCTTTTTACAATTGTCTAAAAATTTTGCATCACAATAATCACACTTAAAATTTTTGATATTTAAATGTACCGCTTGCATATGTCGCTTTAAATTTGTACATTCTTTTCCGCAAGTTTCACAAATTTTTTGTCGAGCCTCTTTTATTAATGCACTATGTTGCTTACTAATATGTCGATCTAATACATCTTTATGTTTAAATATTTTGGAGCAGTTTTTACAAGTATATTTTGGACTAAAATGATTCTTTGCTTTATGTCGACGTAAATACAAGTTTGTTTTAAATTTTTTATTGCAAATATTACAAATTGTAACATGTCTTTCGGACCGATGATTATCTAAATCGTTTTGAGATGTACAAATTGTAGGACAATATGTCACCATACACGGAAATAAATTGTTTGTTTCGCCATGCGAAAAATACTTATGTCGTATAAAATACTGCTCCTTCTGGAACGTTCTCTCACAAACTGTGCAAGTATACTGCACTAAATTTGAGTATGTTTGATCATCTGATTCAAAACTTAAATCCGTTTCTTTTTTAATAGCAACACTCTCAAAATTTCTTACTTCAGTATCCAATTTCGAATCATCTTCATCGGATTCCGAATGATATGTGTGGATATCATTGTTCAAGTTTTGTTGAGTATTGGATGTACTGCAATTGTTGGCTTGTTTTTGTAAAGTAATTTTTGAAAGTTCACATTGGCTTTTAAAATCAAGTATTTTCTTTAATAATGAAACGCAATCGCCACAAATGAAGTTCATTTCGATTTCAAATTCCTATTAACAAAAAAAAAGTTAGTTACTTAGTACAGTAGAATCTCGATAACTTTAATCTCACGTAGAAATAAGACAAGTTTGACAAATTCTTTGAAAATTAACAACTAAATATAAAAAGAAGGGAACAATTTTTAGAAAATCAAAATTTGAAATAATTTTATGTTTGCCAACTTATGGATTACAAAACAGATGAAAAAAAATTATTATGGCAGCCACAATTCTTAATACATGTTTAAATAAAATAATAATGAATATTAAGAATACATCTGTTTGTGTACCTATTTCCGAATTTTTGCTTGGTTTTCGAGATATTAAAATCTAATTTCAATGACAAATACGATTAAATTTAAGCGCTTTCTTCTGTAAATAAACTGGAATAATAAAAAAAAAATGGTTATCTCCTCGGAATCGTAATTAATTTACTAAATAATTGGAAAATTAATTAAAATTAATAAATGCAAAATAAGTGTGAAATGAAAATGTAAAAATACTTTTGTTTATATTTTTGTATTTCGATCGGTTCTCGAGATATTGAAAACTAAAAATTAAAAT
The DNA here is from genome assembly GCF_905475395.1 of Chrysoperla carnea. Classification (NCBI taxonomy): domain Eukaryota; kingdom Metazoa; phylum Arthropoda; class Insecta; order Neuroptera; family Chrysopidae; genus Chrysoperla; species Chrysoperla carnea. Next base: position 36,277,834 of record NC_058341.1, read on the forward strand.
TCATCATTTCTCTAATTAATGAAAATCCCTTTTCATGAATGTTACTGACTTGAGTTGGATCGAATTAATCTATCTGTATCTATCTATCTTTAATCTGTATTTATGAGTTTTTTTGAAGTTATTAAGGCAGAATTGATTTTTGAGAACTTTTTTGTTTATTTAAATTTATGTAACTAAATTATAAATAGCTATGAGCATAGTTTCAAAAAATTCTATATTTTTTACACAATTATTAAGGATATTATAATACAATGACCATAAAAATTCAAAGCCGATTAACCAAAGAAAGATAACTATATTAACAGAATTTTAAACATTTCGTGCACTTATATTGTATGAGAAAGAGTTGAGTTAAAAATTACACATTATTTCGCGACTAGTTTGTATACTCATCATTTGGTACATATAGTCCAAAACCATTTTACAATATTGTAGGAAGACAAACATCTTAAGACTTTGATAATTCAAGAATCAAGCGAAAACTCGAAAATTGGTATTCAGTTTATTTTAACTTTAAGTGTTTGACAAAATCTGTTTGTCAAGTATCGAACCATTAAAAAAAATTTTACAAATAATCACTTGCTTCGAAATTAAGGAATCTTAATAATGAATTCATTTCTGAAGAAATATTTAATGATTGTATTTTCATCAGATCATTTTCAGCGTCCGATAAACAACCACGACATATGCGATCACTAATTCCGTTTTCATCAGACATCTTTTGAAATGTCGGCGTATTTAAAATTCGTCTACATCTGAAAAAAAATAGCAAGGAATTCAGTTTGTTTCCATTTTTAATATTAATATAAGATTAGAATTAATCGAATACCTTTCGGTCGATGCAAATAGAAAAAAATATTGTCAGTATCCAGATTTCTCATCTCAAATGGTAGTAAATACAGGATTTATATTTGTATGCACGAATACAAATATATAATGTTTGAGACAAGGAATCAGGAAAAAAGACAAGGACAAATATTCACGAAGAATAATATACATGAGCAAATAAGAGCTATAGATATACATGAGCAGTGGCGAGAGTAGAATTTTAGAAGGATTGAGATTTTTAATTTTAGAAGATGCTATGCAGTTTATTTTCGAAAATTAGAGAAAAATATACACAGAATACGGCATCGAAATCAAGAAACCAAGCATCAACAAACGCCAAAGAAATAGATGCAACGTCGATACTGGGAGCGTTGAAGATACATAATTACATTCTGTATTCCATTCATCGATACGTATATAGCTTATCTTCAGTGTCGTTTCATGAAACACAAATCCATATGATCGGTATTCCAAAAAGAATATTTTTACCATCGTAAAAAAAAGTACCACCATCCCTACGGTGAAGGGGATTTAAACCCGAAAACACCTCGTACATCCGCCACTGTACATGAGATAGCTTATTCCGATAGTAAGCCTTCTAAGTAATAAAATATAAAAATTAAAAGGCAATATGATATTAAATTGATTTGGAAGTATTAGACTGGTATTTATCCGGTCTAATACCGATCTGGACACCATTGGAATCGTTTATTTGAATCCCTTCAAAAAACATTTCTAGCATACGTCGATAATTTTCAATCAGATTTACTTGGAAAAATAACAATTTAACGATTTTTTTTCGCTAGTTGAATTTTGCTATCGATTAAAGATGAAAAACAAACAAAAATACATATTTTTTTCTTTTTTACATATTTTATGGCGATACTACTACTACCAAACAAAAACCTTTATATATCAAATTCTCGGACCATTTTCAAACCGATTTTAAATTTCGTATGACGAGATTTTCAGACAATCATCCATAAAATTGAAAGCGAAACTTGCGATTTAACACAACGAAATTTCAAATTAATTCATTGTAACTAGAAGCTGCGTAACTTACTGTGATAAACTATTAAAATATAATTATAGCTAGTTAAGCGTATTGTTTTTATTAAAAACTTATCAACACTAAACTAAGTGTCAGCAAATATAATTATTGTGATACGTCAATAAATATGTCAGCGTTAGTTTTGGACTCAACAAAAGGTTATTGCAAATCTTTTCTGTAATCAAGGTTTGTGTGGTGGCAGTCTACGTCCTCTTAACCTACTACCAATTAAGGATATCATTAGGTACACAACATAATGATATTTATCAAGAACTTTTAGTTTTGTATTGAGATAAATGGCTCTCAGATTTGAGAAAAAAAATTCAAATCGTTATATTTTTCGAAGTAAACATGAATGAAAATTATGGAAGTAGACAAGAAATGTTTTGTTACCGTTTTCCGTGCTTAATACCAATTTATGCAAAGCTCAAATTGTTCTATAGTTAAACGTTTGGTAATTACCTCCAAAAAAAGTTAGCAGTTAGAAAATTTAAAAAAATTTTAGTTGTTCAATATCTAAATAATTTTTTTGGATAAACATTGCTTATATTTATCTCATATATTTTACCTATGATTTATCTATTTTAGTTTGTAAAACAAATTACTCATGTAATGTAAATAAGATGAAATGTCAACATGACAGAACAACAAATTAAAAAAAAAAAAAACACTTCTAAGGTTTCGTTCACAATTTTTAAATTTTAATCCGTATCACCGTATGCTCTATTACAATAGTGAATATCTTTGATAGTTTGATTCAGTTTGGCATAATATATTTTAAAATTATTAGGCATGAGATCTTTTATAAATTGTATAATTTACAAACAAATCATTTGAATAAAAATTTCCTCTTCGACTCAGAATCGAATTTGGGTTTTCGACATGAGACATGGTTATGGAGTGTAAAGGTAAAGGAGCACAATATCTTAAGGCTGTTTGACTCAAAAAATGGCCACAAAATAGCATAGAAACCGCTCTTTCTAAAGTTTTTACAAAGCCGGGCGAGTAGCAGAACGCAACCTATATATACCTCACGGTAAATGGTGCTTCCAAAAATTCCGAAGATGCACGAATCACATTGAATACAGAATCGTAGCCAATCAGAAACAGTATAAATCTATAAATCCATAAATGGGGATAAAGGTTGGGCATAAGTGGTGCCACCAAAAATGCTTACGTACGATAATGAATATGTAAAAAACGTCGCATTCAGAATTAATAATTGAACAGTTAGGATCTTTAATTATTAATTCCGAATGAATTTGAAAAATACCATGAATTTTAATGCAAAAAATCAAAATTACATAGAGGATTAATAATTTAATATCAAGAAAACAATAATTTATCGCGAAAACAAATACACCTAAAAAAATAAGTGCTCGAACTTAAAATTAAACTTAACAAAACAAGGTTATATTTTGAGAATTTCTAAAATCTACATTAATTTAGAAAAATGTATATCCTCTTAAGAACCCATAACTAATATACAAAAATAATTTTCGATTTTATCTTTAATTGTAATTATTGTAATTTTAAATGAAATGAATAACCGAGTGAGGTTATAAACTTGTATGCCATGATCGTCACCCATTTTGGCGATTAACCTTATTTTGGTGATTTATTCAAAATTACCTATAAAATTTCAAATCATTTGCATCTATTTTCCCTGTAATATTATTTCTGATATTTAATCATTCATTTTACATGTAATTGTAATTCATTTTACATTATAATGCATTAAATATTTGAATTACATTCAGAGTTAATAATAAAGGATGTGCACTCTTCAATTATTAACTCTGAATGCGATGCATTATGGTGAATTATTCGTGAAAGTAAGCTCGGTATATAGTCTACAATAGTATTCAAAATATGATCCCCGATTTGTGATTGGTTCAGAACTAAGGCACGCTTTTTAAATTTCTAGTGTAAATTAAATTTACTGTTATTCATTCATTTAAAGATTTATATTTTTTCAAAATTTACTTTCCTTTCAAGAAAATACGGTTATTTTTCAATTGTGCACTTAGGAAACTATTTAAGAAAATATGATTAAATAATAGCATGTCTATGATTATTATAGTTGGTAGCACTGGTTTGAAGTACGAAACGAATATGAACGAATGCCATTATGCCATTGAATGAGTATTATCTTTGCCGAAGATATACGAAACACGAATCACTTTGAGTACAAGATCGTAGCCAATCAAACACAGTATAAAGTGGTGCCACCAAAAATGCTTACCTCCGAGAATGAATAACTAAAAAACTTCGCATACAGAATTAATTATTGAAGAGTAAGGATCTTTAATAATTAATTCTGTATGTAATTGAAAAATACCATGAATTCTGAAGCAAAAAATCAAAATTACATATAGAATTAATGATTAAATATCAAGAAAACAATAGTTTATCGTGAAAACAAAAATTACAAGTTCTTAAAATGAAAACTAAACAAAACAAGGTTATATTTTGAGAGTTTCTTTAATCTAAATTAATTTAAAAAAATATATATCCCCTTAACTAATATACAAAGCTTATTTTCGATTTAAAATTTATTATTAATTATTGTAATTTTAAATGAAATTTATAACCGAGTGAGGTTATATCTGTCTATGACATTCAAATTTCAAAACTTGTATACCGTTTTAAATTATTTATTCTGCATATAATTGTAATTCATTTTACATTATAATTCATTAAATATTTGAGTTACATTCAAAGTGCATCTACGAAACTATCAAAATGACTGAAAAATAAGTGAAAACGTGATTAAAATGGTGATATTATAGTAAAGCCATACAGAGCAAAAATGATTTCTTTCAAGTACGGATGCCATTATCCCATTGAATAAGTTGAGTATTATCTTTGTCGAAGATACACGAAAAACGAAACAGTTTGATTGTTTGAATACAGAATCGTGGCCAATCACATGGGTCACAGTAAGTGGTGGTAGCAAAAATGCTTACGTTCCAAAATGAATAACTAAAAAGCGTCGCATACAGAATTAATAATTGAAGAGTTAGGATCTTTAATTATTAATTCTGTATGTAATTGAAAAATATCATGAATTTTAATGCAAAAAATATAAATTACACAGAAAATTAATAATTAAAGATCAAGAAAACAATAATTTAAAGATAAAACTAATATACCTAGAAATATAATTTCTTAAATTTAAAATGAAAATCAAACTTATTAATAAAACAAGGTTACATTTTGAGAATTTCTATAATCTATTTTAATTAAAAATATATATTATTCTCTTAAGGACCCACAACTACCATATAAAACTGATTCTTGATTTTATCTTTAATTGTTAATTCTTGTAATTTTAATTTTAAATAAAATATCATAAATGTGGAGTATTACATTATATGACAAATGTAATGTAGGTACCGAGTGAGGTTATATTTTTTCTAAAGCATTCACTTTTTATAATCGTTTAGGAAATCTTTTAATTAAACAGAAATGAATTTTTTAAATATAAATTAATCGTGATGAAAATGAACATGCTATTTTTTTCAAAAACAATTGAATTACTTAAATTAACTTTTACTTTTTAATATCGTAGGGAGCAAGCAGTATTGCCAATATTGGTTAATGTAATCGACAGTAAAATTTTAATAAATTTGAAGAAAATAATTTCAAAGTTAACTTTATTGTGAAATTATAATTAAATATTTATAAATTATGTTATATTAATTGTTGAAATGATTTATAGTTATTATCCCTGATTTGTGATTGTTTCAGAGTTAAAGCGTGCTTTTTAAAATTTCTGGTGTAAATTAAACTGGCTATTATTCGTTATAGGATTTATTTATTTTTTTTCATATCTGAAAATATTATACATATGGTTATTTTTCAATTTTACACTTACAATTAGGAAACAATTAAAGTGTATAACTCAAAATATAACAAAAAAAGTAATGTCCTAATGTCATTAATTCTAGTTTGTTTACCATGTATTGGTAAGACTGGTAGGAAGAATGAGTTTTGTCTTTGTCGAAGAAACACGAATCACTTTGAATACAGGATCGTAGCCAATCATGGGTCACAGGCACAGTATAAATACGGGTAGCAAAGCTATGTTGAGTTGAATACAGAATTAATAGTTGAAGAGTTAGGATCTTTAATTATTAATTCTGTATTTAGTTGAAAAATATAATATATCAAAATTTAAAATTTTTTTTACAATAAATACAGACAGAATTATTAAGAAAATTTTTGTATGTGCATTATTTGCGAATCCTAACTCCTAAAATTTTTAAAATTGAGAATTTTTTTATGCTTCCCACAGAAATGCTCAAAACATAACCTTACTTCGTTAAAAGTTTTATTAAATTAGAAAGATATTCCATAATTTAAATCTGTAGGCAAAGTTAATCACAGAGTACATACTACATACCTAAATTGGCAAATTTTTCGTGACCTAGGAATTTTGTTACTACTTGATTTATTTTGTCTTTGTCCAGGAGTTTCATAATTTTTGAATCTTTAATAAAAATATTAATTAACAAATTTTAAGGCATTTTTTCTTTATTACATTTTTGTACCTATTATTTTCAAAAAGTGAATCATCCACATCCATAAATGAAGGTACCCCTCCATTTAGAGCTAGATCAGTTTTATTGTCAAGATAAATAATTGACCTGCGAGTCATGCTACTACCTGAATTTTGGTAATTTTCAGCAAGACTAATTTCATCCTAACTATGAAAGTTTGAACTTGTTCATCGGTTATTTTTTCAGGATGTGTTCATTTAGTACCTTATTTTTTTTATTATTAAGTTTATTTTTATAAAAATTTAGAAAAAATTTATTTTTGTAATAGAAATATGAAAAATGTTGTTCGGAACATTTTTTCGTAAACAGAGTAGTTTACGCGTAATGGCGCAAATTAGGACAAAAGTTTGCTTTCCATTTTCTCAAAAACTATACAAGATACAGAGTTGAAAATTTGCAGGTGGCTTGAAATAGTTCATAATAATTTTATATCAAACCCATGGGATAATATTAAGATTCGGGAAAAATTCTTATTTATTTAAAAATAAATTCTTTCACAACATGTAGATTCCAAAAAAGGCAAAAAAAAATTGATAACTGGGAGTTGCAATCTCCGTTTATATATTTTATAAAAACTATTATTCTTATTACTCATCCGCGTAGATTTCTTCGGAGCGAGTGGAGCGGGCGCTTAAGACACCATGTTGCAAGGGGTGCCGAAATGACAAATACGAAAAACAAGTTCGCATTTTAGTGTTGATTATTTAAATACAAGTAAATTTTTTGGAAAAAGAGTTGCCGAAAGACGATCTCGCTCTACCTTGATTTGGGGGTAGAGACGGCGCTGCTATGGCGTAACTAACTCCGTCATTTACATATTGTTTATATCTAACTCTAAAACGGAAAAGATAATGGGTTGAATTTATACTATGATTTTCTACAATTAGAAAGTGAAATTTCCGAACAGGCATGGACCGATAGTGAATTTTTCCACATAAACTATCTTTTAAATCGTAAAACATAGAAGAAAAATATTAAATTTTTCAAAAACAAATAACTTTAATTTGAAACATTTTTCATAAACTTATAAATGTTCATGGGGTGTTCTCACATTTACTTTATGAAAATATATTTACTTTAATCTATTCTCTAATTCAACAGTTGAAGTATTGAGTTTGCTTGACGGAAACGCAAAACAATTCAATCCACAAGCAAAATCGAAAGAGACAATGAAGTTATGGTAATCCATTTTTCATATCTCTTCTTGGAAAAATCTGCTTTATTAAATATATAAATTTCTTTTTAGTTAATTATGACGTGCCGAATTTCTGGTAAACAAGTACTTAATGGTATTTAAACAATTAACTCAATTAGTTGTTAAATTTATTTATATTGTAACTTATAATTTTACATTACTAAATTATATGGTCTAGGTCTCTTATACAAAAATTGATTATTGTTTCGCCGTCTCCATTTAATATGTAATTTTTGACGTTTATCACTAGGATGTAACTTAATATTATGACTAAGTAAATCGTTTCGTTCAGAAAATATCTGTTTACAATCAGGGCACGTAAAACATTTTTCACCTACGTGTTCTTTAATATTATGTGCCATTACACTTAACTCATTTGAAAACACTTTATCACAAGTAGTACACTTAAATGGTTTTGCTTTTGATTTTAAGAATTGATACTCTCTTTGGGTAATTGTTCTATCACAAAACATCGAATCGATACCATTTTTCCTATATCTTTCATTGTTTAACATTTCTACATAATGTTTACATCCAAATTGTCGTTTCAAATATTTGTTGACATTTCTTTTATCATCAAAATTTGCATTTGAAACGGCATGCTCTAACTTCATATCTGGTCCCGAATATTTATTAGATGTTTCATCATATTCAGCTTTCATTGGCTTTAAATCAAAATTTATGAATTCATGTTCATTTTGAGTAATTTTATAGTTAGATGTAGGTGATATTGTACATTTTTTCCCACATTTTTTTCCGCAAAGTGTGTCAGGGTTTCGTAAATGTTTTGTAACGTCTGCTTCGCTTTTAAATATTGCTCCACAATGTTTACATATAAATTGAATATTCAAATCATCGTGAACATTTCTTGTTCCATCAAAATTTTTATTTGAGAACGCATGTTCTAAATTCATATCTGATCCTAAATATTGATTAGATGTTTCATCATATTCATCTTTTAACTCTTCTTTGATAATGAGTTCTGATTCTAAATTCATAACTGAGCTTAAATATTTATCAGACGTTTCATCATATTCCTCTTTTATTTCTTCTTTAATAATAAGTTCTGTTTGAAGTGATTCAATATCGGGTTCATCTTTTACGGATATTGTTGCATATGGATGATCAAGTTTAACAACTTCCCAACGCCATTCCATTTTCAATCAAATTGATTTCATCTATTTTTTTTTTTTATATATTCTCTCATCAAAAGTTTAAAACATCCAAAACTGATTTTGAACATTCCATTTTCAATCAAATTGATTTCATCTATTTTTTTTTATATATTCTCTCATCAAAAGTTCAAAACATCCAAAACTGATTTTGACATATAAAATCCACATACTTTATATTATAGACCAGCCAAGAACCACAGATTAATACTGAATATAGACAAACAAATTACACTCGATTTTGTACTAACATGTCATAGACCTTTTCATTTTAAAAAGTGATTCTTTTTTTGTTTTCTGGGCTGAATGTCAAAAAACTATTCAAGCAATTAAATATCATTTATGTTTTATCTTTGTTATCAAATTTTGGTATAGTGTTCATAAAATCGCCTAATTAGTTCATTTTCGGTTGTCTGTGATAAATAAAATAAAAAATGGAAGTTGGAAATTTACAGAACGTGTTAAATTAAAAAATAGATTAACTTGTGCAGTTAGGGATTGTAAGAGTAAAGCAAATAAAAATTTAAACGTAGTTTTCCATAAATTTCCAAATGCAAGCGGTCGTACGGTGATATTAGAAAATTTTTTTAATAACAATTTTTTGTTACTTCAAATATTATAATAATTATTTTGAAGTTAAATTTGTATAATAATAATAATAATAATAATAATAATAATAATAAATTAATAAAATATTTTATCAACAGTGTAATACTTTGGGTATTCTTTAAATAATAATAACTTTTAATTAAAATATATTTTATATACCCATTAGTAAGATTTATAAAAATCTTTGTTTTTCCAGTTTCCAGACTTCAAACACTTTAGTTTGTGATAAGATCATAAAATTATATTTTATTTCGCAAGAAATTCTGTCTGCCGCTTCCATAACATTTAATGTGACTGTCAGGTATTATCTGGTTATCATAATTATTCTGAAGTTGATTGATCTTTGTTTTTGAGTAAACACGCCTCATGTAATAATCGTTCAAAAAACCCCAACCTTAAAGCTTTGAGCATTAGTTTTTAGCACTATCAAATGGATTAAACATTTAAAAGTGTAAGTTATTTTCCGACATGTTTTTTAAGCGACGCCTCCATGTCAGAGCCCAATAAGCAGTTCCACTTTTTTTTTACATTTGAACACTGTCAGTTTATATGTAATATAGGTCTATCGTGATAAGACGATTTACCAATTCTACAAATTCGAACTTTTTCTTAATAAAATAGTTGTCATAAGTCGGTAACACAGAAAATTTAATTCGTGCCGATAATATTAAGATTTGACGTCTTTGGAACGTAAAATAAACATGTTCAATATTTTTTTCCAATTGATTGATTTAATATATTTAAAATGAATACAATTTTTTAAACCTTAAAAGGTTTGTCTAATATAATTTTCGAGAATGGTAGCTAATTAATTTTACATTCAAGTCAATAAGCTTTAACGTTAAGTTTAAAATGAAAAAAATAGTTCAAAAATAGTTTTTATAATAGAATGATACAATGGCAACAGGACGAGATATACGATCAACTCCATCTCCATCGAATACAACAACTACTAATGTAATTGGATCTGGAGCATTACGGCAAACACGAACACCAAAACGACAACGATCACCAAATTTCAATAATCAAATAAGTACAGCACTGCAAACCGATGACAAAAATAACGAATTTTTATGTCCAATATGCTTTAATATCATCGAAGAAGCTCATATAACACGTTGTGGTCATACATTTTGTTATCAGTGTATAAAACGATCATTAGAAACACTTGGTCGATGCCCGAAATGTAATTTTGCATTAAGTGGTCTCGATCAACTATTTCCAAATTTTTTATTAAATGAATTAATTATTAAATATAAACAAAAATTGACCGGAATCAATGCATTACGTGATTCACCTGAAGGGCTCAGAGATTATATTGCAAATGAATCGGAAAATTTTACTTTAAATGATGTAAATATTATGCTTGAAGTGTTAACACAACGTAAACATTTATTAGAAGCCGAATCATGTGTCGCACAAAATCGTTTAGTTTATGAATTTCTTAAATATTTATTACAACAGAAGGAGGAGCAACGCGATCAATTAACACGTGAGGTTGCATTGATTAAGAGTGATATTATTGAAGTTGAAAATATATTAAAAGAAGTACAATCAAAATGTCCAACATTAGAAGATGTTGAAAAAGCTGTCGGTGATCGAAACGATGCAGCCGTTGTGGCTATGAAAAAAGAAGTTATTGAATTAATTGATACAATTGGTTTGTATAATTCTTTTTTTATTTTTCAATTTACGAAACACTATTGAGATTTATTTTTTAATGTTTCAACCTTCCAGGTTCAAGTGTCGCCCAACCAACAAAACGAGAACGTCCTAGCTCAACAAAACTAGAAAATGAAAAAGAAGCAAGTGCAAATAATGTGCCAGACATGATGAAAACAATATTGTCATCAAGGCGTCGTCGAATGTATGCACATTTCGATGACTTCGTACAATGTTACTTTTCATCACGTGCAAAAGATCTCCACTTTAGTAGTAATACCGATACTAAGTTAAATGAAACGGTAAAACCAATTAAGGCGTCTTCAACGTCAGATGGTATAGATGATACTTATATGAATTCTAGTTCTGGTCTTCATATGAACTCCGGTTTAGATTTATTCCGAGAAAATTTAGTAAAATTTGCTCGTTATGATAGCTTAAGACAATTGGCAACATTAGCGTATTCAAGTGACCTATTTAATAACTCTACAATTGTTTCGAGTATTGAATTCGATAAAGATAATGAATTTTTCGCAATTGCTGGTGTCACAAAACGCATTAAGGTATTCGATTATGGTGCTGTTATTCACGATGCTGTGGATATACATTATCCAATTGTGGAAATGGTATCTAGTTCAAAAATATCCTGCGTTAGTTGGAATAGTTATCACAAAGGAACTTTAGCGTCAAGTGATTATGAAGGAACGGTAACTGTTTGGGATGCAACTACTGGTCAACGTACGAAAACGTTCCAAGAGCATGAAAAACGTTGTTGGAGTGTTGATTTTAATAATGTTGATACACGTTTAATAGCATCTGGTTCAGATGATGCTCGAGTCAAATTATGGTCAATTAATGTTGATCATTCCATCGCAACTTTAGAAGTCAAGGCCAATGTATGTTGTGTAAAATTTAATCCAAGAAGTTCTTGCCATTTAGCGTTTGGATCTGCTGATCATTGTGTACATTATTACGATTTACGTAATATGAAAGAACCGATGTCTATTTTTAAGGGACATAAAAAAGCTGTATCTTATGTGAAATTTATTAATACTGAAGAAATTGTTTCAGCGTCTACAGATAGTCAACTCAAAATGTGGAATATAAATAGTCCACATTGTTTACGATCATTTGTTGGGCATATAAATGAAAAGAATTTTGTCGGTTTAGCAACAGATGGTGACTATGTTGCTTGCGGATCAGAAAATAATTCTCTGTATGTGTATTATAAAGGACTTACAAAGCAATTGTTTAGTTTTAAATTTGATACGGTTCGTAGTGTTTTGGAACAGGATAAAAAAGATGATGAACCTAATGAATTTGTATCGGCTGTTTGTTGGAGACAACATTCAAATATTTTAGTGGCAGCTAATAGTCAAGGTATTATCAAACTTCTAGAACTTTATTAATTGTATTTATTTTTCGGTTGTTTTTTTTTTTTTTTTTTTTTTAATTAATTGTTCACGAGTTCCTCTTCTACTTTTTTTTATATTTGTTCAAGAGTTCATCAGAATCAGATCTCTTTTATTTCTTAATATTATAACAATTAAAAAATGAATTCAAGGATTAAGAGTTTGATCTACTAAACGCCCCTCCCCTCTATCAATTAATTCAATTACTTTCAGAGGCGAATTAAGAAATTTTACGGCTGTAGGCAGTCTCAAAACTTAGCGCCTTCGTAATAAAAACCGATCAATAAAGACCTTTTTTTTAATTATTTAGTTGCAAGTTCTTTATGTCTGAGAACCTGTAAAATCGCGATGGTTGTTCGAGGTAGTTTTCCGGTCGAGCTGCTGTTGTTTAATAAGAACGTACTATTTATTTTTACAGATAAGAGAGATCTGAGTACTGGAAACTCTTCTAGTATTGAATTATAAAAAAATTAACAATTAATGTATTTATTCTGTTTGAAGAAGTAAATGTTCTTTCATTATTTACGCTATTCTAATTTAAATTCTAAAAACGTTCGTAAAATAATAATCAATAGCAAGTAATAAAAACAACCTTAGATTGTTTTGGGCCCCGTTTGCATTAATTCAATAAATACGCTTTTTTCTCAATTGTCCAAAGAGCTACGATAAATAGCTCAAAGAACAACGTTTTGAAGACTCGAACTCTGCTCAAAACGAACACTGCAAAGTGGTAATTTTAGTATCGGAAACAATAAGAATACAGGCAATCCAATCTGATGAATGCGGTGGTTGATCGATTGTAAATGTCGCGTTTTTGACGTTAAATATGATCAAAATTAACCCTCACACTATTCGTTGTCGTATTATCTTCGATTAAAATTCATAATTTTTTTCTCAATTCTGAAGAAAAAGACAAATTTGTACGAGAAAGGGGCTACAAGAGGGTGCCAAGGGAAAAAGCAAATTTTTATGAGAAGAGTCACACACAAGAAGGCGCCGAGTTTATTTATAAAGAATAAAAAAAAAATAGGGGGAAATTTTGAGAATTTGAAACCCAAATTGCATTGCCTAGAGGTGCCGGCATGAGTGAATCCAGCACTCATCAGAATCGATACAATGTAGCTTGCCTAAAGATCCCTGCCTACGGTACTGTGTACAAATAATGAAAAAGGAGAGTTCTACCAAATTATAATATTTTGTCAAAGAATACCGCGGGACTATTAGATTACAAGTTACTGAATGCTTTGATTGTGACTTACTGACTGAAATATATTCCATTTGAGAAAATATATATAAACTATCGGAATTAAAAAGATAATTTAGTAATATTAAATATATTGCAATTTCATTGAATGTTTTATTAAAAGAGTTAACGTTTGATGAACAATTATACGAAACCCATAAGTTGAAGAATTGAAACTAATTATTTTTGCAACGGGGAGATAATTCTGTACTCTTAAAATATCTCGAACAGCCCATTACAAAATCATTACTTTAAAATCTTTATTTTCAAACTCTACTCAGATTTATAGAATCGATCGCAAATAGTACCTGACTTCGAATAAAATCGATTAGGTCGAAAAAACGTTTTGATAAAATTTATTGTATGAGTAGAGGATAGGCAATTAAGACTGATATTCTTTTAAATTTTATATAGAATTTTTTTAATGTATTAACTTTTATGAATTTCTCTTTTTAAATGTTACGTATAAAAACTTTTATCTTAAAGAAAGCCCACCGCTGGTTAAAAGTAGTGAATAAATGTCTGATTTTTTTAATTGATTTTATTAAAGGAAAGAAATCCAAAAAACTTGAACTTTTAAAATTCAAACTTAGTAAGCTTCACTATTAAATAGCATCTCTAAATTTTATAAGAGCAATTTTTTACTATCACAAAAATAATTTTTATTCTAAAAAATTAACACTTTTGCGTTAAATATGCGCATTTACTTTCAACCAGCGGAAGGATCTCTTTAAAAAAAAATTGAAATGTACTTAGAATAATTCCTGTTCAAATTTAAAACTGTAAATATTTACTTAAAATAACAAAGGAATGATTCCATCAATTTTGTTCAGGATATATTCTAAATAATTATTGCCAGTGATACATCAAACAAAAGCTTGTTGATAAGAAATAAATTAATAACCTTAAGATTGTAAAATAAATTGGAATTGAATAATTTAATACTTAAAATATTTGGATAGTTTTATAACCTACCGTTAATATCTAAAATTAGTGAGTGTTAACACTTGACTGACATAATTAAAGCCGGTATGTTAATAATTACCACTTTTCAGATAGGTAGAGATAGGTGCAGATCAGTCAAAAATTCGTTTGACCTTTGTAGTTTGCTTGTTTGCGGACAGATATCAATGGATTACATTGATATCACATTTTGACTTTTGATGGCGCGGTCTGTACTTAGCTTTTCAGGTTAATTTATGATAAAGTGTACCCAAAACGAGATACGATACTGTAAGAACCGTAAAATGTACACATGCAAGGCTATAATTCGCCAGGAAATCTTGATTGTAAATCACTTTTGGAGAAAAAAAGGTAAAGAAGGAATAAAACTTTGAAATAATTATATAAACGTTATCTATTTCATTAATTACATTCGATGATTGTTTTTCGGTTCTTCTAAGGTACGCGGCTCGTTTCCACCATGCTCTAGAATAAATCAACTTTTACGGTAGATAAATATTTGAGAAGCTTGTAAAAATTTCAGAAATTAATATCAAAATATAAGTGCCAACAAGTTTTAAAATAAATAATTGTAAAAAAAAAATTAGTTTGTGCCAAAAAATTGTTAGTTATTTTGCTCATAGAAATTGAAAAATTATTTTGCTATTGCTATTAAAAAAAAAAAAAAATTTATTTTATGGCACATTAAACAAAAAAAATATTTTTGAAAATGAATTTATGGAAATGTTTTGATTTGAAAAAAAGAAAGTTTTTAAAAATATTAAAAAATTAAGTACCAATATTAAAGATGTTGGAATTTTTTTATGGTTGTTTAACGTTTAAGCTTATTTTAAATAGTCTGTAGTTAATATTTTAATATGGATTATTTTCAGTTATATATTTTACGATACTACAGAGTGAACCAAAAGTCACTATTCATCGTAAAGGTACCTAATTTAATAAAAAAAATTTGTTCAAGTGAGGGTTGGTTTCGCACATGAACCCTAAGCAGGCACTTGGGCAGTTTTTTTTTTTATATAATACTGTGTACTTTTTATTAAATACTTTTGTAAAAGATAAAACAAAAGGAACTCTATACTCGAACTTGACAAGTTTTTTTTATTATTTTATTTTATAGCGGCATTAGTAATATACACTCTGTCAAAATTTCAGCTACTTAACTATTGCGATTTATGTTATGAGGTACAGTTCGATGTCAGGCAAACGGGCAGTGGAGTCTTTGTAATAAAGTCCTGTTGTTTACCCTTTGGGCACGTAACCCTAAAAATTATCTGAATAAGGTAATTACGTATCAAAAACAAGATTACCTTAATGTTCTGAATGTGTAGCGACTTTTGGCCTATCCTACATTTTCAAGCAATAATGACCATCTGTGTCTATTAATATACATAAACTTTAGTAATTTAAACTCAAATCAATACGAAAAATATTTGTACGCATTGGATCTAAATCCATGTAATTTGGTGTATGTTAAAAAGTTTAAAGTCTCAGAATAATAAAAGAATGTAAAAATAAACAAAAATTTTTAAACTGAATTATCTAGATTTCTAGAACACCGTTTCTCAATTAAAACGTTCTTCAAAATATACGGTTTCATTCCGACTAGCGCAACTTACGTACGCAGTATGCAGGGTTCCAAAACAGTGTAGGATTTTTGTCTCGATTTTGTTTAATATTTTGATGGCTGCTTGTTCTTTTTGTATCCTAGTGTATACATTATTTACACTGAAATTCAAAAAGAAAAACACACGTTTAGACTGATTGGAAATACTTATTTTTTTATGCCACCAGGTGTGGTATGGCAAAATGACAATCTCAATAATTGAGAAACGATTATCTAGAAAAGATCCATCAAATATATTGGTAATTAAATGCAAATTAAATTATTTGCACAATAAGATTTTTATAGAAATTTCGTTAAGGTGCCGAATAATTATAAATTCGTTCTATATGTGGAATTTTGAGTGCTCCCATAAGGAGTTTAGTTTAATTACCAATAAATTGACAATTATTTTAATGTATACCTAATTTATTTCTTCTATGTTGAAATAAATTTTATTTATCTGACAAAAAAACCTAAAAAATGATTTAAATAGGCCATTCAAGAATACAATCAATTTTTTTAAATAGATTTTATGATAATTCTAATCATTTCCTTGGGAGAATTATCAAATAGATGGATCTATTATTATATAATTATTTCTAATTTATTACAGAAAAAATGGTTAGTATTTTTGAAATGTCTATATTCCATCAAGAAAAATATTTAAAAAAAAACTACTATGAGATTGTTTGTGGATAAATTCAATTAAATAAATTTAGAAATTGAATGAATTGTTATAGTTTGAACTTTAGATTTTTGTGTGTAGTCTATGGAAATTATGGTTTATTTATTTATAAATAAATTTTACTGAAACTTGACATCGTATAGTTAGTAACTTCTTTTGAAACAGAGCTTATTGAATTTAGGAGACATTCATAAAAAAAAGTAATGACATCGACATCGACAATATTATATTAATTTTTTTTTTTAATTATGTTGTATTTTAAATGTTAGCTATTTAAAGCGGGAGGAGGGTCAATCAATTGTAACATTACATTTGCAAAGTGGAAAGAGTTTCTAAAAAATTTTGAAGTTCGAAGTTCATTGAAATTTCATGTTAATTTTTTTCTTAACTGAAAGGTTTTACTTTTATTTTAAATTTATTTAGTGAGGATCTATCAATTGTGTTGTTATATTGTCGGGGGGTGTAGAAAATGTGACCAGCATGGTGAAAGAGTCGGGGCGGTTTAAGAAGATGTTATTTATTTTATGAATGGCCCCTTACTGAATTTATTTTGCCACTGAAACATATCGAATTATTCTATTATTAATGAGTTGTAGTTCTGTCTTCGCTAATCACTTTTGACAGTGTTTATGTTGTGGAGATAAATATGATATCATTGTATATGGGTCTATTTATTTAATCTGCAAATGCTTCACCGAGCTCTTTACTGATAGTCATTTCAGTCAGTTGTTTTCTTAATTATGTAAATCAAGAATAAATCTAATTGTCAATGTTTTTTATAATCTTGAAAATATTTTAAGATTTCAAACTTTTAATCAAGCAATAAAAAATAATATACAAATAATTGATGTTATAATTATAAATATTTATTCATTTAGTGCAATCGTAGAGATAAAATTATTCATCAGAGTAAATTTTGCCATAAAAAATGTTAACAATTGAAAACCAATCTAAAATTTTCCAAAAAAATCTATTAATACAGAGATAAATAAAAAAAATTTTTAATCCTACATCATATCGAAAAACTAAAAAATTTTCTGATTAGATTATTATTCCTAGAGACTGCCTTATCCTTGTGTGGCCATTCTTGGATAGCCTATGTATACCTTTACTAATTACAAAATTAGTGCTAATGTATTCAAGTTTTCCTGACATTCGTTGTGAGCAGAACCGTTTTTAGCTACCTATAACTTCTATACCGTTTCATTATATTATTAATTTGAGTTTTGACACAACATTGTATGAAAACTTAAATTAATAATTTAATGCGCTAAATTCCGTTCTGAAGGTAACGAATAAGACTGTCTCTATGTTTTTATTAAGAAATGAAGCCGAATAATGGGTAAAAGGTTACAATCCTATGGAACTATTATATGACCTTTTATTGGACACGCTTCAAAATATTCGTATGAGTGCGTAGAACAAAGTCATATCATAGAATAGTATAATTGAATCATATTGATTAGAAAGTGTACTTTTACTATGCGCACGTTTAGAAGTTCGGTTCTTGCTAATTAGGTTGGAAAATCATGACATTTAAGAAAACAGTCATTGAACCTTAATTTTAGGCTATTCTAAGAATTTTTTGACTTGTGACACATTTTCCTTAAATTCGCCATTTTTGAGATACAAATAATTGAAAATAAAACCTAATTTTGATGAAACTTTGATATTGTGAAATTTGAATTTTTATCTAAAATTTTTTCATCAAAACAGTTGAGTTTAAGGGCGAAATATACCACAAGACAAAAAATACTTAGAATATCGCGCATAGTAAAAACAATCAATATGACTTGAAGTCATATTGTTCCATAAAATTACAATCATAATGAATGCGTAATCTATTAGGTGACCAATCAAGAATCAAATTCATAAAATTTTACCAACGACGTGTGAGACAATCAAATTCTTAAGATAATCCTAATTCTTTTAAATATTGTTTAAAAGATAATTCTTAAATATAGGGTAAATCATTGTTGATTAAGAGTCAAAATTTAAGTAAATGTTGAATTTTTCAATTTAGGCGTCTATTTTTTTATTTTGAATTAAAAACTACTAAAATTTGGGGGAGTTTCGCATACATAATATTTTCATTAAAAAAAAAATGTATTTGATATAAATAAAGTTATTTCACCGTGGAAAAATTCTTGCCGCACTAAGCAATACTGAACAAGTGAGAAAATGACATGCTCATCAAGAAACTAAAATTTGTAGTGTCCGACCGAAAGTCGATTACTAACCGAGGCCAATTAATCGGCTCTCCCTCCAAATTTCGGCTGAAATTCTCGAATGATCGATCATCCGATGATTCATTAAATATTTTCTAGGTTTACAGTTTAATAATTCCAATTTTTAATTATTAAATTGGTATACATTTTTAGAAAATATCATATTTTTTGTGTAAAAATTTGTTAAATATTTTTGTTTGACTACTCGTTTAAATGAAGAATATTTTTATTAATTTAACCCTGACACAAAGGACTGGATAAAGTTAAGATTTCTCCAAATTACAGCAAAGAAATAAAAACAAATGAATTTGTTGAAGGTTTTTTAAATTATACTCTAGGAAATGAAGCCGGACAGATCAAAATTTTGCAATTCTATGAAGATATATGATTCTTTATGGAATCTGGCGTAAAATGTTCGTGTGAGTGTGCAGAACACATATCATATTCATTAGAAAGTGTGCTTTTACAATGCGCACGCACCCCAAGCGAATTCTGCTAAAAAATCATGAAATTTGAGAAAACAGCCATTAGACCTTATATTTGAGGCTATTCTAAGCATTTTTTTTTAATCAATAGAACTTTGTTCTACATACTCATACAAAGATTTTGAGCCGAATCCCAAAAAAAAAAATATTGTTCCATAGATTTGCAACCTCAAATACGTCATTTCATACAGTATTAATTATTCAATGTTATAATTAAAATATAGTTTTAAAAACACGCTTGTTGCTTGTTCTAAGTATATATGTATAGTATGGTTATCGGTATTATAATAAATGTATATAACTGATGATGTCCTATGCATGGGTATGATATTAGAGAGTTACATACAAGTGAAGCTAATATAAGCGTGTTAAAAAAAATTACAACTCGTCAAATAGGAAATATGATTTATTGAATGTAAAAAATATAAGCCGTTGATATAAATAAACTAAATATTTTCTTAATCAAGTTTTCTAATCATTTTCAAGTGGAAAAAAATTTTTAAATTTTACCCGACGTAAGTAAAATCATAGTCCGGAATTATGTTTCCCGTAGGATAATGCACAGCCATGTTTTATTTTTACAACTATTTATTTTCATCAATAGGGAATTCATGAAATTTAAATTTGGTTCAAATATTTTCTTTTACTGGACATTTCAACTAAACCATTATTTTAGTAATTAATATCTTTTTAATTACTTAAAATTAATTAATAAAAGTACAAATTCAGTGAGGGCATTTAAAAATTTCTAAAACGGATATTCAAATTTTTATACGGACGTGACATCAAAGTACTGGTTTGTCAAATTTGTTGACATACTGTATGATATTAATTACTTACATTTTATATGGAATTTCATTAAATTATACTATTCTACGGCTTTTTAATGGAAAGATGATAATGATATTAATTAGAAATGACCTATGAAAAGTCCATTACAAAATCATGCGCGCAAAAAGAAATATTCGAAACCTATTGCTTCTACGGAAATTTAGTACAGAACCTTTTTTGTGTAAAATCAACTCGCAAACAAATTTTACAGTAGTTAAAACTGCAATAAACTAAATAGCTTACGAGATATTTTAAAAAAACCTATTTTCGCGACCTGACCGTGACAATTTTTTTTTTATGCGCACATGTTTTTGCAATGGAATTTTCATAGGTCATTTCTTGCATTCGAATGAAGATAATCCCGGGGAAAAAACTTCACATGGATTTTTTAAGCAGAACAACCTTTATTTTCAGGGTCTAGAATCTTAAAAACTAAACTCTTGAAGAGTGAATATATAATACCATTGCGTGTGCGATGTATGCTAACACGAGCAACACGCCGAGTTTCGCTGCTAGTAATAAATTTAAATATGATTATTTACAATAAAAATCTTTTCTCATGCATAAAATTTTTTTTATTTTCTTTCATAAAAAACTTATATAATATAATTAAAATTCGGTTTTGTCTTTTGTATTTTTCAAAGACTTCAAAATAAAAAATTTTTCTTTTAATTTTCTTTGATAAAAAAACTTATATAAAACAATTAAAATTGTTCTGTCTTTTGTATTTTTCCAAGGAATTCAAAATTTACATTTTTAGTCTTTTCTTTGTTATATGTAAAATGAAACATTTTACAAATAACAACAGGAAATTTTACAAAAAAACAGCAAAGAAAGCACTAAACATGAATATTTTAGATTCTTTGGAAAAATACAAAAGACAGAAAAATTTAAAATATTTCATATAATTTTTTTATCAATGAAATTTAAAATATTTCATATTTTGGATTCTTTGGACAAATACAATTAAAAACAGCAAATTTTTAAACAGTTTTTTATTCAAGTAATTAAAAAAATTTAATGCGTGACCAAATTTTTTTATTTTAAATTATCATATTTATATTTATTATTTTACGAATTTAAATAACTCGATTTGTATATAAATACGTTTTTTTTAATTAAATTAATTGTTAGTATTTCTGGATATGGCCATGTTGGTTGAAATTCAGTAAAAAATTAAATTTTTATAAATAGTGGTAAATATAACCTACAAAATATACGTTATTTTTATTTTATTCATAATTGTAAGTCTTGCTAAAAGTAATTGTCGATCGAGTACCTACAGTAATATTTTTCAGATTTTTAATAATAAACCACTATGGTTTAAAATCTAGCAAGGGAAGAACCCATTTCTTTTCTTTGAGAGCTTATATCTCGTGCAACTGCATATTTTTTATTTATCTTTCAAAGATCTATCCAACCTTAAGTTAATTCTTAACCTAAATGAAGCACTATTAAATTTGTAATTAAAATTGTAACTTTCATCATTTGTAACATTCCCATGAAGAAGAGACTGATCTCTAAATAATTGATAAACTAATAATGTGATAAAATGAATAACAAATATCTTATTTCTTTGTCAAACTTATTACCGTGTGTACGAAAAAATAATGAATATTGAGTCGTAATTGAAATTAAAAAGTTTATTTGTATACAATTCTTATTTAAAATTGTTACGTCACACGATGTTTAACGAACATTTTTTCTTCGGGCGTTGTCGTTTCTCTTTTTGAAAACTGTATATAACTTTCAAATCATTATTTAAAAAAATAAAAACAGTTTTGTTATAAAACTTATATGCGATCTTTTTTTCCATTTTCGTCCAAAAAAATTTTGTTCATCAACTCAATAGGGAATATTCATGAAATTTAAATTTGGTTCAATATTTTTCTTCCGTAACTTTAATGACTGGACATTTCAACTAAACCATTATTTTAGTAATTAATATCTTTTTAATTACTTAAAATTAATTAATAAAAGTACAAATTCAGTGGAGGCATTTAAAAATTTTTAAAACGGAAATTCAAATTTTTATACGGACGTGACATCATAATACGGGCTTGTCAAATTTTTTGACATACTGTATGATATTAATTACTTACATTTTATATAGTATTTCATTTAATTATACTATTCTACGGCTTTTTATTAGAAAACTTAATAATAACGAGTGTAAATTCATTTTTTTAAATTGTAAATTATACATTGAACTGTCAAAAATTGACAGATCACATACTTATATACGTCATCAACAGAGAGCGTCAAAAAACTGCGTTTAATTATCTCAAAATTATAATGTATTTTAAATATTTGTTTACACTTAAATACAGCATTTGTAAGCAGTATTTATATTTTTTACTTTGTTATAACGGTGTAAACAATGAATAAAAAATATTTAAAAAAATACATGAATATTCCCTATTGTCCCAAATAAATAAATAAATTGTTGAGTTGTTTAAAAATAGCGCGTGGTGAGTTTTTGTGAAAAAAAATAAACAATTGACACTTAATATGACGTTTACGATAAAAAATTAAAATTGTCAAAAATGTAAATGTCAAACTGAAATCCTGCCGGTTTTGGTAAGATAATATACAAGGTATATAAGGTTATCTTTTTATATTATCCTAGGTTTTGGCAAATCTATTAATACGTTTCCATCCTATAATTATGTAAAAAAATAGAAAGATATAAAAAGATATAAAAATGATAATTTCAAGAAGACTAAATTTTTGTAGATACAAAATTTGCAGGTATGGTAAAATCATGAAAATTGTACATAGAATTACGTTTATAAAATTTGCGTTCATTTCAGACATATTTACAGTACGTATAAAGAATTTTCTACTAAACCAAATCCCAAAGGTACCACAGATGAAAATGAATTACAATATTTTTCAAAAATGGCTGATGATTGGTGGAATACTAAAGGACCCATGCAACCTTTACATGATATGAATGAATTAAGGTAGGTGTACTGGCGTAAAAATTACTATATGGTTTTTTAATGAAAAGCATATTGATTGTTTCTTATCGTAGAGTTCCATTTATTAGAGATAGTTTAATAGATATCGGAAAAACGAAGAAAGAAAACAGTCGAACGGATCATCCTTTAGAAGGTGTTAATATTTTAGAAGTAGGCTGTGGCGGTGGAATACTAACAGAGGTATAGTAGATTATCAATTTCCCAATGCTTTTAAATTCATTTTCCGATTTGTTCTATTAAAATTTGTTAATAACAGTTGTCGAATTTAATTTTGTTAATTACGGTGGCAGGCTCCTTTGATGGCACTAGGATTTGACGACTTATTCGACAGAGTATTTGTCACATTACAATGTAAATAAAGAATATTAATTTGAGAAATAGATTGAAATCTTTGTGCTCTTATTTCAAATCTTGAAAATGTAAATTTTAGAATATACTGTGATTAATACAGATCAGATTTCACGCGGAGGTATAAGATTTTGGAAATAATAAATTTTTCTAACTAATCTGATAAATTGATTCCAAGTATAGCATTTTATATACATTTCAGGCTTTAGCTAGAATAGGTGCTACAATGACTGGAATAGATGTTGCTTCAGATTTAATAAAAATGGCAAGTACACATGCTAATCAGGATTCTAAAATAAAAGATCGAATAAAATATACAACAGAGAGCATCGAAGTATTTTCGGAGAAGAATCCATCATCCTTTGATGCTGTTGTTTGTTCAGAAGTTATTGAACATGTTACAGAAAAAGATTTATTTGTTAAATCAGCTGTACAGGCTTTGAAGGTATTTTATTATTTCATTATACTTAATTAAGTCGGATTTTTCTTTTTTGGAATAGGTTCATTTAACAGTAATAGTCATGGATCCAGAAACGTGAAGAAAAATTGTGTTTTAGAAACATGATATACACACGTGGCCTGATATATATATTTCTGGTAGTCTTTAATGTACTGGCCTCAAATCTAAACTCAATATTGCTTTATTATTCGAAAATCACGATGTAAATTGTTTCCACGAAACAATTTATGCAAAAGAAAATAATAATCTTCCCCTTCAAAATCCATTTTCATTTCATTCTGGTAACATAGTTTAAAATACATTTAAAAAACAAATTTTATGATAAGATCAATCGAAAGCCGTTCGTGATATAGCAAATTTGAAGCCAGATTCGGATTCAAACTTTCTGTTAGAAATTTTATTTTGCATGACTAGCAAACAAACATAATCAAATCTTTTTAATCATTGTAACTACACTAATTGATTTTTTTAAATAATTTTTACAGCCTGGAGGATCAATATTTATAACAACTATAGAAAAATCACTTTCTGCTTGGGTTACAGCAATTGTTTTCGCTGAATATCTTCTGAATATTATACCTAGAGGGACACATGAATATGATAAATTAATTAGTCCACACGAAATGCAACGTATTTTAGAAACAAGTAATTATGTTTATTGTTTGGGACATAGATGTTCATTATTATAGATTTTTTAATATTTTAAAATGTTTAACGAGTCTGTCCGTTGAATTAGATTCATTAGTAAACAGGGGAACGAAAATATTTTGTATATTTTTGGACTTGGAGATACTTATAAAAAAGTTCTGAATTTTGTGACAATATGGCAAAACTGTTAATAGGCCGAATAAAGTAATTATTGAAAAAGAAATGATGGTCAAAACGGTGGTCGAAGTACAATTAAAAGAATTTGTTACAGGTGTTCTTTTATTTGCAACAGGTTAATTTTTTCATATTTGATTATTTTTATTCTGTTCACGAAAATCATCATGCCATACTTTTCCGACGGCTTATAATAGCCTCTATACTGCGCGAAGATGATATATTTGCGACGATAAGGCGCCAAGTTGAGCCGCCAGAAATGTATGATATGGTGATTTCCGTGAAGAATGGCAGTACGAAAATAATTAGTAGTTTAAAAAAAACTTAACTTGTAGCAAAATGATTTTAATCTAATCTTGATTACTCATGGAGACCAGCGCGTGACCGCCATAGTAATGTAATTTGACGCCACATTGTTTCACAGATGGCTCAGGAATTTTTTTAAAATCAATATCTAAATAATTTTTATTATTTAATTTATAGATAATTGCAGCACTCGCTTAATCCAAGGATGGTTTTACAATCCAGTGACAAGAAAGTGGGCTTGGTCGCGTGCTACAATGTTCTACGCTTTACATGCTATTAAAGATGCTTAATAATGTTAAAGAGTGCAATAAAAGTTTAAAGTTTTAACTACATTTCTAAAGAAAATTTCTCACAAAATATTTATTTTTCTTTATAAACCTTTGTTATATTAATTTTTGTAAAGTAGATAATAAAGAATTGTTTATGTGTTTCTAATGGTTTGTTAATCAAGTTGTATTTTTTGTTCATATTTTTATACGTTACATACACCTAATTAGTCCATTTCCAAAGTAAGTTTCGAGTCCGTAAATGAGCAAAATGGGTCATCGGATCTTGGACCCGTAGTCATAGTGCAAGCAATGTATATGGAAACCTTTGAGTTAGATTGATAGCCCATATTTTTTCATTGTTGTATACGATTCAACATTTCAGTTTTCGTATACAACAATGAAAAAATATGGGCTTTCAATCTAACTCATAGGTTTCCATATACATTGATTGCACTCGCACGGACACGTTTTTCGCTCTGGCAGGTTGTTGGTGATGGAATTTCGTTCTGGCATTAAATATTACGAATTATTTATATATTTTCTTTATTCTGTTAAAATTTCAAGACTGATGAAATGACAACATTGGATTTTTTTTAAATAGATATTTAAAGCGTTCTGGAAACAAATAGGAGGGATGTAAATGTTCTGGCAAAAATTGTATGAAAAAAATTTTGTCGAAAGTAATTTCCTAAAATTTTATGACTTCCCTGGTGGAAAAAATATTTGAAAAAAAAAATAAGTCTTAATAAGTCTTAGGAAACTCTAAAAAAGTCTTAGAAACTTTAAAAAAGTATTAAGAACTCTGAATAACACTGAATTAGACTAGTCCGAAAACGTTGAGAAATT
Organism: Chrysoperla carnea; assembly: GCF_905475395.1. Lineage (NCBI taxonomy): Eukaryota > Metazoa > Arthropoda > Insecta > Neuroptera > Chrysopidae > Chrysoperla > Chrysoperla carnea. The sequence goes on from NC_058341.1 coordinate 36,304,401, forward strand.
CAAAGTTCCTAAGACTTTTTCAGAATTTCTTATTCTTTCTTCAAATATTTTTTCCACCAGGGTTATACTTTGAGCCAAACAAAAATGAGGCTTATTTCTTACCCTCTTTAAAAATTTAGGGTAGTCCAACCCGGCCACACATGGCTGCCAGCTAGAAGATGGCTTTTCAGTATCTGTAGGTATTGAGGTTTTTTTATGAAAAGTTTCGTAACTTTTGAAATGACAACCTAAAATTGGTCACTGATGGCTATTGGTCTATAGTACAAACATTTTGTTGGTTTTTTCAAATTTATTAATAATAAAAAGTGCTTGCAAAATAAATATAATGCAAGTACTCGTATTCAACATTGTCTATGCAGATTATTTCAACAATCCTGCTCAGTCAATTGTTTATTTTCACTTGTTTATCTAAAATTTTGATTGCTTAAGCTTCCTCAAAAGTCATTAATAGCAGAAAAATTTAGCTGACACACTTTAGGAAGAGAGATTTTATAATAAGAAAGTTCTATGAAATAAAATTTTCAGCAATTTATCTTCATAGATCCCTACTTTCTCCCTATTTTATCGCATATCCTTCGTATTTTTTATCGTCAACGAAAACGATTGGTGTAAAATTTGAAATCCACTTTAATTATCTTAGGAGAATGTTCTAAAAAGGACCTGTACAAGTTGTGCTTCGCCGCTATTCCATAAATATTCGAAATATTTTGAATAAATATTTCAAAAACAGAACAGAGCAAATAGTATGTATGTTTTTAAATAAACTAAGCAGAATAAAATAACAATTAAGATCTACGAAATATTAGCAAATACAATATTAAGTCTAAGGCCATAGGAATAGTATTGACTCATTTCAAAACGATTTAAGTTTAAGAGGCTGTTGTCTAACAACTTTTTCTTTTACAAAAATTTGCATAGCTTAGAGTTTTCTTTCAAGAAGAAAGTGAAACTTTGATGGAGATAAGAAGATTGAATAAAAAATGTAAAAATAGTTTGGCCCGACACTCAACATTAAAGTAGTAAGCGGTGGTCTAAACCTTAGTTATTGTAATGTTTATTCAATTATTTTCTTAATTTAAAGTCGCTCTCAATGACTATTTATCAGTTTTAATATTGCCGCGCAGGTAAAAATTTTTTAGACCTCCTGAAAGATAACACAAAGTAAACGGAAAGATAGGTCAATAGCTGTTAAAACTTTTGTAGAGATAAATTAATATGAAGCGCGACCATGAAAATAGCCTTTCTAATTTCCAGCCGTTCTCGCATTTCATTTTGTATATATTTTTTCCTAGTAGGTGTTAAGTAAAGTCAAATTATGTAGATTAAATATGATTTCTACTTTCATAAAAAATATTAAATAAAAATAATTTCCTAATAACTAATAATTTCTTGGCATTTGAAAATTCCGCGCATTTAAAAATATATATGTCTGCTGCCACCTACGGTTCTTATTGAAAACTGTGCTATGAGAGAAGAAGTGTTTGGATTTGACTTATTCTAGTCTTTCCGTTTCCTTTTTGTAGGGTGAAATAAATAAAAATGAAGGCTAAAGGACAGGTTAATAAAATTCATTTTTATATTTTTATTATAATTAATTTAATAAATTCATTTTAATTTTAAACTAAAATTCTAATAGCTGTTAATTTTTAACGTTTAAGATTTTTGGATTAATAACATATTTCTAAAAAAAAAATACTGCAACCACGTGTCTAACGGTATGATAGTGATATTAATTGTTTTATTTATGTTTTAGCTTAAAGAATATGAAGTCATTGGCCGAAAATTGCCAACGGAGAAAGAAAAAAATACTCCATTGTACAGAATGAGAATATTTGCACCAGATGCAATTGTTGCAAAATCTCGTTTCTGGTACTTTTTACGTCAATTGAAAAAATTCAAGAAGTCCACCGGTGAAATTGTAAATTTGAAAGAAATTCCAGAAAAGACACCAATCAAAATAAAGAACTTTGGAATTTGGCTCCGATATGATTCACGTTCTGGAACACATAACATGTACAGAGAATACCGTGATCTTAGTGTTTCGGGAGCTGTAACTCAATGTTATCGTGATATGGGAGCACGCCATCGAGCTAGAGCTCACTCAATTCAGGTAATTTTAATTTATTTTATTTTTTATTACCCCATGTGAAAAAGCCGGCCAATTTCGTATTTGAGACTTGATTGGTGTGCTTTCGATGGGAACATTAAATCTGGTGTTGTGTATGACTACATTATATATCATTATATGCAGTCAAAGGAAACTCAGAAACATAATTATTTAAAATCTTCAGGTACATTAATATAAGATTTTCCACCAAACAGCCTTACTGTAAATTTATTCTTCCGTGAACTTAATGTCAATATACCAATATCTCATACATCAATTTTAAAAATCTTTTCTTTACAGTTGAATGTCGACTTATTCGATTCTAAAGTTCTACTATTATATTTTGAACGATACGATTTTTGCATTTAAATTACTAAGTTAATTAATAGGGGGAGAGCACTATAACTGTGGCGCCACGATTTGTCGATGGAATATGGTTAAACAAATTGAAAATGAAGAGTGCTAATTTTCGAGTTTTGACTTAGTTTAATCGACTTGCTAAAGTCTACATTTGAAATAACACATATGACCATTTTTTGTATGTTGAATCGTTTAAATTTGACAAGTTCCTATGGATACTAAAATTTAAAGCTAATACTTTGAAAGAATTCTGAAAAACATACCTATAATTTTTAATATGTCGATTTTGAACTAATATTATCGATTTTCAATTATAACACTATACTACCCAAGTTGATTTAAAAATTAAAAAATTACACATTAGTTGATTTTAAATTGTAATATTACAATTTCGTCGAACAAATTCGTTAACTTTTTAGTCTACAGGTTGGCCATGCCTTTAATGGGGTCGTGTTACCACAGGTCTGCGGGTTTTTAGCCCTTCCGTTTACCCTGTGATTGCTTTCATTCACTGATCTACAGGTTGGCCATGCCTTTTTAATGGGGTCGAGTTAGCAAAATGGTTATGAATTTAATTACAAAATGGCGAATTAAATGACATAAAAATTTCATTTTTTAGACTTCATTATCTCGAAAACCAAGCCAAAACTCGAAAATTGGTATTCTTCATTTTCGCTTTATTTAAGTGTGTTTGGCAATATTCTTTTGTCAAATCGTGGCGCCACAGTTATCCTACTCGAGTCTAAATTACTCTACATAACAAGTTTTATGAAATTCTGAAAAAACATTTTGTTATGTTCAGCGTGGGTCTCACGTTAATACAATTTGAAGTAGGTGATTAGAGTCAAATGAATGTTATATAAATTTGTTGAGCTTTTCTCAGATATTCTGAGAATCAGTGAACGAACGTAATCATAGGGTAAACCAAAAAGCAAAACAAAAACCTGTGAATCCGTGGTAACCCAACCCAATTAAAGCCATGGCCAAACCCGTTGATCAGTGAATGAACGCAATCACTGGGGAAAATTGTTAATTTTTCCTCAAAAAACTAAGATAATATTTTGTTCACTCTAATGATTTATACGGGAGACTCATGCTAAACACAAGATATTGTCCGTTTTTGGATACCAATGTTTAAACATAATATTATTGTGTAAACTCTCTGAAACACCCCTTACATTTACGGTGATCTTTAAGTGCGTTTGTTAAATTTTTTTATTATTATTTTTTTTTTTTTTTTTAGATTATTAAAGTAGAAGTTGTAAAAGCTGCTAATTGCCGAAGACCACAAGTAAAACAATTCCACGATTCAAAAATACGTTTCCCATTACCAAAACGTATCAATCAACGAAACAAAATGCCAAGGTTCTCCGTTCGTAAACCACGAACATTCTTCTTATAAGTTGATTATATTATTGTATATTGTGGCTATACATAAGGAAATAAATTCAAACTTTATTTAAAAAAATTGATTTCGTTATTTTATTTTTTTTAATTTTCTTATAGCATTATTATTATTATTTTTTTTTCTTAAATAAGGTTGAGAATTAGGTCTTGGATTTTATGAATTGTATAATAAGAATAATCAAATCAGTGTGAAGCAGGCTCATTTGGTGTTGATCGGTTTAGTGCAAAACGATTTAACACTAAAAACGCTTTGAGATCGGTTTTTTTTTTGAAAAGACCTTGAAAAGATGAGGTTATGTTATTTTCATTCGATTCAGGAAATCAATTATATTATTTGTGACATAATTTGATTCTATACAATCCATGGTAATTTTTTTGGCATTGCTAGGATGCGAAATTTATTACTTGGTAAATAATTAACGATGTCCGCCAACTTACTAAGGCCGTTTTTGGGGTTACTGATCACGGATATAATGTTAAAGAGTGTCCTCGATGCACCTGGTGATCAAAACGACTTGGTTGTACACCTCGTCTCCATGATTATCTCTAAATTGTTGTTAAATGCATTCTAAATATCTACTAGGAGGGTTATCGAGAAAAAATTTTTAACAGGCAACGACCGGAGCCAAAATTTAGTTTAGAGTAAAACAATAAATTAAGTACAAGAACTTTGAAAGTGGTGAAATAGGGGTGGTTTTAAGGGGCTGAAAGTGTATTTTCGCACTTTTCGAGAAAATTAGACTTGGCGCAAGATGTTCTGTACAAAAGTTCTAGATGATAAAAAAATGTAAAGCTTCCTTTTTAACATAAAAGGGATATTTTTAACATAACCTCAAATTTTAAGAAAAATTTCGAAAACCAATTATTTCGTTTTTTTTTTTTTTCGCAAAATTCGCAATGAATCTTGAATGCCTTGTTTTTTTTTCTTCTTTCCAACATGGTCTCGTGAATAATTTTGTTTTCTATTACTTTACATTTCAAAAAGGTTCTGCCATATCAGTCTACTTTGAATATGACGGAATGAATAAATTATTATGTTGAGGAGCAGCTTCATGGCGACGTAAAACGCGAAATTTAGATTAAAAAAAATGATGATTTTCACAAAAAATAATAATGATTTAATTTTCATTTTTAAGTAATAAATAATTGAAAAAATTTATTCAAAAACTACCAGATGACATGCCAGAATTTTTAAACACGTTGAACAACTGGTACCGACTGCGTTAGAGTTTTAATATTATATCATTTTTTAAATGTAATCTTTATAAACAATAAAATATATTACCCGCCCTCTTATTATGGTCGAATATCTCACAAAATCTGCACAGAGCAAATCTGAAGATGGTTCCATACTTTCTCTATAATATATATGGTGATACATGTCACAACTATTTTTAACAAACCTTAGGATTTTTTACTGAATTAATAAAAATGGATTATCAACTAGTGCAGATTTTCTGTTCAGTTGCTAATCACATGCCTTTCGCCACCCCCCCCCCCCCCCCCGCCGCTTCAGATATGAATTGCTGAACTGAACTGTATGAAATTATGATTAATAATTGAAAATTTCATATACTTAAGTAGAAAATCTGTCAATATATTCGTCTGACACTCGTCCTTCATAGATTGTGAGGTGAATTAACCATTACAACAACTTTATAGTACAATGACAGGCTACAGTAATATAGAACTACCTTTAGAAGTACGATAAGTTCAAGAGCACTATCCTCTATTCTCTATATCTATAGTATTACTATTCTCTATGAAAATTATTAATGTCGATCGTTGTAATTAGCTTCCGGTTAAATATTTTCTTAAATAAAATATTTATTGAATTTGTGAAAGTGTTTATTTAATTGATAGTGTTATGATTTCAGAATTTAATAAAAGGCGATGGCAACAATAACTGAAGTAAATTATACGAATGGAAACTTTTTAAAGGTATGATATTTAATTTATCAAAGTTGTACGTTCCTTGCGTTAGCTGTCAAAATTAATTTGAGAGGACGCTTAGTGATATTGTATTGTAATGTATTAAAATAATCTTACTTTCTCTATCAAAATGACATTTATGTACTGTATTATTTAATTTGAAACCATATAATTCTTTTGTAATAGTTTCTATCGCAGAAACAAGCAGTATTTTGTTCTTTTAAAATTAATATACATATACCTATATCATATGTTAATTTTGATAGTTCTAAGACTTTTTTCTGGTATGTTTGATTTTAATGTTCACTGCAATAAAATTTAGTAGTTTTGTAGTATTAATTTAAATAAAATTGAATAAAACATATAATTTAGGGAAACTTATTTTAAGCGTATTATCCAAAACATTAGATTACACATACCGTACATTTACTGATCTAGGAAATTATCTTAAATGCTATTAAGTGTTTCTTAAAAAAAAAAAACATTCAATAACTTTTAATTTTGTTCTAATAAAAGTCGCGTGTATCTAACGACTGTCTTACATCAATCTTTTGGGACTTAAAAAAGCTCCTAGAACGTTAGGTAAAAGGTGATTATCTGTTGTTGGAGTTGTAGAATGCGATCATTTACTGATCAACGGGCTGGTCTAGTTTTTAATGGGGTCTAGTTAGTACGGGCATGCGGGTTTTTTGGCTTTTGGTTTACTTGGTAATAACCTGGTAAAAAGCTCAAAAAATTTAGATAATATTATGTTCTCGCCAATCATCTATTCCAAATTATCTTAACGTGAGACTCACGCTAAACATACGATAGTGTCCGAATAACATCACCCAAAATAATTATATCGATTACAATGTAGCCATCATCAGTATGTTTAGGAGATATGAATGTTATTCGTTGCTATTTTAGTGAACTAGATTACCACTTATAAATCCCCGTAAAATAATTTCGATTAGCCAACTTATTGAATTTTACCGTTAACTATTTAAAGCACACTGAAATATTCTGACCTATTTATTATCTTAAATATAAAATTAATATCCAAATTTTATCCTCAATTTATATAAATGTGTTTTGTTTTAGCCAGCGGATGAAGACACTCAGAATTTTAACGAATCAGTAATTGGAGACAATTCAGCCACAAAACGAATCAAAATGAACGGTGAGTATTTGCGATAACTTTGTTTATTATATTGCTATATATACTTAGCTCTGAAGTTGCTCATGATATACTAATTTGGGATGTTTTTCGGTATGCTTAAGTTGTTCCAGAATACTGAGAGTCAATCTGCTATTCTGCCACAGATTTATTCACGTTGCGGCAGATATATAATAAAAAAAATGAGTCTCACATTTATTCGTAACCTTTATCCAAGTAGGTTGCGTGGTAGGAATATTATTACTAATAGATATTTATAATATACACATCTCTTTTGTTTTACTTTCACCAAAGAATTAAATTCTACATTTCATTAAGAAGCTTATAATTGGTACAAAATTATTTGGTTTGTAAAAACTTGCTTATTTTTGTTTGTACTTTATTTATTTAAGTCCAGAATTTAGCCCAAATTTATAAATTATTAATTTTCACATTGAATTCTTGTTACCAAATAGTTTAGAATAAAATGAATTCTCTCCAAAAACATAGACTTATGCTCCGCATCGAAGATCAATAGACAGGGGTAAGGTATGTTATAAATTCGTTTTATAACCCTTGATCTATTCAGCCCCCTCCAAATTGAGTTAGAAAGTTGCTCTGCCTCCTTTTTTACGTCGGAATATGTTTTTTTTTTTTATGTGAGACGAATTAGTTTCAATAATATGCCTTTGATTTTCCAACAATTCCATCTCCTTTTTTATATCAAAATATGTTTTTCCGCAGTTTTTAAGGATTTGTGCACCACTAAAGCCTCAGCAAATTGATTTGGAAGGATCAAAATTTGTATAAAAATTGAGTTCATTAAAAAAAATCGCCACTTCCTCAATTGATGTTAAGGAATTTTGATAGTGCCACCTTTTCAGCTCTCTTATTACTCTTTTATATTAATATTTAAAGTGCTAAAAATCTAAAATAAGAAGCAGCTAAGGAAAGGAAAAGCGGCCTAAATGATGGAGCTCTATTTGAAATTAGACGAAAATTGAGCTATTAAAGGTAATGAAACGTCTTTGAAACTTTAGCCTATTAGACGGGCAATTATTAACACAGATTAAACCGAATTTACATTCAGAAATAAAAAAAAATTTTTTTGCGAAAGAAATGGGTTAGTAAGGTATATTAAATTAAAACGTGAAGTATTTTTTGTCCATATATGATATTTTCGAATCAAGTAAAATTTTGTACCAAAATAAATCTGTAAATGTTTAAAGGTTAGACGCTAGTAACCATAAATTTATGATGGTATAAATATTAGCTTTTCATTTTCAAATTTTAGTGTAATAATATTTTCAATATTTTTTATATAATTTTGCTTGAGATATTAGAAAGATCTTGATTTCAATGGCTGCGTTCAAACGAACTGAGCGCTCGTGAACGCTCACTTAACACCGGCACTTCATTTATTGATAATTAATTTTTTTAAGATATGTGAGGTCCCGATAGTAACCAAGCAATACTGAGCGATCAGTTTGGTTAGACGTAACCATTTATAATTTTCAAAATAATGTAGAATTTATTTCAATTTTAGTTTAATACTATGAAATTAGGTGGCATTTTTAATAAAAAAATTATATATTCGACGATAATTCATATAATAAGGTAGCTACACACATACTATGAGCATTGCTATTTTCTCTTTGTGTTTACAGATCTTCGCCCCCAAAGATACAGTATTTAGGTCGATTGCAAGAGATAACCAAACAAAACACTACACAATTGTACTTCTTTTCAACAAATTTTTTTACGTTTCAGCTCTTCAACATTTTCAATACGTATTTATTTTAAAATTTTTAATACATTTTTTTTTGTTTAATTTTTTTTTTTTGAGCTTGAAAAATATATTTCAATTTTAGTATACTATTAAGATTCTGGATTAAACTTTGAAATCATTATACAGTATTTATGCCAGTTTTCGAATATTTGTAAATTATTGATATAAACAATAATTGTACCATTTTAATTTATTACTGCAAATATTTCAGGGAAGTTCGTATCAAATAATTATCGCTGTGGAAGATGTTGTGTTGAACAGAGAATCTTCTTGTGACCTTGACTTTTATTGCCATTAAAAAGTCATTGTTTGCTTATAGATGGTAAGAAATTTTTGTTGGAATAATTGCAATTTAGAAAACTGAATAGATTGATCAGAAATTTAATGCAAAATTTTAGCTTTACATGTTTTTGCAATTCAATTTCTGTAGAATCTAACCTATTTCTGAACAAAATATTTCCAACAAAAGTTTCATTTGGTACCACCAAATATATCTTTTATTACCCACAGGAGATATAATACACTGTACTTTTTACTAGATTACTCGTTATTTACACTCTGTCACCAAAAATGAACGTGTTTTACCTTTCTAACTGTTATATCTATAGCATTATAAGTGAGTTACATGTACTGTTATAGTTATATCACTTAGAATGGTTTTGTGTTTATTTTGACTTACAGTGTACATTAAACTACTCGACTGTCTGTGTTTAGCGCGTACAATTTTTTTTATTTGAAAAATTGGTATTCTAATTTTTGGAATGGCTTGTCTCTGGAGTCCGAAGCTCAGCGGGGACCAACTTCTTTAATCTCAAATGTACTCCCATATAAGTGCAAACTCAAAAATAACTCCTTGATTTGAAAAGTTCTTCTATCTGACGAAATATTGGTGGCGATAGATTAAAATGGGGCTCTTGAAATACTATATAATGTTTTTTTTTAGAATCGCAAACTTCAAAAATTATTTTTTGAATATCGAATATTTGATTTTTGAATCCTGAAAAAAATTAGTTTAGTTAAATGGATACATTTCAGATACATTTGGTATTTGGTCAATTGTAGCATCATAAAAATTGAATACATTATGAATTTTGACAGTTCAATTGCATGTTTACTGAAAGTTAACCTGCTTCTGCTAGCAGTTTTTAACATCTTGACATAGAATTTCGAGGTACGTTTTCCGGAAGCCGATATCGTAAAACAACTAAATTGAGATTTATTTATTTTTTGGCGGTATTTTTATTTTCAAAAAACTCATTATTTTTATTAGCCGTTGTTCGTATTTAAATTGTGCTTGCCAAAATTCCATTGCATTAAAAGGGTGAAAAAACTAGGAATCTGTGTTATCATAATTGTAATTCCATCTTAAGTATTATTTCTCTTGTCGGTTTTTCTGCCGGTCCACGAGATTTATTATTATTTATATTATTTTTATCAAATTTCATTATTTACCCCTCATTTTAAAATTAAAAAGTGTACCGATGCGAAATTCCTCACGGATCGGCTTGTACAGTTTCAGGTATTCGAAGTCTTAAAGGCCTTACAAATTTTTTTTACTTATGTACAACGTGCTCGATAACCTACAATAAAACATTTCTTCGGTCGATTGAAAATCAAAGCTTTTGCATATAAAAAAACTGATTAAAAACAGCTTATATCTCATAAAATATTTTTAGAAATATGCAAGGTGCTGACTGCAGCATTTTACTTCGGCTAAGTTGAGTATTTGAAAATGCTCAAATCGGTATCTACCTAAAATCTATTAATTTTGATCAAATTGTAACGTATAAATGTGTCCATTTAAATAACAAAGACTTTGAAATATATTTTTTCTTTGAACAGATATAAAATTATTCGTCTGAAGCTTATAAATATTATTTTGTATGTCGAATACATGTGATATATTTTTTTATGGTTCTAGCTACAAAAAAGTGCAGTTCAACAAGTGTTTATAAAATAAAGCTTTGCTGATTCGTCCATGCATACCGCCCATTATTTAACGTATTATATTTTCAGTGGAAAAAATGATCAAATAAAATTTTTATATTATTTAAGAACTTTTTATTATTTCAAAAAATATCTCAACAATTTCAAATTGTTTATATTATAAATGAAGAAAATTTACAAAATTTTACTGTGTCAACTTCTCATGAATTTATTTTTAACGGTTTGAAATTGTTTAGTATAGTTTTTTTTTTTTTTCATAAAAAAGGGTAATATTTCGTTCATATTATTGAACTGAGGAATATGGTTGACAAAAAGATGAAAAAGTTTTAACTTTAAATATATATAGGGTCATGATGGAAGTTCTAAAAGTCATAAATAGCATAGATAGAAGAAGAAATTCGATAACAAATAGATCTTTGGCTGATTCATCGTTAACGAAATAGGGCTTCGTTGATTATCGTTGTTAATTTTGAAATTTTCTTAAGCAAAATTGAAGAAAATAAAATTTGTTGCAATTTACCATTTTATCGTTTTTTCATCAAGTTTATTATTCAAAGTTTAATTTAGTATACGTTCAATAAACACAAAATTCAAAATGTTTCTTTTAATATTATTAAAATGGAAATATTCATCATAAACTAATAATACTCTGGTAAATTTTAAACGTAAAGAAAAACTGAACAAACGGTAAATTACAACAAATTTTATTTTCTACAATTTTGCTTATTAAGAAAATTCATTTTTTCTTCAAATTTTCAAAATTGTTAATGATAATAAACGAAGCTCTATATCGTCAACAGTGCGTCATATCGCTATAGATTTTCATTTCGTATTTACCACTTTTCTGCTATTCATGATTTTTGGGCACGCTATGTTTTTTTTTTTAATTAATAAATTAAATAATAATAATTAACAATTGTTATAATAATATGTTTTGATGATTTGGTTGTGTTCTTATATGTTGTTACATGATGGGTCCTAGCAGGCGGGTTTACAGAGCACCGCTGGTTGCACGCGCAATGGTCAGAACAAGCCGGCGAACAAAAAACCTCTTGGTAAACATCTGCTGTAGTCAACTTCCTCTAAAACAAAAAATGTTGCCCTCAGAAATATACAAAATTGATTTTAGTAAACTTCTTTTTAAATGTTTCTAAAAATATTTTAGTGAAATTGATAACATGCAAATATATTTAACATGTGTTTGAAAATATTAATCGATCGTTTTTATCTTCACCATGGTGCAGGTATCAATAATAAAAATGTCTGATTAGGTATTGCTGATTAAAATGGTGAATAATTTTTAAGTTACATCCTAAGTCAATACAAAGTTAAAGTAGACAAACTTAGCTATTATTATTATTGAAGTTTTTGAATGTAAGACCAACGGGTGAAAAGTTACAGCAAGTTGAATATGGACTTAGCGTAATTAGATTAATTTTCAACGAATATTTACGCTTTAAGATTCCCTAAATTCAAAATTACCATCGTTAGCAATTTCTCTGTATGAAAGTGATTACATTGCTTCTCAAACGTAGACAATTCAAATTTTACACATAAACTAAAGGCTAAGTAAAAGTAAGCATTCGAACTTGTCAACTAAAAGAGCCAATTTTTCAAAATCAATAAATAATTTTATTTTTTTTACTTGAAATTGCGTCAATTTGTTAACCTTAATTTGTCTTTTAGTCAATTACTACACAGGAAGAAACATATTGACCGTAAACACTGCCTTCTCTATCCGTTTAGTTTAGTGGGATAGCCGGATTTCGTTATAATTTTAACTGCAGAAGAAGAGTCATTTGAGCGATATTTATAAATTACTTATATGCGCGACAGGCTCAGACCTAATTAGTTACGATTTGTAGGGGACGATTTGGTTCATTTGTGAGCTCATAAATACTGAGAGTATATTTTGAGACACAGACTTTATCTGTAAAGAAAAGAATTCTTTTTTACACAGGTAAAACATATGTACAGTTTTCAATTTTTTTTTTAAATAAAACAGTCATAATGGACATGAATTGTTTTACATTTACTATTTTTAATTTTTTTTTTTTTTGTGAAAGCATAACAAACAAACAAACATTTATAATATATAGGGATAGAGATAAGATGAAAATGTATGAGCGCACATTCTTGAGGTGTGTTATCGCCCATTTTACAACTTTTACTAGTAGGTTTCAAATACAAACTAAAATTTCTTACTTCAATAACACAGAACACTATTATACACTATGTTTACTCTAACTAGTCTATAATGACTTGCTGAGAATTCCTCGGCTAAGACACAATAATATAATCATATGAATTACGTACTGAAAATTTGAAATTCGAAATAAAAAATTTAATTCAAAACAGTGGAATAAATTTACTTTTTAACAAGTGAAAATTACGAAATTTTAAAAAACTCAATTTTCTTGAGACATAGCTAAAAACAATCTCAATCAAGTTACCTTACAAAAAAAAAAAAAAAAAAAACGGTTTATCCGCTTAGGAGTTATGATGCCACAGTCAGATACACAATTGCAAATGCCAAACTTATAATACCCTTTTTCTTGTGCCGGGGATTAAAAATTGTTGTATCTTGAACGATAATAATTTAGCATACTCAAATGCACGCGTAAAGCTGATTCTTCATTAACTTAACAACTTGGGCATGCGATATCATAAAATTTATTTTTGAAATGGAAATTTTATGGAAACTTGTGTAATATATGCCTAATGTAGCCCACGGCTTCGTTGGGGAGCGCGATATAATGAATTTTGGGAAAATTATCATGCAATATTGAAAAACACATTAAAATTAATGAAATTTTCGATCAAAATGAGTGTTTAATTTGAGCTGCTTATAGTGTACCACATAATTTCCATTATCTCATATCGTCAACATGCGTCCACTATTTTATTGTTTGGTAGGAAAATTTTAAATAAAACGGCTCAATAAATAAACAAGCGGACGTCGTCGTAACGTAAGTTTGATCGAATGCTCTGGAAAATAAGCACAGAAATGCTATCGAATATGAAATCGAATCTATGCGTTCATTTTTTCGAAAAAATAGCCAGTGTAACCTCGGGTTACATTCATCTGCGATAATATATCATACAAATTGTCATAAAATAATGTCTCAAATTAAAAAAAGATGTTCCTGATAATAAGAGATATTCTAGAATTATCTAATAATTTTTAAATTTTAAATGTAGAATATATTAAGTAATCGCTTTTGGCTAAGCCGTAATCAAAGATATTTTTGAACACATGTTAGTATAAACTGCATTTCAATTTTAAACTAAAGCGTAAATATTAATGGAATTCTTATTTTTTGAAATGAGAATATTAATAGTTCGGTATGCAAAAAAAAAAAAGATGTAAAATTATTTTTTTTATAAATTATATATTTTTTATCTTGTTATGGACTGAAATGGCCACATTGAAAATTAAAATGAAATTGTTTCAGTTCAAATTTTCTATTTTCATACTTGATGAATTAATGGCCATTCAGTCTTAACTATTTTATTTCATATATTTATTTAATGAATTTGTTTTAGACGGAGTTACGGCACCATTCATTGATCAACCTATTTATGATTTAACGCAGATTTCCGATGTTGTCGCAGGTAAGTTTTAAATTAATTTAAAAAAGAAATTTATAGGCTACTAATTAATTACAACTCTTAAAGTAAACTGTATATACGTCGATAATTTGAACCTCAATAACTAGAAATTTAAAGTAGGTTCATTTTGCGATAGTATTTTTCCCTTTGTATTGCCTTTTTAAGTTAAATTTTTCGATTAGCCATTTTTTCCTTTTGAAAAGCGTCTTCCTGAAGTTAAGAAACAATAGCTTCTTACAGACGCCTCCAAACTATAGAGTTACCAGCGTCGATAGTAACACTCAGCAATTACTCTAAATAATGATATTAAAATACAAATTAAATAAGTTTTAAAATTAATATTTAGGTCCTGGAGCAAGAAGCAATACAATTGCTGGAATTTTGGGTGGTGCATTACCCAAATTAACATCAGATCAAACAGATATGGTAACAAAAGCAAAAAAATATGCTATGGAACAAAGTATTAAAATGGTACTTATGAAACAAACATTAGCACATCAACAGCAGGTATACTCCCATCAAATTTTTGTATTAATCTTGTTAAATAATTATTTAGTTAATTCAGAATTTTGTTTGACACAAATAAAATTAATTTCTTAACATTGTATTACTTTAATTTCAGAATGAATTCGTATATTTTTTAAGTAACAATTTTAATTTAAAAGTTGGTAATGATTTTATGTGTTATTTTAAGGCGGTTCATGTTTTTGAGTTAGTTGTGCCAAGTTTTAATTCATTTTATATATTAAAATAAATGACTTAGGTAGAACATGAATTAAACTCTTCGATTTATTGAATTTTGCATACTTTGAATCCCCAAATTATCATTTCATTACAACTTAAAACTTGAAATACTGTTTGAAAAATCATTGCTAACTTTTAGATCAGTTCCTAACGATTAACTTAAAAAAATTTTAATTAAACATAATGCCATTTTTTGTATTATATTATTTTTACATTTTTTAATCATTTTACTCGAGGCCAGTGATTATTAAAATTTAACCAACATCGATTTATTTTCAATTTAAAAACTCCACTGGTCTATTTTGCTGGTATGAAACATTGGTCTCGTGTATTCGAGGCATTATAATATATATATTTTTTTTAATTTAATAATTTTTTATAGAAAAATCATTAGGAATAATAAAACAGATTGCCATGTAATTTCAACATGATTCACAATAAATACAAATTTCTTACCGTCAGTAACTGAACACAACTTAGAGCGTTAAATAGGCTCAAAATTACCTCAATCAATATGTCTCTAGCTACAGAGGATAAGAAAACTGTTAATTTTACAGATAAATGATAGTAATAAAATTATAGAGAATTTAGACCTTTACTTATAATATTAGATCTTGGGCTGTAATTTTTGACAACTTATTTTGTTAAGAACAAATTTGAGAATCTATTCTCAGGACTGCGGATAATAACTTTTCCTGATACGACAATTCTCACCACCAGCAAGAAGTTCTCTTTCAGGGTGTTCGGAAATGTTTTAATTACAGCACAAGCTTGAATAGCAAAACAAATGCAAAAAACATTTTGTTCTTCATCTGACTTAAAAAAAAAAAAAAAACTATCTATTTCTCGAGGAAATCCTTACAGGCATAAAATAATGTAGTAATGTGTTTTGAAGATATGTACCTACTCCAAAAAATTTCAAATTCCAATTATCTGAAACTATTTGTATATATTATGAATCATTAATTCTATATTTTTGAAGCTCTTTAATAATAGACAAGTTGGAAAATGAAAGTTCATTATGGTACATTGATTTTGTCAATATTATTAAAGAGTTTTTCTCTTCCATCACTAAAACTTAAATGGATTGATAATATGTTAGTTATTTGACGCATAATAATTACGGTAGTTTTATTTTATAACATGTTAGTGCGAATGACAATAATTCAAGTTCAAATTATGAAATTTTATAAAACTGAAAAACTCTACCAAATATAAAAACTGCTGTTCTTTTAGGTAAGTTAAACTGTCTTTTGAGTGATCCAATTTTATAAAATTTTGAGTTTCCACTTACAACTTGCGCAATTTAAATTATATTAGCAAGATTTTTGTTTAAAACAATTGTTATCAGTCCATTTAGTTTTTATCCATAGCGCCATTATTTTATATATTTGTTTTTCGACCATTTCGTACTTTTTCTGTTGGTAAAATTTATTAAAGTGAAATAATAAGTGATGATTCTTTTCAAACAGGAAATACATAAAAAATTTTTAGTAGTTTTTTTTACCAACAAGAAAATTTTAATATCGTTACATTTATATAAATTTTTTAATTTATATGATCGTAACGTGAAGAATTTTAGCTAAAAAAATATACTTATAATTTTTACATAGTACATTCTGAAATATGAATATTATTGAATTAAAATATTAACATGAATTTTTATTTTGATTCACAGAAAAGTAAGACTTCCTTGAGGTATCAAGTTTTAGCTCTAATGTGCAGGTTAGTGGCAGTATTTACGAGATGCCGGCCGCGGGGGCGAGGGCACGTGTTCTCGCCTCATTGGACCATGTCTCCTATTTATTTTAGACTGCCTGCAGTCTCTCTACTGCCATCGAATTTATTTAATCAATTTTATTTTGCGCATTGTTGACTTTTTACATAATTGGGGTCTATTAAAAGCTGTTATTTTAATTCTTTATCATAAAGAATAATGGATTAAAATACAAAATTTTTTATGAAAAATTAAATTTTTGTTTATTTTTGATTTATTTTACATAATTTTTTATTAATCAGTAAAAAAAATTTTTTGGCGCTATTTAATTCTGGTTTAGGGTATTTGATGGTGAATTTGACGTCCTTTGTTACAGCAAATGGCTAGTCAGAGGACTCAGGTACAGAGACAACAGGCTCTCGCCCTCATGTGCAGGTTAGCACAGTAAAAATTCTTAATTCATATTTATATAAAACCCGCCTGTTTTTTCTTATTAATTTATTACTAACATACTGTTTCTTATATTTTAAAAAATATACTTTGTTTAAAGTTAATATTCTTAGATATTAGCGGTTATGAAAACCTAGAAAAAATGTTACAAGTTTTTCGAATTGACAGTAGTATTTATTAAAAACATTTTTATTAATGCATAAAATATTTGCTACTATCAACTCGAAACATTTAAAAATAATGCTCAATCATACTTCAAAAAATAATAGTTCGTTCGTATTTAAATAGCGACGAATGGCATGATATAAATTCAAAATCGAACACGAAATGTTTTTAACAAATCTGGAAAAATAAATTTACTTACTAGCGTTAAATGTAATCTAAATTGGGTTACATTCAAAATATCTGTAAATTTGAGGTAGAAAGCCTAGAAATGATCCGTTTTAAGTAAACGATTTGAAGTTTTAGTATCGTGGAAAAATACGTTTTAGTAATACTATTTTTTAGTAATACGTTTTAGTAATACTGTGTTTCTATGTGTATACGATACAAAAAACTGAAAGTCAAGATTGGTAACTAATAAGTAAATGCTAATCACCTCCCTACTTTGAAAAACCTACAATTTAAAAATAAATAAATGATTGGGCATCATTTGTGTAATCTAACAATTAAATGTTCTTTGGTAGGGTTAATTGTTATTAATAAGTCATAAGCTTGTTATTATTTATTCAGTCAAATAAAAAGTCGAAAAAAAATTCTGAAAGAGATGAAAATTTGTTCAGATGTTTAATTCATCATTTTCGAAGAATTTTCATTGACCTGGTTGAAAAGCTTGTCCTCAGCTTTAAATTTTGCCCTATTATATCCATGACGCTTATTACAATGAATATTCTAAACATTTGTTGGTGATGAAATTAAAAGATGAAATTAAATATTTGGTTTAAAAAAAATTTTATCACAAATAATTGCTTAGACCGCTAAGTTTTCTCAGCCCGACGAATTATGAACTGAAAAATTAACCCCTTTCAAGTTTTTTTCGTCACCTACTGATTTCCTAACCATTTTGATCTCCTATTCAAATATGGTTGGATAGTGTCCAAGAAAAACACTTGCAAAATTATTACTTACACAATTTTCAAGTCCGACTGTTGTAATTGTATTAAAAAACTTTAAAATTTTGAAAAAATTTAAGTTCAGTTTGAATAAAACTTTTAAAATGATGATTAAGTCTGTAATTATTTTTCATAATCTAGCAGAATTTTTCAACGTTTGACTGCATAAATTTAACCGAAAATATTTCATCATATAATAGAGGAATAAATTGCAAAAATCCTACGAGCAAAATTTTACAGCAGAATGATGAGCATTTTATGACAGAAAAATTGATATGTTTGTTGATTTCTCAACAGATATTGTTGATTGAGATCCATAATTAAATGATTTAATTTTTAGCTGATAAGATCTGACTGCTAAGATAATTTTGATCTTCTTTAATTTTTAAAGTTTCTTTGTAAAAAAAAACAACTAAATGTTACAACATTTGTATTTTTACAAAACTGAAATGTTTTTAATACAATTTAGGGTATACGTTGGAAGTATTAGTTTTGAATTAAAAGAGGACACAATACGTCAAGCTTTTTTACCATTTGGCCCAATAAAATCAATCAACATGTCATGGGATCCGATAACACAAAAACATAAAGGATTTGCGTTCGTTGAATATGAAATACCTGAAGCAGCACAATTATCTTTGGAACAAATGAATGGTGTTATGATTGGGGGCCGAAATATTAAAGTTGTTGGGCGACCTAGTAATATGCCACAAGCTCAAGCAGTTATTGACGAAATTCAAGAGGAAGCTAAAAATTATAATCGAATTTATGTTGCATCTATTCATCCTGATTTAAGTGAAGAGGATATTAAAAGGTTTGGTTTAGTTTACTTGCAATACTAACTATCTACAACAGCGGTTTTCAAAGTTTGTTACTTTATATCTCCTTATAAAAATTTTTTATCCAGGCGATCACAATGATTGTGATGTACAATTATTAAATATCTATCTACAAATTGTAAATAATTTCTTAAAAATAAGAATAGGCTTGTTTCTTCGTTAAAATGCGAAATTTGAAATTGATTTTTTTCCAAGACATATATGAAAAAAAAAAGTTCGCTTTGGAATCCGCTGATCTAAAATAATAGCACAAAATAATGCAATTAGTGTGAATGATTAGGCTATTTTTTATTATATAATTATTTGTTATTAGAGTTTAAAATTTTGATCGTAATTATTAAATTTTTAGTGTATTTGAAGCATTTGGTCCAATAATCTACTGTAAATTAGCCCAAGGAAGTTCAGCTCACAAACATAAAGGATACGGCTTTATAGAATATGAAACAAACCAGGCTGCAATGGAAGCAATTGCATCAATGAATTTATTTGATCTTGGTGGTCAATATTTACGTGTGGGTCGTGCAATCACACCCCCTAATGCTTTAATGGGCCCTTCGTCTGGATCTAGTATAATGCCAACTGCTACAGCTGTTGCGGCTGCAGCTGCAACTGCCAAAATTCAAGCACTTGATGCTGTTGCAAGTAATGCAATGGCATTAGGATTCTCTAAATTAAGTTCAACTCCCGCACTTCCTATTCCAACAATGCCTGTAGGATTGGCTGGAATCCCATCGGTACCGGGTATTCCAGCAGCAATACCAACCATTCCTTCAGTTATACCACCTACACCTGGAATGATTCCACCACCAGGATTAGCGATACCACAACCACCTGGAGTTTTACAACCTCCAAGAGTTGTTGCATCGGCATTAGGCGCACCACCAGTTGCCATACCTCCACCAGCAATCGTAACTCCAACATTAAGTAAGTGATATCCAATAAAAAATTATGGTGAGGAAAATTATAATCATGTGGTATAGACAAGTGGGGAAATTCTGAGACTTAAAACATCCTAGAGTAGAGTGTTAATGGGAATTACATTATACCATTTAGACTGTGAAAGTATATTTAAACTTTATCCGTTAATTAAATTAATTGTACGCCGAAGGGAAAGTTTTTAAATAAAATTTGATTATTTCTACGATGAAAGGTATTTCGAAATTTTAAAACAAAAAAAATTAATACAAAAAATGTTTTAGGACAACCTGTAACTGTAACGAATCCGACAACAACGACTGTAAATCAAGACGCTTTAAAAAGGGCACATGAACAAGCTCAACAAAAACAACAAGAAGAATTACAAAAAAAATTATTGGAAGAAACTGAACCTCAAACTTTACAACAACAGGAAAATATGTCCATTAAAGGACAAAATGCAAGACATTTAGTGATGCAAAAATTAATGAGAAAAATGGAGTCTCGTGTAATTATATTACGAAATATGGTTGGACCTGAAGATGTAGATGAAACTCTTCAAGAAGAAATTCAAGAGGAATGCACAAAATATGGTGTTGTCGAAAGAGTCATTATTTATAACGAAAAACAATCAGATAATGTTGATGATGATGCTGAAATTATTGTAAAGATATTTGTTGAATTTTCACAAATGTCAGGTAAGTTAATTTCTAAATGTTAATGCATTAATTTCAATAAACGTCGGCGACTGATCGTAGGCATTACTACTTAGTATTGAAAAGAAAATTACATTTAAGATTGTGTTTTAATTTAAATATTTATGTTATACAAAGCATTAGTTCACAAAAAACTATAATTTTTATTTTCAGAGGCTGAAGCCGCACGAGACGCATTAAATGGACGTTATTTTGGAGGAAGGATGGTTAAGGCGCAATTATACGATCAAGCTTTATTTGATCATAGTGATTTTTCTGCATGAAAATATTCATTTCGATCTTACTTGTAATTATAATTTAATTGTTTTTAAACTGTTTTTGTAAATAAAAATGCATTCGAAAAGTATTAAACACTCTTTAATGAATTTAAAAATAAATCACAATCGACTTCTAAATTAGGTGTTTTTTTTACATGGGTTAACATTCACTCAAGCATTATGTTAACGATGCATAGGTCGCAGACAACTAGCTTAATTAGCCATTCAATGAACAGCCTAGCCATTTACTAAACGGAACCGTCTTTGCCTGAATATATTCAATTATTCAATCAAACTGCTAGGCAAATGACTTCGATTGATAAGTTTAACTACTTTTTTTAGCTTAGCCATTTAAATTTAGTTCCACATTCTGCCACCTGGCGATAAAACATGACACTGTTAATATGGTGTCGGAAAGTAACAATATTGTTGGTGTTTTCAGTTTGATTGCGTTTACGCAAAAAATAAAAAAATAGTGCAATAGAAGAGTGTAGAGACGACAAGTTGGAATTAATTGGTATGCCGATAGATGAATGGTGCCGTTAAGTAAACGGGCTAGCCTGATCATTGAACGGTTAATTAAGCTAGTTGGCTGTGACATAAAGATTACATCGAAGAGAACTTACAACTTCTTGTTATTGCTTCCTACCTTTGCCTCTCTTCAACGTGTCTTTTATGAATCGTGCACCGTAAATTATCATTTAATACGATGCTTTGAAATCCATAAATCCATGTGTCCAAGGTCCTTTGCAAAAATTTGAATTAAAAAATAAAATTTGCTGTACATGTTCATTAAGGGAATATATTATATTAGTCGTTATTATTTTTCGAAATATATGTCGCCTGTATTTGATTTAATATTATTATTATTTGAAATTTGTTCGGTATTAATTTTATTATTTTTATTCTCACTAGAAAGTTGAGTAGGTTTTTTTGTTAAAAAGTTAGTAAAAAGATTTTGCTTAAGTTCATGATATGGAGCTAAACAATTATCCAATTGTTTTATAAATTTCTCCGAGCGTTCTGCTGAAGGATCATTATCCATAAAATAGCTTTTTAATTGTTGTGCTAAATTCAATCCTTCTGTTAATTTTTTGACATTGAACTCTTTAACGGGCTCAGCATAATCAGAATCTTCAGTACAAGAACTATCGTCAAAATTTGTATTTGATTTATCATTTTCTATTAGTTGAACCAAATTTTCTTCATTTAAATTGATTTCTTCATCTATTAATTCACGAATTTCATTTTCGCTCATACCAGCAAACTCTTCAATGCTGTATCCACCTTCTTTAATGATTTCTAAAAGGTCCTGCGGAAATTTTCGAATGGGTTCTGTTGATATACACTCTTCTTGAAGTTTATTATTATGTAAACAATGTCGCTTTCGGAATCTTTCAAACCACCCTTTACTAGCTCGAAATTCATGTTGAGAATTTTCTTCTGAGGGTGGTTCGGATTGTTTTAAATTTTCATAAATATAGAGAGCCTTTACTTTAATAAGATTTCCACTTAATTCAACTTTTTTTTCATTGCATTCTTGAATCCACTTCACTAAGGATTTTTCCATTTTCTCCATTAAAGTGTCTCGTACACGCGCAACACGTTTAGTACTAGGCATTGCCCCAGAAATTCCTAAGCTTCTTCTAATTTTCTGTTCATTTTGTTTGATGGTACGAATAGTTGATTCATTTAAATTCCAAATTTTTGCAACAATTCCCTGTTTTTCTCCACTTTTCAATAGATCTAAAATTTTTATTTTCTCTTCGATGGTAATAACTCTTCTTTTTAATGTTGGTTTTTTTTCTGCTTCGTCAGTTTTGGTCTCCATTACTAAAAATAATATTTTTAAGCGGAATGTTTCAAAATAATTATTCTGCTATAATTTATCCAAAACGAATGCTTTAAAAACTTACGATTTTGTCAAGTTCTTGGCAAATGTGAGGGTATTCCCCGAAAATATAGAAACCCTTGTATAACGCGAAAAATAAGTTTAAAAATATTAAGCTTGTGAAATCGCGTTATATGAGGTTTTAAACTGTCAAATAAAATTTTGGGTTATGTTTATGATTCGTGTAATAACAAACCCGTAATTATACAGAGTGTTTGTAAATACTTGACACAAACTTCATTGAATTATGAACTTTTTCAATAATTTATTGAACTTTACTTCGAAGTTTCGTGTCAAAAGATATTGTTATAAATGCTTCTGGTTTAGCTAACAAAATTTCAATTTATCAGGACTCAGATACTCAGAAGCATATTTCAGACTATCTTGCTAAATGCAGTACCCAAAAAATAATTATCTATTAGTTGAAATAGGTAATGCAAATCCGCAGAGATCGGTATGTTAGGTTATCTTAGAGTGGCTGCCCTGGGGTGGGACACACTTAGACCATAGGGTCCGTTGTGATACCGTAAATGGATTGGCCCATCCCGGCCACTACTCCATGAACCATTTGGAGCTCTTTAAGAACAGCAGGAGGGCTTTGACGTCGACTGACCTTAGGTCGGAGAGGTCGTCAAAGAGAGACTGGCTCAAGTTAGTCCATCACCACTGTGACAGCTCCTGCAGTAGTCGTGGTACACTGCCAGGCCTAAGCGTTCAGCATGCTTTCCGCCCATCCAGTGTCCTGTGATAGCCGCAACAACTTTGCGAACAGAGGCCCTTGGAAGTGATATGAGAACTTCGGAACGGATCGTTATGTTAAAAATATAAATTTCAACAGCTAAAATCTACAAATTTGGCAAGGCAAGGTATATTCAAACTACTCCCGTATATGAAGAGCGTTAATGAACACATATGTCTAGGATTTAAAAAATAAAATTCAAATCAAATCATAATAATATATATTTTTTAACTAAATACTATACACAGTCAATTGAGGCATTCTTATACATTGCTTGAGATTTTACTTTGATTTATTTGCTTCAACTTGAGGTTTAGCCGC
This sequence comes from Chrysoperla carnea, assembly GCF_905475395.1. Classification (NCBI taxonomy): domain Eukaryota; kingdom Metazoa; phylum Arthropoda; class Insecta; order Neuroptera; family Chrysopidae; genus Chrysoperla; species Chrysoperla carnea. The sequence goes on from NC_058341.1 coordinate 36,328,394, forward strand.
AGCCAAACCAATACCCGCTACAAGAGCAACTAATGTAAAACCTTGAGCTGCTACACGAAGTCTCATCATTAATTGTGATGTCTTCCTTCTACCATGACGAAAACTCCATAAACCATATGAAAGTGCCGAAAATGTTGCTAAGCATCCTAAAGACATATAATATTGTTTACGAACGAATAATCTGAAAGACGATAAATTAAATACCTATTGGAACAAAAGGATTCTCTTTCATTTTTCGTATCATTTTTTCTTTAGTTGTTTCTTCTAAAGGGAAATTTCCCATATCTTTTCTAATTTGGACCCAATCAAATTCCGGTTCTTCATTTTTATCCATTTTTATAAATTCTAATCAATGAAGTATGTGTAAATAAATTTTTTATACATTCAAAATAATTCATTATTTAAACCTACTTGTGCTTTTTTTTATATAAAATTTAAACTTCAATTTATCTTTTGTGTTCTATTATTTATTATTCATGGTTCAAGTCATGTCCTTGATGTCAAAAATTCCTTAAACACTGAATTGTCGACATATCAATTACAAAATTTAACACATTTTTTTGCTGGTAGATGACATGTGTAGGAGGATGTATGTGTGTAGTGAAGCCAAAGAATTCATTTTTAGTTAATTTTATATTTAATTATCGATTATTTAACGGGAATCAATAAATACTGTTTCTATAATTGTATGTGTTTTATTTATTTGATAATTTGTGGCAAGGAAAATATAAAAAAATAAAGATAAAAGTTGAAAATTATTTCAGTCAAAAAATAGAAATTTCAAAAACAAAATACATTTATGTGCCATCTATGGTAAACATATCAAACTAACGATTAGTTTCGATGGTAGATGTAGTGTCATCTATGGTAAATATATTGAACTAACTTTCAAATTCGACGGTAATGCCATCTATGGTAAACCTGTTGAACTAACCATTAATTTCGACGGCAATAATATCTATGGTAAACCTGTTGAACTAATTATTAATTTCGATGGTAATGCCATCTATGACAAACCTGTTGAACTAACTATTAATTGCGATGATGGTGCCATCTGTCGCTAATTAGTTAAACTAACATTTTTCTTCGATTTATAGTTAACAATTTCAAAAGTTTCTCTTCAAAACAATGTAAGTATAAAATCAATTTTCGAGATAACAATTTTTTCATTTTTGTTAACTAATAGTAAGTAATATAAAAAAATAAAAAACGTTTTATATTTTTAATTTTGTTCTATTTTTTTCTATACCATTTTCCCTTTCAGAACAAAATTATTAACTATTAATTATTCATAAAGGTAAGTGTTAAGTTAATTATAATATGATTATACATAAGCCAGGTAGCTGTGTGGGTATAGTAATTGGCTTTGACACCAAGATATGCTTGTTCGCACCCTGATGGTATTAACAGTTTTACATTTAGATTAAATGAATTTTTTCTGAAAATCTTTATATATTTTAAATTTTGTTTTATTTTTTAAATTTTCTATCCTATTTTTTATTTCAGAACAAAATTATCAATTAATAAATAATTTAGTAAAGGTAAGTATTAAGATATTTCTTATGCTTATCGAAGGCAAGATAGCTGTGTGGATACAGCACTTGTCTATGAAACCAGGGTATCCTGGTTCGTATCGTGGTGAAGGATAATAATTTTACTTTTAAATAATTGAATTAAACTCTTTTTATAGTTTAACCCGCCCTCTTGTCATAAATCATATCAATTATATATATGTCATGAATCAATATTCTTTCAGGGGGTGGGAACTTGAATAATCATAAATATTCTTTAAAATCATAAATCATTTTTGAATAGGAAAACATGTAATAGGGTTTATCTCACTCATATTCTCCTATTACAAAATATTAAAATTGTAGTACTAAAATTAAAAAATAACTTGGTTACGCTAAAATTTGATACTTTTTAATAGGAGAACATGTCCTATAGTTGATCTCACTCATATTCTCCTATTACAAAATATTAAATTTTGATGTTCTAAAATTAAAAAATAGCTCGGTTACGCTAAAATTTGAAACTTTTTAATAGGAGAACATGTCATATAGCTAATCTCCATCATATTCTCCTATTACAAAATATTAAAAAAATACTTATTTTGCTTGCTTTTGTTGTTTGTTAAAATTTATTTTATTCTCTTGTTAAGCTCCGTGATCTTAGCACCTCATGTGCGGAATTTCGATTGACCAATTATACCATTTGAAAGGTCAGAAATTGGTCATAAAAGGTCAGTTGGTCTCATTAATTGGTCAGCATCAGAAAATTTTTTATTAAAGATTAAAGTTTTTCAAGGTCAATTAATAAGTTTAGCACCTCATTCGCAGAAAAAATAAAAAACTCCACCTATGCGCGATCGGGAAGCATTCGCTGATAATTGGTCAGCTAATATAAATAATTGGTCAGTTTAATTTAATATTAAAAAAAATTAAAAAAGTTGTCTCTGTCGTAACGTGCATGCTTTGAGCCGGATGGTTTTATCAGGGCAGTGAGTACTTACGCACAGCTCTTCACTATAAACCAGACAGAGTAGGGGAAATATTTTTTTTATAATTTTATACTTTTAAAAAAATGAATTTTTCCTTTTATTTAAATTTTTCACTCTTTTTATACCATGTATATATAGGTGAATTGGGTCTTGGGTCCGTAGGACCCATCTTGTAAACCGTTAGAGATAGAACAAAAGTTTAAATGTAAAATTTTTTTTCATAAACATCACTGTTTACTCGTGAGGGCGCCAATTAGGCGGAAATTTTATAATAGGTACTATACTTGATTATCAGTTATGTATGTGTCACATGTTTGTATGTGTAATGTGATAAATAAATCAACACTGACTATGCATGGTATTTCAACAATTAACTCAGTCAATTGTTTGTTTTCACTTGTATTATATATATTTGTACAATGTCACCTATAAAAAATTTGAATGAATAATAATAATGGTTATTTTAGATAGTAAAAAATCAATTTTCGGGATAACGTTTTCAAATTAATATAAATAAATACCTAAATATCGTTATATATTTTAAATTTTGTTTTATTTTATTCTATCCCATTTTTCCTTTCAGAACAAAATTATTAATTAACTAATTAATTTTTTTTTAGTAAAGGTACAAACAAATTCTTATAAAATATAGGTGAGATAAAGAAGTTGGATTGTAAATACGTAATATTCTTTTTGGATTTTCATTTTATTTTTGTGTGGTATTTGGTTTGAAAAAAAAAAGTTGATGCAAAAAAATTTTTTTAAGATGAAATTAATTATATGGAATTATGTGCAAGTAATTCGTAAATAGTTTTTATGTATTTTGATTTCATTTAAATAAAGTTGAAAACTCAAACCCTGTTTTTATTTTATTTTTCCCCATCTCTCTGTAGCTATACAATATTATTTCAGTTATAAATAGGTAAGTATTTCGAACTTCACGATAGGTAAGTATTTCAAACTTCGTTTGCCATTTTTTTTTGTAATAATACTACTCAAAATTTTCCGAAAATGAGTTTTACTTTTTGTTATAATTTAAGAAAGTCGAAAATATGAATATAATTATTTATTAATACGAATAACAGAGCCCTAATGGTATAATGGTAAGCGTATCTGACTTCGAATAAATAGTCCCTTGGTTCGAAACTAGGTGAGGACATATATTAAAAAAAAGTTCATTAAATCTTTTAAGCAAAATCTGATTTTTATTTTCATTTTTTTTCAAATTTCCACCACAGCATGTTTGCCTAGTAAATGATGAAAAAATTAGTTTTTTTTCGTTCAAAAACTTCAATTTTTTTCACATTTCTACTAGGAGAACATCAAGGACGGACGGAATAAGTAGTACCTGATAGCAAGGTAATTGTTGTCACCTCGTAAGTCAGAAAGTTGGTGGTCTGCACACCCGTGTTTGGTGAGTGTGACCTCTAGTGGGCAGACCAATAACTTTCTGCCAAAATAAAATTTTAGACTTTCGGGGTGAAAACACTTATTCACCTTTCTCCTTATCAGGAACTACTAATTCCCACTTATGTTCTCCTAGTACAAATGTTGAAAAAATTGAAAATTTTTTCGAAATTATATTATTTTTTGAATATAAAATTAAACTGACCAATTATTTATATTAGCTGACCAATTAATTATCAGCGAATGCTTCCCGATCGCGCATAGGTGGAGCTTTTTCAATCTTTAATAAAAAATTTTCTGATGCTGACCAATTAATGAGACCAACTGACCTTTTATGACCAATTTCTGACCTTTCAGATGAATTGGTCAATCGAAATTCCGCACATGAGGTGCTAAGATCGCGGAGCTCTCTTGTTAAATGAAATTTTAGAAGATTTTGTAATAGGAGAACATGATATTTCACAAAAAAAAAGGAATTATTTTAGTCCCAGTTTCATAAATCACTCTTCTGTCAGGGGTGGGAATTAAAATAATATAAATCTTACTTATTTGTCGCCTATGGTTCTCCATAACAATTATCTAAAAAAGTGACAATTTCTCGGTATAATAACTTATTTAATTAAAAATTATTCGATACAATTAGATACGAACCGAGATTCTCTATAACCAAAGTCGACTATGCTAACCACTACCCCATCTTTGACATATTATCGTATCAATAATGTTATATATAAAGCTTTTACTCACTTTTTCCTAATAAACTGTCTTAAACTTACTTACCTATGAATAATTAATTGTTATTTCATAAAATAAGAAAAAAAGTAATTATGTAAGTCCCACCTTCCTACTTATGTCATAAATCTATCTTCTGTCAAGGGGTGGGAATTAAAATAACATAAAATATACTCTCTTACTTAATTAATAAAAAAAATTTTGGGGCAAAGCTAGATACGAACCGAAGATCTTTGTAACCGGAGACGACTGAGCTAGCCACTACTCTACTTTGGACATATTAAGTTGCTCAATAATGTACTATAAATAACTTTTACTCAACTTTTTACTATAAACTTATTTTCTTAAACTTACTATTTATTTCCGTTTACTGACTTTACTTCCTTTTTTCATTTAATTCATATTAGACTTACCCATTATGAATTTCTTTTTACTTATCTTTTTTTCAATAAACTTACCTATAAATGAATAATTGTAGTAATATTTTGTTAAAAATATAGGTTCTGTTTGATATTCCTGAAATCAATGTAAAGGATGAAAGATAAAGGTAGGTATAATATTGAATAATAATAATTAAACCAGAAAAATTGATAAAAACAATATTTTATTATATATATTTATTTGTACATTCCTTGTAGAAATAAATCTGTTCTGGAAGTCAGAATATTTAATTTGAAATTCAGAAAAAGAATATGTAAAGTAAAACTATCTCTGAAAAAATCAAATAAATTATTAATCAATCATTTAATGACAGTAAATGGTAATTGATTGAGACTCTTTCGGAAGAAATATTCTGACTTCCAGAAAAGATTTATATTGCACAAGGGATATTTCACCCAAAATATTTATTCGAAATATGAATGAATAATAATGGTTATTTTAAACGGTATAAAATTATTTTTCGGGATAACGTTTTCATTTTTTCTAAATTTTCAATAATTTTATCCTGAATTTTTTTAAACAGTTCTTTGTTAAATTTTATTTTGAATTTCCTTGGTGGAAAAAATATTTCAACAATTAACTCAGTCAATTGTTTGTTTTCACTTGTTTTAGGTAATTTTTACACGTACCGCATATAAGTACATCAATGTAATTGTTGATATAGAGACATAGTCTTCCACAAAAGCTTTACAAACATATTGATGGATTATAAATTGTTATAAATGGTCCCTCAATGATGTTAATTTCATTTCTTAAATAAGTGCATGTTTATTTACTGAAATGATGAAATAAAGTAGGTACCCATATAATAAATTACTTATAAAAACCTTTGAATAATCAAAGGCAGTAAACCACTGTAGCCAAATAGGAATAAAAAGGTCAAGATTTGGTTAGAATACACCGATCAAATAGATGTGGGTAAAAATGTAAACCGATTCGAAGCCATTTAAGGGCGAAGAAATAAAATACTGTTATTACATATAAATTTTTATTTTTTATTATATAGCTTTATTCAAATTAATCAATTTTAAATTAAAAAAATATAATATTTAAATAAGATTGGGTCTTAATAAATTAAAGAAATGTTTTAATTTTGTTGCCTAGATGTTGATTGAAATTAACTATTTAATTAATGTGCGTTTAGAGCACTGATTGATCAATATTGGCTGGCTAGTCTAGTAATCGCTCACGATTTATCAGAAGAATTCATATTTGGTGTTCTGTTATTTCTAGTTTTTGACGAAGCGCCAAATAAACAGAGCAAGGCACTTGGTGGCAGTTGACAGCATTTATGGCCAGAAAATGCCAACTATGTTGCTTGTAGTTGGTGGCGTACTTCGTACTGTGCCTCAAGCTATTCTAGATTTTCTCACAGAGAAAAGACTCAGCTTACTACGCAGTACGTATAGTAAGCAGGTTAATCATGAGCTACGATTGCAGCCGTATTTTAAGCCATCTTCTCCATTTGAAGGCCAGTGTTCTTACTTATAAGTCTGCTGGATAGAAGGAACAGTACTGGTGGTCAATACTGGCATTTAGAAGTGTCATATTTCCGAACATTATACGCAGTTATACACTGCCTTCTTGTGTAAGCTTATATTGCCCGCCAATGTTGTCACTTCTAGTGGCCTCTTTCGATCATCAATACTGTCTCTTCAGACTCAGCAGGCTTTTGATACAGTCAATTTCAAAATATCTAGCAACAAAATATATAACCATTTCATTTACGATGAGCATAAGCCAATGGAATTGCATTAGTTGCATATGTTTGTACATTCGGGGAATATACTAATGGTGCGATACTTTTAGCAGCTACTACTGGTGATGCTGAAACAGTACTTTTTGATATTTGTTGATAGCTTGTAGCACCACTATGAACAGGTACAGCGTGTGTAGCGTAAGCAGCGACAACTGGTGTTGCATGTTCGGCATAAGCTAATACAGGTTTTGATACTGTTTTTGACATATGTTGATAAGTATGCGCTGCTGATCCAGTCATATATGGAGTTGCGTAGTAAGTTGGAGCATGATAGAGTACTGGAGCTGGAGCTACCACTGCAGCTGGTGCCGCTACCACTGCAGGTGAAACAACGCTCTTTGTTGTATGTTGATAACTGGATGCAACTGGGTGACTAACAACTGCATGACTAACTGGTGCGATAACATGATGTTCAATAGCTGGTGCATATACACTTTTCGATGTATGTTGATAGCTTGCAGCCGATGAATATGAAACTGGTGCTACATGACTTACAACAGCTGGAGCCACTACATGGTGTTCTACTGGCGCTAGTAAATGATGCTCTTCTACCACTGCAGGTGAGACAACACTTTTTGTTGTATGTTGATAGCTTGATGCTGCAGGGATTGCATGAGCAAGTCCATATAATTCTCCTGCATTTGCAGCTACCAACAAGGCACTGATGATTGTAAGGAGCTAGAAAAATTTTTAAAATTATTTGTAAAATATTTTTACTGTATGTTAGTTATTTTATAATTAACACTCTAGATGGAGACGCAATAAGTCTATTATAAGGTTTTTGCGTATCTCCAGCCATTACTTCATGAACAATTTTGAAATTTTTCAGAATTGCCAAATGGACTTGTCGTTGATGAAATATAGTTTTGGGAGGTCGTCCAAGAATTGTTGACCCAACTGGGTTACTATTCTTACAAGAAGAGTTGAGCAGTGACGGAAAAGGTAGGCAATACATTTTTTCGCAAATGTTCAGCATGTTTGCTTATAAAGGTATGTTTTCGTATTGCTTATAGAGAAATTATTTCGAAATTATATCTTTAGAAGGCGTTCACTGAGCAAACTATTACCCCAGAGGTATTACAGTTTTACATTCGTCCTCTGCCTTCTAGCTGGAAATCGTATTGTCACTAAATACAGCTAGAACAGTTTCAGATTTAAGTACTACACAATCATTTCAAATATTGTAGTATTTAAAAAAAAAAACTATAATAACTAAAATCAAATGAGAACAGTTAACAGAATTAATTGTTTAAGAATTAGCTTTGAGCTGAAACTGCGAGTTAATATACAGAATTTATGAAAAAATATTTAAAAAAAAGTTTTTTATAAATGATTATTTTTCGTTGTTGAGATTCGAATTTTTTGTGTTGTTTGCTTATTTCCACGAATTAGAAGACAATGTTTTCACCGTTAAAATTGCGTATTTTTATCTGCTTGACATTAAAAACACAAAACAATTAATTTGCGTCTTTTTAGCAACAATTAAAAATGTTAAAATTTCACTATAAACACTTCACAGTAAGAAATACTTACTTTAAAAGCCATTATTGAAAATACAAAGAAAATGATATTATTGTATTAATACAGAAATGTACTAAAATGATATGATAACTTCAATAAAATTTTTGGCCCTTTTTATATACAAAAAAAAGAAACAGATTTAAATCAACCCCGTTCATTTAATTATTTTGGATCCCCAGCTTATGACTACCATTAAAAAAAGATAGATAATGGTGTGTACATATTACAAATTATTTTTCTTTTCTTTAGTAAATTAACAATTGGACTTAATACGCAACCAAAAACTGAAATAATTATTTATGAAAATATGAAGTTAGTAAAAGATAATAAATTATTGAAAATATTAAAAAAAAGATTAATTAATATTTTAATATTGATCTGATCCACCACTTTCACTTTTTTTTTTTACAAATTTTAGTGGTTGTTAAAATGGGAGATGGATTTTTTTTTGACGAATTGTTTTGCAATAAGTATTTTTTAATTTGGAGGAAGGTCTGGGTTACATATTTATTGATTTAAAAAAATACCAGTTTTTACAAAAAAAAAGTTGTTGTTTTTTTTGCTATATATTTTATGTAAACAATAGATAATTACAGGTACTGCAATATTTGTTCTAAATAATTATTTAAAAAAAATTTATGAAATTTACGTATATTGTATATAACAGGTCAATACTTCCAATATATTCTACTATACTATAAACTGGGATAGATTTCAGTCGACCGCCTTTTCGATTATGGCTCAGAGAAGACTGCTTTTAGCGAAAAATATCTCGAGTCGTTGTGTGACCAACATTTCGAAAAATTTGTTTCTAATTTTACACCATTAAGGTATGGAATTTAAACGATTTTAGCGGTGCTGCCTGTAGAATACACTCAAGCAGCGAAAATCAATGGACATAAGCTCTACATGCAATCAAAATAGTTGAAAAAATGTAAAAAGATTACTTAAGCCATTTGACCACTTGGATGCCCTATTTCCATCGATTTCTGCGCTAATTTTTCATTTTATATTGGTTTTTTTTTTTATTTGAAGTAAAATAGTCACAAATTTTAGGGTATATTTTAGTGGCTAAAATACTGTTTATTTGAATTTTTAATAATGAAATCGCAGATAATATCCTCAAAATTGACGATTGACTATAGTCATGCTATTTTTTTCCATAATACATATAATTTTTTTGTCAAAAGTTTAATAATCGAAGTCCTCTCAACGTTGATGCCTTAGGAGAGTGCCTAGTGTGCCTTATAAATCCGTCACTGGGTTTCCGTTTCTAGTATATATTCCAGAAGGCAATTAATACAAGAAGCAGTAGCGCTAAAATTATTTAGACCAACATATTTTTGTATAAATTTTGAAACGAAATTTTCGATATGACGAGGGCTTTCCAGTTTGTTTGCTAATACTGCAAGCTTTTACATTATTCTCGTAAATATAAGCTACCAGAAATAAAAAACTACTAATTTCTACTAAACTAACCCTGATGAAAATTCATTTATTTTTTAATCCTTATGGCAGTGAGAGTAAGATAATAACGGAACAATATAATTGGAATTATTTTTTAGCAAATTTTCTTTTAGAATAAGCTATCGTTAGTTTTGTATACACATGATGGGATCTTAATGTCTATCAATCTCAGGTAGTAGACATTGGAAGGAAATACCTTGTCGAAATTTATAAATAAAATTTATGATTAAAATTCAGGTATAAAAGTTCGAGTAACTCTTCTTTATCAAGCGATTACTACAACAGATAGAAGCTCTTGTAGACATTTTTAATTGAAAATCTAACTTTTGAACATCTAGTATGGTAATTGGTACGCAAACGGGAAGATTTTAAACCTACATCCGAAAAAAATTAAGCTGTTTTTACAACTATTTTTCCCCTTTTGCTCTCATTTCTAGTCGCTGAATTACCATTTTGGTTGAAATTTTTCTATATTTCGGTACAAATATTATATTTTTAAATTTAAGTGGGCATTTCTTGACATGATATAGAGCTGAAAATCTCAGGGTGAAACCTTGTACAATATTACAAAAATATGATTGAAACGTTGAAAAGTTAAATTGATTTTCTTTTCCCATCGCTTCCACCATATGTTGATATGTTTTCTTATTGGAAATAAAATTTAAGTAAAAAACCACTAAAGTTCAAATGTAAGTTATTAATTTTAATTTTAGCTGAGAACCCTAGACACTTTATCTTCGGACTTAAGACATTTGTAAATTTGACTCAATTATAAACCGAGAAATACATTATATTGGAAGTTAAATTGTAATAATTGTAACAATTAATAACCGTGTTATTATTGATAATATTGAAAAAAAATAATGTATATAATTTTATATATTTTAATGAATAATGAATATTACGATCAAATTAATTTAAGAATTATTCAATTTTTTTTTAAGGTGGGTATATTTTTTTATACTTACATGCATAGCAAATTGTTAATAAAAATTTATTATATTATATAATTTTACGTAAAATATTCTTAAGTTTCAATTTGATAAAAGTAAATCTACCTGCAAATTTTACACTTCATCAACTGAAATCTGAAAAAAATGGCATAGACTATTTTTTCTAACAAATAAAAATAGTTAGATATGCTCTTACAAATCAGATGTCATCCATCGAAATGTGAAAAAATGGCCTATAATAGTTATGCTTTAACAAAAATGTGCAGATACACAGGTTTTTAACATATGCAAAAACCTGAGCGTTAAACAGCTAATATCATAGCTTGCTGAAAATTTGTAGTTCGAAAATCGAAATTTTTAAGTCATGTCTCATTAAATCTATTCGTGCGTACTCGCCCAAATTAAAAATTTCAATTAAATTTTCTATTGAAATAAATTAGAAATACCTAAATCGGAATTAACTATATGAAAGAAGTTTTCCTAATAAGTAGAATAAAAAATTACTCAATTTTTTCGATTTTTTTTAAGGTAAAAAAATGTGTAGGTAATTAATTCCTTAAATTTTCCTTGATCCCCTGTCTAAAGTAACCAAAGTCTTCTCGACCGCATTTAGGTCCAGTAAATGATTCGCATCTAGCGACATTTTTGGCTAGAAAGTTGAATTTCTGGGCGTATGTAATATAAAGCTTCGGCCCCTATGCTATTGATTTTTATGCTTACGTTAGGTACATTAATTATTTTTCAAATCAAATTGTAATTAAATCAAGGCTATTCCTTCAAATATACATATTATTTAAAATGAGAAAGAATAATATCTTTATTAATGTTTATTTCTTAATAATTAAATTATATTGTAATTAAAAGTCAATTATTCCAAAAATAAATTATTTATTGTTTTTAAAATTAATTATTTTTAAGTATATTATTGTATTTAGAAAAATAGAAAAGTTAATACTGATTATTTTAAGAGCAATGCGTAAAATACAAATTTATTAATAATATTTTTCTTTTGTGTATGTAAAAGAATTTCCGTTTCTTTGGATTTATTTTCAGTTTAAAAACGATGAATGATGTTTTTTGCTAAATAAAATTTGTTGGAGTCGCTTTAATTTTCAAAGTACCTATTATGATGTAATGATCTTTTGAAAATCAATTACTTAAACATTCTCAGTATTAAAATAGACAATCTCTGAAGTGTTTTCTTTAACTTTGTCGGTCAATTGTTGTAAAATTCGGACTAAGCTTTTTAACTTTATTCAAACTAGGTAATGATTTTCCATGTTTCGAGTTGACTTCGTTGTAGGTATGACGATTTCTTATGGAATTGCTTTGAAGTCATAGACGAGGTGGCCGAGTGGTTAAGGCGTTGGACTGCTAATCCAATGTGCTCTGCACGCGTGGGTTCGAATCCCATCCTCGTCGTTAAATTTTTAAGTGTTTTTTATTTTTGGTAGTAAAAAGGAGACATTCAAAAAAAATATTGAAAGAGGTGCCTGGATAACTTCAAATCTGACTCATTTATCCTTTTGCTGTGTATACCACGTTGCTTATCGAATGATACATTGACATATTATTTAAAAATAGTAAAATAATCGATATTTAATAGTAAAAATTTTCATAAAATTAGGGACAAGCTTTTTATTGAACTAAAAAGTAGAAAATAATTTTATCTATGAGTCACTCATACCCGACTATTTGTAAAAGTTTGAGGCGCTTAATATCAAGAATGAATCGAAAAATAATTAGGCAGGTGGAGTAGATGAGGAGTTCCGATTCATTTTTGATATTTTAAATTGAGTTCCTCAAGCTTTTACAAATAGTCGGGTATGAGTGACTCATAGCTAAAATTATTTTCTACTTTTTAGTACCATAAAGCTTGTCCCTTTAAAAGTATTTTTTATTAAATTTTTTTTTCCATATTACATAATTATCTATATTTTCTGTTATTATTTAAAATATATTAAGAAGCTGCCACACCTCTTGTTCTAATTAAACAATTTAAAATCAGCTAACAAGTGATTTTTAATAACATTAAGAGCAGTATTTCAAATGATAGATAAGTGTTGTTTTTTTATAAATATGGTATTGACATCTGATATAGAAGTTCATTAATTCATTTATATAAATGATTTGAATTCATTTTTTAATAAGTGTTGTTGTTTAAATAAAAAAAAACTATTTAAATATGACTTTTATTAATTACTTATGATTATTTGTAATAGGTATATAAGTTATTTATTGATGTCTAATACACCGATCGTGATGTGATTGTGAGAGAAGTGTTTGGCTACTTATAGGAGTTAATTATAATAAACGTATTTTGATTTGATCTTTTTTAACAACGTTTAATCATGGGTAACCTGTTGCATTTAGAGTAGCTGGTAATTCATACAGGTACAAAAATCGTGGAACCAGAAATAAGGATCATTTTATGGTAATTAAACATTTTTGAGAATTTGACTTTGGTTACGAATATGGTGCTTTATACAGGATTTTAGGCTACAAGTCAGATATTACACGTTAAATCGTCAAATGGGATCATATTTTTACAAGTTTTGTGCCAAAATTACTGAAGAAAATATATTTCATCCAAATGGGAGTCCAAAAATTTGATTCGAATTTTTTAAATTTTCGAAAAAGATAAATTTCCTTGGAAAAATCTTGATAATTTTTGTTTTGGAATTTTATGAAATTTGACATTAAGAGTAATTTAATTTTGAACTTAAAGGCACAAAAATTGGGTTCAATTAAAAATTGAATCAGATAATTTTTGAGATAACTGTGAAAAATTTTTATAAATAGCTTATATTTGTGGGGAAATGTCCCAGTATACTCATATAAATTTAAAATCGGCTAAATATTTATTATGATCTGAAAAGAATTGCATAACATTCGGACGAGTCGATCGAGTTTTTATTATTTTTTTTATAACTACTTATTATCCACAAGTAAATTTAATAAGAGAAACAAAAATTTTATGTACATGTAGCCCCTAAAGTCTGGAAACGGTCGAATAATTCGCAAAAAAGGAGCTATCGATGATATCAGTCACTGTTGTGCCCTTACCTAAACCCAGGGCTGAAACAGAGGAAAATCTACATAAAAAAAACTTTAAAACCATGAATAAGATCTACAATTTTTATGTTTTTTGTTTCATTGAAAAACAATTTTCTAAAAGTATGTAAAAATAATCAAAACCAAATTATTTCACTATGCTTTACTTAATATCATTTGAAAATAAAATATTTGTGCAGAAATTTTAATTAATTATTGTTGAAATAATTTTGCAAACTTTTTTTTATTTATTAAATAAATAAATAAATATTTCTTTCCATTGAAATGTCATAAATAATCCAAAAATATTTTTGTTATGATAATTAATTTGCATTAAATATATAAATCATTACTTATACTTATGTAAGAAAAACAAAAATGACAGGCAGTATTTTTGGAATTCTTATATTTTTTGCGTGTAGTAAGATACTTACGAAGAATATATATATATCAGATAGATCTTTGTGTTCTCCTTTAGCGGTGGTGTAATCTTAAAAGCGAATTTTTGGGTCAAGAATTTTTGTAGAATTGTAATAATCGAGAAAATCCCTAACGTCGTAATTGAATTAAAAGTGTTATGGCCTAAATATCTATAATAGTTCTATAGAAATCAAATTAAAAAATCTAATGAAGTTACTTTTACTAATTTTTTTGGGCAAAACTACCTTGAAAAATGAGTGAGACAAAACCAATATCCTAAAATTAGGTATTTAAGGAATTAAAAAATCAAAAAGGTAGACCAATCAGTCGGGTTTAAATGTTAGTCAAACTGTTGTAAATTCCCGAAGTAAAGTTGACTCACTTACTGACATACAAACAAGGCACTTCTAGACACGCTACAAAGATTGAATTTTATGCATTCGATGCGAAATTGCTTGAAACATCCGACAAAACCGAAAAAAGTCATTTTTTTCATTGAAACCTCTCGGAAAATTGAAAAAATACCCCCAAAAATTACTTTTTTCGGTTTTATAGATGCTAGAAAGATGGGCTTTTCGCCAGTCAACCCCTAATAATTAACATAATAAAATAACAGAATACTTTGAAAAATTGCATAAACCACATCGCAACCCAAGGAAAAATCGAAAAAACACTCCCCAAATTACGCTTTTCTGTTCTAAACATGCTAGACAAATGGAATTTTCACCAATCGACTCGGAATAAAGTTAAATTAACAAAATAGTTCTAAAAATTGTATAACTCACATAGCAACCTCCCAGAAAGTCGAAAAAAACTCCCAAAATTAGGTTTTTCTATTCTACAAATGAAAATTACACCCCTCTCCCCAATTCACCAGTACTCATATTGTTTTGTACTTGCCAGAAACCAAACTTAACTCTAGAAATTGTTTATTTCGACATTTTTTCAGCATTAGTGCTCATAATTATAAGTAACCAATTCGTAACCGCTGTAAAATGTAAGAAGTTGTCAGCACTCAAATTAAAGTAGAGGCTTAGCGATCAGTGTCTAATAAAAATGGAGACTCAGTATATACCTATAAAATTGAAACACCACTTACAACATTTGAAATTCGAAAAGACAATTTAAAAAATATCAGTTATCAATCGCGTCTGAGGTTTTTGTAAAGTAACGAAATTTAATAGTTTCTAACCTTGTAAAATGTAATATGTATGTTTATCTTTCGTGCAATATCTGAGTCTCCAGAAGTTACATGCAACACCTTAAAAAACACCTTCTTTTGAAATTAAAAAATATATGTTTATATATATTTATCATATCAGTAATTGGTGCGATAATAGTTTATACATTATGTTAATAATACTCTTCATTAATGTACCCATACAATACCGGTATACAAGATACCCACAGTGTGTGTAGTGCAGACATAATTATGTTATGCAAAAAAGATACCATCATCTTTTACATATATCAACACAAAAGTCTTTTAAATGTACAGTTGAAGTTATCTGGAATGTCGATAAACACTATTATTATCTATAAAAAACAAAAAATGTAAATACATGCTTGATTCTAGTTGTAACTATATTAAACCAGCGAAAGAAAACTTATGAGTTCCCTCAAATTGAGGAAAGTTTTCCGTAAATCGAATTCTCCCCATACGTATTCGTATAGCTCTATATACGAATGTGTTGTTTTTCATAAAATAAATAATGCAATAGCTAATTTTTTGGTCGCAGCGTTTTTTATCTACCTAAAGTCGTTTCCAAAACACCCGAAAAAATATTTTTCCCCTAAAGTATCGCAGGTATTACTCATATTATTATGGGTATTACTCAACTTGAATAAATATGAAATCGTAATAGCTGACATTTTTATTGTAGTTAAAAAAACAAAAAATTAAAAAACAAAATTTGTCCGCCTGCCTATGTTTTTCAAAATTATATACTATTTAAACTAAACGATATTTTGCGATTCACTTAGTCTATAAACGTAAAGGAACTGACTTCATAAAATCTTGCCTCGAAATATTAAATTAAAATTGAGTAGCTATTTAGAATCACAGAAAATATAAAAAACTAAGAAAATTGAAAACAATCCTAGAATTGTTATTTTCTAGAAATATTTGGAATTGTTCTAATGTTTTTAAATCTGAATCAATCTTTAAATTGTGATTCAATTCTCGGTTAGTAATAAGTGAAGAGAATGACCAACCATAAAATATAAATATGGATAGAGTAAATAAATGGTGGAAACGCAATAAAATTATCCGATATATCCTTTCTTACCAGGCATTATGCATTTATTTGCGCTCCCACCATATTTATTAAATTAAGAGTGAGAGAGATATAAATTCAAAGTTAAATGTTTTACAACTTTATCAAACTTAATAGCTCTTACAGCACTAGATATTGAAATTGTTTTCATGAACCTCAAACTATAAGTGTCAATTATTCAATTCTTATAACTAATTAACATGGAACGGGTCGATAAAGTATAAGAAAAGACATAGTTTCGTGTATACCTTTAAAACATTTTTTTTAAAGTTAAACCAACAAAAAAACTTACAAATATGCAATTGTATGTGTATTGAGTATATGTATATATACTAAGTCTAAGTATTATGTACCTAAGTAACATTAATTGCACAAATAATGCAACATTGTTGTCACAAATAATGCAGGTATATTATGAGCATGTTTTTAAGAACTTTATTGCGTTAACGTATTATTTCACGTATAATGTGGATTGTTTTCAAAACCGTTATAGTGAACTTTCACTGTATTCATAACTATTCATAACCAATCATAAATTGTATATAAATACAGCCCTATAATTATTTCAATTAAGTATTATGTTAAAAATATTACTTATTATCTATAATATCAACTTACAGTTGTTATAAATAACAATAATTATAATAAGATCAAAATACATAAATAAAATATTAAATTATGCCAAAAAACAATCATAAATTACAAAATATTACATTTTTTTAAATGACTTTTACATGTTTTTTTTTTATTTTTTTAATATTAAAATTATTATTTTAAGGTTATTCGGTTAGTAGGTATTTAACAAATGGATTTGGTTATTTATTTAAGATCTTTATCTGGTCGCCAAATTTACTTAAAAAGTTGTTCTTTGAAAATTCTGTAATTTCTAAAAGCAATAATTGATCTTTTTGTAGAAGCCTAAATTAGCAAGTAAAGGCCCTAACAAAATTTTTTTTTTTCGGGTTAATTAATTTAAAAAAATTTGTTTTCCCATTGTTCGTCATTTAATAGAAATTATTAAAATATCTATTTATTTTTATTAATTATTAAAATAAATTAAAAATATATAAAAATTTCAGATTTTATAACAGATCAAAAACATTTGAGTATTACTGGTATTAAGGGTATTTATAAAAGAGGGAATTTAAGAGTTACTTCCTATCCGTTTGAAAAAATCGACAAAAATACTAAAAAAATTTTCTTTCGGAATATTGATAAAATTTGGTATATGTGGTAATTAAAAATTTTATCAAAAACAAGTGCTTTTTGGAGAATTTTCTTAAATAAATCCAATAATGAAGCCATTGCCTAAATGAAGGCATATAAGTTAGTTTCTAAAGTAGCAAAATTACATAAACCAGTTCATATGAACATTTTTGGGATTTCCCAATTGTTTTTATTCATTTTGTTTTATACTATACGTATACTTTAATAAAAAGATAATCATGAACTCATTATGTAAATACTATAAGTATAAAGCCAGCGTACATTTTTGAATTATTTGCAACAACTCAAAGATTTGTATGGTAATAGTCCTTGGGTATGTCCAACAACACCGAGAAAGGGTAATATTGAGAGAACTACTCTTTTTTTGATAGAAGTATGGCCCATTTTTAATTGTCACGCTATTTTAAAATTGACGAAAATTTCCTGTTTTAATTTGGTAGGAATATACTCGAGTGTCCAACAGTATAGATTTGTTGAATGTCGTACTAAAGTCTTCAATGTCAACGCGGCAAGTATAGGAAGACTAAACATAAACTGCATGGCTTATTTTCTCCCCCCTTTATAGCTTTTACTAACCCCCCCCCCCCCCGGATGGAATGTAGTTTACATATATATATATATATATATATATATATATATATATATATATATATATATAAGGTTAAATAACTGCACACCGCGACGTGTGGTCTTATCCAAACGTGCTAAATTCTTAGAAGCCGTACAATATATGACTACATGTCACACGAATCTCTGCACCACAAAATGTGCACAAGTTTTACTATTCTAAGTGATATATCTGCAACATATCATACAGTAATATCACTTGTGACGCAGAGTGTACATGTGACATTGTAAGAATAAAGCGTTCTTAAAATAAAGTTTATAGAAATATTTGAATACGCAACACTATTAAATTATCAATTTGTCCAGTATTTACATTTCATAAATATAACCATCTCTGACCTTAGGCAAAATATTAAAAATCGGCCCTGTTGTTCAATTTGTAGTAGGCTGAGTTTAAAGTTTCAGATTTCGGTTAAATATTTTTAAAAATGTGACCCATTACCCTATATGGCTGTGCAAAATTTCAAATCGATATGCCTATAAATAATGAAAATATGAAGGTGTCTTCATCTTAAATTCGACACACTGTAATATTTATTATGTACGATAAAAGTAGTTTAAGTATATACTAAAGCTTAGAAAAGTTTAAGTATATACTTAAACTGCAAATTATTTTTATTATGTGCGACAAAAAATATACCAAGAAAATTACAGAATTTGGCTTCATTGCCACCCCACATCTCACGTAGCTCAGCGAAGCTTTTGAGCTAATCCACACTCCTCTTGACCGGATCAAGAGGTTTATGTACGCACCCATACGGTCCGACAAGCTTCGTTTTTTCCTTATTTTAGTACGAAGTTAGTCACTTTTTGATACTGTAGACTATGGTCCGACATTTTATAAGAAGAAATAGTAAAATATATTCCTATTTAAATAAGAAGAAAAAAACACATTAATTTTAAGAAAGTGGGGCAATTAAAAATTTTCCGAGACCATAGTTTATGAAGCTCTCTGAACTTCGCCTTTGTTCTTTGTTGACTGCCTAAGGACTACGCACACTGAAATTTTTCACTTGTTGAAAATAAGTTCAAAAATTGTTCATTAGCTTTATATCTACTAATTAATATACTTGAAAATGACTTAACAAAAAAAATTAAAAATGAAAAAGTTGATATTTTTATTATGCCGGCGTTTTTATTATGATTTAAAGTTAGGCGTGGTGCGCCAATTCGTCACTCATTACGATGGAGATAGGTTGCTGGTTGATTTAATCAATGTTAATTCTTTTTACTATGTCATTGAATATTATTATTTTTAATCGTACTTAAACACATGGTCCAAGAGCTATAGCTGGTTGGTATTTTATATTTGCCGTAAATGAACGCAGGACTCATTTTTCTAGTAGCATCCGAATTTTGTCATTTTTGTTCTATTTACATCCAAGACTAGTTAAGCATATGTATCCATAACTAGTTTTGAATATAAATAGTACAAAAATGCAAAATTCATGTACTAAAATAAAATAAAATATAAAAAAGTAGGATAACATATGGTGGTTACCATGGATATGGTACACACACACACACACAAAGCATATCTCATTTTGTTACGGGACGGTTTTTGCCAGTTTGCCCACAATGGCAAGCCGCGTTTAGAGGCCTAATTTCCGAGATAATAATTGAATCAATTAAACGCGACTGGGTGGGGTAAAATAAAAATTTTGAAAAATGAGATAGATAATTTGAATATGTATCTTGGAAACGAAAGGTTTGCGGATATTTGTTGACTCAATAATGTGATCTTATATTCGTAGTCCAGTTTTAGGTCAGTTACTGACTTTACAACGTGACTGACTGGAGAGGTACCACCGATTGGTAAGATAAAGGAGTCTCCATTTTATATAAGCCACGTATAATCTTGTATTCGACTAAAATATAAGGTTTGTTGAAATACTTTAGGTCTGTTAGCCACTGGCTCTTAAACCAACAGAATTACAGATTATGAAGAAATAACAATATAGAATAAAAAAATATGTCAATTATATTTAATCACTTCTTGGAAATATTTTATGTTAATTGTTTTATTTTTAATATTTAATATTTATGGGGTCATCAAAATTTATGTGAAATTAAATCAGATGATTATCTTTAGATTAAACGAGATTAGGGGTTGGACACCTATATGATAGTTGGAATTGATAAAAATGTTGCTGAAATTAATAAAAAATAGATATTGATTTTATCTTATAGTTTTAATTACTTACACGATATTAAAATTCTTGTGGATATAATGACCAAAAATCTATGAAATTATGTTGAAAGGAGAGATTCAAGAGATTTTCTGAGTACCTAAACCTTACTTAAAAACACTAAAGTTTTATTTTTCTTAATTTATGGCTCTTTTTCTGTAACAATTACGGAAAAAAGTAAATATTTTTGCTTAAACTTACTCAAAATATAAATACGTAGGAAATGCAAAGATAAAAGAGAGTTGGCGTTTTTTTTTGGGAAGTTTTTTGGAATGAGATATAATTGAGATATCATTATTAAAATTATAAATCAAAAATTTATTAGACATTATATAATATTATTATGATATTTAATTATAGGTATTAAAAATTAACTTTTTAAGAAAACATCATCAAAACATCAAGTGAAATTCAATCATAATTAGGACTTGAAATTTAGTACAAATTGTTTTTTGAAATAATAATTTAATGTAAAAGTAAATAATAATTTAAATTGATAATTCTAGACATTTTAATGTTGAATTCAATAATTCAGTAGAAGTTTTTTTTTCTCAATATCTAGAAGTTAATGGATGCGAAAATTTATACAAAAAAAGATGAAAATCAATTGGTTTGTTTATTTTTTTTTGAATTAATAGAAATAAATCAGCGTCACCTTTCTAAAAAAACGAAAATTATGATTAATAATTTATTTTTCAATATTAACTTTTTGTTGTTGTTGTATATACAATAGTAACTGTCAATTACCATAGTAACCAATAAGTTTAATTGCCTTTTTTTTATACACATACAATCATTATACGCCGGGTTTTAACCGGAGTTGATTAGACAGTAATAAAAGAGCGCAGTACCTATGTTATTCATAGTTTTAGACTGCCAACATGTTTGAATATCCTATTCCGACAGGAACAAGTAAATACATGCCAACATTTCGTAGGACAATCTTGTTTTTTAAAAAAATATTTTTACTTTTTTGAAAAAAAAATCATTCTCTAAATTTTAGAAAGATGATACTACTGGTGAGAAATACTTGAAATTTCTGCCGAATCTAATATTTTTTCGAACATATTTTGGATACAAAAACTATACATATATTTTTGCGTAGCATCCAATAATTGATTCAGTGATGATCTAAAATGTATTTGGAGTTTATCAAAATAGATTCAATAAGAAAATGGATAGTTAAAGAGTATGTTTCTATTAAAAATTTCCGATAATCTCCTGTACAAAGAAGTATAAAATTTTAGTTGCTGCTCAACTGTCTCCCATATTTTTTTGGTTTTTGCCAGATACATCCATTCGTCATATACATTCTGCGCCGCATTCAGGCATGTTTACCATGAATATATCTTCCCAAAACTTTAACTATGATTTTTTGCGTTGTTAATACTTCTCCAATACTGTTCTAATTTAAAATATGCACATTGACATAATCACTTCCCCAGTTTTTAAATGGATGATTCGAATAGCCTGAGACATGATCTATATTTACTAAGTAAATTTGGTAAAATGCTATCCTGAATACAATATCATTTTCATCAAATTTTCTTTTTTAAAATGCACACAAAGATTTCGAATACTCGAATCCGGTGGTTATCTATACCACTAAAGTGAACAATAATACAAAAAAAAAAAGAAAAATTATATAGAAATTGATTGTAGACGCTTGCGTAGGAAAACTCACATGCAACCCACGCGGTGTTCGACATTCAATTTATTATAGTTTTTATTATACTAATTTTCATAATATCGAAACACCATCACATTCAACAATATAAGTGAGCAAGCTTTATATAACGTTACAAGTGATAAAAGTTTACACTAAACTAAAAGTTTTAAAGTATTTTGTGAATCAAATTTTTTTTAAAGTTTCGTGTAATTATTGTAAAGTTTTGTTGTAAGTAATATTTAAATATAGAATAATTATTTTTCTTTTTCATAAAGTTCCCTTAAGTTCTTTTATACAATTTCTGCGCATTAATATTTACTTTGCAGTATTTTTTTCTAAAATGTTGCCATTACCTTAAAATTGTTTATATTTCGTAAAAATATATTAAAACGTAAAAAATTTCGTGCGTTTGGTTAAAAAAGGGTTGCAGTCTTTACTTGTTGATATTCCAATGACATGTTTAAAGCGGAAATTATAATCCATTTTGGGTATTCGAAACAGATGAATTCAGAACGAGAATAAAGTAATTTCCAAAGCTTTATTTGAAAATTCATTCACTATTTTATATATTGAAATAAGCGAAATTCACAAAATATAAAAAACCCCTGTGAATTTTAGATATATTAGATATATTCTTTTTCGTTTTTTAACAAATGTGTGTTTAATGCGCTTCCAATAGAAAAAGGATCCTTTCTTTACGCACGAGAAATAAGAAGTACTTTCCTCACTCAGTTTGCGTGGGAAAAATAGTTCATTACCGCTCTAGTATGGTAATGAATTCATTACCGCACTAACACTCAAAATTACTGTCAAAATGTAAACTAATAACAAGTTACTTAAGTAACTTTTTTTAGTGTCTTTTTATTTGTAAGAAATAAAAAGTAAAATTTGTCGTGTATTCTCAAGTTTCCAAAATCTTCCCAAAAAATAGTTTCCCCTAAAGTATCGCGGGTATTACTCATACTATTGGTATTACTCAACATGAATAAATATGAAATCATAAGTGTTGACATTTCTATTGTAGCTAAAAAATCGAAAAGCCAAAAAACAAAACTCGTCCGCCTGCCGATTTAGGCCATAAACGTAATGGAACTGACTTCATAAAATCTTGCCTTGCAGTTAACTTTCATTTGGCGATTTAGTATGTGAAATATTAAATTAAAGTTGAGTAGCTAGCAAAAACTGTAAAAAGATTTTAGAACCATAGTATCATAGAAAATAAAAAAAACTAAGAAAATTGAAAACAATCCTAGAATTGTTATTTTCTAGAAATATTTGGTATTGTTCTAATGTTTTTAAATCTGAATCAATCTTTAAATTTTGATTCTATTCTCGGTTAGTAATAAGTGACCAACAGTGAGAATGACCAACCATAAAAAATAAATATGGATAGAGTAAATAAATGGTGGAAACGCAATAAAATTACCCGGTATATCCTTTCTTACCAGGCATTATGCATTTACTTGCGCTCCCACCATATTTATTAAACTAACTAAAGTGAGAGAGATACAAATTCAAAGTTAAATGTTTTACAACTTTATCAAAATTAATAGCTCTTACAGCACTAGATATTGAAGTTGTTTTCATGAACCTCAAACTATAAGTTTCAACTATTCAATTCTCATACCTAATTAACATGGAACGGCAAATTATAACAAAAGACATAGTTTCGTGAATATCTTTAAAACAGTTTTTGTTTTTAAGTTAAACAAAAAAAATTGACTTATACAAATATGCAGTTGTATGGGTATTAAGTATATGTATGTATACTTCGTCTAAGTATTATGGACCTAAGTAACATGTTGATGACTGTTGTCACAAATAATGCAGGTATATATGAGCATGTTTTTAATAAAGCTGTTTAACCACTGGTATCGTAAATAAGTAATAACTGTTTTAATAACTATCAAAAAACTTATAATTGTTTAGTTTCTTAATAGCTTTTATGAAACGGAGTAAGTCGCGTCCAACTTATTATGTTTTTTTGCCAACTTATTATGATTTTTTATTTGTTAGAAGTAATAAGTAAAATTAGTCGTGTATTCTAAAGTTGAGATTAAGTTGACTTTAATTTGGGTTTTACGCATTACGTTTTTTCCTTATCTTAGAGTCTGAATTTACATATGTAAAGTTTGCATACACAAATTTTGATAGGAAAATTTACCAATTAGTCAAATTTTTATGAGATATAATAAAAAATTATAATATAATATAAAAAATATATTTTTGTAATAAATTTATTTTATTGTGCGCAAATATGTTTTGTTTATTAACATAATAATTGAAGCTACATTCATCTATGTATTTTTCCAAAATTGAACTAAGAATTTTGTTTTTTTTCATAATGTGTCTCCAAAAACTTTAATTTTTCTAAAATAAAATTTTTCCTTTCTAAAGATAACAGTTTTTTTCCAAAATTATTGGTATGTTTCAAAATGTCGTAAATAATTTTTATTTTGATTATTTATTCCGGCCGCTAAGAATGTTTTCTGCTGAATCTGAAAATGAAGGTCGTTTTTTTGAAATATATTGCAGTAACTTTTTATAAGCAATGTATAATAATATTCTTTAATATGTTTTCCCAATAGAAATACACGAAATTTTAAAATTTTATTTTAATGAGTAAAAAAAATAAAATTAAAAATTTTGTTTGTTCATCTGTTTTAGTAAAAAGTCAAATCAAATTGTTCCATCATCCATTTTTAATTTCATTAATAAACGCCGACCTGAAAAGAATAAGGAATTTATTAAACACACGAAATCAACCCAGTTTAACTCAGAAATTAGCTCAGTAACAAAAAAGAGCGCTTCAATATTTTCAAGACAGTATAGTTAGCCTCAATACATTACCTACTGAAAGAGTGAAAAAAAATTTGAACAAGTGATAGAAGTTAATAAATATATTAAATCGTCTCTCAATAAGATGGTTGGTATTGCTTCTTCTTATATAGGTAATTTTTAAGTTCGAAATAAAACGTGATTTTTAGGAGAATTTAAAAATAACACAGGTGATTGACTGTTCACTTATGTACCAAAAATAATATCGTTCAGGACTTTAACATAAGTGAACTTTGGTGAGACCATTGAACTATTTGTTTAAGTTTAATTGAAAAGTGAATATGTTGTAGATACCCACAAACAATTAAAGATCTATAAATAATATTCCAAGTGTAATTCAGGCAATATAGAAAGTGTAATTGAAAAATTTCAACATTTAAATGTAGATTGATAAAAGGAGTTGGGTAGACATGTGAATAAAATTATTTCTGATACATAAATGACATAGAAACATTTTTGATAACTCAATATAGCGATATCTCCCGATAGCTCACACTAAAACTTAATGTTAATGGACGGATGTGCGTTTTCCAAACTTATTAAGTTAATCGAAACATCTAATTTTTATAACACGTACTTTTTATGGAAAATACAGCCATTAAGTTCTTCTAAGGTCATTAGCCCTGTTGCTGCTTATACAACAACAAAAATAATTTTTCTTTGTTCAATAACAATCAATACCTTCCTATTTTATTCAAAAAAAGAAGTAATTTTCTTTTCATTTCAAATAGAATAGTTATAAAATTTGTGGTATCATGATTGTTGAATCTTTTTTTGTCAGATATCTTCCCTTGTATCTATTGTATGGAAAATATTATTAATTACTTTAAAAACGTTTATTTTATAAAAATGTGCCAAAGGTACTTAACCTTTGGTGTTGACAATTTACTGGAGTAAAATTATGTATATTTTAAAATAGCATAAACAAATAATAATGTAAAAAATTAAATTGTTATGACTTGTGAAACTACTCACGTAAGTAAGTTATTTTCATGTGATTGTTTAAAACTTTTAAATATTTCCCAACAATAGGTCAAGTACCTACTCTAGTGTATAACAGGTATGTATATAAAAGGAGGTGTACCTGTATTAAGAGAGGCTGAGTTAATCTTGAGGTATCAAGGCAGAAGTTTAATAATGTGGTTTTTTGAAGACCTGTATAAAAATTATGTAAAAATTTTGGATTGACTTGAAACATTCTTTGATTTGCGTAAAACTGTATAATTTTAGAATCTTCTTAAATATGTACAGGTGGAAAAAATTTATAAAGAAAAGTGGTTTTCCACGTAAGAATGGTTTAAGTTATAATTGAATTTCAAGCACTGCAATTATACCCTTTTTTCTATCGATTTGAAATTTGAATATATTATAGGTATTCATATTCTACCTGCCCTGAGTACTTTTATTTTTCAAAAATCCTGTTAATTTTTCCAATTTTTATTGTTCAGGAGCAGGTAATTTTTCTTATTCCACTGTACGTAGATGTGAACAATGAAAATTGAGAAAATTAGCAGGGTTTTCGAAAAATAAAAGTACTCAGGGCAGGTAAAATATGAATACCAAGTTTCAAATCGATAGATAAAAGGGTATAATCGCAGATCTTGAAATTCAATTGTAACTTTAACCATTCTTATCTGGAAAACCGCTTTTCATTATATATTTCTATCAATATATATTTAAGAGAATTCTTAAAAAAATATAAAGTTTGACGCCAATCAAAAATTTGTATATAACGGAAGATCTTTCTCCTGAACAATTTGTAGCTGAGATGTTCAAAAACATACGAAAAGCAAAATCTACATTTGGATAAACATATCAAGATTTCGTGAATGCAGTACAGATATGTTTTGTGCCGAGCGTACATCTTCAAAATTTGCTAAGGTGTCTTTAAGTTGATAATGTATATAAATACAATCATTTCTCAAAGTTACTTCTAAGTTGTCAGGATTCTTACTGACGAATGCTGAAAATAGACGAATTCGTCCATCGCGAATAATATTTGCTATAGAAAATAGTTATAATTATTCTGTATAAAGTTTGTCTTAGCCTCTGTAATTATAAAATTCCAAATTAGATATTGATTATAAATATTGAATAGAAACAAAAAACAAATTATCCGAGCTATTATTTTGTCTATGTCATATTTCAATCAATAGAAAACATTTTAGAGTGCTTATTATTTAGGACTTACAAATCAATTAAGGTCAAACAATAAATAAAATGCGTGTAGGAATTTTGATGGTTTATCTTCCGAGCAACCTAGTTTTATATTTGACACATTTTTTATTTCGGCGTTTTGTAACCGTAGCTGATTGGAATGGTGGAATGACAAAAATGATGATTGGAATTTGTGAAAAACTAAAGTGGTCTTATAAATAGGAAGATAATATTTCTAAATTTTTGAAACTATTTGCGAAAAAATTTATTGCGTTAAGTAGATGCTAACTCTCGTACGGCGATATTCGAATTATGCACGGCGATACTCGTCGCTAAAAACAGTGATAAATAACAACAGTTACTTTATTTATATTAATAGGAAATTTTATTACAGATATGATATACAAATTACATAATGAGCAAAATTAAATGATAATATTATTTTTCTACTCTTTTTTGTCCAAGCGACTGAATTTCACAACTAAAATGTACAAAAAATATCCCTCCAAAATCAGATTCAATTTTTTCGTTAGTTTGTAGAGTACTCCAAATGTGGTGGAGGCGCAAGGAAACATCTAGTTTTGTGATGAATAAATATTACATAAAATTCCTACACAAATTGGGATATTATAGATAGACTAATTTTTCTATTATGTACTTTCTACTATAATACCTTATAAATGAGATTAAAGTTTCGTTCCTCAGTTTTTTTCACAAGAAGATTTCAATC
Source organism: Chrysoperla carnea (assembly GCF_905475395.1). Lineage (NCBI taxonomy): Eukaryota > Metazoa > Arthropoda > Insecta > Neuroptera > Chrysopidae > Chrysoperla > Chrysoperla carnea. The sequence continues at coordinate 36,356,361 of NC_058341.1, forward strand.
ATAAAATTGAAAATTTCTATTAAGCGTACAGACTTCATTACCCCCCATTGCCTGGAATCTCATTGGATAGTTTATAAAAAAAAGTAGATACCTGTAACTTCTTCAAAGACTACCCGAATTAAAATTTGTTAATCGTTGTATCGAAAACCATTTTATATAATGAAAGTACAGGTTTCTTTCCTTATAGCTTTGTCTGCATGTTGATGAGTCATTACTTAGTATTATCAAATTGATAAACTATATACGAATAAGCGAACATGCTTTCTTAGAATTGTTGTTTATTTAGTTTTCGAACTCAATTTATCGAAAAAATTTGTTAAATATGTTTGTTGATAACGTATAATTAATTGGAACAATTTCTTAGAATTAATTTTGTTAGTTAGAAAGAACAGTTGTTGATATTAGTTCTGTATAATATTAACGCATTTTCGATGAAAATTATGTAGAACATATGTAATAAAATAGGAACTATATAATAATTCAAGGTTATCATAAAAATTAACATAAAATTAACATAAATTGGTAATGAATCATAGAAATTTCTAGTTTTTTGATAATGTAAAAATTCTTGAAAAATGCTATTATTGTGTTCACAGTTAATCTAATAATTATATCACTTAATCAAATGGTAATAATGGTTGTAGTGTAGGAAGAAAATATATTTATTGCTCATTATATAAAAACAAATGTTTTAACATATTTTTTCAAGGAAATTTTTTAATTTTTTTTTGTAAACTAAATATAATGCAAAGGCGACCGTAGCAATTTTAGCACGTCAAAGTACAAAATTTAGTAAAAATATTTTATAAAATGTTTATTACAAAAAGGTGAATTGAATCTTCGAGTAAGCTTCGAATCTTAGTAAGATTCGAAAACTCGGTGATTTACTTGAAATTTGTAATTTTGATCGTTGGAAGCAATTTTAACATAAAAATTCAACTACATATATATCACTTAGAAGTATCATGTTATATCCACATTATAAGAACCCAGAACAAACTTTCAATTTGTGAAGATGTAAAAAGGTAGTTTTTTTTGTGAAAAGAACATAGTGGTACTTAGAGACCGTTCCTTTTTAACGATGAATCTGAAGAATAAACTACTCGAGTAAATCATGAGAGTAACCATACTTTACCAAAGAATCTATATTTCAAAATTGGAACCAATCAATTGAAAATTAAGGGAGGTCTAGCTTTAAAAGATCCAATATAGGATGATTGAGATCCTTAGACTTATCAATAAAAGAGTTGGTGAGCATAAACGGCTACCCTGATTAAACAAGGATTTAACCAGGTTTATAAAATTAGAAAATTTTTTTGGAATCTGAGGTAGATTTGATGTAATAGATAAAAATTAAAACAACGAAAATATGGGGAGGAGAAAGAAAAAATTATGGCGAAAAACTTTTTGTTGTGTGGCAAATCGATGTTTAGTGCTTGAAAGAATTGAACAAATGTGTATCACATATAGCAAAGAGCTATTCCAAATACCTTAAAAGTAAGGTAAATAAAGTAGTTTTCAATTTTGAAAAAGTAAAAACGCACGCTTTTTATAGCTTTATGGTATGGTATACTAAATTGTAACTAAATTTATCCAGTCAAAAATTTTTTTTGATCACTATGTTCTGATATTTGAATAATAAGGTATCGTGTCCGACCGTCCATTAGACAATGAATGAATTGGATATATACTGTTTATAACACATATTGTACATTAAAGGCCATTACTTACTCATAAATATTGATTTTTATTAAAAATTCGATAAAAACGTATTTATTTACCAAACATAACATTATTATATAAGTACAAACTTATATGCATTATAATAATTTAAAATGTAAAAAATATGGATATATTCTAACTTCTATTCTTATTTTTGGCAAAAATTTTAAGAAAAAACTATTGTAATCGAGTTAGGGAAATGAAAATATAAACAACTTTTGAAGCTCTTATAGCTCATGCACAATCAAACTATTAAAATGAACATAAACCTGTAACGTATACCACAGATTTGTGAATTAAATATTACAAATAAATATTTTAATTTATAATTTAATTATTTATTTAAAACTCTTATTTTAATACGCTTATATTAACGTGTATATACGTTTGTATTAAACTCTTATTTTAATACGCTTATACTTACTTCACTTGTTACTAACAATGTAATAAAATCTTAGAAGTCAAAAATCGACTTCTAGGTTTCCGATTAACTTGAATATTTGCACACATACCAAGATAAAAAATGTACACTCTGATCATTTGATAACATTAATAATTATTAAACAATAACATATTTTGTCTGACAAAAATACTGCACCGATGACCTTGTCTACCACATCGAACATTAGGTACTGAAGTAGTTTTGTTTTTGATTACATACATGGATCACTTTTGCTAAATTGTTTAATAATTATTAATGTTATTAAGTGACCATAGTGTCCGACAAATTCCAAGTTTTTTCAGACCGATTTTCGAAAAAAGTCGTAGGTAGACCGCCAAAAAGAAGCCACTCACGAAGTTTCAAGCATGTATTAGTCATTTAACATAGCACCCCTTCTATCCTACGGTCTAAAAATACTTAACTTACACAAAATATATGATATCAAAATGAAATCGACGAGGATGGGATTCGAACCCACGCGTGCAGAGCACATTGGATTAGCAGTCCAACGCCTTAACCACTCGGCCACCTCGTCTTCGACTTTCAACAAAATTTAACAGAGCAGCTGAATTTCAATACTATGTTCATCTGTTTATATGCTCCGTCATGGTTTTCTGATTCAATTAATTCATTGTTCTACATGCATTCTTTAAAAATATATGAATACCCATATTCTAATAAACAAATAAATTTAAAAAAAATCTAGTTGCACTCGAATTAAAATAAATTTCACGGATTTTGGATTGTTTCAGATGTTTTCATAGCTCGTTGTGATTGTATGCCCATTTACAAAATTTCGAATAATAAAACCATCGAGAAGCAACTAATTATGTATACATGCATTTAAACAGACTGTAACATAAAATGAAAACAAATAAAGTAGACGGAATAATACACATTATCAATTATTTAACTGTTAATTAAGTGATTATAGTAAGTATTATACGGGCTGCCTTGAAATACAGGTTATTATATTTCTTTATAGTTTTTTCTTAATCCACAAGTGCAGCTGCAGTTTCATGTCTAAATCTCCAACGACAAAATATACAATTAATACCTTCTATTTAACCAACGAGTAAATATTTAAAGACCAAATTTTCCAAAAGTTCGTTATGCATAAATATCAAAAGAGGAAATATCTAACGTAACTAATATTAACGACTGTGACATTAGACATTTGTATATTATAAAGTTCGAAAACATTGCTAAACAAATATTTGTTTACCCGTGATCTTCACCATTCAAATTTTACATTGTATCATATTTTCAAATTCCGTTATAAGATCAGGTAAATTGTCACGGTATTATTGTATTTTCAACTGTTTTTGAAACGACTATATAAATTCAGATAATCCAGATCGGCGGAAGCGGATGAAACAGAATTGAAAATCTGTTCATGTGAATGTGACCTTATGGTTTACATCATAAACTTCCAAGAAAATAATCATTAGCATGTATAATTATTTGATAACAAAGATTAGATGATAAATAACACCACTAAAAGTGCTATTAATACGTTATCGTGATCATGAGATGTAAAGATACGTAGCAAATTTCGATTTGGATTTTCGGATCCTTTACATGAGCCTCCTAATAGTAAGTTAAAAATTTCATAAAAATCACACATATAAAACACACATATAAAAATCACACACATATAACTTACCTAAACTTAAAGTTTAGGTAAGTTCAGAAAATATTACAATCTCAGAGCCAGAATAAAATAAATTTTTTTAACTATGAGAGAATTAAAGCGATATTCGATTATGGGTTGGTTTTTTTACAATCTACGTTTCAAATGTTTTAGCGAAAATTGGATATTACCAAAGGGTTATCTTTTAAAAGGTCTTAAAGATCAGAAACTCCATACAATTGATTTTGTATAAAGCAATATACCCAAAGGAAATTTCACTATAAATAAGTTCATAGGTATTTAGCTGTTGATCTTTGAGATGAAACTGTGACGAATCTATAAGACTTATGAAAAAACGTTTGAAACGAAAGACTATATAGACTTCTGTTAAAAAAAAAAAAAAAAAAATAAAACATCAAATATTCGTAATATTTTCTGGTGACCGAATCATCTTAGTAACGCAGCATCCACAGTCTAGTGGCCTACTTTTCCTAATAGTTAGTCCGATCCTGACCTTTCTATTTGTACTATATAATTTTATTTGTTTATTTGTACCTTACGTTGGTTTTTTGTTTTTTTTTTTTTCTTTACTTCAAACAACGATGAAGGTACTTAAAAACACATTAACATCGTTACCTACTTTTTTATTCCAAGTCTTTTATGAAAAAGTATATACTTAGTTAGACAGGTATACTACAATACTCTAAATCATTTTTATATTAATAATAAAATCAATAAGTATAATTTTTTATTATTGTAATGACATTATAGTCTAAGCGTCGAATTAAGATCGACTTTTTGCTTATCGAATAAAAGCTATTTTTATGAAATATAAAAAAATATTCAATATCCCTATAATCAGTTGCCTGGAAAAATATGGTCAAAACTACCTTTAGTAATAATACCAAGACTAAAATTTTTTGCAATTTTTCGCTCTCTGTTTAAGTTAGCTTTCGGCGGAAATGCGCCTTTAAAATGAGCCATTATTGTATTTAATCGAAAGAAAACACGCTGACTAGGGGAAAATACTTTAGCCAAAAGTTGTCAAGGGCAATAGAGGACATTCGCCTGTGTCTGTGACTTTACAGATACGGCGGTATATGATTTTCCGCGAAATATCGATAAAAAAGAGATGTTTACAGGTTTTCGAAGCTTTGATATTTTTGTTAAAAGTAGTCTTGATCATATTTTTTCCAGGCAACCCATTGCAGGGGTATTTGTTGAGATTTTACATTTCATTAAAAAAAAACTTTAATTCATTTTAAGATGCATAATTTTATTGCCAATAATAAAAGCAGTTGTTTTGTATCATCGAGTCATAATTATTATTTTATTAAGTAATGTTTTTTTATTTATCGTTGACATTGATTACAAATATAAATTTTATAAATATAACCGCAAAGAATCAAGTAATTTTAGCCGGGCTGCAAAGAAATGTTTGGGAAAAAATATTAAATGAGTCGGTCAACCCAGGTACTAGATATATGTCGCCGTTTAGTGCAAGGTTTTTTTTCTGATTGTATTTGCAGGGATTACTTAAGTGTACAGTACATTAACGTACATGTAATCGTTCATTTATTTCTATAATAGTCAAATATCAAAGCTTTTTAGTTTTCGAGATATAAAATAACATATGGCTCAAAATAAAATATTAGGGGTTATTCATTTATTGGTTAATAAGCCAGGATCAGTCAAAGGTTATTGGGGAGTTAGCAAATGGTTTTGAATATGAAAGTTACCTTGTTTATAATGAATTTACCTCATAAAATTTACCTCATAAACGTATAAATTTACTTATGTTCCAAAAAATTCGTTTTATTTATTTTAATGTGTGCCATAATTTTTTATTATCAATTTTATTTTTTATTTTTATTTTTTGTCAAATATATTAATCATCATTAATTATAATAAGTGGTCATTCTGACAAAATAAAATTTTATTATCATTATTTAATACCTTCAATGGAATCATTAGGTATTGATGTACAGGTTGTGTAAACGATCAAGAGAAATCTAGAAAGTGAAAGAAAGGGTGAATACTTCTTTCTAGGTAGATCAGCCCCCCCTCATTTGGAGTAAATTCAAGGAGAGAAGTGTAAATATATCCAATTTATATCTCGGATTTCGCATCGCTTCCATTATTTTGTTAAATAAATATTTTCAATCCCTATTTTCGCTTACACACAAACATTGCTACCAAAGTATTATTATCAATGGTAGCTTAAGGTCTATCTTATAGCTTGTGTCGAGACAGTGAAGATAAATACAAACGCATACAAAAATATTTGATTATTAGGAGTTGATCCCTATTGAAACCTCTACCACTTTTCTACTTTTACAAAAAGGGTACCGTAGATGACCTCCCGCATAAATAAACCAGTAACTACAATATTTAAGAAATAGATAATATTTATTAAAAGGAATTTCTTTAATTCCCAGCCGTTGCCAAAACACTGCACTGTTTTACCCTTTGATTATCACGCCATGCCACTGTACATAACGATATTTAGTACGTCTATCAAAAAATTGATTATATTATGAAGGATATCATGCGATTATCACATTAATATTTAAAAATTTTGATAATAATTTTTGTATTTATTTATTTACATAAAGTTAAATTAGTTTTAAAAATGACCACTACAAAAATAAATCGATTGAGCCCTTGATGTAGGGGTGAGATAAATTTTAGTAATTATAAAAGGAATTTCTTTGTCATCTAAAAAACATACTTCAAATAAATATTTTTATGAAAACTCAAGCCCAAAGACCTGTGTTCGATTCTTGATAGATGTGCATTTCTTCAATTCTCTTCAATTAAAAAACTTTTGTAGTCGAACGAAGCGAAAAGTACTTTTCTTCGTAAAATCAAGTCGATAATTCTAATAAACGATGGACAAAAGCAAATCCAAGGGTTGCTCTTACAAAACTCTAAGTTAAAAGACAAAATCATTCTTTAATTGGAAACTTAAATAAACAAAAAAATATAATAAAAAATACATTTTAAGAGACAAATTTTACCTTACTAAAAAGTTGAAAATAATTTTTTCTATGTGTCACACATACACGACTATCTGTAAAAACTGAAGGCAGTCAATTTAAAATATCAAGAATGAATCGCAGCGCCTCAGGCTTTTACAATTAGTTACATATGAGTGACTCTTCTTTTCGACTTAATTTTGCCTGTTTTCACTCTCTTGTTTACGCTTTCTCAATTCAATAAATATCAATCATAATTAATACAATTTTTATGTAGTAAATTTTTTTTTCAAGATGCTCTAAAATGGGTTGCGGTCCCTCAAAAGGAAATACTAACACAATAGCATCGGTTGGAAATGGTAATGCAAATCCCGATAACGATCCTGGGCATAATGAAGGTACAGTATAATTATAATTTGTTAGGCTTGCATTTGCTTTTCAACATATTTAACGAGACCCACATTTTTTATGAATATTAACGTGGGCGTAGCCTACAGAAAAATGTCCAGGACGATAAAAGTTATATATAAGAATATGTTACACTGAGGAGATATATTTAATTTTAATCAAAATTTTCGAGTTATTTAGTTATGGCTATAGTTATAAGACCTTTGCTAATTTGAAAAGGTTAGATTTCTCAAATAGAAGTGAATAGGCGAAGGCTTTTTAGCGTCTCAAAAGAATATTAAAAGAAATTTTGATGAAAAAGTTCTGTTAATCCTGAAATCTGTTGAGTTATATCAGTTCTGGGTGATACTGCTTCCTGATATCATTGACGTTTAGTTGGTATCGCAGACAGCTTTGGCGTTAGAATTAAGTCATAAAAATTTAAATTACTGACAAAGATTTTGAATAATCTAGGATTGATATTTTTAGTAATACCACCTCCAGTAGCGTTTGTTGTCCCGTTAGACGAAGAATCAGGCGAAACACCAGCATTATCAGAAGGTTTACCTGCTCCACCACCAAGAATACAACGTTTATTAGAAGATGCACCAAAAGCACCGCCATCACCGTCCAGAATAGAACGTAAATTAGCTTCTGCAGAACGACGAAGACAGCAGGTTAGTTGATAAGTTTAAGATAAGATGTACGCAGCAAAATAAATAAATTTAAGGATTGAATTTTTGCTGAGTAGATTATTTAACGATCCTGCAAGTCTTCAAAATCGAAATCTTTATAAGATGTTCCTATCCAAGTAGAACAGGCCTATTGCAAATAGAGACGCAGTTTAGTAAAATGATGTGACTCAGTTTTATATAGACGAAGGTAGCGCAGATTTATGAGTAACCTACGTTACCCACTGACCTCCATGTTAAGGAAAATTTTAGCTGGATAGAATATAGTTACCACTCTACAAATTATTGATTTCATTTCTTTTTTGTTTATAGATTTTACAACAAAGAGCCGGATCAACAATGTCTGGTAAGGAACGGTTTCAATCGTTATCTATTGATGAAGACACCAATGAAGAACCATCAACAGAGAATGGTATAAAAACACCAACAGAAAACACAACAGAGACGATAAATGAAGAAGAAAAAGTTTCATAGATATTTTCTTTTCTTTAGATTTTAGAATGCATGTGTGTGTTTTTTAATATTTAATAGAAAATTGTTTTATAGCTTATCAAACTTTTTTTGCGTAATATCTTGAATATTTTTAAAATAATAAAATTACAATTTTTTGGATTTGGTAGTCAATGAGTTGAATATTTACCTACTTGAAGAAACAATAAATATCGCTCGTAAAATGAAATTTATTTTTGAGAAAAGTATAAAAGTCTCATTGCTTTTTTTCTATTTTGGTTGATTTCTCGTAAAATATTATATGTACTAATAAACTGTTGGAACAAAAACAAAGTTTTTTGTGCAATTGTGTAATTTACTGTTTTAAATTATAGAAAAATTCAAATTATATTGGAAAATTAATTTTGTCATGCTTCAATCGATGTCTTAAAATACAACAAGCTTAAACTGTATAAATTGGGAGCAAGGAGTTGAACAAGCAGATGTAGATTAAGAAACCAAAGTAATTTACAACAATACTGTTCAAATGTACGATTGAACTGACTAATAAAAAATATCCACTCTTTTAATGGTCTGATCATTCCATAGATCATTGCCTACTTACGACTATCATATTAAATGCTTTACTTCGTTAGTGGCAGAATGAATATGAATTATGACAGGGATAGAAAACATACAAATGCCATATACTTTATTTATCAACCCTTAAATTAGGAAAACCCCATCATTACCAAGATTATTACTCGATTTTTAAAGTTTAAAATCATTTTAAAACCTTAAGTTTATTTTACTTATTGACTACAAAATCCTATTTTATGTCATGTTTGTTTATTATTTCTAACGAACGAGCTATCATATAGTTTCGAAATTGTGATTGAAATTTTATTTAAAACTGAAATAAATAATTATTATTACTTAACAAATTTTTATTTTTATTGATTAATCATTTTACTCTGTCCACGTTTGAACTAATTGAACTTAATTAACCGGAGTTGTTATTTAATATGGTTAACTAGGCTAAAGGTTAGCTATATTAAAATCGACACACTGGATTCGTAGTACTTATACCTAAGTTCTAGTCTAATAACACTTGTTAAGTTTCGAGCCAACAAAATTGATGAACAGCTACCAATTTTTAATTTCAATAACAAAATGGAATCTCCAACACTGTCGATTTTGATCCGATTAAAATAGTTTACACTTATTAAAGACAGAAGGGGGGGGCGTGGATTTAACATGAAATATTCCACTATGCTACATAATGATACGAAAAGTTTCAGAATATTTATAAAATAATGCTGCTCATTACACATCTGTAAAAATAAAAACATAGAAAGTTTAGAAAAAAGAACTTGCCCTCACAACAAAGTTAGGCGTGAAAACATTTTAACATGAAATCGAATTTTATCAGTGCGATAATAGTTAAAAATGGGTTCATGAACAAAGTTCTGCACGAGTACCAAAAACATAAATTTTCTCCTTTCCGTGTCGCTGTGGTAAACTTGCCACTTTCTGCCTCCGTCGAGCAGTAACATACACCGCGGGAGCAAGTAAAGAATGTCACCCGAGGCGGAGCCGAGTCATTCTTTACTTTTGCTCCCTAAATTTGTAATATACTATTAAACTACTAATCTGCAAGATTATAACTTGCTAATTTAAAGTCGGATTTATCACTCCGAATGCAATTTTATTCGAGAACCCTATTTTCTCATTTAGAAAGTACTCTTGGAGCATACTATAACTGAACCGTTTGCAAAAATCCACATGCCTATATCAGCTTCCTGGAACGATTTTCATAAAAAATATTAATTTTCTTCTCCTGATGTTTTTCCGAAATGGGAAATAAAATGAAATATAAAAAAAAAAATATTGTGTACAAAATATTTTATATTCAACATTGTTTTACAAATTAATATTTTAAAGGTTTTTTTTTATAAGTACTTAAATATATACCTATTGTTGCGATTTTCATTTTCATAAATAATTTTTCTTTTCATAAAATTAAACTTAAAATCTTTTTATTTTTAGATGTTTATTAGAATCATCGTATTTGGTATATAATAATAATAATCATATAAATATTTCAAAAAAGCTTCTTTTTTTTTTTTAAATTTCTTTTGTACCTAATAATTTTTATAGTATTTTTTTTACATTCGCTATTGTTTTTTTTTTAAAATTAATTTCATTCTTTTCTCCAATTTTATTTTTTAATGCTATAACTAATTCTCTCTAATTCGATTCGATTTTCTTTGGTAATTGGTTTGACAAATAAAATATATTTATTTTATTGGATGCAAGAAAAGTTTCTTAGCATAGGCAATATTTGGAACAAAACAATTGAAAAACTTGCTTGCATAAATGAGTAATTATTTATGCTTACTCAAATGTGGAATGAACTGTTTTTTGTATAAATACAAGTTCAATGAGTTTTCAAGTCCAAATTTAAGAAAAATTTTACGGGAAATTCACAAATTTGATAATTTATCGAATGATTGGCGCCTAAATAAAAAATACCTAGTTCAAAAATAAATCAAATTTAGGATAAAACCAACGTATCTAGGTTCTTCCTTGAAAATGAAGGAAGTCTTCTATTAGGATTTATAGAATTATTCAAAAAATCTTGATCTTTAGTAAATCACACTTGGGGTTACATATACCACAAGAGGCAGTTCGAGACAACTGCGGAGACCTTTTTTTCCTTTATTTAACGTTCAATTCGTGCTAACCTTTTGTTTTTTTGTCAGTTTACCTTTAATGTTTTTTATTCCACCTAATCTGCAATCTACGATTCGTGGTTCCATTTCTCTGGAGTGGATTAATCTTGTGAGCCGCCATTTACTTCTTATATGATCTTTTTATGTTTCTTCTTACATCTCAGATTCGATTCATATGGGTCGATTCTGATAAGGAATCATTGCACTAATTTAACCCTGACTAATTTAATACAAATTTGTGAAAGTCCATGTATTTTAAATTTGAAAGCTTGAATTACATTGAACCCCTTTAGACTCATATATAGATGAATTAATTATAGCCTCGTAAGTTGCGAAACACAAATAGGAATTATATAAAAATATACAGAGCGTTACAAAAATAAGTAGGGGACCTTCCTGTTCCAGAGTCATACACATAAAAATAATCAAAAATTTCCGTTACTTTCGCCGATTTCGGCTTAAACATTTAATAAATTAAACCAATAGCTTAACTAAGTAATGAAACTCAGCAAATCTTTTACTATTTAGTATAGATCTTTAAACTAAATTATATTTTTATTAGATTCAGTAATGCCTGAAATTAGCGTCCATGTAAAAATTTTGAGCTAAAGAGAACTACGAAATGGCCGAAAAGTTATTAAACGATTGCTTTATTTTTATGCTTGAAATCTGGTACTGCACAGCCAGCTACGTGTTTTTTTAACACCCTCTATATTAAAGTAAATATTTAAGTATTCTATTAAAACAAATTATTGATTAACAAATTAATTAACAAGTAAATATGATATTCGTTTGTCTTTTTAAAGTTTGATTATAGATACCAAATAATAACGTAAAATCGATAAAAAGACATTTAATATATTTTATTTTTTCTAAATTGATGCAAAAACAATATCTATTTTCTGTAAATTTTTTGATGTGGAATATTGTCTTAGTGATTCGATAAAATTTCATTATTTTCAAATGAAATTTAAAATTGAGAGACATTGGTCGTGTTTAAAACAACACAGTTCTGATAGACTCTCAGCACAACTGATGAATAAAATTTATAAAATTAACATAATTTTGGAGCTGTATTTCGATATCTATTAAATATCTAGCCAAGTGTAAATGTTATTCTTTAGATATGTTGAGTGTCTAACTTAGTACTGTCAGCATTTTGTTGTTCTAAACATGATCCTTGATTATATGTATTAAATATTTGATGCTTTGTTTCAAGAAAATAAACCTTATATTGTTACATAATTAGCTTGTTCAAATAAATGTACCTTGTATTTATTTTTCTAACTTTAAATTCTAGCAATCCTTAAAAAAATTTGTCCAAAAATACATAATGATTATTTAGTCTTGTTTTCCTAACCCAAATATGATGAGTAAATTAATAAATTGTATAATATACACAAAGATTATGTAAAAATATAAGGTTTATTTAAAATAGAACCGTAAGGTAGAAATATCTTAGAATTTTTGAATCTAGGGAAAGTTAATGAATCATTATAAAAACTGTGCGACTGCATTGTTTAAAGCTTACTTAAAGAAGTTAAAAACAAAAACTTGTGCGATTTCCGGAGGAAAAATTTATGCTAAAATGACAACGGGAATCGATATAGGATGAATTCTAAGCGAAAAGTCAATACTTTCTGAGTTATTGGCGATTGGGATTCGGATTATTTAACGTCGAATAAAAGAAAAATTTGACGTTTTTTGAAAAAAGTATATCGTACACATTTTAAAGTACTGTAAAAAACCCTGAAAATGAAAAAAGTTTCAAGTCATTTGCATGAAAATTGACGGAGTTATGATGCAAATTTGTTTCCCTCGAATCTTTTTTCTGTTACATTATTATTTTTCGAGTTGTTTATCGATAAAGACATTTTGTTTGTATTTTTCGAAAAAAATTTTTTGCATGTAAGTTGCAATATTTCTAAAAATATTTATTCGGAAGAACTTCTTGAGATGGTTGTCAGTACCTAAAAAAGTTTTAAATTAGAAAGCGGCACACGTGAATTTTAGTTTTAGTCACAAACTTTTGTTTTCAACTTCTTTAAGTAAGCTTTAAACAATGCAGTCGCGCTGTTTTTATAATGATTCATAGACTTTTCTTGGATTCCAAGGTATAAATCTTACGGATCTCTTCTAACTGTCTATCCAAAAGAAATAAATGTAAATTGGAAAAATTTTGGAAAAAATTAATAGATTTCTAAAAAATGTACACCATTATTTTTTATATAAAAATTTTTTTTTCGTTCAAATCATTCGCATTTACAAATACTGTTTTTTTCAGTGCAAATTACATTGTTTGTTTTTTTTTTTATTATTTAGAAATTCTACAATCATAATTTTTTCATTTTAATTGTTATTGTTTCTAGAAAAATGTTTTTTTTTTTTTGTACAGTCTTCCCTACTGCAAGAAAATTTTCTAAAAAACAACTTGTTGAAGATAAATAAATAATTAAGAATAATAATTATTCATACAATAATATGAAATAATTTAATTTTTATATTTTCTTTTGCTTTGATTGTCAGCAAAAATTAGGACATTTTTGTTCATTTTTTGATTTATCTTACCGAGATCTGAATAGATCTTAGTTAAAAGAACGATTCAGATAAAACGTATTAACAGATTTTTCTAGCTATTATCGACTTCGTGGTAGGTACATAGAGGCAAAAATTATTGAGCTTTTTAAAGTTAAAAAGCTTAAACTGACAATGCAACAGTTAAAAACAAGCACAAAATATTGTAAATCTTTCCCAAATTCTATAATAAATGTTGTGAACTAAAAAGAGCTATAGATTTCTAAAATAATTGGGGCTATTTTCCTTATCGCACGATCCGATTTTTTTGCTGGTTGCTAGGTAAAACCAAACGCCAAAGCTAAAAAGTGTAACAACAAAAAAAACCGAACATTTTCACCTAGATTACCTAGGATACTAAAACTTTTTTAATCGATTCAGCTTGCCATGAATTTTGACAATACGCAAAAATATTTTTATAATATGTCGGTTTGTATTTTTGTCGGTACTTGTTGCATGTTTTTTCATAACAAAATATGAGTTGTGCAAGCGAGCTATTAGAAGTTAAACATATTAGAAATAATAAAAAGTACAAGGGAATTTTTTGTTTTTTGCTAATAAATATCCTGATCAAACCAAATGTAGGTAATATACCCAAATATTGAGTTCACTACTAAATCAGAAAAGTATGCCATTTTTAAACTAATATATTACTAGTTAATTCATACAATAGAAAGTAAAAGTAGCTATCAAATTAAATTCTTTAGAGAATAAAACAAGTGTTTGACTTCTAAAATTAATACCATAAATTTTCAGAAAATATCTTACAAATAAAAAAGTAAGCGCTACATTTATAATGTACGAAAGATACGAGAGGAACATAGTTCCTAATGAGTGTCCCAGGACATCTCTCGTTCTATTTTTTCTTCACATAGGTAGATGTTTCTTACTTCGTTTTTGTTTGAATTTTTAAATATTAAAATCGACTAACGTTAGCCAACATAACATATGAAACTTAAAAAGGCTTTGCTATAAAAGATTGTTTACATCACCTTATTAGCCGGAATTAACCGGTGTACTTGTTATTTTTGTTTATTTGAAAAATTATTCGATTTTAAAATATTAACATAATCCTTAAACGTAATATTTGTATTTATTTTTGAGGAATAAAGTAAAGTGAAAATTTATAGGGTTTTTCTAATTACAAACTAAAATGTGTTGAGAAAAATACGTTTGTAAAAGCAACTGAAGTATAAAGCATCTCGAGGTTGATACACTTTGATCTATTAAATAAATCTATTTTGTACTGCGAGTAATTATAATTACTTCATATTATCGTTGAAAATTTGGTAGCAAAACCCAAAAAAAACATAAAAAATCATTTATCATGTTACCTATGTATAATACCTTGGTAAAATTAATTCGTACTATTGCTGTTTCAATTCGAGTACAATATATTACTTTTAGGAATATTATGATTTAATGATTTATAAATATACTATCGTGAAGATTTGTTTGGGTTGTAATATAAATTTTCATATTTTTTTTTGTTCATTTTCATTTTAAAATAATTTTCGTATAATGTTTTTACCATTTTTTTTTGCGTATAATATTTTGATGTATATTTTTCTGTTTTTGTCTTTGTTTGTTATTAAACGATTGATACACAATAAATTTTAAAAATTTTCTATATATGTATAATATAATTATATTTTTTGTTATAATTTTTTTTTTTATAAATATGAATTATATGAATTACAATATATAAAATCAAGACACATATAGTACGCTGCTTTAATATCATAATTTTACATTATATTTTTTATATATTTTATTAAATAATTAATAATAAAATAATATAGGTATAAAATGTGTAATTACGTAAAATATGTTTCTTTTTCTTGAACCATTATATGCTTTTCTTGATGATAGTACTTGTATGTTTCGGAGTCATGAGGGCTATTAATATCTATCTCCATGTCCAGGTATATAATATTCAAACGGTTGAATTATACATCCCGGGAGAAAATGTATTATATATCAAGAAATCTGCGATGATTTCTTGTGATCAAAAAAAACTGAGATCATAATAGTTATATCGTAGTATATGTACAGTTTTTCGTCTATGTAGATCTACTAACATCACAATTGATGTACAGTAGTTCATCTGTTTACATCAATGTACATAAACATACATCAGTGTTGATCTACGTTTATATCAACAGATGTACTACACTACATCAACGTACATAAGCGTACACCTGTTGATATAAATGTAGACTAACACTGATGCACGCTTATGTACGTTGATGTACTCTGATGTACACAGATGAACTACTGTATATCTACTAAGATATAACTAGATTTATTATGATCTCATCTTAACCGTTTTTTTTGATCAAAAGAAATCATCGGGCATATTTTGATTTATAATCCAGTTTTTTCCGAGATGTGAGACGATGAATATGTATCCTCGAAATATGTGATACTCTCTCTGGTCAAGAATTTAACATACGATCTTTCAATAAGTATAATACTTTTTGAAATTTGCACAAAACACTCGTATCAAAATAACTTGTGCTTTATTTTCAAGTTTAGACATTGAAATGTTTTTATGAAGAAAATATCTTGAAAATATCAACCACAATTCCTTTAACACGACTTCACGTAAATTTTTTTAAAATTCTATAATAAAAAAATTGGACTTATTTTGGCTATTTTCTTGGAATTTATTACTATTTTCAATGCATTGGCCTATTTTGTTTGACTTTATCTAAAAAGTGAATATCATGTGAATAATTCACAAAAAATAGAAGACCTAAAAAAACATTCAGCGTATATAATTTAAGTCATAGAATTGGTGTAATAGAAAAACTTCGCCATTAAAATTCAGGCAAGAAAAAAAGGTGTTAATGATATTTTGTGCACACCATAACGTCAATGCCTAAGAAATTGAAATTTCAAAAAGTATCACTCTTTTTGGAAGACCCTGAATAGAGTTAGGAAAAAAAAGCAAAAACTTTATACCGCAAATAAAAAACTGCTAAAATTTTAAATAAATTAAAATTTCCGAAGTAAATAAAAAAGACTAGAATTTCCTAAGTGATGTCTTCATTGACACAAAAAGAATTTGAACAAAACTAAAAAACGAATTGTGATCGGTCTCAATATTAATTTCGATGAAATTGATATATTGTAACCAAATACAAATCCGCATTTAGTTGAACTTAGTTTTTTTATGAATTTCAATGTAGGCTCTCGTTTAGAGATCGATGTATTCAAAAAGAAAAAATAATGGAAATTCCTATTTATTGCTATATAAATATATTAATTTTTTATTGAATATTTTATTATTTTCGACATTATTTCGATTTAATTCAAATAAAAAAGAATCAAATTTAGAGAAATATTGTTCTGCAAATTATTTTAAATTTGAGAGTTTGTGATGCTGATATCCGGCGAAGAATAATTGAGAACGGATTTAAGCATGTGGCATCGTTTTCGCCAGATTTAAACTAGCCTAGAATGAATTTTCAATGGAATTTATGCTATTTTCCACAGAAGAATGAAGAAACCCTTGGAAAAATTGAAACAAGTGTTTTCAATTTTCATGCGAATCTCTTATTTAGGTAATTTCGACTCAAAAATCAAGAAAATCGAAGTCATCAGTTCAATGGATTTTAAATTTGAGACCTGTGAAATGATATCAAGAGAACGACAATTCTCTTTAAGAATTTTAAGCTTCAAATTGACCTAGAAAGAGGTTTTTTATTATCTAAGAAACAAAATTGTTTATATTATTAAAAAAAAAATATATATAATGTAATCTTATGATATTATAATGCACGCATTTATTACAAAATTTATCTAGTATTTCTAAAAAAAACATCATTTATTGTAGTATATAAATTATACTAAGATGTTTTCCATTGTTTTTTTATTTTTTATTCATTATTATATAATATGTATATAATATAGTATAGTTATTAATTATTATAATTATTATTTATTTAATTATAATTACGTTAATTCAAAATTACATACATTTAATTCTTCAGTTATTTTTTTGTGCCTATATAATTTTAATGCTATTTTTATTTATAAATACTATTTTTTTTTTGTTCAAGTAGTTTTTTTTTATTCAAGTAGGTTATCATTCAATCAAATTTAATTCATTTCGATCGGTTTTTTTATTGAGTTGAATCAAAAATTATTTATTATACAAGTTTTGTATGACCCTAGTATTGGAATAAAGAATTGATTCTTTTGATTTAATTCATCAAAATATACCATTTTCTTGATTTTTTTTCATTCACTCTTTTTTCCGGGTGTTGATATCAAAAATTATTATTGAAATAAATCAATTATTTTTGGTGAATCGAATGAAATGAATCAATTCCTTTTAGTAAAAGAAAAATTAAACAAATTTTCAAACAAATCAATCAAAAGTGATATTTTGTCGAAATTTCGAATGAAGAAAAGGAATAAATAATGATACACATAGAGTTAATCGAAAACATGGCGAGCAGACGTTGGTACGAAATCCGGATGACAAACCTATACTGTGTGGATTCGTAACTTTTAATTTTCATTACGATTAAAACACAAGACCGAAGCATTTTTAATCACAAAATGAGATAATAAAAGTGTTTAGGTCACCAGCAAGGGTAATAGCTGCACCTATTACTCTTTCTTCTCTGTATCCACGACAGTAGAGGTTGGTATTAAGATTGGATTCTTTTTGCTGAGCATGAAATTTCTGCTGCTAGCTATTATTACGAATTGAAGTAACGTAGATTCCCAAATCAACTGGAGTGTAATTCGAGTCTACTAGGTGTTACTCGCGTTCGTTTCCGACTTTTTAAACCATATTTATGTGTATCTACGCCAGATTTTAAAAAAATTAAAAAGTTAAAACAAAGCTCTCTAATGATTTTTTTTTACAAGTTTTTTCGAGTTAATAAATAAATTTCCATTTATAAAATTTAATAATGAGTAAAATATAATTTTTACCTAGGGCCATAAAGTATAAATTTGTGATTTTGTGTTCATTGGTTCACATTATTTACAAGAATTGGAAAATTAAGTGAATTTCTGTTTTATTGTTTTGGTTTCCTTCTTTAATACATTCAAAAAGTATAAAAAATGTTTAAAAATATATTTAAAGTTTGTAAAAATATCACATAATGCAATTTTTATAATATGAAAGGTTCATTAATTTTCAATTTATAATTAATTTGGAAAAATCCAGTGAAATCGTTTAAAATTACAAAATTTAAAACGAAATTTAATCCATAATTAGTCTGAAATTTGCCATATGAACATAAAGACTTGTAATTGCTCTGTAAAAGATTGGGGGTAGCCTGAACAATGAAATTGTTGGATAAGAAAGAGTCGTGGCTTAAATCAGGACCTTCATACTACAAGTCTTTTAATGTTTACAATAAATAATAAAATGATGAAATAGAGGTTCCTGACTTAGGTCGTATTGAACTATACCAGGCCAAAATTCGTCGATATGTAACTATTTCTTTGGATAACACGTCGTTCCTAAAACTATTCCGATTCTCCGCCGGATATTAAAATCTTTCACTGTTCGATGTGTTGTTTAAACAAACTTATGCGTTTTATATTTCCAAAAGCATTGCATCTGATCTGATAAATAGTAGTAGGTTATATTGATGTTTAAGCTATAATAAAGATTTGGTTTGAGATTGGTTATGTATAGCGCCATGAAAAATTATACTGATTTTTCCGGAGGGGAATTAATAAGCTTTAAACAATAAGCTAGCCAAAGCTATCCAAAATTATCAGGAGAGCAATTGTTAGACTATCTCTTCTTATATTCATATAAAAGACCTAGAGCTCAAGTCTTCTATTTGAATTTACTGTGAGTTTGTTTACATAAAGATACAATATTTTAAAACTAATTATGTGAGTTATGATTAGGGAAAGTGCCATAACAAAATGACTTATTATCACAGAAAGTGAATCATTAAAGAATCAATGAAATGATCCATACCAGCTGCACCTGAATATTAGATCATTTCATTGGTAAATCTGTGGGATAAAACATGAAGGTTGTGGTTATAACTCAATGTTGATGGTTTTAATATAACTAAACTATCCTTTGCTCTCCATTTATCTTAAGAAAATAATTACCAGAAATATCTAATGAAGGAACGATAGATAGATAAGGAATAAAGATAATGAATGAATCGTATCTCAAAGATAATTAGTTTGACGAAGTTAACTTGTTAGCCTGATTGTTTGAGGATCCTCAAATGCATGCTTTTAGGGTATCAGACTTAAATATTATTTAAAAAATATTCTAATAGGCTTTTGTCTACTAAGAATAAATCGGTTGGGTAAAATTTTCTAATGATTAATCATGATATGCAGATAACAAAACACAAATAATTTTGATAAAAATAAGGATTATTATTATTGAAAAAAATAAATTCTTTAAAATTATACATCCAGTTACGTGGCCAGCAAACACCAATCAGATTTATTTTGAAGGTACTACGTCACGCCATATGAAAGGCTAGGTAAGCTTACAGATATAAAATCGTGTAAATTTGCAAAATTTAAGACGCCATGACACTCTACACTGTTTTAGAAGTAAATTTGAATTGAAAATTTTAAAATACTTTTTTAAAATGCAAAATATATAGGTAAATAGTATTTTTTTAAATAATACTTTCTTGGTGTACCTAAATCAGATACTAATGTAACGTATAAACCAATTTTCAAATTAAGGACAAAAGCCGATTAGTTTGACGAAGTTAAATTACTATCTGGTTGTCTAACAATCCTCAAATGCTTGTTTTTAAGCCATCGCCCTTAAGTATTATTTAAAAAAACATTTTAATTACATTCTACAGTCAATTAAAGTGTGTCTGAGATGTTCTAGATGGTACTATTGGGTCAAATGAACAAAGCTACCTAGGGTCATGATCAAACTACCTAGACCAAGAGCTATAATAGCCAATTAAATTATCGCTCTTGATTCAGTCAATGTTTTATAGAGCAATAACGAATGTTTATTTTCTTACCGCGTGAAACATAAACCCGAGGGTATTTATCTGAATAAATTTAATCTTTGGTTTCGTTTATATTAAAAAAATGTTAATACCAAAAATAAGTTAAGAGTTAAAACGTTAAATATGTAATGACTGTCATTACATGAATGACCGTCTTACTTGAGCCTCTAAACATATAATGAATGTCCTTCAAAAGAAAATCCCTGCAATGTATATTTCACTCCGATAAATAAACATAAAGTTGATGATTCAGTGAAATAATTATGCATGTGTTTATTTTACAAACTTCAAAAAATATTTTTCTAGAAAAAAAAAAACAATTAAATCGTAAAAATATTTGTCTTTTTTTTGATACTCTACATTATTCTTTTCGAATAGCTTACATTCAATATTCTTAAATCGTTAATAAATGTATTTTTTTTTTATAAATAATCTAGTACCTACATTTTACATCAGCGTATTACCCGTATTTTTAAACACCATATATTAAGGATGAATTTTTCTTAGTACTTAAAATGTATTTTTTAATGGATATTTTGTTTCTTAATCAGCATGCAATTATTTTGAAATGTTATGAAAATTGTTTAGATTTTTTGTTTCTTCACCTACAACATATTTTTGTGTGTTTTTTTTTTCGTAAGTAAAAAGATGATTTTTTGACATGCTAATACAAAATTTCGTTATGAAAAAATTATTAATTATGATATTTTAATTAATAAATTCATTGTGTTTTGGGGATTTAGTGTATAAAAAACGTTTAATTTAAAGAAAAGAAACGTATTGATGTTCTGAAGAATCAACAAATTAAAACTTTGAAAATTAAATTATTTCCGAAACCATTCATCCCCTTTTAAATCAAACTTAAGACATATTTATTTGTTAGTAACTAAGAGGAAATAATCAAACTGACACAGCAATGGTTTCGTTTATGTTCCAAATTTTGATTCGCACACGTAGAAAGTGATGGTCTATCCACAATATAAGAGTATTACTTTATTTAGAAATAGAGACAAGCAGCTTCGGCTTGACAAATCAAGTTGGGAGCCACAATACTCGTACAACTTGATTTGAAGTCATTCGAGTCGAAGCAATTAATCTCTAAAGGCACCGGCATTACTTTAAACTTAGTTCATATTCGATCTTTAAAAAAATAGAAAGACATGATTTCCTCTAAATCAAATAATTAAATTGGTTCATTTTTACAGGAAGGAGATTGATAAGGCTTAACCGATGAAACTTGGATATTATACCAACTCTAGAGACTATACCAATAAAGATATATTCTCTGACCAACTCGTAGTACTTGGATATACCAATACCATTTTATTGATTAAGCCATTCGCAAACCTTTGAAGGAGTTTTCGGGGCTTTGTTAGGTTTAATTTATTTCTGGCCAGGCGCGAGGAGGAATTAGAATGTGGATTTAGGAATGACAACATAAATTTTACCAGAAAGAATGCGTTTGATAAACAAAATTATTCCTATAATCTAAAAAAAAAATATCTTTAAGGTAACAGATTCTTTTTTGAAGGAGGGGTATTGATGTGGTTTAACCAATAAAATTTTCGATATTCTTACCATCTCGTATACTGGTTATAATACCGTTTTATTGATGAAGCCACTCGAAATTCTTTGAAGGTTATTTTGGGCTTTGCTAGTTATAATTTCTGTTTTGCCATGCGTGAGAAATTATAATAAGGATTTAGGAATGAAAACATAAATTTTACCAGAAAAATTACGTTTGATAAATAAAACTGCCTCTATAATAAAAATAAAAATCAAGAAGATATATTTATTTTAAAAGGAGGGGGATTGGTAAGACTTATCCTATGAAACGGCCCAATGATGAGCGCCTTGCATGAACCGTTTTATTGATTAAGTCATCCAACATTCTTTGAAGAAACTTTCGAGACTTTGCTAGGTATAATTTCCTACTAGTAATACTTGGAGGGAAAATTAAATTTTTCATAGAAAGAAAATGCTTTATAACAAAAGAATTTTAATTGGAATTTAAGAAATAAAAGAGTTGAAGCAGTAAGGCTTTATCAATGAAATGATTCTTCCCTTTATTATTGTAGTCAGCAAACCACTTCACTGATTAAACCTAGAGAGCAAAATCTACCCAGAATAAAAATACTCAAAGAAAAATATAAGAAATGAAGGAATGCTTCCAGCAAGATACAAAAACCAGGATATCGATATTTATTTGGCAAACAAAAAGAAGCCCGGAGATTTTCCATTTATGTTAGAGATATTAGATGCGGATATAAGGATGAAATGGATTATAAATGAAAAACAAGGATATGTACATGATTTCCCCTCGGTTATGAGGGTTTAGGGGAAATCAAGGCTCACGTGGGCAGGGTCGCAAACCTGAAGTAGATACATCTTTTATTGGGATTAAAAAAGATCGTCTACACGTTACCCAAAATGATAGGATATGGATGGTAGCAAATAAGGTAAATCAGAGGAGCAGAAGATAATAAACTAAATGAGAAAGTAAAATGAGAAACAATCTACACCAGCTTAGCTTTGATGAAGATCGTGCCCATAATCTTTGATACCAGAAAGAACTTTTCATAGATTAGGCCAGTTACCAATTATCAAGTGAGCCCACCTTAATACTTTTTCTCTGCGAGAGAAAAAGTATTCAGTTTCCATGAGCATTGGTACGGCGCTTTCAGTGAAATGATCGTTGATGGCGATTTGGAATCCCTGAGCTTTAGAAAGGTTAGGGGGGATTTATAAGAGATAATTATACAGCTGGGGAGACTGGGTGGAGATGTAAGGATAAAAAAAAGTTTAGAAAGGGGAAGTGGATAAGGGAAAGGACATGATTTCTCTTCGCTGTTGGGAAGTGAGAGAAATCAAGGCTCGCGTGGGCAGGGTCGCGTCCCTGAAGTAGATACAACTTCTACTGGGACTGTAGAAGAAATCTACCCGCTACCCTTAACTACAATTTTTTTTGAACTGCTGATTTAAAAAAAATATTTTTACTATTTTATATTAACTAAATGAAATTAGCTCATTTGTACCTGTTTGATAAATAAATTCTGTTTGTTGAATTCGTCTAATGAGAGCGTAACTCGAGTTGATAAAAACTGGAAAGAACTGCATTTGGAAGTCATAGCATAAAAGTAAGTATAACTACAGTCAAAAAGTGCTCTTGTAACCTTTCTCATACATCTCGATAATTTACAGTACCATCGAAACATTAGGCAATCAAAAACATATAAATGGGAAAAATAATGCAATATAAATAATCGAAAAATATGGTTAAAATAATTGGTACACTTATATTATGAAAATGATGGGGTATGATTACTCTTATATTTTAATAGTGCATCACTTTCGACAATGTATTGTAATTCTTAAGTATATCAGAGTGACCACAAGACTAAATTTTTAAAATTCCTTAACGATTTTCATTTTTATTCAACATAAATTATCATACTGCTCCTTGTTATTTTGGAAATTCATAAAGGTGGAAGTCACATTGAAGTTTTTTAGTATCGACCAAAAGCTATAAAAATCCGGTTCTTTTGACAATTAAACAAATATTTTTTAAATCTCTGTTAAGACATCGCTTTTCTTGTGGAATTTTGGACGATATCTCAGCAGCTATGCCCTCAATCATCAAATAAATTCCACTTTTGTATGTTTGGGTTACAATTACTTTATGAACTGAGTTTAATGAGAATGAAAACATAATACTTTTAATATATAAAATAATAATCTCAGATGGTCGTGGTTTTCACAATAATTCATGGGCAGTCATTCATAATCCCTGATAATTTCTGTTTTTTTTTTTGTCACTCTGTATATAGAATAAGTACTATTAACCAGTAAAAAATGATAAAATTTTTTAAAAAGTTAAATTAAAAAATGATTAACAGAAAAATTTATTGTTTTGTCCATAGAAAATCAATACGATTTCAATAACTATAAATATTTACCAATTAAATTAATTAGGTATTATTAACAATTTTAATATAAAATATACAATTTTTTTTTCAAATAAAAAATACATAATATACAATTTTTATTATTTTGTATTTCTATTTAAAAAATCCTTTTGTGCAAAAATTCCATAAATTTGTTTTATATAATATATAGTTTCCTTTTTTTCCTTCTAAAATTAATTTCATTATTTTAACAATAAAACTATAAGAGTATAAATTCGTAAATATGTCGAGAAAATAGTTGTAAAGTTATGTAACAAAGGGTTTCATTAAAAAATTATATTGCATGCATCAATTTTTGTTAACGTTTAATGGGATTACAGTAGTGCGAAAAATAAAAATTCTCAGATCAGTGCTAGACAGTTAGTATAGTTTACAGTATAGACAAGAATCTTTTAGTCTCCTTCATACAGAATACAGAAGATTCCAGGCAAATGCGGGGTCTAAGGCAACGATGGATGGATGGATGTTACCTTAAAGTTTCAACATGTGAAACCGGAAAATGTAAAGTCGAAGCCTAGTACAGAAAAGTATAATAGATACAGGCTTGTTGGCTTGTTTATATTTTTTCCCGTGGCTGTGTGATTTTTTTTCGCTCGGTGTAAAAAACGGTTTGCCAAAACACACGATTTGACCAATTAATGATTGTTAGGCTATTTAACAAATTGTAAAAGAGATATCTTTGATTTAAAAAAAAGAAATTGTTGTATTTCATTTCCTTTTGTGTGATATATAATACTAACCATATGACAACAGCTGCATTACTAAGCGACAGATAAAATAAGTAACGACAGATAAAGTAACTTGACCACATAAATCGGCTTCAATATCATCGAAGGCATTCTTTATTTTTAAGGGCATCTAATCAGAGGTCACGTTACGATGGTGTTCTTCAGATTAGGTATTTACTAAATTAGTTGATTTTTTAGGTATTAGGAAAAAATAGACCGGAAAAAATAAACCCGGGAAAAATAAACCAAACAATATTTCTGTAAAAGTTCCCCATTATTGAACCGAAGGGCAAAAAACTTCAGAACCCAACCAATTCCTCTATAGTCGAAAAATTCAACCCAACCAACTCGTAATTACAACAATATTTGGGGTCTACATAATTTTCATTCTATTTTTTCCGATTATCGATTTATAAATATTTGACAATTGGTTTGCTATTAAACATCAGGCTTTTTATTGGAGGAATTAAATTTTGCCAGATTTCCACTGTAACAAATTAAATCCAAATTTTGCAAAATAGATTGAAGTAGTTTCAGAACAATAAAAAAAGAAAGTGAAAATACCATTACAAATATAATTTTGAAATAACAAATCCGAAATCATGATCAAAATCATAGTTAGTGATTATAAGAAGATTTCTATATTAATATATTAACAACAATAACCATAAAATGAGGGTACTTGCCTTCATAAATAGAACAAAGAACATGCTAAATATCGAACCACCTTAGAATTAATGAACATTTTTCAAATCTCTTATTTACATTTAAAAATATAAAATCCTAGTCTAATAGATCGAATTATATACTCTTACAGTTTTCTGTGTGTTACCAATTACTTGATTTGACTTGAATACTTTTTGCCAAAAATTTTTTTCCCAGTTCGCAGAAAATCGTTGAATAATTCGTTTCAAATACATATTTTACTTACATAAAAATTTTTATGGAAATGTGACGATCATAAGGTATAATGGTACTATTGGGTGATCAAATTGAGTTTTTTTTCTTCAGATTTTTGACATAAGAGCAAAGCGGTAGGGGATATCAATATGATTTCTTTTTAATTAAGAAAATTAGATCTTGGCATTTTTATTTCATGGCGATTTCATGTAAATGAACATCACTTAATGATAACTGCAAGGCTATTTTCTTTTGCAAAAATTATAGTCAATTTCACATGAAATAATTTAGTATTAAAAATTCCATAATCCAACGTCTATAATGCTTAAAAAAATCATATTGATATCTTATACCGTTTTGTTTTGCTTTCAATTTAAAAATGTATACCTCTTATCTGATCCCCTTTATTATAATTATAGTCATATTATGAAAAAATGATAAATATATTTTATTCAGTCGACATAAAAACTATTTTCATTATTTAGATAAAAATTTTACTAATAAAACTTTGTACCATTATACGCTTGTGTAAATTACACAGTTTTTTTTATCGATTGCTTTGTATAAAGACGTTTTTTCTTGCACTATGTTAAATTTTTTATGAATATAAGTTCTGCCAAATTATTATGATTATTGCCGGGCTATTGTACTTATGTTTCAAAGTATGGAAATAAACAATACGTTCGGATTGGAATGGCAAGTATTAGGCATTATTCACTAGTTATTTCTTGGAGTTGGCAAGAATCAAGCAGAAACCGAATACGCTATAAATATACGGAGAAGTATTTCTACGCAAAATTGTAAAGATAAACAATGACTTTCGCATTTCGCTTCCAAAAATACGCACATACTTAAATGTACACTGTAAAACTCGCTTAGTAGGCAAGGTGATTCCCAATAATATAATTACGTCAAACTTTATCGTAACAAAAAGCTTTACAAAAATGTTAAAGTCATTACATATCATTAACTTGAATCAAAAGAGCACTTTCTTGCCTTTCCCGTCTGTTAAAGCTGAGAAAAGATAATGAGATTTTCTAGAAAATTATTAGTTCTCGAAATGAAAATTTAGTTACCAGTGAAATTAAAGCTTTAATAACTTTTGCATTTGGTTTTCTCCAAACGATAGCTGTGGGTAGGAAGAAGTGTGTCGTGAAAGCTTCATATCTCCTTGGGGGTAAGCTTTTTTGACTAACCATCGCTTGTATCATTTTGTAAGAAAAGATTTTCACCCAACACTCCAACCCATCCACAGATAATGTTACCAAACTCTCTTATTAATCATGGGATAACTGTAACCATAGTCGCGATTCGTAGTAGCGAACAGTAGCTATCCCGACATTTAAAGTTTTGTTTTCATGTGAAAATTTTTCTGACCTCTGCCCCGATTCGTGACGATGGTGTCTTCTTAAAATTATAATATTGAAATGTTTGGACTAGGAAAGAAAGTTCGCATTTATAAAAAGAAGAGTGATTTATTGAAACAATTTCCAAAAGAAGAAATGTTCTCTCTAAAGTGTCTAAAAAACGTCTTTATTAGTTGTCATGAATATAAACTGATGATTGATTTATGCTACAAAATGATGATAGTTAAAAGTAAATTTGTAGAGAATGTTTTTTTCTTAAAAATTAATTAGTTAGCCATAATGTCCACGATTCATTGCTGTACGATTTCTAGTATGCCATTTACATTGTAATATACGTAAATATGTTCGACGAAATGATGCATTACATAATGCATAACACATCGGATTTATTGTGCTATTTATGTAACATAAATAATAAAAGAAATCCCATAATTGTTGTGGTATACAACTGGCACACGCTGTTAATGGTTTTATCAATACTAATATGTTGTATGGCGTCCATGTTATTATGAATGTTAATAATATAGCTGATAATGTTTTTGCTGCTTTTTTATCCGCTTTCTTTTCTTGAGATTTCTTCTTCTTTTTTACAACGTGTTTACCTGTACACAAAAATTTAATTATTATAATATGGTTAATGAGCATTTGAATACGATGGCAAACTGCTAGGCCAATCATCTAAGGGCACCCAAATACTGTATCGTTTGGATGAAAATTATTGTAGAAAATTATTTTTATTCAACTAGGAGAAAAAAATAATTTACCGATTTTTTTGCAATTTTCTTACGGTACTGTTTACTACGGTTTAGTAGTAAAAATAGAGAAAAAATTTTTTTTTTCAGAATTTGACAAAACTTGTTTTATAGGGTAAGTTTTACTCAAACATCTAACGAATAAGGAGTAATTTTTGAGACAGCGTCAAAAATAATGTATAAAAAGGGTTTGTTTTATGAGTGATCATGGAGATATCACGAAAACTATTATCCATTAGTCATTATCACGAAATCACGAAAACTATTATCCATTAGTCAAATCAGCTGGATTTTTATGTTTATTCATCTGGATTTTTATGTTTTAATAACCAGAAATAGCCTCATGCGAAATATTTGTTTAAAATACAATTTCAAACTCACAGAAATTCATTCAATTTCAAGAAAATTCTAGATAGAGTTGTGAAAATGTATACTTCGGACACACTGCAGAAATTAGCGAATGTTCGGCTGCACCGAAATCAAAATTCATGCCTGAACTCGTAATAAATCAACAAAATTCTTATTCGAATTAATTAAATTTGTTAAATTTCGCAATAGATTCGACGCTTTCAAAAGTATTTAGGATGAATTTACTTAACCCGACTGCCGTGCAATTGAGTTTTTTGAGAGCACACTTCAGATTTTTTCGTACCAATATATCGTATCAATTTTGCTCGTATCAAAATTTTTGCATTCAAAGCTCTAAATAATAATAAACAACTTACCACCTTGTGCTAATAATGATTTTTCTGCTAATTGTTTTGGAATAATTTTTGCATTTAACGGTATACGTATATCTGGCATTTGTGATGGTCTTCGATTTAAATGATTCGTTAAGCAAAAATCAGTTGGATCATTTCGACGATGTATTGTATTAACACCACTTTCTGGTATCATTTTTATACTTGGCTGTAAATCCGTCACTTCAGTACCCCCAGTACCGCCCGTCGTGGTACCATCTGATGTTGGTTCATTTGGTAACCGTATTAATATTGTATAAACACTCTCTGTACTTATTGCCGTACGCAAACGTGTTTGAGGCGGTAAACTTCGTGAATCACGTGCTTCTAAACAATTACCACTTGTTATATTTGTATTTACACCTCCGCAACCACTAGATCCTATATGTCGTGTTGGTGTCATTTGTCCATAACTTGATGATATATATGGGTCCCTGCAATCATGCACTTTGTTATAGTATGTATCGCAATTTTCTGGAAATAGTTTCTATGTGAGGCAAAGCCTCAGACTAAGCTTTGACATCGGAGGGTGAGATTCAAGGTTAAATTGAATTCAAATATTTACCTGATAACATTGAGACTGATACACCGTGAAACACTACTTTGTAACGGTGTTTCTACACTAACTGGTGTTGTTGCACCTTGAGCCATAAATTCACTAGGTGTATCTTCTGTATCACTCGTATCCTCACGACCAGAATGCCACCATTGAACACACCATCTACGTACACCATTTACACCAAGTGGACCACCACCACGGCCATAACTTCGACCACCATGAGATCCACGTCCCAAACTACCATCTGTACATGATGGTCTACGCCAATCGTCACCCAATTCATGATGTAACGTTGTACAGGTATTATTGGCTTCATCACTAAAAGATAATACTCTACATAGAAATAAAATTATTGATTTTAACATTAATTGAATTTAAATTTAATTTACTACTTCTACTTTCTCTAAGAAGTACCTAAAAATAATTGTTGTTTATTACTACATTGTTGAAATTCGTAGATGCTTTAAAGAATGGTTTATATTTAAAATGTCAGCATGCATTAATCAATTTTTTTTGGTGCTTAAAATTGAAAAAGATGTTTTAGTGAACAATAAAAAGACGATGATTAGTCAGAAAGAAGGCAAATTTTTTCGCAATGTTCAAGATTGTTTTATGGAATAACAAATTCTCATTTTTTGGTGCATTTTAATTTGGTTTAAGAAATAGATTATTTTAGAAACATTTGATAGCTTTGCGGAAACTTCTTTTAAAGAAAGTAGGCGTCATTTTGACAAAATAATTTTTTTTTTGCTGTATTGGTTCCTTAGTTGTTTGGCTAGTTGTAGGAGCGGGAATTAAATCTAGGAAACCTTACAGCAAACTGAATATAAAGAACATAACCGAGATTCCATTATATTTTTCACTGAACTTCCTCGAAAGCTTAGAAACTTTAATATCTTATCAATTTCCATTTTCCACAAACACATACATGCTTCACAACATCTATGCGCAATGTTTTCCATTGCAAAAAATTTCTACCTACCTAGAATTACTTCGTTTCGATGAATCTTTTTTACCAGCTTGCAAGTTTGGTAAATCTTTTTGTCGTTTCTCTGTTTCCCTCCATATTCTCCAATATAAACCACACATAATTGTAACTGGCACATAAAATGCTGCTATTGCTGTACCAAAAGTAATATAATGATTCGTTTCTATAAATTGTATATAACATTGATTATCGGGCACAGTACGTTCTCCTTCGATATACGGCCAACTGTATATCCAAGGCGGCCAAAGTAATAAACTAATACCCCATGCCATACCGATCATAAATGCTGCACGATTTGTTGTTCTTTTTACTCGATACGTTAGAGGCCTTGTCACACTGGAACAAATAATAAATAATTCATTATTATATTTTGGGCTAGTTATTTATATACACAAAACTACTGAAGATTTTGAGATGCATTAAGTTTTAAGGAAATTAATGATTTTTAAAATAATATTCATTTTTACACTGCAAAATCATACTTCATGAAGTAAGAGGCTTAGATTTCTCGGGAAAAATTGCGATAAATGGCACTTGGATGAATGTAACGGAAATCAAAATAGTTTTTCTTTAACCGGACACAAGTAACATACTACAGTAAATTTATTTTCGCTAGTTCACAAGTACATTTCTATGTGGTGAGATATACAGAGTGGCTCAAGTAACTACAGGCAGAAGAATATATCATCAGTTCGTCAAACATCCACAAAAAGTTATTTTGCAGTTTTTGGATCCCAAGTTCCATTAATGAGCTATGGTCTGCTTAGTTATCGTTTGTAATTTTAAAATTTCTGGATGAATATGAATCAAAATGAAATTTTTATGATAAACAAAATTGCGGGAACCGTCAAGTTTTATTTTGCTGGTAATAAGTATTTATGGGAGACAGAAAACAGACAGAAATTGTTCGATTTGCAATTTACAAACTCTGGAAAATCATTTTCATTTTATTTTATGATTGAATGTCCTGTTTTTTAGAATATACGAGAGTTCTATCTAAATAAATACTTCGAAAAATAAATACTTCTATTTCGGAAACAGTCAGCAACTTTTGGCTAGCTTCTTAAATGATTTGTATAATTACATAACAGGAGGCTGTAAATTGAAGGCATTAATAATTAATGCATAACATTTAAAATAGGTTACCATGCAGTCTACAGCGTGAAATTTTGCTTTGTTATGGAAATTTTTGATGGAAATTAATGTGTCATGTGTCTATCTGTCTGGAATACCCTGTATCATAGGATATTGACACACAAACAAAATTCATATTATTTACATACAAAATACAATATATGAGACGTTCAAATGACAATTGTACTAGCGAAATTTAACTGTCTATTATTAAAGAAATGTAAATACTTACCTAAAATATCGATCAAAACTTATAATGAGTAAATTTAAAACAGAAGCATTACTAGCTAAATAATCAAGTGCGAGCCATGTATCACATATAAGTGGACCCAATGGCCAATAGCCCAATAATATGCTCACTGTGAATAATGGCATGGAAATTAATCCTATTGCAAAATCAGCAACCGCCAATGAGAATAAGAAATAATTACTGATTGTTTGTAGTTGTTTGTCAATCTGAAACAAAACAAAAAATTCATGTTAAAATATTGATTATTGTTTAATTTTATTCTATGAAAATATTTTATGAAAAGTGTTACAATATATTTAAATTTTACAGTCAGGCTTCATAGTGGGGTAGGTAGTAGCTAAATTCATATATCGCATTAAATTGAAGAAGACAAACACTAATCGAATACCCTTCGTGTTAAATCAAATACAGATAAAAGGTGTCTCATACTGGTCGCATGTGGACAATAAAGTGATGACTTTTAAAGGACATTGAGACTTATGTTTTAAATTTTGAGGGTAGATTCTGTTAGAATTTGGGATTAGACGAAAATTAAGTGAATTTTTTTTATATATACCTTTGAAATATTATTAAGAAAAAATCACTTATAGAAGAAATAACACACAAATGCCAGACATTTCATCATTTTAAATGTGTCTATTTTATGGAAAGTGTTGCTTGATATAATGTTGCTTGAAGCCTTGTTATATAATAAAGCATACCTTTGAAAAACTTCAATATAAGATTAATATATTATAAACGCAAACTTTAAGAGTTTTAATCTATAAATTTAACACCGTAAGGAGTATTAAAAAATTTAACTTCTAAGGGCATTCATGAAATGTATAAACACGATTTACAGATGACCCTAAGAAAACGTCACTTTTTGGGAATTATGAACTTAATTAATGTAAAAGCTTAATTATTTTCGTTACAATTTCAAAAAAAAAGTAGTTGTCGAACACTGTAAGAATTATATTAATACTTGTTGTTAAAGTTTTTTAAAACATTGCTTGCGTGTCCGTTAAATCTTCATATCTTTAAGTGCTTTTTTGATCATGATAATATATATATATATATATACATAAATATATATATATATATATATATATATATATATCCTTTTCAGAATCAGAATTGTTATCAATTAATTGTTTATTTTAATGACATTTTGCTGATATTAATTTGAATTTTGAGCTAATCTTGGGCGAAACATCGAGTGAAATCGCTGGAATGATAATCTAATTAAAGAGCAGCATTTTTTCTTAGCTATGCAAGGATCTTTGGAAACCCTATGAAGAGGAAGCTCTATAAAGAGTTATTTTAAATATTTAAAATGAATTCTATCCTATATTTCTAAAAATACAATTACTTTCCCATTTAAATTATATTGCATTCTCGTGAGAGGTCGTGTGGTGTTCGTAGCAACTCTTTTTGTTTTATTTCAAAGTAAATAAATAATACGACATTTTATTTATTCATTTTAAAACTGCGTTGCATATAGTTACAAAAAAAATTAACATAAAGAAAATATAAAGAACAATTCTTTTTATTATTGAAACTAAGAAACGTTTCTACACAATCTTTGACACAAAATGATTGTTTTTATATATACTAATTCAAGAAATAGTGGAATGGTATCGTAATAAATGAAATACTTTAAAATGCAACATCAGTTTGAATCATAATATGGTAGTATACGTAGAGGAAAGTAGAATAAATCAATTTTATAAACCAAATTAATGGTTCGTAAAAATAGGCTTATTAAAGAGTACAATTTGTTAAAAATATACACAGAATTTTATAAAATGAAATACATTACTTTTCAAAATCAATATACACAAAATTTAAGGATGTACGAGCGCCAGGGCATTTTCGGATGAAAGGATTGGTTTTTTGTATGTGAAGTTCGATTAAGTCTAAATCAATTCTGAAAATTTTAAGAGTCCCGATTATTTAAATAAATAAATGATTTCAAAAGTAGGCATATTTAACATTTGTCTCATGGGAAAACGGTAGATGGATGATATGTTTTCATAGATTTCTCAAAAACTATTCGGTGGAAATTAAAAAAAAATTTGGATTAAAGTTAAAACCTTAATATTATTAACTATTGAAAACAAAAAAACCCGTTGTGCCCGACTAATTAAGGATTTATAAGCACGGTAGTGGGGACATAAATTTAAAAAAATATATATTCTCAATTTTGTTGGTGAATTATGACAATACAAAACGAAAGGTAAGAATTCAATTTTTCGGTATCTAGAGAAATTTTCAAAATATCGAAAATTTTGATTATTTAGCTTTCGATATTTCGAAAACCCAGACAGATATCGAAAAATTGTATTCTTATTTTTGGTCTACGTTTATGATGCTATAACAAAATTCATCATCAAAGTTGAAAATCAGGTACAAATAATTTCAACCAGAGGTCTTGGCTTGCCTTGGCGCTCGTACTGCCTTAACGATTTCATGTGTCACCTATCCGATTTCAAGATTTTATTTAGTATAGAAGTGCATTGAAATTTTACTCTCAAGCCTGCACTTGTCTCCCTCTAAGCTAACCTTAGGCTTGACAATAAAAAAGACTATTCTTGAGTTATTTTACAGAGGCTAACATTTAAAAAAGCAAAGTACGTTTTTAAAGCACACAGTTTTATTTAAGTAGTTCGATCTTTTGATTCTGACTTAAAATAACTGTTATTACGCAAAAATATAAATTTTAATAGATTAATTTGGACTAATAGGCTCGAAAACACACTTTAAAGTTAAAAACTGGCCTTGGCAGAGTTGAAAATCGGAATGTAGATTGAGTTAGAGTTAGCTGTAATGTGTTTTAGTCTGTAATTTCACATTATCTTAAAAAACACCTCGATTAGCAGGCATGATTCCCCCTTAACATTCCAAGTCTTACTCCGAAAGTGCCCGAAGAAGAAAATGAAGATGATTTATTGATGTTTACGGAAACAAATATTTTCAGTAATAAATTCCAACTGTTTCAGTTTAACATATTTGTATGTAAAAATAAAAGATATTAGTTTGTTGTGAATGGGTGGTAGCTATTTATTTATCCATGAGTATAGTTTTAATCAAGAAAGCATAACTATTCTCTAGAGGCTGCTTTTTGAATAAATACACATATATTTTTCTTTTCTGATGATTTTCTTTGAACTACTGTTTTTGTTTAATAATTATAAATAGACAAAGATGTATTCTTTTTGAGAGGTGTTAAGATAAGTTATATATTATTTGTACCATGAGATTATATAATTTTAAGATATTATCTTAATATAACCAAATCAAAGACCATTATTTGCCCTTATTCCTGATGTTTCTTTTTATAAGCACTATTTATACATTCAAATTTGAGGATGAAAAATATAAAAATACCAAAAATACTTTCGAAATGGACTTGTGTTAACCATTTATACCCATTATTATATTTTATAAATAAGTTAAAGAATTTTAAAACATAGTACATTACTTAAATTACTTATACCATAAAATAATCCTACAAAAATGGGGTGGAATACCTGTTATAAATATATTTCTCCCTGAAAATGATTTTTACTTAATAAACGTCCTATTTTTAACCTATTTCGATGTGAAATGGGCCTTGTCGGCTATCAAAATTCCCTAAAAAAATCATTGTCAACTATTCGAGCGACTATAATGGTGACGATAAGATACTTTTGGGTTCTGGACAACGCTCTCTCCAACCGCTTCAACTAGTTCATTGATATACCAAAGTCCTTTGCTTAGCAAAATTTGAAGCCCTTTTCTAAACATTGTTTCGTTGTGAAGAGCTTCATGGGTAAAATTGTACTGTATTGGTGTTTCAAAAACATGTTTAGGCAACTCAATCGGTAGACAAATGTCCAAGTTATTTAATCTAGATACCAACATAAAAAAAATGTCGCACTCTGTAGTAAAATCGAAGTGTAATCTTACACCTCGAGTTCCCAACAATATCAGTTCCTAACAATCAATTACAGCTATTTTAGCCTACAACTTATTGAGGCCATCTGTGATTAATAATGTGTTGTCTTCAAAAGTTTTGTTGACATTTTTAAACAGATCCAATGGTTTGAAGGAGTTATGACTGGAGACGCGTAATAATTATTTAGGTACTGCGGATTGAAACCATTGATACGATTGGACTTTTCATATAGTACACATCGTTTTTCAGTTTAAGACTCGTACAGCCGCTAAAAACGGAAATGGAAAAGGTTATTAAAAAATAAAAATATGGTCACGGTAGCTATATTGGACTTTTATTATGATCATACAATGATGTGCACTTAAGCAACAGGACCTTAAGGACCCATAACATGTAGTTTTCATATATTTACATTACATTAGGTATAGTTTCATTACATTACCTTTAGAGGGGGATACAGTGGGGTACGATTTTGAAAACAATGTAAAAACATATCTTATCTTTTTTTTTCCAATTATCTTTTAACTACTTTACACCACATAAAACAGCTTTTAAGAAAATGTAGTGGATCACTATCAGTTGATACAACGGCGTAAACATATATAGACAAATATCTTGTGGAATAATTTTAATTAATGAGAATTGAAGAAAAAAACACTAGCACCAGGACTCGAACCTGGACCTCTTGGATTCATGCCAAGCGCCTTATCGTTCGGCTATACGAGCTTTAGACACAGAGTGTAATTTTCTTAACTCATCGAACTTTTTTAAAATAAATCATTTTAAAATATCTTAAAAAGCACTTAATTCTTTTTACGATAAAATTATTTTTTTGAATTTAAAGAAATTATTTTCTACCTTTTAGTTCAGCCAGTTACAAAAGCGTGTTTTTTAGTTTTTTTAAACTATTATTTATTTAGTGTTTTTTAGCTTATTCTTTATT
Source organism: Chrysoperla carnea (assembly GCF_905475395.1). NCBI lineage: Eukaryota > Metazoa > Arthropoda > Insecta > Neuroptera > Chrysopidae > Chrysoperla > Chrysoperla carnea. Next base: position 36,393,184 of record NC_058341.1, read on the forward strand.
TATCAAAAATTCAGTATAAATATGGTGGAAGCGCAAATAAATGTATATATTTCAAAGATGGAAATCGTATTTCCTAACAATCCTGGCCAGGATAATTAAATTATGGTATTGTCATCCTTGAGAAGTATGTCAAATTTCGATTTAATTCAACGTTTTGAAGGAGGTCAAAATCATATTCAAAGTTTCCGTTACATATTAACATACGTATGATTCTAATAAAAGCGTGTTTAAAAAAATTGATGAGATTTCTTTTTACAGCGTTTTCAAGAACGCACACTTCTCTGCCTTACTCTGTATATGTTTAAATGCACAGTTATGAAAAGATGATGCATTTTCCGCTTTTTATAGTCAAATGGTTGTTACATAATAATCTATTATTCATTTTTATAAAGTACTTTCTATTCTATAGGTACCTACTACCTATCTACCTTTTTTTTTCTAAAGTGGTTTATTTAGAATATCCGTTTGCATAATACGCTTTTTGTATGTGTGTCTGTCTGTCTGACTGTGTGTCTATGCTGCTATGTTATACAAATATTTAAATTTTAACATTTAAAAAGAGTAATAAAAACTTTTCCATATGTTTATGTTGTATCATATTAAAAAAATCTGATGTTAGCATCACCTGACTTCCTTGTATACACTAGTCAGAATGGATTCAATAATTCTACAAAGAATATTTTTATTGTGAACGCTACAATAAGTACAAAATGATAGGGAAGACTATCACATTGCGTACGAGTGCTTAGTTCATAAGGGACGATTTTCTCATAACTGTTATATGGTACTTGAACTGATGATGGCCTGGTTTCCTATGATGTAAGAATGTGAAAAAACTATCACTGAGAAAAAGGCAATCCCACCCTAACACAAATACGCAACCATTTTAACGTTGTGTGCTAGTTTTCATTAAGATAACAAAGTCAGTGCATGTTTTTTAATTTGCGAATGGGAAATAATTTACAAAAAATAGCTATAATAGTTAAAATTAGTTTATTATAAGCAGTTCATTTTCATACCAAAACGTTTGGTCATTGATTGAAAGGTCACTTTCAGTTTTTTGTTTGATAAATAATTTTACTAGGAATTATATGTTACAAATTGGGTAAAGTTTTCTATGATGGTCCAGTGCATCTGTCCTTAGGAAGACTCGAATCCGGGCCTTTCTAAGCTTATAAATATTGTATTTGATTGGCCTCGAAACAATCAAACATAGCCCACAAAATATTATGACTGAAAATAAATGGCTGATTACCTACTAACAACTTTTACCTTATATTTTGTTATAAATAAATATGATAGATCCTATCATGTGTGATATTTTTGATTTAACAAAAAAATTCATGTTTTGTAGCAATTTGGAGTTGAGTTTGATAAGCCAAAAATGCTTCCATTCTTAATAAAAAAAAGGACATTATTAATGAAAAATCCTAAAAAAATTATAATTTTACCTAGTTTTGTAACTATATTCCTAGCATAGTCTATTAACACTTTTTAATTTCTTTTTTTTTTTTCATTTTAGAATCATTTAAATAGCTTTATAAAGTTAAGCAGCTAAGTGCATAGGGATAGGATGTTACACCGACCAGTCAAAATTCAAAATGGGTTCTTCCATTCAAAATGAAAACTCAACCGTTAATTTTTTTCGCGATTAGAATTTATACTATTTAATTTTGTACAAGGAAGTAGAAAAAAAGAGAAATGAATAATTTCTGTTCCGGTGAAATGGGAAAGTTGTTTGCCTCTAGCGCTTCTGTGTAATGTAGGTATACGAATGGGTAATGATTCAAGTAAATATAATATACAAGTTTTAATTAGTAGCATAGATTTTTTAAGCGAGTAATAATGAACAACGTTTTACCGACTTCAAAAAAATATTATAAGTTTTTGCAAGTATATGTGAAGGAGTTTGAAATATCGTATTTATTTACCAAAAGTGTTTACTTTGGGAAATTGAAAAGTTTTGTATTTTTTTTTAATAAACTATTAATATCGAAATGTATTCTTGTGTTTTTTTTTTAACGCTTGGTTTTCCAAATAAAAGAAATTATTCAGATGCTATTTCAATAACCAGTACTACAAGAGTTTATTACACAACTGAGAAAATTAATTTGTCCAATATTCTGCGCATAGCATAAAAATAAACAAGCTCTGGATTACTCACGTATACACTGTGAAGCATTTACGGATTGAGATTACATATGGAATAACTTTGTACTTTTTAGTCCACATGTTAAATAGAATGTTTCATTTAAGCAATAACTCCTAGAATGATATTGTATAGGTTGGACCATTTTAATCAATTATAGTTAAGAGCTCATTTCTAGTAACTCAGTCAGATAAAACTTCTAGAGTTTGATGGGGGACATCATGTTCTGACATCAGATTGGACCGTAGTTCTCCGGGTTGCTTTAATAGTCAATATAGATCTTAAAAGGTAAGAGGCAATTAGAAAGCTGATCCTCATAGAAAACTATCATTTTTATTAAAAACAATTTTGTTTTCGCTAGCTTTCCGGGGAAATACGACTTAGAAATATGCTATTATTTCATTTAATCGAAAGAAAATCCCTTACTTAAGAAAAATACTTTGGACAAATTAAGCTATTAAGGACAATAAAGACCATTTGATTGTAATAACTTTTAAGCCCAGGTAAATTTTCAAGGTAATTTGAAGATTAAGGTCAAATAACCTTGAAACAAGAATTTCCGGCCGAACTTATGAACACAGACCAATGTCTATTTTTTTTTACCCGTGCCAATTTTTTTCTAAAGCATTTTTTTGTAACTAACGTGTTTTCTTTCGATTAATTGCAATAATGACATACTTTTCCGAAAGCTAACGATTTTCGAAAAACTGCTTTAAATGAAAAATGTTATTTTTTTTATAAGCATCAACTTGCTAATTGAAAGTGTTATTATATCTCTTATACCATATCTAAATTGACTATTAAAGCAATCCGGACAACTAGGTCCAATCTGATGGCAGAAAATCATACCCCTCCATCAAACTCTGCAACTTTTATTTAAGTTATTTTTTTATTGACGGGCTATTTAGACATAATATATTAAAATGTCCCATCCTGTATATTTATAGATATATAATCGAATATCTTCCATATTTTCTTATAAACTAAAATCTTAGATAAATAAATAATAAATTCAATAAATAAAATTCAATAAATTTTATATTTATACAAGAGGGATGCAGCTGTTTTTATGTACATTCAATTTTACATGTCAATAATTTTCAACAAGTTGCAACTTTTATAATCTGTATATATCTTATAAAGGGTACAGCACAGAAGTGTGCGATTTTGGAAACCTTGGAAAAAACGAATTTTTTCCTAATTATCATTTTAAACTTATACTTATTGTATTACCTTATACTACATAATAGCCCAAAAAAATAAGATAAAAAAAAGTTGATCTGCTTATAAAATCCAAGTGATTCAAACAAATTTTACAATAGATAAAACTGCAATATACTTAATAGTTTACGATATATTTGAAAACAAGGTCCTTTTTTCGAGACCATTGACCTTGAATATTTTTTTGGGTACATGATTTTGCAATGGAATTTTCATAGGCATTTCTTCCGTCTGAGTCACATATTCTCGGTGACAAAAAATCCACTTGGATTTTTTCAGAAGAAAAACCTTTATTTTCCTGGGCTAGTAATATTTATTTTTTTGATTTGTCCTATTGGACTAACCAATCCATACCTTGGCCCTTATAAATTAAAAATAATATAAGTAAGTATTATATGTATATGTATCACAAAAAAAAAAGAAGGTAAATTGGAATTTAGAAAACTAAGATTAACAATTATTATTCTAAAAACTACAAGTGAAATATTGGGTGACGATTGTCAAGTAATTAACTCTGTGAATTAGTTATACATTATACTTTACTTTCCCAGATAATCTCAGTGATCCGTTGTTAAGTGTGTATTTCAAAACACCGTATACGATCGTCATCTTATTGAAGTTTGGAGCTTAACGGAGGAATTAAAATGCAATAACTAAATTAACTGAATTTTCTTAAAAACAAAATAAAATTTGCTTTAAATCATAAGCAATTTTCTTCAGTACCTACCGAAGTGCCTTCATTTTATTTTTAAACGGTTGGTGGTAAAAATATATTTTTTTAACATTAAATGAATTTTTATTTTACAGCATTTTTAAAATCACACACTTTTTAGCTCCATCCTGTATAAAAATAAATATAATATGATTTTATACCTATAATATCAGTAAGTACGCTATAATTCAAGACTTCTAAACTTATCTCAATGGAAAATTGAATGGAAAAAGATATCCAGCTTTAAATATTATACTGGTCCCACTGTACAGACTTTTAATACACCTAGTTTTTTTTTTATATTTTATGCTGTTGTTATATATCATATACATTTAACACGGTTTTATTAGCTTGACCTGTAACAATTTGATTTTTACCCACTCTATCGTTTGCGACTCTTAGTACCAAAAGTGATACGTAGTCGTGCGTCCCAAATAAAACTAAAGTTTATAGTCCATGAAAAGTTTTTCTGCTTGAGAATTCTCATCTCGAGAATTTCGAGATGGGAAAAATACCCAACGCCTCGAGAACTCGAGAAATCAATTCCGTGCGCTAGGCAACTTCAAAAATACGCATATAAAACACAGATAATAGATTATATCCAAATTTAAATTCTTGTTCAAATGAAGTTTCCGAGATCACAAACTAGTAAATGAAGAGGATCTCAAACATTAATTAATTTCAATGATTTGAGTCTACTGGGCAGTGGCTATTAAGCCAACATTGACGGAGAATGAGCGTGTTTTCTTGTTATCGGGAAACATTGTCACTGAAAAAAGAAACCGCCTATGATGCTGTTAATGCTCTTGTATTTTTGAAAGCTTATTTCATAAGGACAATTTGCAATTACTCTTCAGAACTTTATAAAAGATGATGAAAAATGATTTTAGGATTTTTAAATGCTCAAAAATTTAAATTATTTGCATTAATTTTCAGATTTGAAAATAAACTTTCTGGAGTTTTTCCAAACATAACAAATAACAAGGAGCTTTTTTGAAGTTAAATTAACCAAAAAACCTCGAGTAGCTTTATTTGAATAAAAAAAATTGACATTTGACACTATCTGTGGAGGGGAGGGATATAAAAAAATTGGACCTAAAGGGTTTCTGGCAACATCTGGAATATTAATCTTTAAGCCTTTCTGAATAAGAATCAATGGAAGAAAAACTCTACTTTTGCACACTCAAATCCATTTAATGCTTGCTATAATTTAAATTTGTTAAGCATTATTAATTAAGAAAGACAAAATAAAATCTACATATAACTGTTTTATAATAACTGCCTCTATCTAAAGTTACATAGTTCTTTGAAAATCTCTTCATTTAACGTCATTTTTTTTTTTTCAATTTAAAGCATACTTAGGTGAATAATAATACAAAAGTGGGAAAAATGAGAACAATTTAATTGTATTTATTTTTCTTTTACAACAATAATTTTTTTACATAAATATAACAAAGAATATACCATAGAACATATATGTATACTACATATAAGGGCTGTTAACAATGTTAATATGAGGGATGAAAGCAAAAGGTCAAATAATAACGTAAACATTTTTCATAATTTTTTTCTTGTGAATTTATTAGCCAAGAACTATATGCTTATACTTCTTCATATATATATGCGAAGGTATGTATGTACGTTTGGAGGAGTAATGGATATATCATGCAGTATACTTTTGATTTATTAGTATATATTTCGAGATTGCTGAGGAAGTAGTACTCCATTGAACTTGAATGCCAAGTAAATTCACTTAGAGGATATGAAATCCTGAAAAAAGCTGCGAAAAATGCTGATTTTTAAATTATTTTAATACAATCTTTTTTAAATAAGTTTTCATGTTCTTTTATTCATATAATTTACTCGTATGATATCCGCCCGCTTTGCTGGGTAATATGTTAAAGCATATTTATGCAAAATTTGAAGATTGGGCCAATGAATCACATTATCCTATATAAAGTTTACCCCACTTTCACATTCCCATAGAGTTAGAATTTCATAAAATTCTTTCTTATCGGACACCTTCCAAGTTGCAGATCTCCACGATCAGTGGTTAAGGCTGTGTCACCGCTTTAGTCATTTAATTGTCACTGCAATTTTATTATATAATTTAGTTTTATGATTAAAACATGTGCAGATTTTTATTTGCCAGACAGAAATAATTTATTTTAATATATATCATTCAACGTTAACTTTCGTAATCGTTCTCAAGTGCGAGACGTAAGTACTTGATTCCTATCTAATAATGAAAAATTATCCGAATTTCAATTTCCTTAAAATAAACAGCCGAAAACTTTTCCCCACCCCTCTTACCAGTTCTCACTTCGATAGCGTATGATTGTTTTTGTTGAAGGTAACTATTAAACAGATGTCAATCTTAGAAACTTCCAAAGTTAATTTTACATAGACCCAATATTAGTATTTTTTGAGTCAGTATTAAGGTAAAAAAATGGATTTTTATCTAGATTGAAGAAACAAATTTTACGATTCTTTTGCTATTTTTAAGAGATATATAAGCATATCTTTGGAATAATTGAGAACATAAAACCGCACAAGATAGGGACTGCGTGGGTTTTATTCTAAAACCATTCTATATCGATACCTCGAAAAATACGCATCTAATCTTTAAATAAGCTAAATTTTTATGTTTAATAATAAATATTCCATTTAAATAAATCTATTTAATTTTGCAATACAACGACAGGTTTCTCAAATTCACAGCATATTATTTTGAAATCGGTCAACAAATAGTAATATATTGAATTAACCTATAATCGATTTAAAAATAATAAATAAATGTAGCAAAATAAAATACCTACTAAAAACAATTTTTATATTTTTAGAATATCTGCTATATATTAGATTGATTGATTGATTACCTATTAAAATAGGTCTAGGTGGAGTTATTATTATTTTATACTATCGTAGTTTTTATGAAGGGTTTTTCAATAAGAGTGATACTTATTAAAATGCTAATTAAAAAAAGAATAAAATTCAACATTAAAATTTTGAATTTTTTTATTTTAACGTACGTTGTACGTTTGTACGTTGCCTGTTGATTTTTAGATCTTCAATTGCTTGTGAATTATTCGCAACATCAGATTTTCAGATTAATTCAAAGATAATAATTCAAAAACCTAATGAAAAGAAAATAACAATTAATTTAAAAGGAATATACCAAGTTAATCCAATCTTTTCATTACAGAAATTACATAAAAAAAGCATTCCGTTAGAGTAGTCGTGGATGAAATTTTCATTATATTTTGTTCACAAAAAATTTATTTCAAAATAAAACACAATTTAATTTCAAATTTTTAAAATGTATCATCTTTCTTATTAAAATTTAGAGAGATAATATGTAAATTACTGTACTTTTATGTTACTCTACTCTTACGTTTTCAACCCTCAAGAAATTCAATTGTTTTTCTGATCTTATATTCTCAGCAAATGTCAGAAAAAATTAAAAATCAATTGCCCCAATATTTTGATTTTTTAAACCTGGCTAAAATCGATTATCAAAGCGTTAAAATGAGAGAAAAAATTTAAGAAAAGGGGTTTACCCATTGGAAAAAAATGGAATTAGTCATACGTGACTCGTGGAGCCTCCCACGAAAACTAATACATTCTAGTTTTATTATGTTCCAGAAAATTTCAAAAATCAAAATGATGTGAACAGTTGTAAAAACCAGCCATTGATCAAAAGTGTTCAGATTGTTGTCTTTACGGACCAGAAACAGATCTTCTTGACGTTAACTGATGAAATTCCAAACTTTCTTAAGTTACAAATGTAAATCATACAGAAAGAACTCAGCTGATTTTTTCATTGAATAAAAAAGCAAAAGGTACCTACTTTTACATTTTAATGTGCTGTACTCTTTTATATGTGTAGGGTATGTGCGAATGGTTTACAAGATTGTAAACAAACAGTTCCGTTTAATATTATGTATCTATGGGCGTTGCAAATTAGAGTTCTTTTTTCTATCGCTAGATAGAATCTTTCTTAATATTAAAAATCCAATAAGGTTTGGGCTTCTATTTGGTTCTATATCTCATCTTACGCTAATAAGCTTCACTTATTAGCGTAAGATGAGATACCCGATACATTGCTAAATTTTTCATTAATTCTACATTTGCAAAGATTTTTTTGTTAATTCTTTAAGTTGTTTCTATTTTTGTACTCTTAATATTCTAAAAAAAATGTGTTAGCCAAGTATTAAGTTAAAATCTTTTAAGTAAAATAAAAGTAAAACTTATGAAAGTTACTTTTACTTACTTATTTAACAGAATAAAATTCGATAATTATTTTATCTCTTAAGAAAATTGTTTTTGTACGATCATATAATTCGTATATAGTATGTAATAAGCACGAACCAAATAATGGCCAATAATATCAGTTATTTTTGATAAAACTTCACATTAATACTTTGTGATTGATTGACATATAAAGATACATCCAACATCAACTGAAGGCAAAATTAATTTATATTTACTACTTCTCTTTTAATTAGTTCGAATTCATATATTTTTAAGATGATTTGGTAAGAAAACTTTTAAATTATAATTTCCCTAAACTTTTCTTTTATTATTACTTTAAGTATTCACTTTTTTAATTATTGTTTTTATAGAAATTTATTTTTAAGGTTGATCGAACTATAAACTGCAATTTTACGGCAGATTCTAAATTTTTTTTATCAAAAATTATAAATTTTAAACTGAATTTTAATCTGATTTTAAGAATATGTGGTAGATACAAAAATATTCTAAGCAACTTTTTCTAATAGTTTTTTTCGATATCTCTAACCATGATCTCTGACCATCTCATCTGATGCTAGGCAAAATATTAAGAAGCGGCCCTGTTTGTCAATTTGTACTAGGCTGAGTTTGAAGTTCTGATTTCGGTTAAGTATATAGAAAATGTGACTCATTACCTTGTATGACTGTGCAAAATTTCTAATCGATTTTAATATAAATATCGAAAATAAGAGGGTGTCTTTACCTTAAATGCGACACACTGCATATTTCGACTGCTATACAGAGAGGAATAAGTGAGATTGTTCAGCGAAGCAGGCGGGTTACTGCTACTAGTTAAATATAAGGATAAGGATAAGTAATAATCATGTTAGCTGAAATAAATCTATTAGAAGTCCATAGATTTTGGTACATATAGATATAATAGGCGGACAATATGGGTGGGGTTTGGTTTGTGATATATGTTGTTCATCAATTAGGTAAAAGCTGCCTTTGAAGTGTGCAGACATAACATTTTCAGTTTATATTCAAATTAATTTTCAATGTACATCCAAGGATATTATATAAAGTGTAGATAATATAATTGAGTTACATAATAATTTTTATAAACAATATACAATTAGTTGAAATAGGTCTGTTAAGTTTGTTAAGGTGAACAAAATACTTACATTATACGTAAATTGTTGGTACTTTGTGTTTTGGTGTAGTTCACTGGGTGTGATTAGCACTAGGAAAATAAGTGCTAACCTAGTACATTAAGAAAATCTTTGCCTTCTTTCACGGACTGTAAAGTATGAATACACTAGGTGCGTTTCACTACGTGCTTAGACGCTCTTAATATCTCTATAAGGTATTACTATCCGCAGGTCTAACACGGTGGTTATGGCTGATGCGAAAACGTTACTAATGATTTCATTTATTGGCTCACGCCAGCTCACGACGACCCATCCAAAGAAGTGGGTTGAAGTAGACATTGAGTGAGAAATTCGCGCAATTTTTAAAACTTGAAGATGGTGACAGAAAAAATTACGTGATGATTCGAAAATAGATATTTTAATGGAAGCTCTTTGATTTTTTTTAAAAACTTTTGATAGTTGCTCCAACAAACTCTTTGATTATATTGTAACAACTATAAATTATTTGAATATTCCTCTATGAAATATAAAAAAATAAATTGTTTCCAATAAAATTAAGACCAATTATTTTTAAAGTTTATTATTAATGTTTATAACCTTTTTGCTTTATTTTTTCAATCGCACCATTCGTAATGTTTACGTCATTTTGTTTCGATAACAATTAATCAATACTAAATGACCCATTATTAACTAAAATCGAGTGTCCATCGATGAGGCTATTGCTCGCTCGATGAGCAAGAATGAATATCTCGTCAATGAATGTTAATAAGGCTTGTAACTTTCCGCTCTCGAATTTTTATAGTCTCCACTTCAGCTTTTGTAGGCATAGAAATACCACAGAATGTGTTGGTTATATGTTTCATAATATAATAAATGTGAAATGAAATCACATTTAACTAGAATGAAATATAAAAAATCTGATGTGAATGCCACACAATCTCTATATACAAATAATGAACTCGCTTATAACTGATATATTGTTATATAACCGATGTTGTTATAGCCGATACATTAATATATGTATTAACTTATATAACTTAAAACTTACAATTTCTTCTGGATTCCATTGGGACTTTTCGATTTCGCCATTATAATTGATTTTTCGTAATAAACGGTTTTGATTGTATTTTCTTGGTCCAAGAAAATTTTTAGGTGAACTGTACTTTCTTGGTGGAAAAATTATTTATTTAAATAAGGCGGAAATTTGATTATTGTTTTTTGTTAAATTTCATTTTTACTCCTACAAACATTACAGTTCACTGCCTTAAAAATTTTGGTGGACCAAGAAAATACACTCGAAATCGTTTATAACGACATCGATAATATTGACCAAAACTAAAAGTCCCAACTGATTTGCTATTTTTGATTAAAAATTTTAATATAGTACCTATAACATGAAGGTTTTTTAGCACTGGGACACTAAAAAGTCTAAAATAAAGTAAAGACTAAAAACAAAAACCTGAAAACCAAATCTGAAAATAAGGAACAAGTCCAGTAGTTTACATACCGACTTTAACCGGGGCCGGGGCTCCGACAGTTAAAGTCGCTTTGTAAATTACTGGACTTTATTTAACTCAGGCGGATTATTTATTTATTTATTTTATGTTAAAACAACACTAATCGTAATACTAATTTTGACTGTTTCAAACTTTATTTTTAGCCATATTAACTTTATTTTGAACCTTTTTAACTCTGAATATCATATATAGAGACAATCTGTCATTGGAATTACTTACATTCACTTTAATATATACAAAAATGATCCCTTGAATATCGTTCTCACCAAGAGGATTTTTCCCCAATTTCCAAGATCAATTTTTGTATTATAAAATACCAAGTATTGATCGTTAGTATAAATTAGCCAATCGTAATTATTCTTATAAATTGCGCATGTAAGTCGTTGCTAATTTAGTGACGGTCTGCACAGAGCCGTGTAAAATTGATCTAGGAAATTAGGGCAGAAATCAGAATTTAGTTCTAATCAATTTTGAGTGTATTTACTTGCTGTCCCCAGTACTTTTCTAGTTTGTTGGTACGATATAAACAGCTCACATTCTAACGTATTTTCAGATGAGTTAAATTGAGTTTGATATCAATTTCAATAGCTCTTGGACTGACACATTCTCTAGATAGAGGTAAAGTTATGTAACATATTTGTATGAAAATGCATTCAGTTAATATATAAATCAGACATATATTATGTTTAACAACAGGCAATGTTTTGTATATTGTAATATAGCTCTCTTGGCAATAGTCTCAATTAAAGTGTCGAGACTGCCATTTGCTTGCTGCTTATACCATTTTCTACAACATATATACACATATATTATACATCTGGGTACATAACAAGAACAGGGCTAAATATACATATATGTACACAAAACAATGGTCGGCGAACTTATGGGTTTGTTGTATTTAAATTGTTGTAGAACCACACCGTATGTATTATGTATATTATGGTAGAGCAGTAGCTATTGTACCAGTATTATTTAATTTATAAGCATTTGTTACTCAAGTGTTTTCCATTAACAACGATAGAAATTTAAAATAAACTATTTCTGAGATATTATAATTTTTAGGCAAATATTCTACGTAAATAATGACTTTTGTCCTGTATCGCATGTCAAAGGGAAGGAGTAGGGTTGTATTATAAATCCATTTTGTATCCTTATTCTATTTAAGGTGTTTTGGGAATGCTATATGCATACAGTCTTGTTCAATTAGATGTTACCACTTAAATGGAGGTTCTTCAGAAAATAATATAAGAGTATTTCATATATATTATAAATAATATAAGTTAATAGACGATCCGTGAATTCCACAACGCTGTACCCGTGGCTGCTACTGATATACAAATTACATATGGAACAAAATTTAATCTGAAAAACCATATCGATAGTATACATTTTTGTACTAGAAGTGGGTTTAGTTTTTGTTCTTCTTAGCCAGTACGATTTTAAAATGAGGGATAAATCATTGCCATAAAATATTCTTTCAAATAAAACAAATTGTTTTATAAGTTCTAACAAGTTTTTAAAGTTCTATAATTCTTAATGGAGAACTCTTTAGTAGTCTTCAGGATAAATATTTCATTGTACATGTTTGTTTGTTTGTATGTTTGTTTCTGTTTTGTTTATTATGTACTTTTTTCTATAATTAAACATACAAAGTATTTAATTTTTTTAATTTATAATATATTTATTTTGAAAAATTTGTGTAATAAAGTGTAGAAAATTATCTATAGGGGGAGGAATTTATTTGTTCGCTTTTAAAATGTATATTAAATAAAAATGGAAAACCTTCCGATTAGGAATGGAAATCGAATTTCAATCAAATAATTATCCTAACGGGATATTTAGTTGACCAATCTGACAACTCAATTTTCAGTACATTTTTAATGGATTGACCCTCTGTTAAGATTGATCTTCACTTAAATTGCGTCTTTCAAAGCCTTAAAAGATAACCATCAATGTTATGTTTTAAATATTTTGTTAAATGAGATTTAACATTTCAATACTTTCAATAGCAAGTTTTAGATATCATGGTTTCCCTTTAAACCTTTTGAAAAATAAAAAAAAACAATTATATAAGTAATAGTAGTATAAAAGTATAACATTTATGATTAAGTAAAATTTAGTTAAAGACCAAGTGGATAAAAAAAACTCTTGTGCATCACTATTCATTTGTGAGAAGATCGCCCATAGCCAAAAAGTTATTTTAGAAAGCCATTTCTTTTTTAGTAGAGCAACAAGTTTATTTCGCACTTAATAAAGCTACATGGGTATTCTGCACTTAGTAGAGCAACAAGTGTGGGAGAGTTGATCAAAAATATCACTTTAAACAATTATATTCATGTTAATTTTTTCGTTATAGCTTTGATTCTGCTGCTAGTGCAAAAACTTTGAGAGTTCGTCTTAATAATCTATAAAATTCAGCACAAATTCAGCCGAAAAATTGGATATGTTAACTGCATGTAGATATTAACTGCACACATGTTTCGTTGAACCTTTGGTGGTTGAATATTTATTACTTGGGCTCGGTGTTCGGTGTTCAGACAAATTACTTTTCCTGGCATAAAATAGAAAACAGCTTATATTATCCTATGTCTCGTCTTTCATGACTTCACTAATAAGGCAACGTTCAATAAAGCTCTCTCTTATAATTTGAGTCAGCGTTAATTGAGTATTACATGTAATATAATATATATAATTCCTGTTAGAATAAGCGTTTATTAATTAATTTTACAATTATAATATTGCATATACAGTTGTAAAGCTGGCATAGAAATTAAATTTAACTAATTCTCGGTATAATAATTACACAACGTATAAATGCGTACACGGAGAACTTATGCGAAAACTTATTGAATTCCTATAAATATTAATTAGTTTACGAAATATAATTATGATCCAAAAATACAAATTAGTTATATACTAAAATAACTTTCTTTACGAGGGAATCAAACGGTTAGGGATCATCCTGACAACCAAAGTATATTATAATTACGCCAAAAAAGAGCCTAGAAGGATCGAACGATAACAATTGGTCATTGCATAATCTCATTTTCGATATAAATATCTATAAAGATTAAAGTAGACGTATTTCTAACTGTAAAAAGTTTTTGTAAAATATAAAAAGTTTTTGCAAAATACTACAACTGTACATAAATCTTATATTTTTTAATTTTTGTTATTTTGTTTCTATAAAATTTTGGGACAAGTCGCAATAATCGTTTTAGCTCAGACAAATACAGAAAAATGTCTGGATATGATAATACTTTCAACATACAATATTAAATATTTTTAAAATTTCTCCGAGTATTTTATAATAATGTTTTAATTAAGTGTGAAATCTTATAATAATGATTAAATTCCAGCTAGTCCATATTTTTTTTTATTGATTTAATTAAAAGTTATAAATAAATTTATTTTATTTCCTGCATGCATTATAGATAAACACTCAGAACGTAAATAATAATTTCCCTTCGATTTTCTGTAACATATTTTAAAGATAATAATATATATAAACTTATAATAATATTTAAATATTTGATAACAATATCATGATTTAAGAAAGTTTGTTTCAAATTTTAAACAAAAATTTTCCAAATTTAAAATATAATTTTATATTATTGGGTAATTTTATGAAGTATACATAGTTAACCAATATTTCTTTTAGCCATTTTTGGTTAAAGTGAAGTTCTTTGGATGCAAAAATATATACGGCAATTTTAAACAGAAAACAAATGCCACTTTATTTAAAATCGGATATAGATTTCAAATATTACTTTTCAGTTTCAAAACAACATTCAGTGTCTTTGTTATTAGTCTAATAAAACAATCCAAGGGAACATCCCTCCTCTCTCCTCTTTAGGTGAGATTTGTTTTGATTCTCTCCCCCTTACGTGAGATTTATGTTAAAGAACTAAATTAGTTTTTATAAATCGGAAAAATACAGATTTACAGAACATGTTTCTTTCTTTTCAGATTTTATTTAACGTAGTCGGGCTTTTTTTTAAAATTATTTCTTTTATTAAAAGGAACATCTTCCAAATTACAACTGACCTCTTCTGTTTCCTAGTTTCCTTGATCAGCGGTAGGTTCATGACTTTTTGAAAACCCTGTATGTACATTCAGATTACACAACATTAAACATGAACTGATATCTGCAAATCTCATCGTTCGTTCACATATGTCGAATACTGAACCGAGTTCGTGGAGATTTATGTGTGAACAAGGCTTATAAAAGTAAGTATATCAATTTTAGTTAAATTGCTTGACATTTTGAAACAATTCTTATTCTGCTATGTACTCTCTCACTTTAAACAAAATTACTTTAAAAACTTACCCTTAAATTATTGTAAATAATTCATGAAATGAATATATGGGTACAAATAAATCGTACAAGTAAAGTCCCATATAAATAGATGTGATTCTATATGGGTGGGTGGTAATTTATGTAAAAAAAAAAGCTGGTGAAAAATATTCATACGTCGTCTATATAAAATGCACATGTACATATCTAATAGGAATAGTCTAGTCAATAAGTTCGAATTGGTGAAGTATAGAAATAATGGTCGTAAAAATACATGAGCTAGCTCATTGAATTCGGAATGATGTCTTGAAGAATGTGCTTGAAGCGTATAACAGCACATAAAAAAGTTTTAAGCAATTAAGGAAGAAGAAATAAGTATTTCGTTTTTCGCCAATTTTTCATCAAATATTAATATTTAAGAAATTAAAAAAAAAAGATTCTTAAAGAGGAAAAAATTTCCCATAAAAAACTTCCACTCACGGAAGTCTATCTCCATTATTTATTATTTTCCAACGCTGAAAATAGGCCCCTTTGCGTCATATTTAGATTGTTGTTATATCGCCAAAAATAAGTATCTCACACTAACTAATTTTTTAAGGAGATATGCAAGGATTGAATAATACTAGGGATTTCAATAAAACTTTATAAATACATTTTTTGATTCACGAAGATTCCAAAAATCACAACAAATTCCTAGGTCATCGGGCTTTTTATTATTATTTTATCGTTCAAAGCTGGCTGAAAAAATGATGAATCATATAGGTTATTCTTTTCAATTGAATATCTCTATATCAAAAAATCTAGAGAGTGTGATAAAAAATTAACTAAAATATTAAGACAATCTTGTAGTTTATAATAATATCATAAAATATAAGGTTGTCGATGATATAAAAACAAAATTTTAATTTAATTATGGTTCATCGAAGATCTATCATTTGATTACCAAAGACGACTATAGTTAGGGTATTGATGATTGAAGAAAATATTTATATTATGAAATTTATAAGCAGCACACAATATATTATATATTTTTGTAGTTGCATGGTATTGTAAAGCTAAAATGAACAAATTATTTAACTACAAAGCATGTATTTCTGTTTATATGTACGTACCGTGCAATAAACCAAAAGTTTTTACAATACTGAAGGTTTACAATCACCTTAATATGAGTCTCAAAAATTTTAGAAATTGAAATATATCTCTGTTTTGTGTGAATTTAAATAAAGTCGAATAATAAATACTTAGATTTTAATGAATATAGAAAACATATGTTTTCCGATTTGGAAAATAAAATTCATTGTGAAAGTGAGTATTGTGAATTAAAAAAAAAAACAATATTTTGTTTAAAATTTTTATTTTAATTTCTTTGTTTTGGATGGTGTTTTTGCATCAAAATATTAAGTATATATGGAGAGAATATGTGTTCCTTTTTTGTGTTATTTTACATAGCAATAAAAATAAAATATATTTATTTTTTCCAGTTTTATTTTTAAACCCCCATACATATTACAATCAGGTTGAGATCTTACATACTATTTGTTTAAAAATATGACCCATTGTATTGCTTGGTCCTTTGATCACGTAAAGTCCCTGTAGTTAGAATAGTAAAATTTTGTAGGCGTTATCCAAGAAGAAAGTTGTACTATAACATCTCCATATAAATGAAATTTATTATATTACCTATATGTTAGCGGCGAAAAATTTTGCTCAATTGAATATTAATATATTTAAATAAGAGTGCCGAGTACCTTTACCGCTCGAATGTGTAAAAGACAATTCAATCTAGTTTTATACGCTATTTTAGCAAATTCAGAATTGGTTTTTATTCACGATTTTCCTTAGAATAATTTACTAGGTGCATACAAATAGTAATTAGCTGTTAAATACCAAATTTGCGAACAGATAATACTTATCTTGCATGAGGAAAGAAAAATAAAATAAAATAAATTAATTAAATATTCATGGTTTAAAATTAGTGGCTTGCGCTTTCGCTTTGTCAAGTAACAGGCAGCTATTTACTCCCACTTCGTAATTCATTAAAAGAGAAAAATTTCTTTTACAAAATAAATAGAAAATTTTCTTACCTTAAACGAAATCATGACCATAATGTTTCCAACCACTGTAATAATACTGAGAAAAGCCGCAAATGTTCCAATAATAACTGTTTGTGTAATTGAATATGTGCTCATTGGCGATGGGGCATCGGTTTGAGCCTCGCCTAATGGCGGCCATACTGATGCGTTTAGGGAGGTGTTCATGCCCCACGACCTACACCGGTCGTCACCTCCTACAACTGCTGTTGTCTCTGCTTCTGCACCGGACCGTACCTTTCTGCTGCCACACATGCATCTGAAGCAAATTAAAAACAATTCTTAATTGATATTAAATTTATAATTGATATTATATTTATGATTTGTGTATTGTCAATTAATTCGAGTGAATTAGCAGGGTGTGCCTTTAATATTCAGGTATACTCAAGAGATAATATCTTCGAGTCGAAATAGAAAAAGTACATATTGTCACTACACTTCGAATCAAGATCTGAAATCCAGCAATATTGCATTATTTGAGCAATTTGTGAGCGTGTGTTTCATGACCTATCTGTCTTATAATTAACCAAGGAATTGTTATTTTGAATATGGCTTAAATGAAGCACTGATGTTAAAGAAATTTTGATAAAATAAAACATTTATGTTTAATGTTTAATGATCTAAACGGTGGCAAAGTAAATTTATAACATAACTTTACGCTCGAAATTTTATACGTATATGCGTTCAAAGAAGAGGTGGGTAGTTGCGGGCCTGTATAGTTTCATGAGCTATACCTTTTGTCCGATACGTATCCGATTGTAAAAACATTCACTTTGGTATACTCACTAGTTCTTTTTTTGCTGAAAATCGGTAAAGTAAGTATGGAATTATGCTTTAAGAGCTTTTTTCAAGTGCCAGTTTAGGGTTCCGTTCTCGAAATAACTAAAAAATAGCCGACGATCCTCAAAATTGGTTCAGTTTGAAGAAGGCTATAAGGAAAAAGGTAGTTTAATGGAGAGTGTTCTTAGAAGTGTGTTTTTTAAATTTTGTAAATTTCACTTATAAATTCATTTTAAGTACATAAAAGTTTGAAAAGACTTGTTTTTAATTAATAAAATTTCATTATATATTTAAATATATAATTCCATGAACTATTTCCTTTTCGCTCCCAAAACGTTTTAGATTCAATCCAGTATTAAATTTAATTTGGTGTTTTAATTTCACCGTTTCATAAATAAATTAAGTTAATGTATCAAAAAACATAATAAATGATGGTCAGTAAGTTAAAAAAATATTTTTTGCACAACATATTTGAATTCAACACAATAAAATCCACATTTGCTCCTTAGTGCTTGATTTTTGCCTTAATAAATATTATAATTAATGTGTTTTTGTGGTCGTAACTCTTTTCTTTATTGTATAATGACTAATTTTAGTGAAAACGCTGTGAAGTATTTGGAAATATGTTTTAAGTATTACAGTGGCTAGCGAACATGCTTCCAAATAACGGGTATCCCGGTTCGTAGCCAGCTAGAATCACCATGGAATTTTGTATTTTAAAAAGGTTTATAGCAACACTTTTTGTAGCGCCAAATGTATAACGCACGATAAAGATTTTCGTTCGAAGCAACCAAAGTAATTTGAACTAGATTTCTTTATTTTGATTGGCAATTTACCTGGTAAAGCATTGTATACACTTTACGAAGGCACCTTGTATGTGAAAATAAATATTTTAATAGTAGTTCTAATAGTTTTTACATTTTATCCCCCAGGTTGATAGATATGTTATTTAATATAATCAATATTAATAGCTATATGCCAATATGCCACTTTGTACGTAATCCATGTCTATTTATATATTTTTTTATACGTCATTAAAAAAGTGTGTATTTTTTTTTTCAAACCTATTAATCAACTAATCAACTGAAATTAATATTCAAAATATTTTTTATACTCGTGAAAGTATAGATATATTGTGATTTTCTTTTAACGCCATTCATTTAATTTTGTTTTTAAATGGTTACCGGATTTTTGTGTATTCATCGTGCTCAGAATTTTTCTACAATCATGCTCACATAATTTTTTTTTTAATCCAAAAGTTGAGCAAAAACTTTTGATCTCCCATACGAGAATTTTTGATATTTCAAAAGTTATTATGTGAAAATCTTGGTGAAATTGTGCAATCAGATATGTGTACCTTATGCATGATTCAGCTCAATAATTGCACGCTTTAACTACTGAAGTAGTTTCATACCATTCATAAAATTAAATCGGTTAGATTTAGCAAAAAAAAGAAGGTTTTTCAAACTTTGGAGACAAAATATTTCTGGACACTTTTGACCTGAGATAAGGATTACGTATTGAAATTTTTAGATTGATTATGATGTTGTCCCATCTTCCTAAAAAGTGGTAACTCATTTATCATAAAATCTTAATTATTACCGCCGATTTTTTAAGCGTAAGCCTTCCAATTAAGAATATATTAATATTTCCTTCAAATAATTGCCTTGACTCGATATGCAGTAACCCATTCTCATAACACATTTTTGGTAAATTTTTAAATGGTTTGAGTCTCTGCTAGGTTTGAGCTTTGTTTAGCCACTTTAATTACATTCAAAGCCTTTATTGTGCCTGGATGATTGACATAACATTTGTGCTTTTCTCACTGCAAATAATAATCCAATGGATTACAATGTGTTACGTTTTAAATATTACGAAAAATGAAGATTTTGTGGTGTAAATATTAAGCATTTCAACGCTCTAAAAGTGTTGATGAGCACCCAAGCCAAAAAGAGACTTATTTGACTGTCTTTATCTTACACACATGGGCTTGAACTTTGCTCTCGGTCTTAGTCCTTTTTAATTAACTGTCTTACACATGCTGTTACATGTGTAAGACCAAAACCAATTAGTAAGACAAAGATTCTTTTACACCAAATTCATATCATTGACATTTGTATAGTAAATTAAAATTCCTCTTGCAAACCTTTTAACAATAGTAAACTATTTTCTGTTTAAATTCTAAAAAGGTAGACACTCCGTATTTAAACCATTTTTAACACTTTTGAACGTCTTATTAGAAGCCACAAAGAAAGTATAACAAAGTCAAAGCCTGCCCAGCTATGCCCTATATTAGGATTTCATCAATTTCTGCACATGTTTTGTAATCGTTTTATTCATTATATAGTAAAATACGATTTAAAAATATTAAATTCCAGTGCAATAAATGTCACACTACTGCATTGTGATAAAAATATGTCTGCTCATCCTTTTGGTCGTAAATATAATAATATTTTTCTAGAATACATATCGAAGAATATTTCTTTTTTTTTTTCATAATTAAATGATAATAAAAATGAAGAATTTTTATCAGTTATGTATTCCCATTTATTTTCTCTACTTGGCATTTGTCTATATGTAAAATCTTAAAAATTGTTGATAATAAATTTTTAATAGACATCGTTTTATGCTAGACTACACTGCATTCTATAAAAAGATACGGTGAATTTAATTTTTATTTAAGAAATATTTAATAATAAAATATTCTTTTTCAAGGAAATGGATAAAATGGAAATTTTTATCATTTACAGAGGATGTTAAAGGCTAACCCATGTATTTAAACGACTTAAATCAATGAAATAACATGGTACAACACTATAACGTAATAAAGTAGTATTCAGGCTTTACAAATTATTATTATAATTAGCTTCCTCTTTCCTATTTAGAGTAGTTGGAAAGAAATAGATGAGTCGAAGATGAGAGTTCAACTGTGTAATTTCTTATAGAAAACCCTATTTTTATTTCAAATTAAAATGGTTTACGAATGAAAAACTGGTTTTGAAGATATTCCTTCAAAGTACATTACTCCATATAATGGGGTTCGTGAAAGTCAAAAGCTATTTTTCATTGTTTGAAAAATGTTATCCCATCCACATAACTGATATTCCCATATTAATACATGCTATAAACTTTGCACCTAATTAGCACCCTTGTGGGTTAACGGTGATGTTTACAAGAAAATGTTTTAAACAAAAGTTGTTCATTTTTCTATAAGGAACAGTTTATACATTTAAACTTTTGTTTAAATAATTTTTAAGCGTTACAAACTTTGAACTAAAATTAATATACTATGTATATTTCATACATACATGGTATACAAATTAAAAAATTTTGGAAAAACTCCAAATAAGCTTAGGAAATGGCAGGTAAATGATAGAAATTCAAGGAATTTACAAATTTACTAAAATATTTTTGGTTTTCCATGATTCTAAACGGTATCTTCAGAGTTTTTTGCTAGCAAATATTAACTTTGTAAAAAATGAATAGAAATCTTAAAAAATGATAAAAATAATAAAAAATAATTTTATTATTAGTGTATGACTACAAGTTTTATTATTTGATCTCAAAATTTTTCGAACTTGCGTTCATTCTCAAGAGATTCAATTTTAAATTAGAAATCTTAAATTAGTTTGCGACAGAAATCTAAAATTAGAGGTTTAATCTAAAAGAAATCAATATTCAATGATTGTCTCTATAAACTACAAGAAGCAGCTTCAATCAATCAAAATGCACTTCAAAAAATGAATAAAAAATATCGTGCATTAATTAAATCATAATGCGTATATGTAGAACATTTAAATCCACTTAATTGAATATACTTTTTTTTAAATTCGTATTTAATCTAATATTAAATGGTAATAAATTCCATGAATTTAAAACAGTTCTCTATAACTATTCCATGTAATACCACCAACCACAATCCCTTTAATGATATCTATTTTGTTTTAAATAATATTTAATCAAATATAATTGCATTTATTATAGAAAATACTGCAACATAATCTCTAGAATAAAATTTTATCAACGTTCTACTTATTCATGTTCAAATTAATATTCAATTGTGGAAATATGAAATATGTATGCAAACATTGTAAACTTTTTAAACTATCGGGTATCTTAAAATAAAAAAAATAGGGAAATATATTTTATGAGCAGTGACAGTGTCTGCCGATGTATATTTATGTATATTTCGTTACAAAAAAGGTGGCCTTGAATGCCTAGGGTCTGTTTAGGGTTCAATGGAACTACAATAAAATGTTATCGCCATCATGAATTTAAACGTAAACTATAAAATTTGTTATATAAATCAAATAAACTGCTGTCGCTGCCATATCATAGTCCAAAATTATATACGAAAAATTTTTTCTACTGCTTTGGCAGTAATGCTTGAAAATTTCTGTAATATTTGCCATAAAAAAGCGGGTGGTTGTATCAGAATGCAACCACTCGAATGTTATTTACAATAGAAAATTCACATTTGGCTATGTTTTTAAATGTTACTTATACTCCAATCAACGATCCAATCAGGTTCCATGAACTTCCATTAACCCGTACATAGATGATTTTTGGCAAAAAGTTTCCTTAGGCCTTAACAAAATTCATCCTGTGTCAGGTATGTTGCGGCAGTTTGAGGTAATAAAAAAGTCACGGTTTTCGGATAAAAATGAGAATTTCAATATGATTTAAAAACCTATTTTTGCTGGTTAAATGTATTGGGAGATTTTGTAGAGCAAAAATAATAAACAAGTGAAAACAAGCAATTGGTTGAGTTAATTGTTGAAATATCATGTATAGACAGTGTTGATTACGCAATCGTAATCACTCTGACACACAAAGCAAAGAAAGTATCTTTCCTCTCAACAATTGATCAAGTTAAACCATTTCGAAGTTTATGTAAAATTCCTGATATTCATTAAAATAATTTTATTTTCTTTTTATAAGTTTAAAAAGTACAAAATTTAAAAGCACAAAATAATGTGGTATTATCGATATATTTTGTTTAGAATAAAATAAAACAATAATAAAAGGCATGTTATTTTCGCAACACCCTGTATAATTAAATAACCATAAAAACGTTTACATTTCATGTAAATGGAAGTTGGAGTATTAAATTAATTCCAATAAACATTATTTGTACATTCAAACCATATTTTCCATTTGATTTAATACATAAACCATGTAATTTCAAAGTAAATATTTCATAATTCATGATAACAGACCAAGTTTCATGCAGAGTTCTTAACTGGCAGTAGTTAATTACAAACTATATTTCCCGTTTTCATTTAGTTGAAGCCCATTTTTTTCTTTTGGGTGGTTTACAGAGATCTTTTATTCATTTCACATTTCTGTTTTGACTAATTGCAAGTTTTGGCTACCAAACTAATGTCAATATCAATTCACATTTATCAAATATATTAACTCCTTCTTTCAGTTTCATGCAAGCTATCAGCGAACACAGTTGTTGCAAATTTCCAAACATTTCATTTGCAGGCTAATGGACAAACAAGACAATTTTTTAGAGTCATTGCCAGTACGAATTTGTTTATATTGTAAGGCTATACCCGCTAACCCGTCAACCTTCGCGTCAACCGTTCGGTAAACTTTAGTCACTTGATAAGAGGTACTATTTTAAAACTTCCCCTCGATATCTAAATCAACAGGTTTTCAATCAAAACAATAAATCAAAACCTTTGAAATTAACACACTGTATTAAATAATAATTCAACTGTTCGCACTGTAGTATCAATCGTACATATCAACTATCCGCAGTGAGTTTTCCTTATTAGGTACTCGATTTCCATATATGTCGTTTCCATGGGAACCCCGTTCTATTTTTGTTATTTGCACAGGCAACTTAGATGTCAGACTTTTAATAACGTTTTTTCTAGAAACGAACTTCATAGCCACCCACGTTACTAGACTCGTTGCAATATAATAACTCCTGGACAAAAGGGAAGGATTTACGTAATCGAAACGTGGTAATCAAAGCTTGAATGATACGGTTAATATCTTTTTCTAGATACGGTTAATATCATTTTGCTAGTAAATAAGAGGGTTCAAAAGTTCAAACATTTCTTCGATGATAAAGTTAGTTTTGAAATTAAATACTAAATATTATCTCAATGTTGGACTCATTAATATTCAACTACATATTACCATATTACCATTTTACCATAGTCAGTGGTACCTATGTAGTTATAAAAACTATACATTTTATCCCAGAAGAATTACTAAATGGTCGGGATGTATTTGCTGGAGGCATTGTGTCAATTATTAAAACTTGAAAAACCATTAATATTTAAAAACGCATGAGACAATTCGTTCTTTAACAATTCTAAAAATTATTTATATTTAAATTTAAGTTACTTCGATTATCACTAAATTATAAAACAAATTTTTAAATAATGTTTGTTACCACAGAAACTTTTATTAACTCATTTTCTTGTTTGTTAATCTTTTCGGTGTAAATCTAATAAGTATATGAAAATTAATATACCTTGACATGGAATATTATGACAAAAAATAGTAAACTTAAAGAAATATATAAATTATTTGTTTATATTGTTCCCATCGTTTCCACCCAATGTTGTATAAGCTACTTGTTTTTAGAATTAAGATATTGTCCAAAATATATCAAGATACAGATACGTACCGCGTAAATTAATCAAGGTAAAATTCAGACAGCCTTAAAAAATAACATCTAGATACAAAGAAATAATGGATATGCTTTAGCAATGCAGCTGAACGCCTTGGATTAAAATAACTAAGTGTACGCCAAAGCCCTTGTAAAAATCTTATAGAAACACTGGAAGACAAAATAGTATTGTATTTTTAGGCTATTATTTCATAAAACTATATTATCAACAAGCTGACCCTGTGAATTCCGTTTCGCCTACAATTAAATTAATAAATCTCAATTAATCCTTCAGCTTTAATTACTCATTAATAGCCTAATACTACGTTTAGGCGAACTTTCGGTCAGCAGCGATCATTAATCTTAATTAACCGGCTGCTCCGATTCATTAATTCCCGCTAAGCACGTTAAGCTCACATGCAAACTCGCCCGCTAAACACAAATTTTACTACCATCTCTTGGACAGGCCTTCGACTTCGAGATTGGCTGAAGCCTCTGCCAGTGGAGCTCTCGGAGCATTTATATAGCTCTAATAAATACCTATTTATAATACCTGAATAATAATAAATAATACCTCATATAGGGGGGACGAAGAGGGACTTTGTGTAGTAACTCGAGCGCATCAGATTAACATGTGTTGGATTCCTCGGTCTTTCCTTATTATCTCCACCAAATTTTAGCCCTAAATTCAGGAGGATGCGCGTAGGAAATATCAGATTAGTAAAAAAGAAATTTCGATAGGTAAATTAACTCTTACATTTCAATAATCTGAAAAAATTTTGGTCACGCTCGAGTTACTACGGGTAACGCCACTTTGCAAGCCTCCCATTTCCTTGCGTCACGCTTAAATCATCAGATTATTGAAAAGTACATTTTCAGCATGTAATTAATTCACTATATCTAAATCTGACGCGCTCGAGTTAATTCACCTATCGCCATTTTTTTTTTTACAAATCTGATCATCTGCCCTACGAACGTCCCCCCATATTTAGGACTAATATTTGAAGGAGGTACTAAGGAAGGTACAAGAAACCTTTCATATATTAATCTGACTCTCTCGAGTTACTACACAAATCCTCTCTTGGGCTCCCCTATAATCAATACTATTCAAATACCTGTTCACAATGCTTGACAAATATGGTGGAAGCGCAAATAAATATATAGTACATAGGAAGATGTATGTAATGCATGATTTATTTTAATATTTTTCTAAAATTTTCTAATGATCCGATCAACTTTCTTCATTTTTTTTCATACAAACCTTCTCCTGACAATAATTAACACAACAAAAACTGAATTTGCGAAATTGTTCCATCAGTTCACGCATACTTCGATGATTACCTGACCCTTTCCGATCACTTTATAATAGGTATAAAGATATTTCTCCGAACAAATAATTTCTTTATTTTATGGTCCAAATGTATTTACAAAAGTATCTAGATACTTATTTAGATACAAAAAGATGCATCCAGGTGTATAGAAACACTATACAACATTTCTTTCACTATTATTATATATTCTATTCTAAGTTTTTTTAGTTTTAAATAACAATTTTAATACAAAGAGTATAAAGGTTTGTGAAGATGGCACCCCCATGACCGAATTTTACGTTCTTTGTGAGCTTAATCGTTTGACCATCGTAGGACCACTTTTGACCACCCTCAATTTTCGTTTGACCACCCTCCGTTCGGAAAATATTCACGATTCAAAATTTTATTTCTCGTAGCCTCCACCATAACCAGCATAGGGAAAATAACATGGTAGCACCCCCATGAACGAAATTTAATTTAATTGTAAGCTCAATCGATTCTAAATCGTAGGACCACTTTTGACCACTCACAATTTTCGTTTGACCACCCTTCGTTCGAAAAATATTTAGAAAAAACAATTTTTTTTTTAACGAAAAACAAAAAAGGCTGGATTCTAATGAATTACTACAAATTCTGGGGTGTTTTTGTGCTCAATCGTTGGAGAATCGTAGGACCACCTGGGAATATTAACAAAAAACGTTAGACCACCCTCCGTTCGAAAAATATTTAGAAAAAACAAATTTTTTTTTAACGAAAAAACGTTCCCTCCACCATCCAAAGATTGTAATAACGACAAAAACAAAAAAATCGATTTTCTACTAAAGGAGTGAAAAATTTAAAGATTTTTTCATCCAAATCCATTTAAAATCGTAGGACCACTTTTGACCACCCACAATTTTCGTTTGACCACCCTCAGTTCGAAAAATATTTACAAAAAACGAATTTTTTTTTAACGAAAAAAAATGAAAAATGAATTTTTATATAAGCAGCAGGAATTCTGGGGTGTTTTTGATGTCAATTGTTAGCGAATCGTAGGACCACCCCAAAATATTCACAATTTTCGTTTGACCACCCTTCGTTCGAAAAATATTTAGAAAAAACAATTTTTTTTTTAACGAAAAACAAAAAAGGCTGGATTCTAATGAATTACTACAAATTCTGGGGTGTTTTTGTGCTCAATCGTTGGAGAATCGTAGGACCACCTGGGAATATTAACAAAAAACGTTAGACCACCCTCCGTTCGAAAACTATTTTGAAAAAACAAATTTTTTTTTAACGAAAAAACGTTCCCTCCACCATCCAAAGATTGTAATAACGACAAAAACAAAAAAATCGATTTTCTACTAAAGGAGTGAAAAATTTATAGATTTTTTCATCTAAATCCATTCAAAATCGTAGGACCACTTTTGACCACTCAGTTCGAAAGATATATAAATATTAAATTCATAATCGTCTAATCGTTTGACCATCGTTGGACCAGTGTTGAAAAACCTGAAAATTCGTTACCACAAACCACAAACTTTATTGGACCACTCTTAGTTTGAAGAATTCTGGTGGTGAAAATTGATACTTTATATTCTTATATTTTATTTATATCATACGCAAGGATGTTAATGAATACAGTTTAGATTCATTAATTAGTGAAAAAATAATGTTCGGAAAAACTAGTTATACTATTTTACACTTATTATCTATATTACGATAAAAGTTAAGCAACAGCGATAATTAGTATTAAAAATTTGGTTTTATGGTGGTTTTTTTTATTACTTTTTACAATTAAATCAACCAATGTATTTCATAAACGAAAGACTATAAGTTACTTTTTATAAAATCCATTAAATTAACAGGAAAAAGATAAGCTTTTGCAATTAAATTATCAAAAATGCTTTATAAACGCAAGAATTTATGAATGTTTTCTTTAAAAAAATTTTAAAAAGAAGGTTCCAGTTTGTTAGTCATTTCCACACCACCTTCGAGGTTGACTTTTTTTTAATGTGGTATCCCCAATAGGCCTATTCCAAATGAATCTAAGATTATGAGTTTTTAAGACTAATAGAATCAAATTAGATCCTTTGTTGCCATAACAACGTTTTTTTTTTTCTGAAATGTTATTCTGTTAGTTAGCGTTCTTATTTAAAATTTTAAATAAATGTCTAAATCTTATTTTAAAAGCGGATTTTGAGAATGTGTTTTAGATTTGTCATTATCTGATTTCAAATTTTGTTTTGATGTCTATGTTTAAATAAAAATTTCTTTGTTGAACAAATTTTCATTTTTTGGCCTATTATTGCACACATGTTAAAAAACTTAATAAAATTTTAATTTATTGTGCGTACACTTAACATAGTGGTGTACGGTTTTCTAGCAAATACTATAAAGTTTTTAAATTTTTTAATACTGGAACTTGATAAATGTGTTCCATTTTTTAAACTTCTCTAATTTATTAGAAATAGTGCAACACTGATATTCGTTTTTCGTTAAAAAAAAATGGTTTTTTCTAAATATTTTTCGAATAAAAGGTGGTAAAACGATTTTTGTGAATATTTTGGGGTGGTCCTGCGATTCGCGAACAATTGACATCAAAAACACCCCAGAATTCCTGCTGCTTATATAAAAATTCATTTTTCATTTTTTTTCGTTAAAAAAAAATTCGTTTTTTGTAAATATTTTTCGAACTGAGGGTGGTCAAACGAAAATTGTGGGTGGTCAAAAGTGGTCCTACGATTTTGAATGGATTTGGATGAAAAAATCTTTAAATTTTTCACTCCTTTAGTAGAAAATCGATTTTTTTGTTTTTGTCGTTATTACAATCTTTGGATGGTGGAGGGAACGTTTTTTCGTTAAAAAAAAATTTGTTTTTTCTAAATATTTTTCGAACGGAGGGTGGTCTAACGTTTTTTGTTAATATTCCCAGGTGGTCCTACGATTCTCCAACGATTGAGCACAAAAACACCCCAGAATTTGTAGTAATTCATTAGAATCCAGCCTTTTTTGTTTTTCGTTAAAAAAAAAATTGTTTTTTCTAAATATTTTTCGAACGAAGGGTGGTCAAACGAAAATTGTGAATATTTTGGGGTGGTCCTACGATTCGCTAACAATTGACATCAAAAACACCCCAGAATTCCTGCTGCTTATATAAAAATTCATTTTTCATTTTTTTTCGTTAAAAAAAAATTCGTTTTTTGTAAATATTTTTCGAACTGAGGGTGGTCAAACGAAAATTGTGGGTGGTCAAAAGTGGTCCTACGATTTTGAATGGATTTGGATGAAAAAATCTTTAAATTTTCCACTCCTTTAGTAGAAAATCGATTTTTTTGTTTTTGTCGTTATTACAATCTTTGGATGGTGGAGGGAACATTTTTCGTTAAAAAAAAATTTGTTTTTTCTAAATATTTTTCGAACGGAGGGTGGTCTAACGTTTTTTGTTAATATTCCCAGGTGGTCCTACGATTCTCCAACGATTGAGCACAAAAACACCCCAGAATTTGTAGTAATTCATTAGAATCCAGCCTTTTTTGTTTTTCGTTAAAAAAAAAATTGTTTTTTCTAAATATTTTTCGAACGAAGGGTGGTCAAACGAAAATTGTGAATATTTTGGGGTGGTCCTACGATTCGCTAACAATTGACATCAAAAACACCCCAGAATTCCTGCTGCTTATATAAAAATTCATTTTTCATTTTTTTTCGTTAAAAAAAAATTCGTTTTTTGTAAATATTTTTCGAACTGAGGGTGGTCAAACGAAAATTGTGGGTGGTCAAAAGTGGTCCTACGATTTTGAATGGATTTGGATGAAAAAATCTTTAAATTTTCCACTCCTTTAGTAGAAAATCGATTTTTTTGTTTTTGTCGTTATTACAATCTTTGGATGGTGGAGGGAACATTTTTCGTTAAAAAAAAATTTGTTTTTTCTAAATATTTTTCGAACGGAGGGTGGTCTAACGTTTTTTGTTAATATTCCCAGGTGGTCCTACGATTCTCCAACGATTGAGCACAAAAACACCCCAGAATTTGTAGTAATTCATTAGAATCCAGCCTTTTTTGTTTTTCGTTAAAAAAAAAATTGTTTTTTCTAAATATTTTTCGAACGAAGGGTGGTCAAACGAAAATTGTGAATATTTTGGGGTGGTCCTACGATTCGCTAACAATTGACATCAAAAACACCCCAGAATTCCTGCTGCTTATATAAAAATTCATTTTTCATTTTTTTTCGTTAAAAAAAAATTCGTTTTTTGTAAATATTTTTCGAACTGAGGGTGGTCAAACGAAAATTGTGGGTGGTCAAAAGTGGTCCTACGATTTTGAATGGATTTGGATGAAAAAATCTTTAAATTTTTCACTCCTTTAGTAGAAAATCGATTTTTTTGTTTTTGTCGTTATTACAATCTTTGGATGGTGGAGGGAACGTTTTTTCGTTAAAAAAAAATTTGTTTTTTCTAAATATTTTTCGAACGGAGGGTGGTCTAACGTTTTTTGTTAATATTCCCAGGTGGTCCTACGATTCTCCAACGATTGAGCACAAAAACACCCCAGAATTTGTAGTAATTCATTAGAATCCAGCCTTTTTTGTTTTTCGTTAAAAAAAAAATTGTTTTTTCTAAATATTTTTCGAACGAAGGGTGGTCAAACGAAAATTGTGAATATTTTGGGGTGGTCCTACGATTCGCTAACAATTGACATCAAAAACACCCCAGAATTCCTGCTGCTTATATAAAAATTCATTTTTCATTTTTTTTCGTTAAAAAAAAATTCGTTTTTTGTAAATATTTTTCGAACTGAGGGTGGTCAAACGAAAATTGTGGGTGGTCAAAAGTGGTCCTACGATTTTGAATGGATTTGGATGAAAAAATCTTTAAATTTTCCACTCCTTTAGTAGAAAATCGATTTTTTTGTTTTTGTCGTTATTACAATCTTTGGATGGTGGAGGGAACGTTTTTTCGTTAAAAAAAAATTTGTTTTTTCTAAATATTTTTCGAACGGAGGGTGGTCTAACGTTTTTTGTTAATATTCCTAGGTGGTCCTACGATTCTCCAACGATTGAGCACAAAAACACCCCAGAATTTGTAGTAATTCATTAGAATCCAGCCTTTTTTGTTTTTCGTTAAAAAAAAAATTGTTTTTTCTAAATATTTTTCGAACGAAGGGTGGTTAAACGAAAATTGTGAATATTTTGGGGTGGTCCTACGATTCGCTAACAATTGACATCAAAAACACCCCAGAATTCCTGCTGCTTATATAAAAATTCATTTTTCATTTTTTTTCGTTAAAAAAAAATTCGTTTTTTGTAAATATTTTTCGAACTGAGGGTGGTCAAACGAAAATTGTGGGTGGTCAAAAGTGGTCCTACGATTTTGAATGGATTTGGATGAAAAAATCTTTAAATTTTTCACTCCTTTAGTAGAAAATCGATTTTTTTGTTTTTGTCGTTATTACAATCTTTGGATGGTGGAGGGAACGTTTTTTCGTTAAAAAAAAATTTGTTTTTTCTAAATATTTTTCGAACGGAGGGTGGTCTAACGTTTTTTGTTAATATTCCCAGGTGGTCCTACGATTCTCCAACGATTGAGCACAAAAACACCCCAGAATTTGTAGTAATTCATTAGAATCCAGCCTTTTTTGTTTTTCGTTAAAAAAAAAATTGTTTTTTCTAAATATTTTTCGAACGAAGGGTGGTCAAACGAAAATTGTGAGTGGTCAAAAGTGGTCCTACGATTTAGAATCGATTGAGCTTACAATTAAATTAAATTTCGTTCATGGGGGTGATACCATGTTATTTTCCCTATGCTGGTTATGGTGGAGGCTACGAGAAATAAAATTTTGAATCGTGAATATTTTCCGAACGGAGGGTGGTCAAACGAAAATTGAGGGTGGTCAAAAGTGGTCCTACGATGGTCAAACGATTAAGCTCACAAAGAACGTAAAATTCGGTCATGGGGGTGCCATCTTCACAAACCTAGAGTATAAAAATAAAATTTCAATTATCAAAACAATTCTAGTTTTTTATACAGAACATTTTATTATATTCTTGCCGCCCATTGTGTCATACAAATCTCAATTACTATAAATTACAGTCAATTACTACTAAATTGTACGTACATACACTTGAAAGAAAAAAGAACTTATATGGATTCTGTATAACTTCGTTCTGTAACATTTGATTGAATACTTTAGGAAAAATACTATACATTTGAATCATTTAACTATGTATATTGGGCGTATTTATTTATCACGCATGAAAAGGTAGAAAAACATT
Source organism: Chrysoperla carnea (assembly GCF_905475395.1). NCBI lineage: Eukaryota > Metazoa > Arthropoda > Insecta > Neuroptera > Chrysopidae > Chrysoperla > Chrysoperla carnea. The sequence continues at coordinate 36,425,529 of NC_058341.1, forward strand.
AATTTATTGTTTTGTTTATATTTTTGTAAGACCTTGAATAAAAAATATACAAAATTGAAAAGAAACTATTTTTATTTTAACAAGTGAAAAGAAACAATTGAGTGAGTTAATTGATGAAATACCCTGTATAGGCGTTTTATTATAACTCTTTTTGGAATTTATTCATATTTATAATTTGTAATGAGCTAAGACATAAAAAGTCTTCAGAAAATGGAGGCTAATAACAGTAGATATAGGTAGTTGCTTGGATAAGAATGAAGATATCCATTATGCTTATTTTCTGTAGTTTCCCTTCATGAACTACAGAATTATTACATAATTCCTGTCAAAGTAGTTGATACAGCGTTACTTACAAATTTTACCAACCCCTACCCCCGCGATTTCCAGAACAACTGTTAATAATATATATTAAATAAAGTATTAGATAGGTATTTATCTCAAAAAATTTGATTAGAACTTTGATCTGAACACCACTCATGTATTTTATAAATGGTTGTATGATTGTGTATGATTTCTTTAGTGTTATATAATTGGGATTATCATACAAAAATTTGGATCAAAATCCCAATTGCATGAGTAAAAAATTCGTAGCGCAGGAGCTGAGCAAATTTCTTCAGAGATTGCAAAAATAACATATTTTTCTAACAATCGAATATTGCTTTTTATTGCAAGAGTACATTTTTGCTTAAAACTGATTAAATATATACAACAATAGTTTGTATTTTGAAAAAAACATTTTGTAATTTGCGGATCTAAATCCCTCCCCACCCTTGTTTATCGGTCGATTTTTCTCATTAACGAACTTGTCAAACACCAAAACCCTTCTTGATACCAAATGATATTCAAATCGGACTTACGGAAATTACGACCGCTAGAGAGTTTACAGACACCTAAACGAATAAATACATATATATGTATTTATATATAATTTTATGATCATTTTTGACATCTAGTAAGCAGGATCGATGAGTTCAATAAGATATTACCACACGAAACATTTTGCCTTAGAAGAAATTGCACTTAAATGACAGAAACGCATTTTCCCAACAGGTGTTAACCACTAAAATGTGGGAAGATATTGATTTTAAGAATTCAAATAACTGATTAAATGTAACTATTACTTTCATATTATATTCTTAAAATACACGTCACTCTCATTTAAGTGGTAATATTCTTTTTTGGGACAGAATGGCTCCCATTTACGTGGTAACATCTTATTGACCAACCCTGTACACTTGTGAATAAAGCTCCAAATTTATCAAGAAATGCAATCTATCTATTCCAATTATTCAATAACACTACATATTTTATGTAGATACTATTTGTTCCACCAGAATAATGTTCAACGAGACGACATATACCATATTACTAATAGATAAAGATAACAATATTCGAAAAGAGAGAATCAGCATACGGTAGGCACATTGATGGCGACATTTGTTGACGATCATACTGATGATGATGATGATAAAGACGAAAACGAAGAAGTACATCATTCATTCGTATTTGATAGTCGATGTGAAAACAAATATTTCGTTCAGAGGTACCTACTATAACGGTTCATAGAAACGGATGAGAACTGTTTCTCTGTTTGTTTGTTACTACGACTGTCTCAGAGGCTGAACTGTGTGAATGTTAATTCAACGAAGTACTACAATTTTCAGTTATATTATTAGTTAGATAGAATATATATATGTTATTATCAATTATGTTTTTCATATAATTCTCAATTAAGATTCAGTTTACTTCAATTAAGAGGATATAAATTTAATATATTATTTTGTATATTCTATTCGAAATGCAGTGAAAATCATTCTTTATGACAGTGTTTTATGGCTATGCAATAGGCAGGCCGAGATTCGAGAATATTGCTTTATAAACCTAGTTTTGGTTTCTATCTTAGTCTTCCAGCAAGACTTTTTTTTTGTTTGGCTGTAAAAGTATCAAATTTGACTAATTCATAAATTGTTGATTATGTCGATTAATCCACTTTTTTAATAATTCATTGGTCAAAATTCTTATAGTTTTTGGGGTGCTGAATTCGAATTCGGCTTCATAATTTCTGTAATACATAAGGTTTTCGAAATATTTTTACCTAAATAAGGAAAAAATCAGATTTTCGATTATATTCAAAATTCTATCAATGTATGGCCACTATGCAATTATTTTCTCATATGGAAATTGGAAGGCTTCCTTTTTTCCCTTTTCCTTTAAAATACTTTTTGAATTCTTTCGGGATTCCTTTTGATCTTCGAGAAATCGTATGATATTTGCTATAGTTAAAATACATATTATGTTAACACTTATATAAATATTTAAGTATTCTGATTTAATTCTACTTATATATTACCTATTTATTCTCTTTCCTGGAAATTTCTCGAAAACGTAACGTGCTGAGCAATTTTGCACTCAGATTCGTGTCAAACACGTCAAAAACCTTTCAAAAAGTAAACTCATGCTTCTGTTAAAAATTTGTGTTGACTAGTGAATTTCTAAACTCTAAAGAGAAATCAGTTTGCTATTTCAGCATTTTATTTTACAGGACCGTGCGTAGAGTTGTTTATGAAATTGATCCGAGAAATCGCTCTTCGTATAGGTTTAAGAATGATATGAAAGAAACTATGCATCCAATCATTAAATGTGCAAAACTGTTGCTTTTTTGGGTCCAAATCACTTTTTTACAGATTATTATCGGAATTTGAGAACAAAATTTGTTTCGATCTTTGTAATTTTCATTCTTTTGAAAAAGTCGAATTTGAAAAAATGTCGGGACATTAGGCGATAGGTTAAGTAATTATTACTCGAGACTCTATAGCCTTGTAGTTTGGTAAATTTTCAAGTATATCTCCAGAATAACGCCCATGGTCAAATGAAACCGATTTTTGTACTTTTGGCCAAAATTACCTTCTATGACGTGATTTTATCGAAATTGAAGACTAAAAATTGTATAGCCCCTTTGAAAAAGTCATGTGTAATTTTTTTTCGGAAATTAACAAAAAAATAGTAACTGTATAGAATAATATTGACCAAAAAACTATAAAAATCGAGTTTATTTGATGATTGATTGCTTGATTAGACTAGATTCTATGCTATCATCTGAAATTCTATATGAAACATCGTTGTCATCTTTAACGGTTTTCATTTTATCTGTTCGTATCATAAAATATATTTTAAGATTTTATTTAGAACAATATCATTTATTATTAATTTAAGACATTTGTTTTTATCATCCATCATATTATCATCATGGACGATAAATTCAGTCATGAATTATCTGCGTTGTTTATAATTTCTGCTTGCATCTGGGTATAGTTCCATTCAATAAAATTCAACCGAGTTAAAATAAATTACTATTGTGATTAAAATATCTCATGGGAATAAATACAGGGCCGGTTTAATTTCGCTTTTCATTTTAATATAGTTTTGTTCAACAAGATTGAAGCAAATTAAATAAATCATTTTCCTTTCATATTTCACGTAATTATTATTATTTTACTTTAATCCAGATGGGACGTACGATAAATGAAAGGTCTAATAGCTGCAAGTCGTAGAAGCACTTCATTTCAGAATTTTCCGTTCGTTAAATAATTCAATCTTTAAAAAACCATAATAGTAAATCGAAGAGAAAGTCCAAATGTTTGTGACAATAAATTTTGTTATTCATTCATTCAATAGGGAGTTGTTTGAAGACCTTAAATCTGATTTTTCGTACTCGGAAAATAAATCCTTTCAGCGCCATCTTGGAAAACTACTTTTTTGCATTTGGGCCCGTTTCCTGCGTTCTCTTCATTAAAATTTGATGATTTAGGTGTCGCAGGACTTGTCTACATTTTATCTTCAAACCAATTTATTTAAAAGTACTACGTACTACGGTTGATAGAAAAAAATTTCTTCGTGTTCCAAGTCCAAAATTTTGCTTTTTGTAACAGTTTCTGTTTCTTTTTGTAATGTTTTTTTGCAAAAAGTTTTTTAAAAGTGCACCGCAGCTTTTTAGAGATATCAAGCTGAACTTTTGATAACGTACTTAGAACATAAAAAATGAGGTCGAGTTCGTAAATTTGCAACATAGGCTAGTTGAGCCTTGGGTCTCTGGGACCAAGCGTTAAAGCCGTTAGAGGTTGAACAAAAGTTTATCCTAATAAAAAATAAACAACTTTTAAAAACTCTTAAACATTTTTTCGTAAGCATCACTGTTTTCCCTCGAGGGCAAAAATTAAGTTAGAAACACAAATCGTTACAAAATGAAACTCACAAAAAAATTTCTGACTTTGAACACGAAAAACTTGTTATCGATCGTAGCATGTGTTTTGACATAAATGAGTTTGAAGATAAAACGCAGACAAAAAGTAATTTATAAGCAATTGAAGGCGTAAGAATTTGAAAATAACTATCACGATTAGTACACAAATCACGATTTTATCATCACGGTTTCAATTTGATACAGTTTTAAGGCCAAGGACACCAGAGAATGAATATGATCCCACCTTGGTTTCAACGGACGTTAAATTAAGCGGATGGTTATTTTAATTCTCTAGAAGTCTAGAATTACATCGTACGAAAAAGCCTTTCATATTTTAAAATAATATTTTCGTATAAATTTTTTAATTTAATTATTTCCATATTCACAAATGGAAAATTCAAAGTATAGATGATATTATCTACCTACTGATGATAGCAAATTTATTTTTACAAATTCTAGCTACAGATTTCGAAGAAATAAATACGCTAGAGGTAGTTTTTTTTTAATTTTTTGCCAAACAAAAATTATATGTGTAAAATATTTGATATTCATAAAAGTATTTTTGATAAAAACTAAATATTAAAATTACATTTTCAATTATGCAAATTCCCTTAAAGGCCAAGTAATATATTTTAAAACCACATGTCATATATTTGACAGATTCCAATAGTGCAAAAGAATATGTGATGAATTCGATCAAGTTTTAGTTAAAACTACAAGAGTGATTTTTTCTCTCAACTGAAGACAATTTAATAAATATGTTGGGAACGCAAATAAATGTATAATATACGATAAAAATTGTTACACTGTATAACTTAATTGCGCTTCCACCACTTTCTAAATCTAAAGGATATCCCAAAACTAATGTTATTTTTGTAGACTGATATTGAATCTGGAAAATGGATCGATACTCTAATCAAGTGTCGGGATTGTATCAAACAAAACTGCTTGGAATATACTCTAATAATTTTTATTCACGCTTAATTCGAAATATAACGAATTTAACATATTTCTTAAAATAATTTTTGACAATAGACTCTTGTTTAAAAGCTTGCCTATCGTTTATCATTTATTGTTGGTATAAACGGCGCAAATTGAATTGATGAATCACAAAAATCTTGTAAAATTTGTTTTTCAAAGAAAATGTAAATAAGAATTATCGGACCAGACTAAGATAATTATTTATTTAAGTTATTTTACGTCTGAAGCCAGGCGAACTCAGTTTCAAAAGGCCAGAAATTTAAGAGACCGTTATCAAGGGCAGGCCTAAAAACTTTTTCACCCACGAACTCACGAAAATTTGCATACCCTAGAAAATGTTTAAGCTTAAAATAGAAGAACATTTATTGAGCCCGATATTCAAATAAAGAAGATTTGAATAAAATTATGCAATAATTACTTTGTTCGACATTCAAAAGAACGAAATGTCCGTTGCCCGACATCTTAACAATTGCGATATTCTGGACAACCATCATCAAGAAGGAATCATTAATGTAAGGTATGCCAAACAATTTTCCGGGCCTCCAGAAAGAAAAGTTCTCGACCTCGTAAATTTCTGACTTTTTTCAAGTGAGTTTTCAAGCTTAAAATCCGATATAGTTATTAGTTATTTTGCAATTTATATGGATACTAATTTCAGTTTGAGCTCGTTTTGATGGTCCTAAATCACTTTTTCTTAAAAAAGTTAATGTTGATAAACCAGACCAGGTCCGTTGATTAAGACGCTTGACATGAATCCGGATTCAGTTCCGGGCATATTATGCATATTTTTTCAATTCTCTTTAATTAGCCCTAAATTAATTTTGCCTTACAATAAAATTTAATTTTAATAATATTTACGTACAGTTTTGGTTTAAAAGACAACTTTTTCACTATAAACCATTTGAAACAATCAAAATTTAATGCAGATGAAGAAATTGTATTTGAAAATCCTAATTAAAAATAGTAAAATAAATTTAAAACAGCAAAAACTTGACGTAAGTTAAATGAAAACTGAAAAAAAAAGTCTAGTAGTTTACATTACGAGTTTAGAAGTCGGGACCCATTACAATTAGGACCAGCCAAATCTTTCCAATAATGAGTCAGAACTATTAAAGTATAAAGTCGCTGTGTACTATGAACTATTGGACTTGTTTTTTTGTTTTCAGTTTTTATTTAATTCAATTCTAGATTTTTAATTTTTTCTAATTTATGTATTTATTTCCTGTAAAATTTTACTTTTTGGAGATAAACGTTTGATTTTTCAACTAGTAATTTTCTCGTATCTTTTTATAATGTTGTGTGTATATAATATGCATGTAAACATACATAGACAGTAATATAATGTATGAAAATAGAAAAGATGTGAAAATCTGGAACAACATTGGAACGAATACACAACAACTCGTATTGTAAGGTGTGTAAGTATATAAGAATGAGTGAAGATATGCGTGTGTGTGTGTGTGTGAGTGTGTATGTGTTGGAACAAACCTACTATATATTAGTAGAGGGAATTATTTCAAAAGCATCGCGGCGGCCGCCCTGTGATCGATCCAGCAAGCAAATGTGTATATACAACATATATAGATGAAGCATATACACATTTACATTCTCTTCTGGTAAGCAAAGCACACAATACATACATAGAGAATAAAAGCTCCTGTGTTGTGTAATACACATACATTCGTTGAACTTGTATATGTGTTTGTATGTTTTGTCAGGCAAGTAGCCGGGTCGCTGCTTACATTTGGAATATGCGCAATTGTTATAAACACCACGTGTGTGTATATTGTGTCCTGTAATATGTTCCATATAATATAACCATTAATGGTTATATAGTTATGGAACCCATGATTCAGAAATCCTACTATTAACAGTTCCAACAAGTTAGATGAGATTTCCTATGATTTACTGAAGTTTCTGGTGCAACAACGCCAACAATGCATCTGCATAAAAAAGGTGATTTAGAAAAAATCAACGATTTTGTACATTTTTGAAAATAGAAAAAAAGTTTATATACTTATCGATTGTATATTTTACGCTATAAAAATTTGTACAGGAGTATTTTTCCCTAAAATAAATTCTATCCTTGAATAAATTCTAAAATTGAGGAAAATTTTATTTAAATATCCATTTTTATGAAATTGCGAAAGATTGGGAACAATCAAAATATACAAATCGATTGGAAATTTTAAGCTTAACAACTTTTATTCAGTGTATTTTTCCCTAAAGTGCACAATTTTTAAGAAAAATGACAAAAAACAAACCAAAAACACGGAAAATTTTACATTGCTGTAAAATGTTTTTCATAAGATATGAAAGATAAGAAAAAGTTTATATATACAAATCAATCGGAAAGTTCATGCCCGATAACTTTGAACTGACCTATTTTTCACCAAAATGCATGGTTTTTTTCGCACTTGAAAATTTTTATTCTACTGGTAAAAAACAAAAAATTGGCATAGAAGAGATTGCAGTACCCAAAACTTACAGTTACTTTCACCTAACTAGAAAAATAGACAATTTGAATCATCAACCCTTTTTATGGGTCACTTGACCGAATTTCAGGCAAGGTAATGTCCATGTGCAATGTTTTTGAGGATGTAATATACTTTTGAGAATTTTTGAATATGCGTCCATAAATATATGCGTTATATGCGAATATGTGTTAATATTTTTAGCTGCAATGAAAAAAGTGACTATGACTTTTAAAGAAAACGTTCAATTGTTGTTAAAAGAAAAAAAAACATTTCTTTTTGAAAAGCGATACAAAAAATAAGCTATTTTTTTAAAGTGATATTCTGGCAGTTGATGATTAAGAGGGGGAGGGCCGTACATTCCTTAATAATCATCAAGTGGTAGTTCTTCCAACTTTTTACTACTGTTCCATTATTGCGTTCATAACTTTTTAGGCATTCTACATTCTTCAATCCTTTAATATGTGGCCAAATCAACCTTTATGAATTTACTTGTGGATCAAAGTGTGGCACTTACCTAATTACAAAAATACAACCATATAATTTATGTAGGTATGACAACAGGTGTTATAATATGTATTATAATTAGAATTATTATATTTTTCGAATTATATCCTGGAATGACACATTAAATTTTTTACTTGGTACTCATGATATAATAATATATATATAGAAGTAACGCACAATATATGTATATGAGTTAATCGAAGAGTTAGAATATAGATGACAGGATATATACTAGCAAGTAGGTAGATAGGTAGGTATATACCTATATAAAGTAAAGTTGTATTTATGGATATATAGGTGTATAAAAGTAGAGTTGAAGAGTATTACTACTTAATACTTATCAATCATCATATGCTTGTTGGTTATAAAACTTGACTATCAACTAAATTTGTGAATAATCTATCAGCTATCAGTATCTACCTATACAGTATATTTATGTACATATTATATAGGCAGGTACTAATGCATTTATAATATATACATACATATAATACGTTTATTATATACATATCTATATAACGCATATTTTGTATATATAATTGAATCCGTCAAATAAGTCCGGCATGAAAAATCCATCATACATAATGTGACACGATATTTGTTGATTTGAATTTGCAAATTGCACTATAAATTGCTGATTTAGGATTAGTGTAGTCATTTACAAGTGAAATTTACAAAATTTAAAAAACTCCCGACAAATTTTTCAGTACTCAAACCTAAACTTGCACTCGAAACATGTCTATGAAGACTCTCCATTAAATTACCCTTTTCCTTAAAGCCTTTTCCAAACTGAAACGATTTTGAACATCATTGCCAATTTTTTAGTTTTTTCGGATACGGAACCCTAAACTCGTTGAGGCGCTACGATGCCACAGACAGACACACACACATAGCAGTCAAACTTAAAACACCCCTTTTTTTAGTTCGGTAAAATCCATCATACAAGATATGACAAGATAAATTGCTGATTTGAATTTGGAAATAGCACGATAAGTTGCTAATTTGAGAATGCAAGTGGTCTTATTTGAAAGACCAATTCTTAATGTTTTGTTTGTCGTTGGTAATCAAAGATGGCACACATTGGACTAGAAAGGATTGCCCGTTTGTAATAGAGACCTATTTTTCAATAATCCCCATCCAATGTATCACATGATGCACCAAGAGTGAGGAAATATGCAAAGAAGTGAGAAAAGAGGCACCCGTTGAATACAACAAGAAAAGGTTGAAGAAATGAGATTGTTAGTCTCTTTAGGACATGTAAAACGTTCCGGAATTAACAATTTTGGTTGAATAAATATTTCGATTTTCGCAGGTATCAATGGACTGTTACAATTTAGAGTAAGCGGAAACGAAGAGTCCCCTTTCTCTATCACTGTTCAGCTCTTTTCAATAAAAGAATGTCTCGCTTAAACAGTCATTCTTTACTGACCTCTTCGATTTGACGTCTGTTGACATCAAAGTAGTTAATTGTTTTCGATTCAAACTGAACCTTAACAAATACTATTTAAAAAGGTGTAAGATAATGGTCTAAGTGTACCCCATTCAAGCACAGCTACTATAAAATAGCCATAAAAAATGTTTGTATGTTTTATCTTTATTTTAAAAAAAAACTTCGTCAGAGTATTTCTCGCCAATCTCATCAGATACAAGATGCTAAGTTACTTTACAAGTCATGACAATAATTGATGTGATGATTCTGATCTTAATTTGGAAACTTGACTATCATGTAGGTACCATACACAGGTTTATTAAAGAGATTCTATATTCTCATTAATTAAAATAGGTTTACTAATTATGTATAGCATTATATTGCACTTACACGTAGAAATTTTTTTTCGTGGTAATTTTCGTTGAATTTTAAAATCTGCCAGCACACAATATTGCCACTCAGATAAATACGGAAACACAAAATAATATCGATCGCCATGATATTCGGTTCATTGAGAAGATAATTTTTTCGAAAATTATACATGATATGCATTGTTTCTAGTGGGAGGGAATTTGGCAGCTAACATATGATTTGTGCTCAGTATTTTTTTTTTATTCCACCGTAAAGAGACCTACGTTTCAACAATGTGAAAATGGATATTAACACTTTCAAAATCTGAAAATTGCACTGTTTGTGTGGTCTTACATCTATAAATGATTTTCTGGAGGAAAATGTCAATTGACTAGATTTCACCTATAAAGAACTTACTCAGGATACGTATCTAACTGCTCGATAAAAAGGTTGAAAGTACGTCTCTAAGATTACGCTTTATTGGAGCTTAACACGGTTCTCTTAGGACCAAAATCATATTTTAACACAAAATAACATAAAATTAACTTTCCAATGAACTCAATTTCATAGCGATTGATATTATTTTTAACCCTAGAACTAAAAAAAAGGGTGTTATAATTTTGACCGCCATGTATGTGTGTCTGTCTGTCTGTGGCATCGTAGCGACTAAACGGATGAATCGATTTTGATTATTTTGGCTTTGTTTGAAAGATAATTAAATGCAGAGTGTTCTTAGCTATGTTTTAATTGCAAATTTAGGGTTCCGTACCCGAAACACTAAAAATTGTAAATGATCTTCCAAATCGGCTCAGTTTGGAAAAGGCTTTAAGGGAAAAGGCAGTTTAATGGGGAGTGTTCTTAAATATGCTTAAAATGCGAGTTTAGAGTTCCATACCCGAAAAATTTGTCGGGGTTTTTTTAAATTTTGTAAATTTCACTTGTAATGGGTTTAATTTCATTTTAAAGTTTGTTCCCTGTAAAAGAACACCCGTTTCGAGGGTTCTCCGTGTATAAAAGAAGCATATTCATTATGTAATTTCATAGTCTCATGTTGTTTCATAAATAAAAACATAATTAATTTTTTATATTATATTTTTGAGTATTTAAAAGTGCTGTTACCTGAAACCACCGAATATATAAAATATAATATACATACTCATATTTTATTTTCATTAAATACAGACACACTTAATAAACCACCCATCGTCAGTCAAACATGAACACCTAAATGCATATACCGGTTGTGTATTCAATATAACAGAGGAACAAATTTTGGTGAAAATGAACTCAGAAATTCAACAAGTGAAATTTACAAAATTAAAAAACCCTCGAAAAATGCGATTAATTCCTTGTAAACCCATTTTTGGAAACTTAGCTATAAAATGTTCTAAATCGAGTCGGTTCGACCGTTTAAGCGTTACGATGCCACTGAGAAACACACAGACGCACAGATAAACACTTTAAACTTATAACCCTCCTTCTGAAATCAATATCAAAGTGATGGTCAAGGACATCAGATGATATCATTTTTTGGGACAATATTTTGGAAAAATTATAATTTAAATTTAAATATTTGAGTTGACTTTGTTCTTTTGAATTATTGTTTTGAATTACTTAATTATTTTAACATTTCACTTTTCGAAATGAATGGAGCCAGGTTAAAATTTAAATAATTAAATTTAATATGTTAAAATTCTAGGTCATGCCTTTTCCAAACTGAATCAATTTTGAAGCAATCATCGCCAATTTTTTAGTCTTTTCGGGTACAAGAACACTCTCCGTTAAACTACCTTTCCAATGAAACCAAAAAAATGTGTTAAGACGAACAACTGTTGACTTTTAAAAGACCTCGTTATCCTAATCTCAACTTAATTGGGACCACGGCTATACTTAATTGTTCAACTATTTGTGAATTAATTTTCGACGGATCAACCTGTCCAAATACACATTATATCCCTTGTAACTCTCGTCCAGTTTTTAATAGTTTTAAACTTATAATACTTATTTAACTCATAAATTTTAAAATATTTGGATGTAATCCAAATATATGTAGAAATAAATAAATGATGGTTCATAACAACAATATAATAATACATGAACAAAATATTATTATTCTTGAATTCATCATCATATTGTAAATATAGTTCATATTTTATTAGTATTATATTTGACATAGATCGTTTTTGTTTGATTTTTTTTTTTTTGTTGGAATCCATTGTTGTTATTATTTCACACAAAATTCATAAAAGGAACGTCAAATATTTTTATATTTAGTTTTGTATTGAGAATGGGACCACTTTATACTATTATAGTTCGCAGAAAACTTGTGTCGATTGGTGTCACTTCTGTGCAACTTCGTTTGTGAATTTTTCATCAAAAGTATGTTAAAAAAAGGGATCCCCAAATTTAAAATCAAGCTTCTACAGAAACAAATCAAAGAGTATTTTGCTCTGCGTTCTCTTTAAGAAGTAAATTTAAACAAATATTTTTTCTGGTACTAAAAATAGCGCTTTGATAGAGAAACATGTTTTTCTAAATGGATATACATACAAAAAAAAATGTTACCTACATATCCTTTCCAAAAGCAGGACTAAAGATAATATTAAAAAGATTACGGCAGTTTCCTGATGTCGAATTTGCCATATTATGCATAAAAATGTAAAACTAGGTTTTATACTATAACAAAATTTGAAAGTTAAGTTAAAATTGATTAAAAAACGAAGTTATAAGCATTCAAAGATTGATATCACATCTCAAAGTTTTATATGTATCTCATATGGTGATATCGAACAATGAAAGATATCGTGTCTGTGAAATATATCCTGCGATTTAAAATCCAGGAAATGACAAAAAAAATCAACTTTTTTTCAAAAAAATCAAAATTATTCGATACCTGCCTTGGTTTTCGAAATATCTTAAGCTAAATTAAACAAAATTCTAATTTTTTGGATATTTTTAAAATTATTCCAGATATTGAAAAATTGTATTCTTACTTTCCGTCTTATATTGCCAAGTTATAACATAATTCACCATCAAAACTAAAAAAATTATATTTTTTTAATTTGTGTCCAAACTACCGTACTCATACATCCTTAATTAGTCGAGCACAACTGGCTGTTTTATTTTCAATAATTAATTAAGGTTTTAACTTTAATTTAAATAGTTCCTTTTTAATTTCCACCGGCCATTTTTTGGAGAAATCTATGAAAACATATCATCCATCTATCGTTTTCCCATAAAACCAATGTTAAATATGCCTACATTTGAAGTCATTTATTTATTTAAATAATCGGTCAACCTCCCTACTCCTCCTAAAATTTTCAGAATTGATTTAGACATAGTTCAATTTCATATTTTTAAAAAATCAAGCCTTTTATCCAAAATTTCCCTGGCACTCGTACATTCTTAAACTCGTCAGATTTAATCAATATCAAAATTTGGACATTATCCTTCTGCCTATCCTTATTTTGCTGTAAAAATCAGCACATATAAAACGTTAGAAAAGCTTCCAATTTTCGACGAGACATCGATCGTTTACGAAAAGCGACTTGACTCATAGATTTTTAATAGTTCTTATAAATAAAATGATTGATGAATGAAGATTAAATATTTAAAGTAGTTATTCCAAATGGAGCATCATGAGCTTTTAAATGAATGATTTCATTTAGATTTAAGTGTTCAAGCTTTTATAGTTGAAAACATTCAACATAAATAGATATACCTAACATTATAAGCTTCAAATTGTTAATTATACTATAATGAAATTGTCATCAACAATTAAAAAGGAGCATTAATAATGTACTTAAACTACATAATTATATCGTAGCATCTAGGGTAAAGTTTTGTACCATGGATCACTATGCAGTTTCTTCAAAAATATTGCTGTTTATGAGAAAGCAACCGAGGGACTGGTTGTATAAGTGCTTTTGCTTTCAAATAAAATACAAAATTTTCAAATAAAATATTACTTTTGCAGTTTATTTATGAGTATTGTGTTTTGAATCTAATTCTACCTAGATCACTGTTTATTGGTGGGTATTTTGCTACGCCATATTTGCGTAACATAACGTAAAATGTTGAGAAGTTTGAAAATATTTTTTGTGTACCCCTGATCAATGATTCTAGCCTGCAGGTACTGATTGTTACAAAATTATTTTGTCCGCGTTTACATGTAGGTATATTTATGTTAGCAAGAAGAGGTGGAAAATTTATGGTCGCCAAAAAAGAAATTGATCCTCAATCTTCCTCAACTTTCAGAGAAATTAATACGAGGGACAGGAACTTGTAACACTATGTTTCAATCTCAAACATTCTATGAAGTTGCTCCCTAGAATGAACTACAGTGATGCTAAAGCTTTCAGAAGAAATCGGTAAGAATCCAATAGACATTACGAATTACATACACGAAGAATCCAAAGTACAGGGATTGTAAAAATGAATATATCTATTGAAATTGGAAAAACAAAAATTTTCAAAATGGCTACGTGCCATAAAATATACAACGGAAGTTTTAAATATTCTACAGTTAATGAGTTTTGAATTATGCGTGATATATATACGGACATACTTATCTGGATGAACATTAAGATTTCCCGCAGAAAATTTAATTTAATTTTTTTACAATTTTTTTAAATAATTAATCCAAAATTTTGTATTACAGTAAATAGATGAAAAAAAGCTTAATAGGGGATCGGACTTAATTTTATTTTATCGCCTCAGATGATGAATTCTCACTTCACGAATAGAAAAGTGAAGTTGGTTTTTAAAAATCTTTAGTGTACAAGATATTAACGTTTAAAATTACTAATTAAACAAAGAGGAAGATACCCACTAGTGACGTCATGTTTTGCTAAAAGGAGATGGGCAATCTTTGTATGCAATCTTTGATTGCTTATAACTTCTTCGCTTTTTAATCAATTTTAATTTCACTTTCAAATTTTGTCATAATATCAAGTCTAATTTTACATTTTTATGGGTAATATGGCCAATTTGACTTCAGGAATATTCCCTATTCGTCCAAATATCACTAATTACAATATTTTTCATATTGTAAAACAGCCTTTCACAATACTTTCTATTCGTAGTACAAGGAAGTAAAATTGACAGGTAAAACATATAGACATATATATCGTGATCCAAGGTACAATACTCTCTCATACCATATAACCTGACATATCTCTTCCCATTATATATGGGTACATGGTATACAATACACAACAATAATACCTTTTACCTAGCTCAAATAAATATCCGTCTAGACATTTTGTGTAAACCAGAGAGTAAGTAGTTGACTTGGAGTTGGTGTTGTGTACGAGCAACCAAAATACAAAACTTTATTATAATAGAAGTAAAAGATATAGAATACCAAACAACTTTTATCATTATGATCACACTTTTGTGTGTGATGAGCTGTGTGGATACTGTCTCTATGAATATCTCCTATACCTAAGTACTATAAATATTATTTTAAATACTTATTATTTTGATTTGAATACGTCATCACATATACATGTCATAAAATGGATGATATAAAATGAACGAGGTAGTTACGTATGAGCATATCCTACATATTATTAGAGTTACGGTCATCTATAAAGAACAAATCCTACTCTAGACAATACGGTAGAGCACTAAAAACGCTTTGACTTTGATCTCCGAGTACCGATTTAAATGCATTTCGTGACAATTTTTGAAAAATGCCCTGGAGATAAACTTTCTGGCCACGTTATCTTAGTCCCCAGGAAAATTCGATTTATTTGAGCGCAATCATAGTTCGGAACGGATTTCAGCCAATGAATTCGTTTTCTCCAAGTTCAAAATAAAATTCAGTTATTGTGAAAACTAAGAATAAAATTTGTTTAAATTTAAAAAAAATTGTCAATTTTAATGAAAAATCAAAATTTTTACCCTGAAATTACGACAATCGGATTTGAGTATGAGTGAAGCTCACTGGAAATACATTGAATATAGGGACATTTATCAAAAAAACATACATTGAATGTCAAATTTTCATGCCCAAAATGTTTTACATAACACATCGTGATTTCAAAGAACTTTTTCGTTTTTTTACTTAAAAAAAATACTTATCACGTATCACTTTACATTTTTTACGAATCTACAATGGTTGGACCTAAGCAATTACCTCGGATGTTGGCACGCTTAAAATCGTTTGACACTCAGTCTATATAACTCTAACGTCAATGGTATCACGACAATATTACATTTTATTCAAGAACTTATTTGATGCCTTTTACTATAAATCATGTTCTAAATTATTATATATATTATCTATGGTAAAATTCCGTTTAAATAGGTTTGTTCACATTTGACTGGAAAAGTTGTATACAGAAAATGATATGACATTTTATTATATTATACCACCTGACATGTATGAATATGTTTTTAACAACGTACATGTTAGTACTTATTTACTGTCATCATGCAAAATGCAAATTTTATAACAATTATTGATGTTTAATTAAATATGATTAGAGTAAATTACGGTTCAGTGCAATCATATTTTTAATATCTATTTAATTCTACAATTTACGTTTCAAAATTAAAAGTTCAACCATGAATATAAATTTTAAAAAAACTAGTGATGCTACGAATTATTTTTGAAGAGACTACTGATGGGAAATAAATTAATATTTTTTTTATCATTTCAGGTGAAAAATTATCACTCCAAGCATAGAAAAATGAAGTTTTTGAAAATCTGTTGATGTACGCATAATACAAACGTTTAAAACTCCTAATTAAACAAAGAGGAAGATACTTTTAAAGTGACGTCATTGTTGAGTATCGCCATAGATAACTCTGTTTGCAAGAAAGAGGTGCGCAACGTTCATTGAATGCTCATAATTTCTTCGTTTTTTAATCAATTTTAATTTAACTTTCAAATTTTGTTTTGGTATCAAGTCTACTTTTACATTCTTATGGATAATGTGGCAAATTCGATATCAGTCATCTACCCAAAGCTCCTGTAAATCATTTTGTATATCAAAAATTTCTATGGAATTTGTTCACAATGTATACAGGGAGCAGTGCTGGACCAAGGGTACAGGAAGTGGAGCGGGCGTTCCAGGTCCCAAGTTTCAAGAGGCGCCAAAATTCGAAAAACTATTTTTAGCATGAACAGCACAACATTAAATTCTAATAAATTCTAAAAGATAATTATTGGCTCACCCCTACAGCCACATGATGATTCGTGTACTGAACACCAAACACACAAACAATGTGTGTAAATTAATGATTTAAATATTAACATACATACAAATAAATTACAAGTACAATATATGAATAATTGTATATTTATTGCATTAAAAACACATACAGAGTAGGGCATAGAAGTGTGAAATTTGTAAAATACTGTAAAACACAAAACTATCAATTTTTCAAAATTATTTTTCGGCTATCTGAGAAGAACAAGTGAAACAAACAATTGACTGAGTTAATTGTTGAAATACCCTGTATATGAAAAGGTTGAATACCAGCATTATTTTATTATAAATTAGAAGAGTTTAGAAAACCAACACGATTATGGAGGCCTTTCGGTCGTCATTTATTTAGTT
Organism: Chrysoperla carnea; assembly: GCF_905475395.1. NCBI lineage: Eukaryota > Metazoa > Arthropoda > Insecta > Neuroptera > Chrysopidae > Chrysoperla > Chrysoperla carnea. The sequence continues at coordinate 36,443,082 of NC_058341.1, forward strand.
ATCGAAAATTATGTTATTTTGAAAATGTTTCACAAGATCGCTAGTTGAAGCTACCTGCAATTTTTCAACTCTCCATCTTTTACGGTTTTGGAGAAATTGGACACCAAAGTTTTGTCCTAATTAGCGCCCTCACAGATAAACAGTGACGTTTACGAAAAAATGTTTCAAACAAAATTTCTTTATTTATTTAAAGGAAACATTTTTTATATTTAAACTATCTCCAACAGTTTACCCAAACGACCTATGTTGCTCGTAGGTAAACAGTGATGTTTACAAGAAAATGTTGCAAACATTTACAAGATAGAAGGTTTACAAGACCCAATTGACCTATGTTGCTCATACTAACTAGGCCTCACTTTTAACGTCCTGAGCGCACGCTTAAAAAGCTTGATATGTCTTTTCGTTTTTGAGTTATCTTGATCACAGTCGGGCAGACACACAGGCGGACGGACAACCGGAAATAGACTAATTAAGTGATTTTATGAACATCTATACCAAAATTTTGTTCATAGCATCAATATTTTTAGGAGCTACAAACTTGGAACTAAACAACATTTTTAAATTTTATTATTTTATGGTAAATATAAATTGAAGTATTTGATAGGTTTCTGTTTTACAATGTTTTCAAAATCACACGTTCCTCTGCTCCACCCTATGCATGGACAGAAACAGATAGCCATATTAAATCACCATGAAAAACATTATATCCAGTACTATTACACATGCATAATGAATGATACAATTCAGGCCCGTGTACACGGGAGGGGTTTTGGGGGGTCAAAACCCCTCCCATTAAGAGATTCTGTACATATAAATTTTGAATTAACAATATATAGTTATGTAAATGCATCTCCGGTGATTTATGAGACGCATTTCCATTGATCAATCAGATATCCCTGCATATTTTGAGCTTAGTAAATTCTTTGACTTTGTCGAGTACTTCAAACAGAAAACCGGAATCTTGGCAAAGCTATCGAACTGGCTGATGCTGCAAAACATAATTTGATTGAAAGAAGAGGAAACGCTGGAGAAGAGTTCAGAAAAATTTTCAAACCCATATCAGTGATATCTGCTACGAATACGACATAGAATTTCGAAAGCTAAGTTTCACGTCATAACAGACTCAACTCTCGTATATACAGACTGGTCAGTTAAGAAAAAGTTTATAGACCGATTTTTAAATCATCGCAATATTTTCTCAAATTTTGCTTGTCTCATTCTCAACAAAAAATTACTTGAAAAATTTTGATGAAAATCCTTGCTCGACTTTTTGAACTAGAATTTTTCATTTTACACGATGATTCCCGTGACATCTGGATCTAACAAAGTGTAAAGTAGTCATAATTCATTGATTATATCAGAAAAGTTGGCCATGAACTGTTTTACATTAACTATTTTAAATTTTTACAGAACTCTTGAATTTATGGTTCTAAATGATGATTATAGATGGAGCAGTAAATGTCAGATTAAATAAAAAAAATTTAATTTTAAAATTACTTACGTTCTACTATGAATGAGAATAGACTAAAAAGTTTAGCTATTCTATGCATCGAATCAGATGTACTTCAACGCTTAAATTGTGAAGATTTAATTGATCAATTTGAAAATCAAAAGTCAGACGCGTCCTCTCGAATTTTTAGGCTACATAAATGCCACTCATCGTCAGTTTTTGTAGAAATTTTTTTGCCAACACTGTACATATATCCAGTTCGACGATTCAAGTGTGCAAGGAAGTCATACGGATAACTACATCAGATTTTTTATTTACTTTTTATGAGAAAAGTTTCAAAGTTGTTTTATGATTTACACTAAAACACTTCTCATTGAATTTCAATTGTATTTTAATACATTTAAAATTTAGCTTAGCAAGTTTTCCCATTAAGTGTATATGACTTGTGTTAATAATCTGAACGGTAGATTAAATTGAAGGTTTTAAATTTTTATCGACACAATTTTATCAGATTATTAGTATTTTATTTTATCTGTATCCATTTTATTATTTTTAGAAAAATAAATGCTGGTAAATATGCTATGCAGTTCATAAAACTAGAGAGCTTTTATGAAAACTGCATAAAAACAAATAAAAATGGTTTTGCAATATTATTTTGCTCGATTTGAACGGACATAAATGTGATGTTGGCATTCCGTTTAACGTAAGAGATGGTTGTATAGGTTGATCCAAAGAAATATTTTTTCTTATTGTCTATAGCGAAATTAGTTTGTTTACTTTTCCCATTGGTATTTAGCTTTTTTCGAGCCATTTCTCATTTGGAACGATTTGGCAAAAAGTTGCATACAACTTTAGCAAGAAATTAAGTTTCATACATATAAAAAACAAAAACATGGAATCATATGGAAGTTATTCAATGACATCACGTGTTTAGCTATGATGTAACGCAATGCCGATTTTCGTCAAAGCTGTCATTTATTTAGATAAGGTTGACTAGAAAACTAAAATTAGATAAAATAAACTGAGAGTAAGTCATATAATATCTTTTTTTTTTCATTTTAACGGTCCATTTTTTTAACAAGTACCTAATCTTGTAGGTAATTTATTGTTTGAATTTGAAGTGATAAAAGCGAGGTTAAAATTGACATTTTTTATCATCTTAATAATTAGCAAGAATTAAATATATAAATAAACAATTTTTAAATGAAATAAATTATTTTATTAAGTTTTAAAAAATAATATAAAATTTCAATGATGACTGGAATGATACATTGTCAATTATGGATGGGCAATTTAGAACCATTCATGACAGAAAGTTTTATCATGTTAGCTTTTCAAAAAATGGGCGAACATCCACAAAATGTGAAAATAATGCGAAACAAATTTACGGGCGAACCAGCTGGATATTGTTTTGTACATTTTTCAAGCGATGAACAGGCAATCCATGCAATGCATAAATTAAATGGTAAACCTATACCGGATACCAATCCAATTATACGATTTCGTTTAAATAATGCAAGTAACACGGATCGATCACTTTTTGAACGTGAATTTTCTGTTTGGATCGGGGATTTAAGTCCAGATGTTGACGATTATAGTCTGTATCGAACTTTTGCGTCACGTTATAATACGATCAAATCTGCCAAAGTCATTCTAGATAACTCCGGATTTAGTAAAGGCTATGGATTTGTTCGATTTGGTTGTGAAGACGAACAGAAAAATAGTTTAACGACAATGAATGGTTACATTGGTTTAGGTAGTAAACCGTTAAAAATTTGTAATGCAGTACCAAAACCAAAAGGGGCGACCACAATATTATCCCCACCACAAAGTACCATCACACTATCGCCAGCACCCGTAAATTCCGCAACTCAAGCACAAACATACACGACACAATCTCAAGACTATTTACAGTATTATGATCCGTCCGCTTACTGGCAAAATTACGCTTGGAGAGGTTACTACGATCAGACACCTGATTTTTTTCAATCGACCACGGAGAGTGTGTTAATCGATACGTCTGCGCTGAGTGGTGCCTCCTCATATAATGGACATGGTATACATAATTCTCATGGTTCCTTACCAGAATCAACTCAAGCGAAAATTGATGATGATTTAGAATTAATTGAATACTCAACAAGTTTAGATGTAGATAAACTAAATAAGGAATTAAATGAACAGGATCAAGTTTTATGGGACGCCGTAGAAAATTCTAAATGGTTACCTTGTGAAGATCTGCCAGAATTTTGTTAACTTTCTTCCGTATCAACCACTTATTTTGTAATTATATTCGAAAAAAAATTTGATTTCTATGTAACCAATACAATAAATTATTAACAAATACAAAATTATTTGTTTGATTTTATATGAATTATGTGTGAGTTGGAACACTTAGAATTAATCAAATTTTTATTATATTTATATCGTTATTGTCGCCCTGGTAGCTCAGTTGGTTAAGGCAACAATTCCGTCCGCGATATGTCCAGGGTAGCGGATTCGATTCCCGCCGTCGCAACAAAAGTTAATTTAATTAATAGTTGTGATGGACTGGTGTAGTGCATGGTATAAGCATGAAGGAGGTGCACTCAGCCTCTGAAATTGAGGAACTGATAAATGAAATTATCAGCGGAAAGGTGGTAAAACACATGGTATCACATTGTTATTGTCGTTTATTTCGGTGATAGTCACCTGACGATCATAAACTATACAATTGACTCAGTTTGCGCCAATATTTGTAAAAAGTATCTTCGGAATATAATCGCGACTTATCTTTTTTATTTTTCATCCTTTATTCATTAGTTTGTGAAAAGATAGAAAAATACTCTTTTTCCTCTAATTTTTACCATAATTTGCTTAGACTGTTCAAATTCTTCTCTTAATGAAATATTCGAACAAAAATCAGCCCACCTTTACAGCACTCTCGTATTACATCGAATTTCAAACTAGAGACATGATGATTCTCTCTTGATAGGTCCGACAATAAACTCTAAAAATATTCATATAAGAATAAAACAATAATGTAAGATGATAAAAATAACAAGACACACCACTTGTGGCATTCATAAAATACATACTCGATATATTTATAGAAATGTATTTCTATTATGAATAAAATATTCATATTTGAATAATTTATTATCATTTTGACTGTAAAAGTTCCAACTCTATAAAAAAAAAACTCTAAACCCATATTAATGTATTTCATTTGCCTTTTTAAATACTAAATGGAATCATTGTGTCAAAAAAAGAGTGCGTTCCTTCGACCCCTGCTAGGAACGAAGTTCCTTACGAAACCTGTACAAAAACAAAATGTAAACGTTAAATAAACACTTGCATACAATTTTATTAACTTACTTTTCTAAATCTGTACTATACATGTAATCTGTTTTTGATTGCTCACCTAATAAAATAAAAACTAATTCACCGTGCTACAGTGATTTTGCACTTTTAAAAGGACCTAGTGTAGGTTGTAGGTCTTGGTGAGTATTGTAACTCCGTCAACGGTTTGGAAAACCAGAAACAATAAGCTTTCAGGATAAATGTATTTATCTATACTTTCTAAAAAAAGTTAGGACTAAGATTCCATTTTTCCATATTTTTACAGGCTGCATTATGGAAAGTGGAATTTTTCGAACTTATCTGCTAATTTGACTTTATTTTGAGTTGATTGGTAAAAATTCCATCTTTCTAGCATCTATCTAACAGAAAATCGTTATTTTTGGGTGGTTTTTTTCGCGCTCTCTTAACAATTAACAATCAAGCACTTAAAATGCATTAGGCTCAAAATTTTAGCGGGATATTGTTGAGTAAGCTTTACACTACAAATACAAATTTTATAGGTACCTATTAAAAATCTGATTTTTTCATAGACTTTTTGACGGATAAAAACGGAAAAATTGCGTTTTTTTAAAATTTTACGAATTTTTTACTCGAAAACTGGAGGGTTTAGAGAAAAATATCTAAGAACTTTTTTGTTACTTTTGCCCCAACTATACGATGAAATTTCCCGAAGCAATTCGGTCAATATTACTTATTTGTTTAAAGAAATTTGTTTAAACATAATCCTACTGGATTACCGACATCGATATAATGATGAGAGTTAAATTTTCTTGTTTACAAAAAGCGTTGTTACTTGAACATTTTTCAATCGATTTTGATTACCCATAGAATTTTTTACTCGAAATAAAATGTACTTTGACGATAACTGTAAGAAAGTAATTGTTATTGAGGATTTGTTACATAAAGACGTCAAACTGTAAGAAACATTAAAAAAATGGAATCTTAGAAAACTTTTATAAAGCGTCCTAATTTTTTTTGTAGAAGGTATAGATAAATTATATATATTCCGAAAGCTGCCGCTCAATGTTTCTAGTTTTCAAAACCGTCAATCCGGCAATCCAAAATCGGTTAAAAATTGACGGAGTTACAATTATTTAAGTGCGCGGAGTACACGAAAGACGGTTTTTCCACATAACTTGAAAATTTGGGGACGTTAGATAATTTTGAAACACATTTTCATGGTGTACTTACCAAGACCTACAATGTATGCCAGGTCAATCAAATAGTGTTTTCAATTTTTTTTTTTTTTTTTTTTTGTAGCACAGTGAGTTATATATAGTAATTTATTAAATAATTAACGTTCATAAATTGTTGTTCGTTTGACAACTAACAGAATAGTAATGAATTTGGTATCAAGTGAGGTGAACATATAATGGTTTCCATGGATATGGCTCATAGACACACACCTTAACACACACAGCATACCTAAAACTGAAACGTGACGATTTCTATCAGTTAGCTCACCATGCCTACTTCGTTCCAAAATTCTCTTTTTTGGATAATTTATAGTTTCTTTCCCGGGTATAATTCCTAATGGTATAAAACCATGTTACGTCAAGCAACGTCTCAAAAAAGTTGATTTTCCGATGGCTATTATAGATTTTCTTTTTTACTAAAATGAACTAGGAATGAAGTACGTTTGGCACCTGAGAGGGCGTGAGAGGTGTGGCATTAACACCTTTTCCGGTGTTAATGCCACACCAAATATTATTCTAATAATTGAAAAACCTTTTCAAATCATTAGAGAATGGCTGTATTTTTAACATGATTAAAAATAGGCTAAAAACAAAAAAATTTCAATTATTTGTTATTTATCTGTGGTATTTTGTGTGTGATCAGGTTTTCGAATACAGCTCTAAATTGAAAATGAGCATTTAACAAATTCCGGACACAAATGAAGGAAGCTATTGCAGGGCTCATAACGGTTTCTCGTAAACTCGAGTATTACACCGACTATTATAACCTCGTAATAACCTTTATCGATTAAAATGCTTCCAGCGAAAAATTTTGGGTGTGTGGCCACACTGAACTTGATCTAAGTTTTCAAGCGCAATGAAAAGCTCACTCTTCTCCATAACTGGTAATCAATAGATGACCACTTTAAATAAGAATATTTTTATTGATTAAAAAAGTATCATTTTTTGTTCGAAACATTTTTTCGCAAACCGTACAGTTTAGTCAAAAACGGATTGAAAAGTTTTACCCATAATCGTTTTTTCGTGTCAAAATTCTGCGAAATCTAGGCACTCTTCGAAAAAAATTTTCAATAAATCCAATAAAAGTGGTTTTCTTTTTCTTTAATAACCTTTTTTGTTACAATACTTAAAAGCTAGATTTTTGCTTTCAATTACTGTCTAAACTATTCGGTTTACAAAAAAATGTTTGCATATTTATAAAGAACAATTTTCGAATTTATAGCGTTCATCTTCTGTTTCTCAGTTATGAATCAGAGTGAGATTTTAATTGATTCTGAAAACAACGATCGAAATCGATATCAGAATAGGTTGTGTGCCTTTGAAACTTACTGTTTTCGTTTGAAACATTTTCCTCGATTAAATTTATTTATTGAGTTTCAAGCATATGCCAAAGCACCCTGTATAAATACATATGTATGCATATATACATATTTTATATTTTGCAATGAAAAACTGTATTTTATAGATGAATTCATTTCGTTGTATTATTGTCAGCCGTAAATAAATTTAAAATAGTTTGGTAGGTACTCGAAAACGTTCCAATTGATAGTTTAAACTAAAGGGATTTTAATTTGGTTCATTAAAAACAAACAGTTCTACATTCGCTTTTAAAAACATTAGAGCATTGGTTATGAATGTCAGATAATAAAAAATTATTAGGATTTACAGTAAAGAGCAAAGAATACGAAATATTTTTAATATACAGCATATTTCATCAAGGAAAAGCAATTCTATACGTCAATCATAATAGCGTATATTTATGGCTACTTTCAATAATCATTGCAAATACCTCGGTTTCAATTGATTAATGGTAAGTAAGCAGGTGGTCTAAATTGGAACTACTGAAAAAGTTGTCCATTACCGGAGTATAGTACAAATTTTTATCGCCAGTTGGCGGGATTAAAAACATGATAAGTACAAATATTGACATCTGGTTGTCGAAATTGTAATTACTGAATTCGGGTCTTTTTCTGATTTTAATTAGTATACGAATTTTTATCGACAGTTAGCGAGTTGCAACTTCCAGTTATCAATTGCAAATATGTCAAAAGTGATTTTATATAAAATTTTTATATCTACATTTTATTTAAAACTTTTCCATATCTTCGAGGGAGGGTTCGAGAAATATTATGTACGCTTATGTAGGGAGCGGAAAGGGTTAAAAAATCGTCAAAATTATGCTTACATAATTACTGAATGGTCACTTACGCCCATGCATTCTTCTTGAAAACAAAGTAATAAACACAAAATGCACGGTAGTGAGGAAATCTAAGCACTACTACTGGATCACCTGGTGGCTCAAATCTGATCTGCTGGCTCGGACTGCTACTGTTAGGATTAAAATATCGTCCAGATGTGAATGTTTTACACATTACTATTATGAGGTTTTTGGTATTAATGTCAAACTTCGGAAATACTAAAGTGTAACGCTGTATCATTTTAGATACCATAATGTGAGTATTTCAATAACATTCAGTCAGTACCCGTTAATATCATGAATAAACAAGTGATGATGAATATGACCCTTGGTCATATATTTTACTAGATAGGCCCAACGTATACCAAGTATGTACATTTTTGCTTCACAGAAAAGATTAACAAAGACAACAATACAATATTCAAACAACTGACAGAGAAACATAATTAGAGAGAATGGTATTCAATGCGCATAATCGTATTGACGGAAGTCAGTTGCTTCAATAGTTACTTTTTGTTTAATTAATTCTGTATACAAGTTCTAAAAAATGGTTAGATATTGTTTTTTTTGCAGAGAATATTTTAAAGCAGACTTGTATCACAGGTTAGTAAAGTTTAATTATTAAATAATATTTATTAAATGACAATTATTATGTTGTAAATACGCGCCCGGATATTATATAGTATATTAAGACATGCGCATTAATAACCATACTCTCTCATTTTCTATCCTTCTTAACCATTTTTGAGAGGTGGTTCTCACTCTGTTGTCACTTCCATAGTAAATATTAAAAGATATGACCTTTAGAAGCAAAATGAATTTCTTTCTGATAAAGTATTTAATTGTTAGTCTTAAGATAGTATGGTCACGCAAGCAAAATCATAAGAAATCTTCAAAACTTTGAATGTCAGTAATAAAAAAGCCTATTACACACGCTATTAAAATTTGAAGAAAATTTACCACGCCTAGAATGAGATAATTGTAATTAAAAATGACATTTTTAACACAAGAAGCATGGGAGAAAAGTGGGAACATCACTATTTACCCGTGAAGGCGCAAATTAGGTTAGGAACATATAGTATGTATACACGTATTGTATTTGTGTGTAAGAGGAGTGGATATCTTTCTTTACTTATATGACGTAAGAAAATAAACTATTGCGTAATCAACACTGTCTATATATGGTATTTCAACAATTTACGCAGTCAAGTGTTTTCACTAATTATACCATGTATATGAAATATACCATGGTGTACCAAGTTTAGTCCCAAGTTTGTAACAATTAAAAATATTGATGCTATGGACAAAATTTTGGTATAGGTGTGTTCATAACATCACCTAAATAGTCCATTTCCGGTTGTCTATCTGTCTGTCGTCTGTCCGTCTCTCATCACTATAACTTAAAAAACAAAAAGAGATATAAAGCTGACATTTTTATAGCATATTGAGCACGTAAAGAGCGCAAATTGTACAGTCTATATATGGTGTTTCAACAATTAACTCAGTTAATTTTTTATTTTCACTTGTCTTTATTTCGGTTTTCCGAATGAAAGCAATATTTTTCTATCAAAAAGTTAAAAACATGTAAGTGACTACTCTATAAGCACAATTGCATTGAATAATAATAATGTGTTTATCTCACACAACATTATAAAATGTCTGTATGTATGTATGTTTGTATGTTTGTTTATTTGTTTGTTGTCACGCTACGCTACTAGTATTTTCTGTTGTCTGTTGTTATTTTAATGTAAAATTATTTTGCATAAACTCGTACAATAACAATAACAACAACAACAACAAGAGTAACAAACACACAAGTACTACAAACGTAGCCAGGGTACTGATAAAAAGCAAGCTTTGTGTACATTTTATGGGTACAGTTAAAATCATTTAATATGATATGATATTGAAAAGTTTGGTCGTAAAAACTTCCCCTCAAAACACAAGATCAAGATAAAGAAAACGCTGATAGTAGTGACAAAACCTACGAATATCCCAGATTATAGCTAAATGTGCGCCTACGAAGCCAACATTTTTTGTTTGAAGCGTAAACTAATATAATTATCGCTATGAACGGACTGTATAGACAGGTTTTAATGCATTACTTAAACAAATGAAAGCGATTTTCTTGAGAACCGCACTTAGGTTTTGGACAAACCGCTATATTCGACTAATGCATTAAAAAATATGATCGATGGAGTTACAAAGAGAAATGAGGAGAAGATCCAGGATCGAATTAATAATGTCATTTTGCTAAAAATAAATAGGAATGCGATAAAGAGACTACTAATTCATAAAAATAGACCTTCGCCACTGGAGTCAATACGGAAAACTGTGCAGAATTCAACGTCATTAAATACAGAATGGCAAGTAATCGCACAAAATGCGAAGAGAGAGAAGAAACAATAAAAAATTCCCTTGCGGTCATCGTCAACGTCATTAGAGAACGTTATAGATTATTGAGAGAAAATTTTGTTTTTGTTTGTAAATGTTTTAGAAGACACACAATGCAATTTGTTTAAAAACAAAATCCATATCCTTCAAAACACAATTTTCTTAAATTTTCTATGTAGGTACATAGTTTAAAGTGATAAAAGATCGTTTAGAAATTAATGGGGTTTCTTTTTACAGTTTATTCATAGACTTCTCGATTTCTCTTTACCATATTGTTAAATGTGGAGTTACCTTACTCAATTTTGTACTTGTAGCGTAGAATTCTTTTTGACATAAAACCATACCTGAAATGAAAGAAAAGGGATCGTTAATAATTGTTGTAAGTAAATATTTTCCTAAATACTTTTTTTGGGATATTCAATACCAAATCATGATAGAGGGTATCCAACGAATTGCCTTGAATTTGAATTACAAAAGCACCAATTTTTACAAAGTGTCGAGAAAAATTATTTTGAATTTATTTTTCAATTATAATTATTTTTAAATTTCGGAAGAAAAAACTATTTATAGTTAAGGCTGCTTACTTCTTTCTAAGTAACTATTTCTTGAGTCAATGACACTTAATTCAAGAAAAAGCTGTTTTCATCCAAGAAAATATTTACTTGCTACATATTTTCTTGCAACTAGTACTTTTTTCGCAATTCAATAATTTGTGATTTATTATCTTATAAGGTGTAGCTGCTAGTAGCAATCTCATTGTCACTTTTCAGCGATTTTTCTTGAATATTCGACATAAAACATAAACGATTTTCTTTAAACAGTTTTCACTATATTTTTGTTATACCGTTTATACATTGTAAAACAGTTTTCATTAGAATATATTTTTATTTTCTACATAGTGTTTGTTGTAAAGAAGAAACACAACAACTTTGTTTTCATAGAAATTTTAGAATAGTTTAATTAGTTTTTCCTGTGTATAGATATAAATGTCATGACACTCTATGCTAAGTAAGTATTTTATACATTGTATGAAATATAAACTGTACAGTTTACAATTGTTGATTTTATACGACTTAGAAGTTAAAGCATCATTTAAGAATGTAACAGACATAAATTACTTGTTTGTTATGTCGGTTTTCCACTTAACGGACAAAAAAAAAACTGAAACTAGAGTCGAAAAAAACAAAACTGTAGCTTTTTACAACTTTTTGGAGGCTGGCAATGTACAATTGACTATGCCAATTATCTATTACAGTTTCAGTTTTTTTTTTTGCAGTTTTGTGGCAGTTTGTGTTTTATTTTCGTTTGTCCGTTTAGTGGAAAACCGGCATTAATATATATATTAAAGCCCAACCCTAGTAACTCAGTTGGTTAAAGTGTAATAAAATTCCGTATACGTGAAATTAATTTAAAAACTGTAGTAGGTGTATGAAGTAGGTGAATTCAGTCTCTCAAAATCATCGAGGAGCCGAAATTATCAGCGGAAATGTGGTATCACAATGGACCATATGATCTTATCTTGTATATTCAATTATACCTCAACTTAAGATAAAAAACTAATCAATGAAAAAATAAAGAGATGATATCCGAGACAAAATATGTTATGAAAATATATGTATATTTCTGATCATGGCTATGATAAAAGGTATATATTTTTCTACCATTGGTAAACAACTTTTAGTAGCAGTACCTGTGCGTTATATTCGAAGTAGATGGTGAAAATATTTTTTCTCCCAACCGGACGGAAAGTGTACCGCTGGGCTAAACAAAGTTGCCGTTGTCGAGCAGAAAAAAAATATGTTTGTCACTCTCAGCTTCATGAAATCTGTTATAATCTAACCTGTTTGAATCAATTACCAGTTGAAAAATCGGATCACTTTTTCATGCAGATTTCCTTGAAATTTACCAGGTGGTCGAATGGGAGCAGTTTGCGAAAGAAAAAAAATTATGAAAATTATTCCGTGGGTACCTATAAGAAAAATAAATCTACAATCACTGTACAGGGTGCATTTCGAAGAGAGTTCAACCTAAAATCAGCACACACAATGCCAGGTTCAATCGAATGCTTAAAGCACAATGTTTACTTTGTAAAATAAAAAGCTTCGAACGATTAAATGTTGTAATTACATCTATGAAACTAATTTAGAATCAACCCTTAACACTTAGAACTCTTTTCGGTCGTCTAAAGGTTTCTTTGGTGATTTGAAGGCTGCCTTTTTCACCAAGAACTGTCTAACTTTTTAATTCCCATGATGTACACATTCTAGGATATGTTGCGTCAATAAATCCATGGACCCAAACTTTCTGTTGCGTCGATGTGGGGCTCCTGAGTCGATGTGGGGCATTTTCTGTCATAAGACATAAGAGCGGCAATTTTCGAGATAGAGGGGGGGGGGGATAAAATAAATAAAATTGAAAAAAGTTTCTGCCCCTTCCCGCCTGCTATCAATCTTACCATGTTATCCCTTTTCGGGAGTTTGGGGAGAGAGGGGGGATATCTACCAGTATATCATTAGGAAGTTTATTTGGTAAGGGGCAGAAAGTTTTCTCAATTTTTAATAATTTTATTTCCTTTGAAAGAGTGAATGAAATCCTTTTAGTTTGCCTATGATTTTTATCAGAGAAGATTCAAAATGTTTTTAAAAAAATTTCGCTAGTTGAGAAAATTCTTAATAATTTTCTAGAGCTCAAAAAACACCATTGTTTTTTTTGAACCCCCAGAAAGTATACCGCTTATATTTATACATTCACGTACGTACGGTGGTGGTTACTAAACCTTATAAAAATATCACATACATATATTGTTTCTAATGCAATAAAAATAAAATGTACATAAATTTAAAATATAAATCATAATAAATTACCATTTTTATCTAAACATACTGTATATCATCATCATTTTAGAAATTCAATTTGTACATTGCCATACATGAAGTTGGTTCGACTGCAAGCGCAGATCCAAAGAGAGGCAATCGGAGCAATAACAATCTCAAAAAAACTAAAAGACAACTATTTTAAGTAAAAAAATAAAATATTAAAAAATTTTTAAGATTTTATTTACTTCTTCAAGTGGAAAAAACAGTTTTTTTTATGGCTTTGATGAAAAAAAAATCACTTTCTGGAGTAATCTTGGCCAAAAATACAAAAATGGGTTCTTTTAACGAATATATCAATAGATTCCACTAAAATCTTATACGAAGGATGATAGCACGAAGCATTTCCTTCAACCGAAGAACCTTATTCAGTCGGAAAATCAAACAGATTTTCGACTTTATGGATTATTCGGTGTATCTAGGACTTTAAATACATAAAAATGAGATTTTTATGTCTTTTCTCAAGTAAATCAAGTAACATCCAGCAAACAACGAAAAAAACTGATAGGTAAAATATTCAAAATGCTCCCTCTAAAAAAATTTGCTAGATCCACGCTTGGATTGTAGATTCTGCTACAAGCATCGCATCGCTAATCTATAATAAATGTATTCCATAATTATTTCAACATGGTGTTACGATAACAACATCATAGTGGAAACGATACGACATAGAAGAGTTTGGTGTTATTTACTATCTATCACTATTGGATATACAACAGTTGCTAAAGCTTTTTGCATTTGATCAACGTCTAGTTTTTTAGCTATTGTACTTGAAGCTAATTCAACATAACGTTATATAAAATAACATTGTCGCAGATATTTGCATATATGTAAAAGGTAGTATGAGAAAGTCGTAAAGGTTGATCATACTTTCATTGAAACATATTATTCGAAAAAGCAGTATCAATGGTTTGAGATTAATGATAGCTAGCAACGTTTCCGGATGATGGTAGATAGGTCATTCCTTATTGAGCTTAAGTAGGAGTGGAGTCCGTCTCGCACCTTACATTATTAAATTATAAAAAAAAATTATAAAAATTATAAATTTTTAAAAATTGTCTTAACATGATTTTAAAACCAGCAATTTTTGCAACTTTTATCGAGCTGTGCACTAGTAAGCACAATAAAACCAAGCCAGGCGTTATTCGTTTTATCAAAATTTCAAAAAAATAAGAAATTTCCAAAGAAAGTTGCTAGCTCTAATACCAGGAGCAGTATTTTTTCATACTTGGTTAAATTTGGTAAATTTTAAACTTGGTTAAAAAATAAAAAATGTCGTGAATTTTAAACCAATGTTGGAAGCCCTTTAGATGGTTGGCCCATAGCTGAAAATCGACAAATGATTGAAGAAAATAATGCGAAATTATACGTTAACTAATAGACAAATGTCTCATTGATTAAATACATAAAAGGTTCATGTAAAAAATATCTTTAATGAACAAAATACAGGTCGTTAAAGGGTTAAATGGAACGATTGTGTTACATTGGCTCTCTTATATCCACTGAGAATAAGTAGGCATAGAATGAAATACAAGAATCACGTTAATAAAGCGAGAAACTAACTGTAGTTGAGTAGTATGGGTATTTTTCATCAAGACAAGAAATAAAATAACTCTCGAGACTATATTTCAAAAATCTTGCTTACTAAGGTATCGATGAAAGAAAATAAAGAAGAGTGGCCAATTGCGAACCGGTGTAAATTGTACTGCACGGTTTTTTCATAAACGGCATTTTGGAGACTTTTTTTTATTTAATGCGAAATCTGACGACTAATTCATAAGCTCAGGGGCGGATTTACGTATTTGCCGCCCATAGGCAGGCATCAAAGAGCCGCCTTTTTTTATAAACAAAAATCTGTTTTATTTATTTGGAAATTGATAAATATTTAATATAATAAATGAAATAACTTTTTAATCATAAGTAAGGTTTACAAAATAATTCATTTTTCAATTATTTCAATGTACATTTTTACGCCGGACTTTTTCAACAGCAAATGTATCGATGATTTTGTAAGATCAACTTGTAGCAAAGTTTCAACTTCAATACACATTATAGTCAAAGAATTTAGTCTGTTCTCTTTCATCATGGAACGCAAATAAGTTTTGATACGTTTCAAGCATGAAAATGAACGTTCCGCTGAACAATTTGCTACTGAATTGAATAAGAAAAAAAAACGTTACTCTGGAACTGTTTCTTCTTGAACGGGGACGATGAATTCATCCGATAACTCAACCTCTTTTGTTGACGATTTGAAAAAGGTCGTTGATTTTTCTCGATGAATCAACGAATTTTTTGCCGCCCCATTTTCCTTGCCGCCCTAGGCACAGGCCTACTTTGCCTACGCATAAATCCGACCCTGCATAAGCTCAATGATAAATCGGTTATATATAAAAAAAATTGCAGTTTTATATGTCGGTTATTATGTTGAAGTTTGTTGTAATATATTCACATTTTTATTTAGCTGTAAGGAAAACCATACTTTTCTCAACGTTTCTACATTTTTATAAAACAGCGACCAAAAAAGAAAAATGCTCTTCTGTTGTTTCATACTCAATAAAGAAAGAGTTTATACCATGTAAAAGGTAATATACACGTTTTTGTTTATAATATTCTTGTGATAATTTGATTTCATTCTAAGAATTGTGCTAATAGTTTGTTTAAATTTACATATTTAATCCTGAAGGAGTAAATACACTTATTTAAATTGATCCATATATATTTGTACAACGGTTATGTGTTTAAATATTATGCATTAATATGGGAGTTATGTTTCTTTCTTCATCGCTGGTTTTCATCATATTTCTAACGTGTAGCTAATAGTATCCAGAAACAAGGATAATTGCAGAACATTTCAGGGGACAGAAAGAATAGCGATCGTTAGAGAATAGCAAGCAAATGTGGCACATTATAATACTGACTTAAAAATATCCCGAATACCATTCAATTGCCAAATTTAGAATGTGCTCGGCTTCTTAGTATAAATTATAAAAAAACACAAAAATCAGATCAATTTTGCAAATAAACGATCTAAGATATCGACTGAAGAAATTTTTTTAATTACTCACAAATATTTTTTATCCAATTCAGAAGCAAACAAATTTTTCCTTTTATAAATTAAATTTTATTCCAGCGTTTTATGAAAATTTGACGGAAAAATTACAAAAATTGAATTCATTTTACGATTGGATAAGCAGTTTCTGAGATATCGCCTAAAATCCTGTATCAAAATCTACTATTTTGGAGCGATTTTGGGAATATTTCCAATAAAATCAAATTTCGCGAAAGAGCTTAATTTTAATACTGTTTGACCCCTAATTACCCTAAATAAATGAAGAAAATGCTTCGAAGTATTATTTTCGTATACTTAAATTTCGATTTTTCATGATTTTTGTATTATATAAATGATGATGGCTACCATGTAGCCATCATTGGTATGAATTAGCTAATCGTAATTACTCTTATAACGTATGAAACCATTTTCGTTCCTATTAACCGAATTGTGATTTTAGTATTTACGGTCAATTTAAAATGAATATTATTTATGCAACTTACATATTTTTAATTTCTTTATAAATCAATTTAGATCACGAAATTTCCAGACGCTCTAACGAATCGAATGCAGAAAATCGCATTCAAATCCGTCTTACTGTTCAAATTTTCGAACTTCAGTGCTTTGTTTCCGCGACTATGAGCAAAATTAATAAATAAAAATTAAAAAAAAATTAAATTAACGAAAATTTAATATTTTAAATTTTCGAGTACATTAATCTATAAAAAATACTCAACGCACGATACTATGCAAGTCTGCTTTTAAAAAAGAGTATCTTTATTTTTACTTTATTCCTATCTGACCTAGTTCAAACACGCATCAAATGTTTGCAGCTATAAATCCAAGATCCGTACTCGTATCCGAAGATTTACATTTTAATCGATACAGCAATCACTAGCTCATATAGAAATGTTGCAAGTTAAATAATATTATGTGAAAGATGCTGTCATTATATAAAATATACGACCTTTTTTATTTATCAGGAATTCAAGATCCATTAAACAAAAGCACGTTATCAATTTTACTTTAAAGTATATTCTTCTAAACGTGTAAATTAGTGGTGTAAAAATAAGTTATAAATTTTAAGAATTAAAATGAATTACTTTAAAACAAAAAAGTGAAATATAAAAACTATAAGTTTAATTTATATTTATGAAAACTTTAGTCCAAGACATACTGAAATACACCACATTTTTCCCTTGTTCACTTATAAAATACAATTATTTATATTTCCGGTTTAGAAATTGTTACATTTAGAAAGCGGATGTTTCTATTGACATAAAATAATTCTCGATATACAAACGTACAAGGAGGTGTACAAAAGGCGGTAAAAGTGATAGAATACTCCTTAATAAGAAACGTTCTCAAGCCATTGGATTTTCGGTTGGATCTATGCAAGATAAATATATACATGTAAAACTGATTTAGAACTAACTTTAGGCCGAAACTAAAAGTTAAAACCTGTTAAAAGTTCAACATCGAATTTTCCCACAATTCTAATACTTCCTTTACTGTATACAAGGAAGTAAAAAATAATTCACAAACATATACACTATAACTTTAAATAAAAAGAGTAAACTTCACAGCTGAAATAAATAAAAATAAAACACTTGAGTATTTAAAATTAAATAGTTTCAAACAAAAAGAAATAAAAAACATATAAGGTGAGTGGGAAAAATATGCAGGCACTTCTCTTACTTTTGAAATCTGATGAAGATATCGAGATCAAATTTTCATCAATGATAGAGTTTTATGGACATGCGTGGAAATTTAAAAGGAAATGATGAATAGATTAAACTTTCGATAGACTAGGCATAACATTTCCCTCAGATGCATTATTACGAGAACGAGTCCTACTCCTTAAAAACAAAATAGTAAAAAGTATAAGAAATCACTATTTTGTAGTGACTATTCACTATTTTCACTATTTCAAACTTAAGAGAGAACGAAATGTTTTACATTCTTGAATTGAATGTGAAAAATTCCAATTCATAGAGATTATTACGCCCTTACTTTTGGAGTACATTTAGATGTAAAGAATTGTTTTTTGATAGAAAAATAGCATTATAAAAAATCACGCAATAA
Source organism: Chrysoperla carnea (assembly GCF_905475395.1). Taxonomy (NCBI): domain Eukaryota; kingdom Metazoa; phylum Arthropoda; class Insecta; order Neuroptera; family Chrysopidae; genus Chrysoperla; species Chrysoperla carnea. Next base: position 36,461,665 of record NC_058341.1, read on the forward strand.
TCTACTGTCGAATATTTGTAATATAGTAACATATTTTCTATTTGAAAGGTGAAAAGTGGTATATATACAAAAAGCTGTTACCCTAGTTTTATAGAATCACCCGTATAAAGAAAATAAGTAGATTTTTCTACCTAGAAAATGTATATTGCATGAGTGAAAATATAGTCTAGATAGATACTTTCACACAGACACACATACATACTTGTAAAGAAAGAGTACTTACAGTCATCAGTCAGGGAATAAAAAAAAAGCCACTCTACCTATATACCTCCGTTACAAAATGAAAAAAATACTATATTTGAATTGAGGTTTCTATTGGTTTTGTAAAAGCAAATATTTTTTCTTATATTAATTTTACATCTATATTTGGTATTAAGTGTTCGATATTCGAAAAAAAAAAGTTGTATTTTCACCGAATCGGTATCATATATCCAGATTTTCTAATACCCACACGGTTACTGAGAAAATTATTTTGACATGCGACTGTTGATGCCAAGGCCCGACTTAGCTTAAGAGCACCTCGTTTACTACATAAATTGAGTAAAGAATCGGAGCAGTGAGAATTGAGTAAGCGACAATTGATACTTGAAAATTTTTTATTATAACCATATTATATAAAATCATAATTACTTTACTTCTTTTAGAGGCAAACACGCGTAACTTTTTGATTTACGAATTGATCTATAAGTCCTTCACAATATAAATGTTGAAGCAAATATGATTCGATACATAGAATGGTTAAACGATGCAGTCAATTTTCCTTTATCGTTGAGCGTAATTTTTTTAAAACTTTTCCAACATGAAAATAAACTTTTGCTCTGCGGTTTGTTACAGCTAATGTCATGAATATTTGATATGCTATTTCCACGTTAAAAGATCGAAAGGTGAATTTTGGCCCTTCATCTTTTCAGTAAAATACGCATGGAAAATTACGAATTCGTTATTTAAATAAGACTAGAAGTCTGAGAAATAAAAGTTTCATTTTCCCAAATTTTTTATGGGTGTTACTATGTCAGTATCGGTGTGCATAACATTAGTAATAGTTATTTCAGCCGAGTCGATGTAGTATGAGCGTCTGACTCATAGTTTTTGGCGATACCCACAAACTTCAGGTGGATAGCCCTATTCAATACTGTAATATGACTTATGCTAACATTGATACTATAGTATCTGTCTCTATAACATACCAGCGTTGTAGTAAACGCCATACATTTCTTACCATGATAGTGGTACCAGCATTGACTACTAGTGCCTTAAAATACGCTGAATAAATAGGTGCATATAAATTTTGTAATTTTGGCTCAGACTCTACAAAAACTGTGTACATTTGACGATTGGGAAAATGTTGCATACAATCGTATACGAAGATCGAATATTTCGGAGAAATAACAGTCGATACCACAGAAACCATTCGTAAATTCGAAAATAGACACAATTACTTACTTTTTCGTCAAATATATACCTAAGTATATGCAAAATTATTATAATACTATTTTATCAGCAAATTGAGCTTTCACTATAAACTTGTTCAACTAGGAAAATGCACTTAAAACAAAAATTGAGGACACAGTAAAAAGATAATATAACATGTGTGAGCATGCATATGTGAATATATGAATAAATATACGAAGTATATCAAGAACGGTTTTTTAGATGAAAAAAGTTTCGGTCTCAACTAAAGAAAAGCGTGTAACAGAATAGAATGAGGCAAATTTTGATAAATTTTTGAATTATCGATTATTTTGCGGTTCGCCTAATGTTGGTAAACATTTAAAACTTGTTATTGAAAGTATTTGAAATGTTCAATATTTACACCATAATACCTTCATCTAAAATCAATTAAGCACTTGAAGGGTACAATTAAAGTGGCAAAGTTAAGCTCAAACCAACACAAAGGCTCATTCAATTACGAATCTACTGAAAATTGGGTTGTTATAATGGTCTATTGCATATCCAGCTATTAAGTACCTATAGTACTAATTACTGAGATACATTTGTTGCATTTGAAGAAAAATTTTTGACGTCTCGGAAACTTTAAGTCTGACGGTCACCATAATGATTACTCACTAATGTCAAGTATCTTTTATCATCCGGACTGACTTACAACTAGAGTTACCAAAAATACCAACTATACTCTAGGGTTACCAAAAATACCAACTATACTTGATAGTAACGTATCCTACTTTATTTTCGATAAATATACTTCGAATCTTAACTTTATCGAATCTTAACTTTATTTCCAATCTTTACTTTACTGTGATGCATAAAACGAAACACTCATATGGGATATTATGATTAAAAATATTTTTTACTTTTTATCGATGATTTTTCACGTTTTATCAATATAAGCTTTAAGTTATTTGAAAAAAAAAATAGTTTCATTTTAGCTGAGATAACTGACTTTCAATACTTCTTAACATATCTTTGAAAAATGAAGTAAAAATTTAAACATTTTGAATTGATAATTATAAAGGCTAAATTACAAGACAGATTAACAATTAAGATGGACGATTTACAGCTCGAGTCAAAAAACTGATAATGATGAAGAACTTCAGAAAAAAAACTGTTGACAAATATAAAATATCAAATGTAAAAAAAAAAAAAACACATTTACTCTCTGTTTCCGCCACTTCAGCACAGTTTCAATTAGAACTAGCTTCGAAACTTTCAAATATATTAAATAATAAAAATTAATAGCATATCCTAAGACCACCCAAAAATATGTATGTTTAAGGGATTAAAACATAGATTTTTCATCTACATTCATGAAGTTATAAAAAAAAGTCATCATCAAAGTTGAAAATAAGGTACAAATAATTTCTACTCTAAATCTAAAACAGTTGACAGCATTACCTACAACTGAACAACGCGATCGACCTCAGACTTGTGTAACACATTTACTTTCTGTTCGTCGAAAAGATCGGTCAAAGACTTGTGAAACACATTATACCTTTTGGTCGTCGAATAAAAATAAGCGTAAATTTCAATTAAAACACCCTGTATAAAAACAATATATGAAAATAATATACATATGATATTATTAAACAAACTTATATATTGTTGTACGTATTAAGAGCTTAATGCGTTATCTTTTAAGAACGTGTCATATTACGCTGCTTGGTTTGAAATAATAATATATAGAAAACGGAGTAACAGCACTTTTTTTTTGTATACAAATATTACATTATAGATGAGAGGCGTAAAGCGGGTGTAGGTAGAGGACAAAGCATTAAACAAACATACATGAGGTTTGGTTTAAAATAAGTAAACAGTATTATATATTTTATATATATGGTATTATCACTCATTTGTTTTTGAATTATTGCAATAAATACAAGATTAAGGATGTACGAGCACCAGGGCAATTTTGGATAAATAGCTTGGTTTTTTTTTATATGAAGTTGAACTAAGTCTAAATCAATTCTGACAATTTTAGGGGCGAGGGGGTTGCCTGATTATTTAAATAAATGACTATGACTTCAAAAGTAGGCATATTTAAAATTGGTCTTATGGTAAAATGGTAGACGGATGATATGTTAAAACATTAATAAATTATTGAAAAAAAAAACCGTTGTACTTGACTAATTAAGGATGTATGAGCACGGTAGTGGGGACACAAATTAAAAATAAATTGACTCTGGTGCGATCCTCGAGGTCCACACGAAAAACTTCCCAGTATAATAAAAAGTTATAAAAATAATCTATATCTATTATTGTCTCCATAGATAAATGATGTGTTTTATCCACTTTTCAGATTCTGTTTATTTAGTTTTTCCAGTTTTTTTTATTACCATTAAAAAACGGCTCAACTAATTCTGCTGAAAACTCTTTCAGTTCTTAAATACGCGATTACGCTTCGAATAGGCCCAGTCACGTGTTAATGTCATAACTGGTTCGCGAGATAAACGAGGTGAAAAAATCCGAACGAATATTCGCACATACGCACATACGTACTCACACACACACACACACACACACACACACACACACACACACACACACACACACACACACACAGACATCACATTGAAAAGGTTTCATTCGGATATAAAGGCTTTGAAACCGCGGAAATATGTAACACTGGAGATTTTCAAAATCGGCCCTATTACATTAACTTCCTCTGGGAAGTTAAAAATATTTTTTTTCAATTTTGATGGTAAATTATGTTTATACTTGACAATATATAATGAAAAGTAATAATAAAATGTTTCGATATGTAATGTACAAGGTTGAAAATAAGGTACAAATGATTTCAATCACAAGTCTATACTTGCCTTAGCGCTCGTACTACCTTAACTATAAAAAACAATGAATATGTACGTACTTCGTATATGTGGGAGGTTTTTTTTTTCATTACGAGATTTTACAGTGTGTATTCAATAGTAATTCAGTCTACAAATAACCCCCTGAAGCTTTTTAGAAACAATTTTTGTTTAGTTAATAACTTTGCGTTAACTCTTCCAAAGCAGGAATTTGTTACATCAATATTCAAATTCTCCTAGACACACATTATTTAGGAATTAAAAAGACTTAAATCCATGTTAAAACAAGCAACCGACTGAGTTAATTGTTGAAATACCTTGTACAGACAGTGTTGAATATCAATGTTTGCATTATTTTTAATAAATAAGAAAAGTTCAAAAAATCAACCCATTTTTGCTGGTCCAACCGCTGTTTGTATTAGAATTCGAAAATTTTTCCAAATATTTGCTAAAACGATTTTTTTGTTTCTCAAAAATCTTTACAAGACTCGCTAGTTGAAGTTACCTAGAAATTTTCAACTCTTTTATAGTCTTGGAGAAAATAAGCATCAAAGTTTTGTTCGAATTTGTGTACTCGCAGAAAACAATGATATTTTAAAAGATATTTCAACAAAACTTGTTTATGTTTTAAAAGGAAAAGCTTTTATATTTAAACTTTTGTTTTATCTCTTACGGTTTATAAGATAGGTCCTACTGAATACCATTAAATTTAAGTTTGCACACTAATTAAAATTTATTGGGCTTGTTAAATGAAAACACAACTAAGTATGCAATGTTTATTTCTTATAAGGAAAAACTTTATTATTTAAACTTTTGTTCTATCCCTTACGGTTTATATGATAGGTCCTACGCACCAAAGATCTTATTAATCTATGCTGCTCATTTACGAACTCAAAATCACTTTTTACATCCTGAGAGCGCTATAAAAATTTCAGCTCCATTATCTTTTTTATCGTGCTCACGGACGAACAGACGAACCCGAAAATGGACTAATTAGTTGATTTTATGAACACCTATACAAAAAATTTATTTGTAGTAGCAATATTTCTAAGGGTTACAAACTTGGGATTAAAATAAGTATAGGTACCTTGATTTATATTTCATTTATACAGGGTGAAACAGCTTAACTATTGTTATTTGGTAATGTTATTATAATGTATCGAGTCTGCTATCGTAGACGACTATGGAAGGTATTTTCTAGAAAGCAAAGAAAATGAATCAAAATCAGTATTTCTAAATTGTTCTTATGAACCAATCATTCATTATAAATTGAGCGCGTTCAGCTTTTACAAATAATCACGTATGAGTGACTCAGAAGAAAAATTATTTCTACCTTCAAATATGTATATGACATAAGCATGTTTTGTGTAAGCAAATTAGATTTATTTTTCTTATGAATGGTTCATAAGTTGAATTCACAAATGGTTCATTTATCAACCACGAGGGTTAATTTAGAAATACTCTCGTATTTATATGACCTATATCATACGTTGTCAAAATATCACATAATTTTAAACTCATTCATCTACAGATTGAAAGGGGATTAAAAACTATAGAATTTAAGTGAATATTATTTGGATTCCCCAAAGAATATATACTTATACTGTCAGTTGTTCTTTAGAAAAAGTCATATACGTATAAAAATTGCACTCCCAAAAATGTTACCTCGGTTTTGTACTTAATAAGGGGCGTCGTCAGTCAATAAGACGGTGGCAACTTGAATATGAATTATAAGAAAAAAATTTTTAATTTTTCTAAAATTGCTATAAAGGTTAAACATAATTTTTGCGCTTTCTTAGGCATATGACTTCATTTGACAGACTTAGAGATGGTAAATTTTGCCTAATTTTAGAGTAACATTTGAGTAGGTGAAGCATTTTTTTTCATATAATAAGTCGATAAAAATGCTTGGGCAATGTTTAATATTTTGAGAAACCATTCCAGTCCACATAAAGGATAGAAATAACACAAAAATGGTATTGTTTTGAAATTAGATCGATTTTATCGTCAATTAACCTGAAATGCGATTGGATTAATGAAAATGCAAGTTTGGAATGCAATTTTAAGTTCAGTATAATATTATTACATTTTTTAATCAAATGAGTGGACTTTGAATTTCATTCTTGGAAACTTTAGAGAGGGGCAGCTATCTACCCCCTCTGGCGACGCCTATGGAGAGAAGAGTATTAATTCTAAACTTTTTAATAAATTAATCAACTTTTACAGATAAATACCATGAAAAAAAGACCGCAATAATTATAGGATTACCTGGATAATTTGAACCAGAAGTTAAAAACAAGTCATGTGACTCAAAAGCCGGCGGATGTGATGACTATATTTGCTTGTCTTTGTTGAACAATAATTTTGACTGACTCTCAACACTGGGATGTTCGTGATTCGGTACGCTGACTATTGCAATTTTGGGGGTGATGAAGGATGAATGTACAATTTCATCAATTGTCGAACAAAAATAATTTTTTAATGTTATTATAATAATTACATAAAATTGGATACCATTAATTTTAACTTCGCTGACTAATTAAAATTTAATGGCTCAGTTAAAAGAAAATACAACTAAGTTAAGGTATAAAATGTACAAAATGATCAAAACTATTTTTTATTCGCCTTCGTACAACCTTAATTCTACAAAATCAATTTCTTCTTATTTTTAAATAATTAACTTCTAACAATTCATCAGAAACAAACCACTTCTAAGTTATTTTTTCACTTGCCCTCAGCTATTTATTAACCTTTCAAAAATTAAAGTTTAATTTTGTCATGATCGTTATAGGTTCGTTTATTTCTATTTGGGAAAACATATAACAACAAAAAAATTACTTAATTATTCAACACAAAAGAGAAAATAAATAATAAAAAGTAAATATACAAAAATACAAGCAAGTATGGAATTTGGAGAAAAGAAAATAACATTTTTTTTAAACTAATAGTAAAAATATACGAAACGAGTTATATAGAAAACGAAAAATAAATTTATCAACAAAGTATTTCTCCAAATGAAAAATAAACAAAACTACAAACCTATAAAACGGGAAATATATCAGAGTACAGAATACACTCGCTACTACCAAAAATGTATCAAACTATTCAAAATCAGAAAGAAAAAAAAAACTTTGTGAAAGTTGGTTCTTGATCAATTTAGTTGAATTCTCTCTTAAAAATAACATCAATACTCAATATTCGGTAAAATATGTACTTGAGCAAAGACGATTCCAAACCACCAACAGAAACATACCAAGAAAATGGACAATTTTTATGTTTTCTATAGTTCTAAAAACTCAAAGGATTTGGATAACTAACAACAACTTTAATAGCTACCAAAAGGTGAAGACATCAATGCTTTACGGTAAAAATAAATAAATTTTGGCGTATATACTTTAGGGCTGTTCTAAAGGACTTTGCTCGGTTGTTTTGTAAAATCTCTAAAGCATCTGCGGCATGCACAAATGTCACTGTGTCACTGACTTTCCTGTTAGATTCAGTCACAATTACCTGTCAGTGATCCCGAGACCAAAAGCGGTTTATGAGGGTCTTGTTTCGTTGAAAGTATGCCTCACTTTTATCACCGTTTAATCTGCTAAGCTGAGCTGGACATATAAAACAATAATCGAAGAACCGAGAGTCCCTACCATCCAACAAAGACTGGTAGCTTACTTCCCTTACATTTGTTACACCTTAGGTTGGTTATATCTTCCTTTGATTTTCTTCTGGTTTTCCAAGCAAGCTATAGCGTGGACGTAGGTTTAAATTGCTTGTTCAATTACAACACATAAGCACAGGGAAAGCTAGCTTATGGAAAACGGAAGTTAAATTTAAAGCACGATGTTATAGTACTCAATGTTTTTTGTATAAAAGGTTTGTATTTGTATTTTTTTAACCCATCTGTAACATTTAATAACAAAATTTTAGGAAAATATATTTCATTTAATAAACTAAGTAAACAATATATTTGATATTACATAATATTGCATTGAGTTTGTGGTATAGGAATATGTACTTATTTTATTCCAGAATATAGCCTTGAGCAATGCAGGATAAATTATGTTTTTTTTTTTAACATTAAACCATTTTTTTTATAATTTGATAAATATAATTCGCAAATTACTATTGAAAACCAAATTTCAAAATCGGATTGAGATTCAGGTTAAGTAAAACCTTTTAAAAAGTGGAATTGCGTCAAGAAGCTTTCAACTTAATCGTAAACGATATTGAGTGTGCTAAAAGTTAGTGGGCTAACAGTTTTCATTTATTGATAGCCGAGAACCAGTTGGACTTTTGAGTGATCGCTTCTGGTACCAATTGAATTCTAAATTTTTTTGTTTATAGTAATTTTTTATTTAGCTATTTTTCAACTTACATATAGTTGTTTATTACAAGTTATTGTAGTAATAGTTTCTCAATTGTTGAACTAGAAAATTTTTTTTTTACGTCTTAAATTGACACCAAAGAACTTTGAAAAAAGTATGAAATATAGTTAACTTAGTTTTTAGACATCCGATACATTGTCTTGCTTGCACTACGTACTAAAAGCTAAACTATAACTACATGCGAGATTCTCTAGGGATTTTATATACACAACACATATATAAAACTCGTATATCCACATCTAGTCCATATAGTAAATTCTGTTGGATGGCAAATATTACACACGTTTCTTCTCTTTGCTTTGAAATGAATATATCGAACAGGCAAGTCGCGTTTTAACTTTTTTGATAGAAAACTAAAAATTACTGGCTATTCGAATGTGTCAACTAATTCTTTCATTTTCTTTTCAATTTTAAAGTTTTTAATAATACCTATTCAATTAGGTTGACATTTAAAAAAAAAAGCTAAAACAGAGTTGGTTAGAAGATGTCGGGGCAATTTCTGATTCGAGCTTCCTTAATGGGAGTATACTATAAACGCTCAAAAACCATCAACCTCGAGGTCAGGTTTTTCTGAATTTATCTTTAACCTCTACTTTAACGTCTCGCCTTAAAAGCATATTTTCTTTGTTGTTTTCCGGGGAGAACAAGTGGATCTGATCAATTATTTGTAAAACATAAGATTTTTTCAAATTGTAAAAAAACGTGACGATAATGGTGGAAGAGGTGGGAAAAGAGAAAGACATATTAAAATGAATATCTGTTGCGTATCAAATTGCGTTATTTATGATACAAGTGGGATAGTTGTTAATAATAATTGTTAATAATGCGTTTTTACACGTATATCGTACAAATCTTTATGTACCCCTCTAAAATGTACAAATAAAAGGTAATTATAATTTAAAATTTGTCATAGTTGGCTAATTTGATTGGTTGAAAATGCATGCATGGTTGAGTAGATCCATTTTTCTTTAAAAATAAAGTTATTCTAACACTGAAGTTATTTTGATATTGAACAACTCGCTTATAATAGGTTTTTTTTAAAAAATTTGCTCAGAGCTAAAAGTTTAAGAAGTCTGGTTAAATATAGGACTTGAGTACTGACGCAGATTGTCTCTGTCGGAATGTTTCTTTCATAGAGCTAAATATTATGTGTATTAACATTATGAAGTAAATTCGCCGATAACTATTTAATCGCCACCAAAAAACATATAAGCACATGTTTACCCGTCTCCAAAATACAAAGATTAAACAATATTTAAATGGAAGCTCCTACAAATATAAAAACATTCCATTGATGCGTTCCAAGATGGTAATTATTAAGCTCTAAGATCGAAATTGGTTAGTGAGCGCTCTAAAACGCTCACTGAGTGCTTTAATAGGCTGCAGGACGTTGTTTTCTTTTTTAGGGTTTTAATTATCCTATAAACGTCCTCTCAATTTTCCAGGGTTAAGCTATCACGAGCTCCTTATTTTGGAACTCGCGTTTAAAAAGTAATCTGTTTTTAACAATTTTTCAAACCAAAATAAACATCTAAAACGCTCACTGAGCGATTTCGGTCTTGGAGCCGAACATAAATAACATCAAAGTATTTCTAGATTCTACATAAACTCAGTATACTGTGTTGTGTAACAGCATAATTTGTTTTTCGATTAACTTCATTATCTTTGAAATGCAATACAACCGAGACGACTACTATAATAGCTAATGTATTTGTAAATGAAAAGTGATGTGTATGTTAGAGCAAAAACATAAATATAGTTGGATTAAATTCTGACCAGATAACTCCTAGTTTCGTCATTGTTTTTTCTTTTTTTGTTTGCAACAAATACTTTATTTTTCAACTTGTAGCACTGAAATTACGATTTGTGTGCAACAAATGCGTATGCCGATGAAAACGCGGGAAAAAAGAGAGGAAATCTAATCCCAAATGGGTAAAAAATTGTTTGTTTCTACTCGAGTGCATTGACTTTTACACAATTTACACATTTATTCATTCAATTCGTTCAAAAAAGTTTAAACCATACTTAAACAACTCAGTTGATTTTTTCCTTGAATGAAAAGACAAAATACACCTACTTTATTATACATTTTAATGTGCTGTACTCTTTTATATGTCTATGGTATGTGCGTATGGATCAAGATGCTAAAGAAACATTTCCGTTAAATATTATTTATCTATGGGCGTTGCAAACTATAGTTCTTTTTTCTATCGGTAGATAGAGTCTTTCTTAGTATTTAAATCCAATAGATCAATGTGCCCTATAAGCACGAAAGTCTACAATCCATAGTTCAGACAGAACCTACTTCGAATAGTATTAATTTAACAATTTGTAAGAACGATTTTTAGGATATCGAAAACGCAGAAATCAGAGGCACAATGTTCTCTTACTGTGTTACTGGCTCTTTTAGTGAAATGATTGTATTAATCTAAAGTTAAATTATACCAACAGTATGTGTACATTTTGTAAAATAAAGTAAATGACATCATATTATATTATATGTTTACTGACTCCTTTTTTCCATCACTGATTTATTCTAAGTAGTGACTAGATGACACAACAAACTACACAGACAAAGACTCTGCATTTGTGTATGTTTTGCTTTGTACGTATACATAAAGAGCAAAGTAAAATGCCCACGGTCATTATATAATACATCTATTCACATATGATAAACATGTAAATAATAGTATATCACTATTATCTTGATCATTTTCAATCTGGAATACAAAACTCAAAGAAATGACCAAAACATTAGTTACTTTCCCAATTTAGTAGTAGCTTAAGTTTTTGGCAGTCTACTTTTAGTTACGCTTAATATTTTTCGACACAACCTACATAAAAAGAATAGCAAGTGAAATTTACAAAATCTAAAAAACTCCCGATAAATTTTTTGGGTACGGAAATATAAACTCGAATTTGAAACCTATCTAAGAACACTCTCCATTAAATTGCCTTTTTCCTTAAAGCTTTTTCCAAACTGAGCCGATTTGGAAGAATTTTTTTGAATACGGAACCCTAAATTCGCACTTTAAATAGTTAGAAATAGTTAGATAGTTAAGAACACTCTCCATTAAATTACCTTTCAAACAAAACCAAAAAAATCAAAATAGGTTCATCCATTTAGGCGCTACGACGCCATAGACAGACAGACACACACACACACATAGCGGTCAAACTTATGACACCTTTTTTTAGTTAAAATGATTCGGAACGGGCAGATTGTACTCCTGAACCTTCTACAGTATCTGAAGGTTTCGTTAAACGGTCGGTATCAGGTCTACATAGAACTTTGTTAAATGGTATTGCCTCATCTTAAAATATAAAAATAATCATAGAGGAAGTTTGGGTACATTAGGGCGTATTTCATGGTACAATAACAAAATGTTATCGTTACATTATCTAGAGAACAGCATCGTAAAATGTATGTGATTTAAACATTGAAATCCTTACATGTTTGTCTTATATCCATTACTCTGAGCAGACATGCAACAGCAAAACATGAAAGAGACTTCTTTTTAACCGACTGTCAAGGAGTATGTATGTATATTTGTTTGTAAATTTCTTTGTTACCTCGGATCGTCCAAATAGCTCCAAAAAGTCTAAAATAAAATAAATAATTAAAAAAATATAAACCCGATTGTGTTAAATAAAATCTGAGAAGCAAAGAAACAAGTCCTGCAGTTTTTTACATTTTTTTAAAAGTCGGGGCTCATTATTGGAAAAATTTGAGCTGGTCCAGATTTAATGGGCCTCGACTGTTAAAGTGGCTATGTAAACTACTGGACTTGTTTCTTTCTTTTCAGATTTTAATTAACAAAGCACTTGAAACGTATATAAACTTGGTTAAATTACCTTTCAAACGGAACCAAAAACAAGTTAAAATCGGTTCATCCGTTTAGGCGCTACGGTACCACACACAGACAGACTCACACACATAGCGGTCGAACTTATAACACCCCTTTTTTTTAGTTCGGGGGTTAAAAACCATAATAAATAATATTAAACCCCTTATTCTTTTTAAACTTAAGAAGCGAACCTACTGAAAAATTTTGGCTTTCTATACTGTCTGTTTACATAAATTTCTATTTTAACCCCCGAACTAAAGGAAAGGGGTGTTATAAGTTTGATCGCTAAGTGTGTATGTCTGTCTGTGTGCCTGTCTGTCTGTCTGTGGCATCGTAGCGCCTAAATGGATGAACCGCTTTTGCTTTTTTGGTTCTGTTTGAAAGGTAATTTAATGGAGAATGTTCTTAGCTATGTTTCAAGTGTCCGTTTAGGGTTCCGTACCCTAAAAATCTAAAAAATTTTCCATGATCTTCAAAATCAGCTCAGTTTGAGCTAGATATGTTTCAAGTGCGGGTTTAGGGTTCTGTAACTAAAAAATTTGTGGGGGGGGGGGGTTAAATTTGGTAAATTTCACCTTGTTACTCAAAAATATTGAGTTTTTTGAAGTCCCCCATTAAAGAATCCTTTCCGTCTTTTGCAAACGAATAAAAGTATTAAGTATAATGTTCTTAATAAAAATTTTTATTTACCTCAAACAAAATAATTAAGCTTCTTTCATTATTAAAAGCATTAAATTAAAATGAACATATTGAAATAAATATAATTCAACCGCAACCATTAGGTAATAATAATAATAATGGATGAAGTAGGTACCTACCAAGCAAGCACATTGATATTCACAATGGTGGAGCTATAAAGGACAAGGAATAATATTAAATATAAATACCTGTTACACTTCAATGAAGAGCTATAATAAATTTTTTTTGTATTCTATGTATACTTAAAATTACAATAAATATAATAAAATATATTATATACAATACGTTTATTTCTGAATTACCTGTATTCGTACCGTGCGTGAGTTTTATAATAGCCGTTTCCATGGTAACGATACACGACTTTAATTACAGAATTGTATGGATGCATATATAATTGTATGGATTGCATTTATGACTTACATTGAAAATTTAATATTATTGTCTCACAAATTTGAATAAATAATTATGATAATTTACATTTGAAAAATAATATTGCAATTTGATTTCATATTTTGACAATTTTTAATGCATTAAGTTTAATTAATTAGTGTTTTTCAATAATTTTAATTTAACATTTTCTATAACATTAACATGTAAAGAACGGCAAATTGGTCATAAAAGCCTCCTTTATCGCCGAAATTTTTCACTGGAAGCGCTGGCATCGATTTTATTGTCCCTATCATGACTACGCACACAACGAATAGGCACTTCCAAAAAAAATGTCATCTCAGCTATCGAAACCGTTTTTTAAACGTTCATGTAATTAAAAATTTAATGTTAAAGTTTAAATTTTTGCAAGGTAATATACATCTCTTATGAATGGTTTTGAATCCAAAGAGTTTATATTAATAGAGAACGCGATGGATCTGCTAGCCTGTAAGTGGATTCGATATGATGAATGAGATACCAAGATAACGTGCAACTTCCGAATAATTAATTATACAATTTCTTTAAAATTCAAAAGCACTGAATACAAATAGAGAACGCGATGGATTTGCTAGCCTGTAAGTGGATTCGATATGATGAATGAGATACCAAGATAACGTGCAACTTCCAAACAATTAATTATACACTTTCTTTAAAATTCGGAAGCACTGAATACAAGATATCTAGATTTAAGCATACTGTATATATACCTTTTATAACAATTGTAAAATAGCACTTCAAATAACTTTCAATAACTTGTGACGAGTATAGGTATATACGTTTTTTTTAAAAAAATGTCTATTTGCACTCTACTAATGTATAACTAAAAACTCACAAAATTTTCACGTTAAACGTCTGGTAATGAATATCATGTTTAGCGTGGGATCTTTTTATGGTAATTTTACATTGGTAAAAACAATACTTAAGGATAAAATCTGTTCCGAATAATTACCGGTCTCGAGCTTCGCAGAACTCAAATTTAGAAACTAATGAACTGGCAACATCATACCTTCCATGATTCATTACGTACTCGTAACTAAAATTTCGAAACTGAAATCATAGATGAAATTAAGCGCTAACTTCAATGAAAAGTCATTATGAATGCGAATGTATCGAGAAACCGTTTATAATTAACACTTTATACACTTTAATTATAATTAAAGTGTATTTTTAGAAAAAAAAAACTAATGAAGAAAAAACAAGTGAAAACAAACAAATGAGTTAATTGTTGAAAAACCATGTATAAACAGTGTTTATTACACTATCACATTACACATACACAAATGTCACACATACATATAACTGATATACCCATATAATACTATACAATTTGCGCATAATTTGCCCTCTCACGGGTAAACAGTGACGTATACGAAAAAATGTTTCCAACAAATGTTGTTTATTTTTTTATAAGGATAATTTTTTACATTTGTTCTATCTCTAATGGTTTACAAGATGGGTCCTACAGACCCAAGACCCAATTGACCTATGTTGCTCATTTACGAACTTGTCCTCACTTTTTACGTACTCAGCACGCTATAAAAATTTTAGCTAGATATCTGTTTTCGATTTTAAATAATCGTGATGACAGACGGGCAGACAGACGACAATACCAAAAACACCTATACCAAAATTTTGTATAAGTATTTTTAAGCGTTATAAACTTGGGGCTAAACTTAATAAACCTTTGTATATTTCACATACATGGTATAAAAACATATTTTGAGCCAATGTATGTTTTACGTAGATATCTTACGCATAAAATTTCTTATAAAGCTTTAACTATCTATTTTCACCTTTGTTTATATTTGGGAACATAAGCGCAATAAATTAGTTGCAAAAAATATTATTTTCTAGTCCCTATTCGGAATGCTTTGAGCTTTTTTTTTATTTATGGGACCAGGCCCTATGAAGTTTAATTTATTATATAGCTTTAAAAAAGTATAATATATTATGAATAATATAAATACAAAGACTATTGCGTTATCAAATTTCACATCATTTGCCATCACTTACCTCCCTTAATTTGTACTCATTTTTAGCCCCGTTATTCGATGAGTTTCAATATAACACGAAACACGCCTTCCATCAATTCTGTTACAAAATGTTTAAGGGAAAATTTCAAGTAAATTGGACCAAGGAATCACGTTACCCCATTTTTCATTTCCTTTGGATAAGAATTTAGCAAAATCCTTTCTTAACCCATGCCTACTTCATACAAAAAAACACTCCAAGTTTCAGGGCACTACGATCAGCCGTATAGGTTGTGCGTTGATCTGTCAGTCAGTCATTCAGGACAAAGCATTTTATATGTATATTTCTGTATAAGTAAATGAATAAGCATCTATCACCAGCTCTGATAGACTTTTCTATCACTATCACTGACAGCCAAAAAAAACATACTTATTTTCGCTGACATAGCTCAACTTCAATCTAATTATTGCGAAAGTACAAAGAATCTACAGAAGAAAGTCGTATGTGCACGTTCAGATTTTTGTATATAGTTCTCTGTAGTTTTAATCGTATCGTAATTAACTTTTTATGGTAAATAATACTACAAGAATTTACAAAAACCAATTAAAGTAAAAAAGCATTATTACACTCTTATTCCATCCGGATCATCAATTGTGCCGTATAAAAAGGATACCATGTTAACGTATAACTACCAATAGAGTTTTTATAAAATTGTGACTACTAACTACTGAACTAGCAATGTGGTAGAATTAAATGATATAATCGCATCGGGTGTGGTTTTAAAGGTACTTGTAAGTAAACTTAATAAAGAAATAAAATAGATAAAAGTAATAAATAAAATTGTGATTGTGAGAATGAATAAATTAATATCAAATATAATAATAAATACATTAACCATCAATTAATTTATGGTTTTATTTAATTTATTTATTGGTTAAGAAAAAAATAAGCTGTTAAGAAACATTATGGTACAGGTCCATGTTTTTCCATACATTTCACAAAGTGAATAATAATAATGGGGTTTAACCTCCGTTTCTCTGACATATACACCTATAACAGAGGCCATCCACATCGTTATTTGTTAATCTTTATTTATTTAACTACATCCATATTTACAGTTACATTTATGATTTGGGTGGAATCGGTTACTTTATTCTTATCCAAGCAACGACAATGTGATCAATTCTACCGCCCTCCTTAACTCATTAATTAAACTTGAAGGTGCCTTGAATCAATAATGCCCATTGAATCAGTTTTCCAAATATTTTTTAATGCGTAAGGTAAATAAAAATCACGCAGTATGGCCTTGTACTATAAAAGTAATCTGGCTTGTTGATTATTTTTGATACGTGTCTAAGTTTTAAGATTTTGTTCATTTTCTTTGTTTTTTTATAATATAATCTTGTTCTATAAATATTACCACCTACACTTCACTTAATTAGTAACGGCAGGATTTAAGTATCAAAAATTGTTTGTTAAATATAAATTTGGATTGAGAAAAATGAAGGAAAAAAAATATTAATAGAAAAAACAATCTTCTACAACAACAGCGATTTATAGAATGAGAATGCTATAATTGTGCAATTAGTTAATGATAATGATATAAATAAGAGATAAACTTAGTATAATTAATGTTATAGAGATAATTATAATAATTAATTAATGGCATACGATTATGCAGTCCTTACTTGTACTTGTGAAATCAAGCCAAAAAACAAAATATTTCACGGAAAGATTGCTCGAAAAAAAAAAAAAAAAAATCGTGGTGCAGGAGCTGCGGTTAGATAAGCGAATACCCTCAGAGATTGAAAAAATTACACATTTTTCTTAAAATCGAATATTGCATTTTTAATTTTTCAAAAATTTTTATTTCGAAAACTAAGCTTAAAACTGACCAAGCAAAATATTTTGGTTAAAACCGATCAACCAATACAAACATATTTTTTATTTTGAAAAAATTCAAAATTTTGTACTTTGTGGACCCCCCCACTCCTTGTTTATCAGTCGATTTTTCTTATTAACGAACTTGACCTTTCAAATACCAAAACCTTTCTTGATACCAAATTTTATTCAAATCGGACTTAAATTGCGACCGCTAAAGAGTTTACAGACAAATAGCTCCATTTCCTTCGGTAATTCGCAAAAAGTATCTGTCGATTTATTGAAAATTTTTCCGTCAGAAAATTGAATAAAACATTTTCAAATATATCCAAATATATCATAACACAATTTAAACAAAAAATTTATGGTTTTTTGATTGTGGACATCTTTTACGTCATGGTTTTTTGCCATCTTCAGGGGAAGATATAATTTTCGAATTTGTTATTGACCATTAAATACATAAACTTCTACTACAATGATTCTGCCACTTATGATTTGTGAGATTCTGTGATGGATAGTTTTTCATATTTTTTATACTATAATAATATAGATTTCACATTTTTGAGAAAAAAAGACGAAGGAAAGTTGTCAATATAAATTGTTGATAAATAAATTGTGTAACTATGTGTAATAATAGTTGCTCTTTAGATAGGATAAGAGCTTTGCTTGATGTTATTATAAGAGTTTTTGTTGTGAGAAGAGAGAGGATGCAGAAAGCTATTTGTATTATGGTTGGACGACAACCTCTATCTAAAATAATTGACGACATTCAATTCTGTCAGAATTCAAACATTGTGAACATTCTCCAAGTAGCCATCATCATGATTTCACTATATCCCTCTATATATATGTAACCAAACTAATGTATAGCTCCCATAAAATGATTATGGATGGAATGGGTTTGGTTAAGGGGGATAATGACGGTATATTCAATATTTTCTATATATATAACAATACCTGTAGATTGAATGACTGTCCTCTCTTAAGATAAATTGTTCAAAGTTAATGCATTATTATTAGATTATTGTTATGATTATGATTATTTTATTGAACCATTTTAAACACTGCAAGCTCTGTCTCTGATTCGGTTCACGAAAAAGTTGTGTCAAGTGTACTGTCAACCATGCTATCATGCCTTTCACCTACAGAGTGATTTATTTTAAACTAGCTCCTTTTAGTTTTGTAACTATACGTTTTTTTAACTAGTACAATTCCAGTGTTTAAGTTAAATTGTTTAAATAATAATAATAAAGTTTAATCTCCGTTCTTCATACCACGTCTATAACAGAGGCCACACACATCATTATTTTTAATCTATATTTATTTGTTAAACTACATCCGAATATACAATTAATTTTATGATGTGGGTGGAGTCGGTTACTTCGTTTTCATCCAAGCGACGACAGTGTCAGTAATCAATTTACCCCCCATTTTTTTGTTCACACGAACCTACAACCCACAACCTCTCAAAAAGTAGTCAAAGCAAGTTAATACGCCTTACCAAACTCGCCTACTAGATTAAAATCAGTTAAAATTGCTAAAAAAAAACTCACAAACATAAAAAAGGATGACATTTTTTATGGGAAAATAAAAACGCCTTCAATGAAGTAGGGCTTGGCGCGAGGCTACAAAAGGTGGCACGAGTGACAGTTTCTAAATGATCTTAAAGTTAATTGTGCAAGTAAGTCTGCAAAAATTACAGTCCGTTGATTTCATATATAATTTCTGCAGAAAGCGGAAATTTTAATAAAAAAGAACAGCTTTGAAACTCTCAATAGCCAAAGAATATGAAAAAGATGCAAAGACGATGCTAAAAAGAAAGTTCACAGCAGATGAATCGACCGAAGACATCACTTCTTTATTATCTAGTCGGGAAAAATTTTGATTGCCAGTTCATCTGGTAATTATAGACAGACTTGTGGTTGAACTTCAAAGAAGGCGAAGTTTTGTATTTACAAAATTGTTTTTTCATTAATGTTCCTACTATTAATGTACCTACGTTCTTATGCAACAACGATAGCTTGCTCAGAGAACTGCTCCAAACAATCAACCCGATTTTATAGGTTCTAAAAAATAAAGAACTTGAAACTAAAGAACTAAAAAAAGGGTCTTTATTGATTGATTTTTATTACGGAAGATACTAATTTTTGAAACTTCCAACGAGTGCAAAACTTATCAATCCGTCTCTGTATGCACAAGAATAGTATCATCACCTTTATATTTTGTAATAATACAAAAATTTAATCAAAGTTGAGTGAAAGGATTCATAAAATAACAATTCGTATTTTATGATTCTGAGTTGTTTATCCCAGTAAATTCAAGTGCGTTCGTTGGTGAATGCATAGGTACTCAAGGGACAATACGATGATGATTTTTACTCAATAACTTTTTATTGATTTAAGAATTTTTATTTACACCATGTATTGGAAATAATTTTGTAGAGAGATTTTCAATAGAAAACTACAGAAGTGTTTATATACTCCATAAAATACCATCAGCTTATTGAAAAAATAAATAATCCAAAAATTAAAAACCTGACTGCGTTAAATAACATCTGAAAAGAAAGAAACAAGTCCAGAAGTTTACATAGCGACTTTAACAGTCATTATTAGCAGAAATGAGTCAGTTTAAATTTTAATCGGCCCCGATTGGTAAAGTCGTTATGAAAACTTCTGAACTTGTTTCTTTCTTTTCAGATTTTATTTTACGCAATTGCGTTTTTTATTTTTTGTTTTATTTTAGACATTTTAGTGTCCGAGCAATAAACAAATCCTCTTATTATACTATATTAAAACTTTTTTTAATTGCCTTTATTTCGATACCCAACTCGATAGGTTTATTTTTATAGGTCCACTTTTAGTTCACGTCGTTTAATTTAGTTTTTTTTTTTTTTTAAATCGTTATAATCCTAAAGATCCTGATCAGTAGAAACCGGGAAAACGTCTCCTGATCAGGATAGTTTTATTAAATTATTGTATTGTCATCGGACCTTGATAAGGAGTGAAAATCACGCTCAAAGATTCTGTAACATATAGACACGCATACGTGCATACATTTTTGTGTGCTATGAACATCTATAAAACGTAAAAATGTTACAATATTGAAAACAATCCTTTCAGGAGTGAATAGTTGAATGCCAAATTAAAAATTAAAGCTAAACAGAATTGAAATCATAATCACAGAATCTTTCGAAAACTGATCAATTAAACATCGTGAATATTGTTTTAATCACTGTCTCATATAACGTTTGAACGAAGAACAAAGTGTAATCAAAAGCTTCTGAAAGTTAAAGTAAATCACCTGGAGCATTATGTTTGGATCGAAATACAAAGAAAAGTATGGATCTACATACTGTATCGACGTAGAATGCAAAAATTAAGGATGTATTTTATAAAAGGCAAACATTAAAATTCATATTTCAGTAGAAAAACCAAGTAATTAAAAATAATTATTTATTTAAAAATTTAATATAAAAGTTAGTTATATTAAATATTATTATTATGGAATTTTTAATATTCATATGTTATTCGACGTACGACATTAAATATGGGTTACAACACAAGCTAAATATTTTTAATAGCGGTTGGTTGGTTGTTTCTACCATATTTAAAGAATTTGTGAATATTAAATATTATTGTTAAAAGAGAAATAAACGAAATTAACTGTGGGCAGTTTATTAGGTCAGAAACGGTATTTTTTTGACGCCAGTCTGCTGCATATCATTCTTAGAGTTATTTAGGGGAAAGACGTCAATTTAGAATCGCTATCTATATATATTTTTAACCCCCGAACTAAAAAAAAGGGGTGTTATAAGTTTGACCGCTATGTGTGTGTGTGTCTGTCTGTCTGTGGCATCGTAGTGCCTAAAAGGATGAACCAATTTTGATTTGTTTAGCTTTGTTTGAAAGATAGTTTAATGGAGAGTGTTTTTAGCTACGTTTCAAGTGCAAATTTAGGGTTCTGTACCAGAAAAAACTAAAAATTAGCGATGATCTTCCAAATCGGTTCAGTTTGAAAAAGACTTTAAGGAAAAAGGGAATTTAATGGAGAGTGTTCTTAGATATGTTTCAAATACGAGTATAGGGTTCCATATCAGAAAAATTAGTTGGGGGCTTTTAAATTTTGTAAATTTCACTTGTTTATTGTGAAATTAACTTTTTTCATTCTAATATAAATTTGATACATGTGTTTGCAATCAGTGACAGACATTTACCAAAATAGGAATATTTGAATATACCGGGACGCTATTTGTTCATCAATGTTCATTTAATATCCTCGAATTACCATTTTTTACTCCCGAACCAAATAGAGGAGTGCTATAAATTTGAGAACTGTATGTGTGTATATTCTCAAGGTTTCAAAGAGTTGAATACTCTGATTTTTTGTATCCCAAAAAATTTGTTAAATAACTAATTTTAAACATGAATTTATTGATTCAGCAAAAGAATATTGAAAAGACAACTCAAGTACTGAACTTCTTTTTTGTATGATTTCCTTAATCTACAAAAAAATTTTTCTCCTTTATTATAAAATAGTTAACACAAATTACCTAAATAAGTAGAAAATATAAGTTTTTCTTTGATAAAATACAAGAAAAATGGGAAGATATACACCTTAACCCAACAGTATGAAAGTATTCGATGTACAATGTATATAATACACTACCGTCGAGAAGTTTCGAAACATTATTACAAGTTATTGAAAGCTTCTGAAAAGTATTTTATACTTATATTTGAACTTAAAAAAATTAAAAGATTACACTGCGCACGCTATCAAAATTTCAACTGGATAGGTATCTCTTTTCGTTTTAACAGACGGGCAGACTGACGGACAGCCGGGAACGGACTAATTAGGTGATTTTATGAACACCTATGCCAAAATTTTGTTCGTTGCATCAATATTATTAAGCATTACAAACTTGGAACTAAACTTAATATACTATCACATATTTGATATACATGGTATAAAAACTACAAAGTTTTAATTAACTTCCCATTATAGAAAGTTGTAATAGGTCTGATTTTCGAAACCGAAATTTTCGCATCCGAAATTTTCGAAGTGCATTAAGAGTCATATGATCGGACAAGAATTTCATAACATTTGGTCGAATCGGGGGAATTTTTTTAAAATTATTTCGTGATCGATATCGCTCGAACAAAACATGATATCGACTTCGTTGAGATTTTCATCGAAGCGTATTAACGGCAATATGATCCGAAAAGAATTTCAGAACATTCGGTCGAGTTAGTCAAGTTTATATTTTTTTATTATGCTAGGAATTTGGATCTCAGGGGTCGCACCAGACTCTATCCACGGCTTATTTTGTAATGTTTTCATATACTTATATTGTATGCTTTAGAAAACATTTAAGTACAATCTAAACAAGAATTGTGAAATATCAATCTTTAAAATTTTAAATGTCGTTACCTGGTTGATTCCACGGCTGGTTTAAAATACGTTCTTGAAACGATCATACCATATAACAACTTCTCTCGAACGTCAGACTGTGTTCTAGTATTGTTTTAAATCAATCTAATTCAGTTTTTGACAGCAGTGTATAATGTCTGTATAGTGAATGATACTTATAATTTCTTTTGTTTTTAAGCGTTTAAAAATCTCTGATGTTGCCTTGCTATTTATCCATATATACTCCTATATTGTATAGATAAAGGTGTCTCTATAGTCTTTAATACCTATACATATTTTACAATGTAAAGCTTCAAAATACTTTTACCTAAATTTTCACAGTGATAAATTGCAATAAATTTCCTTATTTACACTTATCTTTCGAGTAATAAATTCATGTCGAAAAATGTATCCATAGTGATAATTAACACTAGATTTCTATACGAGTTTCGTGATCAAATATTATAGAAAAAATCGAATAATATTGAATTATCTATGGATTTTTATAGGCATGAAATGTGTGGAATCGTAGCTTCAAAAAATAAAAAGACATTCCGTAGTAAACAAATAATAATTTTAAACTCCTGACGCTAAAAGGTTTGTGGTTCAATGTCGGAGAAATCTCCGTTAAAACTTGCTCAGTTCTAACTAGTAGGTAGGTACTATTTAAGAGCAACAGATTTAAAATTTAACAAAAAAAGGTGAAAGCACAAACAATTGACTGATTTAAAATTTGACTAATTTGTTGAAATACCATGTACAGACAGTGTTGATGACGCAATCGTTCGTTTTTTGACGTCACGTAAGTAAAGATATTCACTCTTAGATAGCCACACATTCATAACTGGAATTCCCATATTAAAACATACTATAAAATTTGTACCTAATTTGCGCCCTCGTGGGTAAACAGTTATGTTTACGAAAAAATGTTTCAAACAAAAGTTGTTTATTTTTTTATAAGAAATATTTTTACATTTACACTTTTGTTCTATAACGGTTTAAAAGATGGGTCCTACGGACCCAAGATCCAACTGACCTATGTTGCTCATTCAGGCAGACCGACAAACAGACAGCTGGAAATGAACTAATTAGGTGATTTTATGAACACCTATACTAAAATTTTGTTCGTAGCGTCAATATTTTTAAGCGTTACAAACTTGGGACTAAATTTAATATACCATGATATATTTCATATATACATGGTATAAAAATAAAATTATAGTAGCAGTTGTGACGGAAGGATAAGGTTTCAGGCTTGTTGCAGAATTTATAAGATTAGGATTCAAAGCTCATCAAAACCTTTCACTTTCTACTGTTCAATGTTTAAGGTAATCAGGAAGTTGTTATCTGAAGAACGCAATTCTAAGGGATTGATGATTCAGTTCCAATTCGTCTCGACAGTAGTACAAGTATCTACTCTACTAAAAATAATCCGGATCCGGTCATTATGTGGCCAACTGGGTTGAATGGAAGAACAGTTGGTGAGCCCTTTTAGTAACTGTCTGGTGTTACGTGTAATCTCGTATAGATACAACGAATTTTAAAACAGTACTTCCACCAATTAAAAAGGAGCTTAATCGAGATCGTAGATAAACAATTAGCGTAGATAGACATTTTTTCAAATTATTCGCCACAAGTTAAACATTTGTTAAGGCGTAATCCAAAGTTAATCCATCATCACTGAGCAATATTTGTTTCATATTTAGATAAATTCGTCAGTTCTGTGTATCATTTTAATTTATTATTTGAAGGATATTTAATTAAATTTTTAACTGTGGAAAAACTGTATATACTCTCGGCTTCCTAGAATTTTTAGGTGGCAACGTTTGAGGATAATCCTGTCAAAGTAATATTAATAAACATCCTTTATAATATAAAATGGTATATGTGTATGTACTTACTATGTACCCTGTTATTTTCAACTTTTTGTGTTGATGGAGACACTTCTTTTGTATTATTATATTGTGTGTCTTTTAACATCTTTATTCATTTTATGTTTTATATAGATCGTCAGAGTCAGAGTCAGTCATAGTCATTCATTATTTTATAGATGTGAAAATAAGCGTTTCATTCAAAGTGCCTACACAACATCAACATTCAACATCATATCTCTATATCAATGTTTAGTACAATCATCTTGGATTTCCACTCTCCAAGATAAGCTTTTGGTCATATACTGTTTGTAAACCATATCGTTAGCTATTTATATAAAATGAAGAAAGAAGAAAATCTTATGGACTTTCTTATGTATAAAACAAAGAGGGGTTGGATATGTGTAAACATGAACCCAGCCGGTCCGATTCATCACTTGAAGTTGTACACATAATACACAGTAAACATCGCCTCTTTGTTTTATGCATAAGAACGTCCATAATAGCTCTACTTTATATATTTTATATGGCTAACGAGATAACTTACAATCGGTATAAAATTTGAAGAATAGAATCCAATAAAGAAAAAAAAGTCCAGAGTTTTTGTTCTCTAAAACACTAGCAAATAACTTCGGAATTATTTAAAATAGAAAAATATTTTTATTAACGATGTAAAAATTATAAAATTGTTTAATGTTGGAGATAAGTTATTTCTGGAGATATTTTTTTTTTTTTCTATTATGAAGAGGAATTGGTAGAATAATCTGTTTTAAATGACTGTAGTATGTTGCTATATTTTTTTCTATTTTCGTCAGCATTATTTTTCATGTCTATAATAATACATATCCACTGCATGTACTTTTAAAATTAATTTTTAATGAATTATATTGTATGCTTAAAAAAAATGAACAATTTTATTTATATTCAAGATGGAAGAAAACTCGTTGATAAATCAATGACATACTTTTTTAACACGCTTACATACCCGCGTCTAAAAAAACTTTGCGGATACTTTGAGACTTTGTATAGCGTTCTTTATTAATCCGTAAGAAAATTTTCAATAAAGTTTTTATTGCCTCCAAACTTCAAATTGGTCGATATTATTTGTTTTGATCTTCTAATATGAAGATCGAGTAACAAATGGAAAAATTTATTTTATCTGACATTCAATGAAACGGGCGAAGTGCCAGTTAACGAACCATCTATAACAATAAGTTTTGGAGTCCGTTTTTATTTAGTTAAAATATGTTTCTCCTGATTTTCTGAAACAATAAAATGAATTTATCCTGACTTTATCAAAATTGAAGCTGGCTTATGAGCGCCAATGCATATACAAAGTCACAACAATAACGCTAGGCCTGGGTCTATAATCTTATAGGATCCTCCATTTAAGAAGCAGGAAAGTTAGTGTCAGTTTAACAATGATACAGTTATCATATTCTGAATATATGTTACATAACAGGAGCATACCACCAGGAGCGTTTATATTTCCCTAAATGAACTGGCCTTAATTATTGTACTTGGCTTAATATAATCTGGCTTTCATCGTATCTCGGACAAACAAATCAAAAAAAATTAAATATTAATTATTAAAATTATTATGAATTGTTTAATATTAATTTCGTTCGTTATATAATAATTAAAGATATTCATAAATTTTAAATTAAATTCCATGTTTATATTACTAGAGTGATCCCCACCCGCTTCGCTGGGTTTTAAAGTAAAGATTGATAAAGATTGCTCTCGCTTATCCTTTTTCTATAACACTCGAAATAACGGTAAGGATTGTTTTATACAGGTAAAACATATGTATGGTTTTCTATTTTTTTAAATGTATAATAGTAATTATTCATTGAGTATATCAGAGAAGATGGCCGTGAATTACAGAAATCTGTAATTTATGGTAATGTCAAATTAAATTAATTTTAAAATTTTTTATTAATATATCTTTATAAATAATATGTTATCTTAATAATGTGTTATTCTGAAGTATGAGCTATATTGCTGTACAGCTTCATTAAAACAAACAAATAAACAAACAAACAAACAAACATGCTTACTTTCGCATTTATAATATATAGAGATTGATTAAATATTCTAACATGGTTATATACAATAATATAATCATTATTAAATCATTAATTATTGAAATTAGTTGAAATATTTTGAAAAATTAATGATACACTCATGCTAATTTTGATTGAATATACATTTTTCAACAATTTTTCAATAATTCGATTATTCATTCATCTGTTTATTGAATAATTTTTCCGCTATTTGAGATATATTAATAAAAAAAAGTGTTTTAAAATAATGAGAATAATTTGTAGTTCATTTTATTCGATTTTTTTGTTAATATCTACATTTTGATGCCGTATCTTTTAGCTAACTAGGCCATCTGGATTATTCCTATTTCTGAAAGAGCTAAGAATATTGCTGTCTCCTTTAAATATATACAGGGTGGCTTTTTTAACTAGACATATCCGTGAAACTCGAAACATTAGTTTAATCTAGAAAAATGTTTCAAACGAAAAATGTCAATTTCAAAGGCACAAATCTTATACGAATATTTAATTCAATCTAAGTTTTCCGGTTCAATTATAATCTCCCTGTAATTCATAACTGAAAACATTAAACGAACACTTTAAATTAGAAAGTTGTCCTTTATAAAAACGCAAACATTTTTTTGTAAGAAAATAGTTTAGACAAAAATTGTTAGCAAAAATTCCCTATAAGACCCTATATAAGAAAGAAACTGTTGCGGGATTTAATGTTTTGGTGAGGTAATTAGAAAAAAAAGAAACGTATTTTTTTTTCTTCCCAAATTTAAATACTTAATTGATTCTCGACTTGCGTCGAGAACAAGAAGTCAGCCTCAGCCAAAATTCCTCGCAACCCCCAGAACACCTAGATTAATATTTACCATATCCAAAAAAATATTAAACCGTGTTACTAAAGGGAAACATCCCGATTTGAAAATAAAACCGAAACAGATCAAACTGCGTGCTAGGCCCAAAGATAACGCCGAAGGCGATTACCCCCCAGAAAGTATTAACAATACAAATAAAAAAAAGTCTACGTTTAAAATAAAAAAAAATATAAAGTTTGTTTATTTCATTAATTCAAAAAATATAAAATGTTTTACATAACGTAATTGAACTTGAAACTTACATGAAATTTCACATGTTGAATTTAAAGCCAAAATACAAAGTTTTTGAAAAACATCTTTCGATATAAATTTAGAAAAAAAATTAACATATCTAAATATATAATAAAATGTTACCTGTATGTAGTTTGTGATCACAGTGAATACAATTCCATAAAATTACATTTTATAAGGAATTGTGCTCACAAATAAAATTCTAAACGCCACAAAAAACATACAAAGGAAAATAATATAAAGTTACACAATTTTTAAATTATTACAGAATGTCTCTTTTACATTCTGTATAATTGCGTGTTTTCAATAAACGACATTTAACAAAAATATATGTATAAACTGTCGTATTCAAAAAATATAAATTCTTGAAAGAATTAAATAAATAAATTATAAAAAATTAAATAATTTTAATTATTGCCACACACTAAAGGTGTGTTAAAAAAAAGGTATCCATCTTGGAATAAATAATTTAAATTAATTATTCCAAGATCTTCCCTGTATGACGCTTAGCATTTAAAGAGAATTATTTTAACTCAAATTGCACTGAGCTCTGTTCGGGTGACTGGTGACAATTTTTAGAACTAACAGTTGCAAAAAAAATAAATAACAAAGTTGAAAAAAATAAAGTACAGTCACCGACAGAGTAAACTTTTTAATACAATATGTACCGTCACAGACAGATTTAAAGTTTGATATTTTACATTTTGTTTGCATAATTTATTACTAATTTATTAATTTTAATTAGTTTGCCAACAATTTGTAACACTCCCCCGCCCTAAAAAAATTCGAAGAATAAAGAAAAAGAGAATAAAGCGGAGAGAGGAGAAAAGAAAAAAAAAAAATTAATTTTGCACTATTTGTGGTTGATAGGGCTTCAGGTGACTAACATGCACACGAGATAAAGTATTATCATTCTCGTCAAAAAGCTCGACCGACACTGGTCCAGTAAAACGTAAAATTCTTTTTGGACCTGAATATCTAGGTTGAAATTTACTGTCAGTATCAAAGGTCGCACGATACTTAGGAAGCTTCACACAGACTATCTGATCCACCCTGTATTTAACATCTACAGTATTACCTTTACGTTTATTTATAATTTGATTCATTTTAACTAATGCTTGTTTAACCTCTTCATGTGTTGGTGGTTTATCTGCCGTAAAATAATTATAAGTTTCTAGCCCTAAATCCAAGGTGTTATTTAAACGTCGTTTAAAAAAAATTTCGACTGGAGAAGTTCCAATAGAAGTATGGTAACTATTGTTATATTGAAAAGTAAAATATGGTAAAACTTTAGTCCAAGCTTTATGCTCCAAGGCATATTGCTTTATAATACACGCCATATTAATTTTTAAATTTCTATTTAATCTCTCTGACATATTAGCACATGCGTGATAACTTGAAATATAAGCTGCTCTAACACCATGATTGAATAAAAAATTTTTGTATTTTTGAGCCACAAAACATTTGGCATTATCACTAACAACACATGCAGGGTAACCAAATTGCATAAAAGTTTTATGAAGAAACTTAATAACCACTTCCGCAGTTGCTCTACGTGTAGAGTATGTAATAGCAAATTTACTAAATGAATCAAGAATAACTAAAATATATTTCATTCCACCATCCAAAGATGGAATTAAAGGACCGATAAAGTCTATGTAAAGTTTATCCCAAATACCAGTGGGAACCGTTGACTTTGTGTGCACATTCGTATTTTTATTATAAGGTTTAAATTGTTGACAAACTGTACAATTTTTAATACATTCTACAACTTTTTTATATAATAAATTATGATAAAATCTTTTGGCAATTTCTCTATAAGTTTTAGTTACAGCACCATGCTGACCATATAAAGAATTATGATAATATTTAATGACATATTCAAGCATTGAATCTGGTAGAACTATTCGTTTTAATTTATTCCGTCCAACTTCGCGCAGCAAAAGACCGTCTTTAAGTGAAAAGTTATTAACATTATGGCCATTTTTTAATTGATCCATTATGAATTTACACTGATTACAATTCTCTTGTGCAAGCTTAATTGAAAGAAAACCCTGAGGTTCAGTAACTAAAGTATTTAATAGAAAAACCGGGTCGTTTTGTAAAGATTCATCCTTGACCAAATTATTATTGTCAACTAAAGATGGATCTTCACCCGAATAATTACTACCATTATCATTTTTTAATAAAAAATTATTTGTAGAGAAATTACCATTCGAAAACAATCTAGATAAACAATCTGCTGCAGTATTATTATTATTATTATTATTATTTATTTTCACCATAAGATACAAACGTACATAGGTATAGTCAACATGAAAATTAAATAAATTAAATTAAACTATAAATAAATTAAATTAAACTGTATGGGCACGACGTTACAATATGCTTCTTCAGCTCACGTTTAAATTTTGGCATGCTCTCTATGTTTTTTAACTCTCCGGGAAGATTATTGTACAATTCACTTCCAATAATTTCCGGAGAGTTTTTGAACTTTTGCAATCTGTAGTTTGCAATATGCAAATCATTATTATGACGAGTGTTATAATCATGTATTTCATTTCTAAGTGGTAGGTTTTGATAATTTTTTCTGATAAATATTAATAGCTCGTAGTAATAAATGCCATAAAATGTTAGATACACAGCCAATAAAACTTCAGTGTTATGAGTTTGTTTTAATTTTTTGATATAAAAATAAGCCGTGCCTAACTTTTTACACACTGTATCCACATGTCGATTCCATTTCATACCTTCATCCAGAATTATACCTAAAAATTTCATTTCGCTTACTTGCGTAATCGGATATTTTATTGATGACGTAATAATTGATGCATCAATAACTTTATTTTTAAAAACTAAAAATGTTGTTTTAGTCATGTTTATAATTAAATGATTATTTTTGCACCAATCAGCAAATTGTTGTATTACAATATTCATTTCATTCATTAAACTATGTATATTATCTGAAGATAATATCACAGAGGTATCATCTGCATACATTAATAATTTACCATACTGTATAAAGGACGGAAGGTCATTTATGTAGGTCAAGAACAATAATGGTCCAAGATTTGAGCCCTGTGGAACTCCAATGTTGACACAGAGTGGGCTTGATTATCTATGCCCTTAATATGTTTCGGTGTAAAATTGAATTTTGACAGTGTCAAAATCCATCTCGAAAGTTTGTTAAATTTTTGTGGTGAATTAAAAAGATACACTAAAGCATTGTTATCGGTTTCTAAGAAAAAATGTCTATCGACAAGGTAGTCACTAAAAGTATTTAATGAAAAAATTACAGCTAAAAGCTCTAACTCATAAGCGGAATATCTCATTTCAGCGGGATTTAATTTTCTAGAACAATATTCAATTGGGTGTAAATTCCCATTAATATTTTGTAATAAAACGGCTCCTAGGCCAACAGATGACGCATCCGTTCTCACAACAAAGGGATATTTATCGTCAAAAATAGGAAATTTCAAAATTGGTGCAGACGTTAAAGCTTTTTTTAATTTAGAAATAGCCTCGACATGTACATCAGTTATTTTAAATTGAACATTTTTCTTTTTTAATTCATTCAAAGGTGCAACAATAGAACTAAAATGCTCAATATAGCGAGCAAAAAACGCTGCCATTCCGATAAATTTTTGTAATTCTTTTATATTTTTTGGAATTGGCATGTCACAAATAGCACTAATTTTGTCAGGATTAGGACGTCTACCTTCTGATGATATAATATGGCCAAGAATTTTTAGACGTGCCATAAAAAATTTATTTTTATTTGGATTTAAAGTTAAATTAAGTTTTTTAAATCTACTTAATACCTGGTTTAAATGAATTTTATGATCATCAATAGAGCTTGAAAAAACTATAATATCATCGTAATAAATTAAGATACACACATTCAACAAATCGTTAAATTCTTTAATTAGAAAACGATATAAGCATTGAGAACTAATATTAAGTCCAAACGGACAACAAACAAAAGAAAATTGTCCCCATTGCGTATTAATAGCAGTAATATCTCTGCTCTCTTTACTCAAGCTACACTGGTAGTAGCTCTTTGACATATCCAAGGTAGAAAACACTTTTGCGCCTCCTAGACTAGAAAATACGTGATTGATCGATACATTTGAAATCGGATCAAACACAATTTTTTTATTAACGAACCTATAGTCAGCTACCATGCGAAAACCATCCTGTTTTTTAACAAAAAACACAGGAGATGCATAACTAGACTGGCTAGGAACTATAATATTCAATTTCAAAAGCTCATCCAAATGTTGCTTTAAGAGTAAAGATTTATCTTTTGGTAAAAAATATGCAGTTTTATAAACTGGTGTATCATCTTTAAGTTTAATATGATATTCATAATCTTTTGCTCTCCCAGGAATTTCAGAAAATACTGACTTATACTTTTTATATAATGAATCCATAAATTCTTTATCCTTTTCTGACAAATTTAATGGTAATTCACAAATAATATTAACGAAAAATTGTGTGCAATTTTTTTCAAAAGGAATTTCAATATTTCTAAATGAATTAAAAAATACTTTGTTATTACTAATATCTAAAATCATACCACATTTGTTGAGAGACGGTGCTCCAATAATCATATCAAAAATGGATTTTTCCATTAAGTAAAATTCTAAATTCCAGCTGAAATTACTAATCTTGACGTGTAACGTAACCTTCTTCTTCATAGTTACATAATTTGATCCCGGTAATGTAACAGTAATTTTTTCATCTTCATAAATAACTTTCTTAATTTTTAATTTACTAAACATTTTTCTAGAAATCACATTTATAGTTGATCCCGAATCTAAAAGAGATAATATTTTAATATTGTTCACAGAAACATAAATTAAGGGCATCGATGATGCATTTTTTGAAGAACCTAGTGTGTGGCATGGTTCAAGTTTTTTGAACTTGATGTGTCTCTATTGGCTAATTTTATACATTGTTGAATTTTGTGTCCTGATCGTTTACAATAAACACAAAATATAGATTTACTTTTATTTAAATTTGATTTTGCTATCTGAACAGAAGCTTTTTTATCATTTTGCCCTGTAGTTTCAGGCTTAAGATCCTTAACATTTTGAACATTTTGAACATTTTGAACATTTTGTTCACTATTAACCAAACTAGAATTTTGATCATTAAAACTATTCTGTATTCTATTTTGATACAAGTTAAATTTATTAAATGAATTTTCTCTTGTTATTATTTCTTGTAAATTTCTTACAAAAGAATTTAAGGAAACTAAAGTTTCAGGAATTGGAAGCAATTTAATCAAATTAAAGGTTTTCTGATTAACATGGGCAAATATAATTTGTATAACTATTTTAATGTCCTCTTTAGGCATTAGTATTTGCGAGTATTTCAAAATATCAGTTACAAAATCAGAGAACTTTTCATTTGGAAGTTGTCTTCTTCTAATGTATCTATCAATTGCAATTTGCAATTGTGCAGGAGATATATACTCAGATAATAAAATGTTTGAAATATAAGTCCAAGTTTTATTATTTGAAATTTGCTTTGACCAAAAGTGTTTTGCATTTGAATTACATTTTGTAATTAAAAATTTAATAAGAGAATTTTCATCAACTAAACTTAATGAAACAACACTATTGGTTTCAATAATAAAATTAATAATTGAACTTGTATCAAATAAATCTAAAATTTTAATGTTATTTGTAAGAGATTCAAATCTAAATTTAAAATCTTGAGATTTCTCTTTACTTATCTTGGTATTTAGTGATGAAATAATGTGTGTTAAATGATCCACATGAATATATTTTGTTGCTTGCATAGTTTCACACGACGTTGACGGTACAGGATCAATTAAACATTGTATTGTCTTATCCTTTTGTTGAACTGATACTTGAACATCTTTGTCCACTAAATCAAAATCTGTTTGAATTCTTTTATTGTTGTATTTTTCGTCTTTAACAGGTTTTGGAAAACCACGAAAATCTTCGTCGTCAGACGACATTTTTCCCTTTTATTTGATTTCCTCAAAAAAAAATTAACGAAACGAAAACAAAAAAAGAAATTAGTAAAGTTAAACAAAGTAAAAATTACAAACGTTTGAATTAATTTTGATGAAATATGAACTTGTTTCAAAATAAATATTCATGTAAATAAAAAAAAGTTTTTTTTTTTAAAAAAATAGCCAATAAAGAAACATACAAAAAAAAACTATGAAATAAAATTTGGATTTACAACTTAAATAGTAGACCAATAAAGGTAATCAAAATAGCAATATATTTTAAGATTACATAAAATGTGTAAAAAAAAAACAAAAACAAAATCTAATTAATTCAAACTAGTCAATGTTATATAATTGGATTTATAATGTCAATTCCTTGAACAAATACCAAAAAAAATATTAGATATTATTTTAATAAATATCCAATATTATGTAAAAAAAATTTTTTTTAATTTTCAAAATTTCAAATTTATATACGAAAATATTCAACTTACGTGATTCCACAAACTACATACAAGAAAACTTTACTAGTCAAAAAAAAATTTAGAGAAAATTAAACGTAGATTTTTTAAAGTAATGTAAGTAGATATAACGCAAAAACTAAAAGGTGTTACGCTCACTACCAAGTGTACGAAAATCGTAGATCTCGAAGCTCTGATAACAAAGTGATACGCTCGCTACCAAGTGTTGACGAAATTGGTAGTTAACGCTCTCGCTACCAAGTGTTGCGGGATTTAATGTTTTGGTGAGGTAATTAGAAAAAAAAGAAACGTATTTTTTTTTCTTCCCAAATTTAAATACTTAATTGATTCTCGACTTGCGTCGAGAACAAGAAGTCAGCCTCAGCCAAAATTCCTCGCAACCCCCAGAACACCTAGATTAATATTTACCATATCCAAAAAAATATTAAACCGTGTTACTAAAGGGAAACATCCCGATTTGAAAATAAAACCGAAACAGATCAAACTGCGTGCTAGGCCCAAAGATAACGCCGAAGGCGATTACCCCCCAGAAAGTATTAACAATACAAATAAAAAAAAGTCTACGTTTAAAATAAAAAAAAATATAAAGTTTGTTTATTTCATTAATTCAAAAAATATAAAATGTTTTACATAACGTAATTGAACTTGAAACTTACATGAAATTTCACATGTTGAATTTAAAGCCAAAATACAAAGTTTTTGAAAAACATCTTTCGATATAAATTTAGAAAAAAAATTAACATATCTAAATATATAATAAAATGTTACCTGTATGTAGTTTGTGATCACAGTGAATACAATTCCATAAAATTACATTTTATAAGGAATTGTGCTCACAAATAAAATTCTAAACGCCACAAAAAACATACAAAGGAAAATAATATAAAGTTACACAATTTTTAAATTATTACAGAATGTCTCTTTTACATTCTGTATAATTGCGTGTTTTCAATAAACGACATTTAACAAAAATATATGTATAAACTGTCGTATTCAAAAAATATAAATTCTTGAAAGAATTAAATAAATAAATTATAAAAAATTAAATAATTTTAATTATTGCCACACACTAAAGGTGTGTTAAAAAAAAGGTATCCATCTTGGAATAAATAATTTAAATTAATTATTCCAAGATCTTCCCTGTATGACGCTTAGCATTTAAAGAGAATTATTTTAACTCAAATTGCACTGAGCTCTGTTCGGGTGACTGGTGACAATTTTTAGAACTAACAGTTGCAAAAAAAATAAATAACAAAGTTGAAAAAAATAAAGTACAGTCACCGACAGAGTAAACTTTTTAATACAATATGTACCGTCACAGACAGATTTAAAGTTTGATATTTTACATTTTGTTTGCATAATTTATTACTAATTTATTAATTTTAATTAGTTTGCCAACAATTTGTAACAAAACTACATACCATACCCTTTTTGCGTGTTTCTTCATTTAATTTGAACAAAAATGGGCTTTATAGAAAAGCAAACTAATTTTATTGAAAATTTTTTTTCTAAAAGGGCTTAGACTCTACAGATGACAGGAAAAAACAATTTTTGAGTAAAATTTTTCAGTCTGTTTTTTCATCATCTGTACGGTTTGCGGAAAAATGTTTCGAATAAAAATGGTTACGGAATATGGAATAGAGTGAGCTTTTCATTGACTCTGGAAACCTTGGTCAAGTTTAATGTCTGCGTAGGATGTGAGCCTATTGCTCCAACATTTTTTGCTTAAATCATTTTTATCGATACAATATATTTTACGAGTTTTAAGCAAATTTCAACTTAAAATTGGTCTTCAAATATCTTAAAAAATAGGAAATTTTTCTTCAAAAATATTAATTAACAACGTTATATTTTGAATAAAAGTGGTATCTTACTTTTCTAGCTGACCGTGAAAATATTAATTTTGAGAAATATGCAATGTTTAACTTCTTTTAATTTCCTACTTTTTTAAATCTACGTTTATTGATCACGGAGAACTTATAGTTTTGTTGATAATCGAAAGAGCCAATTATTTGTCAGTATATGCAGAATTTTCTCCAATGTATCCAAGCCTCAGCTTATGGCTATTTTGGAAGATAGCCCGTATTCTCCCATTTAGTGGAGATAGAAGGTGGCAAATTTTTCGAAAAATCTATATGCAGCTGATAGTATATGGAGAACTAACTAAGAAGCAAAGTGTGTCTGTGGTTGGCGAACATATACATACATAATTTACTTTTGAAAAACTTAAAAATTTTTGAGATCAACTAAAAGAGAACAATACAATGTCATTTTGAAAGACATAAATGTACTAGAAAATTTTAAAACTTTCATAAAAGTTCATTAATTTTCAAAAGAGTATCAAAGAGAATAACTCCTGAATTTAAAAAAAGAAAAAACATGGCAGCATGTTTAATAAGCTTATTTCAGGCATTGTGGCTAGTATTAAATAAATATTTTAATCATAAACATAAGATAAATTTAAAACTATATTTAAATATTATTACAATATATAAATAAATTCGTTTCAAACGTAATTGCATCATATGACACGTTAATAATATTATAAAGGTGTAAAATACAGTTACCGTAAACTGCTAATAGATGGCTGGTATGAATTATTATCACATCATCATCATATACATCAGAATATAGAGAATCATTCTGGGTGTGACAAACATTCTTTATCACTTTACTTGCTAAAGTGAAGAACCGAATGCTAGAGCTCACTTAGTTATAGGTATTCAACATCATATACGCTGCTGCATGTCTATCTTTTTACTATTGGAAGTAAAATATCGTCATACGTTGAAGCATATTATAAAGTTTGTGGTGTAACAATTTTATGAAGCAGGAAAATGCATTAACACCTACAAATAATCATACATCGGTTAGAATACTTTGACGTTAGAGTTATATAGACTGAGTGTCAAACGATTTTAAACGTGCTAACAACTGAGGTAATTGCTTAGGTCAAACCATTGTAGATTCGTAAGAAAGAATGTAAAGTGATACGTGATAAGTATTTTTTTTAAAAGTGAATGAAAACATATTTCTATCACTTAGACAGTCTTATGCGAAGTATATAGTATGCAAAGACCGATAACTAGACCTCGCCCAGATAAGCGCCATAAATTCAGCCACGGACGCATTATAGCTCGGCATAGGAGTTTCCTGTCCTAATTACATATGTTCTTGGGTTGACCTTTTTTACAACTAATACCTACCACTTGTATCTGCGGTTATGGTAGACGATAGACTTCGACCTTCTATTGATAATAAAACAGTTTGGTTGCTCTATATTTATGTATGCGGAAATGAATAATAAATTTTTTTTGTGACAAAATGGTGGAAGAAGCGGGAAGTCAAGGAAGTATATCTTGTCAAAGTATTTTAATTGAAATTTATTGCTTCCCGTTTTACTTTTTTTTAATGGGATTATCTGTGGATGTGATTGATTAAAGTTCATGATTGAGACAAATGCAGGATTTCAAAATTACAGCACGCTTGTGTTTCCACACCGAATCCTAAAAAGGCTTTTTTTTATTATGTATTTTCCTAATGCATCTAGTCTTAAAATTTTCTAAAATTATATTTTTTAATTTATAGCTTAAAAATTATATAAGACACATTTTTTTTTTATAAATCAGAGAACATTTAACTTTTTGATAACGATTAAGTTAACCCTAATTGTATTCTGAATTTTATAAATTGTGCACAGTGGTTACAAATAAGATTGTTAACTAAGATTTTCTGTAACAGCCTGTATATAAACATATATCTTTCAAATATAAAAGGAATCATGAATGCAAAAGGATGTCTTACAATCACACACTGAGTGTCTAAACAAGATATTGCACTTTATTATTTTGTATAGGAGGAAATATTTTTTTTTACGGCCAAACACCGCCAATTGATGATAGTACTTGAACATATTTTATAATTTATTATTTTTAACTATTTTCTTCTTTTCACAGATTATAGCATTACGAAAGCCGATGTATCGCAAAACGTATTATTAAAGAAAAAAACTAATTAACATAATTAGTCTTTTGACAGAAAAACAAAAAATTAATGGTGTATATTTTCCATAAACTGTGAAGTATCTCTGCGTCACAAAATCTGCACAAGTTGATTATCTATTTTTATTAATTCAGTAAAAAAGGTTTTTAGGATTTAAAACTTCTAAAGTTTGTTAAAAATAGTAATGCCATGTATATATCACATGTATATCACCAAATATATTTTAGAGAAAAAAGTATGGCACCTTTTTTATATTTGCTCTGTGACGCAGAAATTTTGTGACGCAGAGATACATTACGGATTGTCAGAGATAAAGTAACCTACATCTACGCACAATCTTAAAAGCGGCAACGGAAATTCTGATTATACATAAAATGATTTAAATAAATGATTTTTGTAATATTTTGATCAAAATTATCTTAATGAATCCTATTTCTTTAAAAATGAAAACAAACAAATTTTCGTTTTTTTTATTTCACAAGAATTCGAATTAAGAGAATTTCAAAGTGTGAAAACGATTTTTCCGGCTCAAATTGTAAATCCAATAACTGGCAAAGTATATTTAAATAGTTTTTGGATCAAATTACCTAAATTTAATGATTTTATTGCAATGGAATTCAAAAAGTTTGTATTAATAGAATTGTAGCAAAGACACTACCATGTAGCAAGTATTCAATGAAGTTATCGTGTCCTTAGTGCCTGAAACTTTTGAATTTTTTTTACAATTACTCCCTAATTTCAAAAAAAAAATGAGGCTTCCGAAAATATATGCATTGGATGAAAATTCTTTCGACATCAAAAACAATTTAAAATTATTCTTCATAACGTTGTACTGTTGCAGTTTATTTAAACGTAAAAATCAATTGACAAACGAACTACCATTTACTTTAAAAACAAAATAATTTTTGCACTTTTTCATAATAATATTTCAGTTTCATTTCATCTATTTTCAGACCCATAAACGTAGATAGTATACATAAAATCATATGGGAAATTGCATACACAATAAAAAGTTATTTAGAAAGGACGTGACTCTTTTGCCTGTGTTGACAATGAATAGTTTCATCCTGACCTTATTCTGAATATTATTAAGTCCGAAAATTCAAATCGAATTTTTGATAATATCTAATCTGCGAATTTTAGACAACACAGCCTGGTAAATAGATGATCAATCAGTATACACTACAGACAATTCTCTTTAGCAAATACTTTTCCATCGCCGTGGCAGGCTGCGTAGCATCTTCCTTTGTATAAATATAAGAAAGATATTTCTGTAGTTTCATAGATGCAAGCATTCCTATCTAACTCATCCCTATCTATATTTGATATCATACAGAATATTTAATGGTAAGTTTACCTGGAAGGGTTCATTCTTGGTGATATTATTTATAAATATAAAGAGATATGATGAATACCCCACTAACTATAAGGAATTTTTTAATTTGAATAATGGGATTAATATTTTTCTTTTTTATATTTTCATACGATAAAAGATTTGAAATTTTTTAATGGAATTTTATGCTAGTGAATATAATTTCTTTAGATTCCATTTGGATAAAAATCTTTGATAAAAATCACATATTATTATTATTATAAAATTACAATTCAATTTCCATCAAGGTTTTGAAAATTTCTTTCTTTGATATTTTACCGAATATTTGTATTAGGTACAAAAATTTTACATATAGTTTGATTCTGATTATAAATTACCTTTGACGCCAGTTATCTGCCTGTTTTATAGAAGGCGCTTATACGAAACAGAATTCTTGCGGGAGGATACCTACAGGATATGCCAGATAAGTATAGATATAGAAGAACACCATAGAAGTAGAATTATACCCGTTCCTAAGGTTTCTTTTGGAGTTTTGCATGTAGAATTAACGAGATACGCCTACGTTAATTATTACGCTTTGTAATTTTGACCATTTCTCGATAAATATTAGGCAAATTGAAATTTTTATAATAACCAAAGTTTTTGGAGATACAATTTACTAAAGTTTATCCTCTAAGCATTTTTCTCGGACTTAAAAATTCTGGATTGGGTAATTGTATTCAAAGTTTGAACTTCAACATTCAAAAGAAAGTACTTCTCTTACATAAACAAGAGCGTAACTACCGCCGTATCAGCCGTATCAATGATACAGGGCCCCCGGGCTACAGAGGCCCCTAATACATACTAACGTATGTAAGTAAAAATTAAAAAATGCTATCAGACTTGTCACTATTGTCTATTGGGGCAGAAATTTTAGAAAAACTGAAGTCTTCAGCTTTAGTTGATTTAATAAATTAATTTGCCGAAAAAAGGCAAGAAACGTGTATATTTAATTTGAATTGTTTGGCTAGTTTAATTTCTAGGAGGAAGTGATAATTAATAAATATTCTTTTTAATTTAATTTTTAGCATTTTGGTTTCTTTTGTGAGATATTTTTACCCACAGTTAAATTTGATACAGGCCCCCTCCCCAAGGCGAGCTACGTCACTGTAGATAAGTAAAAAATTATAGTATTTGAATTTATCATGATAAAAATTCTTCTCTAGTTGTAACAAAATTGAAAATATTGAAAACGCTAAATATTAAATTACCAATATATTCTGATATTTGCATCAAGTTTTATAACATACAATTAACATTGAAAAGTTACCAAAATTGAAGAATGTAATAACTATTTTAATGTCATTTCATATAAAAATTTACTATAATTAAGACTAATTCGTTGAAAGCTTTGACCTAATTTTCACTACTGATTAACATACAAAAATTCATAACTTTATAATAACAAACTTCAGAAAAGATTATTTTTTTTAGAAGCAATGTTTGTTTCTCTTTCACTTCAGATTTGTTATTAGATATTTTGGAATTGGTAATGTTTCATGGACTCTATTTACACAAACAAATTGTAGACCAAGAGTATAATTTTCATATCAGGCCTGGTTTCGAATACCAGTTTCTTAATTTGTATCTATGATAAAATATTATGGTTTCGC
Source organism: Chrysoperla carnea (assembly GCF_905475395.1). Lineage (NCBI taxonomy): Eukaryota > Metazoa > Arthropoda > Insecta > Neuroptera > Chrysopidae > Chrysoperla > Chrysoperla carnea. Next base: position 36,503,035 of record NC_058341.1, read on the forward strand.
GTCATCAACATGATATGGATATAGCTACAAATATGACACCCTAACCTAAGAAACTAAAACTTTTCCATTCGAAAAAACGACACCTATGTAATAGTAATAAGCTGTACAATAAACTATTAAAATAAGTGATTCTGATCTTCGGTTACTACTGATTAGTGTTCATAGATGCGTTTTTTAATAAATAGTTTTTTTATACAAATGTTAATCTTTTCAATTTACAATTTATTAACGTCTTCAGCTTTTTGGTGATTTATGTAAACATCAGAATACGAACCAGGTCTTTATATTGTAATATTTTTCAATATAAAGAAAATTTCTTTCTTTGATATTTTACCGAATATTTGTATTAGGTACAAAAAATTTTACACACAGGTTGATTCTGATTCCAAATTACCTATATGACGTCACTTACCTGTTTGTTTTATAAAAGGATCTTATACGAAACAGAATTATTGAGGGAGCGTCTTGAAAAGTATACTTATACAGGGTATGTCAGATAAGTAAAGATATATAGAAGAGTACCATAGAATTCTACATCCTATTTCCGTCCTCTGCAGTTTTTGGATGTAGGTAAATTAATGAATTAATTTCTATCGCTGGTAAACAATTAAAAACCCGAGTCACGAAAACCATTTTTTGTGGAATCAATGCCTATCATTTTAACGTATTTGGTCAGACAGAATATCTATGAAAGAAATGGCCTATATGCTCGAATTCAGAAGTCTTTTAAGTAATATTAAATGAACATATATTTATTTTTCTATTGTTTATTTATATTGTATATGTAAACAATTATTTTAATGATAAAAAATTCAATTCAAACAAAGGTGATGAGCTGATCGAAATAAACAAATAATTTATTTTCAATTAAATTACTGAAGTTTCTGTAATTATTGAATTGATAGATTATGTTGTTGCTTTCTTCTCAGGAAATTACAAACAAAATTGTATTGGGGTCATATCCAATAATACAGGATATCCAGTCTCTATAAAGATTGCGAATAGTTTGGGAAATCTCAATGGGGAAAACAGACTATACCAAATTTCTCATTTTCACGTTGGAGTTTCCCATTTCGTTTCCATCTCAAACCCAATGTTTTAACGTAAAACTATTTAAAAGTAGCTTTATTTAAGTAGACAAATTGTGCTGTAGGAAAATAAATACAGTCAAACCTGGATAAGCGAAAGTTCAAGGGAGCACAATCTAATTCTCGCTTATAGAGGTTTCTCACTAACCCGAGTTTCTCGCTAAAGCAGGTACATGGGAAGCGTTTCTCTCTTATAGAGGTACGCAGCAATAACAAGTCACAGCATGTACGAATGTAGTAAATATGTTGTGTAATATGATTTATTGTAGCTATAGTTCTTCCTAAATAATATTAATAAATAAGACTCGACTGTCGCTTAGATAGAGGTATAGATAAGTAGGTACATGAGGGAAAAACGTCTATCTCTTACAGAGGTTTCTGTTTCTCGCTAATAGAGGTTTTGGGAATTTAAAATGACGGGTCCTGGCTATTACTCTCACAGAGTTTTCTCACTTACCCAGGTTTGACTGTAGTAGAATTCTTTTTATGGCGTATCAATTTCTCAAGCTAATAAAATAAACAGCAGTGGCCTAAACAAGTGACTTGTACAAGTGGCCTTTACAAGTCTGTTACAAAACCGATCCTTATACCTACCGACGCATATATTGTCTGTATAGGATTATATTATTCAATTAATTTGGTCATATTTGTTGAATGTTTGTTGTAATTTATTAAATTAATATTTTCATGCCCGCCTTTCCTATGTTTTTGCAAACACTTGAAATTTGATACAATAATGTATGTTTGTGCAATGTGACAATTGAAAAATAATAATAACAAAATTAATTTTATTACATATCCAAAATGGCGTCCACAATTTAGTTCAAGGTTTCAATTTTAATGTTGTTATATATGGGATGTACCTTTTAATTTTACAAGGTGTACCATTTATTTATTAATCCAAAAAAATGCTACCACTTAAATCAGGGAGAAGTGTACTTATTTTAAGAATATAATTTAAGAGTAATACTTAGTATATTATTTTATTTAAGCTTTAAAGTGAGGGGTAGATCATGGAATTTGATAAAGGAATAAGGAAGATCTTGCGGATCGAGAAAAAGCAGGCTGAAGAAGTAAATTAAATAATAATATCAATAATATTTGTTTTTGATATAAAAAAGAGTTATTTTTATATTATACTTTTATAAAATACTAGCTGACCCGGTGAACTTCGTATCACCTGCAACTTTTTTTTTTACAACTTTTGGTTCGTGATTATGTCAACCTTTGGACTCTAATTTATTTTTGTCAAAAAGTAACACTGGTTGTATTATCTGCGGTTAAAATGGTATTAGGTTATTAAATGAAACTTGTTGGTCATTTTAACATGTTTTATGTGTTTTATTAACACAACAAAATATAATCAATACATAACAAAACATAATAAATATATCTATTCAATTTAAAGCTTTTTGATAAACTACTTTTTTAGTTTGGTTTTTCGGAGCATAAATATATAAAGACGATGGCTTTCTTACACGTGAACACGCGACATATAGTTGTCCATGCGAGAAGCATGGAAATTCTAAATTAATCCCGCAAACTTCCAACGACTGGCCTTGCGATTTGTTTATGGTCATCGCAAAGTCCAGGCGCACGGGTATGTTAATAAACATACACAATATAAACAGTCCCACACCCACACCCACACCCACACCCACACAAACACAAACACCCACACCCACACCCACACCCACACCCACACCCACACCCACACCCACACCCACACCCACACCCACACCCACACCCACACCCACACCCACACCCACACCCACACCCACACCCACACCCACACCCACACCCACACCCACACCCACACCCACACCCACACCCACACCCACTCCCACTCCCACTCCCACTCCCACTCCCACTCCCACTCCCACTCCCACTCCCACTCCCCCTCCCACTCCCACTCTCGCTCCCATACCCACACCCACTCCCGCCAGGCGCACGGGTATGTTAATAAACATACACAATATAAACAGTCCCACACCCACACCCACACCCACACCCACACCCACACCCACACCCACACCCACACCCACACCCACACCCACACCCACACCCACACCCACACCCACACCCACTCCCACTCCCACTCCCACTCCCACTCCCACTCCCACTCCCACTCCCACTCCCACTCCCACTCCCACTCCCCCTCCCACTCCCATACCCACACCCACACTCACACCCACACCCACACCCACACCCACACCCACACTCAACTCAACCCAACCCAACCCAACCCAACCCAACCCAACCTAACCCAACCTAACCCAGCCTAACCCAGCCTAACCCAACCTAACCCAACCTAACCCAACCTAACCCAACCTAACCCAACCCAACCCAACCCAACCCAACCAAAAATTACAAAAATTGTGTTTTTTTGAATTTTTTATGATTTTTTCGATTTTTACAAATTGCAAAAAGTGTAAAAAAAGTTTTTGTTTCCGATTTCGATAAAACTAAGTTTATAAGGTAATTTTGACCCGAAAATTACAAAAATCGTGTTTATTTGACCATTAAATGAGTAATTTTCGAGATATTTTATGAAACTGACTGTAGAGCCAACATTTTCATTCCGTTCAGTCTCTGAAATTATTCCGCTTTGAATGTAATTATTCCGAAATTGTCCTTTTCATTTCAATTACGATTCATTACTGTTTCGGACACACAGTAATAAGTTGGACAAAGACCCAAGATATTTGTTATTCATTTTATTACATTAGTTTTTTAAGAAACTGTCCGAAACCAAAGGTAATCAATTTTTAAAATGAAAATGATTTTTTTTCTAAACCATCCCTGAACTATAGTGAACAAAACAAAAATAAATTTTGAAAATCGGTCCAGCCGTTTTTGAGTTTTAGCGAGACTAACGCACAGCAATATATTTTTATAAATACAGATTATTTTTATGTTATATTCTTAAAATACACGCCTCCATCATTTAAAAGGTAAAATTTTTTTGGGCGATTTGTTTCTCCCATAAAGTGATAACATCTTTTGGATAAAATGTCTCTCATTTAGGTGGGAACATCACACACCCGTAGCCAGACCTTACTAGTAGTACGGGCAAAAAGTAACAAAAGACGTGCAGGATAAATTTTTAAAAAAATATATTTATTATATTAAAATCTAAGGTGTCTAAAATAGCAGACATTTTTGGGAGAATTTTCAGTGGATTTTTTATATTTTGGAACTGAGCATTTTAACTGCAACTTTTTAGACAATGTATAATAGAATATTTTAATTTTTAAACTTTTTCGCTCACATACCGCACGAACTAATAAATAATAGTTTTAAAAAACTAAAAAAACACGCTATTTTTTACGATAAAATGATTTCAGTTCAGCTAGTTACAGAAGCGTTTTTTTTAGTTTTTTTTATTAAGCATATTATTTATTTTGTGTTTTTAAGTTTTTTAGACTATTATTTATTTATCAAAAATTCAGTATAAATATGGTGGGAGCTCAAATAAATATATACATTTTCAGATATGGAAATCGTTATTCCTGAAAATCGAGATCAGGATTATTAAATAAAATTATTAAATTATTGATTGTCATCGGTCCTTGATAAGTATGCCAATTTTCGAGTTAATACGACGTCTTAAAGAAGGTCAAGATCATGTTCAAAGTTTCCGTTACTTACTAGCATACGTGGCTATAGGCCTGGAAAATCTTATTAAAGTCTAGCTGTCTTGCTCTTGTTAAAGACACTTACATTTTAGACCTTCATATATTATCTTAGTAATTTTCATTTTAGTATATTTATTTATCCGACCAAGCCCACACAAATTTTTTTATTAGCAATTAAAAGCCGAATTATCATAATTTTATTTGTTTAGGAAATAACTCATAACATGTTTCATAAATTCAATGCATTTAATATTTAAATATAAATGGTATTTGCATAAACAAACTTCTAAAATATGTGTTAATAGCGAAACTTGTTCCTGAAAAGATACGATATACCGATCGCCTTTTAAATGGTTTGATTTGTATATGTAGTATCGGGACTGTAGTCGAGTGTAGTCAAAACTCAACGTATCCCATATAATTTGTTCAGGAAAATATAATAGCGTTTATCATCCACTTCGTAGAGAAGGTAAATTAATTGGATTAGAATAAATTTTATTATTGAAGCTATTTTAAAATTTTACAACTTAAGATAATTGCAAAAAATCGGGAAGATTTGCCTTCGATTTACATAAACATATACTTGTTTTATGAAAAATTTTTACCCAGAAAATTAAAAATCGGATCCAATTGATGATTGGATGAACATTTACAGAGATATTTACTGAAACTTTATACAAGGGGTGATATAACGGAGCAATTTCTTCCGTGGATAATTCACAAACTTATCCATCGTTCAATAAATCAACAAATTAGCGTCTCTTTAGATTATTTAGCGTAATTAGAACCCAAAAAACATTTAAACATCCAGTTTTTTGGTTCAAAATTACATTATATGTATACAAAGTCTCATCAAATTTCGAAATCAAAATATTTTTATGATTTTATTTGGATACCTACACCTTAAGAAATCGGCAAAACATCTGGAAAAATTTGTTTTTTTGTCGATTTGAATAAAAATCATTTTCTAGAGTAATTTTGGAATAATATAGGTAAAATTCTGTCGATATCTCAGAAAAATACATCCTGATGATGTATGGATGGTTATGAAATGATTTAAAAGACGATCGGTATAATGTTTGAATACATTCACATTATATTTTAAATAGACAAATTGCATCACAGTACAGTTATGTTTACTGGAATTGCCTAAACTTTGCTACTAAATTTATATGAGTCTACTAACTAGTGTTAATTTATATATCTTGCACTAATAATTATATTTCCGTTTACATATATTGGTAGAAAGTTTTCCTTATAATTCATTTACTAGAAGATTGAGATTCTATCTGTACTGGCACATCAACACAAAGCGAAAGATCGTTGAGCTAGGACCGTGAAAAATTTCCATGTGGGCTTGATTAACATTGTAAGTGAGCACCGAGGAAATATTTTTGGTAATTTAACTCCTAAGAGTGTGGAAAGAGGGATGAAAGATTGTATGAAAATCCACCATAAACTCAAAAATTACTCAAACGATTAAAAAAATGACTTCATCTGCGGAAAGCTACATTACCAATGAGTAAATTTCGAAAAAAAAGATCCGCAGCCAAAAATTAAAACTCATGAAATTGTAAACAAAAGGGGGAGGACTAAATAAGAGCAAGGGAAGTGAAATCTATAACACTGTGGTCTAAGTTAATTAAATAATAAGTGAAAACAAACAAATAACTGAGTTAATTGTTGAAATACCCTGTATAGAAAGTGTTGAATACCAGTGCTTGCATTATTTTTTTTATATGTTAGAAGAGTTTAAAAAATCAATACAATTATTATTTATTTAAAAAAATTTTCGAAAGTATTATCTATAATTTTTTTCCTTTTACGATAACGTTTCACAAGATCTAGTTGACATTTAAACATTTATTTTTAAACATTTTTTACATTTAAACTTTTGTTCTATCTCTAACGATTTACAAGATGGGTTCTACAAACCCAAGACCCAATTGACCTATGTTGTTCATTTACGAAATTAGAAAAATTTCAGCTTGATATCTTTTGACGTACAGACAGACAAACAGACAAACCGAGATACAAGCGGACTGTCGGAAATGGACTAATTAGGTGATTTTTTTTCTTAGGACTAAACTTCATTCAAACCATCATTCTTATCGCGTAGAAATTAAAAGAGGACTAATTTTAACACTTTCAAATAATTATTCAAAATATATTATCCAATATCAAAGCCCATTTTTCTATTTATTTATAAAAATTGTCTATAACAATAGGTAATATTCATGAAATTTGGTTCCAAAATTTTTTTTCTGTAACTTTATTGACTGGACATTACAACTAAACCATTATTTTAGTAATTAATTACTTTTTAATTACTAAAAATTAATTAATAAAAGTACAAATTCAGTGAGAAAAATTCAAAATTTCTAAAACGAGAAATTCAAACTTTTAAACGGACGTGACGACATCATAGTACTGGCTTGTCAAATTTGTTGACATACTGTATGATATTAATTACTTACATTTTGTAGGGTATTACATTGATTTCTATCATTCTACGGCTTTTTATTAGATAATTTAATGATAACGAGTGTAAATTCTGTGTTGTAAATTTTGTAAATAAGTGTAAATTATAAATTGAACTGTCACCAATTGACAGATCACGTACTTATACGTCATCAACAAAGAGCGCCAAAAAACTGCGTTTAAATATCTCAAAATTGTAATGTATTTTAAATATTTTTTTACACTTAAATACGGCATTTTTAAGCAGTATTAATATTTTTTACTTTTTTATAACGGTGTAAACAATTAATTAAAAATATAGAAAAAAATGCATGAATAATCCCTATTTTCGGTACCACATTATAGCCAAGATCCTGTTTGATTAATATCCATCAGCAACGAATAAAAGCTTGGGGCCCTGATTATATGTGCATAGAAGTCAAAAAGACAATTAAAATCATCAGTATATTAGTCTAATTAATGTGAATAATTAATTATATATATATATGAATATAATTTTAATTAATAAACTCATAAAACCGTATCCATATTCATATAATAATAATAATAAAATAACAATGTTGTTATTAGTTATTGTAATTAGCTCATGAATGATATAGATTTTCAGTATTATAATTATTAATTTTTCATGATTTTCCTTGATAATATTTATATTATTATAATCGAAAAAAATTTTAATTGTTTTCAAAAGCATGCATACAGTTTGTAAAAAAAGAAGTGAAAACAGACAATTGACTGACTTAATTGTTGAAATACCATGCATAGATAGTGTTGATTACTCTATCACATTATATACTGATATTCCCATATAATACATACTATACAATTTAAGTAAATGTTAAGTGTTTGTCAAATAATTGAAAGCTATTATACATGTATAACGTATACGTAATTCAAGTTGCCCATTTATTAATTTTGTAAGCCAACTTTAACATTAATCGTTCGATTGAATTAACAATTTATTGTTTATTAACAAACAAAAACATTTGCGCCACTAACTCATGGGTTACTAATGAGTAATAGCAAAAGGAAAACATGATCTACTGTTTAATTGTTTTTAATTGATAAGATTTCTCTTTACAGTGTTTTCAAAAGCGCACACTTTTCTACCCCATCCTATACTTACTTGACTTTTCATCCTAAAATGATAAATTTATAATAAAATGGTTTGTGCTTATCTAAGAAATGGTTATAATTCAATCACCATGAAACTTTCAAAAAAATAAGATGTTTCTACTCCGTTTTTTTGAGGAAATGAAACTGTAAAACGAAACATATATTATAAATTGACAAACAAATAATTACAAAAACGTAATTTATCATAAATTTTTCAAAATTCCTTTAAAATACACTTTGAGAAAAACTTTAAATAGCAATTAAAATTAAACTCTCATCATAAATTTTGTACTATAAAGTATCTTTACTTAATTATTTCTTTGATTAACCACGGTAAACCGTACACATATAGAACTTATTTCAAATTAGGCAATCAGTGTGTAATTCAGCAGAATATTTTGTTTTTAATACTTTGTTTTCCTTGTTTGTGAATTTTATTTATTATAAATTAGTCTGGAGACTAAAGGGATATTTCCATGCTGTTTTAATATACTTAATTTTGTTCATTCCAGTTTCAGATATATATTAATATTTACTTGTTATAAGAGTATCAACAGGCAAGTAAACGCGTTTCCTTTAACTCAGAATTTTGTTTCTTTTTGGTCCTGTGTAGCAGATAAGGCCTTACCCAGCCATAGGGCCCATTCCCCCAAATACAGCTTAAGTCCTTGTAGATTTCATTCCAATGAGATGGTGTCCAGATAGCGAGAGAAATTTTTTCAAAGGAATCTTGATGTTATTCATAAGAGATGCTGCAACATTGTCAGAAGGATTTGAACCATATCTTGTCAGATTCGCTCATACAGTGCTTCAAAGTTATTTTGATAAGTCGCCTTTAAAATGCTAACGTATTAATCGCTCCATTGTGAATGAATAAATGACAGGAAAATATGCTGGGCGAAAAGAAAGCACATCAATACAAAACAAAATTGAGACATAATACAAAAGAAAAAACACCATTAACTTAAAATTATGAGAAATTGTTCTTAAAAATGTTAAGAAGTCACAAATAAAATTTTAAAAAGATTGTCTGATAATTATGCAAATTTTTAAGAAAATAAGTTACCGTAAATTAACATTTGTTTTTATGGGAATTAATTTAATTACGTTTTTCTTGCAGTTTTTCCTTTAAGAACAATATCTCAAAGCTTGAAGTTAATGATGTGTTTTTTCTGTAGCGCCACAACAATCTTAATTTATGAATTTTTTCCAATTTTGGATGTCCATATTAATATATTCGAATTGGGCTTCTTAATTCACTGGCCATTTTACTTTGAATTATTAAATTCATTTCCTCAATATTTGACTAAACCATCACACTCAATATGCCATCTATAAAATCGATAAAAAAATGAACATATATACCTCATTATTATAAAACCATTTACTAATTTTTTCTACACTTTATTTTAAATTGACCTTAATTCGTCCATTAATCTAACGTTACTATAAACTAATGGTTTTGTATATGATATGGATGATGTCACAAGCATAAACAATTTAGACAAGTAAACATTTGGCTAGGAAGAAATTTAGTAATTGTTTAAACAAATACAAATTTGACTGGAAATACAAAAAAACTTTTAATTGCCAGATTGGAATTGAAAAGCTCGAAAACTGACTTCGGCAGTTTTTCAATTATAATTCGGGTGGTAGATGTCCTATAATGATCCTTCTAAAAAATGTAATTTATAGCCAAACTATTCGAGATATGTACTCGTATAACAACGAAATATCTTTGGTTTCTCTATTCAAATGTTGCAATATTTCAATGTTTTTTTACCGATATTGTAAGAATAGTGGCCCCATTGCGTTTTTTACCAAACAGTTCACGTAAAAAATTAATTGTTCTTTTACATTGTATATCTACGATTAGGATGAACACAAAAATCACTGGTAAAATCATCTAAATCAACACATTCAAGACCCGCCATGTGGTGGAGAATCCTTTTACCTATTACAATTTTACACACAAAATAGGGATCATTTTAAACAATATAAAGGGGATCATTTTACCCGTATATTTAAATATCTTCCTAAAATTGACCTTAAAATTCATTATACGCCTATCAAAATGTATAATAATAATTATTAAAAAGTCAAGAGAAGCCAAAAGTAAAACAACTAGCTGGCGAAAGCTATAAAAAAAAAATTTAGCTACGAAACACCAAATAGCTTTTACGTCGCCATAAATATTTGTTCAACAATTAATTTGACACGTGGAAGCTATCTATCGATAAATATACTAGATGGCTTTAATGCTTCACTTAAATCAACGAGGGATCATTTTAATTTGAAGGAGCATTATGTAGCACCTACCCTAAATGGTTAGTAAACAAGAACTAAGAAACCGACTATTTTTTGGAAATTTTCCTTCTGTTTCCTCTATAGGATCCAGGTGGCAGTCGGCATAGTTCCCAACAAAAATTATTATACTACTCATAAAATCGTTTCCCCTAATTCACACTAAGTCGCTTTTTTTATATCACATTTTCCTCTTTTATCATTTTTATTTTGCCAATATTTGTCTCCCTTCTGCTTTTCATAGTTTGTAAAACAAGAAAAATTAAAAATAATGTTCAAATTACCGAATAAAAGCGGATAAAAACCCTCATTGATTTAATTATTATCGGCATTTACATAAATGTCTAGTCTCTTAGCTAATGAGTAAATTATTCAAAATGCCTGCTATGTATAAAATTGAAAAAGCAGCACAGCACCTATAGAGAAAAATAACAAATTTATATATAGTTAGTAAAACAATAAAAATATTTTCCCGACAAACAAATGATTTTTCATAGTGAATGAACAAAAAGCAAAAAAAAAAGAATATGTATATTTCCCGCCTCTTTTGACTACCCTTAATACTAATTTTAATGGTTAGTTGGAATTAAACTAAGGATATATAATAAAGGCGTTAAGGAGAATAATATTAGCAGGCAATGAACGTTGAAACAAAGGTTTTAGTGGCCTATGTGATTCACATAAAATGAAATTAAATCACTTGTACTTTGATATAATAACATGGTTTATATGTACCTACTCATACATATTGTTAAATTTCTGCTAGAAATTTCTTATCTTCACCTTGAAAAGCGAAGCCAAAAATTGGATGTTATCTTTATGTTTTGAAATGTGTACAACGCTATTTGCCTCTCACAAAAGTAATTCGATCAATTACAATTTTAACAGGTGATTGGATGGGGTTTTATGAGAATAATCGGACAAATCTCAGCGTTACAAATAATATCTAGAAGGGAGGGTGTAGTATATACTCAAAATTTTGAATGTCTACTATGACTTTAGTCCGTTTTGATCAAATAGATGCTGAAGGTATGTGATATTCGCACAAAACTTAATGCGTACAAAACTTAATTTATAAAAAAGAGGGAGTGTAATAATACTTGATTTTTATGGGTCAGTTTTTATAACAATATAATAAGTAGCCAAATAAAATTTTTTTGTAGTAATTTTGCATTTAGCGGCTCCTTCCACTATGTCAAAACGCATTCTTTGTTCAAGTAGAGTTTTACTGGATGAATTTGATTTTGAGGAATGTATTTTTTATTAATTGATTATAAAAAGAGTAGGATAATTATCACGTAAATTAAGCCTCATATCCAAATTTGGTAAAGAAAATTTTCTTCTTTCATAATTTTCTTCAGTCAATAATAGAACAACCTGTATAATAAGAGTGTTTCCTTAATGCCAGTCTAATATAAAATAAATAATTAAAAAAAATTGAAAGCCCAGCTGTCTTAAATAAAATCTGTAAAGAAAGAAACAAGTCCCGTAGTTTACATACCGACTTTAATAGTCGGGGCCCATTAAAATCTAGACTGACTCAAATCTTTCCATTAATGGCCCCCGACTGTTAAAGTCGCTATAGAAACTACTGAAATTGTTCCTTTCTTTTTATTTTATATTCTATTTTATTTAAGGCAGTGGGGTTTTTAATTTTTTTAATTATTTATTTTGTTGAATATTTGAATTACTTTAATTTGTAATTAAATTTAAATTCACTTAAATTCCACAATTCCTTGGAAACGAAATATGTGAATTTCTCAATTAAAAATTAGAAAATCCAAATTTTTATAAATTATTAAACTATAATTCAATATCAAATCTAATATTTAATCTCTATTTAATAAATCAAATGGAAATATTTATAATATGCAAAGTTGTAGAAAATAAATATTACTAAGCCAGAAAGTTTTTGATTTAGTCTCCGAAGGTTGTATTCACCACGGCTTGTTTGTTATACATATTATGTATATGTGTAGTAGAGTTACCTAGTTGTTAAATAATAATAGACCGCAGTTTTTCATTCATTTGTTTTCCAAACCTGCATTTCCTGGTTTAAAGAAAAACAAATGTATCAACTGTATAAATGTTTTTTTTTTAAACAATTCGAAAATTATCTATTGATTTTGAATATGCGATAATTTTTTATTAAGGGAAGTAAAGCATAAACTGAAATAAATTTTCTAAGCAAGAAAAATGAAACTTAAAAATTGAAATTGAGATTTGTGCTTCACATAAAATAGAAAATCTGTATTTTTAATTTGGTAAGAATTAATATACATATATATTTAACTCAGAATAAGGAAGTGGAACCAATGTTGGCACGGTTTCTTTGATGAACCACATTTAAAAAAAATTCATTTACGAACTCAATCTCACTTTTTACGTCTTGAGCACGCTACAAAAATTTCAGTTCGATATCTCTTGTTTTGAGTTATCGTGTGACGGACAGAAAAACGAACGGATAAACAAACGGCAGACGAACAAACCCAAAATTTAGTTTGTGGCATGGATATTTCTAAGCATTACAAACTTGGGACTAAACTATCCCTTAAATATACTGGTTCGTAACTCCTTAGCTATTGAGTAAAAAAAAGTTAAAGACGATTTCTCGGCATAAAAATTACACAAGCAAAAAGTTTTATGTCTAGAACACGCTGTGAAAATTTCAACAAGCTATCTCTTTTTCGCCAGGCGCACTGGCGGGCTAATAAAAAAGTACTAGAGTTGAGTTATTTTAGCGAAGCTAACTTTTTATACTTTAAAGTGTGTTTTCAAACCTAATAGTATAATTTAATTGATTCGAATTTATATTTTTGCTAAATAAAAGTTATTTTAAATCAGACTTAAATTTTCTCGAACCACTTAAATGATACTGTGTGCTTTAAAAACGTACTTTGTTTTTTTAAATGTTGGCTTCGATAATACAATTCAAGTATAGTAAGGTGTTTTTATTATCCTGTACCAAAAACTTTTCAAACTGAGACTAAATTAATTACAACAGAGTATAAAAACATTAAAATAAATTTGGGAGTTATAAAACTTAATGCAGCCAAGACAGACAGCCAAGTAAAGCTCATCTTTTTTGCCGGAAGATAAAAAAATATAAATCAACGAATATTATAACTATTTATTTTTATCAGTTTAAAATCAAATACGCAACCAAAAATGAGTGCAATGAACTCTAAAAAGGTAAAAAAAAAATTATCAACCACCTTTCCACTCTCTAACCCTACACCTGTTATAACTGAACTTAATCTAAGAAAAAAATTATGTGGTATAAAGTAATTTTAATTAAAATTAGTCGGTAAACAATATTTATTTCATCATTAAACCCTCACAAACATTAATGAAGATAGAAGAAACTCGAAGAATTTCAATTAGGTAAAACTGTTGACTCACATACAAACTAAAATTAATTTTTCAAAAAGGTCAAACACAAATGGACCTACCGCAATCAGGTTTGCATATCAAAATTTTATCAAGTTGATTAATTAATACAATTTGAGCAGATGGTAATAAAACCTCTTAAAATGATTTTAATTTACAGCATTACAGCTCTTACAATTATAGGCTCAAGGGGTTTTATAGCCCTAGAAGGAGGCCGAGATTTAAAACTGGAGGAAATCTTTGGAAAAATTATAGAACCTATTTCTATATTTTAGGGATAATCTAAGTAATAAATAATAAATTACTTATTCAAAGATAATCATGACAACTGCCTTTACGCCCCATTTTTCTATCCTGTATACATGAAATATGTATCAAGGTACAAGTAATGTTAGTCCCAAGTTTGTAACGCTTAAAAACATTGATGATACGAAAACAATTTTGGTGTAGGTGCTCATAAAATCATCTAATTAGTCCATTTCCGGTTTTTCGTCCGTCCGTCTATCCGTCAACACGATAACTCAAAAACGTAAAGAGATATCAAATTAAAATTTTTAGCGCTCTCAAAACGTAAAAAATGAGTTTTTGTGCGTAAATGAGGAACATAGGTAACTTGGATCCGTTTGTAAAACGTTAGAGATAGTACAAAAGTTTAAGTAAAAAATGTTCCTTATAAAAAACAAACAACTTTTGTTTGAAACATTTTTTCGTAAACATCAGTTTACATTAGGACAAAACTTTGGTGGCCATTTTCTGCAAAATTATCAAAAATTGAGGGTTGAAAACTTGCAAGTAGCTTCAGCTAGTTTTCTTGCGAAACATTCTCGAAAAACGAAAAAAATTTCTAGAAATTAGGTACTTTTTAATTTCCAATTTCATTATGTTAACTTAAAGTAGGTATAGTTTTGAATTTTTGGCAATAAAATGAATTATAATTTTCAAATACTCCAGAAAAAGTAAAATCTTTTGCAAAAACATTATTATCAAAAAGACTATAAATAAAAATCAATTTGAATTTTTATTTATTTATTTTGAAATTAACTTCCACCCCTAAAAACAATCACCAAAGTGAGGAGTAATATTTTCCATTAAAGATCAGTTCCTATTACTTAGATTACTCATGCTGATGATGAATACATTATAGTCGAAATACACATTTATAACAATTAATATATATAAGAATTAGGGCGGATTTGTAATTTTAAAACAAAAAAATCATTATTTTATCTTTACATTACTCTACACCAATCATCTTAAAAGGCGCCAAAAATTCTAGATCCCATTTTTATATCACAAATACCTATAACATAAAAAATCAAGGACTTTTGACTATAGACTTACCTGGTGTGACACCAAATTGTTTTAAAGCATAACGTTTATTCGAACAACAAATATGATAAATAAAGTGCTTGAAAATTTTGAAAAATAAAAACACAATTTCCATTACAACAAAATTTATCGGAAAATTGATCAACACTCTGGGACACAAAAATTTTAAACATTATTTAATTGTTTGTTTAATATTATAATTACTCGGTTTATTAATTTTTAAACACATTGTATTTCATATTTAAAATTTAAAAAATAAAATTGTCTCAATTGTTGCTGTATATTTTAAATCTAAAAAAATGGAATAATCGAATTTATTCTCCGTTTTACCGGGCCTAGAATCGTTATTTTTATAAAAATATGTTAGCTAAAATGAATATACCAATTTCTGTAATAATTCATCATACATTGCAAAATTATCAGTATTTTAGCTAATTGGAAAATAACCTTCGTGCTATAAAAAAAATAAATTATCTGTAATAATAATATAATGAAAAAAAAAAACATTGAATAAGTAATGAAAATAATGAAGATATATTAAATATTTAAAAAAAATATATTTAAAAAAACTCCTAATGTGAAAATAAATATATAAAAAATTAAATCACAAACCACGAAAATAGTTTATCGTTAGTAATAAAACAACTTTTTAATAAGCCCGTGTAAACTAACTGAAAATCCGAACTTCACATTTTTCACTTAATAAAAAATTTTTCCCTTTTCAAATATATTCAAAAAATTCACTTTATAAATTTACAATTTACATATTTTATATCAATAAATTAATCAAAAAATGATGAATTAAAAATATATTATTACAAATTTTTGTATTGTATTTTTGTTTTAAAAGGTATTATTATATATATGTACATATATATGCTGTGAGACGTGCAATGGTCCAGGAGCTGATGCTGGGGCAGCGGCCAAGTTCACCAGGTACAACCAAGCTCTCCAGGACATCTCACACGGTTTCACTATTCCTAGCCTTGTCTAACATTGTGTTAGGTTCATAGACATTGCGACGCGTGCTCCATCTAACGAGGAGTCGGCTCATTCATATATTTTCTGATCTCCTGTGACGACTGCGCTGTGCTCTAATCGATCTTGTTTTTCTCACAGAGAAAATGTATAGGGTAAAGTACAGTATCCTGGATACAGTGTACCTTCTTACATTCTCTAGTTACTCAATCGACATTGCTATGAGATAGCAACCAGATGAAGATAAAGTTAAAGAAAGCAAGCCATGTATAGGATGATTATCCATATGCATTTGTTTTCAAAAAAAAGTAAAAATAACAGTTTTTAGTCTTTCAAAGTAATAAATTTTGCTTTTAGTATTCATTTATTTACAAAGTGACTTGTACTTAGTGGTCTAAATCGCATCTATACCAATAAAATACTTTGTACTAAATGAAAAGCCTAATCAATGATCGTAGAGATTTGACACTTAGATAGGAGGGTGTGTTCTTTTTATGACGTAGCCATCCCATAAAATAGAATTTCCCGAAATTTTATCCCTAAGAGGGTGAAAAACGGCGGCAAAGTTTGTATGGGCCAACGTGATTCCTTGGTCCAATCTACTTCAAATTTTTCATAAGCATTCTTTAACAAAATTGATTGAAGTTTTGTATGTATTTAAAATTCAAGTTAATAACTGGGATAACTGCTAGTGTTACCTAAATCTTTACTTATTGGTGGGTATTTTGCCATGTTACATTTTAATAACGTTAAAGTTCGAAGTGATTAAGCATAAAAATAAAAAACCGCCTTGTACCTTGGGTCAAACATCGTGCTATATCCATGCGTAATAAAAGTGGCCAAAAGGAAGGCTCATAAACCTCGAACCAAAAAAAACCAGTTGAGAATGGCAATAAGGGAAACTTCCAGATTTTCAACGTTTCAATCACATAAATTTTATGATAATATTCTGTAGAGTGAACTGTTAATATTACACTTTGAAAAGATTGTCTCTAAGTACCATTGGTGGGAGTGATTTAAGATACATTACGGTGTGATTCAAAATACATTATGATATTTTACCTTGGATCATCATTTTGTTTGACTTTGTTTTTTTAATACAAGGTATGTAGGAATATAAAGAGACACAATTATCAGGTTATTATATTTTGAAAACAGTTAAATGTAAATTTTGATCCCTGGTACTACACTCTCCTCTATTTATTACAACCACCATAGGAAAAACATATTATTATTATTAAAAACTTATTTCAATATTTTTTTTTATAATCAGAATAATTTCATTGAGCGTATTTTTTTTACTATTGATAAGGATAGAGTTTTGAAAAGGCCATTTTATCAATACTTGAAGGATAAATTATTTTTTAACTCAAATTATACAAATGACTTGCACATATCCTGGCACAATTGAAATATATGTGCTTGGATTGTTTCATTCAAAAACATGCTAACAAATAAAATGCTTCTGAAAATGAGCAACTCCCAGCACATTTTTTAAAAGCTTTAATCATTCTTCTTGTAAAATTTAAAATTCAATTTTCATTTTAATTGGAACAAATTTCCCGCAAAATTTAAATACTTTGTTATTTTGATGGTTCGACTTTTTCCGAAAAAAGTCGAACATGAATGGGAGTATTTTTCCAGACCCAGATTTGCGCTTAGTCTCTATATAACTGTTTGCTTGGCAAATATTTCTGCTTTATCTACTCAATGGTGAATTTAGAAGGACACATAAGCACATACGTCCTGCAAAATACCCAGTTTAAATATGATCGCGACAATATTCTTACTAAATATATGTGGAAAAGATAAGTTTTTTGTTGTACTAAAAAAAGTAAGAATTATTTCCTCTTGATCATATTTCATATATTACTGAACTAAAACGCCTTAATTTTTACATAGAATCATACATGAGTGAATCTTGGGAAAAATTATTTTTTACTTTTTAGTGTACCTTAATACATATTATAAATTATCAAATAAAATACTTTTGAAAACTTTTAAATAAAAATTGGCAAATAGTAAGTGCCCAAAACCTATTATGACCAAAACCTTCTCACCTGTGTATAAAATATAAAATAAATTGAAGTAAGAAATTCCAAGAGAAAGGGTAGACTTTTTTGTCCGATAACATTTTTATCTTAACACAAAATTACATTAAAAATTCAAATAATTTTAATATATAAATAAAAAATGAATCATTAATATCAGATTGAATAAATTGTATAACAATAATGCAAAATTGATAAATTTGAATTTCTATGTATTGGAAGTTTCGATTGTTGTTAAATTTAAGTGCAAGTACTGCCATCTGTTGAATCTTACAAATAGGTTTACAATAAAAAAATATTTTAAAAATATATAATTTGTACCACAGAGAAAAACTTATTTATGTTTTAGTTATTGTAATGATAATTATTTTTATAATTTTCTGTAAAATTATATTTAAAAGCATATTACTTTTATCTTGATAAAAAATCTCAAAATTTTTTTAGATTGTATTTGACTTATTTGTTATTTTTATATCTTTCATGAAACATGTAAAATAAATCATTAATTGATTAAATAATTATTTTTGAACAGTTCCGATGTAAAATAAATTTGGCATATATTTTACAATTTATGTATAAAAGTAAAATTTCTCGAAAATACTATAAATTTCTAGAATTTTCTACCCCATAAAAAAGAAATGAAATAGTATACTCAAAATCCGCAAGTAGGTTATAGCGCTACTTTACATTAACGTTTTGACCGTCTCTGGAACACTACAGCACGAGTTTAGATTAATCTAGAAAGCAAAATTGAAATTAAACTATTACAAGAAGTTATATAAAAAAGTTTTATAAAAGAAATAACATTGGAAATTATTTAAAGTTTTAATATTTATTTATTTTTTTTCAAGAGAATAAATTAACAGGTGCTTATTTAATCAACATTTTACAAGATCATTGGGTGAATGTCAAGTTTAAAATAAAGTGTATAATTTTAGGCTGAAAAATGGCTAAATGGGGTGAAGGCGATCCTCGATGGATTGTGGAAGAACGTCCGGATGCTACAAATGTTAATAATTGGCATTGGACAGAGAGAAATGCGAGTTCTTGGTCAATAGATCGTCTTAAAGAATTATTTAAAAATTTGAAAGTTGATTCTGATGTAGGTGATCTTAAAATTGTAGAGTCTGAAAAATGTGATGGCGAAGCTTCAGCAAATAATCGAAAAGGAAAATTAATCTTCTTTTATGAATGGAATCTAGTTTTAAAATGGGAAGGAAAATTATTAGGTGGATCGGGGGATTTAGTTGAAGGGAAAGTAACGATACCGAATTTATCAGAAGAAAATGATATTTCAGAAGTTGAGGTCAGTATGAAATTTTTTATATATAATTTTAAATTTTTATATTTACAAGTCACTATTTGATTACAGATCACAATTACGCTTAATTCGACATCCGAGGAAGGGGAAATTTTAAAAGCAGTTATGCACAATGTAGGAAGAGATTTAATTAGAAAACAATTATCAGTTTATGTGCTAGGTTTACGGGAAGAATTTAGTAAAGGAATGATTTTACCAAAGAAGGAAGACGTTAAGCCTGATTGTATTAATAATCTTTCCAGTGGTTTTAACTCAAAAATTAGTATGAATACAGTTCAAACTAAATCGGCTGCCAAGGAAAAAGAAGTAAAAACGAATGTAAGTTAAATTTGATAGTTGCTTAAATATTACCTTCTATTCGAAACATTTTGTCGAAAACTTAATAATGGAACAATTTAGCAGAATGTTTTTAAATATTTGTTGAATCGAATGTTTTATTGTTGAAAATGATCGATCCAAGTGGTATGTGACTACTAATTACAGTTGCGAAATAAAGCGTTCGAAAATGTAATCCAATAAAACATAACTCTTGCTTTTTATCGAATTTGCTCGAATTCTAACTGAATTTAACATACTTTATAGCTTGAAAACTGAAAATATCTTTGTAACCCCTAATTTTGCCACATCTTATTGCCAAAAATCTTGTTTCTAGAAAATTAAAGTCGTTAAATCTAAATTTTCTTGTAATCAGATACCAACGACGGATTTTGAATTAACTCAAAAATTCCAATGTCCTGGAGTTGACTTATATAATGCATTAACGGATCGTGGAATGGTAAATGCATGGACTCGGGGGGCTGTTGAACAAATTGAACCAAAACCTGGTGGTCAGTTCTCATTATTTGGTAATAATATCGTTGGTGAATTTGTGGAATTAGACCCGCCTAATAAAATTGTACAAAAATGGCGATATAAACAATGGCCTGCTGGACATTTTTCAACTGTTACATTGAAATTAAAAGATAAGGTATGTATTAGAATACGGTAATTGCCTGATGTCGATTTCAATGTATCTTTCGTTAAAAGACAAGTTCAGAATTAAAAATGAAATAATTTTATCTATATTTTTCTTCTAAAACAACTTTTGATACGTAGTCATAGTCTATTCTATTTGTACATTTAAATCCTTCATATTTTTATAGTTTGTGATGTTATCCAAAAATTGATTTCGAAGGATGATTTGGCTTGATAAAAAACTATTTGCAATCATTATTTTGTGTCTCTTGTATTTTGAGCCTAAATAGCCGAGCGGTCTAAGACGTTTGTCTTTGACTGTTTGTCTATTTAGACTTAGGTTGCGTTGTCGTCGCTTAGAAAAGAACGAAGTAACCGACTCCACCCACATCAAAAATGTAATTGTAAATATGTTTGTAATTAAATAAATAAAGATTAACAAATAATGATGTGGGTGGCCTCTGTTATAGGCGTATATGTTAGAGAAACGGAGGTTAAACTCTATTATTATTATTATTATTATTTTGTGTCACATGTCAGTTAAGTTAGTTTTGATGGTCATGGCAACAAAAATGCCGCAAAACTTCAGAAATTTTTTCATTTATTTGTATGTTCCAATCAGCACGCTTATATTAGCTTCGCCTGTATGTAACTCTAAAATCATGCCCATGCATATGACATCGTCATTTATTATACTACCGATAACCATACGATATACATATATATACTTAGAACAAGCAATAAGAATGTTTTTTAGTTTTTTAAATTATATTCTATTTTTGGTACTTGTTGCATTATTACAGGATGTAAAAACTGGGAAATTTTTTTTTTCAGGGTGATCATACCGAATTAGTTATGAACCAAGTTGGTGTCCCAAAAACAGAACATGATGTCACGATACAAAATTGGCAACAGTATTATTGGGAATCCATTCAACGCACCTTCGGGTGGGGTGCATTTTTTGACTATACATAAACAAATAGTTAATAAAACTTAGTGCAAAAAATTATATTTAAATAGTTCAATAAAATCATGTGTGGAAATATTTCAATTTGCCAATACTAAAAAAATATTTCTCACATAATAATTTGTTCAATTGTAAAAAAATATAATAAACAAAAAATCACACGCTACTACTTAATTCTTATAATCTTATTACGAATATAATTTTTTAATTTAAAACACAACATATTTAAAATGAACTATATACCTCCATCTTTATCTTGCATAATGTAAAAAATTATCGTAAACATTTTTTTAAATTGAAAAATAATTTTTATCGATAATAATTGTTTACATAATTGTGCTTTTTGTATTATGTATCGATATTTTTAGATTTAAATAAAGTTTAAAACTTACGATTTTTTTATTTTAAATTCAGTTGATATTTCTCCCAAACGTAGACTTTGGAACATTTTCAGTGGGTCGATTAAATTGGAATTCTGTTAATCTACGGTTATTTTGTTATATTTGTGACGTATTGAATAGTTTCCCTACCTTCCCTAACATTCTTGGTAAAGAAACGTAATACATATTTATATAAAAACGCTCAGAGTGGTCCAATCAGAAAAGTCGCCACATTTAACGTGCGCAGGAATTATCCAAGAATGGTTTCAAACTTTTGTTCGTCATATTAGGCCATAAAGTCAATAAAAACAAGAAACTCTTCGAGTAAGAAAACATTTTATTAGGTTAAAATGTGGTATTCAGTCTATTTTTCATTGAGTTAATTTTCCGTAGTATAGAAAGAAAACTTTTCCAAAACTCTGTTCGCATCGACCTCTACACCGCAATGTATATGTGATTGGAGTGACGCTAAACCGTTTAACCAATCTTCGGACATTTTCAATGTTTTGAGACGACGCATTCGAATTTGAGAAGAAGCATTCATTCGTTGCTATTACAGGCAAAATTTCCAGAACGCGATGGATTTAGTATATTTTGAAACGCATCTTCATTGCAAATATCGAATGCTTTTTTTGCAAAATTGAAGAGAATGATCAAAGAGCTGAGTCTTAATCAAAATTTTCCATTTTGTTGGAAAAGAGACAAGCAAAATTTGATAAAATATTGCGATGATTCAAAAATCGATCCTGAAAATGTGTCAGAAATAAATCGATGCACGGTATATAAATTGTGATCCTTGTGACATGAGCTTTGGTTTCCGCAATTCCATGTCGAGTTTTACTTAGACATGATTTCAGTGGCATAAAAAATCATACGCGAGTACCACGAGTAGAACAACTTGGATTTTGAAACGCCTCCAATGACACGCAATAGAAGGTGGAAAAGGCACGAAAATTTAAGAGAATGAAAAGTGAGGACTTTATTTTTGGTTCAAATTAGACGATAAAATTACAAGATTATTCCCTCAATCGTTGACCAATACCATTGAATGACAATTCTAATTTATTACATTGTAAATATGAACGCTTCAAGCTTAAAATTAATTTTTTACTTATGTTTTAATTATTGTGAAATCGGTTATATTTAATAAAAAGTAAGTAAGTACAAACCAATTTATTTATTTAAAAAAAAAAAAATGAATATTATTACAGATAAAGATTAGACTCATTTTTTGGTACTCCAGCTGTGTATGGTACCGTTTTTATATTAAGTTTATTCAATAAACTCAATAATGGTTCTGCCGTTGTACTGTCCAATTCTATTTGATCCAGATAGCATATAAATATGGTACCTGGTTTGTCAATATGAAGTCGATAAGAAATTACTGAAACCAAAAACAGTTACATACATTAATTTTTTCGATTTTAGGTAAATTTTTCCAAGCACTTACCAGCTGCTAATTTTCCTGTAATAATATTTGGCTGTTCTAATATAGGGACTGGCAATTTGTCCATTAATTCATTGGAATTTGATACTTGTAACATTCGCAACAAAATTGCTGGTTTTTCTTGACTCAATCGTGTTAAATATTCAACCATTTTTTGGGTTAAAAAGCAAACTACTTGTTTTGAATTTTCAATCCACGGTCTTATTGATTCTATTACCTAAAAATAGACCTAACAATTGAGAAAAGGTACGCAATTTTCTAACCAGAACAGGGTGCTCAAAACAATCGTATTATAAGAGCAGGGTGATGTAGATGATAAAGTTTTAAAAAATTTCTCTACAGTTTTTGGATCCGATATACCATTAACGAGGCATAGCTTCGTTAATTTTCATTAAGTTGATCTTCATGCCCTCTGAAAGCCAACGTGAAATTCAAGGTTATTACCAAATTTCGTACTTCAAATCAAACAACTTTTACATTGCTTATTTTCCTCTAAAACCCTGGATCTGGAAACTCTGAAACGAGTTCAATAATAATGGAACTTTCTGTAAATAGTCTGATACATTTATAAATTGTGCGGTTTAATCTCCTCTCCTTAAACATGTCTCTTCAGGCACCGAGTTTATGATTCTAAGGAATCTGAGATCTGGTAGCTACTTATAAGATTGAAGGGGATGGCGAAGAAACGAGTCATATTAAAAATTAAAAGCCTTCTAATTAGGGCTGCCAGATTGTATGATCGGATACAAAAAGTGTATAATATGGTTATTTTATGTATCCAGTTTCTATAGCAGATTGCCCCGTATAATTGGATACAAAAATAAAAATTAAAAGTAGTAAATTTTGTGAGAGTTAAAATACCGATTATTTGAGATAACGAGAGATCGAACATTTCTTAATCGTAGATGGCGTGATGCGCTTGGCCCTCTTTCGAAAAATATTCTAATCGAAATTGGCGCTCTCTGAGTAATATTCGTTAGCATTACAAGTAAACGTAAAAGTGACTTTTTATCCCAGCGCCACTTGCTACTGGAACTGTTTACAGACTATTTTTTAACAATTTTGTCGCTTTGTATAATGAGATTTGATTCTCTATAATTTCAGTGACCGAGCGGTATAAAAAAGTTGGCTCTTCTGGCAGCCCTGCTTGTAGTAAAAACTTGGTGGACTTATTCATACGTTCAAATTTTAAGAATAAATTTTCATACTAAGATAATTTAACGATAAATATAAAGAAAATGGAAATACCTCATTCAATCAAAGATGCTCTAGGAAAATTAGTATCAAAACTTTATAAATAAAAATAAAATCAAATTAATTTTAATATTAATTACCTCAGCATCATTATAACGATTCGAATTTCCAAACAAACAAACATATTTGTTCAAACTTTCTTGTTCGTTATTCAAAGAGATTTGATAAATTTCCACACCAATCTCTTGACATGTACAAACTTTTCTGGCATTATTTAATACTGATTTTCGAAACAAATCTAATGAAGATTTGCCTTCAGCGCATAGTAGAAGCGATATCGTATTTGGTGGTTCATTTAAGCCTTCCCATTTTAAACTACAATGATTATAACAAATTAGCAATTTTTGTTTAGGTTAGATTTGAATAGATACTACTAACTCAATTGTTGGTACAACATCTAAATCCTCTTCGAAATCACATAAAGCTCGGCTGCTTGGTTCGATAATTTCACCAAAAAGAGTCATTTTTAACTTTTTATAACACAATTATCATGACTATGTAAAAATTGCAAATTGTTTTTATTGGTTTCCGGCAGTTTAGACTTAGACAAAAAATGACATGAAAATTGACACTTGTGAATTTAGGTTTGTGGTAGTTGTAACAATGTCATGAAAATATAAATTTTAAATCAATAATTTTTATGCTGCCTAGATTAGTTTTCTAATGATTTTATTTTTATAAAGAATAATTTTTGCTCAAACTCTAGCAATAAGAAAAAAAATTTCCCGAGAAAAATGTACAGTTGGTTGGAAATGGAAGATTTAACTCTGGAAATTGTGACCCAAAACATTTAAAAATCAGGTCCTTTTGACGATTTCCCGTGTAGTTCCAGACAATAGATCTTATATAGATGGATTATTTGGTGTAATTGGAACTCAAAAAACAACCCAACTCATTTGTTAATGATTGAGTATTTGTCGAGATGTCTCCAAAATTTGGGCGATATATACACAAAACTTATCACTTAATCTTTAAATGAATTCGATTTTTGGGTCAAAATTATCTTATATACCTAAAATTTCAGAATACAATTTTTTGATTATCTCGTTTTATTTCCCTTAGAAAATCCAAAAATCGATATAATTTTTTGGCTCCGATTGAGATAAAAATTATTTTCTACAATTAGACCAAGAAATGTTTGTTTACGATTGGGCGTGTAGTTTCTGAGATATCGCCGAAACTCCTATTCGAAGGGTGATACGCCGGAACTTTTTCAGTCAATATTCCAGAAACTTTTATGTTTAATAGCAAAATGAACAAGATTTTCGCGTTTTTATCTTTTTTTTAAGTAAACTTATGTTCCAGTGTTAGTAGGCTACAAAGAAATCTAAAAAAGTAGGTAAATGAAAAGCTCTAAATTATTAAGTATTCAAAAGATAATCATGACCAATTCATATTACCTCTCCCCCTCCCAAATTCTCACTTGCTTCAACAAGTACTTTTTTATCAAAAAATTTTTATTTTTAGCGTTTCACTTCGTCCTAAAAAACTGAAATATCAAAAACATTTCAAATTTATACAAATAAAAAAAACTGGATTTATAATAAAAACAAATACGATTATTAGTTGATTTTTTTATTAAAAAAGAATAATTTATCTTCACATATAGCTACGTTTAAGATTTTTATACATTTTCCACGATATTAAGTAATCTCTTGCCAATTTGAACAAAGTGTAATAGTTTGCAAATAACAAGAGTGTTAGTGATACGATTTGATACCATACGGTACTCCGGAAAAGTAATATCAATTGAACAAACACCAAACATAATTGTAATCCTAATATACCGCAGAGAGCTATAGATGGATTGTAGAACATTGTCTGAAAAGTATACAATTGATCATTAATTTATTTTTAAGGCTGTAAAAAAATCAAGATTTTAAAATCGTCATTTTAATCGTGTATTTTCTAGGTAGAGAAGGCGAAATGGTTTGGCAAATTTGGGTGTGAAGTAGACTTACATATAAGGGTCAAAAAGATCATATCTAAATTATCAAATAAGTATTGAGCATAGACTATTATAAAAATAGACTGATAAAAGTTGTAAAAATTATAAAAGCACGTTCGCGCATTCTGTTGTCACCTAGTTATTAGTTGGTCATACTTCCCTTTGGAGGAAAAAGGCCCTTTCTAAATAACGATCCTAAAATATACTTACATAGAATCTGCTGTGCATAATATTATTTGGTTCAGCAGCATTACAAATATTCATCGATCGATAGTTTTCCCTATAATGTCTAACAATAATTCCAGGTGGATATAAAACATCTGGACTCCAAGGTATTGGAGCACTATTTGTAGCATTTGAAGACATACAACCACGTGGTGAATTAGAATTTGATGATACACTATCAGCTCTAATCCATGCACCCAAGTGAAGTGCTGTACGATGTAAAACATCACAATATCTTGCAGGTATTACATGAACTGCTATCATAGTGAAACAACCCAACCATACAAAGACTAAATGCTGTGTTGCCCAATAGACATCATAATATAGAAAGCTCTGTAAAATGAAAGCTTTATAGTATTGGCCGAAATAATTTACAAAAATTGACTTTATTTAACCATTAGTCGATAATTTTCTATGTTATCACTTGAAATACTCTATATCCTTTATTTTGGAGAGATTCTCCGCTATTTCTCGAGAACAACTAATCAGTCAGAGGAGGCCTCAAAGAGGAGGGCTCTTACGTTTTATTATTATTATTATTATTAAGTTGTTTCACAACATACCTGTGCAAAACAGCAGGGAACAAATCCTACATAATATGCATGAAGTACAGAATTGAATAATATTTGTTTCATGCGCATATTAAAGTCTGTTTTAAGAAATTCAACTTCTGTTCGTACAGCGGCAGCATTCGAAGTACATGAATGTAAAGGATTTCCGTCCAAATATAAAACATCCGTTGGTGTAATTAATTCCAAAAATGGTGATACATTAATTCCGAATAATATAACATACACAGATATTCTGAAAAATAATTGTATCAAATTATTCAAAAAGTGTTTTATTTTTAATTGGAAATAGATTTGTCCTAAAATAAGTTGTCATAAAGCGAGCCTAAGAGAGAACCAAACTTTGACGCATACTTACGGATAGCACAAATAGAAAATATTTACAATTGGATGATTTTGTACGATTTTATATGTGCACCAAACTAAAATTGTAAATACCGTCGATAGTGTTACAAATTTTAACAATTTTTTACATAATGGCAGTAATTTTGGATTTGTAAAATATTGTAATAAATACCAAAGTACACTATAAATGAAACGGCGTGATAATACAGTACCAATAAATATTACTAAGTGAACATCGATTAAATAGAAATTCTAAAACAAACAAAAAATTATTATACGATTTTTGGTTTATTTTTGTTAAGCAAATTTTTCAGTCGTTCCTAAAAATACTTACCAAAGCATGATTTGTATACGAATGTGGAAGCCACCAAACACTTCGATAAAGATGAACAAATTGCAGACCTGCCGCACAAATTGTAAACAGAAACATGACAAATTCAAAATATAATTGATGATCAACAGGCGTATTTGGAAATGGAATATGTTTTGGTGCAATCGGTGGATATACATCACTAGTTGCACCATTAGTTGTGTTAAACCCTAAAAAGAAAAAAAGTTCTTAGCAAACTTATCGAGTTATGGTAAATATTCTTTACTATCAAAAATTTTCGAAAACTTTGTTCATTTGCCGCCCTATTAGCTCAGTTGGTTAAAGCGTAACCAATTCCGTCCGCGGTATGCTTAGGGTAGCGAGTTTAATTCCCGCCGTCGCAACAAAATTAATTTACTTAATAGTTGTGATAGGCTGGTGTAATGCATGGTATATGCATGAAGGAGGTGTACTCAGCCTCTAAAATTGAGGAGCTGATAAATGAAATTATCAGCGGAAAGGTGGTAAAACACATATATGGTATCACAATGAGCTCAATAGCCTAAGTGTGTCCTTCGTGGACAGCCAATATAACCTAACCTAACCTAACCTTGTTCATAAAATATATATGCTAAAATAGAAGTTTGTGGGGACTCAAGGCCCAATAAAATTTAAGCATTGATTTTATTTGCAATTTAAGCAAGTGTGCAAAGTTTCAATTCAATACGACGAAGTGGGTGAAAATCTCGTTATTCCATTAAATAGATACATACCAAGCTAATAAAGGCGTGTTAATAATGATTAGTGTTGCTACTAACACCATCCACGGATCAATGTAATTAAAGAAACGGATAGCTCGAAATTAACCTGTAGATCAGTGAATGAACGCAATTACAGGGTTAACCAAAACTCCAAAAGACACGCAGACCCGTGCCAACTCGATCCCATTAAAGGTATGGTCAACTCGTGGATCAGTGAATGAAAGTTCGTGGATTTAGGTCCGGGTATCCGTGGCTAACAGTTCCGAACAACCAACTACTAGAAGGATAGGATTGGTCCGTGAATGGTGTCAATAGACATTTCAAAAAAACGATAGTAATTACCACCATTATTATTAGTTGTTAAAGGAGAATATCGATGAGCATCTGTTGGAATAACTGGAACCGGACTGCTAGAAATTGTGGAAGACACCTTATTACGTGTAATACGGCGATTATTAGTAGTTGGCATTGTTTCTTCAGAAGTTATAGTATTACAAGTAGTTTGAAAATTCCCCTAAAAAAATGTTTACAATCAGATAAAGCTTAAATTGAAGCTCAATTCGAAAATCATTTACAATTTGTATTGGCCGGCGTGGAAATGATGAATTCTTGGCAAATCGTCTTCTACGAGTCACGGCATTCGAAGTAGTATCACTTGAACCTCGACTCAATAAAAGTGTTGCAAAATATCGCCTTCCGATATAGACCGTCCCCGCTGCCAGTACTATTGGCACCAGAGATAGAGTCGGAAAAGTGTCATTTTTGGAAAAACTCATAACATACAATAATCATTACAACTTCGGCAATTTCGTCCTCGTAAATACTTAATTCTAGAAACTTTTATTAAATTTTCGTATTCAAAGTTTTTATAACCTCAGAAAACAATAATATTGACTGACGTTTTTATATGTGATGTTTTTTTGACAAGAAGTACAAATTTTAAAAACAAAACTTAGTAGTGACCCCTATAGATCTGTTTTTAACTAATTTTCCAGCGGTTTATATAAAATTTAATAAAATGGTAAAAAAATAATTGCATTTATATTAACATAAAGATGAGTTAATTAAGATGAGATCATTTCCATATTTGCTTTTATTAAAATGAAAAATATATTTGAATAATTACATATTTTTATCGTGTTGAATCATGCGTTTTCTATTTCAACTGGGTGTTTAGAAAGTATTTTATGGGAAACAAGTAAAAATGATTTATGTCTAAAAACATTTCTGGGTGTACCTTACAGAAGACATACCTCAAGTATAAAAAATTGTTTAGTTGACCTTAATCTGACGTCATTTTTTATATGCAATGTGTAAAAAATAATAAATATTAATATTTACATCTAAAAAAAACATAAAAAATTGTGAAAAATTCTAAAAAGAATGTTTTTTAATGGTAAATAAAACATATTTTTATTCTAAATGAATTAAAAATTATGATAATTTTAAGTGATAATTAGAAAACTAATTAACAAAATTTATTTTTTTTAATTTTAAAATGACTGATTCTATACAAAATACTTTAACAAGAATTTTGGGTGGTCTTCCACCCGAATCAACGGCTGAATTATGTGATTTTACAATAGCTCAACAAAATGAAGTAATGGAATCACAAGGAGTAACTCCAAATGTGAAATCGGATTATATTCCAATATTAGGTGAATCAGTTACGTATATTGTTGCGAGTGTTATAATAAATGAATTAAATGAGGTTTTGATGGTACAAGAAGCAAAAGCTTCATGTGCTGGTAAATGGTATTTACCAGCTGGAAGAATGAAACCAAATGAAAGTATTATTGATGGAGCCAAAAGAGAAGTTGAAGAAGAAACAGGTTTAACTGTTGATTTAACGTCATTAATTACAGTGGAAACTGTTCAGGGTACTTGGATTCGATTTGTATTTTCTGGATATGTAACTGGTGGTGTATTAAAGACACCTGACAAAGCTGATGAGGAGTCTCTTCAAGCTAAATGGGTTAAAAGTGTCGACTCTTTACAATTAAGAGCTTCAGACATTATTAATTTAGTAGAAAGAGCAAGGTATGTATTAGCTACTTCCCAGTTTTGTTACAAATACTCGGTAGGCATTTACTGTACCTGGATATATAGAATATGTTCTAAAATTCCATCCAACACACTGATAAAAATAGATTACTATGGCAATGTGTAGCAATTATTAACCAATTAGCGGACAAAGAAAGATAGTCACTCTTAGATAGTCACAGTCGTGTATAAATAACACGAGGTCCATAATGTTCTAACCTAATTTGAGCCCTCACGGGTAAAGAGCGATCATGAAGACTATAATAGAAGGAGACTTAACTCTGGATCTAGTGCAATGCATTCGATGGGCCCATATACGTCTGGCACTTGTAAGTTCGATTATATGAATTTGGCGGCATATACACTATGGTCGTTAGATACAATTAGGGCGAATTTTATGTTTCTAAATTTAATGTAATCGAAAATATCAGGTTTTAGCATGACTTATTTTATACGCAGCCATCGTAAAAATATTTTTGCTCATTGCTTGGATCGTAAATTCAAATTTGTGTTTTTTATATTTTTTTATAGGTTTTATAAAGAGGCTCAAAAACGATCAGATCCTACTTGGCATCCGGATTTATTACCAGCAGTTCAAAGCCATAAACGTATTTTGTTACGTGTGGTTATCTGCGCACGTAAGCGGGCAACGAATAGGCTAAATTTTGTTATTAGTGAATTAGAATCTATGCATTTACCAACATGTGAAATATATCCTACACGTTCGGTTCACGTTTCATTAAAAAAATTTATGGTTAATTTATTTGGCGCAGAAGTACCTCAACATAGGCCTCATGGTTTATTAAATGTAAGTATAGCCTAAGTAGATTGGTGATGTAGCCCAAAAAATGCATATGACCAATCTTATTCAAATTATTCACTTAAAAATTTAAATTTTTAGGTAGAACATAATGGTATCGAAGGTAATTTTGATGGTTTTTGTTTAACACTTCTAGTAGCATTTCGACCACCGGTAGAAGATGTACCAATTGTTGCAAATAAATGTATTTGGCAAGAAATAAATTCTAAACACTTAGAAGAATCATTACTTAGAAAAATTTCCAACAAAAATGAAACAATTCCACTAAATGTAATCCGTTAGGTTTGAAAAAAATATTATAATAATCACGAATACAAAAAAATTGAATAAACCTGATTTCGAATAAAAATTCAAATAGATCTTATTTAGAAATGACAGCTTTTAAAACCAATGAAATTTGTATATTTTCTTCAGTATACAGAACACACTTTACAGTCAATCAAGCAATATACTGGGTGTTTCAGAGTAAAGAATGAAAAAACATGTCTTTTGTTAAAAAACTAGCGGTGATTATTCTTCATCATATAACGTTCGCGTGTTATATGATTATTCACGGAATTAGTTGATTAAATTTTTGTCGCCAATTGACAAATATTCAATTGATAAAGTAGTCCAAAATAATCTCTAAATGCAAACTGAGAGTTACGGAGATTCTTCCAAATTTTACAAATTATTAATTTCTCTTCAAATTTTACAATTATTACCATTGATTGAGATTTGGAATGAAATACTCTTTCAAATAAAAACAAAGATTTAATGAAATCATACACAACTTGTAGTATTTAATATTAAAATTTGAGCGCTTTTTAATGAAAAGCTATCTACAATAATTCGTTATCAGTTATTCAATTTTCATTTGTTAATAATAATTAGTATTATATCTGTTTCAATAAAATGACAAAATACAGGGAATATTATAAATAATAAGATATTGTTCAATTATTTTATATATGGGTGTATGAACATGGACGTGTGTAAATCACATCTGAAAGATATTCCAAAGTTTTTTTAATGAAATTTTCTTTAAGCTAAGTCCACATCACAGAAACACGAACGAACATTTTATTTTTAAATATATCTATAACAAATAACAATAATCTTTTAGAAATATTCAGCAACAAGTTTCAGGTACAAGAAACAATTATAATATTCTTCGATGTTTCTTGCGATTTGAATTTAGATCTAAGATCTTAAGCCACATATAAAAAATTTGCCAGTGAATTGAACATAATTGCCATGCTCATGCAACCTTAATAGTTGTCGTCCGAAAACGAAAAGGTACTTTAAAGATAAAATATAAATATTTTAATTAAAAAAAGTGTTCAAGTATTGTTAAATTTTTTTAATATATTGTTATAAATTTTTATATACATTGTGTGGAAAATTCTAATAATAAATAATGTTTTTCTTTATTTAGTAGACAACATGGGGTTGAAAAAGTATTTTAAAGAACTGATCTTTTTTTTTTAAATATAAATTTTATTGGCCTGTTATAGTCTAGGCGCAAATACACTTTTAGTAGTAAAAATATGGTAAAACTGAGATCATAATAGATCTATATTTAAGTTATTTTACAGAGGCCAACTTTTTGAACTTTAAAGTGTATTTTCGAGCCTAATAGTACAATTTCATTGATTCAAATTTATATTTTTGCTAAAAATAAGTAATTTTATATCGGAATTGAAGCATCGAACCACTTAAATTAAACTGTGTGAAAAACGTACTTTGTTTTTTTTAATGTTGACCTCGACAAAATAACTCAAGTATAGTTTTATATCTTAGTTGATATACTCTGATGTACACAGATAAACTACTGCACAACAATTGTGATGTAAGTAAATCTACACAGACGAACAAGTGCACATCTACTAAGATATAACTAGATCTATTATGATGTTTTTTTAACCATTTGATCAAAAGTCATCGTTGGAGATATCTTGATATATAATACAGTTTTTCGCGTAGACTTTCATCCGTAGCTGCACCAAAGAGAATCTCATATTTTATGTGCTGCAATTGAAAATGAACGAGATTATTTTCTTTAAAATACTAAAAATATTACGTTTACATCAGTTCATTGAAATCATTAATTGTATTCTTAGATTTTTCATGATTCAGAGTGTTATTATTATGTTAAATGTTATATTTATTTGTTTACATTCCATTTTGTTTTTGTATGTATTAATTTAACAGGAATTAACCCGAGAAGAATTTTGTTAAAAAATTTGTTTGCTATCGAACTCAATGATTTAAAATTTTTTGTTATCTAAAGAAAAAACAAGTAGTCATTTTTTTAAGCTAAACGGGTTGTTTAAGAACAAATGGTATATTGTAACAAGAATTTTGGTAGAATATAAATGACGATAACGTCCACCTTTGTAGCCTCAGGCGTCAATAATGTTGAAATTGAGGGTTTCACAATGTGTCCCATTATTTAAGTCTAATAAAAATTTGAAAATTTCCTCTTTCCTAGTAGCGAATCTCCAATAAAATCAGTCAATTCAATTAGAAATGTTTTTGGAGTCTAAAAATTATTTGCTTGCATCAACGCTAAAGCCGATGAAATCTCATAACTTAAATTATAAGAAATTGCCAATTCTTGTCGGTGAAAATTCCTATTGAATTATATTTAGTTATTTCATATCATCAATATTTAATATATTAACAAAATAATATATAATATAGATATTCAAATTCGTTGTTAAATTTTGAAAACTTTACGGTAGGATTATGGTGCTCTCAAATATTTTACGTAATATTAATATATGACAAACAAAAATTCACGAAAAAAATGTTTTTGGTTTTGGTTGTATTTATTATTCTTGTTTTATATCTAATAAGTTGTATATATTGTTTTCTTTTTTTATCAAAAATATATTAATTATACATACTTATATCTTTATCTATAAATTATTAAAAATGAAAGCAATTTAAAATCTAAAATGCACCCTCTTGCCCAGAGCTAAATAGAACAGTAACCTTATGGGTATCAAAGAGAGTATTTTGTGGGGATATTTGTTTATGAAGCTGGATTTGTCTGGCAAAGCGGACGCGCGCAATGGCTAGTATAATATCAATTAAAATTCTTATATTAAATTTTTAATCTGGATGAAAAATAGGTTTGATCGAATAACATCTGACAAAGAACATTTTTCAACTGTGATTTTTTTTATGATTATCTAAATGATTTTGGGTAAGAAATTTTTTATTACACACACCACATGCATAAATGTTTTCCCCATTATGAACTCGTTCAAGGTGTACTCTTAAACTACTTCGTTGGGTAAATACTTTCTTACAAATATCACATGGAAAACGATAATTTCCAGTATGTATCTTTTTATGCCTGGCAAAATTACTAGAATCAGAAAACTCTTTTGCACAAATATTACATTTATAAGGTTTCTCTCCGGTATGAATTATTTTATGTTTCATTAAATAGTCTTGCTGAGAGAATGTTTTATCACAAACATCGCATGAGTAAGGTCTTTCACCAGTATGAGTTCGTCCATGTTTAATTAAATCGGCTATTTGTCTAAAAGTTTTATGACAAATAATACATGAAAAAGGTTTTTCCCCAGTATGAATTCGTTTGTGATATCTTAAGTGTTGTTGAAGGGTGAACGATTTATTACAAATCGTACATTTATAAGGACGTTCTCCACTATGTGTTCGTTTATGTGAAACCAAACTGCTGTAACGTAAAAATTTTTTATCACAAATTAGACAAACATACGGTCGTTCATTAGTATGAACTAATTTATGTCTGGTTAAATCATACGATCTAATAAATTTTTTACCACAAATGTGACATAAATGAAGTTTTTCCAATTTTTTTCCGTTTATAATTCGTTTACGGCGAATCAAATTTCGCTTCTCTTTTTGATGCATTTCTTGATGTTCGATAAAACAAGGATAATTCGTAAACTCTTTATGACAAAAATTACATACAAAGGTACCTTCAAAATGATTTCGTTTGTGCTTAATTAAATCAATTTTTTGTTTACATCTTACATCACAAATATTACAGATATATTCCACTTCTTGAACTTCTTCACTATTCGGTGGATGTATATCTAAATTCTTTTCCAAAGTTGTTGGAAAAATTTGTGAATCATTTTGCAAAAGTTTTTCGCCAGTAACGGGTGATTTTAATAATGAAATTGGATTATTTACTATTATTAGTTCTTTTAGAGTCGTGGGTGGTGGTTTTGCCAAAACTAATTGTGTTTTACCAAGCTGTGAATCATTTTGCAAGGGTATTGCATCAGTAATAGGCGAATTTAATATTACAATAGTGTTATTTACTGTGATTGGTTTTGGAGTCATGATTGGTAGTTTTGCCAAATCTAGTAGTGATTCTGCTTGAATTTTATCAGTTTGTGGAGTTAATTTTGGTATAGATTCGATTGTTGGATCAGATTCCAAAGATGCCCAATTTTCACTATTTACACCGTCATTTGTATCTTCAGCATTTTCTTCTTTAATGATAAATTCTTCTACAATTAATTCTGTTTTTATTTCATTATTTCTAGCTTTATTTTCCAACAGTTTTGTTATGTTTGTTGAGACTTGTGTTGAAGCAGCTTGGGTTTTACCTATTAAAAATCTGTGGTTAGACTTGACTTTTAAAAATATGAGAGGGTTGTATTTCGATTTCTTTTGGTTAATCTTTCCAAGGCGAATAATATTGAAATTAATAATACACGCTAGATATATGTAATATTCAACATATTCTTAGTGTCGTCACATATTCAACATATTCTCAGTCGAGAGCACTCTTAAAGCTTTGTTTTGAAGCATTTATAGCTTTTAACAAAGTTCATTATTTTTTAAATGTCACATTTTCATCGCTTCTTCCAGACTATTTAGAAAATCTATGCCTTAATATTTCCTTTTCGATTAGCACGAATGTTATAAGACTTAATTACTTACCTTTATCATTATCTTCTAACTGTCGCAAATGTTTTTTAGTACTATATCCATTTGTTGCGGTAGCTGTTGCAAGAATATTATCTGCATACCAAGGTAGACTCTTCCGAGTTAATTGTGGATTCAATACGATTTTATTAACTATTGCTTGCAATTGATTTGTAGCAGTTTTAACACGTTCGTGAAATTTATAAAATGCAATTATATTTTGTGAACACAATGTGCACACATGTAACGGTAAATCTTCTTCGTCAAATACCTAAAATTATGGTTTTGAATTTTAAAAAAAGTCGTAAAGTATATTGCGAACTATAATTTCGGCACCTTTGAGTGAATTATACTTTATCAGGAATCATAGTGGGTAATAAATATGTATTGTATATGTTATAAAAGCTTTTTTGAACGTTTAAAAAAAAATATTTTTTAATTCTCAACTAAACTATAAAAATTTCCAAACACGATAATGTTTTCTAAATAGGATAAAAAAATTCTTTAATTTCTTATATACAATAAGTTATTTTTTTAAAAAAACTCATACATATTTTCTGGATGAAAAAAGGAAAATTTTTGATTGTCAAATTTATCCACAAAACTATGTAAGAGTGTAACAAGGACACAACTTTTCACTCAAATTTTGTGGTTGGTTTGTATTCGTTTTTATCGAGCTTGTTGTAAAAAATAAATTTTTACAAGTTTCATTTAAAGAACTTACATCGATGTCTAAATAATGTTTCAAATGGCAGAGTAAATTTAATTTTTCGGATATCGTTCCTGCTAATGAAAAACGATTGGATCCAACGAGACCACAAAGACGACACATAATATAAGATGTGTCACTAGGATCAATTGATTCTGGCACCTAAAAGTAGAATGGATTTTTAATAATTTTTTTTACAAAAAGAGTTCGTAAAATTTGTATTAGAAATTAGTCTTGATCATATTAAATGAAAAATTTATTGTTTTAAAAAATAAATCATCATTATAGTTTTCTAAATATTTTCACTTGAAGAAAATCAAATTTTAAGTTCAAATTTCTGATGAAACCATATCGAATTTTACGACCCTTATTCATTAAAATATTGATAATATATGGTAAATTTTCGGTCGTACTTTGATCGAAACTACTTTTCTTTATTAAGTATTCAAGGTTTAAAAAACTAATTTACGGAATTTGTCTCAGTTTCTCCATCCTTATCAGCAGTAAAAACTGATTCTGCATTGATTTCACTGTTATAATCTTCAACAGCAATAAATACTGGTTCTGGTTTAATAACGCCTCTTGTCAATGAAGTAATTATATTTTCGTGATTTGGAGATTTTATCGATTTAATATTTAACGTGGGTAAATTTTTTTTCTCACCGTCAACGAAATGGCAAGCGCATACTCTTACATCTTTACGAGTTTTACAAATTTCTGTGCTATATAAAAAAAAATTAGATTAGTTTGTTTTCTTTTGATTGTATTTTTACTCATACATAATGATTATTCGAAATGATATATGGTCAGATGGGTAGCAATAGATCTGTCTTTCAATTTGGACAACATTTCGTTCACATCACCTTCAATTTGGGAAAAGATATGAATTTCATGAAGGGAACAGGATTCCGATGAAATTTGATGCAAAGTAAAAATTCGATCGCGGTCTATCTATCGCTTCCTATATCTGCCTATGTAATGGAATGCAGTCAGTCGAAAAAATCTCCTCGGAATTCTTTCAATTTTGGGAGTTAATAATTCCACCTTGATTAAGGTTACTATATCATGTTTATTTTCCTTACTGGTCACATTTTAGTAGAACGACAAATATAATTGTTGCTTAACTTACCCAATAATTTGAAGCCATTTTGCTCTAATTAGTTTATCTGCAGGTAATTTAAAAAATGAACACGGATGTCCTGACGAATAATGTTTACAAATTGCACACCCCACCATATTTAAAAAAAATATATACTAATAAACAATGTAACCTCAAATCAAAATTCTGAAACAAAATAAATGCTAAAATCTTGTTAATACATTGAAAGTATAATTTAATAATTTTATATTTTATTTTTGTTCTATAAAATTTGCTTATACACATAAAAGGATGGCAGAAATAATTACTATTTACGTCATCACACATTATTACATAAACCCTATATTAAAATAATGCGTGCGACAAGGAATCTGGCAAGAGACAAGGACAAACATACTTGACGACGCAAGAACTATTTTGGTCTATACAAGTACATAATAATTGTGGATTATTAAGTCTATATCATAGAGACAATAATCTAGAAGTGTATCTCTACAGACTGGTACAGACATAGTAAACGCCATAGGTGAATTTCCCTGCAGAGAGACAGAACTGACATGTATTTATACGGATTAAAAATAGACCTAAAAAAATTGCTGTAATAGTGTCCTATTTTTGAACTCAGGGACTAGAAAACCTCAAAATCCAACTAACTCCTCTATGTTCGAAAAATTCAACCCAACCAACTCGAAATTACAAGAATACTCCGGGTTTATAAAATTTTCAGTCTATTTTTTTCGATTACCTCTGTTTTATCAAAGACAGCTATACGCGCGTATTAGATCTCTCTCTATTGCGGTCAATCGTTTGGGTGGCGACTTTGCGGCTCTATTATATTATCTCTATGGTGTATGTAAATGTGCGAGACAATGCCCCAAGCACAAGTTTTCATAATAATATAATAACTATTTTACTCTGTAGAGGCCGTGTTACCTTCTTCGAAGTACTGCAGTGTATGCAATAGAATATTTAAATATACTTCATTAGTAATGAGCATGCACTAGCACTAGTATTGCATTCGCCTACGAATTTTTGCGATTATCAGAGTGTCGTACTTTAGAATAGAAACATGGTAAAGTTGATATATATATACGTCCTTTCAAAGCTAGTTTATAGGGTAAAATCTCCTATTTTAATTAAAGTCCGTTTACGAATCTAATATGCCTACTCTTAATATTGCATTATTAATTAGAATCAGATAATCTTCATATTCATAACTTTTAGTATAATAAACAAATTATATAATTTTCGTAGATAATATTTATTTAATTATAATTAACGAACGGCGTTTCATGTATTTCTATACCTACCTTATGAAATTTTTAATTATTTGAACGAAACGGCGTTCGTTAATTAGAAAGAATAAAAATAATATCCACAAAAATCGTTAAATTAATTGATAATATTATCTCATAAGGAAATATTTTTTCTGAAAAAATTAAATATAAACCAATTAAATTTCTCAGATGTTTGAAATGTATTTATTTAGCTACTTAAGCTATTGACAAATTTGTAATAAGATGTTATAATGTTAGATTTTCTTAAATAATATATCAAATTTTTTTTTTAGTTACGTAACAATGTTACCAAATTTAATGGAATCACTTTTTAAATATAATATTTTAAAATGCTTTGTTATTTATTATAAATATTATTTATAATAAATGTGTATTTATTTCAATATTTCAATCGTTTTAAAAATCGCTCTTCAATGTTAATGACTTTCTCCAATTTTGCCAGCCACACGTTTAAAATCGGACATATTTGTTGTTGTAACAGGAGATCCGATAAATTTAATAGTATCAATACGAGTAGTTGCTGCACCAGTTTGGTTATCCATAAAAAATAATTGTAAATTTTGTACATTTTGAAATTTAACATAACGTAAGTTAATTGGATTCCCTTGTTCTAAATCTTCTGGTGTGATTCTGTAAAAAATTATAAGTAATATAAAGTTTTCAAATTAAAAAATTAACCAAGATTTGGGTGTATTCAGAGTGACAGATGGTTATATGTCTTAAAATTCCGGTTTTACGGTTTAATAAACCTCGGATAAAGTTAGTTTTTGTCCAAACTCTGACAGGGTGTCCAAAATAATTAACTATACATTCAAGCATCAAAAGAATCTGTTATTTATTGTGTCAAAATTATATTTTATATCGAGTTTAATCGAAGTAAAAGAGGCGCAAGTTAAGACAAACCTCAGAACAGACTCTCTAGCCATGATAATAGTTTAAGAATGCACCAGTCAAAAAAAATTTTGAAGTAGTATATTCTACCATTAGCTCTTTTAACCTTTTATGCATTCTATTGAAACTACGAATACTAAAAATTAATTATTTAGAAATACTTACTCCAAATTTTGAACTGATGTGTAAGAATTTGCAAGATCAAAATCTAAAGTACGAGGTTGATTCATAAAAATCTTCACATTCTTAGGACCATTAGAAACTGGTCCCTTTATAACTATACTATGTATTTTAACCGTTTGATTAAACGTTATCGACAATATCAGCTAAAAAATACGGAAAAAAATCTTATTAATTACCAAAAAACAAAAACAAATCTATCCCAAACTAAACAAATGAAGATTTAACTAGCAACATAAAACAATTGAGCTTTTGTTAATGTTATTTTTAATATTTAAGTCGTACTAATTAATGAAAATTACAAAACAAAATGAATATTTTATTACAAAAATAATTTACAAAATGAAAACATTAATCAACAAAAATAGAGAGCACAAAAATCTAGTTAAATCTTCAAATATATCTTATTGGAGTTTCAACAACTCTTAACCACCTGTTCATCACAATCTGATTCCAAAAATTTATCGTCAGATGTTAATGCGCCATCGAATTGATGATCATCACTCTCATTTAAACATTCACACTGTCTTTTATCAAGAAAAACTCCAAGATCCATCTATTATTGAGAACAATAAATATATCTTATTAATAAATTACATAATATACAAAACATAATAGTATTGCAATGCACATCAACTTTAAATAAATTGTAACACTAACATGACCAGCAACGCCAGATTCGCCCGATTCACCAGTGTCTCCTTCATCAGCGCCATAAAATAATCTTACTTTGTTCTCCAAGCCAGTTGGATCAGCGCCTTGTAATCGATCTACCTTTGTCTAAGAAAAGTAAAAATTAATTAAGTTTATTTATGAATTTCTTTTAACTATTTCTTTTGAGGAGGAGTAGTTTATGTTAAAGTATTACCGCGCGTGATGCTCTTCATGCATTCTAATTAATAGCAAACAAGCACCTTCACGCCTTTCTAACACTAAATTTTATATCTAACAATTAAAATATTCATTTTATGCTTTTTAGTTCATTTTAAAAACGTGGTATATTAAAAATTATAAGATATTTTTACCACTTTATTTGCAACGGATTTTTTGTACTTAATCGGTGCTTCTAAATAATTCTAAAAATTTTTTATGGGCTAATTTTTTTCCCCGATTTTATTGAAGCCATATGACCGAGAAAACAGACAATGAAAATTATTAAAATTTAAATTGGCGAAAACGATCGTCATTTAAAGTTGATAATGGTGATATATTAAAACAACTGTTGACACTGTTTTATTGTCATTGCTTGTTGGATTGACATCACAGATTACGTGTGCGGTTTTTTCAATTTTTTACAATAAAAATGTTTTAACAACAATTCCCCTACAATATCTTAACTAAAAAATTAATTTTTTAAGATAAACCTAATATTACTGATAGTGAGGTTGCCACAACAGGATCTCCTTACTATTTATGTCCCCATTGCAAGCAACCTGCTGCCTGGAGACAAAGATTCCTTCCACTGATCTTATTATAATCAGATGATGATGGATAGTTGATTATTGAAAACAAAGGCATGAACATCCAAAGTTTCTTTAATGGAAATTGATTTACAAATGGATGTATGGGATGAGCATTTAGATACATCTTTACTCTTACTTTCTACATAATAATAATTAGAATCTATATTGCCATCTTTATTTCTTTCCTTTTAATTTCAAAAAGTCAAGTCAGAAAAATGGTGGTCGGAAAATGTAGACAGCCGTACCTAGATACTATATAATTTAGAAAATTCGAAAATCAAGTTGAATTTTGCATACATGTTTAATATAAGAGTTGAGTCTTTCAAATTTGATTCTCTATTGTTCCAAAACAATGTATTCGAAAATTTTTCATACCTTATTTCTATAAAAAATAAAAGTAGGCATAGCTGAAACTCCTTCATTTGCGGCAGTTTCTTGACATCTATCAACATCTACTTTCAAAAAAACAGCTCGTGGATATTTGGTTGATAATTGCTCAAAAATTGGTGCTATTCTTTGGCATGGTCCACACCTTTGAATGAATAAACAAAAATATTACAATTCATATTTAAAATTTGAGGTTAGAAACACATACCAAGTTGCTGTAAAGTCGACAACTACTAATTTTGTTCCAGCACCTTGAATTTCTGATCGAAAATGTGCTTCATCTTCTATAACACGAATAAAACTACCTTTCTTTTCCATATTTATGAATTAAAAAAATTATTTAAATACAAAATTTAAGATTGATTGATGACTCGCAACTTTATACTATGCTATTACAAATCAGACTGATTAATCTTGACGTATAGTTGGATAACTTGACAAATTAAAATCAAAAATTTTAAATTTAAAAAAAAAATTGATCCAATGAAATTTTTGTGTGCTGATCGGACTGATTTTTATAAATAAATATCTATTTCTATACTTAATTAGCAAATAAATTTGTCGAATTATTAATTTTCACAAAATTAATAAAACTATAATATAATTAATTACGAGTATCATTAACCACAACAAAGTGTGTTTTTGTTTGACATATTCTGGTTAAAAATTTATACAAGATATTTCGCTAACATACGTCAAAAAAATTTTTTATTTCCAATTATTATAAATAAATTTTTATTTACAATTGTTACGGTAGTGTTTTTCTAATATATGTAATGTTCGAGTAAAAAATTAAAGGTAAATTGATAGTTTTTCAACAATAAATGCATTTC
Source organism: Chrysoperla carnea (assembly GCF_905475395.1). NCBI lineage: Eukaryota > Metazoa > Arthropoda > Insecta > Neuroptera > Chrysopidae > Chrysoperla > Chrysoperla carnea. The sequence goes on from NC_058341.1 coordinate 36,546,534, forward strand.
ATTTTGAAACTATTTCTTGGAAAATTGGTTTTAAATAATCATATTCATATTTTGATGTAGTAAATTACAAATTATTAAAGAGATAATATTGACATTTTCATTTAGTTTTTCATGTTAAATCGATTACGTTTATGTAATTTTAAATGTGCGTAATTCTATTGACTCATGTAATTAAATAAATTTGTAAACTGTTCACTTATTTTAAGAGTCTTATAAAGGATTGTATAATATTTATCTAAATTATAATTTTTCCAAAATAAGGCCTTGTTTGGTTATATTTTTTAAGATAGTCCTATTGTGTAAATTTTTGGATACGTAAACCGTAACTAAACAATTAAAACTTTGAAAAGAGTTTTAGACTTAATCGAAATATACTTAGTTCATTAAACGATAGACTGTCTCTAAAAATAGAAAATTTTACAACACATAGCTATTTTTCGACACATAACTTAGTTAATTTATTCTGTCTATAAGCCGAAAACTTTAGTTCATGATAAAAAAGTTTCAAACAAAAGTTGTTTTTATTAAAGAACCAGTTGTAGTTTTTGAATGTTTGGTTTATATTTTACAATGCAAAATTCATTAATCGATTTTGTCCAGTTTCGTTAACTTGAGATAATCAGGTTGCAACAATAGCTGAAATATTACGGGTGATTGGAGATCACACGTTAGACAGCCAAGAATAAGTGAATTGGCAGCTAACAAAACTTACCTCCACAAATGACAAAACGGCTTTTTCATATTAAGGCTATCTTCAATTTCCGTACTACTTTCACTGTAGCCACACGTATTTTGCTTTCGGAAACAATGTGTTATCTTCTATATATTTACGCTCGATTCCAGAGTCATGATTGCTAGCTAGCTATCGTGGTGCGTAAGGGACCTTAAAACCAATTTTCTAGCTCTGAAACGTGCTATAAAATTTCAACCCGCTATTTTTTTGATTTTTAATTTTTACTTTAACGGAGGAGCGAATATACGAATGAGTATTTCTTTTATTTTCTGTATGTACTGAGAAAATATGCTTTTCATCTTCTAATTTTTGGGAGACTCTTTTGAAATTACATATTAAGATCCTAAACACGAATTCGTTTAAAATTGGAAGAATAGGTTTATTATATGTTGACTTTTAAATGCTCCCAAAGGTCGAGGTTAGATTCAATATTACTGACGAAATTTTACAATTATTGTGTATTCCTATTATGAAATTGTGGCGAATCGATCTCTTTACTTGGTTTTTCTTTTTCTTCAATCTTTTACGGTTTAAAATGCATATTTTTTGGGTTCCATAGAGGAACATGTTAAAATTACAGTACGCAGAAACAAATAAGCTAAATTGGTAACTTCATGAATATCTGTAACAAAATTATGATTCTACCATCCTTCGTAACATATAAGCAGGGTATAATAAGTTTAGAAATTGCGATTATTGTTTAAATTGTTTACGCTACGTAGCTGTAAATTTTTAAATTAATAAAATTTCATAATTTAGATGAATACTCAAGATTCTCGAGGACATCGTCATGTGACGGAGAGTGTTGTGCACATGCTTAGGCAACGTGAATTCTCTGATGGGTATACGAGATCATTTCAAAAGGCAGCACATGTTACTGAAGGAATGATTAAACGTTTAGGACCTATTCACGAGCTACAAGGTCATAAAGGATGTGTTAATTGTTTGGAATGGAGTGAAGATGGAAGGTTTAGTATTATATAATATTTTTATCATGATATTTCATAAATAATAACGTAAAAATTTCTCACAAAATAGATTGTTGATATCTGGTTCGGATGATACGAAAGTTATTATTTGGGATCCAATGAGAAGAAAGCAGCTTTCTGTAATTCCAACTCGACATATTGGGAATATTTTTTCAGTTAAAGTGTGTGCAAAAGTTTTTATCGAGTGTAAATTTTTTATTAGTGGCTTTAAGAGTTTGTAGTACTAAAAATAGTGCCCTCAATAAACTGCAATCTTTTACTTTTTTCGGTAGTTGGAAGTATAATAAATTTATTTTTAATACGAAAGAAAATTCTAAAGAAAGTCACGAATAAAAAATTTCTACTCGAAATTTTAATGTATGTAGTATCTATAAGAGGATTAATTTTTCAGTTTTTACCGAGGACTAATTGCTCACAAATTGTTACTGGAGCTGGCGATACATTTGTTACTGTTATGAATGTTGAACATGGTGTTTCAAAATCTTCTAAAGCAACACCTTTATTACATTGTCGATGCCACGGAGGTCGTGTTAAGCGGATTGCTACTGCTCCCGATTTGCCTGATATTTTTTGGTCAGCCGGAGAAGATGGTTTAGTATTGTAAGTCTTTTACCATTTACCATATTATATAAAAATAGTTAATAATGTAGTTTACAACTTAAAACATTACTACCATTCATTTGGTAGTTGCAGAGCCGGATAAAAATTCCGAGGCCCTGGAACGAACATTTGGTGGAGGAAACCTTAAACTTTTTAGGTATAAGTAAACTGTCGCTTTCCAAACTAAGAAGTGTCAGATTTGGCAAGCGTTTTTGATTCATTGATGTTCGCAATCGATTTTTAATGATCTTCAGTTTCGAGAAAGATCGAAGAAAGTAGATTGGGCATTATTTTGCAAAATTATTCGATACTGTAGTTGTTTACGATTGGAAATGATTGAATTCTCAGTAATACCTATTTTTAATATAAGTATTACTTAGGTATTACTTAGGTGGTAGTTTAATTTTTTTGAACTTATTTTGGTATTTGTTCGTAATTAGCCATATAATTGTAAAAATTTTGAATTTTGGGATGTTGTAAGTAACATCCAATTGTTCACCTACGGTTTTTAGAAAATTGGGGTAAAAACAAACCCTATGTTTAAAAAATGTTTACAGGAGGAAAAATTTATTTCCAGAAAAATAATTTGCGTTTTTTTTGCGTTTTCAGGCAGTTTGATTTACGTGAACCTCACACATGTCCTGGAAGCCGATCATCAGACAGTGATGGTAGCAGTGGAGGTGGAAGTAGTATTGAAAGTCGAAGTGGAAGGACGGTATTAATTGATTTATGTCGTCATGCAGGGTGGCATGCTGAGGCAAAATGTATTTCTGTAAATGCAGTGAAACCTCATTTAATTGCAGTTGGAGCAAATGATTCATATGCTCGATTATATGATAGGCGAATGATAAAAACATCAATTTTTAGGGTAAATTTATTTAATGCTATTGTATTTGTACGATTAAAATAAAAATTAATCTGTTATACATTGAATATAGCACCTTTTTGCTTTCATTTCTTAAAATTAGACTTTACAATTTATTTCTTAGAAATTTTCATTTGTGAAAAGTTAGAATATCTAGTATTTTAGTATAAATAAAAATATTTGATTTAAGGAATTTGTTACAGAGTGATCGCGGTGTTGATTTTTTGGATCGACAAGCATGTTTAGCACGTGTATCTGTGCCAGATGAATCAGTTCCTCTACAAAGTGCTCGATATTTTACACCAGGTCATTTAGGCTCGTTAAATACCTCGAATGTTGAAGAGAATACACCAGATAGAAATTTTAAATTAGCTACAACATACGTATCATTTTCACCATTGGGTGATGAATTATTAGTGAACCTAGGTGGTGATCATATTTACCTTTATGATATTAATAATACGAATAATTATACTTATAAATTAACAAAGCCTCCAAAAATGACTGAAGATAATGGTTTAATAAGTTCTGGAGATACGGGTAGTAGTGGGAATAATGGAATTGTTTTAAAAACTTGTTGCTCAACATTAAATGTATGTATAATACAGACACTCGATAGGATGAAGGTGTTACAACAAATATAAAATATTTATAAAATGATATAATAATATTCATATAAAATACTGAGATGAATAATTGTAATTCATTAATTTAATCAAAATATGGTATCAACTTCATCCACTTGTTCCTTTAAATAATAATACTTATAATTTTAATGGCGTAAATATATCTTTAGTTGATTTATGTTCTGGCCTGAGTTTTAAGTTTCTCCATTCTCTCCATTGGAACTTCGCCTTTTTATTCGTTGTCAAAAAACCGTAAGGTCATCAATAAACGTAGTAATTTCGCGTTTTTTCATTTTTGCCGCTTTGGGCTTTTGAGAATTAATTGTTCTTTGTTTAAACTGTACCATGTAGTAACTTTCAGAAACTTTTCTTCGCTTAGTTTTTATACCAGAACAGTCTTAATAATGATAATGGAACATAAGACAGGTACCGCAAATGAGTTCCTTTCATCTAGACCAAGGGGTCCTTTGTGCCCTTCTTGAGAACAACCTGTCACCCGAAGGCGAAACGTCTTCGGGTAAGTGATGCTATTTTAAGCAGATGACGCTATAGAATTCTGTTGAGGCCAAATGGTACGAAGCAAACCCAAAAATTCTCCGAATTTCTCCTAAGATTGATAAATCCTAGGTTTCAAGTTTCTGCTGGTGCAAATAATTATATGGAGGTTTCATTGTCCTCCGTATACGCCCTATTAGTGGGAACATCATAGATCCCCATGCTATGAAGGTGGTAGTTCAATCGACATTGTCCTGTCAAGAGCCCCATCACTCTTCTCAACTATGCTCTAGTAAGTTTCAGGCGAGCAAAGTCTAATGGCCAAGTTGTTACACACATTTTGGCCTGTCACATGCCCTGCGCATTCCTTTCGTGACAACGAGTCCGCTGCTTCATTACCTTTAACTTCAGAGTTTCCCAGTACCCAGATTAGCCTGACTGTGTTATTCAGTGCCAGGCTATTCAGTTCCTCGAAGCATTCATAAAACTACCCTCGATTGAAACTTTGCACTTCAAGGGCTCGAAGAGTTAGTTAGAGTTAAAGTCAAAGTTAAATGAGAATTGTAAATATATATTGAGTTTATTAAATGATATTACAGGAATCGTTCCCTAGCGAGGAGATGTCATTTGATGAAGTTCCTGGAAATCTAACTATTGTGCCTACTTCAACACCTGAATGTTCATGTCAGTATATAAAACGAGCGGATAGTTTAATGAAACGAAAATGGTTAGGTGATTATTATGCCGCTGCACGATATTATTTAATAGCATTAAATACACGTGGTGGTATACGTTCGATAAAAGGACGCCGTGCATTGATTGGTATTGTGTACGCTTTAATAAAATTAAAATGGTGGAAAGCAGCAAAAGCTTGGATGAATTTATTACGTGGACATCATTCAAAATATTCATCTGAGTATACACGTTTAACTGAAGCTTTACAAAAACCGAATTCCGAATGTTTGGTAATACCAGGTAAATTATAATCACTATTACTTTTCATTATACCTTGACGTAGATCTTCAGGGTCATCTAAAAATCATCTCGAGCTCATTTTTTCGTAAATTGAATAGACTCAAAAATTGAATGTCAAAATCTAACACATGAAGTATAATTTTGGATTCAGTGTCTCATACTTCGAACCATAGATTATAGTTTTATTGAAGGGTAATAAATCTTTTAATTTAAAGTGGTCTTCTAAATCTTAGCAGTATCGAGCCCAATGTGGCTTGTAAATGACCTTAAGGCCAAGATCAAATTCAAGGAATATAAAAAATGCCTCCCTTGAAATCCAATTTTTTTTGTTCGAACAATTTTTCTTTATTTTGGTTAACCTATAAGATGATTTCTTGTGGCCTTATTTTATAGATTAGTCAATTATTATAAGATAATTTGAAAAACTCATCTTAATAACTTTAGTAGTTTTCTAATAGACAATTATATTTTTTAAGGTGGGTTACAAAACGATGATCAAATTACAATCCATAAATCACAGCAAGAAACTACATGGCGATCAGCTGCTGTAGATTATCAAGCTAGATTTGTGGGACATTGTAATACGACAACTGATATTAAAGAAGCAGCGTTTATTGGCCCTACTGGTAATTATATTGCTGCTGGCTCTGATGATGGAGTATTGTATATATGGAAACGGGATAGTTGTGCATTAGTAACAGCTTATCATGCAGATACCTCAATTGTAAATTGTGTCCAACCACATCCGTCAACATGTTTAATAGCAACTAGTGGTATTGAAACAGTTGTTAAATTGTGGCAACCACTGTCCGATGTAAGTATCGTCATTATTTTCAAATTTATTATTGGTTGATGAATTGGCGAAATTAACACAAAGCGACTCAAATATTCTAAGGATCTTCAGCTGATTTATGACTTTCCTTCAAAAGCTTCAACTCTCGACTTCTTTTTCCCAGTAGTGACTTTTTTCCTTTTCTATAATTGCTCTTTCCTTGATGAGAATTTCTCTTTTTTTGATATTTGGTCATTTGTTTGTTTCTATTTGATATGGCACATTTGTTGAAATTATTAATCTTTTTAACTTTCAATGCAAAATTATTCATTTGCAAGATTAGAAGATTAGATACAAGTATAAAATTGTTACCTAGACGTTTGGTTTTTTTGATTGGCAATTTTTTGTGTTTTGGCTACTTTGCCGATATTTATGGTAAACAATGTTACAGTTATTCCACTAAAAATAATTTCAAAAGGTGTTGAATGATGTAGTTTAAAATAACTTAAGTCGCAATTTTTTTAACGTAAAAATTTCTTCGAAGAAAAAATTAACACTCTCCTATTTTTTGTGTGTATAGGTTTCGGAATATACTATATACTGGAATGGGTTTTAAACTTGAGAGCCTCACCTTTTTGGGTATGGTCCTACAAACATAGGGATTTTCCTAGAATGAGCTACATTCGAGCTAAAATATCTTGCAAGATTTCTAACAACAACCCCTGTATATATCGTGTGTTTCTCTATAAACTTCCTATCTCAACTGTTTCATTTCTTTCTCGAGCCAGACAGACAACGACCTGTTCATTTCAAAATGTTTTTCAAACAATATTTGATCGTTCAATTTTATTGAAAAAAGAAAAGGAAAGGAATACCCACCTTTATATAATATAGAATATAGGTTTATATATTTATTCAATTTTTAAGTAAGATTATATTCTTGGTTTTTAAAAACTCTTACTTACCCGGGTTCGATGATACATCGATTAATTGCTTTTTTATTCAAATTTATTTTTTAGAATGATATTGAAAATGGAAAACATGTTGTGTCGGATATATGGCAGGCAGCAGAATCAAATCAACAACGAATTGCAATGAATCCATTTGAAACAATGATTGTCAATTTAGGATATGAGGTAGATATGATTAATCCACGATTTCCTCAGCAGATGCCCCTTTGCCAAACCAGCTAACAGTGCAATATTATTAATTTGTTTGAGAGTACATACAAGTTTTATTTACACATTTATGAATTATTACTACTATTATTTTTATTCGTAAATATTCTAATTTGACTATTTAGTTATCAAAAAACATATTGTACTCCCCCTCTCATTCCTTATAAGGATTGTTTTTTTTATTTTTATTTCACAGATAGTGTATAAATAATATATTAAAGAGCTTTGTAATTAACTAATAAAATATTTAATATATAAAAAAATTATTACACATTTCATAACACAAAATTTTAATTTCTAAATTTATTAAAATAGTGAGTTAAATTAAATAATTTTTTATCATAAAATTCGTTATAATTTGTATTTAAAGTTAAAAATAATACAATTAAGGCTAGGGTTAGTCGTAATATTTGACGTACAACTTTTTCCTTTATAAAAACTTTCACAACCGAGGATTTCTCTGCCAGTCTCTTTTTCTAGGCTCTTAAAAGAAAAATATGTTATACACGACCTTGACAACAGTCTCTTTTGCTAGCCATTCTAAAACGACTGCCAAATACAACGCCTGACTCTAGGCAATGTATACTGGGAGCCTGTTACATTAAAAGCTCTATTATATAAATTTAAGAAGGATTTATGGAGTTTTTCGTTCATCTAAAATGTAAATAAATAATGGTGGAGTGAAAGAATAAAGCTTACCGAAAAGATACATATTAAAACTTGAGAGGGCTTGAGATATATCAGATTTCCATATCACTCTTATACATTTATATCTCAGGTTGTTACTCTTGGGGCCACGCGCTAGTGATCCACCATATATCTGTATGATTCAAGTTTGTCATGGAAATTTCTTTCGTAATCTAAGAAATGAAGCAGGATAAAGGTCAATAGGTTGCAATTCTAAGGAACAGGAACAATATACTTTTTATGGGTCCCGGCTCAAAATGTTCGTATGAGTGTGTAGAACAAAGCCAATGCTTATAGCAAAACTGATCGTAATTTAATGTGTTTATTTTCTGATGGTATGAAATTTATAAGGACTCTAGAAAGACTCTAGAATAATACCTGCTAATGGTTATTTAGAAGAAATTATTCTGCCGTTCATGGAATCAGCTTACATAGACTTTAAGTAAATTTTTAAATAATATTTAAATTGTAACTCACATTTATTTAATTTTAAAATACAAATTGTTGCGAATTTTGTGATTTAAGATATACTATTTAATTGGTTGATAATTACTTTGAATCAAAAAAAGCTTCTGATTAATTGAGATATTTAAATGTGTATTTTAATACTGCAATATTCAATCATACTATGATTTGAATCTTAATTGGCTAATATTTGTCACATAAACAAAAACCTCTCATTAGGCTATTAGTTTTCAGTAAATTCAGATCTGTAAGTTATTTTGAATAAGAAAAAAACATATAACTACTGAAATTGATTCTTCGTAGGCATTTTTTGGATTTTATTATCAATTTCACGCCACTACGAGAGACTACTATTAGAAGAAAGATTCAAACCATTGAGGATCTGATAAACAGAAAGATATTTGATAGCAGAGATATCACTTGGGTAGCCGCTTTATTCCTTAATATTGCTTTTATAATTAGTTGAATCTAATTGTTTGTAAGTTTTATTAAGCTAGAATTTTAGAAAGTTTGTATTATTTTTTTAAATTGTAATTTCCTTGTGCTAACTGATTGATTACACATCTGATATTCCGTAAAGAAATGTGGATAAAGTTTTTTTTTTATTATTTCAGTTATTTGAGTTAAATTTTTTGTTTTTGTTTTTCTTTTGTTAGCGGTATCGACTACTCGGACCATTAGCTCAATTATACTTTTAACTTCATACCCATTCAATTAAAGTAAGTATAGGATAAAGTTTTAGCATTAAAAATATTTTGGATAAGCTAAAAAAAAAATTCTAGCTTGGCTTTATTTATATTTTTATGTTTTAATAATTGCTGGTTTCTTTATAATCGAGAAAATAAAACCGAAAAAACATTATGACCCAGGTAAAAACTTCACACAAGTTGATTTCTATGGAGGCTGGTGGAAAATTTTTGTCTGAGTGCAATCAACAATTTTATAATCATGCGAACTTGTGCTTTTTCGATTTACGCCCATAAAATGGGAAAGAATTACCCTACTTCCTTATACCACTCGAGGACGAATGAAATAAAGAGAATGTGGTGTCCGGAAGATGGGTACTTCTGTCCCATTTTATGGGCGTAAATCGAAAAAGTACAAGTTTGCATGAACATGATTTGTACAAAGTACACTCAGATAAACATTTTCCACCAACTTCCATAAAAATCTACATGTGCGAAGTTTTTTCTTGAATTAAATACCTTATTTCCTCGACTATTGTTTTTAATTTTCATTGAAACGGGAAAAATGTACGTTAGAGTAAAATTTCGAATTACGTTACCTCCAACGTCTATCTGAAAATATGTTTAAAAGTGGAATTTGAAATTTCGTTATCAATATTGTTTGAATTATAGAACCAAATTCTTAATGGCGATTTGTTTTTAGTCCTAACTTAGGCAATCAATTGTAAATACAAATGTTAATTTTTACAAATATTAACTAACTATGACCTTTGTAACCAAATTAAAAACCTTCAATTTTTATTTGCCATTAGGTGAGCTAACGATAAATGTGAATAATATGTTAAACTAAGCTTTTTGTTTAATTATTAATCTATGAGAAATTTTTGCACGTTATTAAATCTTTTTTATTTCTTTTTTCAATTAGTTCGTACAGTACATACTTAATATATGGAAGTAAATGTGTATTGCAAAAATTAATACACGAATGGACTTAAATGTCCCTTTATTAAATATTAAAGTCATTGAATATTGCAGTGTTAAAAAAATTATACACAAAAATTTGAAAATGTATTCTAGTTATGAAATGAAATATTTCTAATTTTATTTCAGCTTTTAGATGACGTAATTGAACTGTATTAAAAAAAATATTGAACCATCCAAATAATGGGACCGATTACAAACTATAAAATAGATTAAAAAAAGTAATAATCCCAGTGCTGTGTTCATGTGGAGAAGTTAAAATGTGTGCGTGAATAAACGTAAATATCAAATGCGGGTTTGTACAATAACACATGCTATCACATAGTACAAGAGCCAGTGATAAAATATTTTTAGCTGTTTGGTGTAGGTTTCTCGTGGACGTAAAATGTTTATAACTTTTCGATGCGTGTGCAGGTCGCACCATCTTTTATGTTGGTATGTAAACGTTTAATAGCTTTGAAATTTGTCAACCTATTGAGTTGCTTAGACATGTTTTTGAATCGTCAAGACGTCAATTCAGTACAATTCTAACCATGAAACCATATGTTAACACAACGTCCAGCATATCGTGGCCAACAGGCACCGTCTAACAACGCTATTTGTCGTTTGGTGTCAAATTTTGGAGAGCCCGAGACAATGGGAGATCGTCAACATGTCGTTCATCAACGACCATGGTGTTTCAGTGAACTGGTTGAAGCGGTCAGAGAGAGCGTTTTCCAAAATTCTTAAGTGTCGTATCGACACCAAATAATCGCTCGAATGGTTGGCATTGAACCTGATTTTTTGAAGCAAATTGAATGATTGACGAGGCCTATTTTACACTCTCTGGCAGCGTTAATAAGCAAAATTGTACCATTTGAGGAACGGAGAATCTATACGAGATCCATGAAACATTGCGTGCCCAAAAAGTGACTGTTTGACTAACCCAGATAAATTGCAAAAGATTTAATTGAATAAAAATAATTCATATACAGAAATCGGTTTAAAAAAAAAGTTATTCAATGTTTACGTACCGATATAAAAGATGGCGCACCCGTTATGTATATTGATATCTTGATTTATCTTAAGTTACGGTTGAAACAATATAGTGGGGGGGGGGGCGAAAGCAATTATAATCGCTTGCTTTTAGTATGATGATTACTTTTTTATTCATGTTTGTGGGAAAATCAGAAACCTGTGCATGATTGAGATAAATATTCAAGCAGTAAAATTGTATATAATAATTACTGTATTTTACAAAATAACTACAAGAACACAAGATGTAAGAGGTTATGGGATCGATTCCAGCCCAGATGTGTATGCTTTGTTGATTTTACGTATTGTCTTCTTACGTATTTTTCGACAATTATTTTTGTATATATTTTGCTTTTTGTTATTACAATGAATTTAATTCCTGCCGAATCAATAGAAAGTCTAACAAATTTTGTTAAAAGTAACAATTGTAAGAATAACTGTGTTGGAAGAATAGCTACCACTCATTGTTATTTCACTAAGCGCGCAGTGTAATTTCATGAGCGTTTGTATCATCCGATCATAGCCATCAAGATATCCCAATAAAGCATAAACTGTAGTGATCTACGGAGAATACCAGATTATTGGAATGGTATTCTAAATATTTTTTATTGGCTCTTGTCCTAATACATAAAATGTACGTGATGATTTAAAATGTGTGAAATATTTATTTTCTTCCCAAACTTTTGTGTAAGTAAATTATTATGTGATTTAAAAAATCAAATTTTAAAATGCACATTGTTGTTGCATGATAATGTTTTTTTCTGTTCGTTATGAGATAGTTTTATGCCTTATTTATTATTTTTGTACGGATAATCAAAAATAATAATAATAATAATAATATATTATGATAATGTACTTAAAATTGATTTTTTTTTATTGTGCGTTAAATTAGACCTTTTTGATGTTTATAATTTCCATTAGACTTGGAGACATTGCCAGAAAATGTGAAGTCATTTTTTAACAATTATGGTGATCTTTAATAGGTAAAATTACGTAATTATTGACAAGGTTTAAGATATAAGGGATGGCACGCCGGACAAATGACTAGAGCGACATGAGAGTAGTCCTCAATTTTAAGCTGTAAATTCTTAGACAGATTAATATATTTTAAAGTGCTGTCTTGTCTTATAATTTTTTTAAGCCTGTCTCCTAAGAATATTATAAGACAGCATTTAAGCAAGCCAAGTCGAAACGAATCAACTTTCGGTATATAATGCTTTTTGAATTGAGAATACACAGAAATTATTTCGAAGATGAATCCATTTAATCGTTTCTGAGAAACTCTTTAACAGATATACATATATACTACTTACAAACATACATACATACTCTTGTATCTAGTTCAGAAGCCCCAGTAGAGACTAATATATGTAAACAGGGGCGTTGCCAGCCAATGTGTCAGAGGGGGCAACCTTAAAGATACAAAATAACAATTATATGAATTTTTGCGCTTTTCTTACGCGTGTGACTTCATTTGACAGATTTATAGATGATACATTTTGCTTAATTCATTTCTGATGATTCATTAGATTTTAGATAAAACAATCCTAATAATTTTTTAAGGAAAATTACAGTGGTTTATAAATACGTCTTGAGTTTTTAATTGCTCTACTATTATGCCTCGACGACCTGTACTGTAACTTTTTTCATTTTTAATAATCACGTAATTCGATCAATTAAGGGTCGCTATACTTCTTACAAATGATTTGAAATTTTCTGTCAGTATCTCCCAGTCTACATTGTTGAATGCATCTATCAAAACATTATTTATATTGAATTTGGAAAAATTTCTTTCAGTGATCACTTATATAAATTTATGGATACTGTCTTGAATTTGATTTCTTCCAAACGTTATTTATAAACAGTTTTTCACTAAAAATGTCCAAACTTACTTAAATTGCGCAAGTTGTGAATTTTGAACCGAAGTAAAGCTGTTGCTGTCGGTATTATATATTGTACATGAAAATCGCATGAAATACTCTTTCAACTCTTAATGAAAAACCCTTTACAAAATAAATATTCAATATAAGATACAAACTGATAAATGGACACAGATTTTACTGATGAATTTTCTGTATATCTCCGGGAATACTGAAAGGTGTGCAGATTAAAGGGAAATTATATTTTGTGTCATCGCCGGGTGACACTCATCTGAAAAACTTAATAAAAGGGTTGCCAAAAGTTCCAAGCATTTACAAAGCTTCATACTTAAAGAAGTATATTTCCACAGAGTGGCCATAAACCGGGAAAATCGGTAATGTGGTTATTACCGGGAATTATTTGAGAAATCTGAAAACGAATAAACAAATCTTGGAAACTATCCAACTATCTATCTATCTTGGAAACTGACCGCTAAAGATACTTATTTAACAAATGAATAAACAATCAGATTTATAAAAATATTTAAAAAAATAATTGTGTTACTTTGATGTCAGTGTGTAAAAGAAATCATTTACGAAAACATTAACTTACCAAGAATTTAATCTGATAACTTACGTAAGCAGAAGATTTCCCACTATAAGTTGTACAAAATTTTAAAAATAAGGATAGCATAATGACATCATACGTTTATAAAAGTGATCACTGAGTGCGAAAAGTGACGGAGCGCTTAACTGAAAATATGGACATAGTGTACATAATCCAACATTTTAATTACGTCATCTGTGGACTGAATATAAAAGTAAAGATTGACGACACACTTCCATGGAATTTTTAAGTATATTTAGAAAATTCTAGTCCAAGGAAGTATCAAATACGACTTATGAGATTATTGATTATAAATCATTTAGAACTGAATTAATTGTTTTTTGTAATTTTAAAGAAAGTCGATAATTTTTTTTTAAATTCTCTTAGATAGTAATTCAAATATTGAAATTTGAATAAAAATATTCAAATTGATTACTCAATAGATATTATCAATTGGGTCGTTTAAGATTGGCTTAACTTATATCTTAGTTCCAGATAATTAGGATAGTTTGTTTTTCGATCTTTTTGTCGCCAGTGTGCATTATCTCCATATGGAATGTCATTGATATTTTGAGGAATAACTTTGAGTAATCGATTGGATAAGATTTTCAGCTAAAAATGTATTTCGAATTTGATTATCAAATTTCGATTAAAACATGTAAAAGTACTTTATTGATTTCAAATATGGCGAAAATGTTATATGTGATATTAGGTCTATAATAATAAATATTTAGCTATGTTCCAATTCATCATACCGCGAAATAATTCGTCATTTGTAATAGCTTTCAGAAATATATTTATTGATAATACTTTTTCATAGACATGTTTGGAGCAGCACAGTTTAGATAGAGTATTTTGACAATTCCTGTAAAAATATTCCTATTTGTTCTGATTATTTTGACAGAATTTGTCCCTAAACGTGTTGTAGCTTTTATTACAAGTGTGATTATGAAAAAGGTGTATACTTCATATATTTAAACTGGGAACATGGCTATGTATGACTACTTTCACTAGAAGGCCATCTACATACGATTGAATAAAAAAATAAGTCTATTATCAGAAAATTTAATCTTATTTTAAATCAGGACAAATATTTATATTAAATTATTTACATTATACGTCCGTGTTTGGGTCACCAAACTCTATATATGTATCAAATTTCAACTTAATTCGCTAAGTATATACTTTAGAAAATAGGCTGTGGCAGACAGATAGACTAAAAATGCACACTAAAAATGACAATTGGTTTTAACTTCATTATTGGGAAAATCAATAATGACATCAAGCAGTCAATGTGCCCGACATAAGAACACTTAAATCTTAAAAAAACAGTAGTAAAAAATAAAAGAGTGGTCTATTTTTTATTAGACAATTCAATCAAACATTTGAGCATGATTGTTGCAAATTACTATGATTTATTAATATCCATCTTTTTATTTAACGTCTGTTGAAACGTCAGTTTATAATCCTATTATCGCTTAGTATGATAGTTCTATTTAAAGGAAAACTTTGTCACGATTTTCTCAATCTGGTTAGATTTGTTTTCCAAAAAAAGAGATAATACCATAGAGTAGCCACCAAATAGTTTTATTGCAGTAGACAGATAAGATAGGCGCGTATAGCGTTAGTGTCTTCGCCTCTCTTATACGTGTTATATCCATTATAGCAAAACATGTGTTGTCTGCGCGCTTGATTGTAGTTGCAATTATTATTGGCTGTGGGACAGAGAGGGAAGAACGTCTACAATGACTGTTTCTTTCTAATTGGTTAAGAATTCACTTATTGCGTTTCCTATGTCTCTACAGCTCTATGGTATTATCTCTATGCTTTTTTACGATGTAAAACATTTTCTTTTATATTTACAACTAATCTAAATCGTAAAATTTCAAAAATAACAAATGTTGTTTTCCTTGCATGAAATCAATCATGAATTTTAGTGAAAGTGGTCTTTTGTAATTGCTTTAGTTTCTTTTTGGAATAAACTACATAAAACACAATGCCTTCAAATAAAACTATACCTGATTTATAAATCAAACTTTAATTTTCCTGCTATAATAATAAAATAATAATTATCAATAAAATATTTTACAATACTTCCAAAATAGTTATACAGTCACATTGTTTTATTTTGGATATTTTATTTCAAAAAAATTAAATTAATTTTTATAAATTAATAACAAAATTATAGTTCGCTTTTATCTGAATCTCGAAAAATTTAAAAAGTGAAACTATAAGGTATATAATAATAATTTCACTGAAATCGTAGCAAAAATAATTTTGTTATTGACAAAACTTAAGAATTATAAGGTTTTTTTTTTGTTTGATTTGTGGTTTATTTAATTCATTTATTTTATTGTATGTAGAATTTATTTTGAGGATATAAGAATTAATAAAAAATTTAAAAGGATGTTTTTGGTTTTTTTTCTTTTATGATTTATTCTCACTTTCTAACATGAAGTTTGTTCTTTTATAAACGTCTGGAAAAGAGCCTAAAGGGGCATTTAGAATAGACAATATTATTATTGGATCCTAATTTTTTAATATGAGGAGCAGTCTAAATCAAAAAGATAATGGGAAGAATTTTGTAGTGTTTACTGATGATTATAGTGATTTCCAGGTAGATGATTTCCATGAAGAGATCATATAAAGATGTTTTCATTGATGTAAACGCGCAGCTAAGTAGAGGAACCCCTCAACCGTTGGCACTTGATATTAAGCCAACGGTGGTGGAGTTACCAAACATAACTACGCAATTTTTAAATGATGAAAGAATTCTGAAACAAAAAAAATATTCAATTAATTTTACTGAAAAATTTATTTATCATTCTCAAATTATTTTATTTAGTTTCGGTGCTATCAATATGCCGATAGGATTGCTTATCGATTATAATATAATCGATAATTATTATGTAGTAAGGTACTCAAATCTGTTTTTACGCGACAATTACGTACCCAAATTTAAAGGATGAAAATGGACATGAAAAAAATATACATAGCAATACCATACACCCGAAAACTTATTTGATTAGTGCGTTAGTACGGAGGCCATAGTTCGAAGATTCTATCCCCAGTTAGGTGTTTGTTTCTTCTTCATATCCTAATTTTGATGTAAAAATGGGAAAGAACTGCTTAACATTTAGTTATTTTAGACAGTAATCAATTCGAAAACCTGCGTTTTTGTAAACTAGACATAATTTATGAATGTAGAAGAAATGGTTTTAGGAATAATGGTGAGTTCTTTGTCTGATGAAGTCAGCATAAAAGATTGCTTTAAACGATTTTCTTTATATTTAAATATTCTTATTTATTCATCAATATAAATATTGTAATATATTCTAAATGTCAGTTGGTATTTAACATATTATGTAGGTATATTTATTTGCAACAAATTTTTATGAATAATTATTATTATAATCATATTATACATTATTGTATTGTAGATCCTCAGCCCTCAGGCCATAAAGTTAACAAAAAACGGGAAGCTACATGCTTTTGTAAACTAAAGGGCGGACTGAGAATGAACTTTATTTATTTATTTAAGAGTAAAATTTTCAAGAAAAATAAATAAAATCGATAAATAATAACTTTTTATGATAAATTTTATGAAATCGAGGTCAAGGGGTTCCGATCTCCGGCTTTGAGTATGTTAAATCAGAATATAGTGCGAAGTCTTGTTCTCATGTGAGGGTTATTGATATTAAATAAAATAAAAATCACAAGTTCATGAGATTACTGATCAGATCGATTAGATTACGGGAAAAGAGTTTTAAATCGGTTCCAAGTTTTTACTGCAGCCAAGCAGACGTTACTAGTTAAAAAAAAAAGGAGTAAAAAGACAAAATTATACAATACTTTATGAAGAATAATCTATTATAGTTTAAGCGTTATTCGCAAAAAATAGCATAAACAATGTGATACGGTTTCAGAGCTGATACAGTTGAGATAAATCACAGTATTATGCATAAATCAATTATTAATACAAGAAGATTAATTGTTTATATACTCTGTATATGTTTGTACTATCAGTACTATAGTCTAAAATGTAACAGATTAAGAAGAATGAAATAAGCCGCTTGCTTTTTGTCCAAACCTAGTGTAATGTGATTCTTAGATGTTAAATATCATTCGTATACAATGAGTTAATTGTGCAAATGTTTCTATTTGTTAATATGCAATAAATTGTTAATTAAATGAAACGGTCCATGTAAAAGTTGACTCATAAAATTAATAAATAGGCAACTTGTAGTACATATATCCTATACATAATACAAGTTGCCTATTTATTTATTTTTTAAGTAAACTTTTTATGGACTATGGAAGTCGTTTCTTTTTTTCAAAAGGAACATTTTTTGTATTAAGACTTTTATTCTATCTCAATTTTGCTTTACGAATTTGAAATTACTTTTAAAGTCCAGTTTAGAGTAGATATTTTTCAGCTCGTTGCATGTTTTGATCTTTTTTACGGACAAACGGACAAAGATCGATTTATAGTCTTAAAAAGTAGGTTGGTGTTGGCAAAGGTTAGTGAAATAGTAAATACAGTTTTTTCAAATACTTGCAATTTTTGAGATTAAAGTTACAAAAATATTATGTTATAGAAAATATAATCTGTTACAACGGAAGCTCAGAAAGTTTCTATGTAAATAAAATAATTGAATCTTCAACGGGTTGTTCATTTTAACTTTAAATAAAGAAGTAAAATAATTTATATTTTATTTTTATTAGTAAATTTTTAGTTGCAGATACATTTTTATAACTACACATTTTATGTTTTTAGTCATATTTTCCACGAAAATATAGACTTATGCACTGTATCGAAGGTCAACAGCGAAGCCTGGTAGTTGTATCTCCTAGACAACTGTTTAACGCGTATTAGAAATGCATGGCGGGGATTTACACACCTTTACACACCTGTATAGACCCTCAAAATTGAGCTAGGGGGTTGGAAATTTGTATTTAGGTTGAGTAAATGTCAAAAAAGTTTTTGTGGGTGTCTACTTTCCGGTCCGTTCATGCTTTTTTTATGATCTACTATTAATTTTAGAGAAAACAAAAATCCTATTGCAATAAAAATATTCCTCTCAAATAATGAAGGGTAAATATGACCTTAGTGATGAAGCTTTGCTGATCACGATTTTTTTTTTTAATAAATTGCCTTCTCATATATAAAGTTATAATACCTATAATTGAATCATAATGTAACATATTTGTAATTTTTTCATTGTTTTCATTATTTTAATCAATTATTTACGATCTGAAAAACTCTCAACATTCTTTTTATGAATAAATTTTTTGTTCTTATCTGTTAAGAAAAAATCTAGATTAGATTAGTTCACTAAATACAAGCATGGTCGATGCATTTCTGTTAATTTGAATAGTGCTAACGTCATACAGCTTCTAAATGCAGGAAAGGTGTTATAATATTTTTAGAAAAGATAGCAATCGCTATGTAAAAATATATGATACTTCATATTCCCATCGCTTCCACTATATGTCGATTCATAAAACGAATTGTGCTAGTTATGAATCAACTGCAGACAACAGGGGATATAGCTCAGTGGTAGAGCATTCGACTGCAGATCGAGAGGTCCCCGGTTCAAACCCGGGTGTCCCCTAAATATAACATAATTTTTAAAAAAATTTATATTTAAAAAGAAATTCAATTACTTATCCATAACAAGTAAAATTTATAAAATTTTAAAGACCCCGACAAATACTGTTTTTTTCTTGTAGCTCTCTTCAAACTGTCTCTTAATTAAATTACTTTTCAAACAAACAAAAAATCAAAATCGTCTTATCTGTTTAGGAGCTATGATGCCACAGAAAGACAGACACACATAGCGTTCAAATTTACAACACATCTCTTTTTACGCCGGGGGTTAATTAAAAGGCTAAAGGAGGGAATGAGTTCATAAAATCCCTCATTTCGATGTTCCAATAGCAAAATAAGCCTTTCTTGACTATGATATTTAATTTGGAGAAATTTTCAATTAGTTTTAGAAAAATTATAAATTTAAAGCTATCGAAAGTAAATTATAGCTTCCGATCTTTTCTCTAAGTTTAATAATTACAGTGATATACGACAGAGCCAAAAACACGTCGTCTAATAGACCCGATTTTTCCATTTTTGTGGTTCAAATTACCTAAGAAAAATGATTTTTATCCAGATTGGAGATAGTAAGGGATTGGAGGGTCCAATTTACTAATTGATTTTTTGATTGAATAATTTAACAACTACTCATCCAAAATCGCTAAAGCGACCATATTTATTGTATTTTTTGGGATAAAATTACTCTAAAAAAACATTTTTATCCAATTTGGAAGAAAAAATGTTTCTCCGCAAGTCATTTATATATTTTTTGAGCCAAATAGTATAAATTAAAACGACTCATCAAACATGAAACGAATAAAACTAAAATTCGAAATCAAATGTCATTTTTGCATTATTAAGAAGGATTGATTATATTCCGTATGATTATGATTATTAAAATGGAAAGGTCAATGAAAGTAAATAAGATAATTTTTCCGTTTCTAGTTTATAATTAGTATAGTCCAATAAAACGAAGATTTAAACTATCATCAAAACGGCAGTCGTCATTTTGAATATAAGTTTCCTTTGATATAAATTTGAATTATCTACACATAGTTAAAAAATATCCAATTCTAGTAAGGGGATAGAAAAACATTAAAAACTACTCCCAAAATCACTTTTTTGAAAATATCTTTAAAACATACGAAGAAGTGGAAAAAAGTTTTGAATAAAAAATGTAGATATCAAAATTTTCTATAAAAACATTTCTAATCTCTTTTGACGTATTTGCAACAGAAACCGATATATTATTAAAAACTTCTTTTCCATATCTTCGTATATGGAAGAATATATCTTTCGAGATATTTTCAAAAAAGTGAGTTTGAGGGTAGTTTCTAATGTTTTTAAACCCCCTTAATAGAATTCAATATTTTTTTAACTATGTATGCTTCAAATTTATGTCAAAACGAACTTATTTTAAAAAATGCAAGCTTCCGTTTTGATGGTAGTTTAATCTTCATTTTATTGGACTATAGTAGCTCTGTTGAGTGTAACCTTCATTTATTAATAATCCACATTCACCATCGACATCGTAGGTAATCATACATACCTACTGTTTATTAATTACTTACAAATTGCTTCATTAATAGAATAACTAGAAATTAATTATTTGTTGAGAATAAAATATATAGAAAATTTCATTATTTTTCGCAGGACATGTGCCAGCTGACGAATGTCAGTGATATTTTCATCAAAAGTAAATAAGACCAAACTGTTAATGTATGTGCGACCCATGAGATTCACACATCACTTCTTAGGTGCTTAAAATACCTTTCTATAACTGCCTAAAGCCCTTCAATATTAACTATTTTTTTGAGATAAAATACTCGCTTTCTATGAAAAGATATTTCTGTAAATATTAGTTTTACATAAAAAGTTATCAAAGGATAATTTATTGTTTAAATTTTCAACAATCTAAGGCAACCTTTTCTTGATGTTATTACGCAACGATTGGTGCAAATTTGAGATCGGTACCTATCACCTTTCATAAATGATGAAGGAAAAATGAGAAATGGTGAAGGAAAAAATGTCCCCTTACAATTATGCACAAGTGCGTATACACAAACTTTCATCTAAAAGTAATGTTAATACATTTTACCATGAAGAGTTTCTGACTATTTCTATGACTTACAACTAGGAGACATGAATCAAACAGTATTTTGAAGAAATTTTTTTCACTTTTCCATTCATACATTTTTTGGAAATTAGTTGACTTGAGTTAGCCGTAAAGATTTTCTCTAAACATGAAATTGATTAAAAATTATTGGATCCTCTAAACAGTTACTATCAGAATTTAGAAAGAGTGAAAGAAGTTGAAGTTCATAAAAATTCTCACGGAATATACTTGATTGTATTTCTTAAAAAGTTCTATTAACTTTATGTTGCGTATGAATTGAAATTTTTTAACCGAATTACTTTCTACCAGTATTCTTCCCGTACCCTCCACCATCGAATACCGTAAGTATTCCGTTTAAATATGTATAAGCCAAATTAGGTAGATAAAATCAAGCTTCAAAATTATATATAAATATAATCAATAAAAATTCATTAACGTATAATGTTGAAGGTTTTAGTAATTATACTTCCATTGACTAAGTAAATTGTTTGATCTGGTAAGAGTCGATTACTTTTATGGCTTACTCGAAATTTGTAATTAGCGAATTACCGAAGGAAATGGAGGTATTGCTTTTGTACTGATGATGGAATTTTGAAAAAATTTCTTCAAATGTGCATCAATCAAAAATATAGACTATGCAAGACCTAATATATGTCAAAAATGACCATCGTTAAAATTTATATACATATATTTATGTATGTATGTATCTATACGTTTATGTGTCTGTAAACACTTTAGTGGTCGGAATTTAAATCCGATTTGAATAAAATTTGGTATAAAGAAAAATTTTGATATTTGGAAGCAGTTTAACAAAAATTGAAATGAAATATTATATACAGATTCTTTGCATCTAAAACGAACGTTAAAATATTAATAATAATTTTGAATTGCTTATGTTTGTGTTGAAACTGTTTCAAATGATTAAAATTACAAATTTCGAATAATTGATCTTTATCAAATCATCACGAGAATATGTTTTGTAGTAGAAAACTTACTGACTCTAAATTTCATTTTTAAAATCTATTTTGCTATGATGCACGTAGCAATTAGTGCCTTATGACAAAGAATTAATATGAGGTAATAAAATTCTCAGAAATGATTAGAAATTTTTTCTTTTGAGGTGTCGTTTTTCAGCTAAATCGTAAAAGATGTTTAGTTATCTGTGGGTGATAGCAAACGAGTGATTTTTTACTGTCATTACCATTGCTCAGGCTATATAAAGCGAAAATTTATATCTTCTTCAGTTTTTTTTTTTGCAAATGTTAATGAATTTTAACGTTTTTTTAAGTATAATAAAATATATATTACTATTTGAATTTTGAACAAAAAAAGGAGCATAGGTAACGTCTGAGAGCGTGTAAGAGAGGGAGAGACGATATACATTTATATTTTATTTGCACCGTGAGAAAAAATTAACTTTTTTTTTCTTAAATAATAAATAATGTTTGTTATTATTATATACATTATACATGCAATATATCTTATATGAGCTTAGTTTTTAGTATAGTTATAGTAGAATTTTAAAATATACTTAATAGTGAGGTTCTACAATCATGCACACACTCTACTAGCCTTAGCCTAGCATTTGATACTTAACATTAGTGCAAAGTAAGTTCTTTCTATACATTATACATAATAACTTGTATATACCTATGTAGTAATATTCTTGAAAGTAAGGTCAATAACATATGTATATGTGTATGTAAGTTAAGAAAAGAAACAGGGTCGTATCAACTGGTACATGTAAATAGGGGTTTTTTTAATTTAATTTATACACCCCGAGCTTGACTCATTCTCTCATCTAGAAAGGAGCAAATTGGGAAACTTGCCTCGGACATCATAATATAATGTATGATTTATAAACGTATCTCATGTTGGATTCAAGGATAAGTAGGTAAATAGAGCCGATCAAAAGCGAAAATATTCAAAAGACTTGAATGTATTTGATTTTTGCCAAGAATTTGACCCATTTAAAGAGCTAGAAAACGAAATTGATGAAGAATCAAGTGTATTCGATTTGTTACAACATCCGTAACCATTACTTGCTTTTTTTGGCAATTTATTTTAAACGCTGGAGAGAGGGGCGAAAGTATTAAGTTTAGTTTTTGTCCTACCCTGGTTTATAAACTAGACTTGCTATATAATTTTGATTGGATATATTAGTATATATCGATAAAGCAGGGTTGAGTACATACTCAACCCTACACACGACAAAGGCTGTCTTTACGAAATACTTTATGTTTTCGTCTTAATAAGCCTACTCTTGATTTAAGAACTTATTGTTTCATCAAAAATTTGTTACGTTATTTTAAATAGCGCTCACGATATCTATACCATGTTACCAAACAAAGTTCAAATGTAGACAAACTTGGCGGGTTTCGAGAACGTGTGACGTAATACTTCTTGATAATGATTACTGGAAGACTTTTTTGAAGGATTATCCAACTAGATTCCACACAAAGTGGGTACGTGAAATTAAAAGAAATTTTGGATTGTACGTTTAAACGGGTTATAATATTTTGATGTAAAATTATTTAACGCACAAGAAGGGCGCTACTTTGGAATATATCAAAAAAAGTCAC
Organism: Chrysoperla carnea; assembly: GCF_905475395.1. Taxonomy (NCBI): domain Eukaryota; kingdom Metazoa; phylum Arthropoda; class Insecta; order Neuroptera; family Chrysopidae; genus Chrysoperla; species Chrysoperla carnea. The sequence goes on from NC_058341.1 coordinate 36,570,354, forward strand.
TTGACCTACATCCGCCACAGGCACTATAATCTTTGCAACGAGTTATTTACATTTTTATTGGGTCTATAAAGCCTAAGTTTATAACCAAGGTGAATTAAACAATTTTTTCTTAGAATCAAATTAGCTGTTACCTGTGAAAGTTTGTCGGTGATATAACAATTCTATATAAACATTATTTTCTCGGTTTACAAGAGTATACAAATTTTAATAATTCTTTCTAATGTGTAATTTCTGTTATAGAATAAATTTTTGATATTATAGAGAGTTAAATTCTTTGTCAATATTTATGGCCTCTTCAACCGCCAATATTTATTGCCATTCTTTTAAAAATTTGTTTTTTATACAGTTTTTTTGGCTTGCTTAACCAAAATCAATTCCACGATCCTGTCTTTTTTTTAACACCTACATTTTTAATATATTTGCCTAATGTTTTGTAAATGAAAATGTAGAATTAAGTAACTTTAAGCTATTAGAGCTAGCTAAGCTATAGATGCAATCTTTGTATTGTAATCTGAAATCGGAATCTAGAATTTCGATATTAATAACTAAGTATATTTTTAGAGTTGAAGTATTTAATGGTAAATTTACTGTCGGATTAGTAAATTAAAATTATTTTTATTCTGTAAGATTTATCTTCGAATTTTTGCTGATTTTGAGCTTTTTAAATGAATTTCTATTTTCAATACAAAGCTTTACCTTTAATTTGATCAAGCGATAAGACCCGTCAAACATGAAAGTTAAAAGTATCACCAGCTCACTTATCTGTGTACTTGGTTCTGAGTTTATAGCCGTCAAAATTAAAAGCTGGTTTAAAAGATATGATCAAATATATGTGGGAGCCTAATCAAAAATAAGAATTTTTAGTTTTACATAATTACATATATACCTACATTTCAGTTGTTTTAGTCTTGAATCCGATTTGTTTTACAAATTCGTAGGTAAACTTTTTTATGCAACAGTTTAGTAAATTGACACTAAAATTTATCTTTATTGAAAATGTTATAAAAATTAACAAAATTAATGCCAAAATGTGGTAAATATATATATATATATATATATATATATATATATATATATATATATATATATATATATATATATATATATATATATGTAATTATTATTTATTTATGGTTCAAGTTTTTGAACTCTCTGTAAATCACTTCTTTAAAATTCATTTACTGTGAATTTACCTACATGATTCATCAGTAATTCAGTAAAATAATATAATATAAAATAAATGAAATTCATCGATTCATCATACGACTCATTTTTCATCCACTTTTTTTTCTTTTTCAGTGAAGATTAAAATTCGAAACCCTTCAACACTTTTCCTAAGCATTTATATGTGAAATTTTCTTCTTAGGAATCTTTATTCGCGTATATATTTTGTAGGAATAATATACTCTTCAGAGATCTATAGTCTTGATATAGGTAACATAATTTGGTGGAAGCGACGGGAAGAATAAGTGGAAGTGCAAGTATCATTTATAGTAAAAATACAAAATAATTATTAAATGTAAAAATCACAATAGAGTACATTTCAATTGATTTATCAGTGATAATATTGAAAATAAAATTAGATTGAAAAATACATTTTTGTGAAGAATGATATTGAAAAGGTTTATAATGACTAAACACTAGGAAAGTACCTATATATTTTTTCCATTTCCAAAATCAATTTTGGTTTTCGTGAAACAATATATTAAAATTTAATGAAAAATTGAATATTCTTATTCATTGAAGAAAAATATGTAGCTTTCTTAAAAGATATATTGATTTATATATTTCAGGTTTGTTAATTTGATTTAATTTTTTCAAACATTTTGGGTGACTTATTTAAATAAAAGTTCTAAAAAACCGTTCAAAAATATTTGTAAAAACTTAAACTAGTCATGTAATAAAAGTGTACATACTTTAAAAAAATTATAATAGGCAATAAATCGTCAGATCATATGTTTTGGACCCTCTTATGTAAGCAAAAAACTTAACAATCTAAATAGGACTATCTAAAAAACAATTTTAAGAGCTATGTCGTTAATTTATCGATCGTAGCATCGAATATACATAGGGAGATATTTAAAAATTTTATTGTTTGAGTCACTGCTGAAAGATATAAAAACATAAATGAAAGTTTTTCTAAGACTACCTTGAACTTAAAATTTTTAATAAATTTTTAAAATATTATATAAGTTGAATTGCTAGCCTTCGTCTCTAACAGTGGTTAATGAATGAATTTTCCAGTATGAATAGTTATTGGGTCAGACTATATTTTGGCAACACATTTTCTCAATGATAGAATTTTAGACGCTGTTCGTTACTTGTAAAATTGAAAAACAAACAAATTAAAATTTTTTGAGAATTTTGGAAGTTTAAATCTTGTGAGGTATTCACTGAAGAAATATTCCTCAACTTACGTACTCGTTTGCAGTTACACTTTTTATTTAATTTTTAAATATTGTCTAATCATACCTCGCGTATTGGGATTCGAGAAATTTAATGAACTCAAAATAATAATATTTATAAAGAGATATGTTATCAATTACTTATATCGAATAAATTGGCCGATCGATATGTCCGAATTATAAGTTTTTTTTTGTTTTTTGGAAATGGGACTCTAAGCCCCCTCTAGCCCAAGATCTTCATGGGCTAGAAATAGGAGTACTAGATCCTTTTCCTAGAAAATGAGCAAAAATATTGAAAATGTGCAATTTTTTTGGCATCCCAAAGAAAGGGATGACAAAGTTTCTTGAGGGATCGAATTTTTTTTTCCTTTGTCGAATCCAAACTGCCAATTTTTATGGATATTTCCATTAAGGATGTACGGGCGCCAGGGCTATTTTGTATAAAAAACTAGATTTTTATATAAAGTTGGACTAAGTCTAAATCAATTTTGTAAATTTTAAAGAGGGTTAAATTTTAGTTGCCCGATTATTTAAAAAAATAAATTACTTCAAAAGTATTCATATTTAATATTAGTTTTATTGTAAAACGGTAAATGGATGATACGTTTTCATAGATTTCTCCAAAACTAGTTGGTAGAAATTAAAAAAAATTATTTAAATTAAAGTTAAAACCTTAATAAATTGTTGAAAAGAAAAAAAATCCCGTTGTGCCAGATTAATTAAGGATGTATGAGCACGGTAGCGGTGATACAAATTAAAAAAAATATATATTTTCATTTTTGATGGTGATTTATGTTATAACTTGACAATATAAGACGAAAAGTAAGAATAAATATTTTGATATCTGGAATAATTTTCAATTTTCAGTTCATATTTCGAAAACCAACAGATATCGAAAAACTTTATTCTTATTTTTTGTCGACATTCATGAAGTTATAACACAACTTATTATCATAGTTGAAAATAAGGTACCTACAAATAATTTCAAGCACAAGTCTAAGCTCGCGTTGGCGCTTGTACTACCTTAATAGAACGTTTTTCAGTTAATTTCAATGAACTATATAATAATATATTGTCGAAGGATTGAATTGACTGTCGTCTATTGTCAAGGTTTGTAACGCAGGAACGCAGGAACTAGCTCTTTAATACCTAGTCTATTGTTTACATATATATTTTATTTGATAAAGATATATTCATGAATCGTGAACATTAATGAGACCGATACCGTATAGTATTTTATACTGAATATATTATATTTTCATAATAATTAAACCATAATAAAATTGTTATGTGTAAAATAAAATAAAATAAAATCGTGAAAGAATATATTTTTCGATTGACTGCACTTAAAAATGTAAAAAATGACGGTTTTAATGATAAATTTGCTATCATTAAAATACTACCACCATGTTTTTATCCATTATACATAATTTTGTTGTTTATCCGATGTACAATGTTTTGATTTAAATTTTTTTATCCGATGTATAATGTTTTGATTTAAAATTTTTTATCCGATGTACGATGTTTTGACTTTAAATTAGGGATTTGCATTCAGGAATAGATGTTATTTTAAGTGAGCATACAGATTATCATGGGGAATTTAATATCTGAAATGTGTCCCAAGAGCAGTGAAAAAATACATCATTATATAGAATGGCCTATATAAAGAGCTATTTTATTAGCACAGATGTCCTTTCTACATTTTGTGTGTAAGTATATGTTATTGTACTTTTCAAATGAATAAAGTCTTTATTACCCTGTTCTTTTTCAAAATAATAGTGGATAATTTTTTCAGAAATTTGATGTAGTTTATTGCAAAGCAATCTTTCACTTTTCTATGAAATGATACTAAATCCCTTAAAACATTGTTAAAAAAATGTTAAAAACGTTTTTTAACTAATGTTTGAATAATGCAGTTTATAGTATCGAATGATTTTCCAGTTAGTTGCATCTTGACTGCATTATTAAAGTTTTATTTTCATAGATTTTTGGAACTATGTTCCTTATCGCACGTTCTCGTTTTGATTTGTTTGCTGATTTTAAACTAAACCCAAAAAAAAAAAAAAAAATACAACAAAAAAAAAAAAGACACCAAAAAACCGACCATTTCATTTAGATTACCGAGGAAACTAAAACTTTTTCAATCGTTTTATCATTTAAGATGAGTTGTGAAAGTTATCAGAAGTTAAAGATAACAGAGATAAATTAAAGTACAATGAAACTTATATGTCTTAATAAATATCCTGATCAAACCAAATATAATGTACACACAATATAGCACGTAATGTGAGTTGACTACTAAATCAGAAGTATGTCATTTTTAAACTAATATTACAGTTAATTCATACAGTAAAAACTAAAAGTAGCTATAAAATTAAATTCTTTAAAGAATCAAGCAAGTATTTGACTTCTAGAAGTAAGTAATAGTTAATATCTTAAATTTTCAGAAAAATATCTTGTAAATAAGAAAGGAAACGCTACCTTTATAATGTACCAAGGTGCGAAAGGAATATAGTTCCTACGGGGTGTATTTCCCACGACACTACTCGTTCTTTTTTTAAATTGGAAATATACTTATTTGCCTTTTCAAGTCAAATAAAAATAGGGCAATAAAAAGTGGGTAGATCGTAGGCAAACGATATAAAGGCAAAATGTGCGTTATTTTGATAGAAAAATTCTTAATGGGTTTGCTCTTTTTTTATTAAAGATGTCTTTGAGAGAAATAAGAAACAATAAAAATAAAAATTTGAGAATTTTCAATTATATATATCTGCTATTTAACAAATTTTCAACATTCAATAAATAATTGACTGGCACTTTCCTTAAGATTTTTTTTTTCAAATTGATTATATCAGTTTCCTAATTAAAATATCAAATAAATATTAAATATTAAATATATTTTTTATTTTGTTATATCAATTAATCGCATAAAACATGGCGGTTTTATATAGGAGAAGAGTTGCCGCTTTAGCTATAACGCCATTTAATTTGTCCCTTTTCTAAATTATGCAGTCCAATTTACTTTCCTTCACGAATACCACTAAACAAAGCTCCAAATAATACCTCCAAATGTGTTAGATGTGCAAGTAAAAAATATATTTTAGGAAAAATCTAGAGTCGGTATGCTTTACATGGCGGTACGATTTAGCCAAATCCCCATTACATTGTGCCTTTTGGCAATTTGAATGGATTTAAATACAAAAGAAAGCGATATCTATTGTTCTTATTTTTATAAATATAAGGCCTGTTACTTTTACGTAAAAAATTCGTAATTCATTTGCAGTTAAGGGTAATATCTTCTTAGTAATTAAGATCTGAAGAGATAAATATAAATAATAAAAGATTTTATACAAAAATTATTAAGATAACCGTTAAAATTAGCATGACATTTATAAGTAAAAATACAAATATTATAAATTAATGCTAAGGTCATTGAATTTCAATATAGAAATAAATTTTCCTTTCATTTTTAAAACCATAAAATATTATTATCATAAAACAGAAACCATTATTACCCGCTTAAAAACAAAAACCTATCGATATTTTTTGAATAAACACATAGAAACGGAGTGCGTAAACATGTTTTATAATAAAAAAAAAAAAACTATCTAAAAAGAAGTGATAATATAAATTTTTTTTTATAGTAAGTGATAGGGTTGTACGCACCTGATGCTCTCTGTTGTATTTGATGGCAGGTGACGCTGCTTTGTTGCAGGTTGGGTCTGAACAACGGCGGACACCGGCAGGTTATTGGCTGCAAAGCGGTCTGACCTTGGCGAGCCTATCCGCGCATTCTCCTCTCAGCCGTTACAACCACCGCGTCTATCTATAATATAAAAAAACTATTATATACATATCTTTTATATATACAGTTCTGTTTTTTTTTATATACAATTATTTTTTTTTAAACCATCATTTTAACTTTTTGAAAAGAAAAAAAAAATTAATGGAGAATAATTATTTGAAATTAAAGTTAAAAGGTGTGGTAAAAGCTATTTTAAATATTCTTTTTTTGATTTAAATCAATTTTATAAATGGAAATTTTTTTAAAATGAAAAATATGTTTAAGAAAATTTAATTTAAAAAAAAATATTTTATATTCATACCTGTTTAGTATAAAATAACCAATTAATATTTTTTAATTGACCTTTTCCGTTTTTTTTATTTAAAAAAAAAACTACACAAAACACTTTAAAAAAATACTTATATCTTGTTTCTATATTCACAATAGAACCAAAAAATCACGAGATATGAGTTCCAAACTCACGATTTATTTCTCTCAATAATTATTTAAGTATTGTTGTACAAAGAATTATTGTGGTTTGATGCAATTGTGGTGTATATAAAGCCAATCCGGCGTCTCGCATCAGACTGAATTCAGTGGTCGCTGTCACGGCCAAGGTAGTTACTAGACATACAATATACATATACGCGGATGGAGATATGTGCGAGAGTGTAGACGCGAAACTTCAGCTTCATTAGCTTGTGAGTCTTAAGAACTATTGGATTGGAGATTTTTTTGTTCTTGTATGTTGTTTTTTTTTTTTTTTTATATGTATGTTCGATTTCTGTTGTTTAAGACAAAGATAATTCATAATTCTAACAACATTTTTACTTGTATTTTCTATTTCATTTTTAAATGGTTTTTTATTTTTATTTTGAGTTTTGTTTTTTCTCCCTTTTATTAGAAATCATTTCGTTTTCAATTAAATGTTGGTTTTTTTGTTGTTGTTGTTGTGGAAGAATAAAAATACTTCTCTTGTGGAGAAGTTTTTACCGTACTTGTTCAGTTTGAAAGAGGAGGGACTTTTAAGTGTTATAATTATACGTACTTATATTTATTATTAATTTTTGTATAATTCTTTCGTTTTATCCATGAAAAATAAACATTATAAAAGTTATTGAAAGTTGGGAGAAATTTTGCATACATTTTGAATTTGAGTGTTCTTAATCTTGTAAGAGTGATCCTTAGCGATGCTTAGCTATAAGTTTGCGAAAATAGCATGTTTGTAAATATATCGAAGCCAATGTACGTTTTAGAAATAAAATATGGGTATCAATAGTTAGAATTACTTCAAAAAACATTTATAAAAAACATCAAATTCTTTTACTTCGAAAAAGAATAATTTAAAGATTGTTTTTTGTACGAAAATTGGATCTACAAGCCATAAAAGATGCAAAACTGTAGATAAATGTTGTCGGGATTTTTATACATATTTTAGAGAGAGACAGAATACTAAGCAAACTTGTATGTCAAATTCTTGGCACTGTTTTGATTCGGTTTTAAATTTAAATTTCTATAACCATGTGCGATTTATCAAAAATTTTCAGTTTCATATTGAAATAAATGACGCCCAGATTTAAGGAAAAATATTTTAAATCGTTAAATTTCTAAGTAAATGTAAACGAAAGTTATTGGAGTAGACAAGAAATATTTTTCGGAGGGATTCTAACAATAGTTGTGAGTAGCGTCCAAATCAGAGCCTTGATCTATTAGCGGGCTCTGTTTATTATCAAACTACACAGGTCTTGGGTCACTACGTGTTTTTTTTAAATAATAAATATACTTCAAACTTCGTGAGTGGCTTTCTTTTGACGAGTCTACCAAACTTTCCTTTACGATTTTTTTCGAAAAGACTGCGTTTTCAAATGAGCATGATGACGATAACTTATATAATTGAGTTATCGTTCTGAAAAAAAAACGTAGCAGGGAATTTGTCGAACACTATGACCACTTGATAACATTAGTAATTATTAAACAATATTTGTCCGATAAAATACTGCAAAGATGAATACCACCTCGAACATGCCGTATTTAAGTATTTTTGTTTTTGAATATGTACGCGTTTCATTTTTGCTGAATTGTTTAAAAATTATTATTTAGAATTATCAAATGGTCATAGTGTCAAATAAAATAGTCATAGTGTCCGTACGCTTGCTTTTATAATTGCGTAGAATATTTCCAAACAGTTATAAAATCGAGCCTAATCATTTTTTGGAAATTATAAGCTATATAGCTTGTGCAATTCGCTCAAAATAGAAAGTCGTGTATGAATAAGTGTTGCTAAATGATTTGAATTTCATTTCGTCTTTCCTAGCATGTTAGGATAACAATCTTGTCAAGAAACACAAATTTCGCATCGTCTACGTCTTTCGCGTATTCACAAGAAGCTATGTGGGTAAAAATGAAAATGTATTATTAATTTAACTTGATCGACTCTCGATAATATTATTCGTTTTTACACCGACACTTTTGAAAATATTTGAAGAAATTGAAGTATTAACTTAGATATAATAGCGTAAAGGATAGTGCAACTAGACAACTTTTACTACAGTAAAACAAATTTAGACATTTTTGATTTATTCGTTGGATGGCGATTTTCTTTTCGTTCTTCGTTTTTGAATTTTGTGATAGAAACTTGTTCTTTGAATCCCAAAAATTAATCTCGAAGATTTTATGAAAACCATACGATTTTATAAATAGTAGCGCTATATGCATGAAGCTTCTATTTTTGCTTCAGCCAAACGGTCCTTAGATAAGGAAGGTTTAAAGATAGCAACAAATACAAAACTTTAAATTTATGTGACTATTTGTAAAAACGAAGCGTTTTAATAGTATAAAGTTGTAGTAATTGAATTAATTTTATTATAATTTATCTATGAATACAGTAATTTACTAAAACAGAAAGTTACAGGTCCTGCTCTTGAAAAGCAGACAAAATTACCGCTTGGATAGATTATGAGCTCTGACAAAAAATTTAGAATTTTATACATTTCTTATATATTTGAATTATTTTAAAATGATGGATAAATTAGGATTTGAATTGCAAATAAATAATTTAAGATTTTTTTCCTTTTTTTTTTTTGTAAATAAATCTTTGTGTTGTTGAATCACAAAATTGAATCTTGATTTTAACAAGATATTTATTTATTTATACAGATAAACTATTTGGAGGTGACATTTTTCGAGGATCAATATCCTTATGTATATTTTTTTTGGATATAAAACTGTTATTTGAAATACCGTTATCTTGCATATAAATTATACCTAGGTGGTATATGTTATTTTTATTTCCTTTTTACTAGACACAAATAAGAAAAAAGTATGAATGATCAAGACATACAAAATTGTATATTTTTAAAGAATTGTTAGAAATATTGGTTTAAATGTTTATCTATTCTAAAAAAAAATTTTCTGTAATCTTCCATACATATAAAATGCTTTGTTTTTAATGACTAACTGACTGACAGATCAACGCACAGCCTAAACAGCTGATTTTATTTTAGGCAGATTTAAATCTTTTAAGATCTAGAAGTTACCAACCGGTTTCGCTGAACGTTTTCGAAAACTATTGAATGGATTTTATTGAAACTTTACAATAATAGAGATCATAAATCAGAATAACACATAGGCTACAACTTATAAAGAAAGCAAAATAATTTGGTTTCATAAAAAAAGGCAACATATATTTCGAGTGTTATGTATGATGGGAAGATAGGTAAGATCGTCCAGCAAAGCGGGCGGGTTATTGCTAGTATAATATACTTAACAAAAATTTCAACTGATCCGCTATATTTTATATTTAATATAGATACTTAGGTTTATATAACTTTAAGGGAAAATCACATATCAACTTGGAGGGAAAAATTTAAAAATGAGTTTTTTAAAGAGTATAAAGGTAGCGAAACAGGAGAGGTGCATTGGAACATCCATTCACCTTTTTATCCTTTTAAAAATATTCTTGAATTTCAGATTGCCACGACAACACTTTGATACTTATAGTGTATATTGGAGCAACTCATCTTCAAGCTCATTTCTTTACCCTTAAAATAAGCCATAATAGAGCAAATATTGTTTATTTTTAACGAAACAAGTATTGTATTTTTGTTGAGTAGGCTTATAAAAATCCTGGAACGCAGACGCGATTCTATTAACACTAAATTTCTGTTAGTAGCTGCAGTATCTGTCGTTTAACTCTCAAATACTTATTATTCCCCATTTTTTGGCATAATGGAAGATTAATTGAAAGGTGCAAAGGCTCTTGCCCAGAAGGGAATTATAATTACATTTTTTTTAAATGTACACTTTTAGATATCCCTGAAGAAAAAGTTTAGATAAAATATTAATCTCTCTTTTCAATGTGTTTGTGGCGTTAAACTAATAATATATTCCATTTAAATTTTAAAATTTTAATGTGTTGGAATCTGAAATTTATTTTCATTTGAATCAATCGTACAGTTTCAAAATAGTACGGAAAGCATAAATAAATTTAGAGACTTGAATGAGTGATAAAATTTTCAACCCAATTTTCAAGATACAATAAATATGTCTAAATAGAATAAATTTTGTCACTAGTTATTCGATTATGAATTATCATTTATTGAGATATTTTAAAAATTCAATGTTATAATTTTGAAAGGATTGCCTCATTAAGGACGTTGGATCGAAAAAAACTTTGTTTATGCAAGTTATTGCATAAGGGAACATTTTTATCTGATTATCTTTTGATTCAGCCCTAATACCGACAACGGTAAAGACATTCCATAACAATTACATAAACATTGCGTCTTTTGTTGTTTATAAAACTGCATGCCGGATGTAAATTGCATCTTTATTAATTAAAACAACAATAGATAAGTTAGCTAATAATGAAATCATTTATAAATAAATAAAAAAAGATTTAATTTTGATTATTTCATTGGCTTTGTTAATTTGATAATTACTTGATGTGGTTAAGAAGGTATAAGACCCACCTATTTGAACTGCTTGCTTTAAATGTTATTTTACCCCTTTAAAATAATACTTAAACGTATAATAACCTACAAATAAATATAAACCAAAAACGTATACACCAATTATTATTAGTTATGAAAATAACCTGAGGGAAGCCTAATTAATTATACCTATTATAGTTGTGGTATATTTAAATAAAACAAATTAAATATGGAGTATTTCATATAGCTTGAAGTATTCTTTTGTTAATACCATAGATATAATAAGAGTTTTTTAAAGGAAAGAAGCTAGGAGAGAGTATTTTGAAGATCAATGTTTAATAATGTGTTGCTAATAAAATAAAATATCTGCACCTATTTTCTGCATCTATAAATGATACAAGCAAAGAAAACAATTGGGCCTCTCTACTGTATACAAGTTTGGATTGAAAATTTGGACTTTTTTCAAGAAATATAATTACAACATTATATTTTCAAATCAAGTTATCAAAAATATAAGTAAATAATAAACAAAAAACTTTAGATAAAAAAAATCAGGTATTTACCAAATTAATTGTGCAGAATGCCCCGTTACGTATGTGGGGCAATCGGGCCGCGTATTCAAGAAAAGAATAGAGGAACATAGCGTATCAATTTGACTAAAAAACATTGGCGGAACAGCTTTTTCAGACCATTGCATTCTAAATGCCCATAAATTTGATGATAGATTCAAAATTTTACACACATGCGAGAAAGGGAAGCTTATGAACGTTTTAGAAGGGTTAAAAATTTGGTTACGAACTCCTTTTTTGAGTTTAAATTTCAGATAATTTTCTTTAAATTATCATTTTAGTTTCCAAGGTATTCAAGAATAACGTCAAAAACTTTATAAAACCATAGTATATATTTTGTTATATTTATTATAAACAAATTTTGTATAAGTTAATTTAATCTCTTGAGAATGAACGAAAGTTCGAAAAATTTTGAGCTCTAATATAATAAAACTGGTAGTCATACAACAATAAAAAATTATTTTTTATTATTTTTTAATTATTTATTGTATTATAGTATGTACTTCCAAAAACCAAATATAAATTCAATTAAATTTCTGCACTACATTTAGCTAGTGTATAAATTTATTTTCTTATAGGCAACTTAGTAGACATACCTTGTTACTTGAATTTAATGTATTTGGAATTTTCCAACGGATATATCGGAAGAATTTAATTTCAATTTCATACACGGTAAGTAAACTATATATAAAGGATGTAGAATCCAAAAATAATATCGATTTCCTTCTATCCAGCCAGATTTTCTTGCAAATCTCATTTAAAAAAGCCAAAATCCAAAAAGTTAATAATTGGGGTTAGTAGGTATGATACAAACCTCTGCAATTTCAGTGAATGATACTAGGAATGGAAATAATCTCCGAATTTTCAGTTGAGCTTTAGTCTTTGACAAAAGTTTACCTTTTTTGTCTCTAAATTATTTTACTTTTTATCTTCTGTACTTTGCTTAGGTTATCACAAACTATTAAGGTGTGGTTTTGTTGGGATAAGATCAACTGACAATTTCCAAGACTACGAGGTCCTATTTTTCCATAATTCTTCGAATTTTCAAATTAGTTTTGCAGTTTTTTAATATGTCATACTCCTATGCAGTTTTTAAATTGCAAACCTTTTTTATCTCTATACTTTTTGATAGATACTTACAATGTATCTACATAGTGGAAAATATGAAGAGCCGTCGCCTGATCATCATATAGAAAATGGCGTAACTGATTTTAAAGCAAAATATGGAAGTGTAAACGAATTTAGAATATTCAAACGCAGTTGAATCCGATGGGAAGGAAACCTTGTAAATGACCAAAGGTTGAAAGAATGAAAAAAACTTTTCATGTTTTTTACTATTTAGTCCATCGGAGACATAATTTTACTGAATTTCTAGAAATTAATTTCCACAAAAATAAATTATAAAATAATTTTTTTTTGAGGTCATTTTGGCTTCTATATTACTAGATTTTGCATATTTTTCAGTATATTTTCAGACATAAGCGTGAAAATTGGCATCTGAAACCTGCCACCATTTCCCAGTCCTTTATCAGATTTTTGCATTTGTGCTAAAATTGAAAGTATCAAGCAGCATGATATTTCATTTATGGTGCGATTAATCTGTATTCATTTTTTTTCCGGTATCATGCTAGTTTTTACAGAGATAAAAATATAAAATAAAATATCGATATAGGCTTGTTTTTTTCGTTGGGGGTGAGTATTTATTACGCTAAAATTAGAGCGATTCAAAACTATATCTTGTCATTTAGTTAAGTTTTCAATTTTTGTTCACATATTTTATTAATAATTTTTTAATTTTGAATATATATTTTTTTTTAAATTAGACAAATACATCCTATTAATTTATTAATTACATCAAATAATGTAATAAATAAATAGATAACGAAGTACCAGCGTAAAAGTTTCGAAAATTAAAATTTTAAAGTTAATTTTTTTCATGATTATCTTCATGAGTTTATTTCAAGGTAAAATAATTATCTATAATGTAATTTTTATTTTTGTTCTTGGATAATAACTCGGATAATATTGTTCATTTTTTTGGTAGATCAGTTTCCGAACACTTCTTAATTTCTAACGAATTTTTTAGGTGAATTGACTAACCAATTTTCAATAAAATTTCCATCAAAATATTTTTCGATATTCCTGTGTCACTAAATGCTCGTCTAATATATTTAGTAAGATTTAAAAGTCAAGTGGTATTTAATTTGACATTTAAGTTTAAAATTTATTTATTTTTTAAAGTTCAATGTTTATAACACCTATTATGTCCGCTATTATGTCGTACATATCATATATCTATTCGTTGCGTGCGTAGTCATGGTAGGGACAATAAAATCGATGCCAGCGCTTCCAGTGAAAAATTTTGGCGTTAAAGGAGGCTGTTATGACTAATTTGCAATTCTTTACATGTTATTGTTATAGAAAATGTCAAATTAAAATTATTGAAAACAGTAATTAATTAAACTTAATGCATTAAAAATTGTGAAAATAAGAAATCAAATAGCACAAATATTATTTTTCAAATGTAAATTATCATAATTATTTATTTAAATTTGTGAGACAATAATATTAAATTTTCAATATAAGTGATAAATGCAATCCATACAATTATATATGCATCTATACAATTCTATAATTAAAGTACTGTATCGTTACCATGGAAACGCCTCCAATAAAACTCACACACGGTGCGAATAGTTGTTATATTGTCACCGGGTGAAAGCCCTGTTTAATTCTCGGCTACTGTTAAAAACAAGTTAGTTGGTGTTAATATATCAAATTAATACAAAATCTATTTTTGTGTAAAAATTCATTATCTATTAATTTTTTTTTTTTTTTTTTTGCATTGAGAAAATTTAAATTTTAAATATTAGATTTTTTTCTAATCAATTTTAATAAGTACAGTTCGAGCAAAATTTAAGGTAATTTATTTTGGATGGTATAAATGGTAATAATTATTTTATTAAATTATATAATATAAAAACATGATATTGTATGCTTTTATTAAATTGGCGGACCAAAAGAGTGATAGGAATTTCGCTTCATTGTGCTTTTCGTCTTAAATCAAGACAAAACATTTTGCTATAATAATTGGTGGAAGAGGTGGTAAAAATACTTTGTGTTGTCTAAATATTTAAATAGTTTTTAAAATGTGTTGCCTGCAGAATTTTCCATTCATACTTGTGAAAATGAGAAGTAAATCAACTATCATTGGTGATTTGTTAAATACTCTGAATATATAGAAATAATGTACAAGGTACCTAAATAGTTTTAAGCTAGAATTGCCAATCTACTAAACCTTTTATGATCGTTATGGTTTATGAGACAAAGTTAGTTTTTAGCTATCACCTTTAGTTAAAAATTCATAATAATCTCCAAGACAATAATTATTTGGGGACATGACGTTATATTTGTGTTTTACTGTAATATTTGTTTAAAACAATTTTGATGAAAAATTTACCTTCTAAAATTTAATTACAGTTGATTTGTCTAGATATTTTGAAGTACCTTACATGGTGTGAATTAAAAATTTATTAAACTAAATGTATTATATATAAGTGATCATTTTTTATACCATGTATATATGCAATATATATAGGTATACTAAGTTTAGTCCCAAGTTTGTAACGCTTAAAAATATTAATGTTACGAACACAATTTTGGAATATGTGTATATAAAATCCTTTTTCGGTCGTCTGTCTGAATGTCGGTCTGTCTGCCTATGGGCACGATCACTCAAAAACGAAAAGAGAAATTTTTATAACGTGCTTAGGACGTAAAAATTGAGGTCAAGTTCGCAAGTGTGCAACATAGGTCAATTGGGTATTTGTAAACCGTTAAAGATTAAGTATAAAAAATGTATCTTATAAAAAAATAAAAAATTTTTGTTGGATAAATTTTTTTGAAAACACCACTGTTTACTCGGGAGGGCTTTAAGAATTACGTTCTAATGGCTCTTAGAACTTAATTGATAACTTAAACCGTTTTTCACCATTGTTTGTTGATAGTCACCTCAAGCGCTGAAAGAGATTCAGGATATTGATCATATTATAGAATTGAAAACTCGAAATATTTTATAAAAATTATTGTTCCACAAGATTCTCATTGATAACATCGAGAATCAAATGCAAAATTTTTCGTCAAAAGAACGCCATGAGCTGCATAGCGCATTCATTTCATATTCTTATATTTACTAACTGTAATTTTATAATATACATTATTTCAATTACCATTTGACTGCTGTAGGTTATCTGAACACCAGATCCCACAATTAGTGGTATCGGTAGATACAGTATGATCCAAATTTCTATTCAGAAATTTAAATTCAAAGTTTGTTGGTTGGTTTAATTTTTGGTAAACAGAATTCAAAGAGATAAACAGTAAATTGTGAGTTTATAGATCAAGCTTTTCCAAACTGTTGGATTTATGGAGCCAGAAAACCCATCGATATTGGTAAACAAGCTGTCAATCTATTTGGTATCCTAAAAGAAACATTACATTATTAATAGCTAGGGATGTGTTTCTGTTTTTAACTCCTGGCATTCTGAATTGCTTATTATACCGTAAATTTTGAATTTTTAAATAATTAAATAAAGTATAAACTGATATTTCAAAAACTTTATCGCCAAATCTACACGATTTTTGAATTTTTTTTTTGTAACTCGGTAGATTTTCTTGAACTTTGGAGGTACTTATAGCTGTGTTAAATGTTTGCCTTTTAGATCTGCAAATGGTAATGAACTTTATAAACGTTATTTAATATGATGTATGGATGATATTCTATAGTGCGGTTTTTGCGGTAATTTATTTTATTTTTATATACTATTGTATGCCTGATTTTTTTCAAACCGCGTGTATGTATTTCGTTTGTACAAAATGTACGAAATAATACGACGTTATTATATATAGCATCTATTCGTTGGGTGCGTAGTTATAGCAGGGGAAATCAAATCGACGCCAATGCTTCCAGTGGATAATTTTGGAGTTAAAGGGGGCTGTTATTACTAATTTTCAATTCTTTACATGTAAAAACAAAAACTAATTAAACTTGTTGCATTAGAAATTGTGAAAATAAGAGACGAAATTGAAGAAATACTATTTTTTAAAAGTAAATTAACATAATTACTTTATAAAACTAAAACTATATATGAAATCCATAGAATTATATGCTCATTCATACAATTATATTAATAAAGTAGTGTATGGAAACGCCTGCAATAAAACTGATGCACGGTGAGAATATATTAACAGAAGGTTCTTTGATATATTGAAAACTGCACAAGCATAAAAGTCATACATCCTAAAGAGTGGTCGCGGTATTGCAAATGCTAAGATCTTGGCAATATTAGGGGTAATCAGGTATAAAAATTCACTAAAAAGGAATATTAGCGAGTTTAACGAAAGCGTTGTCGTGATTCCAAAAATTTGATCTCCACAATGATAAAAATAGTTAATAGTTAATAGCAGAATCGCGAACTCACATATTACCGAAGCACCTGTCTATATTTGCAGTAGGTATATCAACATTCATTTAAGGTTCGAAGGAGAGATTCCGAAGTGATGATGTCTTGTTGATCCCTGTAAAGTATTACGAGGCAAAGTTTCAATGAATGAGTGGATAGTGTGATAAAATTCTTAAGCACAACTCTTTGATTTATTCTTTTGTTACATAACTAACTTACTATGAAACATTTGGTACATATGGGATATCATTCAAACATCATAAGAACTATATGTATATGCATTTTGATATAATGAATAGCGTGAGCGATTTGCGCGGGAGATTTCTTCTTCTTTTAAAGTAGTTTAAAAACAAAAGATTTAATACTATTATTTTCACATGAAGAAGCAATTAACTAAGTATTTATTATTTAAGAAAAAAAAAATCAACAACTGCGAAATATATATATATGTATAACTCACACACACCGAGAAGAAATCAAATCTTAAATGATGCATCTCACATTGGACCTCTTTGTTAGGTATAAAGCTGGCATACAATTTTCGGAATATATCCAAGCGTATTTCTGAAGTAATTTAATACCCCAGTTCGACCCTTACAGTTACCGTTCTCAAAGTGGCGAACGACGGATACTTTTTTTTTTGTTGAGTATCGTTACTTTATAAAGAAATATTTTTGCAAATTTTATGTTTTGGTGTTTTTTCTACCTAATTTTACTATCATAATTTGTAACCCCCGACTAAAAGCGATCTTAAAGTTTAATGTTTCTGTGTTTATGTGATGTCGTAGTTCCTAAACGGATGAATCGATTTTGATTTTCTTTTTGAAAGGTAATTTGATCGAGAATATTCTTAGCTACGTTTCAAGTGCGAGTTAAGGGTTCAGTACGTAATACCAACTAGAAAAGAGTTGATAATCTTCTAACGACTGAACAGATTTTCTTGAAATATAGCTAAGAACTCGATCAAATTAGCTTCAAAAAAAAATCTAATCGGTTCATCCGTTTAGGATCTACGATGCCACGAACGAATCGATCACAACTGATTGTATGTCGGGGATTCCTTTAAATTATTTCGCAAAATTTTACAGTTTTGGATTCTCACTACATAGGTATTGTCTGTGGCTTGACAAACTACTAGTGTGCGGCGTGACAGGCCCTGTGTTAAGTATATTTAAAGATTTGAATTCCTGTACAGGCTTTTACTTCACCTATTTTTTATTTCCAAAAAATAAACGCTAGCTTTATACTTATTGGCATCTCTCATTGTAGTTACCTCTGTATACAAATATGAAAATTTTTTAATGGCATTTTTATGTGCTTTTTTTGAAAGAACCGCTTATTTAAAAAACAAACTGTAGAATACTTTATATTAATTACCGTTTTTATTTCATTTATTTAATCTTTAAATGAATTATTTAATTATTAATATTTTCAAATAAATAAATATTATTTCTTGTAGAATGAAATTTTTTTAGATGTCTTTTGAAGAAATTGAGAAAGCGGCGATATCCGATAATAAGAGTTTTTTTTATCAAAATATAGACCTAATCTATAACTACATTTTATCTAAGGTGTTGAATTTTTGAGAACCATCACGATAAAGTCTATTTAAAAATTGATGTTGAATGTTGGACGAATATGAGATCAGTTGAGACATTAAAAAATTTTTTGTCCACACATGTGCGTGTATTTTTTGTTTTCTTAAAACCAATTTCTATTTTGTATCGTACTTTCAAATTACATTATGATATTAGAAAGATGGTACAGTAATATCTTTTGTTTATTATTGGTTCTAAGCATGCAAAATAATTTACCTCAGACAATTCTTACGTTCAGAAAAATATGAAAATCTAAAAGAAAAATTCAACATACGTATATACAGATCAAGCTGAAAAATAAAAATTGGCTTTAGAGTAATAAGAAGATTTTTTGCAATATATAAAATCGTTGTGTTGTATCGATATTTTACAATCAATCGATAGCCGAACATCGATGTTTTTAATGTAAGGAAATGAATCATCTCTATTCACATCTATATTATTGTCTAATGAAAGTTATAAGCTTTGGATTATAGGATCGTTGAATTTTAATCAAAACATTTGCTTGTATTGGTGTTCCAAGGTGTAAATCGATTTTTCAATTCTTTAACGCTAATATTTTACATCCAAACTTGTATAAAGAAGATTTTGTTGATCTTTTTATTTTCTTTTCATCAGATTAGAGGATTTTTGTTAGATTTGTAAGTACAAGTAAAAAATTAATAATGCTTAAGTGACTGAAAATATTTTCACTAAACATAGATATGCAACAAATTTGTCGACAAAAAATTTGAATTAATTTAATTTATTTAGAAGCAAATCACATACAAAGCTAAAAAAAGAAAAAACAGTTTATCTCTATCGATTGAATTTTCTCAAAAGCGACTCTTTACCTAGGAATTTTTTTATAGAAAAATTAACAAACTGTGAAATTGAATTGTGAAGTTATTGGTAAAAATTGCAATGATTCCTATTTTTTTTACAATAATTGCATTACCATGCAATACCATTCCTAGTAAATTTTAATACGTTTAAAAACAAATTATTCTCTAAAAAAATTGATTTTAAAATGAAATCCCGTAAAAATTTTCATGAATTGAGACAAATTGGTAAAAATTACTAACAATAAAATTCATCTCAAAATATTTCGACCATAATTTTTATTAAAAATAATAAATATTCATAATATAAAAATAATAATAATAAAATTAACAGATTAATTATAAATGCATTTATTATAAAAACCAATAAATATATTTAAAGATTTGGTTCGTGTTTTTTTCATCTGTTTTTCGTATACCTAAAATTTAATTCTTCTAAACAGCACCAAACAATACCTAAATCTCTAATGGTGCATGAAACTTGTTTATGTACCAATAGAAAGTTATTATTTTCACTCCGAAAATTGAAATATAATATTTTGGATCTTTCCGTTTAAAAAAAACTGTGTTTTGGTCTGTACTTAGGTAATCATTTTTAAAAATTTTGTCCATAAATGCCATGGAATTTTTTATGGTTTAACACAAAACTTTGAATTCGTTACTCGTTAGTTCTACAAAAAACTTATCGTAAGGTGTGCAAATTAAATTTTGTTATACGATTCATTTTATAAACATAAAATTTAGTATCTTTGGATTATTATAAGAAAAATCAAATATTTATTGTAAGTAATGATAAAGTAGTATAAATATAAGTAAAAATTATAAGTAAAGTGTTTGGTCTTGGTTCTAAGGGTCATATATACCATTGTTTGTTAATATTTAATTTAAACTTTTTTTCTGTATAGAGATTTATTATTGTATAAATATTATTATTATTAAGTACAGAATGGTTCAAATCAAGTGTTACGAATTTCCGAAAAATACCTTGATATCTGGAGTACCAAACATCAATTCATCAGTTCATAATTCACTTTCATATTCTTCATAACGCTTGGAATGAATCTAAGAGACTTGGCTTCGATTTCTGGTACATTTAAATTATTTTCAATTCTTTTTAATTAAAATTTACTCGGAAAATATTATTTATGTTTATAGTGAACGCCATTGTGTCATAAAAATTATGAACAATCGAAAGATTCTGATGCTTATTGTAAACAAAATTTAGTACTTAAAGCAAAACGATATTCAGGTCATATTAAATCAATTAAATTAAATTTTTAACTAGGTGGGAAAGATATAAACGTTTTAAATAATTCAAAAGCCCTCAAGATTGATTTTGAATGATATTAAAGCATAAATTTTTTTAACTTGTAGCTTTTAAAATTAAAAGCTTTTAAATTGTTTTTTTGGCTATTTAAGCGACACTAGTTTTAGGAATTTTCAGTAGGTACTAGAAATTTCGAATTTTTTTATAAATGTGAACGCTGAACAAAAAATTTTTATTAATTGAATTTATATTAGGTTTTTGGTAGTACATACTATATTATAATAAATAATTAAAATAATAAACAATAATTTTATTATTAGTGTATGACAAGTTTTTTTATTTGATCTCAAAATTTTTCGAACTTGCGTTCATTCTCAAGAGATTCAATTTAATTTATACAAAATTTGTTTATAATAAATGTAACAAATTTTTAGACTTCGTTATCCATTGCTACCCTTATTAAATATTGGTGCCTCTACAGGTACTGGGCTACTAGTAAATACGGCACTGTGCTTAAGCATATCAAATATTTTGACACCCTGTGTGTATGTATTCAAAAAATATATTATATCGTATATTATTTTATACCATTGTCAGGTCATAGACCTATCAAGATTGACTGACTAACTTACTCTCAGTAAGACTAGCTCAAAATACATCTTGACCAGATTGATCAGACTTCATCATCAATAGGTATTAGGTATGTCTCATCTATCTAATGTTAAATATTTTATCCCTGATATAAAATTTTTGATAACTTTATGTATGAAGTATATATTTTATATTAATTTTAATAACTATTGGTTAATAATATTTTATGTATATGATTAATTTATTATACTATATACGTTTATAAAATATGGGACGGAAAACCTATTGAAAAATAAATGGTTATTTATTTCAATCCAAAGATTTTCTTAAATTTTCAAATATGGTAAATTAGCTAGTAACGTCACAAAAAGGTTAATTTTAAGACGGCTTTCTTATTGAAATAAGGTACGGATAAAATACGCGTGGCAACATAGACCGGTCACGTTTACTACGTTTACTAGTCCACATTTTCGAAAAGAGCTGCGTAAATGAATTATTTTTCATGTTCTCATAGCAATATAAATTATAATTGCCAAACAGTTTTGCTGTTGCTAACACCACGCCAGAAATCATTCTTATAACTAAAAAAACTTCATTTCACAGTTTAGTGAAACTGTAATTTAAATACGGTTTAGTTTTATAATTTGAAGGGGTCCTTTCACTGCCAATGTTAATTAAAAAATTTTAGATTACAAGGAAAAATAATTTTTTTTTTTTATAATAGTTATATCTTTAATCTTTATCTATCGTCTATGTAGTGAAGTTTTGACATACTTTACCGTGTAAATTTTTGTTATAAAATCTTTCAAAAATGTTGACATTTGTAGACAGTTTTGGGAGAAATTAAAACCCTACCAGCTTTTTCTTGAATTTTACCACAAGTTATCAATTAGATGGAGTGAAAAAAACTGACATGTAATTAATTTTCGAAATATTCGGGCTTCCGTTTTTGCACTAAAATATATACTTTACCGTGAAATTTATTGAGAAATAAATAATAAACTGATAAAAATACTAGCAGGAAAATTTGTTCTGAAAAATTGTTGAAAGGCAACAAGTAAATACTTTGATTTAAGACAATATTTTCTTGCAATACCTTAATTTTTAAGAAATCAAATACTTATTTTATTGAATTAAGAAGATCCTTTGCCACCAATGTTAATTAAAAAAATGCACAATCTTAAGAATATAATTTTATTTTGCCAGACAGAAATTAGGTTGCTTTACGGGAGCGCATTTTGAGTTAAAGTTCGATATATGTAAAGGAAATTGATGTAATTTTGGAGCAGAAATAAGCATTTTGTTACCTAAAATGGGTACGAAAAAACCAATAAAATGAAAATAATGCTTTAAGATAGATTTTCGGTTTTGAAAGTCATAGATAAGGTAAAATTAGGACATTCATTATAATTATAAAATTTATGATTTATTTTGAACTGTATACCTAATAAATACAATTGTTCTGATGCCACTGGCAAAAGAATGTAGTCATTTTGTAAACTTTAAAATATCAGTATGCACATATTGTACAGAATTATACTTTAAAATCATTATTTCATGCTTATTTCGATTTCAAATCGAGCTACGATTACATTCAAGATAATTTTTACATTTTTTAAATTATATTATAGAATTTATTTTCAATCAATTTCACCTTCAATCTCCAAGAAGCTGCACATATTTATCTTTAATAATAAAATTAATAAAGTATACATTTAATATTGGTTCTAAGAGATTAACTGTTTATTCCTCTTGATACTCTGTCTGTATTAAGGTAGTTGTAATTTAATAGAATTCAATTTCATTATACTGTCTATATATTGTGCGAAATGAAATAATTATAATGGCAGAAAATGATACCAAAAATTTGAAATTTTATTTATCAATTAATCATCCTTTTATACGTCTTTTGTCAAAAATTCATATCGATTCTCTGTACGGTTTATGATAAGTTAACTATCAAAGTTAGTGTTTTTACCAAAAAAAGTTTTTCATTTGTATGCACAGTTCTTAACTTTGGTATGATTTTAAAGCTTAAAACTTGAGGAATATTGATAAAAGTTTTTTATATGTAATTGACTAAAAAACCAACATTTATTACGACTTCATATACCTTCATGTAAAAAGAGTTGTTTTTAATAGCTAGTTTATCGCAAACCTTACAGAGAATCGATTTGAAACTTATATAGAAGGTGTATTAAATACTCATTAATTGACATACAAAATTTGAGCTTTTTATTAACACTTTCGTTTTGGCATCGAAACACCTTAAGCCTATGTGTATTTTCATTTTTCGAAAATTCTGTTAATTTTTCCAATTTTCCAACATCTAAGTACAGTGGAATAAAAATAAATATCTGGATTTAAACAATGAAAATTGGGAAAATTAACAGGATTTTCAAAAAATAAAAGTAAACCAGGACAGGTAGAATATGAATTCCTATAACATATCCAAATTTCAAATCCATAGAAAAAAGGATATAAGCGCAGTGCTTGAAATAGCAATTGTAACTTTAAACATTCTTATCTGGAAAACCGCTTTTCTTTCTAAATATTTTTTTCCACTAATGCATATTGTAGAGAATTGTAGAGGAGTTTCACGAAGTTTCACGCCAATCAAAGATTGATTTTACGATCGAATTAAAAGAGAATCCGTTTTCCGTATTTATAATCGTATGAATTTCATTGCAAAATGAAGTGAAATTTATGATAATCGAGTTTTTAAATTTTCAGGGAGATTGCAACTGTCGCCGTAAGGATTGAAAATGGCTGTCACAATATTGAACTTAGCTTTTCAATTCTTTTGACTAGAGTTACATGTTCTGCATTCTATATTGTATTGGCAGGCAATAAATTTCTTATAACACAAACCAAAGGACAGGCAAAAGGGATTGAAAATTTTGCTTATATATAATTCGTATGTTTAACGTAGAGACTTTAATACATAAAATATAAAAGTTGTAGATAAATTAAAGGCCATTTATGAGTAAAAGTGCTTTATTTGTTTGGTTTTGAGGATTTATGTGTGTAAACTTCCTAGAAGGATTATTAATTAAAAAAAAATGAAACAGTCCTTAAAAAGTACTCCAAATCAGATAAGATAAACAATGCTCAGAATCAGATAAGATAAGCAAATATTACTTAAACAAACTATTGTTTATTAATATAAAATCTCTCATTAATTTCTATATATTAAATAAATTATAAATCTTCATTATATGATAAATCAAAACGCTGCTTACTTGCATTGCATTGCATTGCATATAAACAAAATGAGTGATATCTTGTTGATATGTTGTGAATGTTGCTGCGTAGGGTTGAAGTTTTATTGCCATATCAATCTTAACCATTACGTTTTATAGTGAAAGTCATTTATAAAGTTGCTTTTTATGATTTTAAGTGATTTACAGGATAATTTCAAGTCAGCAGGATATTTATATGTCCATTATCCACCAGATAATAGATACATTTAATGTTTGAAATTATCCCATCAAAGTTACGAAAGTTGATTGAAATTAATAATTCTGGCATCTGACAGTGATTGCGTTTACTAGGACGCATAGGGGAAAAACTTGAACTTGAAAATTGCTAATTTCAAAATAATTTATGACAATTTAAAATAGAAATCATTTTCATGTCCTTTCAGCAGTATAATTTATAATTTTCAGACAGTTTTAAGGGTGCTTAAAAAACGTATTTGTATCATTTTAGAATAACGTATTCAAAGAATGCAGTTTTAATTTTCCTGGCAGATATTTGCTTAGCTGACTAGCGAGCTTCCAGTGTTATTTAACTAAACACAAACGCTCTTAGGTGCAAGACGTATTTCTTCCATACCTTCATTCAAACAGAAAAGAAATATCCGAAATTGAGCCGTGTATCTATATACTGAATTAACTAGAATATCTAAATCAAAATTATTTTATCATCTGGTATTTTTAACACGCTTTTATTAGCTTCATACGTATGTAAGTATGTTAGTATGTAACGGAAACATTGAACAATTGGACACCCTTCAAAACTCAAAACTTGGTATACTTATCAAGCCGCGATGACAATACAATAATATCATAAGTTTATTTGATTATATAAAATATATACATTTACTTGCGCTCCCACCATATTTTGCTAAATTTTTGATAACTAAATAATAGTCTAAAAAAACTTAAAAACACAAAATAAATAATGTTAAAAAAAACTAATTTCTTTAAATTCAAAAAGATCATTTTATCGTAAAAAATCGTGGGGTGCTTTTTAAGACATTTTATAATGACATTTTTTAAATGACATTTTATCAATATCTATAAAATATTTATTATAATTGAAATTTAGCACCCTACGCTTTTTTATGACAAAATGATGTTTTTGAATTTAAAGAAATTATTTTCTATCTTTCAGTTCAACTAGTTACAAAAGCGTGTGATATATTTTTGTTAAACTATTATTTATTAGATTATAGTCCCATAAAAAGGCGACTTATGAATCTAAAGCCATCAAATTTGAACTTGGTCTAGTCACATGTAAAATATAGTTTCTGTAAAATATATTCTGTTGTATTACAAGATTATTTAATACTGTATAATATTGGCTTGCCTTTGCAAGTATCTTCCGATCTTGCACTAAAAGGACCAAGCCTTTGCACATTATTAGCCATTTTCAATTATTAGAATCAGCAATAAAATAAAACAGAAAAATGGCAAAACTGTTCATTTCTTAACGACAATGGCTATTAAGGTTGATAAATTAGGGGAAGCAAGCCTCTTTTTTAAAATAGGACATAATGCTTCGCTTGTGTGCAAAATTATTTTGAATTTATTTTACAATCAAACATTCTCTCCCATGAAATCCATCGTCACTCTTTGAAGGAAAAGTTAGTTCAATTGATAGAATTTTTAACATACGAACGTAGAATCGAGCTTTTACTGTAAATATAGTTCTAGATATTATAGTTGCTAAGCCTAACAAGTCCTAGGCACATAATACACGTAGAGAACGACCGAATACCTTACAAAGTACCCAACTACATACTTTGTAGGTATATATAGGTATGGTATATATTTATTATAGGTAGGTAAGGTATATACTACATACATATGTATGTATTAAAAAGGTATCCTTATGTGGCATTGTCTCCACGTAACAACTATCAGAAGTCAAGTTCTTGTC
The DNA here is from genome assembly GCF_905475395.1 of Chrysoperla carnea. Taxonomy (NCBI): domain Eukaryota; kingdom Metazoa; phylum Arthropoda; class Insecta; order Neuroptera; family Chrysopidae; genus Chrysoperla; species Chrysoperla carnea. The sequence continues at coordinate 36,596,948 of NC_058341.1, forward strand.
TCGGTTAGTTTTTATAATAGTTAAAGGTTGCTTCAACCAATAATTATGAATTGTCAACTCTTCTGTTGTGTGTGTTTCTTCAGTATTATGGGTATTCTTGTTTGTTGATTTTTATATGAATAATCTATATAAGTAGCCAATGCTTTTATTATATTGTGAGTTTGTTTAATATTTGGCCTTTATTTGTTTACTCTAAAATTTTATCAAAAATCATCAACGATCTTAGCTTTTAAGATACATGCCCATGTAGTTTATCGGGGGGGGGGGGTAAACCTTGCCATGAGATGTCTCTCAAAGTGAAAACATTTACAAAGGGAAGTTTTAAATTAGCCCTTGTGCTAAAGATGTTTGAAAACCTAAACAATTATTGTTTGAAATACTCTGACCGTTTCTGCCTTTTAATATCACAAGTACGTACTATCCTAATCTAATGTTGTCCATTCTTAGGGTGGTTTCATTTAGGGCTAGCTTGTAATTAAAAAATGGCCACCCTGGATGTAATGATAGTTACTTCCCGCATAATTGTGTCTCCTACTTATGATGTTGTTTTAATTCAGGAGTAGCTTGCGCTTGGAAAATGGTCTAGCAGCCTGAAATTGGGGATACCCATGCTTTGTGTCACTTTAATCAAGTTTGTAATGTCTCTTTAGAAGATAGATAGACCATAAAAGATAGAAGATCGCAATATTGTTGCACGGTGCATTGAAATGATTACTTTTCACCTGAGCTTTTAGAGTTCCTTGCACATTTTCTTATTCAGTTTGAGGCAGTCAGGGGTGTTATTACATTTTAAAGTATCCATACTGTATATTATGGTCAACGTTCACCCAATGATTTAGTTTAGAAGATGGAGTTCACTTATTGCTGGTATCTTTTATGGTGTAGAAAACCACTGTAGGTCCTCATGAAAAGAAGTCTCTTCAATTTTTAAACACGCAATTACGCGTCGAATGAGCCCGGTCACGTGTTAATGTCATAATTGGTTCGCGAGTATGTCATGACGTGTTAATGTCATAATCGAGGCGATAGAATCCGAACGAACATACGAACATATGCACATACGTACACACACACACAGACATCACATTGAAAAGGATTGATTCGGATATTGCGGCTTTGAAACCGCAAAAATAGGTAAAACTGGAGATTTTCAAAATCGATCCCATTACATTAACTTCCGCTGGAAAGTTAAAAAGACGAGAGTACTTCACCTTACGATGTAACTCTATCCGATAAACTGGTATATATCGGAAGTTCCTATTTTCGAGCTTCTACAATTTCGTGGCATCTAAGCAGATCGTTTGCCAGTTCTACTTCTCCGAAGGTAATGTTATCATCAAAATTATTGAAAGCCCCCGTATTACATTACATTATATACCCAGTAGTAGCAGTAGTATATAGTAATGCAATAATAGTGTGCAAGAAATACAACATTTTGTTGTTTATGGTTTGGTATCTACTAAACCCCCTTCAAACTACTCCCCTGTACCCCCGTATACCCTATACTTTATTATAAAACATCAAGCAACATCAAGGATCCATCAACCTTATTCTGAAGTTGATGACAATAAACTTGATGCCATCAAAGAATTAAAAAAAATTGAAATAAATAAATAAATAAAAAATGAGATAAAAACACAAGAGAACACGTATATATATCTGGCATTTATTTATCTGGATATTGATGGTGGTTAGTGCCCTATGGATTGTTATACTGAAATTAATTACCATTTTAACGAATTTTATTGTTTGTCGTCTCTATAATAAGTTGATGTGTATATGCTTTTATAATCTATAGTCAATGTTGCTAATTTTTTTTTTATAAGATATTGATTGCTTGATAATCATCTTCACAAGTCAGATTATATTTTTATTTGACGCTATTTAATACAGGCTAATCGATAATGGTACTTTTACGAATTCGGACGTTAGAAACACAAATCTTTTTTAAAAGATTTGCCATTAAGAAACATTGTTTTCCATTGAACTTGAAACTAAATTTCAACAGCCTGTGAGATATCATAAATGCATTGTTTGAGCTTACTGATTAGGACACTCTATCGAACCTTACATTTCGTTGATACTCGCGAATTATTGAATATTTACTGAACCACATGATTAAAAATATCAATTTCTTACCAAATGATAAATAGTCGACTTATATTAACTATATGAGCCAATGAAAATATTGTAGAATACGGTAATTAGCTCAATCGAAATACTCGTTGCGATAAAGAAATTCAATAATTGCATATGTTCATGGCATGTAATGTTCCATGAAGCTTTTTCCAATATTAATTATATAGTGCAACCCAGTAAAGCTGCGATTGCTACTATATTTTTATGATAGTATTTCATAAAAAAGTTATTAAATTTTAATTTAAAGCTATATCATTCTTTGTGGAGCTTTACAGTTTTTTAGAAAAAAAATTGACGGTTTTTGGATTTTTTTTACAAACTTAATTATTTATGACAAAATAAAAATTACATGCTATTATGCATATAAAGATTATTCAAGTGTGCAAGTAAAACATGTTTTCATTTGTGACGTGACATCGAAACATTGACGATGATAGCAATAAAAATCGGTTCCTACTGTAGCATCGGTGTCATTTCAGAAACAAAAAAAAATCAAACAAAATTTTGTTAATAATATCTCCGCCTAGTACCTTAATATCAAAATTAGTCAAAATTATAAAAAACTAACAAATTGCAAATGTTTTTGTGAAAAAAACTTTTTAGTGGTAAAAAATTGATATAAAAAAGGCAATAAAATATTTTATTGGCAAAATTTGGGAACAGATACAAATAAGTCTAGTTGGATGAAATCATTTTGTAAAACTACATCGAAGATAACACGTTTCAAGTTTTACATCTCATTGTAGCTTTTTCTAAGGTTTCGGAGAATATTTTTAGGCAGAGTTCGATTTAAATACAGGTTGTATTCAAGTAATGTAATTGTTTTCACGTGGAAATCGAAATATTCTTGCTTTTAGTAAATATTTATTAACAGTAACTCCGACTCTATACTAAACAATTTCTTATCACCGAAACATAACTCTCACCTTCTGTTGTGAGTTATACTGCACATTATTAAAAGTCTAAGAAAGATAAAGGTTTCCATTAATTAAAAAGACGTTATTTTGATATTAAATATTCATGGATGCAACGTCTTTAAATATTCCTGGATGCAATGTTAGAGCTTACCTTGAAAATTTTACCTTGAAAAGTGTGAATAACTTTTTTAAATAAATATTCTAAACTGTATTTTCTTTATTAGTCTCAAGTTCAAAAAACGCTAAAAATACATACTTATACTTATACAACATATAGATAAAGTTGGATATTTATCGTTGCTATACATTTAAATCCGTTTTGTTTTAATCACTCTAGCAAAATTTTAAGTAGAAATGCATTTTTTTGGATCGGACTTATTTAAACGATTATTCAATATATCCATTCAATCGATACCCTTACCTCACAAATTTATCGTTCTATCACAAAATCAGTCAGACTTTTGTCTTTTTATATTATTTAAGTTGCTTAGAATCCAAATACCATAAAAATATAGGTCATATGACGAATAGATTAATATTCGACAAGATATCTTCAGAATCGTATAGAAATACAATCTTTTGTTCAGAATTTTTGGTAATATCTCACTAATCGTTGAATGAACTTAATTTTTGAATTTTATGGGTCAATAAACTAGAACAAACAAAAGAATAAACACAAAGAATACAAAAATCGGATTTCTTTAACGATTTGGCAAGTAGTTATTGGATATCAACTAAAATCGTCTAGGATAGATGATATCTCACAACAATTTCTTCAGTCGAAACTTCAGGAATTTCATTTCAACGCAAAATAAAGTATAAATTCGTGATTTTGGATTATTTAAATAAATTAGGACAAAAAACATAAAAGTCCAGCCCATGCTTATTAAATCTGTATTTTTCGAGTTATTTCTAGAATCGCTCTGAATAAAATATTTTTTGTATAGGACTAGAAGTTATCTCAAAAACTATTCACCTGAAAAGAGAGGATTTCTTGCAAAAAATTTGTGGCAAATTGCAGATTGATGATAAATTTAAAAATAAATTAAAGTAAAAAAAGAAAACAAACAAGAAAGTGAAAATATTTAAATAAGTTTAACAAGCAAATTATAATTTGGTAACAACTGATAACAACCTATTTTTTGATGAACGTATAATTTTAGAATTATTATAATCATTAGATTTTTGAAAATATGGCTGCGTTCTATATAAAACAATAAAAAATTCAATATTCTAATATTTAATTAAAAAAAACTTCATTATTTATTACATATTCATATGTATGAAATATTAATGACTATTTTTTTTTTCTTTAGCCCGAAGCATTCAATTATTAATAATTCTAGTTTTCATGATTGCCCTTGCCATTTTGAGTGAGATGTTAGATTTTTAATTTATATAAATTGGAAATATAATCTTTAGATTATTTATTGTTTAAGCAACGTTAATAATATTGCTCACAAATTTAAGTTTAAATTTGTGTGATATCGGCATCGTGTTACTAAAATATAAGTTGTAATACAATCGCAATAAAATAATCCAATAATTACGAAAATCTTATTTATTTGAACTCATTGTCTGTCTATTTCAAAATTGTATTTTAAATTTAAACTCTATCAAGCATAATTCAGAATGGACTTTATTCTTCGGATTTTGGCATAGTTTTACCAGTTTAAAATTTGCTTAAAACAAAGACGATATTTAAGCGGTTTTTTAACACTCTTCGGTTTTCCAATTTATGAGAAAATCAATTATTTCGAATTTATGTGATCATATTATCTGTTTTGACGTTAGATTTTATAATTGTACTCTCTGGGTGCCCTAGAACAGACCAATGAGCGCTCGGTAAAGCTAAAGTCGGACCATTGAGTGTCTGCTAATGCTAAAGCCTGTCATAATATTTTTTCCATATTATTGTACAAATTTGTATTCACGGAAAGATTTGATAAATTTATCTAATGCACTGAGTGATTGAAAGATAAATAAATGGGTTCCTTTAAAATGGGTTTGAAAAACATAGTAAGTATGAACTCATCACGGATAACGCATATTGCTTGTCTGTGATACCGCAAGGGTATATAGGTGTAGTTCGTAAACAAACAGTATTCATTTTTGTTAAATTTAAATATTTACTATTTCAATTCTCACAAAATATAAAAATAACATTCTTTAAAATATTAAATGATTCTTCTCGTATTTAACTACAGTTGAAATGGCTAAAAAAATTCAAATACTTTTTATAAAAAGTCGTGTGAAGCCACGCACCACTATCATAGACAGAGTGAAAAGCATTTTAAACTATCTTATTACACATTTAATAATAACGTATTTTAGAAAATTAAGAATAAAATACAAATTTCAAAAAAAAGCTCATGTAAAACAGTAAATATTGTAAATGTAAGATTTAAGCTAAAAACAAAGGAAAAGTGAACTTATGGTAATTTATGGCTATAAAGCACCTAAAATTTATATTGGTAAAAGATTTGACCCTGATACCGAGTGATAAACATTAAGCATCCTTTATTTTTCAGTTTTAATTTTTCTAAGTAATTCAAAAATTAAAACAATAATTAACGAAACTCAATCTCATTAATAGTTTATATAATCTAAAAACTGCAATGGAATTTTCTTTTTATATTTTATTCTTTTTATCAGCGTGTTTCCAAATTCATAAGCTACGAGACATTTTTAATACATTTAGACCCATAGATCAATTTAATTAGTTTTAGAGAAATTTAAAAAATATAGTTTTAGGTCTGGTCTGGTTAATTAATCGTAAATATGTACGAATTATAATAATAAAACTGTAAAAATTTAATTTTTCTTATTTTTATCTTTTTACCAACGCATTTCCGAATGCCCTAGTTACGAGAGACACTACATTTTTATTACATTTAGCTCATAGATCAATTTAATTACTTTTACACAAAATTAAAAAACTTTGGTTTTGGGTGTTGCCTGATTAATTAATCGTAAATATTTATAAATAATAATAATAAAACAGTAAAAATTTAATTTTTTTCCCGTATATATGGTTTACATTTGAATGCCTCAAATAATTATAATACAAAATAATACTCCAAATTAACAAATAATAAAGGATATTTAATATAAAATAAATAATATGAAAATTAAAAATTAATTTAAATAATATATTAAATATGAATAATAATATTTTTTTTATGTATTATGATTTCATGTAGATTAATAATATAATAATAATAATAATAATAATAATAATATATATGAATGTATTGTCGGAAGCTGTATATGTAAACTATTCTAAAAACTAAAATAATACACACATGCATATTACATTATTATATTCAATATACAGAATGGCCTATCAAATTAATTTACGAATATCTTAGAGATAATGTTCTAAAAATTTATACATATCAACTGGTGTAACTTGATTATGATCTGGTCCTATTTTCTAGACTAAATTTTAATTTAAGGAGTCTCTCTTGTTTTTTATACAAATAATAAGTCCTAAATTTAAAAAAAACAAAAATTAAACATGTTTTTTGTGAAAAAAATGGTTTTATTGTCAAAAATTGGTATAAAAATCGCGTTTCGTGGAAAACACGTTTAAGTTTTTTTTTTAATGGATATTATCAATATACCTATATCATTGGTTAACGATTTTTGGGCCATATAATAAGTCAAATAATTCCTCATAAACTTCATCCTGTCCAGCAAGTTGCTGTGCTGTTTTAAGCTTTTTAGTTTTTAAGTGATTGCTTTATGCTCGCTAAAGGTTAAAAATTGATATTTTTTGTTTTATATATATAAAATTGTACTATTTTTAACTTCAAAAATAATACAAATTTTGCTTTATAATTTTTGAGTTTATTTCAGACACATAAGTAATATAGGAAAATAATTTTTACTAACTGAAAGGAAATAAATAACTTAATGAAGGTAAACTGGTATACGAAATATATCCGTTATCTGTTATAAATCAAAAAATAAGCCCCAAACGAATGTTTTTTAGTGAGTGAGTCATCTCGACATGGTTTATAAATCGCCAAGCATTTGAATTTGTTTTTGAAACGGAATTATTGTCTGCCGAATTTTCTGAGCATGTTTATCTCAAACTTATTACAATACAATTTTCATCGCTGTAAAAGTTCTTTTTGAATGCTTTTAGTGCAAAAATTACGTGAAAATATTGAATTTATTATTCCATCTCTGCCAAGTACTTCCCAAGTTGTTAAGCTTAATTAAAATGGTGGGAGCGCAAAAAAATACATGTTGTTTATATATTTGAAATTTATCTCTTTTTTCATAAACAGTAACTATTAAGAATTTTTTTTAGAATAATTATTCATGCTAAATATTTTTGGTGAAATTTTCAAAACCAAAAGCTTAGAAGCGATGAAGTAAAAATAGTATGGTTTTTTGAAGATTGGTTAATTTATCATCGAAGATTAAAATTTTAACCGAAGCTCGAATGTCGAACAAATGGCAAACGAATTTTTCACATTTTGTATGCCAGGAACTTTTGGTTTGTTGTTTAAGTTACAGGTTGGTAACAGATTACACAATATGTGAAAAAATGTAAAGAAATTTACAAAAAAGGTTTCTACTTTTGAAAATCTTCTGCGATTTTCTGCATAAAAGAACGATTTTATTTTAAATACACGGCAGGTAAGAAAAGTTGAAAATAAGTTGGATATCGTTAAAAATATTTTTTATGTCATATTTTTTGGAGGACATCCTACATATTTTTTAATTTTTTTTTTTTTACTTTCAAAAAGTTAATGAACTCTTAATGTTAATAAAAGCTAAAAACTAGCCTCGTGTTTGGACAAAATGTATAAATTTTATTAATACCTATATTATATTGGTAAATATATAACTATTAAAAATTATTAATAATAACTGTAAAAGTTTTTATTTACTTTTTAGGAGTAGTTTTGCACCATAGTATCTCTAGTTAGATAGATAACAAATAGAATCCCTATGAATTTGAATCATTTTTGATTAATTTTCCGAAAATGGAAAAGTGTTTTTCAAATTTATAAATTTGAAGTGATTGTTTACTATCGGTCTGTAATGAAAATCTGATCTACTTTTTGCAAAATATAGTTTTTTGTTCAAGTCACGATATCTGTCGAATAAAAAGAGATCCTGCAAATAGTTAAAAATTTGATTTTTAAATTGATAATTTTAAAATGTATTACTTTCTATCGCTCAGAAAAAATATTAGTTTGAAAAATCCTCAACAAAAAGATGTACGGTTTTACTTAAGAGTTTTTCAAAATTTGGTGACATATTTTTTCATTTAGTGAATATTAATTTCAGCTATAGCTCGGCGACCAATATAACAAAATTTATTTTGGAATATTAAGGAGAGTAAATTTTATATGATTTTTAAGCAATTGAAAATAGTTCAATTGCTCTTATTCGTCAAAATTAGTTTCATGACGCTTAAAACAATTGAATATATCTTGTTTTTAGTAAAAAATTGATTAAAAAATCAAATAAAATAAATAATGGTCAAAAAGTCAAGGAAGCCCCTTTTGAAAGCCTTGAAAATCAAAACTTTATCTAGATTTTTTGCTTTAATATCAAGAATTATATGATATATTGTATGTACTTTGTAATAACAATGTTTGATACATATTTATTAAGAAAAAAGTACAGGCAAAAGTATTTTAAACAGAATATTAAAAAAAAAATTAAAAAATCACATTATATTACATATTATTTTATTATTTTTATAAAAATTATATTAAAAAAACTGTATAGTTTATTTCAATTGATTTGACTTATTTAATGTAATTATTTTCAGTTATTCATTTTTAATTCATTTCATTAAAAATTAAATAAATTAATACTAAATTCAATTAATTTTTAACTATATATCGGTGTATTTCTACACATGGTGTCAAATGTAATTTATTTTATTATTTTCGTTTCGTTGGGAGATGTTGATGCCGTTGTTCACAGAAGGAATAAATCATGGTAAGCAAGATCAAAGCTTGAGGATCGTGATCTTGGGAGTGCATATTTAATCTTGGAATTGGACTTTTACTCCATTACAAGAGTTTTAATATTTATATAGACGATAAATTATTTGCGCCTTTCTTATTAAACCTCCCACTTTAAAATTTGAAATTATTAATTTCAAGTAACTTCATAAAACATAAAACATAAAATTGGTATCTTTCCGATGGTATTCTTGGGATTTTTTTAAATCTGAATCGGTCTTTAAATTGTGATCGATTCAGTAAGAAAATGAACTTTCGTGAATATGATTGCTATATTCAAATGGTGGCGGGATCGATAAAAAAATTATCGTTTATTAATAAAAATTATCGTGTATTTACATCTGTAAAAGTTTAAGCATTCTTCTTCTTTTTCTTCAAAGTTAATATACAGTCAATTTATGTTTGAAACAAGTGAAAACAAACAATTGACTGAGTTAATTGTTGAAATACCATCTATAGACAGTGTTAATCACGCAATCGTTTTATATTTACGTCATATATGTAAAAAATAGTCACTCTTAGGTAGCCAAAGTCGTGTACATATAACACGACTGTGGTGTCACCCACCCATAACTGATATAATTTTTCTCATATAAATATAATATAATGTTCTAATTTATTTTCGTCCTCACGGGTAAACAGTGATGTTTACGAACAAATGTTTCAAACAAACTTGTTTATATTTTTATAAGGAAAATATTTTTATTTAAATTTTTTTTTCATCTCTAACGGTTTACAAGATGGCTCTTAAGGACCCAAGATTTGATTGACCTATGTTGCTCATTTAAAAACTCAACCTCAATTTGTACATGCTAACGGACGGACGGACAAAATTTGGTAAAAATTATATTTCAGATCTGCTAATCTTTGCCATATTTCTTGCTCTAATCTCTTATTTAATTTATATGCCAAGTAAGTGTACAATTTTTTTGAGCTGTACCTTGAAGTATATCGATAAATTTTTTTGCGATAAATAATTTGTAATGAATAAAGAGTGGTCATTTCAAAATTAAAAGTATTTTTTTATAATAATAATGAAATGGAATAAGTAACTAGGCATAAATATAAAAGATTATTATTTTTATTTATTTCTGAACGTAAAAATAATGTTGACATTCTTCTCTTGAATTCCGTTTGTTTGTTTGAGAAAAGGTACGAAACTATTTTTCTGTATACTGTGTCGTTCAATTTTAAATCATATTTTACACTATCCCTTTAAGTTACATATTATAGTGATCGAATAAGTAGTAATATAGAGCCTATGTGGCTGCTTAACAAATATCCGAAGATAATTCATCCGCAAATCATTTCAATTGCGATGAATCCCCCGCGACAACACGCCCACAAATCTGGACTACATTAGAAACTTGGTCATCTCGTGGAAGGTATCACAGGGTTATCGCAAGGACCAAAAAATCCGCAGATCAATGCTAATTCGACCCCAGTACGGATCTATAACCCGTAGATCAGAAAGTGGACGGAATCACGAGAATTTAGAACATAATTATTTAAAAAAATTTGAAATAGGTTAATTTTTTTCTTTTTTATTATAGCCAATAAATTTGTGGATAGAGTGAATTATCGTCAGGTGAGTAGAAGTGACACAATATAGAGCTTAGTTTAGGGTTGAACAGCAGTTATATTATTCATTAATAATGTTTAAATAATATTATTCCTGATTATTTAGTTAATTTTTTGAGTTATATTATGAATATGTGGTATGCATGATAATAAATTTTCTAATAACAATTTACATATATAATAGTTTTATAATTTTTCAGAGATTTATAAATATGTGATGGGCATGGCAATAAATTTCTTATTAATTATCTAATAAAATAAAAATGTGTATGTGGTCTGCCAGCTGCTTACAGTTTTATCATAATATTTTTACCATTTTCTATTTATTCGAGAGTTAAATTTCTTTTTGAATCAAGTCATCTCGATATTTCAATCTTGGACATTCACGAATAATTTGAAAACTGGAAAAAAACAAAACATTTTTTATTTTTAATCCAATTTTTTATATTTCCGTCCTAAAATATCAAGGATTTTTTTAGCGGTGTCCGTGAATTTCTTGAACAACAAGATTCCTTAGTGTACCTGGTAGAAGTTGGTACACTCTGATAGGTGAAATCCCAAGGAATCTGTTTATTCATTGCATTCAAGGTTTGTATTCCTTGAGACGTGTAAAATAGGCCTTATATGAGAAAAAAAATCTACTGTTCATACAATACAGGTACGTTCTATTGTGTAATGAAACAAACAACAAGCATTAAATAATTATCGACAGTTCTTCAACTTCGTCTTCGTCGATATATATAAACATTTTTATAACATATAATACTTTTTTTATACATATAAATATATATAAAAAGTAAAAAAAGTAAAACTCTACATAAGAACAAAAAGTCCTTTTTTAAAAAGCTACTGTATGTGCAGTGTGTAATGAGAACAAAACTTTTATTAAATACCATAGAGAAGAAAGAAAAAAGATTAAATATTCTCTATAAGTATTATAAAAATGATTTTGGAAGAACATCCAATTTTAGAGGAAATCTAATCTACTTAAAATTATCTTTTTTACAAACTTTCATTCTAGTGTGTCATAATACAGTTTTTTTAAATATGCTGTACCTAGAAAAAGTTCGAAAAAAAATGTATTCAGTACCAACTCCATGGTTGGCCAAATCAACTTATGACCAGTATCAAATCAAGGTTGCACATCAACTGTAAAATGATTTTCACTCCGCTTTATCACGAAAAAATCAAGGTATTTCTAAATGCCTTACACCAAAACGATAATTTTTGGAAAAATTTCGGATATCTTGCTTGTGTTTCTTTGCAGCATTTTATGAAGATGAAACCTTAACAACTTGTTTTAAAATTTATTATTATTATTTTTTTTTTTTTTGATTAAGGAGAAAAGGGTTTTATTATTTAAATAGCCCTTGTAAGCTCATGAATTTATATTTTATATTTTAATTACATATAAATGAAATAAAAAACTTATGGTGAGGACAAGGAAAACGAACGAAGTTTAATTCACGCAGAAAATTTTAGTTCAAATATAAAAGAAAGGATTAAATTAAGTTGATTTGTTTGGTTGAAGCCATAATTCCATTTTCTATTTTGCCGAGGATTAGATAAAAGTTTGCTTGTTTGGAAATAGATTTAAATATTTTAAACTTAATACGCTTGAAAAAATAAGATTAATAAATTTTATCATAAATCTATGATTATTTAGTAAATAATAATAATGTTAGTATCCAGGTTTGTTCCATAACACACCCATATTGATGCTCTGCAATATATTGCTATCTATGTGTATAAACAATAAAAATAAAAACTAGTCAATGATATTCTTCTTAATAAATGTTGTTCTATAAATATTTTCCCAATAAATACAACCGAAGTTAATTCGATCATTTTTTTACGTCCATATACAACGCATATACATACTTTTGGACACTTATAAATCACAAAATATAGGTAATGTAGTTTTTGTTGTTATGGTATAATACATAAGTTATATTATTAGTACATATTTTTACTAACAACAAAATTCATCATTTGGGCAATATACGAGAAATGAATGCGTTCATTTTTAACGCATATTAATACGCATGCGTTTCATTAAACCATGAATAAATGTAAAAGAACTAGACTGGAACCCTCAAGACAGCCGACAACGTGGAAAATCGAAGATAACCTGGAAGTGGTCAGTCGAGAAAGATATAGAAGAAGAAATAAAGACCTGGAGAGACATAAAACAAATGGCACAGAATCGTGTACGGTGGTAGGCATTGTTGCAGCCCTACGTACGCCCCCCCTCCCCCAAGGGAATATAGGAATTATATATATATATATATATATATATATATATATATATATATATATATATGTATATATATATATATATAAAAAACGCATAATACATGGATGACGCATGGATACATGGATACATGGATGTATACCACCAACGCTTTTATTTTAGTAGGTGTTTGACAGACTCGTAAGCAATTTATTTCATGATATAGTTTCGACTTCCATAATTGGGATCAAGCTAGATAGATAAATTTTCTAATAATTAAATTCCATCCTAACTATCAGTTCATTTCGATAACGGAAAGTTTCTACACCATAGATTTTATATAACCTTTTACTAATGAAATATTTCAATATTTTTCAAATTTTCTTATAAGACTATAAATTGAGTTTATTGTAAATCTTTCATTTATTCAGTGCTAGAATGATTAAACCGAAAAATTTTTATGCACACATTTTGATAATTTCATAAACTTCTTTGTATGTTAACTAATCTCTATATAGAGGCAGTGAAGATTTCACACCGCATAATATTTTATTCGAAATAAATTCATTCTTTTTCAAAAATGAAATAAAATTTATTAACAGTAAGAAAATTAAATAGTTTTATAGCCTTAATATTTCGCAGCTCTATATTTAATGGTATATTAGTAACTGAGTTAAGTATTTTTGTTTTTTTAAAAACAGTCTTCTGTTACGAAATACAATATCTATAATCTTCGACGAGAACCAGCAAACAATATTGTTCCGGGTGTGAAATGTTTTTATAGAACCGCCGGGAAAAATTCTTATTAGAAGACTTTTAAATTTTTTAGAGCTTCCACATTGTTGTACGATATTTAGAACACCTGTAATTTTTATCAGCGGTAGTTATAACCTAATCTTGATACCAGAGCGTGGAAAAAAAAAGAAAATAAGTAAAGAAATTACGAATTTTCGGTTAGTAAAAAGTAAAAGTAACAAATTATATTTGTTGGTATAAAATAACAAGGTACATTTTTACGTGGAGTAGACTACTGTCGCTGTATTCGCTTAGTGAATACTAAACACCGTCGGTCAGTCGTTTCAGATTGTCTAGCGTCAACTTGGTAAATAACGTTCATATGTAAGTAATAATATACACACAATATACAGCCAAGAAGAATAATAAGACTGCGTCCATACTTATATAAATTATTGAGCGATTTCAAGAATGACTCAAAATATTGATAGAGTTGGTCGAGTTAGAACCGGTGATGGATATATTAGACCGATATGCAGTTAACCTAACCCTTTAATACGGTAGTTTAGTGCAGTAGTTTAAGATTTTGTAAAATTAAATTTTTTTAGGGGGTTTCGATTGGATTCATAGTTAGTAAGGTATTTTCTTTGGTTCCTTTCGAAATGTAGGGCTTTAAAATTAAGGTCAATATGCAGCATGGTACCAAATAGTTTAATTTCCCGTTTTTTTTCTATTTTGACTTATCTTCTTTTAAATTTACGAAATATGAAGTCAAATCCGTGTCTAAATTTCCGTGTAACCAATAATACAGAAGTGTTACGGTTACTTTCCCAATAAACTATTGACAAAATGAAACTTAAGGTTTTCTCTTTTTTTTCTCTTTCTTCAGATTTCCTCCTGTTTCTTCCTTTTTGTTGTAATTTTTGTGTGTTTATTATAATTTTTGTTCCGTTATGGAATTTATAGTATAAATCTAAAAAGTGTGCACTAATAAATTTGCAAGTGTAATAAGGTCTTAACCAAAGACTCTTGTATAAGAAAGAAGGTTCATTTTTAAAACCCCAAGTGGACATAACATCAACAACTTCATACATGAATGTATTGTGAGTGGACAAGATACATTAAATTCTCTTTTACCTGTAAATGTATGTATTGCGAGCTTAGGTATTTTTCCCAAAATATAAATGTAAAAAAAGGACACAGTTCTCGTTTGATTATAAAATAACAAAAACTTTTAAAAGTTTTTCTGCATTGATAATCTTTTTAAATTGTATCCTAAAGTTCAAAGAGTTCCGAGGACAAGCCACTTGTCAGAGTTACGTGTCTACTACAATTGGGGATACCCATAAAAATGTAAAACTAGGCTTGATACCATGACAAAAGAAAGTGAAATTAAAATTGATTAAAAAAAGAAGAATTGTTATAAGCAATCAAAGATTGCATTCAAAGGTTGCCCATCTTCTTTTAGCAAAACCAAATTTTATATGTAACGTTCATATTGCATACTAGTAAAGATTTTTTAAAACCAACTTCATTTTTCTATTCGTGAAGTGAGAATTCTTCATCTGAGGTAATAGACAAATTTAGTCCGATTCCCTATTACCTTCCAACGTTATACAAAAATAGACAGTATTTGAATTTTATAGATTTTAGACATTTTGATGAACTGTATCGTTATCCCATCTTGCAAATAGATTGACAAATAAACAACAGAAAGTGCAGTTTGGTAGCTATGTGTTCTGGTTCTTCATTTTTTAATTGCTTGAACTGGCCCTCTTCACTCAGATTATAGGTATATTGTGTCTTCTTCTCATTTCTTAAACTGTGTTATATCATATACCATGTTTTTTAACACCATCAATTTGTTTGCGACTTTTAAAAATGATTTGCTTAGCTCTTGTATTTGTGTCGTAAAGTTCTACAATATGTTTAACAAATATAATTTTATTATGATAACTAATTGACAGCAACGAATCAGATTTACATTTTAAAACACACTTTTACATTATATTTTTAAAAACTTACCTGTATTATAGTACCTATAATATTTCCTTTGTAAATATTATACATATACCGTTGTATGAGGTGTCCCTAAAAAGTCTTTACCAATCACAGAAATTAATTTTCTTAGACAAATATTTCCTAAGAAGACGCCTGAAATCAATCCGAAAAATCGTTCTTCTTAATGTATTTTGGACCACGAACCAGAAATTATGCATCTAATGATCATATGAACCGAAAATTATATTTTGGGAAAAAATTGGAGACTTCTTCTCGATTAATTGCAATTTTCTTCAGTCACCACTTTGAAATATCATAATTCGTAAAATCGCATATAACTTTTTGTTTCGTAATCAGATAGATAGAACTTGATATATCGACTAATTCTGCTCAAAAAAAGGAATCACTCAACGATTTGAAGAATATTTTCTATGGTACCAGTTAAAATCTTAGATAGAGCACTATATCCTGAAGAGATTTTCCTTAGTATTTCAAGGTTTCACTTTATAACTATTTAGTCGTCTACTGGAATGGTTTTTCTTTGGTGTTTTTACATTGTTTACCCCATTTATTCAAACAATAATTTTGAATGGTCTAATACTCAAAATTAGTTAGTTTTTTTAACTTTATTTGAAATAAATAATAGTTTAAAACAAAACTAAAAAACATGTTTTTGTCACTAACTGAACGAAAAGTCAGAAAATAATTTCTATTAGTTCAAAAAAATCATTCTATCCTAGAAAAGCGTACGGTGCTAAATTTCAATTATTGTAAATATTTTATAGACAGATATTGGTAAAAGTAAAGTCATTATAAAATGTCTTAAAAAGCACCCCACGCTTTATTACGATAAAATGATTTTTTTGAATTTAAAGAAATTATTTTCTACCTTTAAGTTCAGCTAATTACAAGCGTGTTAGTTTTAGTTTTTTTACACTATTATTTACATTGTGTTTGCTAGTTTTTCAGACTATTATATATTTATCAAGAATTCAGTATGAATATGGTGGGAGCGCAAATAATTGTAAATATTTTCAGATATGGAAATCGTTAATCCTGAAAATCCAGATCAGGATAATCAAACTAACTTATTAAACTATTGTATTGTCATCGGTCCTTTATAAGTATGCTTAATTTCGATTTAATTCGACGTTTTCAGAGTTCAAAATCATGTTCTAAGTTTCATATTAACATACGTATGAAGCTAATAAAAGCGTGTTTAGAAACTACTTCATAATTGTAACTTGGTTGTACAACGCTCAAACGGTACATTCTGTATATGTTGTGTTTCTTCATGTAAATTGGCGATGGTTAGTAAATAATAACTCATAGAACAAGTATCTTTGACCAATGTTTCATATTATGTTCATAATATTTTTAACATGATAAAATTTATTAAAATTTAATATCATCGTGGAATAGTATTTACTACACTATAACTTTAGTAACTGACAGTGTGATCCATGCTATTACAGTAGAAGCATCAAATAGCTTAGAAAAACTAGAAACTTATACAGTATGAGCTAAGGATCCTTCATGATTTAAGCCTTAAATTTGTAAATTATATGGGAACAGCTATAGAGATATAGGGGTGTAATCAATCACGCCGTTTCGAGAGAAAATCTAAAGCCCCACTGCTTTTATTGAAAATATAACAGCGCCAAATTTCCAATTTTTCTATGCAGCCGTTTTAGCAATAACATCTTAATTTACAAAATTTACAAAGGCTGTGAAATTTATAATCAGAAATAGTTTGGTATTCTGACTCTGAGACTAAAATGAACAATAATAAACCCCCGACGTTAAACATTAAACAATTAAAACACAAATTATATCCATTCACTTATTAGGAAAATAGATTTTCATCAAACTAAACGAACTCTTTCCGAAGAATACTTAAAGGTAGAGCTTATTGAGAAAATTAAAAATTCTAAAAATTAATTATTTATAATTACAAAATGGTTGATTTAGCATTCGTCTTTTCTATGCTTTTTATTCAAATGATATAAGGTACGTATAACAGTGTAATGAAAACCTGGCCTCCAATTTCTAGAGCATTATAACTCGGGCATTCAACTTGTTGTTGTTCAAATACTTTGGCCAAAATTTTAGTCAATTATTATAAGTTGAGGCAATATAATTTTAAATTTCAGTATAACGTTGAAATATATATACCTAAATAATCTTATATAATTTTATGCTAGAAACACAATTATTATTAAGTAGAGTAAGAAGATCACTTAAGTTCCCACAGATAATATCGAATATCATAGAATATATAAATAGATTTCATTATTATCTTTAAACAACGTTTAGAACTGGCGGTATTTGTTTCTATTAAAAAAAAAACGCACATAAAAAATGGTAAATTGTATCGACGCGACGCTTTATAATACAATTTACAATTTACTTTTTACTTGGTTGGTAACACAACCAGAGAAGAGAATAAGTTTAACAAACCAACAACTCTTTTTAAACATATTATCAAAGAAATATATACGAAACTTGAATTTCTACTTTCAATGGAATGGCATTATTGAAGTTAGATGTTTTGTACTGCAATTTTATTCAATAATGTCTATAAGTGGTCTATAACTAGACTCTACTAGACCATTATAAAAACTGCATACAACATTGCAACAAGTATTTATTTCAAATGTCGTTCAACATCAATGATTTATCCATGATAGTCCTTCGATAGATGGATTGTATATGTTCATCGATAATCGATAAATATACCATGTACACATAAATAGATACATGCTAATAGAATCATGCAAAGAGCATAGGGTAGAGGAGAAGCAGCCCATATGAGCTAATGTAAAATCGTAGTATACGAGTTTCAGCGCCTCTACCGAGTCAGGCTTTCAAACTTAATAGTTAATAGTCACCCCCGCAAAGTAGTTAAACTTAATAGTCATACCCGCAAAGGCCTACAAACTTAATAGTTGATCGCCTCAGACTCCAGATGTCACTTATAATTATACTTCTGCTTCTTGTCTATCCTATAGTCTTTGGAATCATGTTCAAGTTTACCATACCACAGATTAATGCTAATTTTTTGTACAGCGATATTTATTAAAATTATCGTTAACTTAATAAAAATCTTTTACATCACCATTTTTTGTATTATTATGGACATTTTTTTTAAATTTCCTGAATTTTATTATAAAAATGTATGTGTTTACTCACTCACATTTATTAGAAACTTTTCATTATTATTTGACAATCATTGCCATCTATATTTATCTTAATGAACTGCAATATATTTGTAAACCTTCTTAGATATCTGTAATACCGGTAATCCAATAGTTGATTATTTAGAGTGTAGATGTCACTAAATGCAACTTTATATAAATTATTGATATTGTTTTATAGAAAGTGTGAGAGAAACAAAAGCAAATGTGAATTGTATACATAAGACAAAGTACGATATATAAATATATATGTCATTCACTCGCATTTGAAACTTGACATATTCTAAAAAATTATATACCAGTTCTAAATTGAGTATGCAATGAGATTGTGTGAGAATAACAACCATACGAATACAGTCAAATGTTTTCGCGAGTTTTTTTTTTAAATAAATATTTTCATGTAAAACATTGAAAATGTAATATAATTTATGTAAATTTAAGTTGTGGTGATAATTATTAATAATTAAATAAATTGTTTATTTCATGACAATTGTGTGTTATAGTTTTTTTTTTCAGTTTTTGTCAGTGAACATTTATTTATTTTTGTTTTAGTGTGATTTTTGTTATTCTTATTATCAAATTTTATCAGCTGTCTGTTTCTTAAAAAAATGTATTGTTGATATATTAATTTTTTTTACAAACATGCGGAAGTTGTTAATCATCGTCTTCTGAAAAAGGTTTGTACAAAATTTTTTTATTGATAATTTTTTCTGTATTATGATTAATGATTTTTTATAAACAATGATATTTTATCTTTCTTTAATAACGGATATTCAAACAATTTTTTTTTTAGTAAAATAGAATAAATTAACAACAAAAATAGCTCAGTTTTACATGACAAGTTTTATAATTAGGACTATTAAAATAAATAAAATAAAATAAAATTGTGCAATTGGTTGGAAAAACAAAAATTTACTTTCATTTTATATCATTGTTGGATAATTATTTACTTTCAGATGTATAATAAATTATCATTGTTATATTATGCAATTAAACAAAATTGGACCAGATTGAAATCTATTTAATTAAAATATTTAAATTAAAAAATATAATTCGCCGACCAATCTGTTAACAAATCTGTTTGTTTTTTGTGTGTATAATTAATTATACCATGCAAAATTAATTAAAATTTATTTTAATTTATAATTTTTTTAAAAATATCAGTTAACGCCCTTTTTACGTTAATATAAAAACGTTTATTGACTTTTAAAATAATTGTATGCGCTTAGGGGTGGTAGTTTATATGTCATAACTCATATCAGCTATCATATATATTCGATTGTCGAGTGGGAGTTTATTAAGTATATTGTGAAATTCTGGATTTATATTATTTAATTTTTCCTTTTTTTTTGTGTTCTTTTGAACAATCATTAGGATTTAAAAAAAAAAAAACTTCCGGTTGTGTGTAATTATGAAACATGATGTCAACGATACGCGTGTTTTTATAAACACATATGGATGGGGGCAATTCTATATGCAGCATAATACAACACTTGGTCAATGACGTTAAGTG
Organism: Chrysoperla carnea; assembly: GCF_905475395.1. NCBI lineage: Eukaryota > Metazoa > Arthropoda > Insecta > Neuroptera > Chrysopidae > Chrysoperla > Chrysoperla carnea. Next base: position 36,617,263 of record NC_058341.1, read on the forward strand.
TGTTTGTTGAGTTCGTGATTTTTAATATATCACCATAAATTATAAAACACTTATGCTTGTGTCTGTCGGTCTGTTTGTTTAAATTTGGAATTATGTACAATGGTTATGTGGCTTTTACAGACTGTAATATTGTATAAATTGCATAACGTTTCTAGTTCTCGATGCTGTTGTTTTTAGTAATTGTCATGTCTGTTTGTGAATACAATGTCTTGAGAAAAGAAAAAAGGAAGAACGTTTGTGTGATTGTGATTCGAAATAAATGATGAACACCCCAAGAGGGACATATCGGGAAGAGGTGCATTGGGAAAAAATTCTGTATGAGAAGTGAATATTTCGACTAAAACAGAAGAGTATGCTTTTAGTTTAGTTGAGATTAAAAACGGTCATTAGCGGGCAAATCTCAGCCTACCCAACCTCCAAGGTTGAACAGGACTGTCGTTTTCCTTTAAATGAGTTATCTATAATGTCAATATGAGCCTGATAAGTATATTCAAAATAATTGCCGACGAGCTCGCAAACACATGTACCTGTCAGGCACAAGTATAATTAAGAACCGGTAACTTTCCCGCACTCCAAACTACTTAAGGAAAACTTAACTATCTTTAAAAGACCACCATTAAACTGACGAAGCATCGTACTTCATCAAAAATTCCGAAGACACTACCTCACTTCAAAAGGCCTGCAAAAGCAAAATAGTTACTGCTATTACAGAGCGGGCATTGGTTAGGAAATAGTTTGGCCTTCAAGTGCCTCATGACAATGGTTTACCTTCCTTTTCACTGTTAGTCACTTGACTCTGTGCGGATGACTTCTGCGATTTGAAGTATATTGATGTCAAAGCAATCTTGCTGTTCTCATACTTTCGCTCCACATGATTCATTGAGTAGTGGCCTAGGGTGGAAAACCTCTTGCTAATTTATCATAGTGTAATCCATGGCTTTAGCATTTTTCTCCTTGGGATAGTCACTATAATCTAACTTAACCACCATGTGGTTAGAAAGATAAATATGTTAATGTAAAAAGATCTCTGATCCTCTTTTACAAAAATGAAAACATCTTTCTGCGGAAGTCCTAACATTTTATAGATAGTTTCATAACTTTCCTAATTTTTTTAATGAATTATAATAATTAATAGAAAGTAATTAAAAATAAATAATAAGATAATTATCTTCGTTGAATATCTAGGATAATTCAGGAGGAATTTCATATTATAAATATTTGTACATAGACATTTGATTGAAACGAACGCATCGACATGTGTGGAATTTAATAAAAGTTTGAATAGTTTTTATATTGCATATTGATTATTATATATAAAAAGAGAGGACTTTTTTTGTTTTACCCAAATAGCAATTTAAGCAGATTATATTATATCAATGTCTAATATTTTGTCCTAAAAGTGGTTTGAGTAAAATAAAACAGAAATAATTCGGAAAGAAAGTGATGTATAAAGTTCAATAATTGTGACTTCGGCGGTAAAACGCAAGGCAGTTGCATATATCCAGTGACCTAAATATGAAAGATTGTATCTAATATTGCAATATTGCTTTTAGTTTTCTGATTTCAGGCTTGTCTCATCTCCAGAACCTGTAATTCCAGAAAAATTTAATACAATACAGAAAAATCTATGAAATAAGTTGAAATCAAATAAACAAAAAGCAATTAAAGAATTTGCAATATAACATTTAAATTCAATATAAAGTTGAATATTTGCTGTAAGCAACAAGTCAAAGAAAGGAAAAGGACGCGACACTATTAATATATCTGTCATATGTAAAATTTTTTTCTTTTAAAGATTTATGATTCGATTGTAAGTCATGCATATTAAAAAATTATAATATCAACAACACATTAACATTAGAATGTCTACAATAGGTTATTGTGTTACCATTTATGAATAGATCCTTAGTAGATCAGTCATTGGAGTAAATAAAAAATCCATTTACTTTTAAACCAAGCGGTCAAATACTAAGACTTGATCTCAGTTCTGAAAATTGAATTTTCTATTTTATTTAAAGTTTTGAATATGGGTTAAGAGTCGAGATGAAAAAGGGAGCTGAGCTCATTCATCATCAATAGGCGCTACAGACCGGGGTGGGCTTTGGTATCTTTGATCACTCTCCTCTATATGCCTTGGCCCTTGACAGCGGATCCCCATTCAATGACTCGCATCACCTTCAGGTCATCGGCAACTTGGTCCAACCATTTAAGTCGAGGCCTCCCTCTTCTCGTGTATTGTACACTTTGGCATGCATTTTTCTTGGGCGTCCTTCCTTCCTCCATCATTGGCAAATGTATCATGTAGGTACCATGTAGGTCTGAGGCTATGTGATTTAATGAAACTTCATAATATATTCTCCTTTTAGGGTGTCCTGGTTTTCTCTATTGGTTCGGATGCGCCATTCTTCCTCGCTCACTCGGATTGTACTATATATCCTTCTTATGTCAGTTCTTGTGTCAGGGTCCCACTTTCACTGCCAAATGTTATGATGGGTCGAATCAGGATATAGTAAATGATCAGTTTGGTCTTGCGTGAAACTTGTTTGTTCTTCAAGAGCATTAGATTTGCAGAGTACACCCTGTTTCCACTCTGCAACCTTTCCCTTATAGCGGCACACATTCTCCTTTCGTTGTTCACGTGTTCGTTAGATCTTCCATTGTCCTCGGTTCTTGTGAGGCTGAGATCTTCATGAATACAGTCTTGTCTTCATTTATCACCAGTTCCAATTCTGCAGCGTTCTTAGTTTTCTGTCTTATGACAACTAGCTTTTTTTAGTGTGAGCAAAGATACCAACGTCTCTGACCAGTGTCTTTAATAAAGTTGAGCTCATTAAAGAATGGCAATTTTGAGGATAAAACTCATTACAAATTTTTGTTTTATACCAAATTGATTCAATCACAGGTAATGCACGCTTCCATTCATTGTGCTTGATGTGGGCAGTCTGTTATCAATCTTTCTAATGTGCTCTAATGTAATTTGACAGAAAATGTTTTTGATCAACTACGTCGAATGTATTTACTTGAAGATGCGATTATTGCCGGGATACCGTGCATCCGACAGTAGCCTAATTTAAAAGCGCTTTGTATTTGGATTGGAATTTCAATTAGAAAACATATTTTTGGTATCTATAGGTACTCGATCGGAGACTTCAATTTCTTATATCGGAAGTAAATCATTTGAGGCATACTCTATAAAATGCAATAAAGATTGAGTCAAAGAATTTGTCTGTATCTAACTGTAAATTTGTCTGTTATGACTGATCTATAACCATTAGAATGCCTACAATAGGTTATTGTGTTACCATTTATGAGAGTGAATAGATACTTAAGTATGCATTTATAAGTAACAGTGATATGATTGGGTGTATTCAACAAAATTAATGATTGTAAAATTTCACTAAATCATTTTTTATTTATTTTTTAAATCAATGAACATTAGTTTTTGAGTTATTTAGACACACTTTATTGTGGTTAAATTGTATATTTGATAACTAAATATTATAATATTTAATTTTCTAATGAACGCGTCCCATTTGGTAATTTTATACTCATTATATTAATTATAATTATAAAGTCTTCCTACATTATATTTACATAAGTATTATGTACAAAGTGATTCATAATTTTAATCCTGAATTAAAGTAAGTGGTATCCCAAACACGAAATTAAAGAGTATAAAGCATTGTTTATATAAAATTTGTAGATAGTTTGATTGAATTAAACATGCGAAGCTGTGGTTACTTGTATTATCAAATGGCCACCACCATGTCTAAGTTTCTTATTTCTTGAAAAATGACGTACTATTGAAGCACATAATGGCAAGGAAATTACACAAAGCCTGCCACTTTTGTTTAAACGGTTGTGAATGACGACTAGTAATCTTCAATAAATTATGTAATTTATTAATATGACTTTTAAAGAATAGAATCGGATTACTAATTTTACTTAAACTATAATTATTATTTTTATTTATTTTAGGTATGGGAATATTATTATAAGCAAAACTGATTCGCACTGAAACTTGAAATTTAAGTTTAACGTTATTAAAAGAACTCCTCCGAGCAAGAACCTATTATGTTCTGGTACAATCGAAATCGAAATATCTAAAGAAAATGAAAAACTACAACATTGAAATTTGAAATTAAGTTTAAAGTTTTTAAATTATCCCTCAAGAACCGATTGTATTTTCTTATAATTCCTTTGTTGTTACTTAACAAAAAGTCATTAATTTTCTTAAATTAATTATTACTTTCTGTAGTATATTACAAAGTACAAAAAATAAGACTGAAAAAAAGAATCTTTCCACCTGTGATTGAAACTATCTATGTTAAATAATTTCCATCACATGTGTAAATATTCTCAGGTAAGTAAGTTTTCAGTAAATTCAAGTTCGTTGAGTGACCTTAGACCAAATACTGTTCACAATTATAAACATAAAACAATGCCCTACATTGAGAGGAAGATATTTAGATGAATATCAGCAAATACATGCAATTTTACAATCTATTATCTTTGAAACTCTTTTATTGTTTTTATGAACAAAAAGATATAATCTATCGTCTTGGTGAAATCTATCTGAATTCAGCTGAATATTAAATTGAGTGCATAGAAATATACAATAGGACTCATTTATGTGATTTTTAGATTGAACACCTAGTTGCTTAACTTTAGTAACTTAATGTTGTTCATAGACGTAATATGTATCATTTTCACTTATAGCTTTTGCAAGTATTTTATTGACAATAGTTGTCACCTAGAACATTTTTTTTTCTCCTAAACTTATCGAACACCGTGTATAATATTTGTTTAAATTCAACAAGGTTATTTTGAAGTCAGTAACAACACCAACTCATATAAATTATTAATAAGTTTACTTAGATACTACGCATAAATGAGATAAATTTTGATTTTATTAAGATACAACAACACTTATATTTATTTATATAGGTCGTTTAACGAAAATTTACAAACATTTAATGAATTGCTTTTTGATTCTATGCCAAAATATTATTTTATCTAAGCCCGTGTGAGATAAGGAATTTATAAATGCTCAGGTATTTCTTATCTTAGCCCTTTTCAACCAATCAAATTAGCTTAAAAAAAGTTGTTTAACATCGGCCCGTGATTGCTGTTTATTTTAACGGGATTGTCAATTTCGCATACGTACGATAACAAAGCTCTTAGTCCACTTACATCGGTAAATAACTGGTATAATCTTAAATGATTAAGGGAGTTTCACGTAATTCTTTGATGTAAGTAACCTTAGTGAAAATTAACGATACAGCAAGTTCGAAATCTCCATCTCTAGTATAATTCGAAAATAATCCAAATAAGAAAAGTTATCATAGTCACTTATGTAACGATATGAAAACAAAAGAATGTAATCGAAAATATATACCGATTGAAAGTTATTTCGTTAGCCATTTAAAATATATAAAGTAAGAGGTGTTACTGTTTGTGATTGGTATTGTATGTGTATAACTTCACGATGAATCTGACCGGCTGGGTTCATGTATACACATATACAATCCCTCTTTGTTTTATACATAAGAACGTCCGTAAGAACTCTTCTTACTTCATATAATATAAATGACTAACGATATGGTTTACAAACAGTATATTTATAACTTATTTTGTTTGTTTCAAGAGCTCTAATAGTGCTGCTCTCAGATATAAATAGTGTTGTATAACATACGAAATTTACTTGCGAATAACGCTCAAGGGGTTGTTTTGGCATAAAGAGTTTTTATGTTTTACAAAACAGATTTAGACAGCTTATATTTTGTTGATGTCTCATATTTTGCCCTAAAAACGAATTGAATAAAGTAAACAATTCAATTAATTCAGAAATAAAATGGTTGACAAGGTCAAATATGCTTGAATGAAAGAAGTTCCACATATCTCTATCTGGTTATAGAGTATTATGATTTGAAAGTGAATGTGTTTTTCAGCCTAACTTTTTACAATGAAATAATATTATCAGCCTATCTTAATTGGTTGGTACTATGTAATAGAAACCAGATTTGTTATATGTATTTGATGATAAAAATTGAATGTTTGATTATATTGTCTAATTTGTTGCTTGATTCAGCTATCATTTACAACAGAAATAATTTATTGTAGATATTATCTAATGTAATCGTTTGGATTAGTCGGTAAACTCGTTGTGGTTCACTTAATATATTTCTAAACACTACAAATTAATTTTTTTGTTTGAAATGAATACAGTTCACAATAAAATCCGCATCATACACAAAGAAAAGTAACGCCAGAAATAAGTTTTAAAAAAACATCGGATAAAATAAAACAATCTCTAAAAACCTTGTATGCGTCTATTTGTCTTTCTCGAAAAAAAAAACAACAAAAAACTCCTAATTAAAAAAGTAATTTAAATATGTACTCACAAAATGAATCTGTACAAAAATAGTCATTAAAACATTCACTAAATGCGTATCACCATGTTACATCAGAGTTCCGTAACTAGTATTAATTTATTTCGTTTACATAAATTAAGTTTTTAAATCTTAAAGTTCAGGTTTTTTTATAAAATTAAAGAACTGCGAATGTTTTATGTATTTGAATAATCGACAATGAATGTGCATTATAGAGAACAGTAAAAGCCGCCACAGGCTTATTCTAGACTTCTACAGCCCAAATTTCTTGCAGCAGCTCCGATTAATATATGTATTACATAAAAAAACTTTTTATTTACATGAATTAATAGTTTGCTCCCAGCGTGCAATAAATGTAAAGAAAAGTGCAAAAGAGCGTATCAATATTTCTAAACCAATTATTAAATGATGAATATAAAAATCATCACTTATAACTTTATAGAAAAAGGATGCCAATTTTGAAATTTTTGATATCTTTTCATAAGAATTGATTTTACCAACTTAGGCAGATTATAGAACAGTGATGCCTAACTCAAAACAAGGAATAAAAGCAAGAATTTTAAATTTTGTCTCACAAACTTTTCGAGATAAAATGAATTGAATAGAGCATATCTATGCATACCTAACGTAATACGAATGTGGGTGACTAGATTTAGAGGCATGAATGAGATGAAGAGTATGATGATATTATAAGGGTTCCTATTAATTAAACATAGAACCTTATAAAAAATACGCCACACAAGTGGTGATGATACTAATAATGTTTTTAAAACATACACCAGAATATCATCATAATATAAATATGTATACTTATTTGTGTATTCTTAATGACTGGGATATAAAAATAATTAGGTAATAAAAACTCATTTTCTAATTACATTTTATACATTTACACGGTGTTCAAAAAGATAATGGACGAAGAAGATATAGAATATAATATATGGTATAATATGAAGAATTTAAACATACAATATGATCTTCAATCATTTATATTTTTCAATTTCATTTGCGTTCGAATAATTTGTTTATTATGTTGTTAATCTTGTGCTTTAAAAATACATCGGAAAGCTATTATAGAAGAAAGCTCTCAGCCGAATATTGCTTAAAGATAAATTCATTATAGATATGCATTTAGCACTCTTGATATAATTGCAATTATTTATTGCTTTCGCTTTTCTCGATCTAATGAAAAATTGGGATGTAAAATTTGCCTTCAAAGCCGGATAAGGTATTATACAAAAACTTTAAAGAAAAGAAAGTTTAAGCGAAAATGCTAACTAGCGAGAAATACCACATATCTACTCTAAATGTGATAAATATGGATAGATTGATCTTAGAAAAACCATTAATCTCTCAATGGGTCATATTACCCATAAAAATGTAAAACTAAACTTGATATCAAGACAAAATTTTGAAAGTGCAATTAAAATTGATTAAAAAATGAAGAAGTTATAAGCAATCAAAGGTTGCCCATCTCCTTTAAGCAAAACAAAGTTTTATATCTAATGGTGATACCCACGTATGACGTCCTTAGTGGGTATCTTCCTCTTTGTTTAATTAGGAATTTTAAACGTTCATATCTTGTATACTAGTAAAGATGTTAAAAAACCAACTTCACTTTTCTATTCATGAAGTAAGAATTCTTTATCTGAAGTGAAAAAATTTGGAGTAGTCCGATCCCATATTAAACTGCAATTGTTAAAATAATTCCAAGAATTCAAAACGAAGAAAGGATTATATTAATAAACAAATAAACAAATAAAAAAGAACAATATTCTCTACACCGAAAAACAAGATGAATCGAAAGAAACTTGATTTCTAAAGAGTCCTTGATTTTTGGTTTCATTATTATAATGATAAACTGCTGGCGAATATTTAAAATTATTTTATTGTTATCAGAAATGATAAACAACATATCAGAATAATAAAATTCGAAGTGATTTTAACAGTTTCATTATTGAAAAAGTATTTCAGTGTTTCGCTGCAGATGTGATTATAAAACATTACGAAACTTGTAACTTTCATCTATAAATTAGGTACATAATCATTTGACAATCAGTTAGAAACATGTGTCAATGATATCATTTTAATTGAATCGTCCTGTAGGTATATATTTAAGAATAATAAAATGCATATCAAACACGAGAATTTATTATTTAAACATTCACTTTAGAAAAAAATTACACCAAGAATAATTAAACGATACACAGAAGGGCAACCAGCAATACAATAGCCATAATACTCTTTTGATATGTATAAGAAGGATAGATATCTTGAAGCACAAGTTGTATTTTATATTATGTAAGCTCTTTTCATTATTGTTTGCGCAACATATGCTGTAAATGGTTCATACCATTTTTTTTTCTTATACGATAATTAAAAAATTAAATTGTGTATATTTATTTTACAAAGAAAGATTTTAATTGTAGACACAGAAAGATTTTCTTCATTTAATTAACAAGTTATAATTGTGAAAAAATGAAAATCTTTAAGCATATAAGAACTCAACAATAATGAATTTATAAAAATGTTAACATTATACTCAAAGAATAAATAAGGTCATAAAAGGATACCATTTCTTGTTTTTGAATACATTTTACAATTATGGCTAAAACCATAATTATGACACCGACCATTTTAGCATATAAAATAACGAAATTAAAAAATTACATGAATAAACGGATTTAAGTAATTGCAGATTTAATGACTATTGTTATTCGGAAAACATTCCGGGAGGAATGTTTTGCCAATTTTTAAAAATAGTAAAAAGAGGACCTTAAAAGTTTTTACGTCTTTGAATTGCAGAGATTACAAAAATTTTGGAAAAATCAGGATTTTTTTTGTAAGGACTATTTTATGTGATGCATTATAGACAAAATTGAAAAAAAAAACCACTTTCAATAAACATTTATGTATTATAAATATGAAAGTAAGGATGTTTGTTTGTTTGTGTGTTTGCTACGCTTTCAAGCAAAAACTCATGAATGGATTTGAATGAAACTCAACAATAATATAGCTCATAAATCAGAATAATACCTACATGAGCGATAACTTATAAATTTAAGGTTACTGTTAAAATGTAAAAATGGTAAAAATACAGTTCATAGCCATCTATTCTTATATACTGAATGAATTAGTACATTTTACATTTAAGAAAAAATTGAAAACTGTACATATATTTTATCTGCGTAAAACAGTCCCTATTCCTATTTCGAGTGTTATGGAAGGAGGATAAGTGAAAGCTTGAGAGCATGGGATGTGAAGACTATAATACGGCGGTCTTTACCAGTCTTTACTTTTAAACAAAGTGAAGCGGGCGGGTATCAAGTTGTAACAACATAAAACTCTTATTTCTAACTTATATATACCCATAACGGTGATATGCCCAAGAACAGTGATTGATATACCCATAATCGAAATTATTCATCAGTCGGTTCATACTGTTATCACTATTTTAGGGAAAACAATGATTTTACTATATCGCATCATCACTCATCAACTTTGCTGGATAATTCCAAGTTACTAAACAAATATCACTACACAATTTCCCCTTGTTCCATGATGACTCTTTCCTTTAGATACCAAATAGGCTATCGGTATGACTTCGATCTCTTGTTTGATCTCTACTTAATTTATGCTTTCGGCCTCTGGGTTTTCTTTGTTTACAAACTAAGCACCAGGGTGGGGTGTAAAGATAGGAACCTCAGAGTTCAATTTATTGGCGCTGAAACACCTTCAGCTGGACATAATATTCAACTAATAAATTTGCATTAGAATATCAAAATAACCTTCAACTAAATTCCTCTATTACATTGCAGGTACGTGCTTCTGTTTCCTATTTGAAACACATACATACACTCCACCTTTTTGTAGCCTACATGTAAAATAATTACATAACACATAACATAAAATATATTTTTTTGTTTATGTATAAATCATTAAACAACATCATTCATTAATATCCTCGAATCGCGTATAATATAACTAAACATACTCATGTAATAAAAACAAAATAACATAACATACATACATCTGTCCGTTAAGAGAGACCAGGGAATAAATATAAAGCTCTGGCTGGGTGTGTTCTTTAAAATAAATATGTACAGAAATGAATCTAGCGTAAATTTTTTTTGAACTATTCGCAAGAAGCCAACAAGTATAAAATTTTCAAAATTAAAAAACTCTCCAAAAATTTTTCGGATACTCCCCATTTTATTTCCTTTTTTCCTTAGAGCCTTCTCCAAGCTGAACCAATTTTGAGGATCATCGCCTACTTTTTTTAGTTGTTCCGGGCACGGAACCCTAAACTCGCACTTGAAACATAGCCAAGAACACTCTCCATTAAATTGTCTTTCAAACGAAAAAAAATCAAAACGGATCATCCGTCTAGGCACTACGATGCCACAGACAGACAGGCAGACACATATAGCGATCAAACTTATAACACCCCCTTTTTTTGTCCGGGTGTTAAAAATGTGTGTGAACGTTGATTTTAGGTAATCCGATAACACTGAGCAAAAGCGTTCAGGCGATTGAGATATTTAATTCAAAAAACTTTTGCTCAACACTCATTAAAGTGACTTGTATGTAACCCGGCAAATTGAACATTTTAATTTTTAAAGTATGGAAGTACGACATCAAGTTAAAAGGATCGGACAAGATAATTAATCCAAAAAACAATTTTAAACTGGCGGTACACTTAAAATTTTGCACAGCGTACAATTCAAACAGCATGCTTATTTCAACTTCGTCTTACTTAGTGTTGTTACGCCTATTTATGGAACATGTGAACTCAAATTTTTGATTGGTTATAATTCCAAAAAATATACGCTAGCTTTATATCTGGCATGAAATAACATGCAAAATTAGATTATACAGTATATACTGAATAATATATACCAGTTTAGCTAATTAATTATGAATCTAGGTCGGGCTTAGATTATTAAAATAGATGTTAGTAGAAGTAGATCTTTGGTAAACTCAGAGTGTACAAGTACTGATAAATCGAAATTTTCATTTTGAGCATTTCTCAATTCGCTTTGAGTGCACTTATTTTTTTGTAGTTATACGCAATATGTCCGTATACTCAGTAATATCGATTCGATTTAAAACTTTACAAGCAAGATATCTGATGTCTAAATAATATTTTTTCAAGCTATGCATAGCTTCCTGTAAAATCTAAATGATTTTGCCGTTTTTGGTTTGGATGGTTTTGACAGATATGTAAACTGATATATTAGGTATTTGAGTACGTAAAAACGAAAAGATACTTAAAAACCTGTATTTTTTTTTTTTGGTGGAAAACAATCTCTTTATACTGTTGAAAATCAGTGACATTTCTTCAGTTTTCAGATCCTTAAGTTCAATTAGAATTTCAATTGTATAAGGGTATTTTATTGTTGTTTATTATTAATTATTTGAAGGAAAAGAATAAGAATATATTAAATGCAATTACCATAAACATTTATTTAAATTTACATTCAGAAATTAAATAACTGGTAATTAAATTAAATAATGAATACTTAAGATGGTAATTGGATAGAATTCATTATTTGTTTTTTTATTTTTATTTTCTATAAATGATTAATAAATTCTAAATCGTAGGCGTATCTCACTCGTTAAGGATTATTCCTTAATTTGGTTTTAAAAAATTGACTTTAGTTTATAGATCGAATCGATTAGGGAGGGTGTTAAAATGAATTAATTATTGAATTCGTTACATAATAATAATAATAATAATACCGATTCCTCGTACACAGCAATATCAAAAATTTTTGATATATGAACCAGTGAACTTAAGTGACTCAGTTAAAGCATGCCAACATCTTTCGTATGACGTGTTATAAGTGGGTTTCAATTTTGGTTGTCGCATTAAAAATTAATTCAAACAGTTGCGATGGGGCAGCACGAGGATCATTAAAGAGATGCATACAGCATCTCAAAATAAATAAGAAGTTGATATAAACAACGAAATAGATATCACAATAGACTTAATGATTTCAGTGTGTTCAACGGATAGAGATAATATATATATAGAGGAGACAAGCATAAAATCCGTCCGCTGAAATAAAAGAATAGAGAAATTAGCGGTCTCCATTATCTGGCAGAGACAGATGCTACCGAACTTTATTTTAATATTCGCCATCTGGAATCGCCGCAGCTTTGTTAACATATGACAGAGACAGATGATAACTAATTATATAATTTTGCAAACATTTCCACAACGGTCTATGGTTTGTCTCCTTTATCTGTATATAACCTCTTTGGCTCATCGTGGATAGTCTCGGCAAACAATGAATTCAATTCACTTGTGCCTCACGCCTTCTATTACTTCCTTGTACAATGCAATATTGAAAGTTTTCTATACTGCGTATAGCCCAAAATCCATAGTCAAGGGCGTAGCACTAATTAGTGCACCTGCCCTTTTCGATATCGAAAATTTTAATTCACATCACATTTTAATCGAAATATTTATTTTGTATATCCTTGAGTTCAACTTTACTTATTCCCACTTATATTAAAATTTTAGTTAATAAGCGTATATGTAGGTCATAGAATTTTCACGTCCGATTTTTTATGTGCATTATTTCTTGAACACTTTATCCAAAATATGTCATTATTGCATGTACGTGTTTTAGTTGTATCATGTCTTTGTATAACATGCTCACTCTGAAATCCTATTTTCTTTATTTGTCTTATCACAAAAGTGAGACAGCTAACTTTACAGATATTTGCCAGATTCACAACACAACAATATAAAATAAGGGAGGATGGTGGATACTCATGAGATCATAACATATGTTCATGTTGTTAGTGGAGTAACAAATCCCAGTATATCATATTATTATATATATGGACACATGTACCTTGAATCATTCTATAGTTTCTTGCCTGATATTTTTATTTACTGGACAGCATTTTTATTGAAGTACAGATAGGCACAAGACTGATTGTCATTGCATACTCTTTTATAAATCATATTCTACGAAAATCATTGGCTTTTGGTGAATAAGTTGTTATGCCATATTGTAGTTTTAAACTTGTTTAAATTGTTTTAATTTTGAGAAGGTAGAGTTTCAAATATGCAAACCATATATAACTTTTAATAAAATGTTTCTTTGCTACACGGTTTTATGTATGCAATAAATTTTATGATAATATTATTGCTTTTATACCTGTCCCTCCCCCACGTGAGCATACAAGATTTTTCCAACCCCTCCCCCTTCTTACGCAAGATTCAGTTTTGTTTTGTCAAATAATAAAAAGTTGTTATAAAGGATCAGTTACATTAAAACTAACAGTTCGTCGTAAATTAAAGATTTTACGACGAAGATTTTAGCGATGTACATACATTATTTCTAGTATTAAATTTCAACTCATAAAATCTTATGTAAGGATGAGTTTTACTCCCCCCTTCCCCTACAGAAGCACATAAATAGAATTTTTAAAACCCCTTCCCCCAAAATGCTTACATAATTAATGAATGGCCTCTTATCAAATATAGGTGAGGAAAAAAAGTATCACTTAACCCTTGTCTTTAAAAATACTGGATGAAGATGTTGGTGGGTCCTCACTAAAGTGGCTTCCGGTAACAGGAACGAATATTTCAATCATATACATACAGAAACGAGTGTTTCAATCACTTTCTATCTATGATGCTGTTCACTAGAGTGAACTGTAATGATTACACGTTGAAGGGACCACCTCAGGAGGTGATCCCATGTACATTAGGGTGCGAACCATGGTACATTACATTATGTCTTTATCGAAAGCGGTTCAAAATTAAATTCTCAAAAAATATGTAGTGTTGAGTAATAGCAGTGTTATAAACAGAGACAATTTACATTATGATATCTCAAGGTACTACTCCTTCCCGAATTATATACTGTACAATTTGTTATCAACATACATTTTATTATCATCATCATCATAGTATCATGATAATAACATCATCATGATAGAATATAATCACAAACATAGATACTGTTTGTGATTATGCGGAATGTTACGAAGTGGGAATGCACGGCATATTTTACCACTTTGATGAACTCGAATTATTTTTATGTGTAATTATTTTTTATTCGTTGGTTTTGCTGGACTATCCACAAGTTTATAAACAAATACTGCCACTCAATATTTTTCATTGCCTAAACGTTTCAATCCTTCAATTATGAGGCACCCGAATCCAATCTTCAATCAAAAGTTGGCGTCATGAAGTAATCCAGAGAAAAAGATTATTTAGGGTTTTTATGTAGCAAAAAATTAAAGTTCAGTTCATTTGACTATTAGTTTAACAAAAGAAAGGTGTCATGGGCACCCGATAGGAACTATATCCCTTTAATACCTTGCTACATTATACATGTAGCAATATATTTTTCTGAAATTTTAAGGTATTAATTTTAGAAGTCAAATAATTTTCATTCTTTAAGGAATTTTATAGCTACTTTTAATTTTTACTGTATGAAATAATTGTGGCTTTAGTTTAAAAAAGACATACTTCTGATTTAGAAATCAACCTAATATGTGAGGGCATTACGCATTACCCTAACATAAAAATTGCATTGACTCGGTGCCTCAAAGTTTTGTATTTTTTGGGTCAAATTTACACATTACTTACATAAAGTTTTATCAAATTTCTAAAGAGACATTTTTTTGTGACTTTCTTGATTAATTCAAAAGGCTTTTGTGCACAAAATCATTTTCTTAAGTAATACAAAATACAAAAAATACAAAATTTAGGTTTGACGAGTGGATCAATGGTTTCTAAGATTTTCTTTTCTGTTCAGTTTTTGTTATTGTATACTGTTGATATTTCAACAGGATTTTTTTCTCATAAAAAACTGACAAGGAAAAGTTTCAACTAAAAATAATAAGAAAATCACAAATAAAAATGTAAGCTTCATAAAGCTTAAGGCAAAGTTTTTCTTACAAATTGAAAATATTGATTATGAAATTCATAATAATTGAGAATAATTTATAAAGCTTGTTTATTTGTTTGCTTGATAAAAAGTAGGTAATATTAACAATATTTTCTTCAAAAATATAAAATGAAATCGATTTGAAAATGGTGTGTTGTATATGTGGTACAATATATGTATTAAGATTATATGAAACGAAAAAATAAGTTATATTTTCATCATATTACTTATAAGTGACAAGTTTCATTTTGTGAATATATAAGTGGAAACGGAACAAAAAAACATTTCCAGATTTCATATCTTTTAAGAAAAACCTGTAGATTTTCAAATATAATTTTACAATATCACTTTGTTGTTCATATTTTTCCCCTATATTTGGTATTTTCATCATACAGAGTGGAAATTCAATGAAATTTATTCAAATATGTTCTATTTATGGGCAATTCTTTTTGTATCGATTTAGCTGATAAAGTTAAGTAAAGATTTTAAGAAATTCCAAAATAGATGTAGAGGAAGCTCAAGTGAACAGGGACGGTGCGTTAGAATCGCCACCTCTATTGATCAGTGGAGTGCCTTTGAAGACCGTAACAATTCATTTGGGTAAAATAAGATTAAGAATGTTAGAGAAGAGAAAATTGTCGCATTGCCTTAAAACTAAAAATAAAGGAAATCTGTATATTGCAAAATAGCTACATGAATGAATTATGCCGTGAATGAATTATGAAATTGGAACAGCTAAACGACAAAAAATAGAAAAGAGATTATGTAAGAAATTTGGGAAACATTATGGAAGATAAGCATCCGAGTGAAAGAGATGCGTACCTATAGAGAATTATACCATCACAGTAGACCTAACATTACTAATACTATGGTATTTAAATCGTCAAATATACACGAATAAATATTCTGAATTATGATTATGTTCGGTCCCGTTGAAATTCGTCTAAAGCATTTTGGCGCACCATTCTGTAAATACTTTAATCATACCCCAAGTACTATTTTTCTTCTTATGAAAAATGTATTTTTATTTTAAAGTAGGTTCATACCGATTGTATTCTTTAGAATTGTGCATACAAAATAAGATTTACCTTTCACACGTAATGCGTACAAACATGTGATTAATAATTTATTTTTTGTGTAAATTGCCTTTGTCAATGTTATTTTTTTGGTGCTGAAACTAAATGAACATGCTTAGTGTTGTTGCCAGTAGTTCTCCTGTTTTCCATAACCAGACAGTTGTAAAACTACAACCTGTTTACTCTACTTGTGCTTGTACTTTGACAGTAATTTTAAGAAATCTTTTGTTTCGAAGTTTGTTTAAATGTACTTGAAAAGTTTGTTCGATATATTTTTGATTTATTTAATGGAAAAATCATTTTATTTTTAGTGATTGTTTTTTCTTTGTTGGACAAAGTCGGAATCGGTATATTTTATATTTAGATTAGATTTTCATCGAAACTTATTTGTCTTAATGGTATAAAATATTCTATATTTAAGGTAGTCACTTACTCTAATGATGAAAGATAGTCCTTAATATCCTACAAAAAAATCTTTGAAAACATCTCGAAAAGTATGGTGGAAGCGATGGGAGGTCGAGGAAGTATATAATATTATTATTTACATATTCTCGCTTAACATCTACCAAATACAGCATCTCTTGGTTGCTTATGATGTGGTAATAGTATGTTATCACTGAGAAGCGAAGTGTATCGAGAACGTCCAAAATAATTTGCCACAAACATTTGAAGCTTTGTTTTTGAATTTTTAATATTGAATCAAACAGAACAATACCAAATAATCCAAAATTCAAGCCAATAAAGTCCTTTTAAAAACTATGCCAGATTGTTATTATAAGCTATTCGAGCAACGCTAGGCATTACGGCTTATTACAAATGTTTCTATTTTATTAATTATAGAAAACAATCATTATTTTTCTACAAAGTTTGTAGAAAAATAATGAATCTGTAAATAAATGCAAATGTATTATTATAATAATTAAATCCATTTGCAGTAACTCTACTTATCCTTCTTACACGTTTATTATACGTACACCGTATAATAAGCTTATTTGCATTATTTTATAAAGTCAATTTATTTTGAACTGAATTTTCTAGATTTGTTTAGAAACAATTTTATGGTTTATAAAATTTTATTTTTTGTGAAATGTCATCTAAAAAATGTCAACTTTTTTGATTGACAAACATACATAAAAAATAAAAACTTTTTAAATATGTATTTCTTTTGAAGTTTTATTTCTTTTCTTATACTCTTTTAGTTTTTTAAAGAGTTTCTTTGTGCTAGTTTGTGTTTTTTAAAATTTGTTTAAAAGACCATTTACTAAATTGATTTTTTTTTATATGATTAGCATACCATGCCAATTTGACACTTAAAGGAAAAGTTAAGGACGCTAGGGACGTAAAAAGACTTTTAAGTACATGACTTAAAAGTCTGCTATAACCTTTATCTTTACCTTTATCAACCAACCATAAAAATTTTTACTTTCATACGCCATATTGTATGAGGTATTGTTTTATAGATCAATGAATGAAAATACATTAATTTTTCCCCTCAGATGAGATAAATACTTCATCAAATGCATGTAAGCAAATTTAAAAATTTTAAAATTATATTGGCTCTGTTTTTAACATTTGGTGCATAATTTTAAGGGATTTTTTGTTTGATATGGGTTAAAATTTGGAAATCATAATCGATAAATGCGAAAAACATTAATGCTTCTGGTTAGGGCGCTTCCAGGTGGAATCTTAGAAAAGGGCAAATGTTTTGTAATTATTTGTCTTTGTCAATAATAATAATAATCATTTCATGGAATGAATTCACAGAAGTATTTTTTCTACCGAGTATTTATGTTTCGCTATAATTAATATGTAAGGCCTAGAAAATAAATAAATCAAATTATATAAGTCCATTATAAAGTATAGGCGATAAAAGGGCTAAACCATTTTATTATAATATACATAGACAATGAATAACATAATTAAAGGTATAAGCAAAAGAACGTCGCTCAGTCTCGATCGATCTCATCTCTAACACAATATTCGTATTATTGTTATTTATCTTTAGAAACAAAACTTTCATTTCAAAAATAAAACAAAAAGTTTCATCTTCTTAGTTCTTATGTGTTGTTTTGCTTCTCTCCATCCAATTATATCATAAATAATTTTTTTTTTATGAATTTAAAATTGATACACAAAACAAAACAAGTGACTATAATATAGCAGAGAAAGAGATAATGAAAAGAAGATTAATATACAAGAACAATGTCATAACAAAATATTTTCTCAAACAATTATTATTACTCATAATAATAATATATTTTAGACGTTGACTTTCATGTTTCTCTCTTTTATATTTAAATTTTGTAACAAATGATGGTAATAATCATCTCTGAAAGCATGCTTACAAGCAAAAAATATTTGTTGAAAGCTTAAGGATATACCTGTAAAGAATTCATACATACACCGTTAGTTTACTTAATAAGTGGTAGTTATCTCCAAAGATGATAATTAATTTATTTAAAATTACGTATTTTTACGTCATGCAAAAAAAATTTGGCTAGTCACTTCTTAATCTTCTTTGGACATTGTACATTAGACATCGGACATTCAATAATGTTGTTTATCTAATGGTATAAATGTAAAGAAATGGTAATTTAGCATTACAAAATTACACTACTACAAATGGAGTGATTATACTTCTCGGAAAATTTGAATAGAAAGTCATTAAAATTGTTTAAATTTCATATAGGATAGTACAAAATTAGTAAAAACTTTGTGTGGGCATAATTGTAGTCCTTAAGTAGTCCAACAATACGGAGCAAGGGCGTTATTAAGAGAATTGTGGCTGTTCTGAGCCTGCAAATTTTGAATTATGTCGCCATCTTACAATAGATGAACACCTGCTTTTTTTCTTATTATAATAACAAAGCGAAGTGTCAGCGGCCTGTAGTTTGAAAATTTGTAAATATCAATTTTTATGAATACAACAATTTATTTAAGGAAAATTTACTTAGAATATTTTTTATTACGCCTATTAATTAGAATCATACTTAACACGGCATGTGTTAGGTTAGGTAAGGTTAGGTAAGGCTATAATGGCTGTCCACGAAGGACATACTTAGGTTATAGAGCCCATTGTGATATCATATATGTATTTTACCACTTTTTTCGCTGATAATTTCAATTATCAGCTCCTCAATTATTTTGAGAGGCTTACTGCACCTCCTTCATTCATATACCATGTACTACTCCAGCCCATCCCAACTATTAATTAAATTAATTTTTGTTGTGGCTCCGGGAATCGAAACCGTTACCCTAGGCATATTGCGAACGGAATTAACACGGTATTAGTCAAATGCAAATACATTTAAACTCGATAGAGAACGTCGTCCACTGAATCTTGATTGTTTACTCCCACAGGCTATATATCCAAGCTGAAGCAAAATCGAAGATTCTTAGCTTTGCAGTTTTAGAAGGTTGTCTGATAACAGTCTTCCTGCCGAAATCAAATACGCTGTTAGCAAGTTTACGTTCTTCATTCTTACAATGATATGATCTAAATGTTCGTAAAACCACATTTATATAATGCCAACAAAAATAATTCAAACATCTTTATTAAGCAGACTTAAGTTTTATTGTATTGTGAATGAAACACGTCTTATAAACTTAACCTCAACATTTTCAAGAACGTTAATGTAAACATACAAACGTAGTCATTCAGATTAAAGTGTCGGATTGGTGTAGATATATGAACTTTTCTATAAATGTTCACTCTTTATTTGTTTTGTAATTATGTGATGTAAGAAATGTTTTTCTAATAAGTTAAAGCGTTGTGTACTTTTGTTTTCTTTTCACGTGATCTTTTTTCTTTTCTTTTATGTGGATTATTTTATTTATTTATATAATTAGATTAAAATCTTTAAAACTCTTCGGTTCAATGTAAAGCTATGTTCCCACTAATATGAACGTGGTACGGAGCTATGTCATCTCCTTAACGACTATGTTAGAGTACTTAGACTTACTCTAATAATAGTAATTTATTAGGATGAACTGTTCACTTTTTCTGCAAGAAAACCGGCGTGCTACAGAAACCATTGACCTCCAGTTACACCAAACTGCGCTTTTATTTGAGTTTTGCCTTAAACACTAATCGTGGAAGGATCGAATAGTACTACAATTTTTCATTAGCGTAAAAAAGTGGGTCGTATAAGTCCATTAAAAACAAGCCGTGTAACTGTAAGTCTATTAAAAACACACCGTAAGTCAATTAAAAGCAACCTTAAATCTTTAAATTTTATTGGTAGTTTTTTCATTCTATTTCTAAGTGCTTTGTCATTGGATAAATTTATTAATTGATTTGGTTAATTATTTCGGAAATTTGACCTAAGATCGAAAGGTAAAAAGCTTTTTCGTTCGCTTTATAAAATTATTTAGAAATTTAAATTTAAAAGAAATTAAACAATATACGGATATATCAGAAAAACTTCGCTTTATACACTATTGGTTTAAAATACTATTTTTGAGTAAAACGCGTGAATGAGGACATTTTTTCCTTGAAAAAAGTAAAGATTTTCGAATATATACGCACTACGATTGGTCGTATAATAATGACAATAAACGAACGAGTCAAGTGAGTATAAAAAGACATAAAATTTTATTACCGTACTTGTTTATTTTACTGGGAATAATATCTAAATAAATTTCAGTTTTAAAATTACATTTTTGTTTTGTACCTACGTATCTATACGATACAATGACTTTCCATTTTTTTTTCTGGATACGTGTAGCCACAAACACGCGTCATTTCCCAACCGTATATTTTTATGATGTCTACGTTTTTTTGTTTTTTAAATTCTTTTCTTTACAGAATGTTTTTATTTGAATAAAATAATTAATAGGTCAACCTCACACACTTTTGTAATACACAAATACTCTTCTGGGGTATATGTCGATGTCGTCAATAATGAAAGAGTTCAATAAGGAAATATCCTTTATGTCTTCAGTAAGGAAATATCCTTTAGTTGCTGAATATTTCTTAATATCGATTTCGTCACAGGACAATTAAACAAGGGGTTTAAATTATATCGAGCACGATTATTCACATTGAAATATATTCCTTTAACCACCTACTTTATAATATTAATCGCTATTAGTAGTTATTTGGACCTAACGCTTAGCTTTAAGTATACCAACAAGAAGTGGATTTTTTCTAAGAGCACAAAAAAATTTATGTTTTTTCTAAAAATCCTTGATAAAACTACGACAAATATTCCCTTAGTCCCCAAACTATTATAACAGTTTTTTTTTTTTTGAAAGTGATGAATATCTAATCTAATAAAATTTTTCGTTATAAAAACGAATGAATATAAATTTAAAAAAAATATAGGGTAGCATAAAAAACAACATTATATTTGATTGTGACTTGACGACGCCGCCGTGCGTTACCTTGCTAGACGTATATTGTGTGTAATAGCATGATAGATATTTAAATTGCGTTTATAATATCTTTTTGCGTGTAAAACACTCGTCAGGTTAAGTATTAAATACTATGGTAGGTATATTTTATACCAAGCATATAGGAGGCATATCACCTATACTGAGTACCTTTCTGTTACCACATGAAATGTATGGATTACACTTTTTAAACTCGTTTTAGGATGAATAAAATTTATATAAAAACAAGT
This sequence comes from Chrysoperla carnea, assembly GCF_905475395.1. NCBI lineage: Eukaryota > Metazoa > Arthropoda > Insecta > Neuroptera > Chrysopidae > Chrysoperla > Chrysoperla carnea. The sequence continues at coordinate 36,639,273 of NC_058341.1, forward strand.
GAAAACAAACAATTGACTGAGTTAATTGTTGAAATACCATGCATAGTCAGTGTTGATTTCTTTATCACATAACACATACATACATGTGACACATACATAACTGATATTCAAGTATAGTGCATACTATTAAATTTCCGCCTAATTGGCCCCTACACGGGTAAACAGTGATGTTTACGAAAAAATGTTTCAAACAAAAGTTGCTTATTTTTTTAAAAGGAACATTTCTTATATTTAAACTTTTGTTCTATCTCTAACGGTTTACAAAATGGGTCCTACGGACCCAAGACCCAATTGACCTGTTATGCTCATTTTCGAACTTGACCTCACTTTTTACGTCCTGAGAACGCTGTAAAAATTTCAGCTCGATATCTTTTTTCGTTTTTGAGTTATCGTGTCCACAGACGGACGGACGGACGGGCGGAAGGACGGACAACCGGAAATGGACTAATTAGGTGATTCTATGAACACCTATACCAAAATTTTATTCGTAGCATCAATATTTTTAAGCGTTACAAACTTGGGACGAAACTTAATATACTATGTATATTTCATATATACATGGTATAATTAGATATTATTGTGTTTATGTTTATATTTAAGTACAGGGTATACAATCTGAATAGGTTGGTAGTAACATGCGCAAAATTAGAAAACACTCATCTAACAGCATGCACAGAGCCGGGTTATGTGCTCAGAGGTGATCAATATTAGTTTGTTCATTTCGTTCACAATCGTGAGATTCTATGTAACTAAACAGGGGAGATTCTTTTGGATGATAAATGAAAAGTTACTTTGGTAATAAACAAAAAATGAGCTGTGGACAGAATTTCGCCCTTATGAAAATCAATTTTTATACCTTGTGTCGATTTTTACTTGTTTGGTGGTATTTTAAAAGGAAATTATTGAAAATCAAGTACGTAAATAATAGCATTGATAGTTTTTAAATAAAGGGGTCTGGTTTCTTTACTGATATTTATTGGAATATTTCGAAGGTACCCTTTTTTTTAATCTAATAATAATAACCATTTTTAAATCAATAATTGGTACATAATATATTTGTTTAACTTACTCTATTTTACATCCCCATGTAAATCAAATAATCAATAAATAAATAAATAATAATAATAATATTAATGCACTCTTCCCTAATTACCTGACTGTCAACGAATGCTTATTATACCATGTGTATGAAATACTAAGGTATAATAAGTTTAGTCCCAAGTTTGTAACACTTAAAATATTGATCGTCGTTGTCTGCCCGTCTGTCATCACGATTGCTCAAAATCAATAAGAGATATCAAGCTGAAAAAAGTTTAAATGTAAAAAATGATCCTTATAAAAAAAATAAGCAACTTTTGTTTGAAACATTTTTTCGTAAACATCACTGTTTACCCGTGAGAGCGCAAATTATGCGTAAATTTATTATATGGGTATATCAGTTATATATGTGTGACGTGTATGTATGTGTAATGTGACAGAGTAATTACCACTGTCTATACTATACATGGTATTTCAACAATTAACACAGTCATTTGTTTGTTTTCACTTGTGTTTGTCTCGATGTATTTCGACAATTAAAGTATCGTTATATTCGTCTTATAAACTCAAGTGTCCTTAGAGAGATGCTTTTGCAGATTTTATTTAATGCTGTGGTTTTTTTTTATTTTTTTATTACTTTTTTTATCTGATTAATTTTTTGAAAAGTATTATTTTTAAAATAATTCGAAAAGTATGTATTGTTTTGTTATCTTAGGCACCGAGCCAGGCAGGGAAAAAGATTAAATTAACAACGTACACAATTAAAGGGAGTTCGAATTAAATCGGATCAAATGATTCTGAAGTTATATTTTCTAAAATTGAATAAATTAGCAGAACCTTTTTGAAAAAAAATCATAAGAACTATATTGCGTTACATATTCTTACATGGTATAAATTGTGTATAATCTAGAGGACATTTTTAGGGTAATGTATAATTTTTTTTTGTAAATGTCATATAATAATTTTTTATCTCTGCATGCGTTATATAAAACTTGTAATTTTGTTTAAATTATGTTACCTACGATGTAATTTTTTTCTCATTTCGTGAAAAGAATTAAACGCAGGCATAACTTTTATAAACGGTTTAAATATTTTACATATGCTACAAAAATATTAACCGAAATTATCTCTTAATAATGTATGTAAATGGTCATTATGTCGTTAAATTGGTAAAGATTGTCGTTAATTTTTTTAATATTCGCCTTTCCTTACTAACATGACGTAGAAAAAAAAACGATTGCTTAACCAGCGCAGTCTTTACATGGAATTTCATCAATTAACTCAATTGTTTGTGTTTACTTGTTAGTATTATATTTTAAGGTTAGTGACTTAGATCGAAGTTTACAGCACTAGTTTACTGTTTGGAAATTTTTATGAGCCTACGCGGATTTTGGTTAAAAAATTAAATGATTTATGGTTCTATGGGTCACTTCTTGTAAGAAGTGACTTCTTTTCTCAATTTGGCTTGCGTATCATTTGGTTACTTACTTCTAATTATAGGGAATAATCGTAATTGGTTCGAAAATACAAAATTAACGAGTTCTCGTAAATGAAAGGTAATAACTATCTTGTGCTGAATAAGCTGCTAAAAAGCGGCACGTAGAAATTGAAGTATTGAAGGAGAGTAAAATATTAAACTTAAAATTTTTCTAATTATATTAAGAACATGAAAATTTTGATAGTAAAGTTGGAAGAAATCCCTGAAACAATAATTTATTCTCTGATCAATTTTTTATGTAAAACTAACATTTACGAGAATTGATTTTATGAATTTGTATACCCCTAGCTCGATTTATATCTAGGCATATAAATATCACGAGTATGACAGAGTACATGCGTTAAGCAATGCATCTAAGTAAGAATTATTATAGATATTATATGAAATGTGACTTGTATCGTGGTTTCGATGTCGTTTAAGCTATACAACAGTTCGTCTGTTGTGTGCCTGCAGAGAGTCGGGGTCAACACATGTATATAATACCTCCCATTTAGATGCATTGATTAACGCATGTATTCTGTCATACTCGTGATATTTATATGCCTAGATGTAAATCGAACTAGTGGTATAACATTAAAATAATATTTTCCCCTGGGCCGGGTATTGATTTTAGTACTTTTTACATAGAAAGCGCGTATTTAACTTCTTCTGTAGTCTTAGAATCTTCGAATGTAGTAACTAATATTGCAGTTATGCTTATAGGCAGTTTCAGAAAGTTATTTTCTCATCTGGGAAGTTGAATGTATGATGCCTAAGAGTCTCACTCACATAAATAATTTAAAAAAAAAAAGAGGCAATTATCTCCATCATTTTTAATTTTTGTATATGTCATACATAGAGGAAGTATGTAAAAAATTGAATGATTTAAAGTTAAAGTGAAAAATTCAATAATGAAAGTTCTAAAATTAAGTACTTTGTAACAAAATTTTATCAATAATTTTATCTAAAATACTATAATACCTACTCTTTAATTTGATAACATTTTAATAACAATTAGTTCGTAAATCTTCACTCAATCAGATAGAACTTGATGCACTAAACATAAAATAGAATAATTTAAACGTAGAAATACATGATAAAACCACATACTATCGTCTCACTTTTATTAAGTTTAAATGAAACATTTCTATGTACGTTTTCTAGTCCCTCAAGTCCCTTAGGATTTACAGTAAAGGTTATTAAAATCTTATAACACGTACCGTTTCCATATAAAACTTTAAATAGCATACAATCTAATCTGAAGAAAATAAATTTAAGTCAATGTGAACAAATGCAATTTACTACTACAAAGCTGGAGAAACAAATTCTAAAATGTGTGGTGGTTTCGTTTTTATTTTTACGTTTTAAAAAATCACGAACACTATTAAAAATACAGTGAAACGAAATGGAATACTAATTTGATGATATCAAAACCATGGAGAGACTTTAAACTACACGATATTTTAAATTTAAATGTTCAGATGAGAGGTAAAATTTATATAATTATATAAATAAATAAAAGAAAACGCAAATTATCTGCGCTTTTATACAATTTATATTGGATATCTCAAAAAATTTTCGTTCAATCGTCAAAGATTCCCGATTTTTGAAATTTTGGATTATAAATACTTGAAAACATGATATTTATCCAAATCGGAGACAAAAAATTTGCCTGATTTTTGCTCTTTGAAAAAATAAAATAATCACAAAAAGTCATTGGTTTCTAAATTTAATGAAACTTGGATATATTGGGTAATTTTGAAAAGTATAAATATAGGATTCATATAACGATTGGAAGAATAGTTTCTGACATATCGCTTTAAATCCTGTACAAAAAAGTTTTGGAGTGGCATTGGAGATATTTAAAAAAGTTCTCATATCATCGGTTAGGAAATGGCTTTTTTTTGATATAATATTATCGAAGATAATAAATGAGAACTCTAGGATATGTCGAAATAAATTTCGATTTTTGCCCCAATTCCTAGATCAGTTTTTTGTATTTTTAAAATACGTATTTTCGACTACCAAGTAGTCATCGTGCAGTCCGCCACCAAATTAGCAAAGAGTAACATTCACTAGCTAATTCTTACTGATGATGACTACTTGGTAGTCGAAAATACGTATTTTAAAAATACAAAAAACTGATCTAGGAATTGGGGCAAAAATCGAAATTTATTTCGGCTTTTTTTTGGTTTATAATAGATTTAAAACCTGACTGATTTTGCGATTGAAGTTTCTGAGTTATCGAAAAGTAAAATCAATTATTAAATTGGCAGTAGTTCCATTTCGAGAGTTTTGGAGAGGTTTTGGCGACCGAGTGCCCCAATTGCGGATTCTCTGTCATAATCCAGTCTATTAAATATAGCTAGATATCATATTTCATTCCGATTCATCTGAACCGACTCAGTAGTCTAGCGAGTTAAGGCGTCGTTAGTTGCTTTGCCTATTGGCTGAGAGGTTGCGGGTTTGAATCCAGGCAGCGACGGTGTGAATAAAAATAGTAATAGGATAAGAACGAAGTAACCGACTCCACCCACATCATAAAATTAATTATATATTGGGATTTAGTTTGAAAAATAAATAAAGATTAAAAATAATAATGTGGGTGGCCTCTGTTACAAACATGGTTTAAGAAACGGACGTTAAACCCCATTATTATTATTCCCCATCTTAACATAATTAGGTTGGATCGATAGCAATTTGATGAATTTTCAAAATTTACGTACAAAAGCAAGATTCAGATAGGTAGGTAGATTAAGGGGTTTTCGACATTGCCGAGGATCGCTTGGAGGCCTAATTTTGTTGTAATTATAATATTATTTTAATTTTTGTTGTGACCGCGGAAATCGGATTCGCTTTTTATAGGAATACCGAGGACTGTATTGTTGGTGAACTGAGGTATTGTTGGTGAACTTTTAACAACTGAGTCACTATTGTTGGCAAAGTTTTTCTGAAAAAGGAAATTCACGAAACCGCATACAAGTTGCCATGAATCAAAATGCTGCTTTCTCCCCATTAAAACAATAATTGGATGATAACATGAATATAAATTTAATTAGTAATTGTTTTACAATGTTGTTAGTTATCAATTTTTAACAAATTAAGAAACAATATATCATCTATCTCACTCATTCAACGAATGAACGAATAAGAACATAGCCAACGTATCTTATTTCGATAATAATGTTTTAGATACACTTAAGATTGATGACGTAATATACATAATTCTAATAAGTTTGTAATCCGATATTGAAACTAAATGAATTTACATGAGGAGAACAACGAACGAACAGACAAGAATAATTTTCAAACCACACACGATATTGTAGTAAAGGGTTTTCAACTAAGAGTGCCCGTATGCGGTATTAAAATTGAATATTGTTTGAAAGAGTATTTTATGGCACTTTGTGAAAAATGTGATGAGAGCAGGAGTTTTCTTGGTTTCGATGTAATCGATGGCATTGATAGCGCTTACTTTAAATGGCATTCGAACAAATGGCGATATTCGCGTGTTGTTTGCTTATTTAATGAACTAACGTCTTACCAAACGATGAAAGATCCAATGAAAATTGTGTAGCACACGGTAAGTAGCTCGAACCAAACATTCATTTTAATAAAAAAGTTCAATAATTTACAATGCATTGACCAACATTGCTTGTATGATAATTTTTCTCAATATTAAGTTCATCACTCTGCCAAGTTAAACTGCTATTTCCATCAAGTTGAAGTCTTATATTATGCAAATTTCCATAAAATACTCATTCAAATAAAAAAAATTCATGATATCTGATTCACAAACAGTTTAAGTTTAATGGAAAACCCTTTACTAATACTTTAGCAATTTACTATTGAAATATATAGGATATTTTAATTAATATTCGAACCACAGTAATGGAATCTGAAAATCTTATCATATTTCTATTGCAATAATTTCTCTTTGCATTCGTTGATTTCAACAGTTGAAAAATCTACCGAATTGCTTTTTTTGAATATTCGGTAGGATAGCTTACTTCTCAATTTATAGTCGCAATATTATGTTATTGCAAATTATTATATTTTATTGCAAATTATTTGTCTATGATTTGACAGCCACAATTATTAATTATTCTTCGATTCTAACAGAGGCGATATCTGTTGACTGGATTGAGTAAGTATTCAATAGATGGCGCTATGTTAAAAATACAAACGTTTCATTTGAGCTACAATTACTGTTTCCCTTGAATAGTTTACTACATTATAATATAAAAAGAACCTTACGCGTGAAAAGCAACGCGTGGCCGGGTCTGCTAGTATATATATATGTATATATATAATATATATATATAAATATATATATATTCGTTGTGTGCGTAGTCATGGTGGGGATAATAAAATCGATGCCAGCGCTTTAAGTGAAAAATTTTGGAGATAAAGTGGGCTGTTATGACTAATTTGCAATTATTTACATGTTAATGATATAGAAACTGTCAAATTAAAATGATTGAAAAACACTAATTAATTAAACTTAATGCATTAAAAATTGTGAAAATAAGAAATCAAATTGTACAAATATTATTTTTCAAATGTTAATTATCGTAATTATTTATTTAAATTTGTGAAACAAGAATATTAAATTTTAAATGTAAGTTTTCAATGCAATCCACACAATTATATATGCATCCATTAATTCTATAATTAAAGTAGTGTATCGTTGTCATGGAAACGAAATTCACGCTCGGAGCGAATATATATATATATATATATATATATATATATATATATATATATATATATATATATATATATATATATTACTTTTACATTTATAATGTTAGTATTGATACTACTTATTTTGACGAGCTAAAATCAACTGATTTACATAAATTAATAGAAGTCAATAACTACCCTATACATCTATAATTCAACTATTGAAAATTACTATGGAAATTTAATTACTTTAATTTTGATTAAATTCTTGAGAATTTCATTATCATGTCTATCCAATATAATCTATAGAGTTAATTATAATAGAATATTATTAAAATACTATTCAATAGATCCAGACGAAAATTGTATGAAATATACAGAGAGGGCCAAAATTATTCTTGTTTCTTAGATATCACAATGGATGATGACTTGGTTCACTTTGTACACGAACACTCATTGAGAGTAAACCTGATTTTAGAATACAAGAGAAAATTCATTCTTCTATAAATATTTATTACCATTTGTCTTTATTTTGAAAATCAAACTGTATATCACCTTAAACGCACGATTGATGTTTGGGTTACAAATACGTTTGGAAATTTGTTTGAAATTAGTCGGTGTTCGCGGAAATTTGCATTTAAATTTATTTTGGTTCCAAATTGATGGTAAAAAACTGCTTTACAACTATACCTTGTTGTAAACAAATTTTGCAATAAAAAAATTGCATTTGTGTTATTTGGTTTTTATGACTCAATATTATCTGGACATTGTCTATGATTTAAGGATATTTTCATGCCAAGTTTTGTGTTGGATGATCAAGCAATATAGTTTCGAGTGTATACACAAATTTTATTTTATCCCGTTTTTTCGCTATAATAAATATGATATACTTGTAATTTTCAAAGGTCATTTTTCATATTTTCCAACATACCCATTTATGGTATTAGTTCATAAAGTATTATAGGACCACATATAAAGTACCTAGCTATCATAACATATGTTGACTCAGTTACAAGTTAGCGTATGAAATTCTGTTCCAAGAGAGAATTTATTCCCCATTAAGAATAAAAATACTTATGGAATCCGCACTGAAATTTTCAAAATTGTTCACTTGTGGTAAAAGTGAGTTCAAAACATTTTTAAATTTCATAGCTCTAATTTGGCTTTGGCGTTTACCCTGTGTTATCGTCCGTCAAGTTTTATTTGAATTGACTATGTTTTTAACGGGGTAGATAAAGCACTGTTCTTTGGATTTTTAAGCCCTTACTTACCACTGTGATCACGCCCAGGTTGTTTGAGTTTTTAGGGGATATTCTCGTTGGTCTTATTTTTGTGAGGATGTTATTATTTTGATTATTAATGTTGGGGATATTTTTGTCGGGTTTTTGTTTTGTTCGAGGTATTTATAAGGGCTTATATTGGTTTGTAACCATATCACGCTATATTATATATTACTTTTGTTCTATCGATTGACCAAACAGGGACGACTTTTACTAGTAGTAAGTCAGTTAACATACATATTTTTTTAAATAAGAAACTTATTATACATTACACATATGGATAAATCGATTTTTATTTCATGCCAAAATTTAGTACCTAACCTCAAAACTTGGTCGGTCTTGTTCAAATATTTTTTGTACCTATATATCTGTATAATATCATAAAATATGATAAACTTGACTCAAATATGCTTACTTACTTCATTTATACGTTTATAAGATTATGTAAATACTTATGTACCATGATATTCGAAACTTAAAGCTTTACGCGTATTGCCGATTGTTGTGAGCTTTAATATGAAAGTCTATTAATATTTATTTGTGTATAGAAGGTACCAAATTATGTTAATATCAAATAATATTAAATATGAAGAAGTGTATCTGATGGTACAATATCATAATATACCATGGGTCATATCCTAGTGTACGTAGAATCATTGTTTCCGATTGTGGCTAAAGGTGCATGTAATATTCTGTTCACTCTAGGGGGCACCATTATAAATTGTATGAGTTTCTCTTACAGGTATCCACTCAGTGGAGTTTTAAATGATCCAATGATAATGATACTTTTTCTCCACTCTTTTAATACGGTAACCTAAACATAATAAACCTTTAATAAAATACCTATTATCATGCATGCGTGGTATAACACGTTGTTTGATTCAAGATATATCCGGTAAATCTTCCAAACTTTACTTTCTCAACATTTTACACTTTTAATTGCCATACTCTTAGTACAAAATCTTTCCCGATGTATCTCAATGTCACCAAAAATGCACGGATAACATATAGTACTATATGTAATCGGTGCATTTTTTGAGACATAGAGTATACTCAATGGACAATTATGTTGACCTGTTTTGTTTAGACATACGAATAACATTGTATATCAAATTTTGTGTAGGAGTATCATCGAAGTATATCCCATAATAAATTACAAATACCTACATTTTGACGGTATGTCGTTCATCGTGTTTTGAATCTAAAATAAGTCTGAAAGAAGATAAAAATAAACTTGACTATATTCGTTTATACCTAAAAACTATTAACATCGTGAATGAAATTTATAATGCACAGTTCATTACATTAAATATTGGATCAGGATGATAGATCCTTTTCTTGTTTTTATGTACCTAATGTACTTAGACAATTCGTTTATATAAAATATGACTTTAAAATGACTTTGAGTAAAATAACAGACAACTAACTCAGAATTCAATGAAATTTGGTACAGACCACAGAAGTTTTAAAAGTCAATATTTTACTATAACAATCTCGGGATTTGGCCAATAATTTAATGTTCATACGCGTCAATCATTTTAGTAGAGAAATAAAAAAAAATTATGATAGTAAAAAATTTTAAACGATTTTAGAAAGAAAAAATATATTGTTGGCGAATTAATTTCGATGAATTTTAACTGCATTAAAGTAACAAAAAGCAAGTTTATACGTGGAACTAAATGGGAAATATAAATCTATATTTCTTAAAAAATTATGTCTGATTATTGGTTGAACAGATGTCCATAAATAGTATCTCCTTCATCCTGTTTTATGAAATGTCAAAACAATAAATATAATTTAAAAAATATTATACTTATAGCTAATGTGTTATTCTGATGTATGAGTAATATTATTGCCAAGTTTCATTCAAATCCATTCAGTATTCTGTTTTGTCATATACTTAGCTTACGGAATGTTAAGTTTTTACCCGACACGTTAGTGGAGGTTCCTTTACTTAATATGTAATGTTAAACAAATTTATGTTCAGCGAATAAGAATATTAGTTGATTTTACTTTGACTGGCAATTCGGAAGTTATTTTCAATTTAAGAAACTTTTTTTTTGGTCATTTTTAAATTAATTTTATTAAAATGTTATTTTATTATTTTCATTTGTTAAATTAAAATTGTTTTAACAGTTTTATAACGATGTTAATGGCTTTAATAATATTTAAAATTAAAATGTATGGAAAATAAAATAATTTAATTATTTGGTTACCGCTTTAATCTAATAAAATATTAATTTTTATGTTGTTTGTTACAGGTAAATAATGTCAAAATGAAAACGGTGTAAAGATTGATTTGGTACGTAAAATAAGTATGTGTATTTATTTTTACTCTCAAACGGAAAGATTTCGGTAAACAGGTAAAAATTAATTATCTTTTTTTCTTTCGTGCCGTAAAACAACGAAAACAAACACACTTGATGTAAATTTTGAGGAAATCCAAAGAACTGAGGAGATAATTCCAAAAATGATACCTGTTTGAAAAAATTTAATTCTTCATGGATTTTTATTATCTCTACCCAGATTATTAAAAAAAGAATGATTTTTGAAACAGCGAGTTTCAAGACGATAAATTCTAAGTTACTGAGGCCATTAGTTTATGGCAGGTGCTAAAATATGCAATAGTATTAATTCGCAAAAAACTTCGGAGGGATAATGAGGTTTACTTTTAAATTTTGGTCGAGATTTGCTTGGTTTGTCTAATATACGAAATTTAAGTAATAACGTTGTCATTGATAATTATAGAAGTACTAGCTTGATAACCACCCGCTTCACTGGGCTTAAAAGTAAGAACCACCGCTTTATAGCCTCAACCTCTCTTGATCTCACTTGTCTCCCTTCCACAATACTCGAAGGGATTGTTTTACACACCTAAAATATATAAACGGTTTTCAATTTCTTTAATTAATCAAAATTCACTGAGTATATTAAAATAGATGGCCATGAATCTTTGACATTTACTATTTTAAATTTTTACAGAAATCTTTAATTTATGGTTCAAAATTATGATCATAGATGGAGCAGTAAAATGTCAAATTAAGTTAAATTTTTTTAGTTTTTATTTTTATTTTTTTTAAATATATTCTTATCAATTATAGTTCATGTGTTATTCTGATGCATGAGCTATATTGTGGTACAGTTTCATTTAAATCCTTTCGGTAGTTTTTGCGTGAAAGCGTAACAAAAATAAAAAAATAAATAAAAAAAAAAAATAAAAATAAAAACAAACAAACAAACAAACATTCTTTCTTTCACATTTATAATTTCAGAGATAGAGATTTTCATTCAGGCTTAGACAGAAATTTTCATCACATTAATTTAATTTTAAAAAAACAGAAAATTATTTTAATTTCCAAATGTGTTTATTGTATTAAAAAAAGTAAAAAGTTTTAAACTCATTTTTGTTCAATGCATAAACGAAGACTTTATTTTTCTTTGATTTGAATATTAATGTATTTTTTTATTTTTGTTAAAGATAATAAAATCGTTTAAAATTATGATTTTTAAAAAGTAAATTTAATTTACTTTTTTTTTTCTCATTTATAAAAATATTATAATAAAAACATTCCCTTACCCTTAGAAGGAGATAAAAAACAAGAAAACGTATTGACAAAGCTTGTGAGAATCGGTATTATAATTATTTTTATATATCATACACTTTTGTAGGTATCTTCGTATTTCTCAGAAAAAGCTATTATTAATACCATTATTGTTTTCAGCATATTATAATGGTAAATTGTGAATATAATTGAAATTGAATTTTCATTTAAAAAATAGGTCATTATATTTGTCGTATTCAGTTTCCATCTGGGAAAATATGAAATAAAGACAATAAGAAGTCAATATGCTCAGTGTGCATTGGCTTTTACGAAGCTAGGAAAGTATTTTAAACGTGGGAAATTTCAGTTTTGGACTTTCAACAAGTTTAGTTTGGGCATTCTACTTACATATTTTTTTTAAAGTAATTAGAAAAAGCTCTTGTTTTTCGATTGATAATAATAGAGTTTGGAAACAGTACCATTGCGGGGCTGGTGAAAAAAAAGATAGTCAGCCACTGACTGTGTTTGTGTTTTTTATTGAAATTATTAACGTGTGCTTAAAAACTAATAATAATAATTATAAAAATATAAACATCATAAAATTAATCATGTTTTTCAAAGTTTATATCAAACGCCATCTATTAACAGTAATCAGAAGTTACCAAAGGACATAATCACTTACTTAATATCTAAGTGTACAGCTTTAATTACAATTACAATGGTGTAATGTTAGTTTTCTAAGCTACGATGTTATATCTGTAGCTACAATCTTAGCATCTTGCTGACTCGAAACCACAAGATTTTACCCTACCCAATATTATTTATTATGCATATATTACAAAGTGTCTAACGCGCCTATAAAAATTTTCACTTCAAATAATGTGGAATCGTCACGTTTAACTACTTCCAAACAAAGTATTTTGGGTAATTATTTCCAAGTATTTGGGTAAAGTCTGTTCTTAACAAATTCGTTTCTTGTGAGTAACCTCAACTTAGTAGTTCTCTAACTAACAACTAAACTGTGAAAAGTAAGTGGCAAAGATGCGCGAACAAATAAAATTGCCGATAGACATAGTATTAGAACTTTCGAAAAAGTTATTGGCTATTTTCAATTCGAACGATTAAGTTATTTTAAAAATCATAACATACGCAACACTAAGCAATACAGATTGTATTTTCTAAAACAAATCATAGAACTGAATATTATCACAGTTATAAAGTTAAAAAAAAATTAAAGCGCAGCCTAAAAGTATAACCATATAAAACAAGCCGTGGATAGAGTCTGGTGCGCTCCTGAGATCATACTTCTCAGCATAATGAAAATTATGAAAAATTTAAAAAGAAAAACTCGACCGACTCGAAACGACTCGACCGAATGTTATGAAAGTCTTTGCGGGTAATATTGCCTTTAATACGCTTCGATCGACAAATCAAAGATGTTTTTTGTTCGCGCGATATCGGCGACGAAAATAATGTCTACGGCTGTACGTACGTACACACATACACACACACACACTCATACTTCGTCTCCAAATTGATGTTAATGCCTTCTCCTAACCATGAACAGTAAAGATATGTTGAAAATTTCGATTTCGAAAATCGGATTCGGAATAACTTCCTACATCGGGAAGTTAATAAAAATGGCTCTAAATTAATGTTCTAAAAGATAAATCATATCTTAGTCTAGACTCTATCTAGCTTTGGCAATTGAAGTATGAGATAGCGGTAAATGCGTATTATTTACTTTCCATTTAAAAAAATACATAAAATGATTAAATTCTATTTATAGAATAAAAAGAAAAAAAAAGTTTATACAACTTTTTACAATTTCCCAAGTGAGTAATCTTTCTTCACGGGTGTGAAAAAAAATAACTAAATACATTTGTACGAAACACATTAAAAGTTTAAATTCCCAAAAGTATGAAATATATATTTTAAAGATATATCAAACTGAAAACAAATACAGATATCGGTCTAAGAAAAAGTCTGAATGGACACTTTTAAATAAATACGTCAAGTGGACGACTTAAAATGTACGTTACAAGTCTTTGAATTTTACACTGTATGCAAAATAACATACAATTAAAATAACCCTTTGGCACTTAGAATACGTAGTTAATGCCCATGTAATGACGTTGCTTAATAACGAATATTATTAATAGTTTGATAAATTTTGTAATTTTGCAAATAAATTGAAGTTATATTCAACCGAATAAACTTTGTATTACAATTATTCTTGCTTTCCATAACTGAATATCTAGTGGGAACATGATAAGTAGAATGAAACCAATTAAAAAAAAAAACTTTAATATAAAATACTTTTTAAGAGATAAGCTTTTATTGTACTAAAAAGTAGAAAATAATTTTTTTTGTGAGTCACTCACATACGACTATTTGTAAAAGCTTGAGGCGCTCAATTTAATATATCAAGAATGAATCGGAGCGTCTCATTCACTAAACATAACAAAACTAACAATTTTTGGTAAAAATTTTTTTTCAAAAAACGATAGATTTCGGAGGACTTAAAAATATGTCATTATTGCAATAGATCGAAAGAAAATACACCTAAAGTTTATCGATAATTGTTGTCATGAACACAGGAGAACGCTCTTGACAACTTTTGGCTAGTGCATTTTTACGTAGTAACCGTGTTTTCTTTCGATTAAATGCAATTATGAAATATTTTTATGTCACATTTACTCCGAAAGCTGACGATTTTCGAAATAATGGTTTAGATGAAAAATGGTAGTTTTTTTTTATGAGGATCAACTTTCTAATTTAAAGGGTTATTCTATCTCTTACCGTTTAGAATCTAAATTGGCTACTAAAAAAAACCTGAAGAACTAGCTCCATTTTGATTTCAGAACATGATGTACTCATCAAACTCTGCAACTTTTGTTTAAGTTAGTTTTTGATTGGTTAACTAGAAAGCGAGCTATTATAGATTTAAATGACCCACCCTGTATGTATACATTGCAATTTAAATAAAAGCTTGTAATAATAACTTGAAAATAGTTGCTATTTGAAAAGTAGCAACATAAATATTTATTTACCCCTAAAATGTTTCTTAAACTCAATTAAGAATTTTTTGATGTAATTTTCTTTGTGTCCATGGAGTTCTCATTTGAATTACAATTCAATCTATAATGAGTTCTTATTTGATTGACAAATCAAGCAAGAAAGATACATTGCTAGCTCAAAATGAATAACAAAGCTGCATTATTTGGTCACTCGTTTTCCCGTGTATTTGTGATTATCAAAAATATAATTATTAAATTGGTATTGATTGTTATTTACAGTCAATTTATTAATGATGCATTTTAAATGCGTAAATTAATTAATAAACATTGACTTTTGAAAATTATGATTTAATTATGAAAATTAAAATTTATGTGAATAACTATTATCAGCTATTTATAATTATTTTATTGTTCATAAAATAGACTACCATTTTAAAGTAATTAAAAGTGAATTATATTCAATAATTGATGAATATAGAATACAAATTATATAAATTTAATTTTTGTATATTTCTTATATTTATCTTTATAATTATTCACTCAATCATCTAAGGATGATTGATTTTATGCTTCAGGTTCAAAATTACTCTTCCCAGAGATTTTTTATGGAATTCGTGAATAGAAATAATTTATTGATTTTTTCAAATATTATAAACAAACCAAACCTATTAAGAGATTTAATCTCTAATTCGTTAAAATCATTTTAACAATTGATGCATTGTTTTTAATGAACTGTACGAAATTTTGTATCTTAACACCGTGTCAGGCTATATTTCTGAAATTATTCATCAGCATATGAGTTATTTTTTTATTGTTGAAAAGCGAAATAAATAACGAAAGCCTAAATATCGAAAGCATATGTGTACAGCATATTTTATTCATCAAATGAATTGAATTTTTGTATTTTTAGGGTCAAAATTAGCCTGTAATGTGAATTTAATCGTAATTGAAAATAAAAATTATTTTGTGATTGTCTCATTTTTTTTTCAAACAGGTACTCCCAAGAAAGTTGCAAAAATTATGATAATGTTTAAATTCTCAGTAAAAGAAGTTATAGGTCCGATTTTTCGAAAACGAAATTTTCAACATATCTTTAGGTTTCATGGCCAGGACAAGGCATTAACACCAATTTGGAGAAGAAGTATGTGTATGTTTGTGTACGTACGTACGTTCGTCCGTGATCATTTTTTTTCCTGATCTATGCCGTGCGAACAAAAAATGATATCGACTTCCTTGGAGTTTCTATCAAAGCGTATTAACGGCAATGTGATCCGAAAATAATTTCGTAACATTCTGTCGAATCGCTTCGAGTCGGTCGAGTTTTTATTTATTTGTTTTTATATTAGTCTTTATTTTACTGGGCTATTCCTGCGGAGCTGAAAGTTCGCACGAGAGCCACGCTGCGGCTTGTTTTATTTCCGCCGTATTTGATATAATTCGATGTCTTCTCGGTTATGAACTCGGTTTCAAATAATAATTATATTACATTAGAATTAATATCTTTGTTAGATGTGCACCTTTGAATCCAATATTTTCGATTCATTTGCCAAGTGTCACGTTAAAAAAGTTCATTCTGTATACGTTAACAATACACAATTTAATAATGTTTTATTAAATATAAAATATTAAATAATAATTGAAACATGAAATTGAATAAATTTGAAATTGATTGATTAAATATTGTATTCAATTCATATTTTTATCCAAGTATATTATATTTATATATCTAGTATATATAATAATAAAATAATTGATAATAATTGATAATACAACTTCACTCGTCACAACTGTAGTACCATTCATCCATTTACAATAATAAATTATTATTAATTAATTCAAATATATGGATATTTTATTCTATTATTATATATTTGTAAATATAAAAAAATCTTGAAAATTTAAATTCATAGAATTAAAAAAAAACGACAAATGCGGTTTTTTCCTTGTAGCTCTATTTAAACTGAACCGAATTTCTTGAAACATAGCTAAAAACACTTTCCATTAAATTACCTTTCAAACAAACAAAAATCAAAGTTGATTTATTTGTTTAGAAACTAACGATGCCACAGACAGACAGGCAGCCATATACACAAACACACACACATATTTCAATTGGAAGTAGATTCATTTTTAAATATGACACAACTTTATCACCCGAAAATATCTTATTGCTTGGAAAAAGTTTTAGAATTTTAAATAATAAAACAAATAGAATTGTAATGCAACATCATTGGCTAGAAAATTGCATAGGAAATTTACTTGAGATATTCTTATATACAAAGTCGCCCTATTAGCTGAGTATGTTAAGGTGTAACCAATTCTGTCCGCGGTATGCTTAGGGTAGCGAGTTCGATTCCCGCCGTCGCAACAAAATTAATTTAATTAATAGTTGTGATAGGATGGTGTAGTGCATGGTAAACGCATGAAGGAGGTGCACTCAGCCTCTAAAATTTAGGAGCTGATAAATGAAATTATCAGCGGAAAAGTGGTAAAACACATACATGGTATCACAATGTGCTCTATAACCAAAGTGTGTCCTTCGTGGACAGCCAATATAACCTAACCTAATAAACAAACCATTCGAATATAAAAACGAGACAAAGCAATGTTAAAACTGAGCAACAAATTTTTGATTTTTGAACCTGAGTTTATAAATAAAACTCTTCAGTAATTAAACCATAATTAAAGTTATTTAAATCATAAGAACTATTGTTCGTTAAAACTTACAGGTTATATTCAAACATGTGAGAGGATAAAAGATCAATAACAAAGGGGTTAAACTTATCTTTTTAAGTTCGGGGGTTAAAACTGATTTTATATTAAAGAGAGAGCATAAATAAAAGAGGTATGTACTGAGTATTGGAAAATATTTTCGGGTAGTAAAAATGTATCATATTTGAAAATGAATCTGCTTCCAATTGCAATACATTTAAGAAGAAGAAAATTAAAGAATCACAGTTCCATCTAGATATAACAATAGTGAATATGATGTATTATTTTGTTTGTTTACAGATATTTTTCCCACACATAAAACATTACTATTTTGACAGTAATACTTATTAAAAAAAGAAGTAGGAAATAAGAAATTTGAATTTATATTACAATTCTGTCACTATCCTTAACATGTGTACTCGATCAATGTCAAGGTCTGTAATGTTTTCTCCTCCATATTTAGTACACATACATAACAAAAGTATACAAGGCGTTCTGTTATTGCTAGCAGAAAATGGTATCAGTAAATTAAGCTTATCAAGACAAATAGAAAAGCTCTTTACTAAATTTCGACCTGAGGCCTGATTCGGGAGATGTGGCTATGGGAAAAATAGAAAGATTTATGAATTCACAAACCTATCAAATTCATTAATTTTCTAGGTGTCACTTTAGAATACAGAGGGGACTATCATAAAACAATAATTGATTGTAAATTGATTTAATTATTAAGTGAATACTAAAAATAATATTTTTTCTTTATTTATTAAGAAAATAAAAAGTAATACAAATCTATTTTTTAAATTATTACACCAATACAGTGACACTAAGATGTGGGAGGTATCAAATTATATATTAACATAGGTACGGGGGGATTGAATTGTATCTATTTTTCCTATAGCCACATCTCCCGAATCAGGTCCCAGATCGAAATTTGGTAAAGATGTTTTTCATTTTTCTTGATAAGCTTAATTTACTGGTATAATTTTCTGCTATCTATAACAGAACGCCCTGTATATGCTCGGCCCTGAAAAGTGTGAAAGAAGACCTCATCGGAAAAAATTTATTTAGTATTTACTTTAAAATCACATTTTAAATGTAATTGTTCGATTAATTTTGGTATGGAAATGCTCTAATAGCTGCGTTTTCTATTATCATATTTTCTTTATTTTTGAGTTTTAATATTCAAAATTATTCTCTACTTGTGTAAAGAAATAAGATTTAAATCGTCTCGTTAATGTCGATCTTATGGAGCGAGTATGGATGTTATGGAGCGTTCAAACCAGATTTTTTTATTTGTATGTTCTAGTTCTATTTTCAGTTTGTTTGGTACCGTTGTTGTACTATTTTCTTTACAATGGCAATATTTCTATTTAAATTGTAAATTTTATGAAAATTTTTGTGACAAACAGTATGATTGAATGAAATTGGATTGTCAAATAAATTTTCTTTAGATTGGTTGATTCACTGCAATGCATGAATACAAAGTGGAAGAAGAAGATGGGTTATAAATACCATTGGAATGAGTGGAGACAAAATTTTTATTCAATCGTGGACAATTTTTTTTTACCAGTCTTGGCCGACATATTGTTTATTCCACATATGACCGTTTCCTATTTTAAATAACACTATTGATTGCTGTTTGTAGGACCAGTGCATAATTAGACAACTTTTATCAGAAAATTGAGAGACTATTGTCAAAGCCTCGTTGTCCAATTGTTGCAAGCAGGGAATGATCGAATTTCGTTCATAGGTCATGTATATCTCGCTGACTACGCTCTTTATAATAGAAATTTTTCTCTCTTTGAAGCATTTACCGCCCTAGTGTGGTAATGAATTCATTCGCGGACTAGGGCGGTAATGAATTCAGTTACTAAAGTAACCTTTTTTAATTTTCAATTTTTCTCAATAAGCCGCATGACAAATTTTAAATAATAATTATCGTTTATTTTTACATTTTAGAAGCGTAGATAAAGTTTTGTACAATATACGTGAAATAACGTATTATTAACATACTTCTAATATTGTCCAACTCGTGCTACGCACTCGTTGTGCATATTTCGTAGGCGTACGTTAATAATGCTGTTATTCCACTAGTATCGTAAATAACTATTTTAAGATCATAGATAGCTAGACAGAATCACTTCTTAGGATTCTTCTCTATTATTACTACTACTTCAGACGCGTGAATACAAATAATTAACCCTTGTATAGAAGTGATTCATTCGTAGCGTTCTAAAATGAATACACATACATTCGGATTATCGGATTGTTAAACATTCACATAATATATTACACATAGATAGAATAGAAATATAAATAAATATGTCTGTATTAACAAACCTGATGATGATACTTTATTAAATCAATATCACCGTCATGGTGCTGCTACACTGATTCATTACCTCCCTCATATACGTACAAAGTACGTAAAATATAGTACAGTGGTTAGGCGGGAAAAAAGGTCTTTTAAAAAGCTTTTATGAGGTAAAGGGTAGCTGAATTCATCGCACTGGAGTGCTGTTTATTCAGATATGAAAATTACTCGTAATGTACACTTGCATATCAATGTTCAAAAGTCGAAAGTGATCGTAGAACATTTACCGTAGACATGACACTTTCTTCGAGCTTGTCTATTCTTTTCAGCTGTCATTTTTAAATAACAATTTAGTTTTTGACACGAAATTTTGCGAACAGAATTAGAAAGAGCTTTCGTAGGGTCATTTTTATGCAACTGCTTTTCAGCTTTTGATGTTTAGTCTAACAAAGTCAGGAAATTGTTCGATCATGCATTTTCTTAGGCAGGAATTTCAAAAGGAATGTCACTGAAAAGTATTGAATGATAACCGCGTGAAATATCTAACGGGTGGTTTAATGATTGTGAATGTGAGCTTATATGAAAATGTGTAAGTATGCAATTGTAGGACCTTGCCATTATTGGATAAGATCTTCTCAGGTCTTCTCAAAATTATATACAAATTGCAGGGTTCAATTACCCAGAGCTTAAGGATATGCAAAATTCCGACAAATATTCTATCAAGCCGCTGCTCTAAGAATTTAATGCAAACAAACAGCACAATTGATATGGGTGAGCTTTCGACTGTGTGTATTTATGTTTGCCTGGTAGGTTAGGTATGTACTGGGTGACAAGGCGCGCTCAATGCGTTTTCTAGTTAGTTACTGATGACTTGCGCCAGCCACATTGTTATGGTAGTAATAGTGATATACTTACTAGGCTTCATATTTATATGTATTAGTATAACGATCTAGACAAACTCAAGTTATAGATTACTTACAGTTTTTACTTCGAGACCTATTTCAGACAAACATATAGATAGATAAGCACACCACTTAGGTTTTATTTATAAATATTTGAGGTGTTTGGTGTAATTGTGGTCTACGAGACGGTATTTGTTGTAATAGTGTAATAGTGGTCTTAAGTCGATCTTCAAAGCAAAATACATTTTGTATGAAATTTTATTGATTATTAAACAATCTTATCATAGTTTTCTATTCAAAATTGTTCATGGCTATTTTAATTTAAATTAATTTTAATCAATTTTTTTCCATGAACGGTCTTTTGCAAGCGATTTACCATTATTTGTATAATTAAATTATCTTTCTTCTGATAATAATTTCGATTGATTAACAGATCGGTGTAGTAACCTATATTGAGTTAGGGCCCCCTTACCTGTTCAACTTACCTGATCTACACCGATATGTTAACCAATCGAAATTGGTATCAGAAGAAATATAATTTATCTACGATAATAATGGTATAGGCTTGCCTGAAAAATGGTATAGGCTTGCCATAAACACTTCAATAAAATTATATTATACTGTTTCTTGTACTAAAGTGGGCTGTATGATTATCTGATTATAATTTCATCTCCAAGTACTTATTTGCATAGGTAGTACTTAATGGATATAGTATATATAGTGTTCGCAGGTAAATGAGAAAACGCTGGCGAGGAACCGTATCATTTCTTCTATGGTAACGTTATCATATGATTCAAAGAGATGGAGTAACTGGGCAGCGTTCTCTCTCTTACCTTTGGACACTTTCACTTATGGCAAGTATTATGTAGCCTGTTGTGCTTTAATTATCTCATTGCCAGCAAATACTCCATGAACCATTTGTAGCTGTTTAAGAACAGCAAGTGTTTTGACGAAAATGAACTTCAAATCGAGGAGGTCGTCAAAGAAAGGCTTTCTCAAGTGAGTTTTGAACCTCCTTCCCTATCTTGGCTATTTCTGCAATAGTCATGATATGTACAAATTCAGCGTTCATTTTTTGAAATTTTCTGTTATTGTAAAATATGGGTAAGCATTAAACAGTATGCTATAACAACACAGAATTTTCATATTTTTTAAAAATAAATTCTGTATAAAAAAGATAATGAACCAGAATCAGTTTTATGCTTCTGTAAATTTTTTAATATCTTAATTTTTGGGTGTTAATATAGCACAGTTTTATGTTCTTCTTATAACAGGAGTGGCTATTACAGTCACATATCCACCCACGATGTTTCGTGGTATACAAAAGATACTTAAGCATGTGTCACATAATTTATTGTTGTAAATATAGTACAATTCTTTACAGGATGGTCCAGAGTAGGAATCCATTAAAAAAGCTTTTATTTTGGTATGCCTGAAAAAACCCCTTCCTTTTAGATGTTTTTCATTTCTACATTTTAAATTCTTTACAAATATCGGACTTTAATTTTTATGCACCCTGGGTGATCGTCATCCACCTAACTTCCGCTCACCTATTGAAGATTTATGAAGAAATTGCATACTGTGGATTTTCCTTTCATGTTTTCCTCGGCTAAAAATGTGTTTCTGATGTTTCTGATTTACCAAATATAACCACAGGCTGAATTTGGTATCTATACAGAATACGCTGCGTAAGATGTTCTGCATCGATTGGTGCTGTTGTGTCAATGCTGTATCATTGTTTTCCATTCTGAATGAGCCCAAATTCTCCCAAGTCCTTGTCCTTGAGCCTACAATAAACCAAGAGCCCAAGTCCTTGGTTTATTGGAAAACATTAAAATCACAATCAGTGCAAATAATAAAACACTTTATCATGCTGTATGTATTTTATAACGGAATTGTGCTGAAATAAAATGTGTCTAATAAATGACAATTTTATTGCTTGCTGGTTTCTATATGACTCAGAATCATCTATTTCCATTTATGTTTTTTCGGAATGTTAAATTGCCTGTACTTTTGCCACACATAAACAAGGAAATTTATTCTAATAATTCTTACAAGTGAAGTTATACGAACTTTTCACACTTTTAGTAAAAATTATTTACTAAATAATGATACCAAAGTTATATCTATCAAAAGAAATTAAGTTTTCTGTTATATCTATTTTTAAATACAAAGTTTATGCGTCTTCTATGGGTTGAAAATTAGAAAAGGATAAATTTATAATGGCTTGTCCTTACATCTGAAAATATTCAAATATAAAATTCGAATAAAAACCAAAGATCTATATTTGAAAGTTTATTCCGCAATAATGGAAAAAAATGGTTTTGATGACACATTTGGAATCATCATGTAGTGTCTATTCCCTCAGGAAAAAAAAACACAAATTGCTCATTGTAATAATATTTGGTATATGAATAACAAAATTAGCTCATGATGATATCAGATTGCCACAAATTAACGTTCGCCAATATGATTACAAGATTAACTGTATTCTAATGGTATGACGAAAGTATTGATTATATTGGTAATGTGTTGATTCATAAAATTTTGGCAGTGTATTAAACACTAGCCAAAATTTTTTACCTTGAAGCTAAACAAATAAATTGTGATATATGTCATTTATTTATATGTTTAAATACAGCTGCCCGTATTAATTACTAAACTATAAAGGTACGTATTTTTATACCTCGTATTTACAGCATGCTCTAGTAAAACTCTATAAGGTTCTAGTATCTCTTACTGCATGTTTCTGAATTGTTATTAATTGCATCCAACAATATTTCATTTACGAACAAAGCATGTGTCAAAAGAAGTAGAAATGATTTTGTAGAAAATTTTAATATGTACACTCACTGTCAAAAAAAGTGCCACAGTAAAACATTCTAAGCGTACTCATTATATGTTATGTTATAATAGTAACACTTAGAATGTTTTAAAACGAGCATTTTTTGTGACACTGAGTATACATTTTTTATCTACAACTTTTTTCCACATCTTCGTATATTTATTTTGAAAAAGTTATTTTGGGTCTAGTTTTTCATTTTTTTCTACCCCCTTGATAGAATTCAATTCTATTAAACTATGTATACTTCAAACTTATGTCAAAACGAACTTCAAAAATGCGCTGGTTTCCGTTTTGATGGTAGTTTTAATCTAACTAATTTTGCACTACTCAATTCTGAAAAATTGAATATTTTTATTTTAGCAAATACGAATTGAAAATAAATCATCATCATCAATAACAAGAAGAAAAAAAAATTAATAAAAAAATATGAAAAATCGTTTTGCTCCAAATTGATTTTCAGCGATAGACATTTTTCCATTATATATACAATAAGAATAATAAATCCGAGATTATAAGCCTAATAATACATTATAGAATGGAAAAAAACAATGGGAAAGTGGAGAAAATGGGAAAAAATGTGCATAGAAATATGAAAAAAAAAATGAAGAAAATCCTTTAAAAATATATTTTATATAATAAGAAAGTAAACATATTTTATGCTTCATCAACAGAAAACAATTTAGATTATAACAAAATTTGTTTTTTTTTTTTATAAAATGGGCATCATAGAAGTGGTGTGATACTTAAAGTACTTATACCCTTCTGTTCTTTTTACAATGTTACTAGCAAGTAAGCAATATTGACAAACCATAAATTATTTTATTTTTAATATCACAAAAACCACTAATAACATGGAATTTTATTATCTTTATGCTCATAAAAACAAAACGAATTAATAGAAAAACTAAAAAAAGTTACTACTAACAGAATCTATTGTAGTAAAAATATATTTGTGAAAAAAAGGGTTAAGTTCCGGTTTCTTCTAAAAACTCAAAACAAAACAAAAGGAACCTATACTTTGTAATTGTGTAATTGTAAGAGAATTATTATCATAAGAAACCAACTTGTTAAAATGATATTATTGAAACTATGTTCCTTATCGCACGATATTTGTTTGCTGGTTGGGAGTTAAAACCAAAAAAACTGCAACAGAAACCAAAAACCGACATCTTAGGAAACTAAAACTTTTTCAATCGATTTAGGTTTCCATGAATTTTGAGAATATGCAAAAATATTTGTCAATTTGTATTTTTTGTCATAATTTCATGTTTTATTATTTAAAAAATTCAGTGAAAGTTATCAGAAGTTAAAGAGAACAGAGATAATTTCATTCATAATATATTCATTCATAATAAATATCCTGATCAAACCAAACATAAAGTTCTCACATATTGGGTTGGCTACTTAATCAGAAGTATGTCTTTTTTAAACTAATACTACGAGACAAACACAACAACCCTGACAACACTTGTTTTAGCCCATAATGTAAAATACATCACATACTAACATATACACATCAACTTTTTTATGTTCACTGAACTTTCATTGATGTACTCCCGTGCGTATATATTCCGTAAATTTATGGTTTTATCAGATATGTTTAACATTTATTGTGAAAACGTGCAATGATTTTTTATTTTTATGACTTTATTAATACTTAAAATTTTATATTAATAAAATGCGCCAAATGCGTATGAAATTAAGCTTCAGTAGGTTATGAAATCATAGAAACATTTGTGACAGCAGAATTTCCCATGAAGCAGCTATAAAATTAAACTCTTTAAAGAATCAAACAAGTATTTGACTACTAAAATTAAGACCTTAAATTTTCAGAAAAATATATTATAAATAAAAAAAGTAAGCGCTACATTTATAAGGTACGAAAGGAAAATAGTTCCTACCGACTGTCCCACGACACCTCTCGATCTTTTTATGCGTAATTTTTCTATGAAATTCTAATGATCCAGATTTTTTTATTTAAGAAAAATCTGCCACACATTGATTAACACGTTGTCAATACGGTTATATTATAATTCTCGGTTGGAAAAGCTTATAATCGAATTCTCAGTTGAAAAATTTACCTCTGTACAACTATTAAGTATCGACTGGTAAACATTAAAGAATTATAAAACAAACAGCATACATATAAACAAAAGTATAATTTTGTGTTTTATTTATCTTGTAAAAAAGTTAAAAGTATGTCACATAAATAAAAGTAAAATTGAATATTGTGAATAAAAACAAAAATTAAATTGATTAAATACATCGACCAATAACATACAGATACACATTTAATAAATGATTTAACTCAACTAACCAATAATTTCTTTTTAGTAGGTTAAAGAAAGTTTTGTTGTAATAATTTATTACATACAATTCTAGTAAATATTGTACTAAATGGTCAATTTTGGTTAAACATTTTATGCCAATATGTGTATTTTTTTAAAAATATTATAAAAATTCCATTTCATTTCTAATAAATCATAGTAAATATTGTTTTTAAATGGTTTTTTGGTTAACCTCAAAAGTTCGTAATACTTATGAATGGTCATTTGATATTCTTTTGCAAAATTATCAGCCATTAAGGGGTCCGCACAATTGTTATTAAAAGTTTCTAATAACAATTTCGATGTAAAAGGCTGGTAATATCTCCATGTAAAAAAAAAACACTGATAAATTTGGTTATTTAAATTACGCTCGTTAAATTATTGTTAATTTCTTTTAAGAATGTTGTGCTTAATCCATTTTTTACCTACTTTTACTACTTAAAGGAATTTTGAATGTACGATGTACCTATCTCATATGACCCAAAAACCATTAGCCGTAGAATGTTGAAATTTTTGATAAATAGAACTATTGTTACATTCAACTTTGTACCTTTCCTTTTGCAGTTCTTTGTTGAAACTGGAATACAAATATCTATTTGGGCTATTCCTGATTATTGGATTATAAGCGAACAATGAATTCGTGCAGTTTCTACATCACGAAAAAAAAAAAATTATTATTAAAAATCAACTTCTCAAGTTTGGTTCTTCAACACAAAGAAAGTATAATACCTTGAATATGCACGGCGTTTACAGGGGGGAAAAATTAGAGGAAAAACAAATAAGGATAAAAAACGATTTTCTCTAAATTTATTTTAAAATGCTTTCTCAAGCATAATGTAGGGACACATACAAAAAATAATTGCCTTTATAAATAATTTTTTAGCAATTTTTTTACATTCTATTCGGTCCTGTTTAAATATAAATACCATATATTTATTTATTCATTTAAATCCTGTTTTTAAACAACTTTTGTTTAAACGACTGAAAAAGTTTTTAAATCCTTTTTGATTATTAATTATTATCTCATTCATTTTTATTTCATATTTAATCTTGAAACATTTATTAAAATATTAAAATTTGTTAAACTTTTTCGATCCTTAGTAAAATCAGGTTGTTAATCAATAAAAAATAAAATAGTTTGTATTAGAATTGCATTAACTTCCTTAACTTGGATAGTTTTACTGAAACCAGTCCAACAAACCTGTTTGTGGATATATATTTCACTGATCAATATTTTTATTTATTTTTATGTGAATTTCAAGCTTTAATTCTTAGTAGGCTAGAAACTACATACTAATTGAAAAACGACTGTGACACAAATCCCGATTAAACAAAGTGAAAGAAAAAAAACATTAGGTTTCGAAGTTTCAATATAGAACCTAATGAAAAAGTTCAGAGATATTTTAAAAGTTAATATAATTTTGTCTTTATTTACAAAAATTGTAAAAAGAACTTTTGTTATTGTTAGAAAATAGATTCAAGTTTAAAAATAACGAAAATTTATATATATATGTCTGTGACTCATTTCGTTTTTAAAGATGTTTACAATGTTGGTCAAGTGACAATGTAGCATAGTTCATTGAAGGTTCAAAATATTTAAAACCTGAAAATTTGTATTTTTAGTAGAAGAAAAAGTTCAAAAATTAATTTAAAATGCCTATAATAATTTTACAAAAAAGTTCTTTTTCTTTAGGTAAAAATCAATCAAGCCAATAGTTTTACAAAGCAGTTTTATTCGTCATAGCCTTCCTTATATTTTATTGCTATCAAAATTTCATTTGTCTTACATAGCCTTGAAGTAATTGTCTATTAAAAGTTTTATGAAGTAATAAAAAGTAATTAAAAGGAAAATCTAAATACAACCAAACCTGGATAAGAGAGAATACTATATGAATGTGATAAGTTACCAAATCCAAGTCTTTTATCGAATCTTTGTATGAGATAATCGTTTTTCACGTCTGGATTTCTATAATAGAGAGCAGTAATAATATAGTTACCCCCCTACCTTAACGTTAATCTATAACTGAGCATCATAGGTATTTTCATCATCTGAAATTTTGTGTGAGTGTAGAAATTTTTATGTGCCCTTTTCTTTTGTATCTATGCAAATCCCGATAGCACTTACATAGATAGAAATTTGTCTACTTTCTCATAAGCGATTTATCAGGTTCACAATTTTACCAGATTTGATTATATTTATCTGACTTACAACGTCATTTCAAACCCTTGACAAAAGTTAATTCTATAATTTGTAACCATATTTTCTAGGATAAAATTGATTGGTTATAAATTAATACAAGAAACATTAAAGTTACAAGAAACATTAAAGTTTGTTTGTTATTGATTGTCATATTTTTAACAAAATAATAATAATTAAACACGCAATTTACTTTTGTAATGTAGGTATGTCATTTTAATGACATTTTATTGATATATTGACATCAAAAAATGAGTTTTAATGACGAGTTATTTCTAATATACATATAATAGGTAATTTAGATATAACTTTTTTTTAGTTAATGCGACAAAATGACATTTTTCAATAATGGGGATATTATTTTTATGACATTAATCAATTTGTGAACTAAATTTAAATATAGGCGCACGCAACTATTAAATAACTTCTTTTAAAAGTTTACAATGATCGAAAAAACGTTAAAGTAATACACATAAGATATGGTTTTTGCAAAAGTTTATCGCGCAATTTCAGTATGATGGCGGGAATCTGAAACATACATATTTGTTTTTGAAAAACATACAATTTTAATCGACGTTTACTAAATACAATTTTTACAAAGAGATCTTTTTATAATAATACTTTTAGATATTTTTCGTTGAGACTTTTACGTTCTTCATATGTCTATATAAATGTAACAAGTGAAATTTACAAAATTAAAAAGAACCACGACAAATTTTTGGGGTACGGAACCCTAAACTTGCACTTGAAACATATCTAAGAACACACTCTATTGATTTACTTTTTTCCTTAAAGCCTTTTCCAAACTGAGCCGATTTTGAAATTCATCCTCAATTTTTAATTTTTTTCGGGTACGGAGTCCTAAAGTCGCACTTGAAACATAGATAAGAATACTCTCCATTAGATTACCTTTAGGGGTTAAAATTAAGGTTGAAAGTTTGTATGAAACTTATGGTTTGAGACAAAAGTTTACTGTTTCAATTTTTTTTTCATTCTTCAAAGAAGCGCAGCGAACTCTATCACCGATCTTAAGAGGGCGGGTCTTACGAGGACAAGCGGGTTGAAGGATAGAATGTGGGCTTTAAAGTTGGCTTTGTCTCTATTGCGAGTAGTATATGTGGAAATATGTGAGGTAAATTAGGTAAATTAAGTTGGTAAAAGAATCAACGTTTCACTAAATGAATCATTTATGGAATCCATTGAAATGCATCATTATCATGAGCGAAGCCTTGGTCAAAAACTAGTTTCTACAATTTTTTTCCAATCAATTCTACAAATATGGAGCTATTTTCATCAAAGATTTTTTTTAGTAGAAAAGGTCCCAAATTTGTATGTTGAAGCTACCATTCAGTTTATTAGAGTCTACTCATATCAAAGGTTGCAAAAAGCGAATAGTAGGTAACCATTTCATCTTTTGAAAATCATTATGTAAAAGAGGTAAGAACTAAAAAATTAAAGCTCTTGGATAACCTTTTCACTAGATATTCTAGTATTTACTAAGGGATGATATTTGAAAGTATTATTGGTTATTTAATGCCGCAGCGAACTATACTAAACTTTCAAAAGGAAGAAATCGGAATATAGTTCGCCTGAACATATCGGCCACTGGGTGACTCATCGAAAATTAATATTCCAAGATTGAGTTGAGTGACGTTGAATTGTTAATTAAGTAAAATGAAAAGAAAAAAAATATTGTTCATAATTTTTAGCTCCCGTAATTTTAATTTAACTTATTGTGTTCTGTAATACTTAAAAAGTTAAAATTAGAATAAACGACTGCTATTTCGGGACGTTACAGAATCCTAATTAGTATAAACATATTATTAAATTAATGAATCATTGTTACAACGTTTATTTTGTTTAGCTTTTTTGTTATATAATTTCTCAACAAGTTGGTATGTTTGTGTATATAATGTACAATATACTAATGAGAAGAATATATTTATAAATTTGTCATTTGGCGCCCGTAATTTGTTAAGTTTATTATATCTATTTCATTTTAAAAAAAGCCGATGTGCTTAATTTTCGTTTAAAAAATGTCGTTATTCTTATACTTGTGGATAAAGAAATCAGATCACTTTAAAATAAACAAGGAGTAACAAGAAATAACGATATATTCGTTTTCCGACATTTTTAACTTGCCAGTGTAGGAAGTTATTGTAATGGGTCTGATTTCAGAAATCGAAATTTTCAACATATCTTTACGTTTAATGGTCAGGACAAGGCCTTAACAGATATTTGGAGAAAATATGAAAGTATAATGTATTTTGAAGTATGTGTGTGGTCATTTTTTCCCTTTTCGATATCCCGCGAACAAAAAATGTACCGGCTTTGTTGAGGTGTTGATCGGAGAGTATTAACGGCAATATGATCGGAAAATAATTTTATAACATTCGGTCGAGTCGTTTCGAATTGGTCGATTTTTATTTTTATTTTTTATAACTATTTATTATGCTGGGAAGTTAGTCATGTAGACATCAAGGTCGCCCCACACCCTGCCCAAGGCCTGTTCAAATATGTTTCTATTTAAATATAAAAAAATCTCAAAAATCTTAAGTTCGCTGCATTCGTAGCGGAAAAAGTTGTAAGACACAACTTTGACAATAACCTGGCGTGTGTAGATCTAAAAATTGTATTCTGATGTTTGAAGATTTTGACGTTAATTTAACACATGAAGGAAACTACTTCTATTTGTAAAATAAATTGCTGGAAAGACTTACACTTCTTCTTGAATTTAATACTTCATGTTGGAGAAAGTTAACAAAAAAAAATATGAGTGGATGTTATATAAATGGGATATTGAGGTTTCAAATTACCTCATATTATGTATCATACGTTGTTTTATGAACATCCCTCACATAATAATTTGTATGAATAAAAGCAGTGGAGCAGTGTCGTACTTGAGATGCTTTCAGGATCAAGGTGAAAGTGGCAATAGATAGGAGAAGAGAGTCTTCAATGCAATTTTTATATATTTATTGATAAAATATCTAGTTCCGCCTTAATATACTAAGTTGGTAGAATATTTGTGTGATTTTGAAAACGCTTTAAAATGATACCACATCAATTTTTATACCATGTATATGTGTAATGTATATCAAGGTATACTAAGTTTAGTCCCAAGTTTGTAACGCTTAAAAATATTGATGCTGCGAACAAAATTTTGATATAGGTGTTCATAAAATCACCTAATTAGTCCATTTTCGGTCTGTCCGTCTGGCGTCCGTCTTTCTGTCTGTCAACACGATAACTCAAAAACGAAAAAAGATATCAAGTGAGGTCGAGTTCGTAAATGAGCAACATGGGTCAGTAGGGTCTTGGGTCCGAAGGATCCACCTTATAAACCGTTAGAGATAGAACAAAAGTTAAGATGTAAAAATGTTCCTTATAAAAAAATTAACAACTTTTGTTTGAAACATTTTTTTGTATCATTACTGTTTACCTGTGAGGACGAAAACTAGGCGCCAATTGTATAGTATGAATAATATGAGAATATCACTTATGTATGTGTGGCATGCATGTATGTGTAACGAGACACAGTAATCAACACTGGCTATACATGGTATTTCAACAATTGACTCGGTCCATTGTTTGTTTTCACTTGTTTATACTATCATTTTGCCACCTTAGGGTTGTTATGTACAGATTTTCGATTGGCGTGAAACTTTATAATTTTAATGGGTATTTCTACCTGCCCTAGAACTATAGAAATTTTTCTTATTCCAGTGTACTTGGGTGTGAAAAAAAATTGGGAAAATTAACAGTTATTTCGAAAAATAAAAGTAACCAGGGCTGGGAGAATATTAATACATACCTACCTATAACATATGCAAAACATAACATAACATATTTCAAATCGATAGAGTAAAGAATCTAACCATAGTGCTTGAAATTCAATTGTTGTTGAAATTCAATTCAATTAACCATTCTTATCTGGAAAATCGCTTATCTTTATAATTTTTTTTTCATCAATGTGTATATTTAAGAGAACTCTAATTAAAATTAGTACATAATAGCCTTCAACTACGAATTTGGGAAAATAAAGTAATGAAGAAAATTAAGTGTGTTTTTAAATAAAATGTGCTTTTACCACGTTTTTTCTGTCATTCATTCAATCACAATGGAGCAAAATTCAGCGTTTTTAAGATCGCACATGTACCCGATCATGCCTGTATACGTATCTTTTTGTATCTCGTGTACGAGTGTATCTCGGAATAACTCTGACTTTAAGAACAAAAGAAAAAGTATATTCTTCATTTCTCAAACAGTTTATCAATATAGTTTACAAATATATTAATATTGTATCTTTCAAGTTGCGATTTCTAGCACTCAAATCACCCGTACTGTTTTAGAGTATCGCATTCGTCAATATTTATCTATCGGCTTTTAAATTTAAGCGGAATGAATATTTATAATAGATAAGTTGGCGAATTGTCATTTAAAAATGTAACATAAAATTCAAAACAACTTATATATCTTATAGAAAAATTTAATCTTTTACAATGCGGTACTTTGTGTCTACTTTTAAATAAATCCAGACAAAGTCTGCATAAAGTCTACAGTAAAGACCAACAACCTGTGCCAGCTGCAGGAAAAAGTTCACATACTACTATCGTAGTTGTATGCCAAGTACGCCACTGAGTATAAAAGAGTTGAATAAAAAATATGGTACACAGCTAGGGGTTCCTTTATGTTTTTTTGCCCTCTTTAATATTTCACGTACCTATGATGCCATGATGTAGGATTTTGACTATATGTAACAAAGAATGGCACTAATTTTAACAAATAATACTGGAAGAAGTACTGTTTTAAAAAAATGATGGTATAAGGAAAGGTCATTTGAACTTCAATAAAATAATGCTTTGTTTCGAGAAACAGGATGTTAAATCACTTATGCCCGCCTTGAGAAATTTTGTCTTAAGTTTTTAATATATTTCGCGTGTTTAAAGGTGTTCGTAATTTAATTCATTACTAAGCTATTTCACAGTATGCAAAATATTGTTATAATTATTGTTTTATAACCTAATTGCCGTAATCTGACAAAAATCAAGGACTATTCAAAAAACCTAAAAAAGTTTTTTTGCTGCTAGCCCGTGATTGGTTTGGTTTGGATGAATTTTATGGCAAAGGAACAAATTAAAGTTGTCCAAGGGAGAGTCAAGCCAATACAGTTTAATTTTTGGCTAAGGTATGTACAGCCTGGTACTATCATTGGCTAAAGCTTTCTGTAGTTTCAAAACAAGATCCATCTTTAGTGGATGCTCTGGGTGGAAATATCTCCGGCTTGCCTTAGATAGGGAAAATGCAGATCAGATTGAAGTATACCATTTTAGAATAGTCTCATGGTCAGAAATGCATCGCCCTTACTACGATGCTGGTATGGTAATAGATATAGATTCCTATAGTATCGACCATAAGTAATATAACAGTATTGAATAGAGCTATCCTCCAAAAGTATTGTGGGTTTTGCCAACCAGCATGAGTCTGACGCCCATACTGCATTGACTCGCCCGCCATAACTATTGCTAATGTTACTATTCCCTCAATACAGTATACAGTATGGCGTTTACAGTTTCACACCGATACTGTCATAGTGACATCCGCAAAAAATTTCTTACTGGTATTACGGCAGATGATGAAATTACTCGAGGTATAAAGATAGTTCTTTTTCAGTTTACGCAAAAAAAAATTTCGTTTCCTGCATTTTTCCCCGGTTGGAAATTTATTACATATTTGAAAGCCCTAAACATTCTATTTTCAGGATAAGGTGACAAGAACTATAAATGATAATTTGAAGTATAGCCACACAAATGCGCAATTGGCAAGAATAATTTTGTTATCCTTCACCGTACTCGCCTGAATGTTTACTCAAATTGGTGCCACCCTATAAAACATACCCCACGTGTGTAATAATAATACAAATCGCAGAGCTCGAATGTCAACATAAATATACTTTACAGTTTCTACAACTGTTATAATAATAAAGTTTTTGTCAAATGGTTTTTACTTATTTTACTATACCTCTACCAACATAGAACCAGACGTCATTGCTTGTGGCTCGTGACTATGATTGTGAGTGAAATAGTCAACCGTCAAGTAAACTCAAACATTTACGCTCTTGTACACATATCAACCCACATACATATTGAGACTAACTGACACATTGCAGAGCGCTTTTGTACTTTATTCTACTTTATATTACTTGAATTTTTCAGTTTTGGATTATGCTTTATTTTTCTTTTGCATTTATACGTATTTATTACTGATTTTATCGTCGATAACCGATTTTTGTTAATTTCGATATAAAAATTGGTCATAGCCAGGTATATACTTAGCCCTCTTACAGTTGTCTTGTCATGTAAACACTTTAAATCATAATAAAATTAATAATTAAAAAAATAATAAACTCGACTGCATTCAATAAAAGAAACAAGTTCAATCGTGACCCATTAAAGGAAAAGTGAGTCGGTCTAAATTTTAAGTCCACTTATTAATGATTCGTTTAGAAATATCGGTAGTTCTAAAAGAACACTAACGATTTATAACCTTTAATAGGCTTTTTTTATCACTTCAAATATAGTTCTCTAATAAGCTACGAACTTCTAGAAACTGACCAAACAAGCATGCTTTTATTGGTTATAATAAAATTAATAATTATAAAAATAAAAAACCCAACTACGTTAAATACAATATCAAAAGAAGGAAACAAGTTCAGAAGTTTATATAGGGACTAACTAACTTTTCAGGTTTTATTTAACGCAGTCGGGTTTTTTTATTATTTTTTTTTATTATTTATTTTAGATTAGACTTCTTGGTGTCCTAGCATTAAATAAAACCCTCTTAATATACTATATTAAAACTATTAAACCAATTTATTATTCCTAATTGAATTTAAACATATAACTTATTTTTATTTTTGATATCCGCTTTTCATTTCCTTACTTTGATACCCTACTCGGTAGGATTTGCTAATTTTTTTTTTTTTTTTTTAAATTAAGGTATTATTATTTTGCTCCAAAAATCCACCATTTTGCTTTATTTTTTTCAAACCTATCTAAGAACACTTGGGTTTTTGAAACAAATATAATAATACTTGAAATGTTGAAATCCGTTGAGCCGGTTGGAAGATATCAGGTAATAAAAAAATTTTCATATATACATATATACATATACGCGCGAAAAATATAACCACTCGTTGAAAGTCGGGTAAAAACAATTAAATAGAATTTGTTATTCTTAGACTTCTATTTACATATATTTTTTATCTGATGTTCTTTATAGTTAGATAATATTGCTGGTGGCGCTTGGCTTGATAAAAATGCATTGTATATCAAAAGACATTGTATATTTGTTTTAAAATATTTCTTCGAAATTTTTCGATAATATTTTCCCATAAATATTATAACTAAGTGCCTCCTCTGTATGTATGAAAATATAAATATAGATATATGGACTTGGTAGTTCATTGACATTGTCTTCTTACAACTAGTAGTAAGTAATAGAAGTAGTGTGTTTCTATAATACTTATTCTAACTGTTGGGGGCGAATCAATGTCTTTTTCTATAGTTATTTATATATATCTACTACATTCGTATGTTTGTGAGTATCCATTATTGTTATTTTTGATATTGTGTATTTGCAGTGTGGTTCATAATAATTAATAGAAAATGCAATAAAATTGTAAGGAATACTAGTATTTAAAAAAGTAAATCGTGTAATTAGTGCAAAAAAACACCAAGAAATTCCCCAAATGATATATTCACAATGAAAAGTTTTCTGATAAATAAATTTGTCAAGAATTAGACTTAAATATAACGAGAAAAATTATTGTTATTAATTAATTGTTAATACCTAACTCTAGATGCCCAAAAAATTCAAATCAAATAAGTTTATTCTGAAAAATTAGATCCTTCGTAAAATGGTGAAATAATCAACTCGTGTATTCTTGTATTGAGTATTCTGAATTCCCGAAATTTAATAAAAACTCAAATCTGTTGCCTCATGATCTTTATAAATGTAAAAATTATTCCCAGAAATCCAGTTTTTGAAATTGGATTCTGAAGAGATTATGCTTTTTTCGGTAGTTTCGATTAAACATTTGACACAAATTTTCATGAAAAAATACTTTCTAGTTAGTAGAAAATCTGATTTGACTATAAAACAAACAATTTGTTTATGATTTTTTTAAGTTTTTCAATAGTGAATTTTTGAATATTTGTTTTATCACTATTTAATTTTACACTATTTTAATTTATTTTTCTATTTGTTCCAGGTAAAATGAAAAACAAAAAGGACTGAAAAGGATTTTATCATCGAACTAATAATTAAGAAAAATGAGCTTTTTTATTGACGACGAAACGGAAGATAATAAAATTTAATTTTTTGGAATTTATCATTATCAATTCCACATTGAATAATTTGATGTAATGTACTGTGAGACAAGTCATTATATGATCATAATCGGTATTAAATTTTCGTTAGGGGGAAGGGAGTTGTTAAAAATTATAAATTTACTAATAATTATGTAGTTTTTATCACTTACTTTTTGTCAACTTAAATCTGAAGACGAAACTTCTATTAGAAGGTATTTCGAGACCCTTTCTCTATCAGCTGAAATTTGCATATTATTATCGCAGAGATTCTAACTTGTATTTATATATAAAAATTTGGAATTAAAAAATAAATTTGATAGTTATATATTATGATAATATAATTTTAAAAAAATAATCGTAAATTGGGAATCAATCAATAATTTTAAATTTTACCTTCCAATAACAGAAATATTTACAATTTTTAATTTTTGATTGCTTGCAT
The DNA here is from genome assembly GCF_905475395.1 of Chrysoperla carnea. Taxonomy (NCBI): domain Eukaryota; kingdom Metazoa; phylum Arthropoda; class Insecta; order Neuroptera; family Chrysopidae; genus Chrysoperla; species Chrysoperla carnea. Next base: position 36,676,427 of record NC_058341.1, read on the forward strand.
AGATACTGGGATTGGTCACAAATTAATTTGCCAGAGAAAATTCTTAATTTCGGTATTATGATGAAATTAAAGATGAATATAAATAACAGTTTAGTGGTAACGTTATTAAATGCGCTAATTAACTTTAAACCAGCATTTATTACCAATATTCTATGCACTATATATATCTGTATGTGAATAGAATTTGTATAAAGGAATACAAAATTTTTGAGCATTTTTGCAATCTATGTGTTTTGAAATTAATGATAGATAATTTTTTTAGAGAACATTTTAAATCGATAAATATTTTTGTATTAAGTTGTATTATTCAAACAATAAAGAATTAACTGAAATATTTCAAACACTTTTAGCCACTTGATTAACGATACGATAAACATTGCGTGCATATATTTAAAAATAAAATTTTTATTGAATTTCATATATTATTTATTATGTCGTGATTTTTATGTAATATTAAGTAGAATAACTCAATTATATAATGATTGTGTGATAGCTGAATCGGATAATTTACCACCTGCCTGTCGTTGAAGTAAAATGATAAATGATTGTTGATGGTAGACTATATAGACTAGTGACATAATAATAAAGTAGGTAGGTAACACAAAACTTGTGGAATAATGTGTTCTTGATACTAAATAATAAGTTGATGTTTAAGAAAATCTAATATATTAATAATTCATTGGAATTAGTCGAAAAAAGACCAAATTGCAGAATAAAAATATAATAGGTATTCATGTGTTTTTGGATTTATTTTAGTGTCCTGAATAACTATTTAAAAGTCCCATACGATGTACTATAGTGCATGGTACAAAAAAAAATTAAAACAAAGGTGTACTAGATGCAAAACAAATTTTCACCATATTATGCCTGTAGTCCGTCCTCCCTAACAAGGTGTAGCATACAAAGAAACATTATTGTATGAAACGTCTAGATTATTTCATTCCCAGTCTCAGAAATATTTTAATAAAATTTTAACGGCGTATATCTTAACGGCGTAAAATATTGCTCCTGCAAAAAATGGAACTTTTTTGTGTAAAATTGTCCCCTCTTTTATATTGTATGGTATATTTTTCGTAAAATTTAGAGTTACATTTTTTGCTAATTGTTGTGCGTACACTCTATTGTATGGGACTTTTGGAGTTGGAGTTTTGGAGAGAGTAAATACACCAAAATATAAGAGAGTAAATAACACAAGAATATCTTTTGTATGAATTATTCCCTATCAAAATCCTTATTTTAGTGAACTATAAATTTACATAAATAATTTATGGAAATTATTCAATCTATGTTTTAGTAAACTTTTCGTTGTTAGAGTTTAATTATTTTAAACTTTGATGATAGAAAGTTATTGTTTCCGTCCGGATAAACGAAATATAATTTTACGATATTCTCCCTTCCATGCGCCAGCAAAGTACATTTATAATTTTGCTTCGTCAGTTACGATATGAACATCAAATCGAAATATTTCTTATTAGTTGTATGCAGAATGTAAATGTTGCTACAAATTTATGTTTTCTTCTAATCGAATATTTTCAAAGAAATCGAAATATTTATTATACTTTGTATGTCTAATATCTATAAAGAGATTCTAAGATTTTAATGTTCTATAACATAAAGTTTTTTTTTGGTCTCAAACCAATTGCACAATGGCTTGTTTTAATAATCAATATGAATACATAGAATAAAACAAAGTCGCTTCCCGCTGTCTGTCCTTATGCCCTTATATGGAGTTTAAAATACAAGAAAATTATCGGGTTAATCGCTTGAGTAGGGGATTACTTTTAATAGGTAAGGTTATATTGGCTGTTCACGAGGGACCCACTTAGGCTATAGAGCTCATTGTGATACCATATATGTGTTTTACCACCTTTCCGATGATAATTTATCAGCTCCTCAATATCAGAGGCTGAGTGCAACTCTTTCATGCATATACCATGCACTACACCAGCCCATCACAACTATTAATTAAATTAATTTTGTTGCGACGGCGGGAATCGAACCCGCTACCATAAGCATACCCCGGATGGAATTGGTTACGTCTTAACCAACTGAGCTAATAGGGCGACATCACTTTTAATAAGGCACAAAATATTTGGAACGAGAACAACATGACAATAATTGTACTTTTTTTATGGAAAAAATTTGTGTTTTGATGTTAACTTTTTAATGAGATTTTTCTTTTCGACTTTACATTAGTTATTTTAAATAAAAATAAAATAAGAACTATGTATTTCTGTAGCAATTATTTGATTTGTGTCGTTGCATGTTTTCTTAATGCATGATCGAAATTTAATATTGAATAATACAACAGAAACGTCAATTAAAGCTACAATTCTATATAAGTACAACGTAGTCATTAAAAATATATTGTGCATTATTTGCAATGATTTTATTATGTTTGTACTTCTAAATAATTTTATTGTTTTACAATGTACAAAAGTTCCAATTATGAAAACTTTTGAGTTCAATGAATGGTTGCTCTAATTGGACTTCAAGGAAAAGCGTTATTCACATGAAAACTGATGATTACAAATTTTTTAAATTATCATTGATCACGTTTTTTTAAATTATTTAGTTTTACAGTTTTTCTGTCGTAAAAAAACGTTAAAGTAAGAAACAGAATATTTGTTTTATGGTAAAAAATGAGTATGTAGCTTAAGTTAATGTCAAAGAAATGTCTTTTGGGGTTGACAACCTCCTAGCTTTTTTTACACCGATTTATCATAAGTTTCGTGATTTTTAAAAGTTAGCTCACTTTCACAGCTTTTCCAAATTGGTCTACTGAATCAAAAAAAAATTTTTTGTCTCAGATTTAGATAAAATTTTCAACTATAATTTCATCCTGCGCATAGTTTCTGCGATATCGACTAAAATTCTATACTAGAAATGATGTCGCAATGAATAAATTTCCAGTTTCAGAAGAGAAGTCTATGGAAAGTATAAAATTGTTAGATACTTAAAAATGAAAAGTTTACATTGAAAAAAATTTTATTCACATCTCCCTGATGTGAATAAAATAAAAAGCAATTGTAAACAAATCTTCAAAAGTCAGTTATGGGGACTGTTGGCGGAAGTTAAAACTTAAAACTTGATTGATTATAATTGATTTTCTTTAATATCTAAATTAATTATAGTATGAATTATTAAAATTCCATAATTTGTACATTGAAATTATTAATATTGTGTAAAAAACTATTATAACAAAAAAGGCCACCTATGAACAGTAATCAGAAGTTACCAAAGATCAGAATCACTTAGTTAATAGTTAGTTGTAAGCTTTAATATTATTACAAAGATGTCGTCTTTTCGATTTAAAAAAGTTTATTTTTAAAAGTTACGATGTTACATATTCATAGCGTGTTGCTGACGATGATGACGGCCATCGAATTGCTGCAGGAATTCATAAGATTTTACCCTACGAAAATTGACAAATGCGGCTATAGAAGTTTTCACTTAAAAAATTCGGTATAAAATTATCATGTATACTTTTTTGCAGACCGAATTGTTGCAAGACATGTTATGCGCTACTACAACCATGCTTTACTGAATCGTAGACTGCAATTCCACTACGTCGATCTCTACAATACTTGCTACATATACATGTATATACATTTTTTATCATCCTTTTTTTTGAATTGTTGAAATGAATAACAGTAGACTTTTTGCTTCTACTTTTCTTAAAAACCTATTGTTATTTTTATCAAGAGGATGGAAAAAGAATATTCTGTACATGTCCTCTCTAATCCTTATATACGTATTATGATATTAAATTTATGGCTGAGTTCATTTAAAATTGTTCATTTTTTTAAAAATAAGTTCATTAATAAAGAATTTGTTCGTTTTATTGTTGACTTTTTTGGGTGATAAGAAGAATCGATTCAAACCACTATGTTTAAATAACTTTTATCATAGCTTACCATGCTTTATAAACATTTTAAACAGCTTATTTTTAGTGTAGTTATTATTTCTTTTGAAAATTATACCGTTGGATGATTTTCAAATGATTAGTTTTAAATTAAAATCTGTCGAATTAAACCGACAAAAATATATGTTAGTTGGAATAGAAATAACGATCATTCTAATGATAGTAGAATATAGTGCGTTTTGAGACGAGTGAAAGTCTTAAAAATTGTAATTTTGTCTTTTTCTAATGAAATTAAAATCTAAATTTCCTCTTTTATCCAATTGAGACTGTAATAAAGTGTAGTTATTATTTTATTTCAGATCCTTCATTGACTGTGCCAATACCAATACATATTTTTTGTATTCAACTAAAAAAATTATCTTTAACAAGTGAAAACAAACAATTGAGTGAGTTAATTGTTGAAATACCATGTATAGAAATTGCATTACACATACATACATACATGTCACACACATATATATATATATATATATATATATATATATATAACTAATATTTCCACATAATACATACCATACAATTTGCGCATAATTTGCTCTTACAGATAAATAGTGATGTTTACGAAAAAATGTTTCAAACAAAAGTTGTTTATTTTTTTATAAGAAAGATTTTTACATTTAAATTTTTGTTCTCTCTCTAATGGTTTACAACATGGATCCTACGGACCCAAGACCCAATTGAACTATGTTGCTCATTTACTAACTCGACCTCACTTTTTACGTCCTAAGCACGCTATAAAAATTTCAGCTTGATATATCTTTTTTTTTGAGTAATCGTGATGACAGACGGACAGACAGACGACAGACAGACAACCGGAAATGGACTTTATGAACAACTATACCAAAATTTTGTTCATAGTATCAATATTTTTAAGCGTTACAAACTTGGGACTAAACTTAGTAGGTATACCTTGCATATTACATATATGCATGGTATAAAAATTCGTTTCTGGTTTAGTCAGTAACTTTGACCTTATTAAAACCTGGATTTCTTTATTATTTAAAAAAATATTCACTTGAATTAATTAACTTTGAATTATTAAACAGAAATAAAATTCATTGTAAATTAATATTTGATTTTTTTTTTAAAACTTTGGTTTTGTTGTTCATTTCATATTTTTTCGAATTTTCGTCGATAGATCAATCATTGCCAACTTTTGCAGCAATGCGATTCAATTGTCTAAATTATTTCTTAAGTGGTAGTAAAGTACATAACACAAGAATATGATCGCATTTGACGACCCTTCTATATGCTTTATTTAAAGAATAAAAAAAACTATTTGTATGTGATAGTGGTTTTCGTTTATAAATGTAAATGGTTGATTACATTCGTTTTTATGAATAATAAGTGAAAAGAAACACTTTTATTTATCAAATTATAGAAATAATTTGAATAATTTGAATTTTATTTTATAGCTGTATAACATGATAGATATATAAAATGATAATATTCTGATATAGATAGGAAGTGTAGTCTGGGTGCCTATCAACATTCATTATCATTGATAAGTGCTTACACCTATAGAAATTAGTGGTTGGCTTAAACTTTTTTATTTACGAGAATTCTTGTAACTTATAAGTTCTCTTTGTCTTTAGTGCCCGGAAAGAAGTTTCTGATTGCTCCCACTGACTTCAAGTTATTGGCCTAGGATTTATCTGCTTTTTTGTTAATCCATTAAGAAGATAATTGGGTAAAAAATGTAAAAATCGTATTACCACTATATTAAAGGGGATTATCTGCAGTTTTTAAATTGTAAAACTATAGACATCCTTTCGCGGATAAAACTTTTTTTGCATTTGTTTTTCAAGTTATCCGTCAAATAGGGAACACGTCCTACGCTTTTTTTTCCTTTAATAAAAGGTCATTCTTGAAACAAACAGCAGCGGACGATTTTTTTTTTCGTATAATTTTAAAAACAACCGAGCTAAAAACCATCAATGACTTGTTTGTATCTCTTTCTAACAAAACAGCCTTTAGGATAGAGATCTTATGGTAAGCATAGTATGACGTCGCATACTCATACTATGCCCGATCTCTCCCCCCCTCTCTCTCTAATATCTGTCTTATTATTAGTTTAAAATTTATTTAACTATTTTTAATCTTTTACGGTTTTTTCATATTTCTTTCTAGAGGTATATTTATCAATGACAATGTATGCTGACGTGCACGGAGACTATTAGATGTTTATACAGTACTGCTGGATTGTAGGTAATGCCTAAATGGTAAGGTTATCCGATAATTAAAACTTTGACATAATGGTTATAAATCATGGCATTTTATGTTCAAATTACTAACTGAATGTAATCAATATAGATAAATATTTTAATTTCCTGTTATTATTTATTTGTTTATTTATTTATTTATTTATTTATTATTTTTTGGTGGAATTACTCATAAATTTAAAACAATAAGTGTAATGAATATGTATGAATTTTTACTTCCACATTAAGTCATTTTATAAACGGCAATAAACTGCCGTTTAATGAGTACTAACATGCTTCTCTTTATTTTTGGGAATATATGTATATGAGTAAAATGAGGAAAACATTCAATTGACAGAACCTTTTAAAACGCAAAATATGCCCGTGCTTTCTTACAATATCATGTTGTTGTTCCCACTTGTCTTTTATTTATCACGTAAAACCTTTCCACTTACAGTTTTTTAATTTATCATAGAATTGATTCAATCCTAGCATTTACTCAGTGAAAATGGCAAAAACGTTAGGTACTTGCTCGAAAAATAAAAACTGATTCTTCATCTCGATTAAATCAACAAGAAAATGCTTCTTAGAGGCGGAAGTGAGAAAATGACACACTTTTGGGGCACATGGTCCCTCATGGTCTTTCGATTCAGACAAAAACATATCATATAAAATAATTCCTGTGCAAAATTGGTTATAAATTTTCAAGTAATTAAATTTTATATCTCGTGACGCCAAAAAATTTGCACTTTTTCGGCAATTATAAATAAATTTCCTAATTTGTGGTGAAGATGAATTCTTTTCCCAAACAAAAATCACTGTTGTTTTTATTACAAAATTGTGCACGACAAATTTCATTATATTTGGAACTCCGCTTTCGAGTTATTAATGCGTAAAAATAGTAAGTTTGCCATACTCTTACTTTGGTAATACAAATCTCTAGAAAATAAATTAATCCTCGTGAAGATCAGATTTTATATATTTTAATCATTAGAATTGTATAATGTAGAGTACATTTCACAATATTCTAGGCTTGGAAGGCTGAGTAAGTAGTGAGAAGAACCTATTCGAGAGCCCAAGCTTTTTGGAGACACGGAATGCCTGGATTCCATGAATGGGCTCGGAGATCCATTAACCTTTCTTCAACCTTTGCTTTATATAATTTTAAACTATTAGGAGAGGTTTATTATTTTGTCAATGTTTTTAATCACCACTTCTTCCAAACCATTGACAAAAATTTTTATTAGAATAATAAAATTTTATTTAGATGTAATTAATAAAATAAATTTTTTAATTAATTACTTAAGGTAGGACTGAAGCTAGAAGGTATTGTGGGATATTTACTAATCAATAAGAGCTAATGCATAAGCGACCGATTTCTGACAAAATCAAATAAACGAGAAAAAAAATTGTCTTACAGTTTTAACAATTGAAAACTTTTGGTAAAGTTTTCAAGAAAATTTCACGATATAGTCTTTAACTTCAGCCCCACCTTAAATTACGAAAATAAGAACTAAAATCACGATTTAAGAAGTATCCGTGTAATTTTACTTTTAATATTTAAATTTGTTCTCTTTTAATTATACATAAGCAAATATTTGAATTGATACTTTTTATTATTGCAGAATTTCTTACTAATGAAATTTATTGTATTTATTTATAATAAATCTTTTATTATATACTTTTTTTTCTAATGGTATATTTGCATTGCAATATGTTAATAGACAGAAATGTTGATTAGAAAGTAATTTAATAAACATACTTAGTCTGTACGGTGATAATACTAGCTACTATAAATAGAATAGAATTTTTTTTATTTTTCTATTTTAGATTTAAAGAGTTATTTAAATATTCTCACCTCACACATTTCATTATTGAAATAATAAAAATTTAAATACCGGATATTGCTACTTCACTTTTGGTTAAATTCGGTTATGGTGAAATAAAAACGTTGATGAATGACATTTGATATCATTTCGTTAAATCGATTTGAAAGCCTTAAAACAGTTCGATATACCTATCAAGAAAAACAAAAAGTTAGTGAGACGTAGAATCCTTTTTAAAAAAGTTTCCACCTTTTAAGAAGTGGGCTGTTCAAAAACATTTTCAGTTTTTTCGGTAACATTATAAATATACTTGGGCTAACTAAATAAAAGCTCATGATCTTTAAATACTGAAAAGATTTTCAGTAATTCGTAGAAAATGAAAATATTCATCATTTTGATTAATTATTTATATAACCTTCACATTAATTTTATAACCTTTCTTGACTCACGAATATAAAAAGAAAATCGAAAATTTTCTCTAGATAAGAAAAAAATTTCTTATACGAAATTTTTTTGCCATAAGTTAATTTCTTCTCGCAAGTTAATTTTAAATTTGTATTACAGGAAAAAATATTATTATTAACTTGCATCAATAAATTATTTTTTTCTGGTAGTTAAAGTGTTTTTGAGTATAGTGAACATGAATATTTTTTATTGAAAACTGAAAACCATAATTAAAATAGGGCTGCGTACATAAAATCACAAAAATTAAGATGTAGGTACAGCCACATGCTCTAACAATTTTTAATATAAAATTTTAATATGTAATTACGGTTACTGGTTTTGGAGTTATAAGATACATACGTACGATTCAGAATGAATTCATGGGTGTTAAAAATGATATTTCTATTATTATTAAATCAATCCTTTCTTTACTTTGAACAAGGAAGTAAATACCGAATAAGGTATTTAGTACAATAATTAAAAGAAACGATTTTTCTTACGGTAAAATCCTTTTTTTCTTATTCATTATTACTTTATAGTTCAGCTAGTAACAAAAGCGTGTTTTTTTACTTTTTTTAACCTATTATTTATTTTCTACTTTTTAGTTCAGCCAGTTAAAAGGGCATGTTTTTTTGCTTTTAACTATGATTTATTAAGATTATGGAATGTTATCTGCGCTTCCACTATCAAATGTTAATTCTGAAGATTCTGATCAGGATAATCGGACAGAGTTCGGTCCTTGAGAAGTGTGCGTAGTTTCAATTCATTTCCACGTTTTGAAGTGGGTGAAAATCACGTTCAAAGATTCTGTTATATAGATACTATGTATCTATACTATGTATCTATATAACATAATCTTTGAACGTGATTTTCACCCACTTCAAAACGTGGAAATGAATTGAAACTACGCACACTTCTCAAGGACCGAACTCATTTTGATACTCTGTCTGTATCTATGGATACATACCAAGCTACATAAGAGCGGGTTCAAAAACCCTACCTGTCTGTTTTGCTATCCAGGCAAATCACAAGAAAATATACAATCGAAATAAGAAATAAAATTTAAGGACTTATTTTTGAAGCTAAAATTAATACGTTTTTGTTTTCGTAAAAGTATTATTTCGTACTAAGGCCATAAGAAAAATTGGTGTTTTAACCATGACCGGAGTATCGAATTCATAGAAATCGAACTTTTTTCATTTACGTATTCCAGAAATTTTGTTTTTTGTTTTTGTGTGTTGCTATGTGACAATACGTAGAAAAATGGTACGAACTGTTTTCCAGGATTTCTTTTTTTTTCTAACGCGTTCCATTTCTATAGACGTGTGTTAATATTTCCTGCAGATTTTATATGGATAAAATAGATTTTCATTATTCAGTTCGATTTTTTACGATATTTATATCTATACCGCGTTGCATCGATTGAGAGTAAAAAATAATTGAAAAGCGGATAAACAGGTATGAATTAGGCTTGGAATCTTTATCCACATAAGTAGTTTATAATAGGATATAAATTCTTTATTTCAAAATGTTGAGACGTCTACATATACTGTACCTACGTCAAGAACAATAAAACATAGAATAATAAGGGTTAATTTATATGGATGACAAAATAAAAATATAAATACGAAAAGACAAAATGAAAAGGATTTTTTTATTGGTGGATATATGATACACTTACTTTTTTATTTGAGTGAAATATTGTACGGTTTGTGGTTTGTCAATGTGAGTTAATTATCACATAAGTTGAGATTATCTCCGCTGCTTGTGTCATGCGAAATAAAATCCTACACAATTTTTTTCTTAGTTTTCCTTTAAAAAAATATAAATACATGTACAAAGCTCTATCTAGAGCAGGTGCTAGATATAGCTTTTGTATATCTCTCCCTCTCCGCAGGAATTGCTAGATGTCAATTTTTTGAACTACAAAGTGCTACTCAAGGTTTTTTGCTATTCAAAGTTCCAAGTAATTTTACGTCAAAAAGACTCCTTGTGATTTTTCCCTAATGTTCACCGTTTTTAAGTTATGAACAGTTTAATGTTTGGAAAAACTCCAGAAAGGTTATTATTAATGTAAATAAATTGAATTTTTGAGCTTTTCAAAATCTGAAAAAGATCTTTGATCATCTTTTATAAAGTTCTGAAAAGTAATTACAGATTGTTAAAAATTGTATAATTGTTAAAAGTTGTGATTATCGTTAAAAGTTATTATCAATTCTTAAAAGTCTTAGTATTGAATAGTTAATTTTTTTGTAAAAACGTGCTACAAGTAATTTCTCTTCAGAACTTTATAAAAGATATTAAAAAATGATTTTAAGCTTTTGAAAAACTTTTTTATTTGCACAGAAAATTTAATTAAAAACCATTGGACTTGTTTTTTCTGCTCAGTTTTAGTTAGGATTTTCAAATACCATTCAATGATACTGCACTCAAAGTAGTATTTATTATTCTTAATTAAATTTGATAATCCATCCTTGGCAGTCGGGTAAACATGTATTTTATATATATTTTTGTAATTCCCTTTTAATTTCCTTTATTTTGATACCCTACTCGTTAGGTTTAGTTAATATTTTTAATTAACGTTTTACTATTTTGCGGTGAAAATCCGCGATTATTTCTACCTAACTAACACCTACCTAAGGTCACTTAAGCTTTAATGCAAATTTAACTATACTTTTGATGTCGAAATACATCGACCAGTTTAGAAGATACAAGGTAGTAAAGATACACGCACAACACTACTCCTTGAGAGTCGGGTGAAAAAAAGCTGTAGTTTGATTTTCAATCGGCAAAAAAATGTCCAATATATGTGTTCGCTATTTAGTCGAAATTTACGAGAATCACAGCGATAGTTCAACAAAAAATTTTTTTTTCAATAAACATTTATTAGCATGCAATAAAATTAATGCGAAATGGTCAGAAATGTATTCAAAGCTGATAAAAAACTTTTGTTATATGAATAGCGTTTTTACAAAAGATTTTAAACTCACGACACTCTCTTAGATTTTATATAATAAATGCAAACTATAGGGTAAAAATTTTATAAAACAATTTGAACATGGGCGGTTCTACAAAGTGGTTCATGGGTTCAAGTATTAAGAAATTTACGTTGTTTTTCAATTTTAATTACGGTTTTACAAAAATAAGTTCTGTATAGTGAACAGAGTCTCCACCAACCTAGAATTATCAGGAATATGATTGCTCGGGAATCTTGAAAAATACCTTGCAGTTAAATCGATTCAAACAAACTATATACGATTATACCAAAACAAAATTTTATCGGCAAGCTAAACATATGCCAATTAATGCAAGATTTTCAACATCTTTGTTTCTGTAATACTTGTGGTAAAGAATCTCCGAAATACTGAAAAATTCAGTTATTTTTTCGACAAGGTGAGTACTTCTCAAGAACTTGCAAATAACGGTTGCCAACGGTTATTTGGGAGTATATTATACGATAACGCCACTGGAGGGGGGCACTATTGTTCGTAATATGTATAAAAACAAAAATTTAAATTTTAATGAAATACATAAATATTAATTCACAAAAACTGTAATGAATATACAATGTTGTGTGTATTTATTATTAAATTAACTTCATAATTTAGTAAATATAATATATGCTTGACTTCCATATACAGTTTTATAGAGAACTTAAATTCATCTTGGATCTTCAGAGTTATTTAAAAGTAGCTCTTTACTGATTACCCCAATAGCCAGAGCAAAAACAGTAGTTTCATAATGCAATTTACTGCAGAAATTTATTTCGTGTTAGAATATGTTTAGGGGTATCCTCCGAGTGTAAATCGAAATTGGCGGGACGGAGGGGCGTGACCTTTAGCCGTCATCTTGGAAAACACGTTTTATCAAATATCTCGTGAACCGAATTTCATACAACAGAAATGGTAAGAATCATATTCATTGAAAATAACTTTTATTGGAAATTTTTTTCAGTGTAACGCATAGCATTCTACTTATAGCGCTCAAAACTTTTCTCAATACGGTTATTGCTAAATTTATAGTTAACGGTTCATGGTACATTAAAAATGGTGATAAACAAATTTGTAGAACATTAAAGTTTCAATCAATTTCTTTCAAAACTGTGCGCAAATGTGCGTTAATTCATTGAAGTGTACAGTCTCGTTCTCACATGTTAGGTGGTATAATGTGTTAAGATGGCAATAGCTTTAAAAATATCATATATGACAGACTTATATAAAGTACACAAAAATTTGAAACAAATGTATGTTTGGTTAATAATAAAAATAAATGAAGTTTGTATCATTTTTATGAGCGGTGTCAACTTGTTTGTGTATAATATAATAGTAAGCATATCGGTAGAATAAGACACGAAAACATTACATACATAATGGAGTCTTATTTTTGGAAAGCCTAGTATAAGTTAAAAAATAGTAAATAGTACAAATTTTCCAGTAGCACTAATGTGAACTAACTAGAAAATAAAAATAATTCTGTATTGAATGCTAAATGTTTACAAATAATAATTCATAAGAAAAATGCTTCTGCATGACTAAGTTTGTAATTTTTTCTTGTTTATAGACGTCTTTTGAGTGTTTCAAACCAGTTTTTATTATATACAATTCACGTTTATATTTTGTATAAACCTACTACTGTAGATACTACCTACTTAAAGTACCTGTGTAAATCATGATTAATTAAATTCTTGCATTGGTTCAACAATAATACACCGTCGAGTTTAGGAGGTATATTGAATTCATTTCTGTGTTTTCTCTTAACTTTAATGATCTCTTGTATTGTAGTAACATCTGTGATTTTATATTTTAATATACTCTAAAAGTCTACATATTGACAATTTACTGTATAATGTAAATTTTTCACTGAGGGTAAATTATAATTGTACACCGTGTCCATAAAATACAGAAACTGTTTAATCGACTTTCAAGAGACTTTTTTTATTAACAACCTCTGGAAAATTGTTTCTATATTCTACGACTCACCATCTCAAAAATGAGTTAACTTATATGGATCTGACGCCCATACTGAATTGACGCGTCCACCATAGCTAATGTTACAATTCCCCTCAAGTGTCAAATCAGTATGGCGTTCACACCAATATCCACAATTTCTTGCCGGTTAGAATTCCCTTAAAAATTTTACGCGATTAGAAAAAAATTTACGGCTACTAATATTATACGAAGTATCGAAAAATTTTTAAACTAGAAATTTTTGGGCTATGCAATTTACATACTTTTATGCGAACGCATAGTTGCGCGGAACTTTCGATCCATGGAATGGCGTTGAAAGCTTAGTATATCAATAGTTTTTTTTAAATATGTGTGGGGAAAAACAGAGCTTTTCTCCAGTTATTCGATATTTCCAGACTTTTTGGACATTCGGTACATTGCAGTATTATCCTCAGTTCAATTAATTTCATTTTCCTTAATTGTGTTCATTTTATATAAAATAAGGATAATAATGAAGGATTATTTTGTTTATCTGTAATTTGTTAAGCCTATCTGTTAATTATAACTTTTAGGATTCTTTTTCCAGAATGACATTATTGTGATAAAATTGTTTTAGGTTATAATCTACATAAATATGTATAAAATATTATACGTACGCGTACGACTTAAGCCGCTAGTTATATAATCATGAATAATACATTTCTTAGAAATCTCGTCAAATCAACCAGATTTCTGTGTTTCAGGATTTATTCGAATATGGTTTTCGACACTAAACCACAAAATATTATATTAGAAAACTCTATAAGTACTTTTTCATATGTGTTTACTCTCATATTTATATATATAAATGTCTAAAAAACTGCTTACCAAATGAACCCAATTTAGCTATTTTTGGGCCAAAATACGTCTGCTCATCAAACGACATAAAAATTTGTTTATGATTATTATGATTAAAATTTCGCGAGAATTTTGTTGTTGCTAAATTAGGTAAAAATTATTTTTGCTATGTCGACCGACTAAAATCGTATACTAAGAGTGACTTCAAAAAATGCTTATGAAAAGTTCATATTACAGGTATAAATTTTTTAATTACATGAAAAAACATAAAGAAAAGAAACAGTGATATCAACGTTGAACTCATAAAGGGTATCAATATATTTGTGATGAACATTCAATCATTTTTCTAGGACATATTAACCATAAAATTTTTTCTCATTTTCCTAAGACAATTCAGGATTAACCTGTATATTTTCAATTGCAAAGTGTTTTCATTCAATATTGTTTTGTCTGCGCTGCTATTGGTCAACGATTGTCTAGACTTATTCAACTCTATACTTTTACGAATATTATTGCTGCCAAGAAAGTTTAGCCAGATAAAACGAAGAAAATTTTAAATTTATATAGAATCATGGTAAAAATAATTAATCATTTTTTAAAATACCTCTTACCATTTAGTTTAATTTATTATTTTAAATGAACCATTCATGATAAATTTTACATTTCCGCATTTCAAGCACTTTAACTAAGTTTTATATTTTCGTCATTTCAGTATCGCGTTTTAATTGTATTAACGTGTTAAAAACAATAAAGTTGAAACAAATTGTATTTCTTCTTTGTAACAGAAAAAGAAAGAGTTAATTTATTTTCAGTATAAAATGTCACGGGCTATGTATGTTTTCCCAACCTAAATTAACGCTTCCAACAAATTTTGCATATGTTGGTTCAATAAAATCATATAGTTCCTAAAAAAATCGAGAGGTGTCGCGGGACACTCAGTAGGAGCTAAAGTCTTTTACTTGTTTGATTCTTTAAAAAATTTAATTTTATTGATAACGCTGAACGCTTTTACTTGAATTAAAAATTGATATCGCTGACTCAAGAAATATTATTTGTTATTAAAACATCAACATATTTGTCATTAATTTACTGAATTTTTATTTCCAAAATTATGTTTCGTTAGAATTGTGGTGACCGCCCGGATAACATATGAGTCATAAAATAATTATATCATGACAAAGTAGTTAATATGGCAAGTGTCAGTTCTAGAATTTTCAAGGCTTCAAATACTACCGATTTCTGCTAAAAACGAGTAAAGATACAATTATTTCCATTTTCGTTTTTCCACAACAGAGCCCAAACTTTTCTCAAAGTATTATTGTAGGTTTAACGAGATAGCTCCCGAACTAATACTTCTACGACAATATATTTCTGATGACTAGGCGTTGATAAAAAACGTTTACAATTTAATTATTAGTGATTTATGAAACTGACATTTGTAAAATGAAAAGAATATCAATTTTTTCGATGTAATAATGGCATAGACAAAGCATATCATACAACAAGAATTCAAACAAAATACAAATTTTTTTTCTTCATTATATTAAACCACCCACCCTTTTAGAAATGATATAGATGAACATAGTTTTTTTTCTCATTCGATTCATGTGCTCTGATTCCATCTACTGTATCCATTTGTGATCCTTTTATTGACCTTTTGTTATACTTTTTTTGCACCATAAAATCAATTTCACGCTACCTATCAAATCAACATTTCTCTTGCCAATAATATATACGATGATAATAATATAGTATAAAGGATGTAACAAAACAGGTTTGCTATATTTGAACATCGTTGGTATAACGCCGGAAAATCTTCACCTGACAATAGGTGATATTATGACAAATTCAAGTTGCTTATGCATAGTTGACCCGAATTAAATTCTTTTTACTATAATTGTTAAAAAAATTATAAAAAAAAACTCAGTTATTAAAGGGTATCCAAAGTTATAGGTCTCTCAACCTAGTGTAGTAACCTAGTGCGATGATTTTCTCTCATAAGGTGAAATCTCTTGACACAAACAAATTATTAAACACATTTTTTGAAAAAATATATTGAATATTATATTAATATAAATAATAGTTAGACCGTACCAACCCGTCTCATTAGTGATAAGCGAGGTGAAGAACAAGACCGAGATCATAGTTACCTTGTTTTTGGTCTTGAGTTTGATCATTGTATCTTGTCTTGATCTGAAGAGAAGAGCCTTGTTCTTGGTCTTGCAAAAATAATTTCAGTCTTCATCTTGGTCAGTTGAGTCTTGTTTTTGATTTTCCATCAGTTTTGAATTTTAAGTTTCGATTAAATCTTATTGTGTTATTTCAGAATTTTTGGGTCTTACTTTTAGTAATCATTACACAATTAATCAATTATCTTCGTATATATATAATTTATATAAAATGATCAGAACAGATAATCAAGGTCTGTCACCCAAACTGTGTTATACCGAAAATTACTAGATTAGTTATTGTTTTTTTCCTTATTTCTCTTGTTTTACTTAAAATTTGAAAGATAAATTTACTCGGGGATAATAAAAAAGCACATAGAAAACAAAGAACAATTTTCTAGACAGTTCATTAGCTATTTTCAACAATAAAATTGGTTAAAACCTTGTTATGAGTCTTGGTCTAGCAGAGTAAGGTCTGGGTCTTGCAGGATTCCGTCTTAATTCTTGGTTGCTTGGTCTTGGTATTGGTCTTGTCGAAGTAATAACAATATTGGTCTTGGTCTTTGCAAAATTTGCAAGAGTATTGAAGTATGCTATAATATGTTCGAATATCCGGATTTGTCTAGAAAATTCAAAACCTTTTAAGCTAATATTTTTGTACATTTCTTACTTTCATGAAAATGTAGCGTTCTATAAATCATG
The DNA here is from genome assembly GCF_905475395.1 of Chrysoperla carnea. Classification (NCBI taxonomy): domain Eukaryota; kingdom Metazoa; phylum Arthropoda; class Insecta; order Neuroptera; family Chrysopidae; genus Chrysoperla; species Chrysoperla carnea. Next base: position 36,693,476 of record NC_058341.1, read on the forward strand.
CACGTTCTTAAAATTAACCTGAAATTGTTAATTCAAAATCACATCTTATGTACTTTTGTGAAAATAAGACCTTTGTTGTTTGTTACATTCGGTACTTGCAGTATATATTTTCAGATACATACAACACAATCAACTCCTGTGGGATTGGAAAAAAAAAGAAACCTTTTGTTATAAATGTCATGACTGTTACAAACGTGATAAGATGACCAAAAAAAATTACCTTAGTTTCTTCTTATCAATATTATGTGTTTCAAGGTGTATATGTAGGTTAAGTAGAACAAGAGTTCTTGTTATCCCGATGCCATATGAATCAAAGATGTACCTATTGAAAATAGATTGGCAATTGTGTCAATATGGATTGTTGGATATTTCTGAATATTAGTTTGAACGGAGACGTGCTTGAAGTAAACGGAAAGCAGGAGTTGATGAACAAATGTAAAAAATAGTCAAAATTTCTGCTTTTTCTTAAAAAACTGAAATCGATGTGACTCAAAATTATTAAATTAATTAGATTAAATTCTTTTAAAAATTTAACTCTTTTAAATTTTTATATTAAAATTTTTTCAAATTGTTTACTTTTATCTCCAGATTTACACCTTAAACATTGCCATTTAAATATAAATGTTTTTATATTAGAGTGCATTAAATAGTGTTGGTATTTCCAAGGTATTGAACAACGGACACTACTTATAATCGAGTGTTGAATGAAACAATATTTGCATTTTTTTATTGTGTGAGAGACAATTCTGATGTCGAATTGGCCATATTACCCATAAAAATGTAAAACAAGATTTGATACAATGACAAAATTTGAAAGTGAAATTAAAATTGATTAAAAAACGAAGAAGTTATAAGCAATCAAAGATTGTATTCAAAGGTTGCACCCATCTTCTTTTAGCAAATCAAAGTTTTATATGTAATTTCTATGGCGATACCCTTGAATGACGTCCATAGTGGGTATCTTCCTCTTTGTTTAATTGGAAATTTTAAACGTTCATATCTAGTCAAGATTTTTAAAATCCAACTTGACTTTTCTATGCGTGAAGTAAGAATCTTTCTGTATACTAAGAGTAAGATAGATATATTCATATAGGTACACATCACACACAGACATACACATACATATAATCGGAGGCTTTCCTAAAACATTATTTTCCTTCTATACTCTTATATACTCAAAGTTCTCAGGCTTAGCATAATTAACAATGACTGACGACACCTAGAAGACATGATATTCTCGTTCCGCCACACTCCATTTTATCTCCCAGAGTTACTATTAAAAATCAATAATAGGGTTAGTTATATGGAATAATTCTATGAAAATCTGTGTAAAACATAGAATTAAATAAATGTTTATAAAACACATGAGAATTCACTATTTGTAACAAGTATAATTGTGAATAAATTTATGAAAGTTAATTCTCATGACGAATATATTTATTTGTATACCCTGAAAATATAATTCTTCCACACGCATGCTACCTACGATTATTATAGCAGTGATAAACTTCGTTAATTTACTGTACATTCAGGTATTATACTAACATTTTTATGTAATTTTGTCGAGTAAATCTAAAAAGTGAAATTTATGATTGTGTGTGATTTAATGGAAATATGTTATATACAGTATTTTGATTAGAAAGATTATATACAAGTTTGTGCGTTCTAAGGCTTGAAACTGAAAGATTGCAAATTCGAATCTTGATAAAAGCAGTTTGATAAATATACAGGCTAGATCGAAGCAACCATTATTTGATTTTTGTCTTTATAGGCTAGACATATGTTGGAAACTTTGACATATGTTTGCAAAAACTGACTGAGGTACAAATCTTTACCGATATTTTGCGATATTTTGAATAATACCTTATTATCATACCGAACAAAAGTTATTAGAAAGCTTTTCAATTTTGAGTTAAAAACGCTTCGAATAAGCGATTTCTGAATAAAAGAATCACGGTTTTATAATTTATGCATTTAACTTTTCTCAAAAAAAAAAAAAAAAACTTCTTTAAGATAAAGCATGGTAACGTAATTTTAAATATCATTTTTCTCAAAGTAAAACAAAAGCGTGATTTGTCCTTTGGACTCTTCATATTTTCAACCCATTGATCAGTGTTCCTTTATCTTTTTTGAATCAACTGGGGTTCGAGTTTCTTAATGACTCCGAAGACCAAAATCGTACTGAATTTCATTAAAAGACTTCTTATAATGGAGTCCAGACGCTCTGCAGAAGAACCCCTGCTGTATAATTTCGTTTAGTTTTCTCAAAAAGAAAAATTTAATGCATATATTATATAACGGTGGTAAGGATAAAACCAATTGTAAATAAGACTTTTTATATTACCGTATCATGTATATAAATAACTACGAACAAAAAATATTTAAACAGCAGAAAATTTAAACATTCGAGTGTTTTATGAAACAGAAAAACATCCTCCATTGGTAGGTATCTAACAGTTGTAAAAACAAATTTATTTTCGCATAAAGTTGACAACTGTGGAATATTTATGTGTGTATATACAATATAATACATATGTTCTAAATCTAAACTAAAAGATTCTTTTTTAAGTGAGATACCAACCTGAATACACCGAGTGTGTTTAAATTGTTATATGACCAAACGCAAAAAAGAAAAACTATTCTCTTGGATCATAAAACTTTACTATTTTGTAAAATTATAAGAATATTTTATAAATGTTATCCGCAGTATACGAATTCTATCAATGAACAAATTAGTTCACATCGGTTAAAGTTTGTTGAGTAGTGGTGCAATTTTTTTGAAGTTTGAAGTTTTTCTAGACTTCTTTTTCACAAATGTATTTATAAAATGCAACTTGTTACTTCATCATAGTATAATATACCGATTCGTCGTATTTAAAAAAAATAGCAACATACACCAAAAACCGTCATCTAGGTTACCTAGTAAACTAAAACTTTTTCAATGATTGAGGTTGTCATGAATTTTGAGAAAATGCAAAAATCTTTTCATAACTGTCAGTTTGTTTTTTTGTCAAAATTTGATGTTTTATCATTAAAAAAAATTGAGTTGTGAAAGTTATCATTAGTTAAAGAAAATAGAGATAATTTAAAGTAATAAAATTCAATTTATTTGTTATGTCATAATAAATATCCTAATCAAACCAAACGTTATGTACTCGCATATTAGGCTGACTACTAAATCAGAAGTTTTTTTTAAATTAATACTTGAATTATTTATTTCAGTAAAAACTTAAAGTAGCTATACAATTAAATTCGTTAAAGAATCAAACAAGTATTTGAATTCTAAAATTAATACCTTAAATTTTCAGAAAAATATCTTGTAAATAAAAAATTAAGCGCTACATTTGTAATGTCCCAAGGTACGAAAGGTATATAGTTTCTACCGGGTGTCCCACAACACTTCTCAATCCTTTGGTTTAAGTGATTTTCCACAACTTTATTTATTATCGAATTTTCAAATTTCGTATTCCAAGTTATATATTTCTCATCCCAATGACCTTATTTCCAAGCACAGATTCTGGTGTTATTTCTCAACGGTTGGCATCATCTTTCGTTCATACAAGTGCATACACACAGACTTCAATTTAAAAATGGTGTTAATACATTGTCCTGACATTAAAACGTAAAGACATGATGAAAATTTCGATTTTTTAACAGATTACAAAACTTTTCTTTTCTGGGAAGTCTAAAATAAGATATGCCGTAAGTCAACTAATAGGAACGTCACATCTGTATTTTTATAGCATCATTAATATCTTTCAAAAGAGGTTTTAAAGGTTTATTATAAAATATTCTTGTTATTTGTACACACGTTTTGTTTCTTGGGGACTAAAAATTGTTAATTTAAACCAGAAGAAGAGAAGAAAAACGAAATTTTAAAATTCCATTATTTAACATAAATGACCAAGATTCATCATTTTAAAAGTCTCCCACGTAAAAACGTGACATTGACGAGTTTGTGTTCTGGAAAAACAATGAAATACCCACACTTACTTAAAACAAAAATTGTTTAGATTTTGTTGAAAATACGAAAAGTATATTTATCAATTTTCATTAAATTTCTGTCATTTTTATTTATTTATAAATATTTGTCATCATATTTGTGTGGAGCTGAATCAGTTCGATTCAAGAAATTTAACTGTTACTTTTCATTATATAAGTTCAATTAATTTTAAGGAGAAATGCAAGGATTGAATAATAGTAGGGATTTCAACACAACTTTATAAATACATTTTTTGATTAACAAAGCTACCAAAAATCACAAAAAAATTCCTAGGTCATCGGGTTTTTTATTATTATTTTATCGTTCAAAGTTAGCTGAAAAATATGATGAATCATATTGGATATCCTTTTCAATTGGATATTTCTATATCAAAAAATCTAGAGAGTGTATCTGAAATATTTAGGCAATCTTGTAGTTTATAATAATACCATAAAAATAAAAGGTCGACGATATAACAACAAAATTTTAATTTAATTATGAGTTTATCGAAAATCACGTGATGAACAGAGACGACTATAGTATCTAATCAAATTTATAAGCCTCACTTGCACACAATATGTGATATATTTTTGTAGTTGCGAAGTATTGTAAAGCTTAAAATAACTCATTATTTGACTGTAAAGCATATAAAGTTTATATGTATGTACCGTGCAATAAACCAAAACTTTATTCCACACATAATGAGAGATCGGGAGAGTATTTTTTCGAAATATGTAAAAATGATATTTTAACTTAAAAATTTTTTGAATTCTGCAACGGTAATTAAAAAACAGGATTTCGATGAAATTTTTATTATGTTTCTGAAAAATACATTCCAAGTTTTAGAGTCGTACCTAAAAGCACAGTATTAAAAAGCATACCGACCACACTACAGTATATTAGAAGAACCTACGTTAAAAATACTTGATATGATAGAATCAATTTCTGTTCATGATCAAGAAAATAACGATGAAAATCTCTAGAGGATTTGTAAATATTTTTAACAAAATAACACTGAGTGGTAGAATGTGTAATGGTAGAAGTAAAATGTCTTAAATAATTGTGATACCAGAAATATTATTGTTAGTACGAATTGTGAGGAAAATGAAATAATATTCAAGTACTTTTGTATTATAATATTTTAATGATTAAAATAATTTTCATTATCAATAACACATTTCATACGTACGTGTTCTTTAAGAATTTGTATTGATTTTCTTTTAGGAATTTAATGTGTTTTCCATTAAGTGTCTCTAAACTTTAAACTTAAATAAAAATAGATTGTTTATTGATAGAATCTAATGTACGAATGAACGGTCAATTGAAAAATAGTCCAATCATTCAATGAGCTAGTCATTTCTTAAACCACTGCTGTTTTTTTTAAATTATACAATTTTTTGATCCCACTCAGAAAAAATTCTCGCGTTTGAGATTTTATATATTTTAGTTGAATGTTAAAAATATTAGAAAAACATTCAAATAAGTTTTTATAACATATAGTGTGTCGCATTTCAGATGAAGACATCTTCACACTTTCGTCATTCATAGGAACATCGATTTGAAAATTTGTACAGTCATACAGGGGGGTGGGTCACATTTTTAAAGACGTTTAACCGAAACCTTAACCTCAGCCTACTACAAATTGCCAAATAGAGCAAATTCTAAAATTTTTCCTAGCGCCAGAGATGGTTCGAGATATCGAAAAATATTATAAGAAAAGGTTGCTTAGAATGTTTTTTTATGCTCATATACCAATTTTCATAACAAATATAATTTTTTCATTATTTTGGTCTGCACTCAAAATTATAACAAGTTTATTGAAATATTTGAATACATAACACTATTAAATTATCAATTTGTTCAGTTTTTACATTCCATAGTTATAAAATTAAAAAATAAACTTGTAATAATTTTGAGGTTTCTGTTAACTACCTTAAAAAAAATGTAACTTACCCCCCTATATTACTGTGCAAATTTTCAAATCGATATTCCTATAAATGACGAAAGTGTGAGGGCGTCTTCATCTTAACACTGTATATACATAATTATTTTACCAATACATTCATATAAATGCATCTATCTGTGCAAAAACATTTGTTTTTAATTACATCACCGACTAAGATTTCGAATAACTTCATATAATTCACTCACAGGTTTCGAGACTGTAGTTCGTAATATACCTTAATTCAAACGACTTTTCTATTGAAATCATTTGTTTCTTCATGTATTTTATTTCTCAGAAATTTCAGCTAAATAATTAGCCCATACCACTTGTGTTTCTGAAGGTATTAATTTCTCAATTGTCTTCTCCTCTGATTTAGGAGATTTTCTCTATGATGAACTTGGTATAGCTATTCAAAACTCTTTGTTATAAGGTTTATGCTCAATTTTTCAAGCCCGTTACTTATTATGAAGCGTTAACACAGTTTTTTGCCTTTCAATTTTTATCCATATAGTTTCCATTTTGAATTTATTTCAATAACATTTTATTTTGGATATTAAATGTAAAATGAAAAAAATCTTTCTACTCGAATAGATAAAACTGTGTGAACATTGAATGCACGTTCAAATAATAACAGAATACGGTAATGTGTAGTACCTCGGATAGTATTTACCTTGAATCAACCTAAAATAAATCAACATTTACTAACTAGAAATGAAGTAACCGAGAGAATGACTGATCCATATACATTTGTTTTCAATTAAAATAGAAATAACATTTTTTCGTGTTTGAAGGTAAAAAAATTTATTTTTACTGTTTAACTTCTTGTTAAATATATTGTTCTGTTCTATATTGATTTAAAACATTAGTAAAATATTGAGGAGATAAAGTTTGAAGACATCCAGTACCTTGAATCTAACAACATAATATGCCACTGGTGCATGGAGGCAATAATGACCAGGCAGTATTGATTGATAAGCGTTATTCGCAGAAACGAAACACTGCAGTCCAAAAAATTTGAACAGTAAGTCGGATTTGAATGCGGTTTTCGGCATTCGAATCGCTCTAGCGGTCTTAAAATTTTGTGACCTAAACTGATTTATAAGAAATTAAAAATACCAAATTTGCATTAATAATATGTATTTTATAATTGCATTTTAAATTAACCGTTAATATACTAAATTCACAATTCGGTTATTCGGTTAATAGTAATGAAGATGATTTCAAACTTGTTAGTCGAGGATTTTGAAGTGCTTGGACACGAATATTGCGTCAGAATTGGTCTTGGAGGTACTTGGTGCCCAGGATAAAGGGTATCCTCGTCGTCTTTTGGAGTTTTTGGGAAATTTGTATTATAATCAATTCCAAACTCGTTGCTTGGGGGTTTTTAGGGTCGATGAGCTCGAATATTGCGAACAAATTTTCGAACTTTGACCGCTTTTAGTTTTTTGTTTCTACGACTACGTAGTATAAGTGGAACAACGAAGTCTCATTCATTCTTGAGTCATTCAGAATACCATTCGAACCTGTTACTGGTTGTTTGTAGGGTTTTCTCATGGTGAACTGGATGGATTTAAATACTCATAAATGTAAATTTTCTTGAATTCTTGGTACTACACTCTCCTATGTTTTAAAATGTATTCAAACTCTTGTTTGTGAATATCACTCACAGATAACGGCCGTTAACTACAAAACACAGTATCTATGTTTCTATCTATCGCTACTATTATTATCTAAAAAGCTCATAGAAATAAAAGTTATCATAGAATCATAACTGAATAGTTTATCTTATCAGAGGCATTTCGGAGTAGCCCGGCAGTAAGTTGAATTTACAACAATAATTCTAAATATAGGCGGATTATCCGCGCTTTTCAAAACCATGGAAGAAGCAAAGCCCTTATTATATTTTTCGATCTTCGTACTTTGCAGTTTTTATTTACCTCTTACTATATAAATGAAATTATTCAATTTCGATATTACTAGCGACCCGAACCCCGGCTTCGCACGGGTGCAATGTTGATATTAAATATACTACAGAATGTCTATACATACAAAAATGTGTTTATTTACGAAAACACATTAGGAACCTCTAAAATTATCAGTGTTTCTCTACTATATTATGCATTTCTTATACATTTAAGTCTTCCTCTTGAATCACTCGTATCTATTTAAAAAACCGCATCAAAATCCGTTGCGTTTAAAGATCTAAGCATACATAATGACAGACAGGCAGCGGGAAGCGATTTTTTTTTATACTAAGTAGTGAATTATGAAAATTCTTGTCTGCATGTCTCTGCTACCATTGATTTAAGGGAAAAAATAAATTATGATTGACATGTGATTATTATTTATCATCCTCCCAGGTAAATGGTCCACTAAATATCATTTAATTGTGTTACCTTTTGTAAAATTTTAAGATTAAATAAGGTACTATAGGCATTAAAGTTAAAATTTATTGATTTTAATTTTAAAACGTACTATCAAAAGGGAGGCACTTATTTTCAAATGATGTGCATTAGAAATTAAACATGAACTTTTATTAAAATAAATGTTAACTTTGATCAGGTCTTAAAAATCGTATAGTACGTCGACCAGCTTAAAGTATTCTATAAATTCTCATTATTCTATGACAATCTTTTACAATATCCATATGTATAACGTTTTTTTTTTATTTTTTGTATGTTTCAGACGGAGTACTAGTAGTAGTGGTCGGTAATGTTGCTACAAGCTGCCGCCCCAGGTGGTGGCGGTGGACAAAGCTCAGGTCGACCTCCCGAACTTGAACTGGACGGATCCCAGCAGCTACCACCAACATGGACAGCACACACGACCCGTGAGGGTAGAATCTATTATTGCAAGTAAGAAACCTTTACTACATTCTATTCTCTCTTATATCGTTTTGTTCGTTGTTCGTTTTTACATGTATACATTTTTATAGGTAAAGGGTCGGGCGTAGTTATTGATAGTCATTGCAAAACGACTGAAAATGTTAGAGGTTGTTGATAAAGTCGTTGCTAATAACTTTTTAGGTACGAAAATACTTGTGCAATTTTCAATTATCGGTAAACTTAAAAATGACAAAAATTCAATGAGAACGGCATTAAAATAAAAATGATAATTGCTAAATAAAATGTAATTTTCCCACTTGATAAATCAGCAAAGCTGATATCTGTGGTTCGACTGCTTAAAAATGGTAGGTACATTTTAAGGTGTTGTGTCAGTGTGTTTTAAATTTTAAATTATCGTCTGTTGGATCAATATGAGGTCATTAAGAGAATGTGAACAAACATAAATTTTTTCACTTTTTACCTAGGTCCTATTTGATTTTGTAGCTTAGATGATATTAAGAAAATTCGTAGCATAGGAGCTGGAAAATACAATTTTGTACTGTGTAGCCCCACCCCTTGTTTATCTGGCGATTTTTCAAGAAGGGTTTTGTATTTGAAAGGTCAAGTTCGTTAATGAGAAAAAATTTATATATATATATATATATATATATATATATATATATTTGCATTTTTGACATCTATTAGGTGGGATCAATGAACATTAAAGAAGGTTTTTTGAAAATTCCATCATCAGTACAGAAGCAATTCTCCATTACCTTCGGAAATTCGCTAGTAAAAAGGCCTTATAAATTTTTTTAATACAGTGATGGGGGAGGGATTATAATGAAGCTGAAACACTCCCACGTATCTTGGATGGTTGGGGGTGGCCGTGCGTATGGATAAGAAATGAAAATAAAAAGTACCTCAGAAGCAAGAGTGCGTCAAATTTTCATCAAAATTGGGTAAAGACCTTTTTCCTTTGTCTTGAGTTTTCCAGGGTTAGTTAAAGAACCTTGTATAGGAAATTGACGATAACGATGACAATTTTTGTAATGAAAAAAGTTTTTTAGAAATGATATTGACCACCTTCTTCAAGCCGGTCTGAGAACTAAACACTGTACCTGGCCCTAAACCTAATACCTATACCTATATGTATACTACATGTTTATTTATACCTTTTTTGGTTGTTGTTTGCACAATGTAATTTTCACACATACACAAATTTTTAAAGCTCATCTTTTCGGTATATGTTTTTTACTTATCGTTTATTTTTCTTCGTCTGGATTTTATGTTCTTTTTTTTATTTTGTATTTTAATAGTTAACGACGTTTTTAGGGTTGCAAGGGAAAAACAACTCTTTATTATTTTGTAATATATTTCTGTTATATTGGATTTTGAGGTTATTTCAAAAAATAATTTTGTTTTATTGAAAATTTGTTCAAAACATTGTTGATAAATGTCATATACAGTGTGCATTTTTCAAATTATTTTTTACCACCATAAATTACATGAAAAAGCGTTTAAGAAAATTGACTTGGTACTGAAGAAAATTCTTTTTGTTTTTCATAAAATTGTATCCTATTTTTAAATCAATATGACAAGCAAATTATGTTGTATATCAGTCGGTAGTGTTTTCTTCTATCACGGTTTTCCAGAGATTTAAATATATCGGTGGATACCCTCCTAGCATTGTGAACAATACAATCAGTGGATACAATCTAAAAAATCACTGGTCGAAGAGCGAAAAACGAAAAAGCACTGGTCGACAAGAAATGATTCAAATTCCAAGGCTCTGGCTGCAACATTTGATGAATAATTTTTGTCTGGGAACGATAAAGGAAATTCATTCTACAACAAAAATGTTCTGTTAAATATTTAGGCTTCACAGCTTACGACTTTAAAATTTACCATTAAAAATCGGTCTGTTACATTCTGAGTTTGGCTGATTCTGAATTATTCAATAATATGAAAGAAGAGTACATATAAATAAGACGTAATTAATGGTTTACATTAATTAGCTATCTTGCAAGATAATGAAAGATTAACGCTAAGAATAGGACTTGTTAAGTGTTAAGTGTAAACAATATTTTATGGTTTTGCTATTACTCATCATAAGTCAATGAAAAACAACTTACCTTTTCTTTACCCGACTGTCAAGGAGGACTGCCATATTTGTTTGTAAATTTCTTTATACCTCGTATCTTCCGAATGGCTCGATGGATTTCAATAGTAAAGGTATTTGGCGAGAAATAAAAATACGTTAAATAAAAGAAAATTTAACAAACGTAACGAGTAAGGTATCAAATTAAACCCGACTTCGTTAAATAAAATTTGAAAAGGTTTAGTACAGTATAGTTTACAAAGAGGTGAAGAACGAAGTACAGTGGTTTACAAAGCGGCTTTAACAGTCGAGACCCATTAAAATCTAGACTGGCTCAATAGTCTTTCCAATAATGAGCCCCGATTGTTAAAGTCGCTATGTAAACTATTGGAGTTGTTTCTTTCTTTTCAGATTTTATTAAAGCAGTTTTTTAAATTATTTATTTTATTTCATTACCAAACCCTATAGTTAGTGTGTCTGACATAGTCTTACTCGAATTGTGCGCTAAAGGTTTCAGTTTTATAAATGGATTTTCTTTCTTTTATGCTTATATATAATTATGCTTAGTTAATCGAAGGTATGGTCGTTTTACTATATGTAATAAACTGATTAAGAATTGTTTAATTTGTGGCGGAATTTAAATTAAATCCTTTGTGAAAATTGTATTTTTACTACATAATTTCCTGTTGAATAATAATTAGTTTGCAAATATTCACAATGAAGTTTATAATAGCCTTTGAACAGTTCATAAAAAATAGAAAATAATTAAACAGTAACATTTCTAGACTATTCTAAACTTCATTGGTATAGTTTTTACAATATTTATATTTCAATATAGATTTGCAATACTAATTGAAAAAAAATTTACCTTATTAATATTGCAGAAACTCACCTACTAATAATTTTGCAGCCAGAGGTCGAAAATATTAAAAAATTTTAACAAATCCTATACTTTCGACATTTACATCATATGGAAAAATATTTGACAGTCTCTTCAGAGAGACTGAAAATTTTTTTGTATGCAAATGTCAATTTTTATACTCTGGAACTTCTTTTTCCTAATTACCCTCCCATTAAAATGGTGAAAGAAAATTTTTGCAATTTTTCACGCCAATCAAAGAATGTTTAAAATTTGTACATAACAGCTTTTATTTGAAGAATTGTATGTATAATCCGCCATTGTAATTTTAAGTAATTTTAGCCTTTCAGAATCTACGTACTTTCGATTAACATCTGTTGCTTAATTTCTAGAAATTTTTTACCTAATTTTTCCGTTGAGTGTTTTCAATCCATGAAACATTCTGTATGTTTATAGTATTTTTAAATGAAACTAAATTCAGTAGAGCATGTATTATCTTATTCTTAAGAACAAAACACTAATGAACTTAATATAAATTATTTAATTACAAAATTTTTAAGGCTTAGTTTTACAAATTGCATCACGATAATTTTTCACAAAAACGAAACAGTAGAAAAAGCTTTTTGTTTGCTTTTATACAAATTTTTTAAAACTTTTTGACTCTTCCAAAAATTTTCTTTTTCTATACCCCGTCGGTAACAAATCTCCTGGAACTTTGCAAGTGATACTGCAAATGGTTGCTTATTATTTCCTCTTAATGGTTAAATAAATGTTTTCTAGTACAACCACTAAATCTCTAATTATTTATGTAATATCTTATTCCATGCTTCTCTTCTTTGTCTAATTACTTTCTGTTTCTTTTGAATTCACCTTAGTGACAACTATAGATTTCCGTTAGAAAAAAATTATATTTATCAACAATAAAATCTTAGCATGTCCGGTTGATTTTATTGTTTCTGGTTGAAGTTTCAATATTTATATTATAATTGACGAAGCCGTTAGTTGACTAAATTGTCAATTAATAGCATGATTAAGAATAATATTGTCGACTATTCTTGTGACGGATTCCTCTCATTTCTTGTGACGGGTTCACTAGGTTCACTTGAAGTAGTATGGACTATTTGTTTATAACATATGTGCCAACTTTTATTCTACTAATGATAACAAACACCCGTATAAAACTTTGGCTCTTTTCCAAAAGTCAATTGACAATATTTGAAATAGCAACATGTTGACGATACATCCACGTATTTGCTAAAAGGGCCAAATTTGTTGATAATTTCTTCCGAAAATATGTTCTAGGATTACAGTTCAGTTTAATTGGGGATATTTATGAAAACACTACGATAGAAAAAAGCAGTATCTTACTTTTTAAGAACGTTTTTATAAATACTTTCAGTTTAACTTCATTTTTATTATTTCCCTCAAGGTTTCAACTGAATTGAAACATTCCAAAATTAAAATTAGTTGATCATTTAACAAAAAACTAGCTCCATGAATAATTGAATTTAAAGAAAGAAATCAGATAAATAAAATGCTAATTTTAATTAAAATATAAATAGAACAGTCTCGGGAATAACAAATAATTTTTATTGAAGTATTTCTTTACCAAGGTTTATTTCTCTGATACAGGTTCGCAACAATGTGGATACTCCTTTGTAGGATCTCCTTTTCTTTTCTGCGAATCCTTGGGATTAACAATATCACAACTGAAAATGAATCAAAAAAAGATTAATGTCCATTAAGATAAATAAATAAAATTAATTAATTAATCATACGTATTGATACTCATTTCCATCACATCTGTTTTTGGATTATAACGTTCACATATAATGGCCTTGCATCCATTTTCGTGTTCGGTTCCGTACAAAGTTGAACCAACGTTAAATTCTACACTCGCAGTGGAGTTCATATCTACGTCTCTTACAACTGTTCTACAAACTTCTTTCGAAATAAGATTTTGAGGAATGTTCAAGGTTTCATTTAATAAAGAGGATGTAAGTAAATTCATATTGTTTTTTATGATTTCCTCTCGTTCTGAAAAAAAAATTGTTTTTATAAAATTATTAGTCAGGATGTTCGGGCGCTATCAGCTTTGTATAAAAGGCTTTCTTTTTTTATTAAGTTGTACTTAGTTTATATCAATTTTGAAAATTTTATGGAGGGGGGGGAGCTGCCCGATTATTTTAATAAATAAACTACTTCAAAAGTAGGCATATTTAACATTGGTCCCATGGGAAAACGGTAGATGGATGATATGTTTTGATAGATTTCTCCAAAACTAGTCGGTGGAAATTAAAAAAAAACTATTTTAATTAAAATTATAACTTTAATAAATTATTGAAAACAAAAAAAATCCCTTGTGCCCCACTAAATAAGGATGTATGAGCACAGTAGTGACTTATGCTATAACTTGCCAATATAAGACGAAGACTAAGAATAAACTTTTTCTATCCTGGAGTAATTTTCAAAATATCAAAAATTGAAATAATTTAAAATATTGAAATTAATAAGCATGGTAACATTTCAATAAAAAAATTGGCAATGTGTAAAAGATGAGATTTCTTACATTTCTACATTATTAACTTTAATTTAGAAAAATGTTGCAAGCCTTACCTGGTTTAACAGATCTAACAAATCTAAGTTCTCTTTGAGTTTCATTGGGACGGCAAACATAACATTTTACATATGAAAATTGTATGAAATTAATGACCAAAAAATATTTTATTATATCAACACTATTCATTGTCAGATATGTTATCACTCTTATAGTTAAACGCACAATATATAAAAAATTTTAAATTATCTCATTTATATTTTAAATTTAATTGCAATTAAAAGTTATTATTAGTTGTTTTACGATTTATTCAATTGGACAATGATATTTTATTTATTTTAATAATTTTATTAGTTCGAATATTTTAGGCAGCAGAAATTATTTAATTTGAAATGGGTTTGTACATATTTGATGTATTTTATTTAGGTAATGTGTCGTACCTTGGGTACAATGTACGTTGAAATGTATGACGTACCTGAGTCCTTCTATGTTAATTAATACGTTATGACAAAGTTTACTTGCTGGAAGGCAAGAAATTGAGAGAAAATTATACTGGCCATGTGATTTTGTTTGAATGTAAAATGTTTTTTCTTCTTCTAGAAATGGTTGCTTATTCTTTCCTTTTTATGATCGATTAAATTTTCCCTAGTACAGCCACAAAAACTGTTATGTAATATGTTATTTTTTATTCCGTGGGTTATCTTCTTTGTTATCTTGGTCATCCTTTTAGCACTTTCTGCCTCTTTTGAATTCACTTTAATGATAACTATAATCTTCCACGGGAAAAATGGATTGATCCAAAATTGAAGCTGGCAACATTAGCAGTGGCAATGTTTCAATTATAATTAAAGAAGCCGTTAATTTACTTAAAAATCGTTTCATGATTTGTTGCCCAATATTTTTTCAACTAAGGAATTTTATGAAACCAAAATATCAATTTTTTACTTTATTAGAACATTTTGATATATAGATCTAGGTAAGTTTAAATTAGTTGACCAGATACTCTTTATTGATACATTGGTTATCATTCCTTATTTCTCTGATACAGGTTTGCAATAATTAACTTGTATTGTATACCTAGAAATTATGTGAAAATCACAACTGAAAATGAAGCATTACATCAGCAATTGGAGTATAACCTACACATTCAAATGCTTTGCATCCATTTTCGTGTTCGATTCTGTTTATAGTCCAAACAAAGTTTATAGACTAACTATACAGTATGGTAATTTGTACGTCTCTGGCTTCTGTGTTATAAACTTTTTGCGAAATCAAACTTTCATGGTTTCATTTAATGAAAACTGTATAATTATTATCAATTAATACTCTTAAAGTCAAACGCTCTCAATGTATAGAAATTATTAAATATAATATCATTTATATTTTATTTTATATGCAATTAAAATTGTTAAATTGCAGTTATTATTAGTTGTTTTACGGTTTATTCAATTGGGCAATGATATTATATTTTAAAACATTTTTAATAAACAGTTTTATTAGTTCGAATGTTTTAGAGTGTTTGAATAATTTAACTTTTCAATGATTTCGTAAATTTATGATTCCTTATTTAGATAAGATATTGTGTCATAACTGTCATTTTTATTATATGACAACAAAGCTTACTTGCAAGCAACCGAAAAGATGGCTGTCGATGTAGTTTTGTTCCAATGCAAAATAGAAATAAAATTTTTATTGCAGCAATAAATAAAAATTTTAATATTTATCGTTTATATATTCACAAGTTGATTATAGTTTTTTGCAACAGTGCTAATCGGGGAGGGGGGCGTTTTTGGTAATGACAATGAACAAAACGAAAATCTAAATCGTTTTTATCACGAAAGAGTCTTTTAGGCGCACTTGCATATGTCTCCATCACATTGTGAAAAATGTTAAAAGGTCATATGGAAAAAGGATTGGAAAACTAATACTGATTAAAGCATAAAATCCGTTTAGCACCCACTTGGGAACCCCATTCCTTCCTATAATACCCTCCAGGCTCAAAATAATAAAAACATAAATCCTTGTACAACAATCAATCATTTACAGTATATTTTAACTATTTAAAAAAAAAAAGTGTTTAGATAGAAAACACAAATTTATACAAATCTATTTTGATTTTGAAAACTATTTAACCGGATTTAAAGTGTCATTTATTTAATAATAATATGTGTCGTTACAACAAATATGTAACATACATACATGCATACATATATACATACAGTTTAGTCAGCCGATATCAACAACAATTTCATTATAACAGCATTATCAAATCATTTATGGTGACTTAAACAGTTACAAACAGTATACAACAACAACATACATGCCTAGATACATATACTTCTCTCTTTACTATAAATGTATTTATACCTACCTAAAACTCATGTCTGTTGTTTGTGTCACCACCTTTATATCTCTGTGTGTGTGTAGATAGTATAAACAGACCCTTAATGTACTGAATGATTGAGGATTAATCAATTTACTATTATTATTGAATGTGCGGTAACAAAGCGGAAGTGATGATCATTATAGAAGATATACTCTTAGATAAACCTTTAACGTGTAAGGGGGCCATTCATTAATTACGTAAGCATGATTTTTAAGATTTTTGAACGACCCTCTTCCTCCCACTTAAGCATTGTTATACAAAGATTAGTTAGACCCAAATTCATAGTTTGACGTAAATTAAAGATTTTTATTCTTTAGCACATAGACCATAGTTTGCAATGTGCATACATTATTTCTAATATTGGGTTTAACATCCTTCCCCCAAATAAGCACATGAATAGATTTTTAAACCCCTCTACCTACCCCCTTGGACAGGTCTTTGGCCTTTGGCCTGTATGCTGACTATTCACAGCACCTGAATAATTATAAATAATACCTCAATACTATTCAAATACCTGCTCAGAATTCTAGATAAATATGGTGGGAGCGCAAATAAATACATAGTACATAGGAAGATGTGATATAATGCACTATTTATGTGCGTTTCCACCATTTGTTGCATTTGATATTTTTTCCGCTCAACTTGATGTTAATTTATATTTTAAAAATATTATCTATTATTTCGTCTCTTATTATCACAAGTTTTAATACAACAAGCTTTAATATAAGTAATTAATTTTTCAATAATTTTTATTTGACATTTACCACCAATTTTCAACATTTGCACATAGTTCCATCTGATCTAGGCATCCAAAAAATTGATATTCATTAAAAAACATTTCTAACCCACTCCGCTTTTCATTCACATTTATTTTGCCTTAAAATTTCGTTTCCCAAATTTGATCTTCATTCATATCAATACAAAAATATTAAAGGCGATTGATATTAAAGACGATCGGATCCAGTTTACGAATCGTGAATAGAAAACGTTTAATTTCAAAATTAAACAATAAAATTAAAAAGAAACTTTATATTTCTGTAACATTCTGTATGATACATTTATTATACACTTGTATGTACATATTATATACTAGGATGTGTATATACTTATACTTACCTACCTTGTATCTTTTGGATATCAGCAACTATATCTACTTACTTGTATTAGTCGATAGGTAGGTAGTTCCTAGTGTGTTTACATGCCATCACGTATTTAACATAATACCTACGTTACGTTATAATATAGTTGACATTGTCTTTATTATCCAAATATAAACATTTAAGAACATAACATTCATTGCTTGCACCTATATTATAAGTACCTGTACCTTATACAAAGCATTTAAACTTTACTTTAAAATTAATTATTTTAAGTGCGGTTGAGTATCTATCAATCATCAGACCTTTTTAGTGTAAATTACGACGCATAAAACTTGACAAATAATGGTGTGGGTGGCCTCTGTTATAGGCGTGTATGCCAGAGAAACGGATGTTAGGTTAGGTTGTTATATAGGCTGTATAGGCTGTCCACGAAGGACACACTTAGGCTTTAAAGCCCATAGTGATACCATATATGTGTTTTACGACCTTTCCGCTGATAATTTCAATTATCAGCTCCTCCATTTGAGAGGCTGAGTGCACCTCCTTCATGGAAAGTATCAAAGCACTATGACTCGTCAATTTTTAAAGATCGATCTTCTTTTCATATTTTACGGCCTTACAATTATTGCCATCATAATTAGATGAGTATAATTAGATGATAAAAATGAAGAAATCCAATAAGGGGTAATGAAATACTGTAATGATATTGTGGTTTAATAAGGTAAGTAAAGCAAAAGAAATATTTTCAGCCAAACGTTACTTTTTGTGGGATTTAAATTGATAGAGCGTAATTAAACGAACTATAATCTCCATATTAATTTGAACCCTAAAAAATTGATTTTTTTCTTTACAGTAGCCAAGATATTACATTTTGGCTAGGTAAAAACTGGTATGATATATCCGACTAATTCCCATAATAAGTTACCCAACTTAACAATATAATTAAATTTTGTGTTATGAATAAATTTTATACAAGAAAAGTTTCATATTGATTCTACATTCCTAAACGATATAAAATATGATTTTCTATTAATTTTGATCGTCATAACATTATCATTGTCCAATTCAAATAAAACAGCAACCGCCTACACAACATACAATCGAGATCATCATCACCAATAATTTTATAAATGCACTGACCTCGAAAAGTTTAGAAACCATTTAAATTATAGTTTTACGGGAGTACGAACGCCAAGGAAAGCTTAGACTTGTGATTGAAATTATTTATACCTTATTTTCAACTTTGATGATGAATATTTCGATATTTGCCTTGGTTTTCGAAAAATCGTTATTGAAATTAGAGATTATTTTGTGCTTCCGGTTAAAAATTTAATTTGAAAACCATTAAATATTATATTTTGGACAATTCTTAGTATTTTTTTACCCGTCATAACTTTTACCACACCTGACCGTTTTCGATATATAAGCGTTTCAAAAACTAAAGTACGGATTTTTTGCTGAAAATTTGTTATTGTTGAAAATAAAGATCTTTTGTGGTTCTGGTTCATAATTTGATTGGAAAACCATATGATATTTTGGACCAATTTTGAGTTGTGGCATTTTCTATATTACCTCACCGTTTTCGATTTATAAGCGTTTGCAAAAAACGCGTATTTAAGCGAAAAAAATGTAGAATGTTCCATGATATAATGTCAAATGGTTTTCAAATCAAACTTGGATTTGATTTGTCGATTCTTGAGTCAAATACTTTATTTCCTATAGTAGTGAATCACTTTGATCACTCATTCAGTACAAGACACAAACAAAATTTGATTTCAATGCAAACTACCAAGTATATACATAGTGGAGTTATCAATACCA
Organism: Chrysoperla carnea; assembly: GCF_905475395.1. Classification (NCBI taxonomy): domain Eukaryota; kingdom Metazoa; phylum Arthropoda; class Insecta; order Neuroptera; family Chrysopidae; genus Chrysoperla; species Chrysoperla carnea. The sequence continues at coordinate 36,713,052 of NC_058341.1, forward strand.
GTATACGTACCTATAACAAAATTCCAGACAATCACTACTTGAGAAAAATGTTTACTACCATCTAACAGAATTCGTTGAATGGTGGTTGCAGATAATGATTAGATTAATGACGCATTCTATGTACTTTGTACTTTTATACTAAGAATAAAGATTATTGTTATAATTATTATTATCTTCTTCGTTTCTCGGCATTTCCACCATTTTGTTAAATGAAAATTTTAACGACCCATCGTCATGCACACACAAGTACAAATTCAATAAGAGAAATTAAAATTTCTAAAAACGGAAATTCAAATTTTAAAACGGACGTGAAGTCATAGTATGTGGCTTGTCATAGTGTCAGACTTGTTGACATACTGTATGGTATTAATTACTTATATTTTGTATGGTTTTACCATGGATATATACTATAATTACTATATACGCAGGTATTACACGTGTAGTAAACGGTACATTGAACTGTCAACAATAGTATTATATTTTTATTTATTTGATATTTAATTACAGCATTTTTAAACACTATAACGGTGTAAACGATGAATTAAAAATATAAAAATTCATGAATATTCCCTGTTCTTCTAACACTCTAAACTTTGTACCATGACTGTAATATGAAGTATTTTATAAAATATATCATCAAATAATTAAATTAATATCACCATTCAATATTTATATAATAAATATAATATGGAATCCATCATATTATATACCTATATCTTTGTAATAAGAGCTCTAGCAGACCTTTTTACATTCATGTGGAAAACCATTCAACAAACAAACTAAAATGGATTACATTATTATCATCATCAAAATAATAATAATAATACTATAATATTATTATCATGTGATCAACAATAGATCAGAATATTTTAGCATTTCAATAGATACCATTACCACATTTATTTATCGTATTAAAATAATAGATTGATGCTTATTATTATTCAACTATACCAATCATTTATTATAATATTAGCAAGTGATATGTGTGCTAAATCATGAGGTGAAAAATTTTGATGCCCTAAACTTTTATAAAGGTACATAGGGAACAATAGGGAAAATTCTTGAAATTTAAATTTGGTTCAAATATTTTTTTTCCGTATCTTTATTTGCTGGACATTTGAACTAAACAATTATTTTAGTAATTAATATCTTATTAATTTCTTAAAATTAATAAAAGTACAAATTAAATGAGAAAAATTCAAATTTATAAAACGGACGTGACGTCATAGTATGTGGCTTGTCAGACTTATTGACATACTGTATGGTATTAATTACTTATAGTTTGTTTGGTATTACCATGCATATATACTAAAACTACTACAAATGTGGGTATTACACTTGTACAGTACAGTACTTGTACAGTACATTGAGCTGTCACCAACTGACAGCTCACATAATAACACGTCATCAACAGAGAGCGCCTAAAAGACTGCGTTTAAACATCTCTAGCAAATTTTGATCGGATTACGGGATATCTCATAATAAACAACAAATGCATATATGTTACTACATATCATTAAAAAAAATTTTTTGTTCTTTTATTAATTTCTGAACATTCTTAAATCTGCCCCTCGATTTTTTCACGATTTTCACGTTATTTTTTCGACAAACAAACTTGCAGAAATACAAAAATTTTTTACTTACATGACGAAAAAAAAAAAAAAAAACCATTATGTAATCAACACGGTCTCTACATGACATTTAAACAATTTACCAACTCAATTGTTTGTTTTCACTTGTTTTTTATAAATTCTGGTTAAAGGTTTTTTTTTATACAATTTTAATTCATTGGATTCATTTAATTAATCTTGACTCTATCTAGATCATACATAAATAAGCCAAATTCATCATAAATTGAAATATTGAAAGCCTTAAATGTGTTTTTGTTCCGAGTACACCGTTTTATGGTAAACTGATCATTTATTAGAAATAGAAACCATGCTATAAATATGATTAAATCTTCGGTCATTCATCAGTGATCTATCGCAACAAGGATTTCGTATGTTAGTACAACGTAATGAAAGTTTAATTTTCGATTTTGTACAATCTTTCAAATAAGTTTTAATAGTCATTAAGCACCTGTAAAAATTGATTATTGATTGGCTACTATGTTCCTTATCGCACTATATTAGTTTGATGGTTGGGGGTTTAAATAAAAAAAAAAAAACTGTAACAGACTCCAAAAACCGACATCTAGGTTATCTAGGAAACTAAAAGTTTTTCATTTGATTCAGGGTTGTCATAAATTTTGAGAAAATGCAAAAATCTTTTTATTTTTTGTCAAAATTTCATGTTTTATCATTTAAAAATATTGAATTTTGAAAGTTATCAGAAATTAAAGAAAATAAAGAAAATAGAGATAATTTAAAGTAAGAACAATGAAATTTTTATGTTATGTCATAATAAAAATCGTAATCAAACCAAACGTAATGTATTCACATATTGGGTTGACTACTAAATCAGAAGTATGTCTTTTTTAAACTAATACTACAATTATGTCATACAGTAAAAACTCAAAGTAGCTATAGAATTAAATTCTTTAAAAAATTAAACAAGTACTTGACTTAATAAATACTTTTAATTTTCAGAAAATTATCTTGTAAATTAAAAAAATAAGCGCCACATTTAGAATATACCAAGGTACGAAAGGAATATAGTTCCAACCGGGAACTATAATACTTTTTAGTTAGATTAGATTAGGTTGCATTGACTGTCCATGGGGGGCACACTTAGGCTATTGTAATATCTTATATGTGCTTTACCATCTTTCCACTAATAATTTCAACTCCTCAATTATTTTGAGCAGCTGAGTACATCTCCTTCATGCATATATCATAAAATAAACCAAACTATCACAACTGTGAATTAAATTAATTTTAGTTTTGACGGCGGGAAGCGACCGCAATCCTAGGCATACCGCATTCATGTCTTTGAAAGCCACTATAATTCAGATTCTACAAACTAAGTTTTGAAGTTTCACTGAATGATCAATAGATTCGTATAAATTTCAAACAGTACGGAATCCTTTTAAACATTTACCACATATTAAAACAGAACAAATAATAATTAAGGAAGCCAATAAAATGCGGCACTAAAAATGGAATATAAAAAACAGGCAAATGTTATCAGCATACACCACCGCCAACACCAGTAACAAAAACAGAATCGTGGTTTTCAAATTATATGTGTTGTACTATTGTTTGTTTGGGTATGTGTAGTTCAAATATTTTAAATTGGACAAACTTTTGTTTTATTTATCATATAAAATAGACACTGGCAAGAATATGGCATGGAAGTCTGTGGAGTCCCATAATGATTCAAAATATTTTAGAATAAACTCCTTATATTAGAAATGTTCAGATAAAGATGTGCATATACATTACAAATAAAGTTTTTTGCAAAACATTGTCAAATGAATTTTACGCATAATGTTACGTTGAAATTTCTATTTATCTGTAAAACGAAGTAATACATTCACTTGGTCGCCATATTCCCCAATATTTTCGAGTACTTTAATCGATTACAGCCATAACAAGTGAAATTTGCTAAATTTAAAAAAAACCCCGACAAGCTTTTCAGATACTGAATCCAAAACTTGAAACATGTCTAAGAACACTCTCCATTAATTACCTTTTTCCCTTTTTCATCAGAGCCTCCTCCAAACTCAACCTATTTTGAGGATCATCACCTATTCTTTAGTTGTTCCGGGTACGGAACCCTAAATTCGCACTTGAAACATAGTTAAGAATACCACTCTCCATTAAATTACCTTTCAAAAGAAGCAAAACAAATTCAAATTGGTTCATCCATTTAGGCGCTACTATGTCACTGCCAAACAGACAGACACACAAACATAGCGGTCAAACTTATAACAACCTTTTTCGGTTTATGGTTTAAAAATGACCTTCATCATAATGTAAATGTATTCATACATCTAGTGAGATACATTTTCCATGTATATTTTGTACAGGCAGTTACGAAAATACTGTAAATAGAATTATATCATGGCTCTTAATGTACCAGTTTTTACGCTTTTGCTTAAAGATAATAGATCTATTACTTTGCCCGAGAAAAACAAGGAAATAATTATAAAAATTCATTCTTATTTGGTTCTGAACCAACTCTCTACCTATTTTACAAACCTTCGTACAATTTGTTTATTCGTCCGTCCAAAGTAGTTTTGTTTTATTGTTAATGTTTTGGAAACAAGTTTTCCTCCATTCATTTTAGGCAAAATATTACCTATTTATTCGTGGCTATACTCGTCATTGCCTCATATAAATTTATGACACATCTGCTTCTATATCTGGTTTTATTATATGATTTAATTTATAGAAGGGGGGGGGGGAGAAACTATTACCAAAAATTTTTAAAATAAGTTAGTAACAGGATTTTTTTCGTGACTTAATGAATGAAATATAATTCCCCCTTGACTATTTAACGAAATCTTTCTATTAATGACAACACTGAATGTGTGTATAGGTGTATAGATTTTTGAAATTTAAAACTTTCAGTGAAGTGTAGTTCCCATTCAACATCGTTATGTTCACATATTACGTGTACCATTCGTCTATCCCGTATAAAATATAAATTATTATTTTAGGAATGTGTGGTGTTTTTTGTTAGGCTATGTACACATTAAAATATAAACTTAGGTTTTTTACTTCTTTATAGCTACGAAGTAATATAGATTGTCTGGTCAAATTAAATAAAACAAATATGACTGTGCGTACAAAAATTCCTACCCGGCTGAAATTTGGTAGGATTGCAAAACACCATCATAAACAAGACAAGCAACATAATAAAAAGTTATACAAAATTTAAAAAAATAAAAACTCGACCGACTTTTTATACATTAATACGCTTCGAAAACTGTATGTTTTATCATAAAATTAGCTCAGACAAAAATTGTAGTTCATATAATTAAATATAAAAATGTCTCAATACTTTTTTTCCTAAGAGCCATCGTTTCTGAGATATAACGATAAAAAAAGTTAAAATAATTAAGATTATTATACTACAAAATCTTCTTATTTCTGAAAATATCAGTTAAAAGAAAGGAAATCGACAAAACACACTTTAAATTTGGCTCAGTTTCTATTTTTAATACTTTGACACTTTTCTCTATATTAACTTTCAAAATCATCTCGAAAAAAAGTACAAACCGAAAAAAACGATTCTTCGATTCTTGTCAATTTCAAATAAAATCTATTTTTGAAGAAATAACAGATTACAGCTTATAAAATTCCCACAGTCTTGTGTATGAGTGCGTACATGGTTTTAATATTTAGTAATGAAAACACATTTCTGGCACACAAATTTTAAATTTATATATATAATTTTTTTTATGTGTGGAATACAGATTTAGTCGATTTAAAATTATTGTTTCGGGTTTAAAAATGTATTTTTTATTTTTAAATTTATATGTTGAATACTTTAATGGATTCATGATCACGTGATGGTTTCAATTATTTTATTTAAAAATATTCCATTTTAGTACAAAAAAAGATAATAACGGTATGAAACTGGTTGAATATCACTACGTTAAGCTCAGGCGTTTCACTACCTTCAACAAATTTTCATGCTTCAAGTCATATTAATCAATATATTCAACTAGAAGTTATCCGCTCGCGTCGCTGGCCTATTTAAACTAAAAAACAAAGACTTCACAGTTTAATGAGTTTTAATGTTTGGGTGTGGAAACCTAATTTTTCTGAAAATACAGCCCATGCCACACTTGCTGATAATGTAGCATTCTATAGGTGAAAAAATTTTAAAATTGGATAAATAGTTCTAAAAATTGACAAATTTTTATACCAATTTCCTTCTCTATATACCCTTTTAGCTTAGGTTTACTAAAGCGGTGTTGTTACAAATGTCGTAAGCGACCATACAAAGATTGCTGGTTTAACTATAAATAAAAATGCTTAGAACATAGAATATTTAATAAACGGAGAAAGTCGGACTTTTCGGACCTTTTTCAAATTTCATAGAGTTTCGTGACTTTGTACAAAATATAACAAACTTGTTTGACCTTCTCGATCTGAAACATCTAACTTGTATAATCTTTTTAAAAATAGCATTCATCGTTCTCATTAGAACTAGTGGATAAAATGTTGGGTTTTTTGTGTCACAGAGTGTACTTTATAGACAAACCGCCTTTTAAGACAAACCAGTTTTTACAGACCATCAACTTGGTTCTAGTAATAAACGCAGGTCCTTCAAATAAGTAGGATGAAACTGAATTTTCTCAAAAATTAATGTATGATATATTAATTCCATTTATCTTTATGTAATGGAGTTAAGCATGGACGATCTCTGAAAGAATGGAATCATCCTTACTTGCTTTTGGAATGTGGATTTGGAGACGTATATGGAAAGAAAAAATATCAAACGAGGAGGTGTTGGATACAGTTGGTACTAAAAGAGAACTTATAAATAATAAAGACACGAGACAACCGCAGTTTGTGGGTCATGTGATAAGACAGCAGTTTTTAGAATAGTATGACTAAGTGGTAAAATATTAGGTAACAAATCAAGAGGCAGAAAAGCAGAAATTTTTTATTATCCCTTTCCCCGCAAAAGGCTGCTGAGCTTTTTCACATGGCCTATGATCGGCAGCAGTGGAAATCTATGATTGCCAACGGCTGTTGAACAGATATGGCACACAATGATGATGATCTTGAAAATGCACAAACAGTGTGCTATATTTTTTTATATGTTTCTCCAACGCCATCTGGCTTTTTAATCGAATTTGGACTATAAATACATTTATAATCATAGTCTCTATTTTTTCATTTCCTATTTAACTAAATTTTTTTGTTTTTAAATATTATTTTTAAATACTTAAAACATTGTCTATTAAAATTGGCGCCACCTTTACGTTAAACTTACATTTTTATCCATATGAAAATTATAAATGAATTATCCACATTAATTTATTTCCATGGAGAGAATTATACAATATTAGAATTACGTGTACACATGTTGTGATGGTATGTAAATGCTTGGAACTAGAAAATATATTAAAACATATGTATATACTACCTATGTAGTTATTATATATCTACAATCTAATAATTTTATACGTAATTCGAAAGGAAATTAGATTCATTTCTATGTTATAGATAAAAGAACATTAATTTCACTTCTATGAATGTACACGTATAACGTTGATATTAAAATTATTTTTAAAATTCACAAATCCACGAAATAGTCGCATAAAGGAATACATAAAATAGCCATTCTTAAGCAGTCTTCAATAACAGCTTCGATTTTGATGATTTTTTTTAAATGTTCTTTTTGCATATCATTTTAAATCAGAAACCTCTCCAAGGGGGCGAAGAAATAATCTGAAGGAGGAAAACACAATGTCCCGAAGCCCAGCCAATATCGCTTCTCTAAAGTTCTAAAATTTCGAGAGGGTATTGATTTTATACTGTAGGTGTCATTTAAGAAACAATTTTTAGAAATTTATCCCATAAAAGGGTGAAATAGGGGATGCAAGTTTGTATGAAAATATATACAAACCAGGGAGTTAGAGTTCAGTTGAGAGTTCAACACTTAACCGATTTTAAAAATTACTTCATTTGTAGAATGTTACATTATCACCACGCATCATGGGTTGTATTTTATTTTCAAAAAAACTTAGGGTTCACACCAAAGATTAAAATCCATTTTTATCTTATTAAGTTAAAATGCATTTATTGTGGAAAAAAGTCACGTAGTCGGGAAATTGTGTTATCTCCTCCAGAATATTTCTCTCTCTGAGATGTTTCTGATTTTACATGATATAAAAAAGAAACATTAAAAAAATCATCAAGAACGGATCTTTTATTGAGGAATCCCAGGTAAAAACATTCATTGATGCGGCTAAAAGTTTTTTTAATATAAATAATGTTTATTTGCTTTTCAAAACAAATTTTTTATATTCTAATTATGAATAGTATCAAAGTTATATTTTCTCTGTATGAACATAAATAAAATTTGGAGTAGGAATACATTCTCCTTTACCATGTTCATTAATTGGAAAAGCCATAGTTGTTTTAATTTAAACCTGATAAAGCTGCCTCTAAGTATTGTGTACATCAATAAAAAATTTTGCTGTATAAAAGATTATAAGTATTTGATGAATTACTTACCAAAAGGCAAGCAACCGATAAAATGATTGTCCATGATATTTTGTTGTCAGATAATATAGAATAAAATTAAATAATATAAAAAGAGAAAAACTTTTGCTAGTATTGTTTATTCTTTAACGGTTTACTATTTAAATTGGGGGTATTTTTCTAGCATATTTAGTTTTAATCATTACGATAAATTGTAAACGATGCTGTAGTGCTGACCAATGTTACATAAGTTATTATTTCGTTCATTTTTATGGGTTTCTATGTGTAGACTTGGAGATGATATACTGGACGCTCAGAGAAAGGAAAAGTTGGGAGTGATTCAAAGTACCTACAGTGTGATCCACGGAACATTGTATTCGTAAATCATAGCAATAAATATAACATAGTTTGTTGATTAATTTATATTATCTGTAAAAAATTATGTATTTTTCAGAAATTATATGATACTATATCGATGGGTAAATTTAAAAAGAGAAGATTGTATAAAACATATAATTCTAATCCAAGTGATCCAAGGAACCACAATCTCCAATACAGTAAAATAAGCTGAAGGAGATTTAAAAATATAAATAACCTACTAAAAATTTTTGTAAACGAGTACATTTAAGTCGTGGGTTATCACACAATTAAATATAATAATTTATTAACTAATAATATAAAGTTAACTATCTGTCATCAATAAATTAATTGAACATAAATGCAATTAATAAAATGTCAATAAAATAATGTTTTATACATCCAATATATATATATATATATATATATATATTATTCGAATTTAATTATAAAAGTAATTAAGGGTATCAATTCATTATCATTTTCTTCTATATATTTATATATCTATAAATGATTGACGAAAATTAAATCAAATTGGGTTGTAAATTGCCAAAATAAATTATATATCTATACGTAAGTAGATCGTAAATGGAAACCGACAACATAGTATGGAACATTACAGTTTGTTACAGTTAAAGTGGTTGACATTACTTATCTATATCGTCTATACGCAATCACTATAAAGAATATAAACACTAATTTATTTTAAGGATTATGTGGTAAATGTTCAACTTAAAAAAATGTTACATCATTTATTTTGTTGTTTCATTCAGATATCCTTTAATAATGTTATTAATTATATTTGGATATTTTTTTCATTCATTTACACCGCCAATTTGTTTAAAATGAACCATTACCCGTGGTAAATAGACAATACATAGAAGTACTTTAGGTTTATAGTACAGTTAAAGTATACTAACCAACTTTCAACCAAAGTACTTCCATGCCAACTCCCATAATAATAAATATATTTTTAAATAAATTAATAGCGACTAAAAAAAATTAACATTAGATTGATAAACGTATATTCGAATATATATAAAAATAACAATAATATATTCGTATTTCTGCGTCAAAAAATTAAAGAACTTCATTGTTTAGTTGATTAAACACAATATGTCATCGAAATACCTGATAACTGTGAATTATCAGAAATTCAAAAATATGGACTGTATTATCTTTGTGGTTGGGCAGTATTTGTTTCGACCGCTGATTATGAAGTATGTGAATAAGTAATTAATTCTCCAGTGCCTCTATCAAATGCAAGCTCTGACTGAACAGATGCAATAAATCGTAGTCACTTAAAATTTCCTAGTGAGGCAGTATATCAACTTCTGAAAAAACCGAATAACTTTTCATTAGGTATGGGAAAGTATTACTGCATTTGCAGAATGTTCATGAGATTTTAACAAGAAGTATTCAAGAATGCTGTTAAACATTAACTTATCTTTCCTGAATACGTAATCAAGTTTTGGAGAAATTCATTTTCTTACGGCTTCATATTCTTGCTAATGAACGGTGCAACCAGAGAACCAAAATCATGTATATGTATATCAACCTCCATCTGTTAACAGTAATCGGAAGTTACTAAAGATCAGAATCATTTAGTTCATAATTAATTGTAACTTTAATTAATTTTACATAGGTGTCGTTTTTTCGATTGTTACGGTGTTATATTTGTGTCGAAAATCAAATACTATTTATTATACATATATTACATATCGTTTGACGAGCCTATAGAAATTTTTACTTCAAAAGTTTCACAAAAAAAATTTTTTGCTGGTAAATCTTATTTGCATTTAAATGAGGACAATTTTAATAAAATCAATACCTATAAGTGACAATGTCTACTGAATACGGTGATATCATAACATTTTCTTGACACTTTCTAACGTTTTTACAGTCTTCAATGGTTTCATGACATTTTTATAATAGAAATTCTGTCAATAGAATTTAAGAGACATATCATTTATACTATACATATATAAAAATATGAAATGTGTCTGCCCATCTTATTAGTTACCTTACATACACTGAAATATGATACTACCTATATCCATCAAACATACACTCGTTGGAAAGAAAGAAGTAGTGTCTCGTTTGATTCAGCTCTTCTTTGAATACTATCTATAGTTTTTGGAACTATTGGAACTGTGTTCCTTATATTACGATATTTGTTTGCTGGTTGGAACTTAAAATCAAAAAAACTGCAACAGACACCAAAAACTGACATCTAGGAAACTAAAACTTTTTTCAATAGGGCTTTTCATTTACAAAATGATTCTTTTTTGTTTCGGACTTTTTTCAATCAAGAATATTTCTATCCTTGTCAGAAAGCGCTGCTTGAAAAAGATAAATATATTTAACTTTCTTAGGTTGAATAATTTTTTGACAACTGTCCGAAACAAAAGCAAATCGATGAAAAGTCTATCGATTCAGGCTTCCATGAGTTTTGAGAAAATGCCGAAATCTTTTTATAACTGTCAATTTATATTTTTTGCCAAAATTTTATGTTTCATCATTTAAAAAAATTGAGGTGTGAAAGTTATCAGAAGTTAAAGAAAATTGAGATAATTTAATGCAATTTTTATGTTATATCATAATAAATATTCTAATCAAACCAAACGTAATGTACGCATATATTGGGTTGACTACTAAATCAGAAGTACGTATTTTTTAAATTAATACTAAAATTATTTCAAACAGTTAAAACTAAAAGTTGCTATAAAATTTAATTCTTTAAAGAATCAAACAAGTATATGATTTCTAAAATTAATACCTGAAATTTTCAGAAAAATATCTTGTAAATAAAAAAAGTAAGCAGTACATTTATAATCTACCAAGGTAAGAAAGTCTCGATCTTTCTTTTAACGTACATCGGCTAGTAGCCGAGCTTGTTAAGTCGTCTTAACTTGCTTTGACTACTAGCTGGGAGGTTGCAGGGATTAAAAACTAGTGAAACGTTTCAATTAAATAAATTATGTTGGCAAAGCATAAATTGAAAAATTTGAGGCCATATTTGAATCTGAAACAAAAAAAACCATACGAGCTGTACATTTTAGGTATATTATAAAATTACGAGCATATAAAATGATGTATCCATGTTATTAACTTAAATATGACACAACTTAAGATGATCGATTATCCGGAAATAATAAAGGAAATTCTTTTCACCTGATGGTAACATGAAAACAATCGATTAAATAATAAATTGATGTAGTTTGATATGCCATAAATAAATTAAACATATAAAACCGTTTACAATCATTTTCATAAACATTAAAAGCTTTTTATTAATACATTATAAATTTTATTTCTTTGATGAGTTAATTATAAATCTACGAAATTCAAACGATGCCCCATTTTTTATTAAAGTGTCGGCAATTAAGGCATTGGTTATGTTAGGTTAGAGTGGCTATCCTGGGGTGGGACACACTTAGACCATAGGGCCCGTAGTGATACCGTTAAAGGGTTGGCCCATCCCTGGCCACTACTCCATGAACCATTTGGAGCTGTTTAAGAACAGCAGGAGGGCTTTGACATCGACTGGCTTAAGGTCAGAGAGGTCGTCAAAAAGAGGGTGGCCTAAGTACGCCCATCTCCTCATGACAAGAGTTGGGCAGTGACAGAGAAGATGAGACATTGTCTTCTCCTCTTCACCACTGTGACAGCTCCTGCAGTAGTCGTGATACACTGCCAGGCGTAAGCGTTCAGCATGCTTGCCACACAGCCAGTGTCCTGTGATAGCCGCAACAACTTTGCGAACAGAGGCCCTTGGAATTGATATAAGAACTTCGGAACGCCGGCGATTGTACTCAGACCATATCTGTCTTGAAGTACCACAAGTACGTTCTTCCCTCCATCTAAGATTGGCCTTTTTCAGGATATCCTCTTTCAGGAGCAACTTGCAGTTCGCAAATGGAACTCCCGGATATTTATTTATGCTTGTGTCCGGCAGCATAGTGCCCTTTCTGGCAAGCTCGCCTGCTTCACAGTTTCCTGGAATGTCCCTGTCTCCCGATACCCATACCAGGTTTACATTCATTTGTTCCGCCAGCTCATTTAAGGACGTACGGCAGTCCTGTGCTACCTTTCACAATTAAGGCATTAAATCAACTAATTTTCTTTCAAATACCAAACAAAATTTGTAGCGCAGGAACTGCGTTAGCTAAGCGAATTCCCTCAGAAATTGAATAAATAACACATAATTTTCTTAAAATCGAATATTGCTTTTTTAATTTTTCAAGAATTTTTATTTCGAAAAGTAAGCGTCCAGGCAAAAAATTATAACGTTTTTTTTCTTAAAACTGTTCAAAAAATAATTTTATTTTGAAAAAATTCAAAATTTTATACTTTGCGCCTGACGCCCATAGTGCAGTGACTCGTCCAACATAAATATTGCTAATATATATTATTCTCTCAGTGATTAAATCAGTATAACGTTCACACCGGTCCTGACATAGCGATATCCACAAAAAATTTCTTACTGTGTAGAAAATTTTATAGGATTCAAAATCAAATATGGTAAAACGATTACTGTTTTACGTCGGAGATTTTATTTAAAGGTATGCAAATTTTACTAGTTAAAACATAGCAGAGGTCGAATATTGAGGTAAAATTTACTGACCCAATTTCTTTGTCCATGTGTGCATATTTGATATGTTACTGTATAGTTAATTTAATAGAACCATTATATTAACTATAAAAACGTACATTCGTTCCATTTCATGATTGGTATCGACACATTTATAATGTAATAAAATTTCTACATAACATTAAGGCAGAATGTCCGTTATAATCCTGTTTATTAACATATGCTCATACAGTGTGTCACATTTAAGATGAAGACACCCTCCTATTTTCGTTACTTATAATATTATGGATTTAAAGTTTTGCACAGTCATACAAGAATATGCGCCCCTTTTCAGTATAAAATACGCAAAAAGTAAAGGAAATGCAAAATATGCTGGTAGAAATCCATACGAAGTTAGTTAGCATTGAGAAATTAGAGTTATTTTTTTTAATATTCGATATAGCAAGTGTTGAACGTCATTGCTTGCGTTTTTTTTTTATAAATTAAAAGAGTTTGAAAAAATAACAAAGTATTTTCTGTAACTTTTTTTCGTTTTTTAAGAATGTCTCACGAGACCACTAGTTGAAGCTACCTGCAAATTTTCAACTCTCTATCTTCTTTAGTTTTGGAGAAAATGGACACGAAAGGTTTGTCCTAATTTTCGCTCAACAGTGATGTTTACAGAAAAATGTTTCAAACAAAATTTTTTTAATTTTGTACGGAAAATGTTTTACATTTAAACTTTTGTTCTATCTCAAACGGTTTACAAGATGGGTCCTATGGACCCAGGAACCAATTCACCTATAAAAATTTTTGCTTGAATCTCTTTGATTTCGTTTTTGAGTTCTGCCGACGGGCAAAGGGACGGGAAACCGGAAAGGAACTCATTAGGTGATCTTATTGAACACCTATATCAAAACTTTTGCGTATCGTCACTATTTCTAAGTTTTCAAACTTGAGACTAAAATTGGTATACCTTGATATTTCATAAATATATATATCAAGGTTCCAAGCATTGATGTCAAGTTTTTACCAGTCTTCAGTATTTGGTCGCCAATCTGAGATTTTGTAGGGCTACTAATACCAAGGCTGGATATTTATTTGACTTGACTGAGGTGTGAGGTTGACCCCTTCTTAAAGTTCAATTAAAAAAAAAAACAAGGGTTATACATAATTTATGATGATCCTATACCAAATTAAAATTGTCAAATACCAAATCCCACTTTTAATATTTTACTAATCAAATTTTATGTAGATTATTAAAATCTATTCTTCATTTTCTAAAATAAATAGAATTCTGGCTGATTATACTCCATGCCATTAAAATTGCACGAGTTAAAACATTCTTAGTGTACTCATCACATGTAATGTTAAAGTAATAACACTAAGAATGTTTTAACAAGTAAGATTTTAATGGCATAGAGTATACATACATGCAGTACAAATATATATATAAAATAGATTGTACTGTATAAAATTGAAATGCAAACATTCTATACAAAATAATGACGATATTCGTTCGTGTTTCAGGTACATATACGAGAATTCCCACTTGACACATGCCATTATAGAAATTGCATATAGAAAATATCATTATAATTATTTAAATACGAAACATACCGTAGAAAAAAAAATACGATGATTGCAAAAAGCAAGTAGTGATGTATTTGATCTTAAGTAGACCAATAATTTGTGTGTGGGCTAAATTGTTGTGTAGTAAGTGAAATTTACGGACCCGAAAACTCGCACTTGAAACGTATCTAAGAACACTCTCCATTCAATTACTTTGCAAACGAATCAAAAAAAATCAAAATCGGTTCATCCGTTTAGGTACTACGATGCTGCAGACAGACAGACAGACAGACAACACCAAAAATTTTTTCTATAAAATGCATAGTTTTTGAGTAAATTGTGGTAAAACCTAGAAAATCGGTGATTACCCTTTTTTCTGCGCATATAAACATTTTTATTCTACGGATAAAAATCTTAAACTTGGTCTTGGTGATATTGCCGCCTCCTAAACTTCTAACTAAAATTTCACCTAAATTAAGTAAATATCACTTTATTTAATGGGAGTACATTAGACAATTTAAAGAGAAACATATTGTCCAAAAGTCGAAAGCGTATCTCTTGGTTTTTTCCTCATTTAAAATTCAAAAAACGTGTTAAAACCTGAACTAGCCATGCTTTGATTCTATGTGTAATTCCTGGGCCATATGTAATTTTTTTAAATTTTCCATTAATAAAAATTAACAGCAACTCGTAACTTGATTGAAGGCTTATAAAGTTTGCCATTAGAAACTGTAAGAAAGGTGCCTTATTATATTATATCTTGCTTCAGAGGAGTGACTTAAGTAAACATAAACTTATAAACTGCCTGTCAAAAGTATGAAAGGTGATATCATGAGAAATAGGAAAAATAATGACAAGGTCTGTGACTCATCAAATAAGCTTAAGAGCCCAAAGGAAAACTAATTTTTTTATATGCTATCCAAGCTTATCACTCGTGGCAGAAACCTGAAAATGCAGCACTTCAATCAGTCTTTATCTTACGATCAGCCATAATTTCAAATAAATTGCATTAATCATCGTTTTACAAAAAATTGTTGCCACATTGATACACATTCTTACATTTGTTTAAAGCTTTCAATTTTCAGAGTTACATCGGAGCGTTAACTCTCTATTGCAAGTTTGGAAAATAAAACTATGATAGTGAAAAAATAAAATAAAATTCATTTAAATTTGTGTTAAACAAAAAGTTTTTCAAGTTGAAATCTATATCAGTATTCAGTAAAAAGTTTTTCGAACTATAAATTTTATTATTATACATGAATAATGAAGAAATGTATAAAATGTCACGTAAATATCTCTTTCTCTCACCGATTATATTAAAAATGTATGAAGAAAATTAATTATTCATCAACCGAGCGAGAAGATACATTGTTGTAGTCGTGGAATAAAAACTTGTGGTAGATATTAATCATATAATATGAAACATTTGATGATAATTAATTAGATTTTTTAAATTAAAAATATCAGATGTAATTGGATTCTAACTATTAATTCAGTTTAGAAAGAATAACAATTGAAAATGTCATAAACTTTTTACAGACTTTAGTATTGAAAATGGGCTCGAGCACTGAGCTGGACGCTACTCAAATCAATTCATGATTTCTTGAAAGTTTTATGTTTTTAAATCTGGTTGAAATTTATATCAATACAAAACTGATAAATAAGTGCCTGAAAACTAAAGAACGATAGTTTCTTGAATTTGAAATGAGTTGAGAATTTGACCTACAAAGACTTTTTTAAGCAGCATAACTCGTTCTTAAACATAAACAAATCATGTCTCTCTCAATCAAAATTAACACGCCATTATTCAATTTTGCGCCTTATACGAAGCTGAAACTAACCAAAGTTCTGAGGTTAAAAAGTTCATTAAACATAGAATATTATACATAGCTAACGCGAGGGATATGCTAGCCTGTAAGTGGATGCGATATGATGAATGAGAGAGAAGACTGCCAGTTAGTTCCCATGTGTCCTTGTCATAGTCATATGCCATAATCATATGATTCATAAAGATTTTGTGTCTGCTACGTAAACAATATGACATATAGATTAGACAAGGACACATAGAACTAACTGTCAGTCTTCTCTCTCATTCCTCATATCGCAAATTTTGAGCCATAGCGTTCTCTATGTATAATCTTCTATGGTTGTAAAGTAATATATGCATATACTAATTGTAGTAAGAAAATCATTTTGTATAGTGGAAAAACGAAGTGTTGTTTTAAACAAAAGAATTCGGAAAGACTAATTCAATTCGTTATAATTCAAACTATAGAAGTATAACGAAGCTTGTTTTAATAATCAAAAACAAGCGAATGGGTTATATTGATTGAAATAAAACTACACGTTTTTCCAAGTTATCGCTAGAATGTGTACTTATGTTCAATGAACAATTGTGTAGAATCGTGGAGATAAAGATACAGTAACTTTAATTCATCCGAAAAAGGTACTTAATTTCTTCCTTGCTAAATGCTGGCTGTTTTTTTTTGTGTGTATAAATATAAGCCATAATTAACTTACTACTTCATAAATTGGTATCTATGCCTAATCGTGCTTACTAGAGTGCCTGTATTAAAAGGAGGAGCACTGCTATCAATATTTCTATTCAACTTCGAAAAGATAAAACAAATTTTTTTACAAATTGTACTACAATAATGGGATGAAAAGTATTCGATAAAAATTATTATTGAAAGATCCTTTTATTTACATTCGTTTTATCTTATACGAAGGATAAAAAAAAACTAAATACTAGAAAATATGGATATTACGGATTAAGATAAATCAACATATTCCACTCATCTTTAAGAGTTGTCCGTGCATTATTGTTAAAAAAGAATCATATAATGGATAGTACAAGAGGAATGTTTTTTGTGACTGTTACTTCTCAACCAAAGAGACTTGTAATCTGTATTATTTGTGAGTGCAATTTACATTGCTCAGTTCACATGATTTAAAATATTAATTCATACGATTTTAAATTAAAAATAATTTTCTCTTTCTACTCAGAAACTAGATTCTCAAAAAACTACGAGAAACAAATAAACAAGCCGCAGGTAGGGTCTGGTATATGATTATAAAAAAAATATTTAAAAAAAAACAAACAAAGTCGATATCATTTTTTTTTGCACGATATCGAACAGGAAAATGACAACGAACGTATGTATATACACGCATACTTCTTCTGCAAATTGGTGTTAATGCCTTGTCCTTACCATGAAACGTAAAGATATGTTGAAGAGTGCGATTTCGGAAATCGGATCCATTACAATAACTTCTCAGAATATAACATCTATACTCAGAAGATAACAAAGTAAAGTAATAGCAAATAATTCGGAGAACCGAATTAAATAGTTTCCCAATAGTTTCAGAGATAAAGCTTTACAAAGTTTACCATTTTTTCTTACTTCGCAATTTTTTGTAATATTATGTCGTTTTGAATGAATTTTGACCCTGAACAAAACTAGCACACTCCGTTGGAAGTGGAACTACTCCCCTCTAGAATACTTCGAGTGGCAAAATTGCAAAAATTTGCCAAGTTAGAAAAATTGGTTAATTTTGAATACCCTTTTGTCGGAAACTATTGGGTTCTCAGTGACGGTTCTAGTCTCATATTGTAGCAAATTTAGCCTACTTTAAAAATTTTTTAAATATACTTCCAAAGCTACCCCTTTAGGGTTATAATTGCCAAAAGCTGAAATTTCCATGACGCACAGATGTCTTTAATGTTTCAAGCTATTATTTTTCAAACTTTAATGTTATAAGCTACTGTTAGAGTCCTGATGACAGCTCAGATGAATATGATTGATGAATTTACAAAATGCAAATGCAGCGGGGGAGAGAGGAGTTCTTATCTTAACTTTGACTCTGAGTGATTCTACTCACTATAAGCTTTATATGAGTATTATTTATTTTAGTTCAGTGAACGCTACGTATAAAAAATAATTCAAAGGTAAAAAAACAACAAAAAAAAGAGCTAAATACTCTCTTTCTTGGCAATAGTTTCTAAAAGGTACTATATAATTTACGGGATACATCTTATATAATAAAAAAATACACATTTTTAAGAATACAAACATTCAACAAAAGTTGAAAATCAAAACTTTTTTCGAGTGCGTAAGTGGGTGAAAAATGGCTCTTATCAACCCATCTTCTTTAAATAATTTTTTTTTAAATCTTCGGTGTTCAATAAGACATGTAATTGGAAGCAGGGTGTTGAAAGCAGACACCCTAATATTAGTATTATATTCATCCGACTACAGAGCTTATTGAACACTAGAATATTTTTTTTTTAAAGATATTTAAAATTTTTTTGTATCATGTAAACTGAACACATTAAAAAACATTTTTAATATTATTATAATTCCCATACAGAAATAGCGCACGTAGTTGCTTTTACTTTGTCGTATCATACTTATGCTTTGATAAAATAAACTCCCTATGTAGTCCTCCTCAATTACTTTACTCTATACTTACTACAGCCCACCGTCAATACAACCGCCGTCGCCGCATCGTCCACCGTCGCATCATCAGTACATTCCCGCAGCACACTTGTTCACTTAAAATATGGATGTACTTAACAGACGCTGTTATTTTTTTTTTTTTTTTAATAATTTTATTCTCTATACTTCTGCAATAATGTGAATGGGTAAGTACTTTGCTGACTTGTTGTGTTTGATTGTGTTAGTTGATATAATAATGTCTGTGAGATTCATTATTTCAAGTATCAACAAATATCTATGTAGCCATTCATTCCATAATGTGTCATTAAAATATATGAATGCGCCATTATTGAAGGTCATTCGTATTATTTTATCTAAAATTTAGTTAATAGTCTAAGAGCCATGTTGACCTATATTTTGGTCTTCCACTTGCCGTACATGAAATGGGAATTCATTTGTCTTATTTCCATTGAGTTACTTCAGTTAGAAAGGTGTAGAACATCACCGTGTTAAACATTGTAGTAACATGACTACGACTTTAATATTTGAAAGACTTCTTCGATTTCGGTATCAGTGTCGAAAAAAAATTTAAAACTTTTTGGAATAAAACAAATCTGAAAAGGTGTTATAATAACATTCTAATAATTTATCCCGTAAAGCACGAGCTTATTGAAGAATTGAGAACAGTCGGTAATCATGCAAATGAGAGAGAGAAAACCGGGCCATTACGAGCCAAATTCGCACAAGAAACGGTTCTTTACCATCGTAAAACTAGGATTGGTAATAGGACTAACTGGTTGTAGCAGCATGTTTGAATTTTTTGTTTAAATTTGCATGGCGGCTGTTTTGGAATTCACTATCTTAGTTTTTGTTTTTATTGCGACAATACACACTCTGTCAAAATTTCTGCAGTCTTACTATTGTGCTGTATGAGATATAGCCCGCTGACATACGGACGAACGCACAAAAAGAGAAGTTAGAGAAAAAGGAAATGCCGTTGGTTATCCCTCGGGTACACGATCCTAAAAATGACAGAACTATACCGATTTTAAATGTTGTATTGACGCATGAATCATTAGGGAGTTCAAAAATCATCACAGGCATTAACAGATAAACTTCAGTTTTAGCTATATTCGAATAAATTTATTTAAACAAGTTACAAAACCGCCACTGAATGTAAACAACATAATACGTCATAGCAAATACGTCAAGTTACGAATAAGTTACAAAGTTTGTCTGACATAATATCATAAGCATTCATTCATTAACTTTTACCATTTTCTTTTCTACTCACTAAACGCATGAAATTGAATTGAATTTACAGTTGTGTAAATTATTGAATTATTATTGTTTCAATGTAATTAATATTCTTACACGACTAAAGAAATGACAGCTCTTTAAAAAACATTATGCTGAATTTTATTTTAATATATTTTTACTTCTATATGAAAAATAAATAGAAAGTAATGAAAATAAGAAGTAATAAATAATTCTTAAAAACAAAAAACGGAATATTCAGAAAGATTTGCAAGTTGTCAACTTTAGGTTATATAGTATTGGAGATAATCGTGAAAATCAGCTGTCATCTGTTGTACTATTAAGTTAATCTAAAGCTATGTATAGTGGTTCATTTCCGTTTAATATTTTGGCATTTCAAACGAAAATACAAAGTCTTCAATTGTTTAATTTAAATCATTTTTATTTACGATAATAAATGGCATGAACTATATTTTGATATTTATAGCGAGTATCATTTCTTAATGGTTGAATATTTTTAATACCTTCCATGCCTAATCCAAAAGGCTCTTCGTCACTTGTTCTGAAATAGTATGTTCCTTTTTTCCTGAAAATGAAATTATTTTATTGTTAAAATCCGTTCTACTTTGAGTCCGTAACCTTTGAGGCGTTTTTCGCAGATAAGATGTTTATGAATGTAAATTCTAAACTGATTGCGCTTACCGTATGTTAGGTCCCAATTGAATAACATCATCTGGATTACATCCTGTCTCATTACAAGCTATGCCATAAAATAAATTTGGTTTCCAAATGATGTATCCCCAATATTCTAGAGCCACTAAATGATGGCATCTTAAATACATCATCATTCCTAAAACAAGTGAAATTTACAAAATTTAAAAAACCCCCTTCTATTTGTTTGGGCACAGAACCCTGAGCTCGCACTTGAAACATATCTAATAATCCTTTCTATTAAATTATTTTTTCCTTAAAGAATTCTCCAAACTGAACCGATTTTGAAAATCATGGCCCATTTTTTAGTTGTTTCGGATACGGAACCCTAAACTTGTACTTGAAACATGGCTAAAAACACTCTCCGTTAAGTAACCTTTCAAACGAAACAAGAAAAAAATTCAAAATCGGTTCATTCGTTTGGGCACTTTGACGCCCCGGACAGTCACACACAGTCAAACTTATAACAACCCTTTTTTTGTCCGGGGTTAAAAATAAAAAGAGTGACAATTGTATAAATGAATATTTATAAACTTACCTGCCAAATTTTTGCAAAATGGTTGTGTCATGCCGTTGTTCGCTACAAGATTTACATCTCCATTCCATTCTGGTTGAGCAACTGCACCCGAATTAGTCCATAAAGCTATTGTAAATTTTGTGTAACCTTTATCAAAGAGATAAGCAACATTGGCTGGGTCTAAACTCACTGATAAAGGTAGTTGTGGTGTTGTATAATTTGCAATAACACTAATAATGTGTCCACCTAACGAATGACCTACCAATTCAATACTGTCCACATTCAATCCATGTGAAATTAATTCTGTTAGTGATTCCCCAAATGCTTGCCCGATCTATAAATTATGAAATATTATTTCGGTGACTGAATGATGAAAATTCACGGTATTCCTGAGTCGCTACATTAACTTTGGTCAAAAAATTAACGCCCATTAAACGTACTCTTTAATCGACATGCGAATAAGCAAGGTTTTAAGAAACAAAACTGTAAGGATTTGTTTTTGAAATCAAAGCATTACATCAAATTCATAAATGGAAATTTCTCCAAAATTCCACCTTGAAGTGTAAAAGTAATTTTTTCTCGTGATTTCTGATAATTTGTCTCAAATGTTGCTTATTACTCACTATTTTGTTCGCTTACTTCCTTGAATTTTTCATCCAGTGTTGTTGTTTTGCGAGGATCAATCAATACATCAAAATAAATTCAGCACATACGAAATAATTCAGGAGTTTTAATCAATCAGGAAATCAGGAAATGTTTGGAAAGCAAAAGTTAAGAGATGTAAGGAAAAACAGGTCACTTTTAAAATTATTTCATATCTTCCTAACTTGGGATTTGCGAACCCATGTCTGATACTAAGAATAAATCCCTAAACTTTCGGGCATACGTTTCTATACACTTTCTCAGATCATAATTCTTTAAATCACTTACCGGAATTACAAAATTGAGACTTTTTCTCCCAGCATTCGTATAATACAAATGGTACAAAGTTATAACATTGTATTTGCCACTACTGAGATATAAATCAATTATACCACAAATTACGGGTGAATCCAAAGGTGTAGGTGCGCCTGGTACAAATAATACAGTTTTTTTGGACGGATCGAAATTTTGTTGATCCAATAATTTTTCTGGTGTAGATGCATTAATTAGAGTATAATCAAGCCATGATGTCCTATTAAAATTATAATCACATTTTTGTTAATAAGTTTACCATGTTTATTTTTAAAATATGCGAGTTTGCCATTCTTTTCTTTGTCTTATTTTGTTTAAGATTTTTAGATATTTTGATTATTTTTTACAAATAAATCTCTTTCCTTTTTTTCATAAAGTTGGTTATCGAGCTATAAATAGTTTTAATGATTTGCAAAATATGCGGTGAACGCCACACGATTTCTTTATTCGGTTATAATTTGGTTATGAAGTAGTCGAAGTTGATTCGAGGTTCAACATAAATATTTTTGAGATGAAGAAGTGCAAGAGGGAAGGTGCTATACTAGACAATCTCAAGACGTAAATACAAAATTTCAACATTCTACGGGAGACGATTCTTTAGATAAAAGGGATTGATTGATACATGTAGCTACAGAAATCACGTCGAAACTGCTCAAAGTGAATCCAGGTATGTTCAAAATTGTAAATTCAAATCGAAACGCAAAAATCGATAAAACGCACATCAATATCATTATTATAAGCATAAAGAATCTGAAAAGAAAACCGACTTCAAAATAAAAACTTTTCTAAAACAAATTAATATGCACTAAAAAGTAAAAAAATATCGATAATATATTGTAGTTAAAGTTATTGTTATTTTTAGAGTCGGTGTCAGCCAAGGCAACAACTCTGCCAGAACAGTTTGCTACATTAGCTTGGCTGGCATCGACTCCAAAAATAACAATAATTTTTACTACATTATGTTAACGTTATTTAGAGTCTGAAGTACACTAATTAATTTGCTGACTAAAAAAAGAATCATCGAAATCGGTTAGCGTGGTATTGAGTTATTCGTCCATTTGTAGCGCACATACTAAATGAAAATTTAAGACTTATATGGTTTTTACATAGATGTCATTGCCAGAACTGGACCAAACTGAAATGAGACTACACGGGAAGCACCAGCTTTCAAATAGATAAAGAATCCTCAAAATCGGTTAACCCAGTCGAAAGTTCTGAGGTTACACACATAAAACAAATACAGTTGAATTGATAACCTCCTCCTTTTTTGATTGAAGTCGGTTAAAAATGCTCAAAAGATTGGGCAAAGAAAAGAAGACGATTAAAAAAAATTAAAAAAATGCTAATCTAAGTTTCTTATTTATAGATATTTTATATTCTTGAACACTTTTGAATATGCAAAGAAAAAACACCGAATAGGAAAATTCTGCGATTACAAAAACTTTTCGTCTTGCCCATATAAAATAAAGAGAGAGAAATATTTATAAAAGTCCGGATATAAATTAATCGAGTTAAATAAATTTCTTTTTCAATAAAATTATAAATTTTATTAATATTTTTATGACTACTTACTTGTACAGAACGAAACTTAAATGATCGGAAAATTTCCCTGAAATAAATTCAATTAACTCAATAATAATTAAATAAAATTAAACAAAAATTTAATAAAACACAAATCAAATAAAAATTCAACAAAAATTATTTAAGAATTTTTACCTTGAATATTAAATACTTGAATTAATGTTAAAAATAATAAAAAATGTATTCGCATTTTCAATAACTAATAAAAATTATTTTAAAATTTTAATAAAAATATTTTATAAACGAAACAATAAAATTTATGAAAATTTTTACTAAAATGAATATTTTTTAATTACATATCATGGAAATGGTTTAATATTTATTACTTTTTTTTTTAAAATAAATATGTTATTAAAAATATATCGATTTTTTATCGATCTCATCACCATCACAATATAATTAATAATATGTATTGTTTTTATTTTGAAACTTAATCTGTTTTATATTTACACAATGCAGTTGCATATTTTTATGAGTTTAGATAATGGGATTAAAAAAAATGATAAAAATATGATTTTTTTCATTATTATTAATGTTTTTTTGTTATTTGTTTACCTATAATGAATATTATTTGTAAATAAAAGTGCAATCCAGTGTGTAATACAGGGTGTCAATCCATTTTATAGTACAGGGTGAAAATTAAATGGGTAGTACAGGGAAGTGTAATAGGTAGCGTAAGGGCAGATAAATAGAACATCTATTATAGCCAGATTGGCATTGTTGACCAAACTTTTGTTATAATGAAGATGATCGTAATCCTTCATTATGATCTGTGTTGTTGGTAAAAAATATACAAGAATTTTGAAATTTTTCCTTATTTTCTACACTTTAAAGTCTGTTTGATTTAAAGATTTTATCTTAAGTAGGTCTTTGAGGTAATTATCCTTTTAAGCGTAAATGCTAAATAGTTGATAAGTAGACTAAAAATAAGACTTCATGGGTAGAGAACTGATATCGAATTTGCCTCATTATCCATAAAAATGTGAAAGTACTTGATACCATAATAAAATTTGAAAGTTATTAACATTCAAAGATTGTGGCCTGTCTCTTTCTTGCAATAGATTATTATGTAATTATTCTCTTTTATGTTTCCTTAGGAGTTTTAGAGGTTCATATATTTTGCATACTATTAAAGATTTTCGAAAACCAATTTCACTTTTCTCTACATGAAGTAAGATATCTAAATCTGAAGGGATGAAAAAAATTTAGTCATCATCTCCATTAATTGTACATTACAATTAGAAATTTTTAGTATTTTTAATCCTTTTCCGTTTTTGTGCATTTTAAAAACATGGCTTATTAAGTGTAAAAAATTTCCTGGAAGGTTATTGCCAAAACATTTACAGTTGTGTTATCTTGTCGTGTTTCTTTGAAATTTTCAAATAGAGAAAATGTAATGATTCGCAGAAATAATTTTGTAATTCGAGGAATAACTTTGATGAATCATTAATAAGTCAATATGTTTTTAAAGAAATTAGAGTAAGTGTTTGTACACTGGTTTATACAATCTCAGTTTTGTATTTTAAGAGTTGATTTCAGAATTTTAAAATTTTTATAAATAAATCAATAGAAGAAGAAATGGAAGATATGGAATAGAGAACATAAAATACCATAGTTTATTAATACATAATTGAAAATTAAATATGCTTTATAATTTGATGGTTATAAATGATAATAAGTGATGAAAATTGAAAACACTTAACGTATAAATATTCTCTCACTTTATTACAATATTATATTATATTACATTAATAAAAGTACTTACAGATACCATTAACTAATTCACTTATATATAAATTTACTATCTACAAGCTACAACCCATACAACCTAGTCAAGCCACAAATACATGTTGCTTTTGCTCTTGCATTATTATATTATTGAAACAATATTTTATACTCTATCTATCTGTCTATAATTTGTATTAGGTGTTTCAGAATTGTATGGCACTATATTAGACACATATTGCCCTGAGTAAATAAAAACTTCGTTTAATCTAGCCACATTTTATCTTGCGGCACCACAAAAGAAATGAGATATCACGTATAGTTTTGGATAAAAGTTCGTAATTTATGTTATAGAAACGAGAGAGTCTGCAGACGATAAAGCCCTTAATGAAGCACACTTTCTAGGGCTCTTTTTGTCAGTTATTTGTAATATTGATAAAAATATGTTTGGTAATACTTTTTTTTAACAAAAAGAAAACCGACTTATATAAAAAAATTATTCCAAAACAAATTAATATGCACTAAAAAGTAAAAATAACGATAATATAAGTCAAACAAATTAATGTAGCAAACTGTTCACTGTCACTGCTGTTTCCTTGGCTCATACGACTACAAAAATAGCAATAATTTTAATAATTTTTTATCGTTATGTTTTACTTTTTAGTGCATATTAATTTGTTTTGGAATAATTTTTTTTTTTTGAAGTCCGTTTTCTTTTTATTAAAAGTTATTTTATTTTGTGATGTTTAGTGAATCTGAAGTACACTAACTAATTTGTCACTAAAGAAAGAATCACCGAAATCGGTTGGCGTGATATTGAGTTTTTCGCGCATATACTTAATACAAATTTAAGACTTATATGGTTTTCTCATGGATGCCATTGCCAGAACTGGACCAAATTGAAATGGGACCGAGCACAGGATGCACCAGCTTTCAAATAGAAAAAGAATAAAAATGGATAAGTTTTAACCATGCCTCGAGTGTTGCTTTTATGGAAATCGAATTTTTCGACGTTCGTTCGTTGATTTTTGTATTTGAACGAAGGTTTTTGCCTCTCGATTTTGTTTAAAAAATGACATTGAAAGGCATTTGCAAACATCCGGACATTTATTACTTCATATCAAGTTGTCAATAACTGTCTTTTAACATTAAGCTGGCAAAAAAACATTGTTCGCATTCAAAATCGAAAAACCTTTTCATAAATTTGACACTCGAATCGTGGATAGAATTTCATTTGACAAAAGTTTAGCTTCATAATGGAATCATAGCCTATTACTGTAAAATTCATAACTGAAATAAAGTCAGTCGTTTTTGAAACTCTCGTTACAATACTGAACGATTTTCTTTCAAATCTATAGTGTTTCTTATCATCTGACTGATTGTCTTGGTGTTAAGCTCTTAAGGAATTCAAATGTAAATATATTCTGTCTCATACTTAGTACTTTACCACTATCGAATAAAATAAAATTAAGCATCAAAGTCTTTAAAGTATCTAACTATCGATATTAGAAATATATGAAATAAATTACACATTTATTTTATTACATCGAACCACGAAATACGATTGCATGAAAATGCATGATAGGAAATGGTTTCTAAAGGTATGCATATTATACGAAAGTGTATATAAATCTCGTGCAAAATGTTCTAAGTTGATCGAGCCTGTTTGTATGTATTTTTGTTGACATAATTTTTTTTTTTTTTTGAATTTCTGTTGTTTCTTTTTTTAATGATCAGTCTCCAAACTTGTTAACATTTAGTTTTCTCTTCAACTTTGCAAGAAACCTTATAAAGTAGAAAAAACTTTGTTCTGCAATATTTTTGGATGAGTGATTTTTGTACAACACAAAAATTATGAAAAATTATGTCTAACTTTTGTGGCGGCCAGACTCTAATACAATGAAAGAACCATACCATATATAATATTAAAACAGACCTAAAGAAAAACGTTTGGTTATATCCAGTTTCTATTTCATGAAAATTTTGGAGCTGTTTAAGAACAGCCAGAGTTCTTTTAATGGATTCCAATTCGGGGTGATTGAAAAGCTTAAAAGTCTTACGTATTGGCCTTTTAGCCATGGCCTAATTGGTCAGAGGCCCTATAAAATGAAATAATATATTCTAAACGTATCCGATTGTATGATTTCATACCATGTGTTTTGCAGTA
Organism: Chrysoperla carnea; assembly: GCF_905475395.1. Classification (NCBI taxonomy): domain Eukaryota; kingdom Metazoa; phylum Arthropoda; class Insecta; order Neuroptera; family Chrysopidae; genus Chrysoperla; species Chrysoperla carnea. The sequence goes on from NC_058341.1 coordinate 36,741,013, forward strand.
ACATATGCATCTTCCATTCAATGTTATCCATGAAACACGCCACGTAAAATTTCATCTTTGTGAATTCCTTCTTTCCCCGGTCATGCTATATAACATTTCTACAACTCCCTATAAATAAAACGTCAGAATTCCCTCTTATAAATAATTATAACTTACTATTTTTGCGCCAGCTTGTACTATTTTTGGGTTTGCTTCATTATTCGCTGAAATTTTTCCATGACCCAGTACCCATATCTTTCCTAAATTGAAATTTGTCGACACCTTTGTCTAGTGGAAAGCCGTATGCCATTGAATTTCGAGATATTTGTCAATGGGTAGAACTTTTTGGAACTATATTCCTTATCATACGTTAACGTTCTGATTTGTTTGCTGATTGGGAGGAAAAACCAAAAAAAAAAAACAGAAAAGAAAAAAACGACACCAAAAACCGATCTAGGTTACCTAGGAAACATACTTTTTCAATCGATTCAGCTTGCCATGAATTTTGAAAAAATTCAAAAATATTTTTATAACTGTCAATTAATATTTTATGTCAAAATTTTATTTTTTATCATTTAAAAAAATTGTGTTAAAATATAACAGAGATAATTTGAGTTGATTACTAAATCAGATGTATGTCTTTTTTAAATGTATACTGCAATTAAACCATACAGTAAAAACTAAAAGTAGCCATAAAATTAAGTTCTTTAAAGAATTAAACAAGTATTTTACTTTTAAAATTAATTCTTTAAATTTTCAGAAAATATCGACGCTACATTTATAATGTACCAAGATATGAAAGGAATATAATTCCTACCGGGTGTCCCACGACACCTCTCGTTCTTTTTTTCTAATTATTAATCAAATAATATAAGAAAGTTTTTATTCACAAGTTTATTATCGGTGAAATGGTTTTTGTTTTGTTATTGTTTGCTATATAGAAACTAAACAATAGCATATAGTGAGTGATAAAAAAAACATTCCACATTACATGTGGTTGATTGAATTTTTATGATGTGGTCGTATTGTTGTATGTAAACAAAAGGTAAGCACGCGCATAATATTTTAAATACAATAAATACATAATATTATGAACATCAGATCGTATCAAACACGCTGCATTGCATACTTATAAGAGATGAGATGCATGAACATACAATGAATGCTATATGCATACAATTAAGGTTAGTTTTAGTTTACTTTCATCTCTGAAAAAGTAATAATGGCTAGTAAAGAAATGGCAACTCAGATTCTTTATTTTAATATTTTTCAAAAATTTGTATTTTAAACCATCTAAAAACTTTTTTATAAAAAATACTTTCTAAGAGACAAACTTTTATTGTACTAAAAAGTAGAAAATAATTTTTTCTATAAGTCACTCATACACGACTATTTGTAAATGCTTGAGGCGCTCAATTTAAATTATCAAAAATGAATCGCAGCGCCTCATCCATCCACTCCACAGACCTTGTTATTTTTCGACTCATTCTTGATATTGAACGCCTCAAGCTTTTAAAAATAGTCGTATATGGGTGACTAAAAGAAAAAATTATTTTCTTCTTTTTAGTACAGTAAAAGCTTGTCTCTAAAAAAGTATTTTTTATTACAATTTTTAATTTAAGACTAATAAAAAGCTTGTAAAAAATATATATCTATATCAAATATGGTGGAAGCGATGAGAAAATCAGGACGCCACTTGCCTTACCTTAGATTTTCATCCAAACTAAGCGTGGATGTAAAATTTCAGCTCAATAGGTTGACGACAACTGCTTCAAAATTGAGTTGCAAAATTCCACCCAAACATATGTATATCATATATGGTGGAAGCGACGAGAAACTCTTACTTCTTATGGCGGAGCCAGAAATTAAATTGTATTGGCTGAACTCTCCTTTTAAGAACTGTAATATTTAATAACTTCTTTATCGCTTCAACAAAAACCAAGTCATATTATTAAAGAAACCTCGACAAAAATTTAAATTTTCTTAGCTGTTGTCATAGCTAAGAAAATTTAAATTTTTGTCGAGGTTTCTTTAATAAATTATCCATTATTTTTTTGTCATATTAAAAGCAAATAGGTGTTACATTTCTTACAATTCATAATGTATGCAGTTATCACTAATTATGACAATATTTTTATACTATCAAATAGCTAGTTATTATCATATAAGCTTAAACAATCCCAATTAGCAGATTTTACTGCATATTAAATTATTACTCCCACAACATGCACACGTATGTGAAACGCTTTAAGTATTCTTGCAGTATAGACAGACTTGAAGTATAAACATTACACGTCAATTCAAAATTTTAGAATATGCTTAAAAGCTTTATTGATAAATACTAGACATGGGAAGGAAGTTTTCTATGTATGGTTACTAATTTGGAAAATGATAATAGTTTACTTCTATTATGAGAAAAGAGTATATTTTGGCTTTTCATTTTAGTATCTTTCTAAAGTGATTACTGATGTAGATTTCTTCAAAAATTTTCCCAATTTGAATCTCTCAAACTTAAGCTTTATATAGAGCAGAACTTGTTGATTTTTTGAAAACAGATGAATATAAAATATTAATTTTCTTTTTTCTTTTCTAGGTAAGTTCAACTTTTTATTTCACAAAGTATCAGTTAAGGTATGTTTCTTTTGTTCTTATTTGTGCGCTCTTTCGAATAACAATTACCTTGCAAAATTTTTTTGATATTAGCCTGAATTACATAAAGTGATTGATGTGCGGTATTTGAGGAACTGTTATGTTAAAGACTAAGAATAAAATGTTTTCTTTCTTCAATAATTAACAAAAACCCTAAAATTTTTTGTAAAAAAAATATTGGGTGTTAATTATCAAAGACAATTCATGATTAGATTTTGGCGTGATTAAGAACTTTTCTTTTCAACACATTTCATTTTGACCGAAACTTCAGTCAGTAAACGCAATTATACAAATTTCCACCCCTTTTTCACCCCTCCCCTCAAAAAACATCCTCCAACTTTCCAGTTGGGAAATAGGCTTATTTTATATTCCTTATAGCCTCCAATATCTGGTCTATAATGAGAACTAAATGTTATAAATTTGTATAATATAAAAAGTTTTGTACCTAATTATAATCGCAGGACTTGAGAAATTGGATATAGAAACTAATTTTTATTATCTTACAAGTTGTTGGTATGGACTAAAAGAGACGAACTCACATGAATAGCTATGGTTTCATTTTAGTTTTACTTTTGTATTTTCAACTAATAGTTGAGTCAAGAAAGTACAGTAAATATCAACAACATTATGATAAGATCTGAGGTCTAGTTACTATTGTAGCCGCCTAATACATAAAATTCAATGAATACCTACCTGACTCTATATGTGTGAGTCACATATCAGATTGAATACATAATTAACAATGAACAACTGTACTTGAGTTGCTTATGTAATATATTATCAAGTTAAGTGTACGTTACTTATTATTATTACAGTTGACTACTGCTATAGTCTAGTAAAACGTAGCGGTAGCTTATTCAAAATTTTGCGACGTCGCGTTTTGTTTGAAAGAAACCAGAAACTCCCCGAAGTTGTCGTGGACTACAAGAACAACGTTAAATAAAATAAATTTTTCTGTTTTTCTTGATCAAAAATTCAAAAATTGTATTTTTGTTCCCCCTACTTTAAGGCATCTGAAGAGTCTTGCTTTTGTTCATACAAGTTTGTGGTTGGTGCCAGATTTGAAAGGAATTCTCTGGCGGAAAACAATTTTTTCGACGTTTTTAAATTTTTTTCGTCTCTATAGCCCTTTTAAATCGAGACACAGATTTTAAGGTATTGTAAGTGTCAAAGAAGTGACTTTTTAGGCGTGGAGTGTCCTTGACAACTTCCCAACTGCCTTCCTTCTTTTCTAGAATCAAAATATCAGGCAATATCGCGACAACCATCTGTCCAATCATGCATCATTTTAACATTAATCAATAAAATGATTTCTTGGACATACACTTGCATAAAATTCCACTTTAAAGTTATTGGTCATCGCAAAGGTTAAAGATTTTTCTCTTATACGAGAATAATTCTGCAACGAAATAGTATTTTGTACAAAGGTGGAAAGTTGTGATCATATATTTATCCAATTACCACCGCCAAATTTCCTCGATTTATGTAATGTTACAAAGCATAAACAATATTGTTGTTATATGCTCATGGCATGTGTAGAAAATGAGTATACACAATGAATACAATATACCACATGCTTTAAAAATTATTCGACAAATTTATCATTTATTCATTTTACCACATTAAAATCAACATACTGGTTGTTTAAGTTACGCCTTTGCATAGTATATCTCCCACGAGTATGAGAGAATACGTGTATAGCATTTTTCTTGCTTTGTGTTGAATGTAGCTTCGATACGCGTTGAGTTGTACACAGCACACATAGCAGCAGTTGAACTGTCGAAAAGCTTAAAGGGAACAGGAGCTACAACGCTTGCAAGAAAACATGCAACACCCCTTTCTTACACGTATTGGTAATGCATTTACTGTGCCATACTCGTGGGAGATGCCTATGCCAAGCTGTAAACTAAACATAGTGTATTCTAGCGCTGTATATATTTACTGAACAAGATGTAATACTTACTAAGACAAGCTGTATATACTGAATATATACCAACGACACAATTAAAAACTTGATGCTTCTAGTCCTACAGAAACACTTAAATCATAAATCGGTCAAGTTAGTGTCAGCGAAAATTTTTAATTAGCCCCAATAAAAATACGTCATTTTTTTATGCTTAAGAGTACAAAGGTTGAGACATGTTTTTAAACTAGTATTTATTTCGACTTTCAATTGACAAAAATTCGGTACTATATTACCGGTTAATGAGATGAGTCTATTATATTATATTGAAAATTTCAAATTTTACCATGAAAACTAAATCTATACAAATATAGGATAAAGAGTGGGACAGAAAAGTGTGTGATTTTTGAAATTTTGTAAAAATATATTCAGTATTTTTTTCCAAATTATCGTATTGCCAACTTAAACTACATAAAACAGTTCTGAAGAAAATTAAGTACCTACTGTAGAATGTGGATTGTACTTTTGAGGAAATTTTAAGTGAATTCAGTTAATTTATTAAGTTTCAATTTCTTGTAACGCCAAAAAAATGACAGTCGTCCAGGCGTAGATGAGTCTTCAAATTTGCCAGTACTTGTAGTAGTATTTCTTGTGGGATTTGAACCATATACTGCCTGATTCGCACTTTCAGTGATTCTGTTGTAGTAAACCATTTTTACAGTGTAAGCGAAATGGGTAATCACTGTGGTTTGTAGTCAATGAGTGTATGACAGAAAAAACTTTATAGTTTAATTTATAATTTTACTTACATTTTGCTTTCAAAATACATTTTGCCATTTTGCTTAAAAAACAATTTATTTTTTCAGTATTTCAATTTCTTAAATGTAGTTTAAGGTGTTAAAAAGATAATTTGGAAAAATTCTACTTCTCTGCTACACCCTGTTTATTATCTGACAGAAGATCACTTGGAATCTTTCACTCATTATTACATTGGTATTTGTTTCGGTAAGACTTTTGTACGTACGTAATTGATAAAGAAACATAATTAAATTTGCTAAGAATTGATACGCTTTTTTCTTTGTTTTATAAAAACTTTATACTTATTAAAACTTCACTAATATATGTGAAATCTTAATTGGTGTGTTTCTTTTGTAATTTGAAACTTTTTATAGGAGACATTATTAAAAATGTCTATGTACATATAGTTGGCTTGTAAAATAAAATAACTTAAATGGTGTAACAATGTTTAACTTGATGCAACTTTATCATCAGAAACTGTTAAAATTTGTTCTCATTAATTATTTAAATCACATACCAACATCTATAGTGACAAGAAAAATTAATTAAATAAACATATTTAGAAAATGATAAGTGATATGGTTGGCGATACGAATTGCTATAGAAGTTTGATAAAAATATCATGTTCTATTTAAATTCTCACCTAAAGCGATTGATGTAGGTGAAGATTTTGATGAAGAAAAATTTTGAAAAGTTTAAAGTCATGTGATTCAGTGCCGGAGTCAGGGCGGGCCCTTGTGAAAATACGGCTACGTAAATCTACTCGTTGGCCAAAAATTTTTCTACCTTCGCCCAATTTTTCAGTCTTTATATATTTACCTGTGGCTCCTATGCCTACTTCTGGGTTCTTTTTGGCTCCTTTTCCCTTTTTAAGTCTTTGTAAATCTAGCTACCCCCCAGTGAAAATATTTTTCGACAGATTCACGGCTATGGAAAAAAAGGTCTCCTGTGTAGGGCTCCTGGTATTTACCAGGACTAAAAGAAGGAAAGTGACACGAAGTAAGAAAATTTTTGGTCAATGAGCCCAGATTGAATAACTAAAACTAAAAAATATAAAAATAAATAAAATTCACTGTTTAATTTTATACGGTTTAATGCTTTTTTGAAATGATATCTTGCCAAACAAAGATTATCAAAATGAATATTTCACAAACTTTTAAATATGCATTTGTTGGTACAACTCGTAACTCCTAACTTGAGTTAAACTTGTTATGGGTGTATTTTATTAGAAATTATGAGGTAAGTACAGGTTAGAAACCTAAACTCGCAAAATAGTTTATCACCACACGCAAAAACAACATCTGTAAAGGGTCGATTAATTTAACATAAAATTTTCGTACGCATGCATATTGTAACATAATATACAAGTATCACATATAATTTCACTTGTATGATTTCACCTGTATGAACACTTTATGTTTTATAAACATACATGGTAGTTCATATAAAACTTAACGAATTTATCTTAGATTTAACCTTTACCAACTTGAAATCTTCACCTACCTTTTTATTCAGTTTCATATTCTTAACGAAGTGAGAAAGTTAAAAACATGTTAATTAATATTTTGTGTATATAACTTATATATTAAAAATTTAAATTCCGTATGTTTGCGGTCGAAATGTATCCGATGAATTGACTTGAAATTTTGACCGATCATTGCATGTATTTTCAAGAGAGTTTTGTAGCCAGAAGTTCACACTGGAATGGCAAGTGTTTAATTATAGTTTTATATAATTTCGTTTAGTATTCACAGGTGACATGTAGATGTCGTTATATATTTTTGTATAAAAATGTAGCTTTCGTTTGTTTGTGGCCGCTAAACTCGAATATTTGTCGATAAATTGACTTGAAATTTTGACACTTATTCCGACAGATATGGCTTTCAAACAGAAAATGTAGTCCTTCCATTACCTTAAAAATTTAAAAAATATTTAATAAAATCATTTTTTCTCCTGTAATTTTAAACACTGGGATCATAAAATCGTCAACTTTTTAATTTTTTTTTTGCGACATCGAGTATCGAGCCCCAAATTCAGGATATACTGCGAAAAGATGTTGATACTCATTATCTAACTGGAGCTACTTGCAAAAAATTTGTTTACAAAACATAACTATTTTTAGCGTGATATAAATCGGTCAGTTTTCTAATACGCCTTTGTTTATCACGTTACGGAAAAGTTGTTTTAATTCGCATTTATTTGCTCTCATCAAGAAAAAGCTCTCCGTGGACGAAGATCTATTAAAACTCGCAACAAGATGTCACTAATTCTTGATTGGTGAAATATTTTTGTAAAGTTTGATATGAATCACATAATATATAGACCATATAAATTGTATAGGTTATATATTATAGAGAAAATATAATCAGAATAAATTCAGCATTTTTATTCAGACGTAGACACGATCAATAGTTACATTTTATAAACAAGTTTAAATAAAGCTTTCTCGTTCGTCTTTCTTTATAATATACTTTTAGCAAGTAAGTAAATATTACACATCTTTGTATAACTTTCGGATTTAAAATATATATTATATACAATTTTATGTATACCTTCATAGATAGGATGTCCTCTCTTTGAAAATGATACGAAAATTTTCATCGAAAACTTAGTAATATTTCTCTAAACAGAGGTTATATAAGGCTAAGCTAAAAAGCATCGAATGGTTCACAAAGCCACCTGACTCTCAATGTGTTGTCCAATATTAAAATATCTTTAACCTTAAAATGTTTATTTATATTTATGTTAGTTTAGATTCTTCTCTGATTCAGTACTTTCTTTGGTACTGCAATCAACCTTTGGTGACAAATGTAATGACACAATCACTTTGATCATACCATTGGTCCATTGGATTAAAACTTGAATTTTATTTTCATCTTGAACTTTTTGTAGATGTAGAGGTAATTCTAAAGATAGTTTAATATACTTAATCTGAGTAATTACACCTGTTCACTGATTTGGAGCCCTAAAACCCCCAGGAGCTCAAACTGTTTCATATAATTCAGCTTTGTTATTATATCTAATTCTTGTTTCTTAACTTCAAAGAGATGTTTTTCAGAAATGGACGATATTTGGAAAATTAATTTCAAGGATTACTATGAAATTTTTTCTTATTATATTGCCTTTGTTACAGTTTTTTATTAGAGTGATATCCCAGGATTATGATAAAATATAAGTTTAACGAGTTTATTTTTTTGCATGCTAGGGATTTCTAAGCAGAGCAAACATGGGGATAAAACTTAGATAAATGATTTACCTGTGGAATTTTCGAAAATGCTGTGCATCTTGAGTTACGAGTACTTTGAAAAATATTCAATAACATAACAATTCACAAAACATTATTTATTTTTGATATGTCTTTATAATGCATGTGATTTCGAAGGGACGCCCTATGAATACGTTTATTGTATAGATTTTTATTTGAATTGATTTTAATATATATTTTGTTGGGTTCTTTTAATGATAATTTACTTTAAGACGGTTTTATTTGAATTTGAATAAGGTACACTTTGATTGTAGTTGACTTTCGTACAGAATTTAATAAACTATTTATTGATTCTTATTATAAACTTTTCTTTTGTCGATAAATCGAGTGGTTTCTAAAATATCGACTAAACGTATAAAAAATGAAGCGTTTTCTCAGAAACTACACATTTAATCCCCAGTGACCAGGGTTTGAATTTTATGGGTTAAAATATACATATACAAAAACAGCTATTTAATTCGAGAAAAAAAAAATGTTAAGAAAATTGATTTGAAAAATCAAGAAAAAAGTTCTCCGAGTTTTATTGAAACCAAGTAATTTTTGGATTTTTCTAAGACTGTACGTACATTTGTCGATTAAGCGAGATACATCGAATGAAATGGCACTAAGGTATTGCATTTCTAGTGAATATCAAGCAATATCTTAGAAATTACATATCTAATATCGAAATGATCCCAGTTCTTCTGCGATTTTTTTTTCCTTTTTATGTAACGAAATACATTTTTAGATCCGTTAAAAATACTACCTCTATATATCTATGTAAATAGCGATAGAAGCCGAATAAACTTTAGAAGACAGATATAAAGAAGTGAAACTTTTAAATTTTCTGAAAAAATGAATTATTAAATTAATAAACGTTACAAATTCTTTTTTTTGTTTATATGAATGCTTACAAATAAGTAGGTATGTTAATTAGTATAAATACACAGTTGAATGAAGTAATTTAAGATTTAATAAAAAAAAACTAGTTTTAAAAGGTCTAGAGTCAGATGTACTAAATACTAATTTGACAGTAGTCATTTTAGAATAGATAGAAATTTGAGTGGTTTTGTCAAGCTGTGTGCTTTATCCGGAGCCTTTGACATTGCAACTTTTTATGTGCCAGTATCAGAAGACAGATATCTTACTTTTGTAAACGTCGAACAATATGATTTTAGCATTCTTTATTCAATTATCTTTAAGAATATCCATCAATTTTCAGTTTCCGAAGCATTTAGAATTTGCCAAGCTCCCTACAAGAAGACGTCTTAGTTATGAAGATTTTCGTGAAGAAAAATATTGTAAGATACGACCTGTGCTTAAAATTAATGAATTTTCATAATAAGCCATTTTCGATTAAATGTCATAAAAGCAATCATTGAACGAGTTGAATGAGGTGTCCTTTATCCAAATTTAAATGGCAACTATCAATGTGTCAGTGTCAGACGACTGATTTATTGAATGTTGAACTAAATAACTTTTGTATTTTTTTATTCAATTATTTCTTCTTTTGTATATTTTTTTATACAAATGTTTTTCTTTGAGTATCGTCTTCAATAAATATTAGACAAGACCATTGCAAAAACTACTCAAATTTCCAAGCACTCTGCAATCATAGACTTTAAAGTACATAGACTGTTACTTCTTCTATTCGCCCCAGCAAACCCTCGCTGTCAAACATAGAAGATTGTGTCAACCAGTGTCATTTTTCAACCATTTTCAGCATATTAAAACCATTTTAATGATGGCGAAATAGTACGTGGCCCGCTGTTTGAACATGGATTATAGTACATGGACTACTACTCTGGTACATGAAGACAAATACTGGTACATATTCGATTTTTTCGAAATAAAACTTTTTTTTATCATTAAAATCGTGAGATTATTCAACTAAAAAAATATAAGAATATATTTTATAGAAGATAACGGAAACTAATCGGACTTCTTCGAGCGGAATAGCAGTCCATGTCACATTATGTCTTTATTTACAATTAAATATTATCTGTCAAATACTATACCTGACTCTAGTCTTATAGTTATTATTAGTACTTATATATTGTAGATATCTATTAAATACAATGTCAACAAGAACAATATTTCATAAAATGTTATTAAATTAATGATCTGTGAAACAAACATTCACTACATACTACATTCATACATATTATACAATAAACAACAACAATATGTACAATAATCATAATAATCATAATAGTATTAAATAGAAACAATAGATAATAATAAATATCATCATAGTTTATATATTATTAATCATTTTTTATGGTTGGTATTTATAATAAATCGATTGGTATGTTAGAAATACAAATAAGTATGAGAAGTGTAGAAGTAATAAGGGTGAATAGATTTTATACCACCTTTACAAAGTAGAGGTTATTGACTAGAAAAGATATTCCTTACGGTATGAGAGTTGACATCGTTTTCGAGACTTTATTTTAAGATTTCCCATATTTCTTTCTTTTGAAATGAGAGAGCGATCAAGTGCGTCTAACATCTGAAAGAGCGTGTCCTTTGATTACCACTTACGATCGAATTTCTGCCTGGCAATTAAAATTATATTCTGTCATTATAAAGCTATCATATTAAAATTATTGTCACAATAAAACGAATGAAAATCCCTTTTTTTTAAATAATATCTGATGCGATGTTGGTAGCGATAAAACTGTCTGGTAAGTATAATATATATTACTAAAAGGACATTAAAATTGATTTAAAAATTGTTCTATGGTCTAAGCAAAAAAAGCAAACAAAATGCTAGTACCGCATACATCTCTTACATCGACTTACTCCTCTTTTTGAATTCAAGAGATTACAATCTCTCGTCCAAGTATCCTTCGTTATTGAAAAAAACCAATCTCTCTTCTAAACTTTGAAATACATGGGCGTAGATTCAATGAAACAATTTTGATATAAAACAATTTTTTATCTTTAAACAAGGTTGAATTCATCACCATCAATAAAATTGGATAATTTTGATAGTGAAAACTCTCTAATAAATGGCAAACATAACTGAAAGTCTATTTATTATAAAAAATAATTTAATAACATGAGAAAAAAATGAAATTGATATCACTTTCAAACATTCATCATAAACAATGTATATATATACACCCTTTGCTCTTTCTTCTTAAGTTTAAATAGATGTCGCTTTCAATGAAAAAACATGCATGTTTTTTGTTTGTTTGTAGTAGTTGATGATATAAATAAATAAAAAAAAAATTCGCACACTATATATTCAATAAATTACATTTGAAAATCTACATATTTACATTCATCACTGATGTGAAGTGATATCATCACATTTATTCAGACAGAAAAAAGCAAACACATTAAAACAAAATAATTCAATTTAAAAAAAAAAAAAAAAAAAAACAAGTGAAAACAAACAATTGACTGAGTGAATTGTTGAAATACCATATATAGGCAAATATTTGGTTAAAATACCATATTTTTTTACATCAAGTAGGTTAGGTAGGTACGGTGCGAAGGACACACTTAGGCTATAGAGCCCATTGTGATACCATATATGTGTTTTACCACCTTTCCGCTGATAATTTCATTTATCAGCTCCTCAATTTCAGAGGCTGAGTGCACCTTCTTCATGCATATACCATGTTTGTTGCGGCGGCGGGAATCGAACCCGCTACCCTATGCATACCGCGGACGGAATTGATTACTCCTTAACCAACGGAGCTAATAGGGCGACTTTACATCAAGTAAGTACAGAAACATTACTAACATTGCCAACATTGCACTCTTACACACAACGTAATAAAAGTATCTTTATTCTCACTTCCTCAGTTATAGTGAATATATTTGTTATAACAAACAAACACATACGTAATATATGTAACGTATAAATTTAACCCATTTAATTTGCGCCCACGCGGGTAAACAGTTTACAAAAAAAATGTTTCAAGCAAATTTTTTTTTTTATGAAGAACATACAAATTTTTATTTTTTTTTTACATAAAAATTTTTGTACTTTTTCTAACGATTTAACGTTAACGTTTTGTTCTGTATCTAACGATCTAACGATTTACAAAATGGGTACTAACGGGCCCAAGACCGTATTGACCTCCTATATTACACATTATCGTGTTGACAGGCGGACAGACAGACAACCGAAAATAGACTCTTTAGGTGATTTTGTGAACACCTATACCAAAATTTTGTTCGTAGTATCAATATTTTAAAGTGTTACTTACTTGGGACTAAACTTAGTATACCTTGATACATTTCATATATATAGGGTATATAAATTGTGCAGTGAAAATCGTTTAGAGCAACCTTGAAAGAGCTACAGTAAGATTTGTTTAAAAGTTTAGGGTAGGAAACTTGAACATGTCTTTATGAACATTTTTTTGTAATTTCTAAGTAGAATATATTTTAAACGAAATTGACAAGCAAAAGAATTGTTTTCGAGTTACCTCAAGTAAGAGATAACTTACTTTATGGCGTTAATGGGATAAAAAAGTTTTCCAATTTATCATTTTATGAATAATATTGAAGATCTAAACCGATTCAAATACGAAGAGGTAATATTTCAGCATAGTAAAGTTTCAAAAAAGGACATGATTCCGGGAAAAATATTGTTTTATCTATACCTGAACTGTTTATGCTTAAATTGGAATTTCAGTGTTTAAGGTAAAGGATGTCCTTAAACCACCGCCTTTCAACAGGTGGTTCCTTAAAAATTGTTGCATGCGATTATTTCAGATTACTAAAAGGCGGTAGGTGATACACGAAGAGTAGCATAAATGATATATATTGCAACAACTAATTTAGGTTTTTGATGGCCTGAAAAAACTCCAGGTAAATTTTAGATTCGAACAATTCTTTTGGACATGAAAAAAAATTCTGCTTGTTATAATTTACTTTTGCAGGGAAATATTTGTCATTTTGTTAGCTTTGTAAATGTTTTTCACTGTAATTCAAATTAAAAAATATATGTAATAAAGTTTATCATTCGTTTACAACAAGACCAGCTGTGCAATTTGTTGTATAATTTACAAAAAGAAAAATTGTTTATATTAACTTTTTTGTGAATAATTAAAGTTAACAAAATATATTTACATTGAAAAAAAAAAAACATATAGGAACGTCATGCAACCTCTACGTAGAGATTAGAATATTGCTGCTTTTTGGTCGCCTTAAATCCAATAAAATCAGCGATTGATATATAAAGAAAATTTAAAAAAAAATTGAAACTTTGTAAAAACCATCATAAAATACATTTTATACCCTGAAGGTAGACTCAAAGAACAATTTTCTATAAAAAAAATTTGGGGACATCCCATAATCTTTTTATAAAGATAACGTATGCGCCCTTACCAAACATTTAAAGGGCAACTAACAAAAACAAAACACCCTTTTTCATAGAAGGGCTTTTTACAGATAGTATTGAATACATGATCTTGCATAAGATAAGTTTAAAAAGCAAAAATGGCGGGCTAGAAAATACCATTTCTGAATTGCGAAAATTTTTCTATTTGGTTCTATAAATACTATCCAATAGGTTTGGTATGAAGTTAGAATCAATGGACTCATTATTTGAAGGTACCTACAAATCTTCGAACTTCTATCTTGTAAAGTTTTGGGAAAAATGGAAACTAAAGTTTTGCCGTTATAAGCGGCGTTATTGGGATAGAGAAAGTTTTTTTTAATTTTTTTTTTAGTGAACATGCAGTACACTAACTAATTTGTCACAAAAAAAAAGAATCATCGAAATCGGTTGACACGATATTGAGTTATTCATCCATTTCGCGCACATACTTAATACAAATTTAAGACTTCTATGGTTTTCTCATGAATGCTATTGTCAGAACTTGACCGAATTGAAATGGGACAACATGAGAAGCACCAGCTTTCGAATAGAAAAGGAATCATCAAAATCTGTTCACCCAGTCGAAAGTTTCGAAGCAACAAACATAAAAAAAAATATAGTCGAATTGAGAACCTCCTTCTTTTTTGTTTGAAGTCGGTTAAAAAACTAAACATCGTGCAGAGTGACCTCAACTAATGAATATTATCAAATTTCGTTACGGTATCTAATTCAAGATGCAAAATGTTATCCCTTAGCACCCGAGCTAATACGGTATTCTGTTTGTACATGGAGGTATAAAAAACAGTGAATGAATTTGTATAACATATACGGACTACTCTGTCTGATATGATGATTATGTTGGTGTCACATAAATAAATAACAGTTTTTCGTGACACTTTTTAATTATAAAATATGAATCATAGGAGATTATACTGGCGGTGTACAATATTGTTCAAAGTCAGTACACTTGGGTATACAAGTTTAATGTTTTAAAAATAAAAATTTGGTGCTAACCTTTCACTTGGCCTCTACAGATGCCAAAGAATATACAGTGTGTCGCATTGAAGATGAAGACATCCTCATATTTTCGTTATTTATTAGAAATATCACTTTGAAATTTACAGGCTGTTGGATCATATTTTGTAAGATACTTTTCCGAAATCAGAATTTTAAACTCAGCCTACTACAAATTGACATAAAGGCTGGTTCTTAATATTTTGCCTATCGTGAGAGATGGTTGCAGATATCGAAAAAAAAACGATTAGAAAAAGTTGCTTAGAAATATTTTTTATACCCACATAAAGATTTTCATGACAAAATTCGCATTTTTTCATTATTTTAGCCCATTATTTTAGTCTATTATAGATTGCAGATAATAAAATAATTTGCATATTGCTCCCTGACTATAAATTCAAGTTTTGTATTAGGTACATCGAAATATAAAAATAAATGACTTTGAACTTGTTAATATTCTAATGTGAGTAAAAGATATAAAATGAATTATACATATAATAACATAACATGAATGACTAATATTGTTTACAATAGTGGGGCCACAATCACTTACTTTAATTTGTAATTCAATTAAAATTTTTGTTAATTTATACAATTTCTTAATTAAATATTCAAGTAGTAATAATTTTTATACTTTATTTAAGTTGAAAGTCTTGTGAATACACAAAGCGATTCAAAAGTAATCGACATGTTTTGCAAAACTGTGCGTGTCTAATGACTGACTATTTTGGCCATGATGTCTAGAGGTTAAAATTGTAACTAAAATAATCCCATCTTTATTTTTAATAAAGAGGCTAATCCCATCTTTATTTTTAATCTTTCTTTATGCATCTACATCCGATTACAATTAAATATCTATGATGTGGGTGGAGTCGTTTACGTCGTTCTTATCTTAGCGATAACAGTGTCATCAATTTACCGTCTCCTTAATATAAATCAGACTGCGTTTTAACTCAAAGCAATAATCTACTTATAGGATGACCACTTTTACGTCATCTTGTATTTATACAATTAACAAGTGAAATTTACAAAATTTAAAAAACCCCCGACAAATTTTTCGGGTACGGAATACTAAATACGTACTTGAAACATATATCCATTAAATTACCTTTTTGGAAACGGAAGTCTAAATTCGGACTTGATATTCATACTTGAAACGTAGCTAAGAACACTCACCGGTACCCTTTCAAACGATACCAAAAAACTAAAAATCGGTTCATCCGTTTAGGCGTTACGATGCCACAGGTAGACACACACACACATAGCGATCAAACTTAGAACACCCCTTTTTTTAGTTCGGGAGTTAAAAATAGTATAGTAAAAAAGGAATTTTAAAGTTATATTCTTGGTGTTTCCAAATTTTAATAATGTCAGCTGCGATTACTTTCGATTTGTGATTATACACTACACTATAATTAGTGTCTAAGGTAGATTAGTACGTCGAAATTAAGAACGCCTACTTTAGTGTTTCTCAAGTAATGCAAGCGGCAGTAAACGTTCCATCTTTACATTATGTCCAAAGTGGTGCATCAATGTTTTATACGGTATATCGAAATTGCAAAGAAAGTTAGACCGTCAACAAAAAGTGTAAAATTTGTATTTGGTATATTTTCTTAACCCAAATAGATTCGACAAACAAGATCTATGAATATGAATACGGATTGTTATCTGTAAACAATATTTATTTATGATGAAAGGAACGAAAATTATTACGTAGACATGATTCGTATGTACCATTCAATAATACATAGATATACTCGAATTTTTCAAACTATACATAGATAAACTCGAAAAATGTTTATAAAACTGTTTATTTTAAATGTATAACAAATTTACCACGAAATATTTTTATTTTGTATTTTTTATAAGAAATAAGAATTTATTTTAACGTATAAGTTTCACAGTAGTAAGACCACAGAACAAGCATATTTACTATGGTAGAAAAATCTAGTAAAAATAAACATGAAATATCACTCAAATTTACAAAATATTTAGGTCAACCAAAAAATCTATCTCTATATAAATGATCTTTTAGTTGTATTTTAATATTTAATATAACCTAATATACAGAATGGCTTTCCTGTAAAATGGCTGCAATAAATACAGTTTAAAAAAACTATGAAAACTTGCTTTGTTCTGGGATACCTTTTCTTATAGGCTACTGAATTCGAATCTAACCTTAAATAGCTTCATTAAATCTAATTTACGATATTTTTTAACTCAACACAAGAGAATGCTTATTACTTCGGAATATGACAAGATTTTGTCCTCTGAGAAAATCTATCATTTAAATTTATTTAGAATTGTTTCAATGCTTGTTCTAATTTTTTATTTTTTTTAAATTATCTTTTCTATAAAAACAAAATACATTATTCCTTGAAACATAAATCTTGAATCTTTCAGAAAAAAATATATTCAACAATTTCAGATGAATTTTAAAGTGAAAGTGCAGTTATTTCAGACCCCGTAATGCATTTTATGGAAAAAAATTATTTCATCATGTTTGTGCAAGACCCTCTTTAAATTTATCGAACTTTACGGTACACACATTATATAAGAGCTTTTGTACTTATAGTATATCAATTTATGGCAACTAAATAGTCGTCTGTTATATTATATCTTATACCTATACTTATTATAGGTACTTAGTTGTACCATCGATAGCTCATAGTAGTTACTATATAAGGAATGTTTTTTTTTAGTGATGTGCTGACTTGACTGTTTTTGGCCAATTAGCCGATTAGTCGGTTGTAAAAAGGCCGATTAGTCGATTTTATAACATTTGGTTGTTCAATTCGATCGAGTTTTAATTTTTTTTATATTTTTTGCTGGGAAGTTATTCGTGTGGCTTCAAGGGTCACACTAGACCCTATCCACGGCTTGTTTTCTGTCTTTTTTGTCCGTTCAAACATGGTGCATTAAAAATTTATTTTATTTTATTTTCTGCTTTTTAGGTTCATGTGAATGTTTCATCCACTTCTAAGCTATGGTTCAAATTTCAAATATCTAGCTCATCGGGATATTAATTTAAAATCAATTACAAAATTCCACCTGGGCATAAAAATGCGAGTTAATAAAAAAATGATATTAATAAAAATAGTGTTGCCAGCTCAAACATGTAAACTTTTTAAAACAATACCCTATACATTTAGTAACATGATAGTTTATAGTAACTACACCATATCGTAACGTTCAGTATGTCTATCTATATTACAGGGTAAATATAATAGATTATTATTCTAAAATATATATAATTTTATTAAAGATTCGATGCTTCTAATCCAACGCCCTTCTAAAAACATCTCAGAAAATGTTATCTCTGCAACTCTTAAACAATAGAACCTCTATTTGTACCTATAATTACAAAAACAATTCAATCAGAACTTACTTAAGTTTTTGTAGATTTTTTGCTTCAGTAGCACAAAACTGAATGCAACATGAAATTAATTTCAACTATGTATAGAGCAGTTTTGCAGTCAGATAAATCGTTTAACCCACCAAAGAAGCTTTAGGAGAACAGGTAGTTTTTCAACAAGTACATTATGTTATCCTGTGCTTTTTTCTTTGAGTTACTGCATCATCTCAAACTTTCGATATATGTCACTGCGACTTTATAAAATTCTCTTCACGTCGCTTCCACCATTATTAATTAGATGTTGTAGCAAATTTTTGAATTATATTTTTTTATTGAATTTTTGTTGAGTTTAAATTGCTGCTAGATTAAGTACAATTCTGGTTCAAATTCAACTAAATCAAATTTCGATAGTAAAATATATAGCACATAAATGGCCAGAGAACATAGCAAGATAACGACTTAAAATTATGATAATATATTATTCGCCTATTCAAGTATAATTTTTATCGTATCACCCAGGAGGCTCGGGTTCGCTTCCCGATATCAGAACCAAAATATGAAGTCTTGTCTAGAACCTCCTTCTGAAAGATGAAAGTACAAATTTTATACAAATTATGTTGTTATGGTAATGCAACGGCACAGCCTTTCTTGTGCTATTAATTACTTGAATAATTAATAGCTAACGCAAAATGTGTCCGTTACAGACGAGAACTAGGAATAAGTAGATACTGAGACTATGGTTGTCTTTCCATATTTGTCTTGAGTTCGTGATGGAAAACAACAACAAAACTTTACCAGCGTAAGCGGTTACTTTTTTCTTATCTCCAAATCGATAACTCATTCTCAATAAAATATCTCAATGTAGCAATAAAGAAAATTTTATTTTTCAACGAGTATCGTATCCTTTCTGAATATAGTAATGATATGAATGTTATACGTCCCATACGTTAAACGGAAATACATCAAATTGTAACAAACTTCAAATGCATTCCATAACATAATACAACATAACCCAAATAATATTACAATATTATATTACCTATGTTTATTATTTTAATAATTTCAACAATATAAAGACTGTTCCAAAAAAGACTCATTTCGTTTAAAGATCTAGTTCTATAATCTCTTTACTTGCTCTAACGCGAAACAAATTCGATTCTAAAAAGCACTGAAAGTCAAATCTGACATGATCCATTTAATGGTTGATTCCATCGATTTTAGTCGATTCCTATGTAAGGAAATAAACACTACGATGAGCCTTTTATTAAGAGCCATTCATAAATTACGTCCCACGTTTTGAAGAGGGTAGGATGTAAACGAAATGTGACATTGTGGGACAAGGGGCCCGGGAATCAAAATCTTTGTGACGTCACATGTCAAAATTTTAAATATTAAAACACGAAATTAATTTTCTTTACCACTTTATTTATACAGCCTTATGTGAATTTTGTGAACGATTTAATTTAAAAGAAATATTTTTTAAATTAATTGTTTACAAATAAAAAATTGAAAACAATTTGACGTACCACTAAGGGGGATGACTTTACAAATTTGACCACCTTTGAAAAAGAGGGAGGGGCGTATTATCACTACTAGAAATAATTGTAGTAAAAGGGAAGAAAATAACCAAAAAACATGACAAAAATGTTACCGTTTGAAATTAAAATTGTATATAATACCTGATAAATACTTTCTGCCTTTATGTCGACTAAAAATTAATTCTGTATAATTGATTTTCTATTGTTTTAAATGAAATTGATTCTTGATCAACTTTGGAAACTATGAATCGATTCTCAATTAATCTTATTTTCTTTCTCGAATGAAACTCACCCAATGCTTCAGTTGTAATATCCTTAGCTGTTACCAATGAGCTTTTATTTGTTTTAATTGTTCTTACTGTTAATGGTTTAAGTAAGAAAACCATATATATTAAATCTTTTATATGATTGATTATATTGGATATTAAATATACGATAACTGTTGAATTATCGATATTATGAAGGATGCCTTCAAACTGAACGTGCATGAATAAATCTATTATTGTTATGAAATATATATTATTTTCTTGTAATGTCTGATTTAACAAACAAATATTATTTATTTAATGCAAATGATGTTTATGGATGATTTTCATGTATATCTTACATTATTCAACTAAAAGCATTTATAGGTTAGGGTATATCAATTTATATTCTAGTATTATGTATATACCTGTAATTGAAGTAATGAAAGTTTCCTAAGTATTCATACTGGAATCTTCATTGAATATTATATGAGTTCAGAAATATTTTTCTATTAATAATAGAAATATTAATAGCCTATTATTTAACATGTAACACATTAAGCTAGGATTTGAATTCGCTTAGTGACCCAGAGAAATGGTGACGATTAAGCTGCCAAGGCTCCTTTGTATTGGCAAAGTGTACAGAAACGATAAGTTAATAATTAAAGCCAGAAGCTGTTTTCAAATATCTCGAAGATTTAATATTTCTTGACGAAGAGCTTCTATGTGACAGCTTTGTTTTAAGTTTTCTCCTCTTTATACTCCAAGAATCATATCTGCCAAGTTCGCGGCGCCTCTTATCCTAAAGGTAGTTCATTGACAATAAAAATCGAGTGCTTCTATACCTTGAAATTATTTGATATCATAAACGCAAATGGTTTCTTTTAGACGCGTAAATCGACACGCATTTTGAACAAAATTGTTGTAAAAAGAATATCCCTCTATTATATATATTTCGAATGTGTAGATGTTAGTGGCTGTATTCGTCTTAAACGGTCGGACCGATTTTCATGAAATTTTGTGTGAGTATTCAAGTGGATATGATGGTTAAGATTTCGGTCCACTAAAACTGTTTTTGAGGGTTCCGCATCAAAAACATTAAATTTCATTTTATGGTGGGAGCGCATATAAATCATTATATTACATTATGTTACAACATACTCTGTACTACGTATTTTTAATGGTATTGAGGTATTATTTATTATTATTCACAGATATTGTGAATAGAGGTACCTATTAAAGCTATATGCGAGCGCAGCGAGCTCCACCGTCGAAGACTCCAGCCAGGTTAAAATTTGGGTTTAGCGGGAAGGGTTAAGTGGAATGGGCTGCACAGGACAGCGTCTGCCGGGTTTGCTATTTTCATTATAAGATCTTTTCGGCCTAATTATTTATTACTTCTTGATATTAAGTATGTTTTATTTTACTGATTACCTTCTGATGAAAGAAATGAAGTTAAGAATTAAATTTCATTTCTAATATTTGATAAACTCTCTGTACGATATGTAGATTGTACAATGATATTTTAGAAACCACAAATCTTCACAATATTATATGGTTTTGTTTTGACATATATCTTCAATTCAATTCAAACACGTCTTCTTGTTTGTTGTCTACTGTGTACAGTGTAGTTAGTATCTTGTTTTCATAATTTAAATGACTAAAATAATATGTTAATTAAATATAAATACTTATATTATATATAGATAGATCATATGATAGAATGTCGTACCTTGAATCACATTTTACTTTTATATTATTTCATATTCTAAGTGTACTCTCGAAACATTTTAAATGTAATGTTATAGTAATAGCACTTAAAAGGTTTGGAAGACTTGTAATGGCACGTTATACCACAGATAATCCTTACTGATTTTTCTAGAAAATATTGCACACCAAACATGTTATTTTCATAGTTAATTTATAGAAACATTGAAAACCCTATAAGTCCCTCTTACAGAAACCCTCTATTCTGATGAGCCAGTAACAGCTTCTCTGATTTATCAAAAATGTTTTTTATAATTCAAAACTTATTAGTAAACTTGAAAGCACTAAACAAATATTGTTTTTATATTACATGAAAAGAAATTTACATAGATAATCATTTTCTTGGTTGCTTGCATTCTATATCTTTTAGAAATGAGATGATATAGCATCTTAACAGATTTTTGACATTGGATCATGATATTTTTATTTAAAAAAAGATTTTATGAAAAATTTGCATCTCTGAGGTAACAATAAGCCTAATTTCATTTTCAAATGCGATTTCATTTTACAAATGCGAATTAAACTTCCAAACCCCAGACCATATGTGATTCATAAACATGAATTTAGGAATTGAAGCCACGATTTAAATCTGTGTCCCAAAAGTAGAAACAAATTTTTGATCGAACAGTTCATAATTTTAAGAAAATCGATGAAATATCGACTTCGCAAAGAACCAAAATTGCCGTTTTAGAGTTAAAAATGCTTTTTGTGGTTTGTGGCGTTTGCAAGTTTTAAAGGAGGATTTGTAGCAAAGAAAGAAACTAGGGAGCATTTCCAGGATCCATTATCTAAAATTTAGACAAAAAAATTAATATTGATATATTATTTTGTTTTTATTTCAATAAGAAATTAATAAACTCAATTTGATAGCCCTTTGTTGTTTTCTCATAAGTAGTAGTATATTTCAATTAACTAAGAGTGGCTCATGGTACTAAGTGTCCTGAGGTACTAAACTTTACCCTAAAGAAAGATGAGACTAGACGACGACGTTGTCTTCTACAACAAGAAACTGGTCAGAATTAATAATTAATTTTATATAATTACATATAAAATAAATAAGTATATATTGATGATAATTGTACGTGATATTTCATTTTAACCATTTAAGTAAAATTTATGTTGAAAGAAAGTTTTTAATAATTAGATTTAATAGATTTAATAATTAGATTTATAGATTAGTGTTTCTATTGTATATAAATATGGTGGTGTGTGTTTATTAATTTATGGATATTTGTAAACATTTTGTGTATAATACTTTGGTAAATATAGTAAATCAACCTTAAAATAATAATGTCTTTTGTTTCAAACAAGAATTTTATATCGAAAAATGACTGGATGTTTGTATAGAAAATGGCTCAATATCAAATTATTCAAGTCGGTTAACTTACTTTACCACAATACTTTACCATAATACGTAAACCACGAATTTCCCTTGCTCCAAGATTATCCCGCTTTTCTTCTATCTTTGGCAAAGGATAACATTTGCATGAGCCGATAAAGTTTTCGAAGACACTAAGTACTAAGAACAAGGAAACAGTTGAAATCTTATTGGGAGACACATACTCAAGTGAGATTGTTTTGAGTGAAAACACGTCGAATTAGATATCGAGGGATTTTTGAAAGAAATTTTCATTTTCAAATTGGACTGAAAATAACCCTTTGGACTATTTCTGTATCCATTTTGATTAGATTAAACATGCAAGAAAGCCATATGATGTCCACATTGAACTTTTGATTGTCCATTTTACAGGATAGTCAAAAAACCTTCTTTTTTTGTTTTAACGTAGGTAAATGCAATAGGCCTTTGTAAAAATCCTGTTTTACTTGTACAGATTTACTTATATTATACCCCCTTTTCCCACATACTTTTTGCTAAAGAATTAAATAACAGACTATATTACGGTAAAAACGGAAAACCGAAAAATAAGACTTGTGGTCTTTTGCCCTAACGACGTTCAATTAGAGCTGCGTTACTTCACTCCTTCAAGAATAGGACTTGAAAAGAATATATCCAACATTTTTCTTTATTTTGTTTAAAATCAAAAAGATTCAGTTGAATTTTTCGCTGACAATTATGTTATTTTACCAGTTTCCCTTCTTCGATTTGCATTGTAAATATTATTACAAAAGGCAAATAACTGTAAGACTATGCTTTAAAAAGTATTTTCAAATTATGAATTTAATTAATAATTCTGGTTTTTCATATCTGTGAATTATGGCATAAAATACGAAAAATTGTACAGTCATATTTATTCAAAAGTCAAATAAAAGAGAGTAATAAAGTAAATATAATGATTTCTGTGATCGTTACCAAAAAAAGTTCACAAATTAACTTACTCGTGTACTCAAAAAAATACGCCTTGTAGGAGCTGCGTAAATTAAGCAATTTTTTTTATTAATTAAAACCAAAATCTACACTTTAAAAGTACTAAAAATTCAATAATATAATGACTGTGGTACTTTTAATAGTTCATGAAGGTTTATATTGTAAATATTACTTGAAATGTTGTAAAAATTAAGATTTGTATTAAATAACGATTATTAATTTGAAGGATCATCTTTTTCAGTATATCGATAAATGTTCACCTGATAAATTATGGTAAAACTAGCTTGATACCCGCCCGATTCACTGGGATTAAAAGTAAAAACCACCGCTTTATAGCCTTTACCTCTCTTGATCTCAAAAATCTTTAAGTTATGGTTCAAAATGATGACCATAAATGGAGCA
This sequence comes from Chrysoperla carnea, assembly GCF_905475395.1. Taxonomy (NCBI): domain Eukaryota; kingdom Metazoa; phylum Arthropoda; class Insecta; order Neuroptera; family Chrysopidae; genus Chrysoperla; species Chrysoperla carnea. The sequence goes on from NC_058341.1 coordinate 36,765,577, forward strand.
GTAAAATGTCAGATTTAATTAAATTAAAAAATTTTTTTTATATATCTGTATAAATTATACCTCATTTGTTATTCTGATGTATGAGCTACATTTTTCGTTCAGTTTCATTCAAATCCATTCATTAGTTTTTGCGTGAAAGCGTAACAAACAAACAAACATCCTTACTTTCATATTTATGATATATAGGGATTTATTGTCTACAACTGCTTATTATAAAAGTTTGCCAAATGTATAATAATCTCCGTCCAATAAGAAATATATGTACATAAAATTGATAGATTAAGTAAGATTGATAAACATTTGAAGAAATTTTTATAATATTCCACCGTAGTTACAAAACCGATATCTCGTTTTCGTTGAACAAGAAATTTGTTAAAAATATAACTGATGTATCAACAAAAAAATAATTATTATATAAAAACTCAAATAAAAGCAAGTAATATTATTTTTACCTTACCGTGTTTTTTAAATGTGTAAAAAGTTCATAAATTTCAAATGAAAAGTATCATAACCTTATATACCTATGTGCAGATATTGTTACTCTTTTACAATATTATTTATATAAAATACCATTGGGTTTTTCAGAGAAATAATCATTATTTATGTATAACAAGTTAGATATTATGTTGTAAGTACAACATGTACAATTAGACTCTAGAGATGTGCAGATGTAGTCCAAGCAAACAAGGCATTTGTTAACTTAAGTACTGAAACATGGAGATTCTTAACTTAAAATATGTATAAATTTTATATATTTTATGAACTTATAAAAAACACGTATTGAATTTCGCAAATTTTTTAGGATTTAATGCCTTTTCTATATTTTAAATGTCGATTATAAAAGTGAAATTACGTAAACCTTTGGGTGGTCTGATACTATTATAAATGTGCCTGCGTCCTTATTGCGCGGATTATTTAATAATTTCGTATATTCAGTGTGTCGCATTTAAGATGAAGACACTCTCATAACTCGTTATTTATAAGAATATCGATTTGCAATTTTGCAGTCATGTAGGGTGATGGGTCACATTTTTTAAGATACTTAACCAAAATCAGAACTTTTTAACTCTGCCAACTAAAAATTGACAAATAGGGCCAATTCTTTGCTCAATTATTTTGCTGAGCGTCAGAGATGGTTAGATGATGATGATTGATATCGAAAGCCATTTTTTTATAGCCATACACCAATTTGCATCCGAGAAGAACTTTAGTATGTGACCGGTGCATACCTTCAGAAGCATGACTTTTCGAAACTATACCATCGTAATTAAACTGATTCAAGGAGATGCTTCGAGGATCTTAACCTTAGTTATAAAAACGTAATTGGTGTAATTCAAGGATAAAGCTGAATTGTCTATATCTTATAGTAGATACCTAGAATCGATCTGATTGCCGAGTAGAAAATGTATTCCTAGGTTACTCGAAAACCGAGCGTACACTTTTAGAATGGTCCAGGTTTATACATTTTGGTTGGCTAAAAACTCATGAAAATGGTAGTGGAATTAAATTTTTATTCTACTGGAAGACTTTCTTTATCTAGTCTGTGTCCCCGTGACAGAGCGAAATTAAGAAGGTCGATCAAATTTTATCAAAATTTGAAAGATTTCGGACAATATTTTTAGCTCGGACAAGTTTCAGGGCAAATTTTATCACCGACAATGATGGCAAACATTATTGTTCAACATAACAATGCAACAAGAGTGAAATTATGACTTATCATAAATCATAATTTCAGGTTGGTTCATTTTTCATAAAATTGATTGTATGCAGCACGTGGCACAACGAGACTCTAGAGAGGTTGAATATAGGTGGATGGTGTAACGTAGTCTAACAAAGATGGTGAATATCTTGGTAATCTGGAAATTGATGCGAGAAAATTCCCTTAAGCTAGTTTGTATTATATATGATACGATGTAAATTATTATTATGATTATTATTGTTATATAAATATTTAAAATTGTGTAAAACAAGAAATTAATTTTTTTTTCCAGGAAAATAAATTATAAATGTAATAGGATATAAGGATGAAAGTTTACATAGTATAAATCGATGATGGTATTAATATTTTATGTGGAAATTAAGGGATTACAGTAGATAAAACTATAAATATGTTTCCACATCATCGATCATTTAAAAATTTATCAAAATAATAACATTTAAAACTCTGCCAATAAATTAACGTTTTATAATCATGTTGCATATTACAATCTTTTGAAAATCCAATATTCGATGTGACTTGAAAAGTGAAATGATAAGTCATAGCATTATACTGATGTCTTCCGTTGTCCTCAGCGTCAACAACTATCATCGAAAAATCATTCAGTAGGCTCTTGATTATGTACCTATTATAAAACGGAATTAAGACATTCACAGGTTTTTATTGCAGGAATTGTTCAGTGGGTGATTGAAGATACAAAAATCTGGGGGAATAGTATTTTTCAAAAATGAAATTTTTTTTTCATGTCAAAACAGTTAAAACAAATAGAAAAAAGAAGCAAAATTTGGATTTTTTGCTTTTTTGTCTGTACCTTTTTTTTGGGTAGAGATAGGTATAGGCATTGCACCAGACAAAATAAAGTGGATTAAATTTACTTTAAAATACGATACTGAAAATTTTTTTTTGATTGAACTAGATATTTCGATTTTATCCTGATTTTTTTTCGCATTTCATTCCTCTTGTACGAACATTGTTTTCGTTCGCATTGTATTGAAAAAGTTCTCGTTTTATTCAAAGAAAAAAGGTGTTTCCGTTTATTTTTTAGAAACATACAGTAACAAATGTTTGTTATGATGAAACTACTAAATTTCTTCAATAATGTTATCAAATGTGATGTTGATATCATTATCTACTCGTGTATCTTCAATAATCTTGTCTTCTAGAATATCAGTTACTTAACTAATCCCCATTTGTACAAACAACATTGGTACCAAAGGGATGAAATGCGAAAAAAAGTCAGGTCAAAGCATACCATTTTTAACAAAAAAAAAAAACATAATAGCTTTTTCCGGAAATTTAATCTACTATCTTTTGTCTGAAGCAATTCCTCCACCTATCTTTACCAAAAAAAGATACAGTCAAAAATGCAAAAAAAACACAAAAAATCGAAGCTTTTTTCTCCTATTTGTTCCAACTGTTTTGGCATGAAGCATTTTATTCTCTCAGAAAAGATTGATATAAAATTTTCAAAATTTTGTTTTTTTACGAAATATTTAGAAATAATCAAAATGGGTGCTTTTTCACCTTTAAATTCAATTTTCAACGTCTAATATAATAGCACTCTTCGGTTTTTTCTTTTTTAATAGCCTATTGAACGTTTCCTGCAATAAAAACATGTGAACACCTTAGTTTCTTATTGTCCTGTTCTGTAAGACATAATCAATAGTCTACAGGCTTCAGTTCATTCGATAAATTTTTAATATCATGGTATTATTAAATTACAGTTGCTCTCAAAGAAACCTTAATAATAAGACTTTCATTGATTTTGGCCCCTATTCAAGGCTATTGGCATTTACACTTTTACTATAAAAAAAATGTTGACTATATTAGAAAAACAGTTTTTGGACGTAATTTTGTGTTAGAACAGGGATGTCCAACTTTTTGCCTAACCTGGACTACTTTTGGAAAAATATTTGATATTACTGGCCACTCCTGAATAATATGGATACATTTGTTCGCCCATTATAATGTTTCACCAATGATATTTTATGTCTAGATAAATAAAATACTGGTCATTGAAAATCACTAAATTCACAAGTTGAAGTAAATTATTTCCTTACCTACTATTATGAAAAACACCCACATATCAATATATGCAAATATGATAAGCAAATGACATAATATTAAAACGGAATTCATTTATTGACATGAAAATGAAAAGATTAGGCATAAATATGAAAGGAAGTTTGTTTAAATAAAATTGTGCTTTTAAGCATAATATCTGTCATCATATATGCATTACACATGACGTTATATTACTTCCTTTGTATGTCAGGGCATGGAAAATAAATTTTCTTTTACAATATACCACTTCGAACTCTCAATTTATTGTTTGGTAAAAATGCTCTCGAAATCATGAATCCAGTCAGATAAATATCTGTTTTCTATTTAAGAAAGACGGTTGCATTATACTTTAGAGAAAAAGAATTTTTGCCCAGCTTATCAGGTGAATTTAGCTCGCTAAATATGCTTTGAGTTATCGAGTATCCGATGTATTATTTTGTATTAAGTATCATGTCATAAATCTAACGAATAGTAGTATCTTAATAAATGTAAGAAAGGGGAACTTAAACTTGTTTGTTATGTTGCCAAAATTTTTTTTTCTTCCTAATATTGTCGAATTCTAGCTTTTTTCAAATCCCGTAAAATTTAAGGATGTGCGAGTGCCAGGGCAATTTTGGATAAAAAATTGGTTTTTTTTTCTATATTAAGTTGGATAGTTTAAGGAATTGGAGTTATGATCGGTATTTTTTTCAAGATTTTCGAGTTCTGTAAAATTCAAAATCTGGTAGATTTCTACTGAAGCTCTATTGTTGTTAGAAAAATTGTTACTTTGTCAATGAGGCGTATATTTATGCTACTTGTCTCGCAATCACTTTAAAGTTTGCTTTTGTGTTACTTGAGAAGTATGTCTATTCATGACCTTAGATTGATATCAAAGTCAAACTGATTGACATTGCGGTAAGACCGCACCATTACATACTAAAATAAATAAACAAACATAGTATTCGTCTATTGAACAGTATTCGCTCCGAGCGTGAATTTCGTTTCCATGACAACGATACACTACTTTAATTATAGAATTAATGGATGCATATATAATTGTGTGGATTGCATTGAAAACTTACATTTAAAATTTAATATTCTTGTTTCACAAATTTAAATAAATAATTACGATAATTAACATTTGAAAAATAATATTTGTACAATTTGATTTCTTATTTTCACAATTTTTAATGCATTAAGTTTAATTAATTAGTGTTTTTCAATCATTTTAATTTGACAGTTTCTATATCATTAACATGTAAATAATTGCAAATTAGTCATAACAGCCCACTTTATCTCCAAAATTTTTCACTTAAAGCGCTGGCATCGATTTTATTATCCCCACCATGACTACGCACACAACGAATAGATTCATTTCATAGTGTACTTAGTGCAAACATTATTATCTGAAGAAATGTTTTAGATTTACTACAGAACATATACCAGGGTCGAATTTATGTATAGAAACTTAAAAAGTATTCTTCACGTTATTTTTTAAATTAAAACTTAAAAATTCTTGTAAAACCTTTTAAAGTTTATATCGCTTTCTTTTTTCTTTCTAATACAATTGTTTGCCTTTTCACTTCATTTACTTCATTAAAAATTTTGCACATAATTTGAATTCTTGGACATTATTTAATTAAAAATAATGAAATTCAAAAATACGATGAGAAAGAGAAATGTAGGGGGGGGGGCGCTGTGAAAAAGAAACAAATGCTATAGTTTGCTTTGTAAACAAATAAAACCTTTGCAACGCTTGTTGTTTGTAATCCAACCTTGCGGTTAGTAAATTCTTAAAAATATTTTTTTTGCTTTTTATTTTCCGTATTTCAGCTTTTTATTTTTGTATGAAAACAAAATCCTGCAAAGTTTCTAACTTTATGTATCCGCATAGTAAAAAACTTGGGTTTAAAATTCCAATTTCTGTTTTAAAGTTCTTTTAATTTACATTTTCTTAGCTTACTAAAAGCGATTACAAAAACTTTAATTAAAATTAAAAACGTAATCAAGAAATCCGGATGATATTAGCAAACTTTTATTAGAGCAAAAAAAAAAAATCATGCATATAGGGCATATGCATTGACGGCATATCAAAATACTTTAAAATCCAATGGTTTAATATTAACTGCCCTGTTTCTTTACAAAAAGATGTATTTTCACTTTAAGAATAAACGACATACGGCATGGTATTGGACAACTACATACAAAATATATTATGTGGAAATATAAACACCAATAACCAAACATGTATTTGAAATGTTTAAATCTTTCTTTACAAACGATAAAACAAGTATTAGATAACGAAAGAAATGAATTCTTAGTTTTAGTATAAGTTGGGTCGAAAAATGAGAAATAGTAACTGAAATTTGTTTGGGCTATTTTTAAATAAATAGCCCGAACGATGTACTGATCAAAAAATATGTAAGGAGTGATTCATTTAGAACTACTTTTTACAAAAATTTACAAAAATAAGAAAATTAAAAAATAGATAAACTTATTGCGTTATCATTATTATTATATTGTATAAAAGAACCATTGCTGACATTTATGTTTTAAAGATAATTTCTTAAAAAGCTTGAATCCACTGTTTTCGACAAAAAGTTTTTTTTTGTGATAAGGCACAATTCTGGCTTAACGGATTTGAAAACAAACAAAATTGTCGTATTTGTTCTGAAGAGATTCAAGAGCTGCCGTTACATCTAGACAAGACAAGGTTGTTCTTGTTTCGGGATCGGCCAGTTGAAGCATCGGTCTATCGGTCCGTGAAACCATGGCTTTATTCCAGAATAATTTGATGAACAGTTAATTTTACGCTTTGGAGAAGTGAGTTGTCCGTCTGGGTCATGTGACATAACTCCCCGCCTCCCAGTGTTTTGTTGTTTTCCCTGTGAGTCTAAAGCCTAAATGGATAAACCGCGTACGATTGAGCTACTAGAAGGCAACATTACACGCGTTTTTCGACAAATACTATTTGAAATGCTCAGGCACGCCATCGAATATTGGAATTGAAATAAAATACAGAAATCAAGCTGGGGTAACTCTTGCTCTTGTACAATAATGCTTTTAAAATTTGCAATTATAGCAAGATTAAAAATTCTTCCGAAAGTGCATTTTTTTTTTTTTATATGGACCTATCGCTTTAAAGTGATATGTATAACTTCGCCTGGCGCAAAGAGACGAATGTTTTAATAAACTTTCAAATAATTTATTTTAAAGAAAATAAACATAACAAATTTAAGTGTTGTGGATATTTTTCATTAAATTTAAACTTCCCCTGTAATACGTATCTATACTATTATTATTTAACACCACTTGCAGGCATGTTTATGTGTAAAGTTATTTATGTCGATATATTTACAAATAAATAAGTCAGTATATTAAATGGAATGCTTCTTACACCACCTTGTAAACACGTATTTACAGAAGAGTGTCGTGTCTAGGAACACAATTTAGATTTATATGTATCCAAAAAAGACTTATTTACATGTAGCTATAGCTTCAAAACAAAGTAACCTTATTCCTACACACCATTAATTCGTGGTAATGCGTCGTCAGATAAACACCCGGCCTGACATTAGATGTTTTATATCAACAACTATCAATAAAACTATATTTATATTTTATACATTTGATGTGATCCATGGTACAAGACCTAATACGCCTAGGGATTCTCTCTTCAACATATAATCATCACTGTTGACTCTAGAAAGCAGCATCTAGTCAACTTCCTCTTCTCGAAACGTTCAGTGTCCACCTTTGGTCCCACGCTTACCTATGCATGCTACCCTGAAAAACTTAACAAACCACAAACATTGATCACCAACGATCATTGATTAGTGGTTAAGAAACCATCACGTAACAATGTGAGATATGCTTTGTATTATAGTACACGAATTTTACATTTTTGCAATATTTACATCTAAAACTAGTTATGGATTCATACGCATAACTAATTTTGGATGTAATTAGTACAAAAATGGCAAAAATTGTGTACTATAATTATGTATGTCTGGGAACACTGCCTACTTGACACTAATAATCAATCGATTACTATTCTGTTAGCTGTCAAACGAATATCAATTTATAAACGGTATTTATTAATTAAATTATACCTATATGTATTTATTTAACGCTTACATTTGTTTTTGTACAGCTTCGTAAGGAACATCTTTCCTTACGGTGCTCCCACGGCCGCGGCCACGCCACGGCTCCAACTTTTTATTTTTTTATTTTACTAACTTTGTTTTCATGTAGTTTCTCATGTATAGCAATATATTACAATAAACTGAAGTGTGTTCCAAGGTACAGCACTATACCCAATTACATGTACAGTAACATATCACTGTACTGAATGAAGTAAAGACAAATTTATTTTATTGCTTTTGGCTATTGACAAATAAGCAAAGGTATAGTTATTATTTTCATGTAATTACGAATTCGTAAATGTACTGTGGTTGTCGACAAGTACAGTTAATGTAAAATATTATATACATTTTCTTTTACAAAACTAAGTCATATACAGAACGGCACTTCAAAATTTGTTTCCCCTTATATGACGCTAAAAACAGTCACAGTAACCTAATTACATCGTTCAACATATTATGTGTACAATAAGAAGGGGCAAAAGTGGAAGAATTTTTTTGAATTCGCCAAATATATATAGGGGGGATTCGAGAATCAGATTTTCGTGATGTTTTGATTATTAGAACACAAAACCATATAAGATTAGCTCAATTTGTATGTAAATTTTTATATTTGCCGCCAGATAAAAACTTTTTGTAATTGTATCCATTTTTTTAAAAAGAGAAAAAATTTTTTTTTGAAAAAAAATCGTAAAAATGTTTAACTTTTCGATTTGACTAAAAATGCAATTTAATAAGGTGCAGATCTTTTATTGATTTTTTAGATTTTTTAAATGGGTACCCTCTAGAAAATTTCAAAAACACAGGAAAACTGTTTTGTCTCCGACCTAGTGTTTTTAATATATCTTCAAAAATGATATTCTGGGGCAAGTCAACCAAAGGTCCAGTGAAAGAATTGAGTATTTGAGCAATGAAACGAACTTGAGTGAGAACATGAACATGAAAAGTATAAAATTATGAATCACTCAATAAATCTTCATGAAAAATTCGTCTTTCTCACTCTAAAGCATGCCGATTAGCTACCACAATAAATAACACCATTTTTCGTTCCAAAATTAAATAATATTTGTTCATATTATATTCGTAAATTACGAAAATGAAAATTTTATATTAAATGAAAAACATAATACTGAAACTAAGAATTTATATAAAATGGAAAAAATATTACACAATAAACATAAATAATTTGAAATATCGTTCAATTTTCATAGAAAATCATGTAAGGGAAAGTTGATTTTATCGTATTAGTTTTAATTTAGAAGCGGATATATTCAGTGTATAAATAGACTCAAAAATACAATTGAACTTGAAAGTTAGTCACCTGTAAACTTAAAATAGCCATCAAGTTTCTTAAATCATACCACAGGTATTTAAATCGTACCAAAAAAAAATTAAAATATTTATCCAGTTCAACCATTCAGTTAGAATCTGAGAGTTCCATCTAATTACATAATTATAGAAGAACTTATCCTGTATATCGCTAAACTAGGGATTTCAATAAAACTTTATAAAAACATTTTTTTATTAACAAAGTTTCCAAAATACACAAAAAATTTCCTAGGTTATCGGGCTTTTTATTATCGTTCAAAGTTGGCTGAAAAAGTGATAAATCATATAGGTTATCCTTTTCGATTGGATATTTCTATATCAAAAAATCTAGAGAGTGTAATAAAAAACTATCTAAAATATTTAGACAATCTTTTAGTTTATGATAATACCATAAAAATTTAAGGTGGTCGATGATATAAAAACAAAATTTTAATTTAATTATGAGTTCATCGAAGATTCATCATTGTTGAACAAAGACGACTATATTTGGAGTATTGATGATTGAAGAGAGATATCTATATTATCAAATTTATAAGCAGCACTTTTACACAATATATTATATATTTTGGTAGTTGCGTGGTATTGTAAAGCTAAAAATAACACATTATTTGACTACAAAGCATGTATTTGGTTTATATGTATGTACCGTGCAATAAACCAAAAACTTTGAACCATACTGTAGGGAAACAAACAGCTTAAAAGTTTCCCACTTTCCCTTAATTTTTCTTCATAAAATTTGTTCATTTAACAGATCGGAAAATTTCTGCCCAACAACCCGGTTTTGTTTTGTAGTAAAGAACGAATCCAGCATTGTTTTATTTCAGCTAACCTCATTCAAATACTATATCTTTACAAAACAACACGAAAAATAAGATTTAATTCCGCCTATTAAACAGTTCCGATATGACTGTACCTATGCGAGATGTTAAATGTTACCAGTGGTGTAGCAAAAATATATTATATTGTGAGAAATCTAAAAATGGTACAATTTAGGCATCTCTCCTTTACATAACAAAATTTTTTGTGTAGGAAGAAATTTTATTTATATTTAAAAAGAAATATATTCAATTAACATTAAAACAAGTGAAAACAAACAATTGACTGAGTTAATTGTTGAAATACCATGTATAGACAGTGTTGATTACTCTGTCACAATTCACATACATACATGTATGACATATATAACTGATATACCCATATAATACTACAATTTGCGCATAGTATGCGCTCTCACGGGTAAACAGTGATGTTTACGAAAAAGTGTTTCAAGCAAAAGTTGTTTTTTTTTTATTAACAACATTATGTACCTTTAAACTTTTGTTCTATCTCGGTTTACAAGATGGGTCTTACGGTCCCAAGATCCAATTGACCTATGTTGCTCATTTACGAACTCGACCTCATTTTTTACGTCCTCACCACGCTATAAAAATTTCAGCTTGATATCTTTTTTCGTTTTTGAGTAATCGTACAAGACGGCGGACAGACGACAGACAGACAGACAACCGGAAACGGACTAATTAGGTGATTCTATGAACATCTATACCAAAATTTTTTTCGTAGCACCAATAGTTTTAAGGTTACAAACTTGGAACTAAACTTAATATACTATGTATATTTCATATATACATGGTATAAAAAGAACCTTCATTTTTCTAGAGAGTTTTATTTTCCGTTTCTTTCATTTATTTATAAATTGGTCTTTGTGAAAATGTAAATAATAAAAAATATTAATTTTTTTCTTTTCTTTTCTTTTTAGGTAAGTGCATCTTCAATTGAATTATCTGTAGATTTATCGACTGTACTTTATAAGAGGGTACGTTCCTTTGAATTAATTTTTTTATATCTATAATTTATCTTATTTCTTCAGTATTTTTGATTTGTGAAGTGGCGTAAATCTTTTATATTTAGTTATTTTCTTGTATTACGCTACTCGGATATTCGTTATGTGTTATTTCATTGTAATTTAAAGAAATATTCTGCATTTCTTACATCATTTATATATCCGTTGTTCATCTTTTTTTATAAGATTACTAGTAATTATAAATAGGCCATATAGGGTTTTAAAAATTAAATAGAAGTAGACACCCTGCGTTTACATTCGATGAGTTTAAGACGAATGCAAAACATTTCGTAAAAGGTTGACAACTTCATGTTAAAATGGTTTTGAAAATTGTAACTTATACAAAATTCAAAGAAAGATCATTGCATATTTTCAGAAACACTACATATTTCTGTAAAAGTTAGTTAATAAGTAATTCATCTAGTAGTATATTATTTAAACATTGTTAGCCATTTTAATAAAATTAAAAGCGTATAAAATCTTGAAGATAGCTAGGCTACATAAATAAACTTTGTAGATATCTCATGTATGCAATGTGTACCAACTGCAACCATGTGAAGTATTGATGTTTAAGTATAAAACTTGTATATTACAAAATCAACTAATAAAGAAAGAAATACACCTTAAGTAATTTAATATAATTTATTAATTGAAAATAGAAACATTATGTACATTATGTTATTCTGTATCAGGGAGACGAAATCCAATATTTGTTCTTTTAATTAGAAGCATAAATTTTATTAAAGTACCTTACCATCCGAAAACCTTACAAACCGAAAATCAGACTTTCGCAAAACTTAATTGCGTCTTCATAATAATAAGTATACGTTCAATTTGTTCATAGGTAATAGTTCTTGTATTGCATATGTGATATGTGCTTTTTATACCCCAATATATGAAATATATCAAGGTATCATAATTTTAGAAACCATGTTTGTAAAGCTTAGAAATATTGATGATGCTAACAAAATTTTGGAATAGGTGTTCATAAAATCACTTAATTAGTCCATTTTTGTTTGTCTGTCATCACGATAACACAAAATCAAAAATAGATTTCAAGCTGAAATTTGTATAGACTTCGTATGACTTAATTTCTCGTAAATGAGAAACGTAGATCCGTTGGATCATTAGGATCCATCTTGTTAACCATTAGAGATAGAACAAAAGTTTAAATGGAAAAAACATCACTGTTTACTTATGTGGGCGCAAATTAGCTCAAAACTTTGGTGTTCCTTTTCTCAAACATTATAACAGATAGGCAGTTGAAAAACAGGTAGCTTCAACTAGTGGGCTTGTGAAAGATTCTCGAAAAAACAAAAAAAAGTTCTAGAAAAACTTTCGAAGTTTTTGAAAGCCAAGACAAATTTTGTTCGCCATAATATTGTGTTGGTTTTAAAGCGTTTCTAATTTATTAAAAATAATGCAAGTAGTGACATTTAATGCTTTTTATACATAGTATTTCAACATTTAATTCAGTCAATTGTTTGTTTTCACTTGCTTTAATTTAAATTATCACAAACAGTGCATTTATTTCAAGTAATATTATGAAAGTTGCGCCAAACGTTTGTTCTTCATGGTGAAGGGATATTGTACTATTACACATATACGAAAACTTATTTTAAGACTTGGTGTGTGCGCCTATATCATCTAATTCCACCACTACCACTGCGTAAAATCCCTCTGTAAAAACAAAAAGTGTATTTTGTTTCTTCACGAGTCGCGCTCTCAGTTCATAATTTAAATTTACATCTGTTTATTAAATACACATTGGATGGGCAGTATATATTTATTTTAATATTATACATATATACTTGTGTGCTTTATTACTACTGAAAAGTTAATGAAACCATTAAAATAGCGCTCTTTTAATATATTATACAGTTTAAGAAAATAAAACTACTTAAGAATTTATTATACTAATTAGTTTAGACATAAATAATACAGTGAAACCTTTTTTTTGTTTGTTTTTCATTTTAACCTCTATATAAATACTATGGCTATAGTGTCGTTATCGAAGTTACTTTCAGATTCGTATCCGTGAAGTATCATTAAGCTATACAGAATGCTAAATTTGAATCTGTTAAATGATGAGCAGCGTTGATTTAATTAATTCTGCACTTGTGTTTTCTTCAATTGAAGGTGAAATTAGTTAAGTTAAAAAACACCCATTGCTTTAAAGAAAACGAGTTGAATTATACAATACAAATTTCTTGAACTTTTCTGTTTTATTTTTCGGCATTTCATTTTAAAAGACCAAACTTGACTTTATAATCATAATATTTCGAGGAAAATATCTTCAAATAAAGCAGAGAATCGACGCAATAATATCATTTTAATGCATAACTGAGATTATTCATGACACTTCAATTTATTTTATTTTAATTTAAGAAAATATTTTTCATTTTATATCATCTAAAACTGATGACAAATCCTTAACTTCATAAATGTTCCGGCCTTGACGGCAATCGGCATTGTTTCCTTACGCTACAAGCAAAAGCACTCACAGATCTCACTCTTCTTCACTGATTGAAAAACTCAGATATAGCTGACTTTCCATATTTGTAATTGTACGAAACGTGTTCTTTACCACTAGGTTATGTTAGGAAAGGTTATATTGGCTATTTACGAAGGATATACTTAGGCTATAGAGCCCACCGAGATACCATATATGTGTTTTTCCACCTTTCCGCTGATAATTTCATTTATTAGCTCCTCAATTTCAGAGGCTGAGTGCACCTCTTTCATGCAGATTCCATGCACTACACTAACCCATTACAACTATTTATTAAATTAATTTTGTTGCGACGGAGGAAATCGAACCCGCTACCCTAAGCATACCGCAGATGGAATTGGTTACGCCTTAACCATCTGAGCTAATTGGGCGACGTCCTTACCACTTGTATAAAATAGATTATCGGGCCTAATTTTATCTTTTACTTTATGTATAATGTGTACATGGTTTTCACTGGGTTTGGGTCTATATTTTCAAATGAACTTAAAAGGTTAATCGAAATCCTTAGCTACCAAATTTATTTAACTAGAGAGTTATTGAGAAAATTGTCCGTACCTAAATCCTTTTCATCATCTTTAGATAAGTTATAACACCTTGAACTAAACCTATTTTGTTTTAATGTGCACATGTTTTCTGTATACGGAGGTGGTGTGGAGTTCATATCAAATTATTTGTTTTATTTTTAAACATATTATAATGGCTTGTTTTAATTAATATTTAAAAAAAATAAAGCCTATTCTAAAATATTTTAAGCCCTAGAGAGTATATACAATGCAATAATTTGTTTAGTATAATTTAATTTGAAAGAGTCGTTATAAATAATCCATGAAACATAACACTGAAAAACACGAGCCCAATTATTTTTTACTCAGATTAACGCCGAATAGTTATTTATTAATAAATTGTCAAAATTTCGCACATAATCAATGAAAAGGATGTTGTTGACTTAGCCCAAATATGTGAAATATCTCTTAAGATTCGATGATAATCTTTGTAAATAACGAAAAGATAGTATCTCTGCGGTTGTTAATGACCTAGACATTAAAAGCGACTGGATAGACGATAATAAAGTACATAAAATGTTGGTAACCATTTTGATTATTTTTCTATTTGTTCATGTCGAACTCTAATGTGAAATGATGAGATGTAAATATTTTATAGCTTTTAAGAAATAAGCTGCCCGAACAAAAAATTTAATTTCGCTGGTATTCTAAATGGCGTTATATTATTTTGAAAATTTTAAATCGTTTGTTTGATAAAATAAACTTAAAAATTAACACACCAAGTTCATGTGACATGAATGTGACTGAATTAGCACAAAATTCATCCTCGATTTAAATAACGAAGAACGAATTTAACAAACAAACAAGGAAATATTTTAGCTGCAATAATACTAATCTTCAAAGATTCTGGTAACATTACAAAAATTTACAGCAATATAACTTCCATACTGATACAGCTACGTTTGACTTTTACAAACGAAATGAGAAACAATGACAAGGAAGTGATGAACAAAAAACATAAAAGATTAAAAAAAACAAAGAAAACTTAAAACACAAAATACGTGTAAATCGCTTATTAACGACAATTACTTTCTGTTACAAAATGTCTAACTACAACAAACTTGTCTCAAAAAAACAACCGTTCCTCAAAAATAACGTTGAAAGTTTGTTCATTCTATCGTAACTATCTTTCTAAAATGAGCAATGTATTTCTTATAATTAAAACCATGAAACTTTAAAAAGAACAAGATACTTTTGACAAGTTGTTTGCCCTTCGTTGTTTTATCTCAGCATCTGTTTAAATATCTAGCACAACATCCATACGAGAGAGATTTATAGAAATCGCGTATCAGTCTCGAAAATATTTTTAGCAGCTTGTTATTATCGTTATCATAGAGCTCATATCTTCACGATCTCCATGGTTTCGAGAGAAAAAGAAAATTTTATAAATATATAAACAATTAAACTTTATTTTACTTTTTAAACGTGGCTTTCGTTGAGCCTCGTTTACATACTCGTTCTCGTCTCGAATTGCTTGGACTCAAGCGTGTTTTGGATATGTTTTGAACAATTGGGCAAAAAAATGCAATTAAGGATTAGTCTTAGATACAAGTATTAGTCTTCTGTATAAAACTAACCGCGTGAAGCCGACGCATTATTGTGCATGTAAGGTCCGCGAAGGGTTAAATAAAGTCATAGAAGAGAAAGTGATATTCACTTTTGACCACACAATTCCATATACTTGCGATTGTGATAGTACATAGATTTAAACCCCCCTCGAATTGGAAATTTTGGTCAAGCAGAACGGGAGGATGTGGTTGAGTACTGTAGTCCAAAATTTTAAAAAAGTTTTCAGAAATGCTCCAGAATGTTCTTAAATGTATCAAATTATTCAGTAATGATATAAAATTATTCAGAACTTTTGAAAGTGTCCAAGAATGATTTCAGAATATTTCAATTATCTAGAATATTCGAGAATAGTGTAAATCTAAAATAAAGAAAGAGGTTAAACTTAAAAGTATGATATATCACAACTCTCGGGCAAGAATTTTATCTAGTTAGACATAATAATTATTATCGAATTCATTTTATTTGTGTATATCGTTCACAAATTTAAGAATGTATGCTGTGAGTTGGATGGGATAATGGTTTATATATAAACCTAAAAAAATAAAAATGACAGAAATAGGTTTTTTTTGATGTTGTTGAGGATATATTTTTTACTACTGACTTTTTAAATTCAGTTGTTATAAAAACCTATATGAAGTAGGTATATTATAATATCTCAGTATGTTGTACTAGTTATACTAAGCAGATTATAGTTATACTTTATCATAATCTTTATGTACGTTTACGTTTATAAAATTATGATTTTTTATTGCAATGTTTTATGGTTTTTCTGTAAAATAGATTAACATATGTGAGAATCTTTAATAAAATGCCTAATGGTACTTTATAATATTTTTTTGTTTTTTGTTTTACTCAAACATTGGTATACACCTGCCTTTGACTGATGGTGATGGGAAACTCAGTTATTGTAACTCGAAATGTCGGAAAATCGGGACTAATTTAGATGTCTTTTCTCGTTTTTAAGCAAGTTCTGAGAAATATGTCATTTAAGACACATTATTAAGCTTTCATCGTAAATAACGATGTTTTCAATTGTTAGGTAATCTTTAGGCGTGTGATGGCAGACTTTTCGCACGTTCTTCTTATGCGTCAAATATTTTATATAGAAAATAAATATGCTTATTTATAGGTTATGTGTTGTTACAACATAAATTTAAAAAAGAAGTATCGACTTCAACGTTATCGGCATTTATGAAACCTATTATTAAAATGCAATTCCTCATTTAAATTTAAAAAATAAATTGGCATCTCGTTATTTTTACAAATCAATTCGGAAACAGCTCCTATCGAGCAGACAAGAGACATTTAAACTACGAAAGTACACGAACAGACCCGAAAATATGCGTAGATAATACTTTTTTCGTTACGCGTTTATGCGCTTAAGAAAAGGCAAGACCACAATTTCTGAAGAACTTGAAAAATATATAGTGTTAAAAACTGTAGATTGGTTGAAAAAATCTAAAAAATGCATAATTTAAAAACAGATAAAATTACATGAAGATAGAAAAAGTATCAAACACATGTACGATTTGCAAAATAAAAGTTATTTATGTTTTGAATCGAGCCTGTGCAAAATACTCATAACACGAGGGCTGATTGGTTAAAAATCAATTTCCCTTTTCCTGGCTCTTGCTACTACTTAACCACAGACTTTCCACTAATATTTAAGTAATGGTTTTAAAAAAGTACTAAATGGCAGAAAATTAACATGACTTCTTAGAAAATAACTAGCATCAACCTGTTGGCCTATCATTTTCATTTTGTGTGTGATTTCTGCGGTATAGCCTGAATTTAACTAAAAATTCAATAGTAATTATTTTTAGAGAGTATAGAGCCCGAGGCATAATTCAAATAGAAGAAAAATATTTGTTCATCTGAGTGTAATATTCTCAGACGAAATACATGCTAAATCGCAACAAACCTTACGCGAATATTCGTTGGTCTAACCTCCCCCATAAAGACAACTCCACGACCATAACTGAAAAACAAAGATTTTTAGTTAAGGATTGGATTGTAACAAGCCCTACATATTCTTCATCCTTCGCTTTCTTGTTCCCGAGTACTTCCCGACCAAAAAACACTTAGTTATTATGCTCCACCTTGTGCAATCTGTCTATCGTTTTATCAATCACGTCATTAATGTTTTAATTACGAAAATAACTCACATAACAGCTAGCTATATGTTTTGCACATATTAATCTTCCGGCTTCTTTAAATATAATATCGTTGTGGTTTTTAATTAACTATTTGTTTAGTTCGTTTATAATTAGTTCAATATATAAACACTATTCAAAGTCGGTGGCCACATAAAGAACTCCCACCGTCTTTTAATATAATATGTCATTCTTTAATAATAAAATGCAAATGAAGTGTACAAGAAATGTTTTAAGTGTTTAAGATGCTTGGACGAGAAATTCAATTTACTTCAACCTATAAATATAGTGAAAATTGATTATAGTTTTATACAGTTTTAGACAGGAAAGGTCATTTTAATTTATTATTCAAGTGAACTAACTTCACGAAAGATGTAGGAAATAAAAAATATTTTAAAAGTTCTTGAAAGTTTTTCATCAAAATCGAAATTAAGTCAAAAGACGCTATGAAATTTTAACATAGTGTCTGTTTATGGGAATAAACAAAATTATCAATTAAAGTTTTCTAACAATGCCTTATATGAAAATGAAGTCGTATGTACCAGAGGTTAATCCCTGTTACAATAGTGCAATCCTGCTGAAGTAGAATCATGAAGGGACCACCAACAACTTCAGTCAGCCTTGGTTCATTCAGCATTTGGTTCATCTTCGGCAAATGTGGAAAACATGAAATAAGTTTATGTTCCTTTTTTCTCGAATATTGTATTAAATTTTAATTCAAGTTTCCTCTCAAATAAAAGCAGATTCGAGATTCTGAATTTCGAAAATATTTAAGTAGAATTTGACATTTAGGACGCTAAATCTATTTGACAGTGGCAAAACGTGAACGTTTAAGTTTTATTTGCAAATAAGGGTATTTTTGGGTACCCTAATTCATTTGGGAAATTTCTTGCACTTTTTAAACGAGACTTTCGTTGAGCCTCGTTACATATTCGTTCTCTTTCTTTACACACTCTTCATACCTCGTTTACATAAAGTCGCATTTGTGATGGTGGATAGATTTACACACTCCTCAACAATAGGAGACTTTGGCCAAGTTAAGGACGCTAAATCAATTGAGAGTGGCAAAACTTGGGGGTTTAAGTTTTATTTACAAATAAGGGTACTTTTGGGAACCCTAACTCATTTGGTAAATTCGTTGCACAGAGCTTCCCAGGTTTTATAATAATTTCCTGATTTGTTATTGAAACGAAGAAAATACTAAATATATCGTGTTTTTCTACCCTCATTTTAACGCATATACCACATTTTTTTTAAATTTTCATTGTGATAAAATTCAACTTTTGCATCTGTACTACAAATAAACGTGCCTATGCTTCTTTGTTCATATTTGTACATCATTATTCAGCATATTCAGCCATCATTATTCAGCATATTCAGCCATCATTATTCAGCACAAAAAAATTCAAATGAAACTGTGAATTAAAAATGACATTAATTAAATCTGATAATAATTAACTCATTAAATTTTTTGTTCATGTTTATAATAAATTAGCAGCTCGCATTTATTTATATGGAAACATAATTTATCTTAAGTAATTCATTTAAATTTTGTAATAGCTATTAAGTAATGAATTATACAGCAGTGATTAATATTGCAACAACAGTAAAATGAACACAAAAAAAAGTTAACAGTTAATTGAATTTTCAACACAGTCACTTTTATAGACAGTGTATATTGCAGTAATTTGCACCTAGTATAATTGGTAACCGAGATTAAGTGTTAAAAAATCATCAGCGGTTTGCAACAGTTAGGGAGATGTGCAAGGATTGAATAATACTAGGGATTTCAATTAAACTTTATTCTTAACTTCATTTTTTTTATTGACAAAGTTTCTAAAATCACAAAAAACTTCTAGGTCATCGGGCTTTTTATTATTATTTTATCGGTCAAAGTTGGCTGAAAAAATGATGAATCATATAGGTTATCCTTTTCAATTGGATATTCCTATATCAAAAAATCTAGAGAGTGTGATGAAAAACTATCTAAAATATTTAGACAATCTTGAAGTTTATAATAATACCATAAAAATATAAGGTTGTCGATGATATAAAACAAAATTTTATTTTAATTATGAGTTCATCAAAGATCATAGTTAGAGTATTGATGATTGAAGAGTGATTACTATATTATCAAATCTATAAGCAGCACTTGCACACAATAAATTATATATTTTTGTAGAACACATTATTTGACTACAAATCATGTATTTGGTTTATATGTATGTACCGTGCAATAACATAACGTGCTTAACATCAATTCGTGTACAAAAAAAGAACCTTATTTTGATTTTCTTTAGAAGAGCAATCAAATTGATTTAATTTTAACTTACTTTTAAAAATAATTTACGTTTTAATTTTAATTTAATGGAGAATATATCAAATACACAAAACATTCTGGCACAGTATTTTCGTGAAAATTTTAAGTCATTCTCGAAAAATTTGGTGAATTCTGGTTTAATCTTACAGATTTTAGGTCATTCATGTTATAAAAATTCTCTAATATTTTTGAATATCTCGAACAACCGTTTAAGAACTTTTTGTAACATTGATGCAAATTTTGGAATTGAGAAAAGTTTTTAGTTCAATATGCATCCAAAAAATGTTTCTTTTGAAAAATTTAAAATATGATTGCAATAGTTTTGGAACCAAATGAGAATTTAATAAAAGATTTTTCCGCAATCCTGTTTAATTTTGAGCAGTAGAAGTGGAAAGAATCTTTAATTTAAATATTTTTGTATACATTATCATAAAATAAACAAAAAATCTGCTAATCGGTTTAAGCATACTCAAGCCCAGTCAGTACCCACAATATTAATTATATAGCCAATGTAAGAAGTGTAATTAAATACTGAAAGTTGATTTTTGATCTTAATAATGTTTGAAGGTTATTAATCAATTAATTGCTTATGGATATTTCTTCATTCCAGCTGAGTGATTTATGATTGAAGTATTTTATATTTAAATTCTTCAAAATCTAATGTCACACGCTCTCTTTGAATAAAATTCTTCCTTTATACAAAAATGATATTATCATTTTTATATTCACGAAATGCATCCGTTCTGCAATAACATATCATTAAATTATGTGCGCCATATATTTTTCTAGCGTTTGAGAGAATGTAATGCTGTATAATTATGTTAACGATTGTAAATTTTATTAGAAAAACAAACTTTTCGAAGGCGCTGACTAAACACACTTAATGAGTTTGTCAATCAAACAAATTATTTTTATATGTTTTAAAGATTTGATAACTGTATAGTTGTTAACTTTAAAACACTTAAAAATTAAAATTGTCCTTAACATTCGCCTCCACCGTACTCTCCCGAAGTATCACAAATTTGGGCTAAAAAGGCGATTTTTTGTAGCGAGTCAAAGACATACGAGGCACTCAGACGAGTATAGGCAAACGTCATCTCAACTTTGTCTTTATTACTTGTGTAGTTTGGTTATTTATAACGGGTAATTTTTTGAATGACGCCTTGACAAAAAAAAAATTGCTGGAGATAATAATTATACTAACTATAATTGCGGAATTAGTGAAATCAATCTACCGCTGATTGAAAATCAAATAATGGTATGAACAGAAATTAAAGATTTATACAATTCTCACTCAGATAGAGGGCACACAAGACAAATAGGTATAAAATGAGGGATAATTCAATGCTATTTAGTAAAGTTAAGACAAAAAAAATAAAGTTAAGACGGAAAAAATAATATAAATATGATGGAAGTATTGATAGACCAAAAAAGTGGCACACCTAATGCAATTTTGATGCTAAAAAGTTGAATAAAAAACATTTGAAAATTTGTAATGAGTAAATTATTAAACTAGTGACCCATAACTTCTTAACTATTGGGTTTTGGACAAAAGTCCAAAGGCACTTTCGACTTAAAATTGTCCAGAGAAAACACTTTTAAGCTCTAACCATCGGGCACCTTGTATATTTTTAACTTGACTATTTAAAACTATTCCTTTTTCGAATTATTTTTTCTTATTTATTACGTACAGTAACCGTCAAAGTTGTTTTCTATTCTTTGTACTTCATAATATGTGCATATAAGGTATTCAAAAAAGAATCTCAAATAATTAAAATATTATATCACAAACACAAAAGGATGCAGCCAGAAAAACATGTTTTGTATAAAATCATTCAACTGAAAATAATAGCGTAAAAGTGTTTTTTTTTTTTTTCGTTACTATATGTTTTGTTTTGTGTTTTTTATAACAAGTTGAAAAATATTTGTAAAAAGTGTTTACTCCCTTGTACTAGCTACAAGATTTTGGATTATGGCATTTTCACTATTTTCAATGTGATGTTAGTATAGACAGTTTGGATGACACAATCGTACGAACGTACTCGCATAGTATGAATGTTGAAAATTCGGATTGAATGTTGTTTATGATCTAAACTGTCTTGTCTCGAAAATTTTCGGTATCTCGTAATTTTACAGCCATTAACTATTCGCACCTTGCGTGAGTTTTATTGGAGGCGTTTCCATGGTAACGAGACACTACATTGTCTCACAAATTTAACTAAATATTTATGATAATTTACATTTGAAAAATAATATTTGTGCAATTTGATTTCTTATTTTCACAATTTTTAATGCATTAAGTTTAATTAATTAGTGTTTTTCAATTATTTGAATATGACATTTTCTTTACATTAACATGTAAAGAACTGCAAAGTAGTCATAACAGCCTCCTTTATCGCCAAAATTCATTTTTCACTGGAATCGATATTATTGTACCTACCATGACTACGCATACAACGAATAGAATGTATTTAACAATTTCGTGTGAAGCTTCCTTTTTATTCATCCCGTCGAAATATGGGAAATTTTTTTACCATTTCCTTAGAAATAAATTTTGACAATTCTTGACTAGTTGATTAGCGTTCAGGGAAGTTTGTGGTGTACATTTCTTGATATAGTTTTGTTTTTAAGTGTGAGCATTTCTCACCAGATGTTTTCCATTTAACTAACAAAAGTTGCCAAAATAAAAAAGAAAAAGAAATTATTACTGTTTATCATTCATCTTCCCACCCCCGCTCCTCCGTACTTTAAGTAGAATGAAATTCATGTATAAAAGAATCTATTAAACACATATATATATGGTTTTTGTAAAGTTTTTTCTCTCTTAAACAAAACAAAAAGTTTTTACATGTCGAAATGGGTATTTGCTCTTATTTTCTATTTAAATATGTGTATTGGTTTTTTGTTTTAATATAAATATATTTTACACTCGAGACTGGCATGTAACACGATACCACTTGACTGAGACCAATAAATTTTACCATTCTAAAGTTTGTACAATTTTCCAAATCTTTAACATGATTCATGAGTTTAATTTTAAACGCAAGTTAAAAATATTAGGATATGAAATATTTCAAATTATGTTTGTTATAGAACACAACACAACAATTAATGGACTCACTGGTCACATTCAGACCATTTTTTTGTAAGTCTAACAAAAAGATCATCGAATCAAAAATAGAACAAATATTTTGTCCGAAATTCAATAAAACGAAATGTCCGTTGACTGACACGCCTTGAAAATGATTCTCCCCTAATCTGCGATATAATCAGTTTTTCTAGCATGAGCTCCCCGCTTATTAGCTTGTGTAAGGAACAAATTTTTAACCTTGGAAAATTTTTGAAATATTTTCTTCCACTTTATTAGGCTTTTGTAAAAGGTGGTCCAAGCTATAAAAACAGGACTCCAGAAAATGGTATGAACGTTTAAGTATTGATAATGTCTTAATAAGTTTTAGGAAAAAGTATCGTGGTAAAAAAATGAATGTTGAAAATTTGGAAATATTATCAAATCGGGTGCTTAGAAAAGTTGCAATTTTGCCACTAATGTCACTGAAAATGAAATAATACTTAACGTTATTGTGAAGTCCCTGGTGTAATAAAGTTTTTCATTCCCAACCCTTAATCCTAATCGACTATATTTCCAACTCTTGTAGCAATATTTTATGCGGGGTTCATAAAATATCTACAACCATACTTTCTACTGGCTGAATTTCCATTAAATAATGATAAATTTCTAATACGTTAGCTTTGTGTAAGCCTCTAAAATAGGAAACTTTAGAGAATTTTTTTTCGATTCCTTGTCTAAATCGGACTATTGCACTCTTCTTTAGAGTGCATTTCGGTTTCTGATACCTTTTATAAAAATGGCCTAGCTAAAGCTCGTTCAAAACAAACAAACTGTTTTTATTTAAATAAGTTTATAGAAATATACTTCAACTTTAATTATTCAGTAATCAAATTTCGAAATATTACATGATATGATATAATAATGTAACTAAAATATCTTCTAAGTGATTTAATGTTACAGTAGTGATGAACAATAAAGTCTCGACTAGGTTAACAATACATAACAGATTAAACTGTGATAATTTGATAATCATATGATAATAATATCTTTTCATACATGTACAAACACATGTTACTGTATTAAATACTTTATGTTCCAGTAAAACTTACACTTTCGTAACAAATCAAAATCATGTGTGTTTCAGCAGTTGTGGCGATATTTTTCCTTTAGTAATTTCTTTATTTTTACTCCCAATTTTAGTTCAATCTCATATTCCCAACATAAACGTCATACATATGAAGGTAGGGGGACGAAATTTGATCCAAAATGATTCTTTAGACAATTTCTGTCCATATTTCACGATGTATTCATGTCGAATTTGACTTTCCGTTATTATTTCAATTTCGCTTTCTGTTCTGTAGTCGCCGGGGTTTGAGTTTTTGAACTTTATTTTATTTAGAAAGTTGTATGAGGTTGCTCACACATTTTAATGCTGAAATATAGAGAAGAAATAACAACGACTAATTGATGTCTTTAAATCCACTTTCTGGGAGCAATTAACTGTTTGTGTAGCCAAAGTAATATATACGATATGTGCAAACCATGGACCTCATTGATACGATAAATAAGAAATAAGAATCGCCAGCCCGTTACAAAGTCAAGTATTCTGCAGTCTATTATAGAACACATTGTATAATAGATACTGGTATATAATATAAAACAATGTTTTGTTATTATATGTGTATTAATGGTAAACATAGAATCAAATAAATCATTACTGTAACAACTAATTAATATGATTACTAAATAATATAATATAATATGGTAGATAATATAAATTATATTATATTGTTATTAATACATTTATATTCTATCCACAACTAATTATATAATTTTAAAGATCAAAAACAATTAAGAAACATTATTAGTTCCATTTGAATAAGTTTCAAACATTTTACAAAATGTATTATTTTAATTGATGTACAAATAGTTTTTGTTTTTGTAGCATTTTGTTTATTTATAAGAACTATTTTTTTGTTTTTACGCAATATCTTTAAAAATTAGTTTATGTAGACCTTTAAATAAGAATAAAATTATGTTTTAACCAAACTAACGTGAAAGTTACACAGCTGCAAAATTAAAATACGCTGCGATTAATCGCCGGGGGTACGTACATTTGTTGACCATATTGTAAAAGAAAAAAAAACTTTTTTTGAATTTTCAAAATTTTTGATTTCACTTAATAATTGCACACATAGTTGCGGTTGTGAGATTTCTCTAGGAACGAAGTTCCTTTACTTCCAAAACTAGTTATGCATACGCATGGTCACATAACTAGTTTTGTATGTAAATAGTACAAAAATGCAAAATTCGTATACCATCCCTATATAATATAAATGTGAAAGTAAGGCTGTTTGTTTGTTTGTTTCGCTTTCATGCAAAAACTAGCGAATGGATTTGAATGAAACTGTACAACTATATAACTTATACATCAATAATACATGAGCTATAATTTATAAAAATATATTTTTTTTTAAATTAATTTATTCTGACATTTTAGTACTCCGTCTACGATCATTTCGTCTTCGATCATAAATTAAAGATTTCTATGAAAATTGTAAATTCAAAACAATTCATGGCCATCTTTTCTGAAATACTCAATAAATAATGACTATTTTTATACACTTTAAAAAATTGAAGTGTGCATATATTTTAGCTGTGTAGTAAGTGAGATCAAGAGAGATGGAGGCTATAAAGCGGTGGGTTTTACTTTAATGTCCAGTGAAGCGGCCGGGTATCAAGCTAGTAATAAATAAAAATAATTTAAAGTAGGTTAACATATAATAGTTACAATTGATGTGACACACTCACACACACACACTCATAAAACATATCTCACACTGTTGTGTAATGAATTCTGCCAGTTTGCCCACCATGGCAAGCCGCTTAAAGGAACTGTTCCAGTATTCACTTATAAAGTATGCATAAAATAGAAATAAAAAAGATTCTATAATTATTTATGCTGATAAATTTGAAAAATATAATATTATTAACTAACCAAAGTTCTAATCATTTCACATATGACATGTTTCGATCTTATAGCACAAAAACCAAATGAATGAATTGTATATTAGAATGAATATTTTAAAATCATAGTAGTTTTCAAGTTTATAATATGTTTCGATTGTGATTAAGATTAGCATATATGTGTGAGGTAGCAAAACTTTTGACTAGAAATCATAATTAAAGAAAAGTTCTAATAGCTTTACTATTTTAACAGAATAGAAGTTCATCACCGTAAACTAATTGAGAGCGAGCAACAAAGTAAATTATTAAAGATTTTATAAAAGTTTTGAAAACATATAGAAATTAATAGAAAATGAAAAAAAAAAAAACATATATATATATATACATATACACTTTTATATTAAAACAAGAACTGAAGTTTAAAATTAAACAATAGATTCTTCTTGAAAAAACATAAATTTTCTAGTTTAAAATTTTAGAACAAAAACAATAACAACAACAAATACTACTTACTAGTTGAAAAACATTTTAAATTATAAATGAATGAAAATGTAGAAAATATATATATATATATAACAATGTTAAATAGTTTTATAGAAGAAAAAACAGGACGATGAAGTATGAGAAATGAAAAATGAAAAAGTAATATAGAGTAAAAGTTGGATTTGAAGTTGTAAGTTTTGCAGGCAAGTATCGGTTGTGATAGTAATGAGTTCAATTTAATTTCAGAAAAGGTAAGGTTACGAAATTATGAAGTTTAAGGTAGACCTGAGCTGCCAAAGTCAAGAAAAATCATTTTTCATGTCCTGTCAAGAATGTAAATTATAATTACTATACCGTTTTACGATTGCTAACACCATTAACACATTAACACATTAAAGATATATCTTCGAACAGTTAAAAGTTTAAGGACCACTTTTAAAATCTGTCATGAACTTGTACGCTTGGCATATGACAGAAGGTAGTGATCGACTGTTCTCAGGCATGACTCTCTCATCATCATTGATTACAAGGAAATTTACAAAGTTTAAGAAATCCCTAACAAATGCGATTTATTCCTTGTAAACCGATTTTTGGAGCTAGAAAATGTCTTAGCTATGTAATGTTCTCAATCAAGGCGGTTCAACCGTTTAGAGGCTACCATGACACTGAGAAACACACAGACGCACAGATAAACATTTTAAACTTATAACACTCCTTCTTAAATCATTATCAAAGTGATGGTCAAGGACATCAGATGAGATGAAAAGGATACTTAGAGAGCTATTATTTTTTGCGACAAATTTTTGGAAATATTTTAATTGTAATTGAAATATTTGAGTAGTTAGTTCTTTCGAATTATTGTTTTGAATTACCTAAGTATTTTTCCATTCCACTTTTCAAAATGAATTGAGTCAGGTTTATTTGACCATTCATTTCCATAGTAGTTATTTATATGTTAAAATTAAACGTCATGCTTTTTCCAAACTGAAGCGATTTGGAAGATCATCGTCAATTTTTTAGTTATTTCGAGAACGAAACTCTAAGCTCGCGCATAGCTAAGAACACTCTCCGTAAAATTACCTTTTAAATGAAACCAACAAAATTAAAATCGGTTCATCCGTTTAGGCGCTACGATGCCATAGACAGACACACACAGAGACACACACACACATAGCGGTTAAACTTATAACACCCCTTATTTAAATTGGGGGGGCTAAAAACTATTTCCATTTATACTGTGGTATAATAAGTGTTTTGATTTAACAATTCATAATTAACTTATAATAATTTTTTTTTTTTTGGGCTATAGTATTTTCAGAAATGCGTGATTATTAAGAGCATCATCTAATAGGCGGTTTCTTATTTTATTGGCAATGTTTCCCGAAAGCGATAAAACACGCTCATTCTGCGTCGATACAACTTTGTACATTTTTTTAAAGAGGTAATTTGAGTCTACTGTGTGTAACATTCGTTACACAGCAGACTCAAATAACTGAATACGCGTGTTTTTTTAGTTTATTTCTTGTCTCGACTAAAAATACATTTCTTAAGAATTTTCGGGCCAGAAACCTAAAGCGGCGGTTAACAGCTAGTATATCTGTATATGTCATATGAACACATTACAAAATTACATTATTTAATATACAGTTAAATTGAATGAAAGTTTATCTACATCTCTAGAATAATATAAGAATGAATGATCTTCATACTACTTCTGAATACATTTGATAAAATAGTTAAGTTTTGTTCACATTTCGGAAATATTTCTACTTAATATTACAAGTCACATCCCACATTCTACCCAATTCAATTCTCTGTGTGTTATCTTTGTTCTTTACAATGAAGATGTGTTTGATACACTTTATAAGTTTATACGTATGTAAACATTCAATTTAGTTTGCTGATGTCTGAAATATCTTTTGTCAGAGAAGGATAGGTGAAACATCTAGTGATAAATAACTGTTCAAGTTAATATTTCTAGTAACTTTTAATTAATATTATTTAACATTTTTAACCCAAATTGGAATGGGTTATATGTTTTTCTATTTGTGTGCCTGCGATAGATTGCTTTCAATAGGGTTTTTATGTTTGAACAAGTGACAACAAACAATTGACAGAGTTTATTGTTGAAATACCGTGTAAAGACAGTGTTGATTACTCTGTCACATTACACATACATACATGTCACACATATATAATTGATATTCAAATATAATACATACTATACAATTTGCGTTCTCATGGGTAAACAGTGTGGTTTACGAAAACATGTTTCAAACGAAAGTTGTTTATTTTTATACAAGGAAGATTTTTTTCATTTAAACTTTTGTTCTATCTCTAACGGTTTACAAGATGGGTCCTACGGACCCAAGACATGGTATAAAAATTGCTTCATCTGGATTGCTTCTTTGTATTTTTAATAAATATAATTTATGCCGTGTATTTGTAAATATACTGCCGTTGTTGCTCGATAAAGTTATCGAAAGATGACGCTTCATTTAGGACATCCTCACCGCCCATATTCTCAACTGAGACATCATGCTTCATGCTTTATTTTATTAAAGCTGTTTAATTTAAATATATAGCCTTTTAGAAAAATAGAGTAATCAATTTTGTTGAACGTTAAAAAAAATTTATTTGTTATAAAACAATCTATTTAAAAACATCACAAATATAAACGATCGGTTTTTAATCCAATCCAATAGTTATTATAACATAAAACAATCAACGCGGCTTTTTATTTTTGTTTCATGTATCAACATGACATTTTTTCGAAATAAATGATTAAGAAGGTCATAGACGTGCCATAGTGAAATTATTTTGACTTTTATGATTATTGGGATTCGCAATAAATTCTTCCTTAACGGTTTTTCCTACGCAATATCGAGCAAAAACAGCTGAACGTGCAGATTTAGGGACGTCATGTCAGTGCTTTCGTCGGGCATAGCGATATAAAAGGAGCGGAGTTAATGTAATTTGTGTACCTTTAAGTAATTTTCAAATATGTATATTATTTCCATACTGAAAATACATACATGAATTATACCTGACGTAAAATTATTTTCTCTTTCCCACTTAAGAAAATAATATTTATTCTAAAACAACTAACTTTTATACTGTATCAAAGAAACCACCACTTAAATAAAACCAGCACTTTGAATGGCTAAAGACTATAGAGATTTGTATGGATTTTCCAGTACGTCACTGGTATTGGATATGCAACAGTAAACATGTTAAATTTTTAGTAAAAGCATAAAAAAAGTCTAACATAACATAATCATGTAAGCATAATATGCAAACGATGTTCTCAATATAAAATAGTTTTTGGCTTACTACTTTTTACCTATTCTTATCTTGTCTTATCATCATTTCCATAATATGAATATACCAACCAATCCACCCACCAATCTATCTAAACAACAAACTCACATCATCATCGACGGCATGGAATAAAAAATAAACCGTTTTATGATATCCATCGATGAATAGAAGAACGAAGAAGAGTAAATCATCGTCAGTGAGGCAAGTCACTGAATGAGTCTACATTTTTAAAAAGTTGGCAATACTTTTAGATACATTTAAATAATGATATGCTATAGTAAACTATCATATAACATGCGGCGACGGCTGATATGTCTATAACAGTCAAGCATGAAAAGTTAAAAATAATCTAAAGAAAGTTCTTAACGTACAGAATGTAACAGGAAATTATTTAAAATTTTCAGTCAAAAACAAAAAGTCTGTTATGGACGTTCCATGTAAATCAAATTGAATTCCGAGACAGTTACTATTAAACATTGAAATTTTTCGATATCACTACGTTTATGGAATTCAAAAGGAAGAGATGTGCAATAAAATGAAAAAACGACAGGACATTAACGAGTTTTTTTCCAATTTATTTTGAAAAACTTCATCTCAAATTGTTAACGTTTATGGACGCCGCCAGGATTACATTCGAGGGAGGGGAGAGAGTGTATTTGCATTTTACACTAGGGTGCATCAAAACAATCGACTACTTTCTTTTCTTTTACCTTCAATACCGAAAAAATGGTTTCTATGCACTTCTGAAAAGTTATATCCAAATATGAGATATTAAATATTAATAGGAAGAAAGTCCTCCTTATCAAAGTTTTTATTTTCACCTCAACCCATTATGATAAAATTCATACCTCTCAAGGAAGTTGAACGTTCTACAAAAGAGGTCTCTTACACTTTTCGCACTAATCAAATCATTTTAAAGATATTGAATATCAAAGTTTGAAGAACAGAGAAACATTGTTTTTTCTTCTTAATTTTATAACTCGTTAATTAATAAAACTCATGAAATAATCAACACATATTTTTGAAGAAAATTAACTGATTTACAAGAATTACTTCTTTTCTTTAATAGTTTACTGTAACGATTTAAAAGATATTCGTAGTCAAAGTTCAAAGCATTTCGATTTTCGAAGTTTGTAATAATTATGTTAGAAAATATGATAAGGTAATTTTATCCCAAAGAATTCAAAAATCGGGTACATTTAATCATTGGATAAATTGTTTTTTCATTTTTCTGTCTTATGGCAAAAGTTTTTTGGAATTTATATCGATAAAATAATATCCAATAGCTGGAATCTAAAAAAGGCTGGTTTAACAATGACGTATCTCGATTTTAGTTTTATGTTCTACAAGTTTAAATTTACGGCTGTGACTTTATATAGCAAATACTTTTTTCATATTTTCAAAAAACCGAAAAAGTTATAGCCATATATAACGTAACTTCAGTGCTGATTTCTGAAGCTTTGTTTTATTCCTTCTCATGAAATTTTTCTTAAGGTAGATTGGGCTTAGGGTAGATTAGGCTTTTCAGTTATAAAATTGAACGTAGATGCTTGGCTAACCTAACCTCAGTGCTAAATGATTTCTGTATTTTTTTTTAATTCCTTCTCATGAAATTTTTCTTAAGGTAGATTGGGCTAAGGGTAAATTAGGCTATACAGTAATACGATCGACTTGGCTATTTTTAGTTCATGCAGTGTAATTTAGACTTTACCACATGTCAATAACACATAACACCCTGTATAATCATTTTCTATGCAAAATATATCTATATAATATATGTTCTTCTAACTTGATAGACTCAAGTTAGATCACAAAATGGTATATTTCTTTTTTTACACTTTGCATCGTTTTTTCTTTTTTCCTTTTTTTTTTTAATTTTGCAAAGATGATGTAGTAATCTTATTTTTACTTCAATGTTTATTTATTCGTTCGTAGTGAAGTATATACATATTTAATAACATAGACAACATCATAGTAGGTACTACGTTTACCCATACATGTTTAGTATATCTAAGTAGATACAGCAAAATAGCAATCAAAATGCAAGAATGAGATTGCAATCATATCCAACTAGTTATGATTAGAGCAGGATATAAGGGTGTTTATACATTGATAACAATTTGGAAGGTGTTTTTGATTTCGGATTGTCAGATGAATATTGACAGATTATGGTTTCTCATTTTCTCGTTTCTGTCTAGCAGAAGATTATCCACACAGGTTAATCTCGCAAAGGATAATGTATATAATAATTTGTTTCATTTTCTTACCAACATCATAATTGTTATGAAATCACCTAATTAATCCATTTACGATAACTCAAAACATTTATCTAGATGAATATAGCGTACTCAATGCGTTAAAAATGAAGTCGAGTTCGTAGATTAGCAACTTAGGTCAATTGGGTCTTGAGCTCGTAAGACCTATCTTGTAAACCGTTAGAGATATAGAAAAAGTTTATTTTTCTGTCTTATGGCAAAAGTTTTTCGTTATATATTTTTTTTGAAACATTTTTTTTTGTAAAACTGACTGTTTATACTCACGAGAGTACAAATTTTTATTGTATTAGATGCAAATTTTGTAGTATGTATTATATGGGAATATCTGTTATGAATGTGTGGCTATCTAAGAGTGTATATCTTTCTTTACTTACAAAACGTTAAAAAACAAACGACTACACTGTCTATACATGGTATTTCATCAATTAACTCAGTCAATTGTTTATTTTCACTTGTATTTATTTTATTTTTTATTTCTACTCCACTTGAGGAGAGTAGAACAATATATTTCGCATAATCGATCTGACATAACCTTTATTACATGTTACATGGTTAGATGAAAAATTCGTCAATGAAACTTCGACAGAAACAACTGGATACGTATATTGAATAAAGAAATTATCAGTTGGATACAATTTAATACATTCGAATAGTCAGACATCAATGCTACTATATTTCACTTATATTTATATTTTACTAAAGCTATCTTTTAAACTTATGAAAGGTTGTTACCATAAATTTTTATACAGTTTGAAAGTTCGTAATGTAATATATACTATTACGATTTAGAAAATTCTATTTACTAAATCAAATTTTATGAATAACATAAATAAAATTTGATGGAATATATGAATGAAATAGTCTGACTCATGATCGTCATAATAGTTGATTCGTCTTAGAAATAGATACCTTTAAATGACTTTTATTTTTGAGAATGATGTTATCGATTGTTCTAAAGAACCATTGTTAGTTTTGAAACTATTGGAACTATGTTCCTTATCGCACGTTACCGTTCTCATTTGTTTACTGGTAATGAGGTAAAACCATAAAAAAGTGCAACAAAAAAAAAACGAAACCAAAAACCGACATGTAGCCTACCTTGAAAACTCAAGCTTCTTCAATCGATTCAGCTGGCCATAAATTTTGAGAAAATGCAAAAATGGTTTTATAACTGTCAGTTTGTATTTTTGTCTAAATTTTATGTTTTATCATTTAAAAAAATTGAGTTTGGAAAATTATTAGAAGTTAAAGCTAACAGAGATAATTTAAAATAAGTACAATGCAATTTATATGTCATAATAAATATCCTGATCAAATAAAACTTAATGTACTCAAAACATTGGGTTGACTACTTAATCGGAAGTTTATTTTTTTATAAACTATTTCATACAGTTAAAACTAAAAGTAGCTATAAAATTAAATTCTTTAAAGAACCAAATAATTATTTAATTAAAATATTTATTATACTAAAATTAACACCTTAAATTTTCAGATAAATATCTAGTAAATAAAAAAAGTAAGAGCTGGTAGAGCGTTGACTTTTTAGAGACATACTGTTTGTTTACACAATTTAAATCGGTTTTTGGCTACAAATATCCACATCAATACAAACATATTTAAAAGCTGACAAGAACTTTTTTGTTGTAAAAACAATTTTTCTTCAAACTTTACTAATTATTGGTATTTAACCTAATTATAAATAGTTTGTTTAAAGTGAACTTTTACAAATTATATTTAAAGTTGAGTAGACTAGTATGAAAAGTAATAACGAAATAATAATAAATAAATTTTTGTTTTATGAAATTTTCTCTTCCAGAAAAACGAGCTATTATTTTTGTACCAAAATGAATTTTTGCTAAAAATTTCTTCAAATATACACCACTGCTGTCTAGACCTGACTCTTAAATGACCTTGCGTGTGTGGTTAGGTGAATATGTGAAACACGCTCTAGAAATGTCATATCGAACCTGTTTTTGGTATATGTACATTTCTAAGACGAGGAAATTTAGCACAAAAAACGCAAAACTTTCCAAAGAAAGGTGATTATCTTAGGTTCTAGGAGGTATTTATAAACTTTGTGAACATTGCAATAATTTTTCTTGTTTGTGCATTAATAAATGCATTTATTGTGATGCACTATTTTAGGCAATAGAAAAAAATTATTATCCTGTTAAATGTATCGAATGGACTGAAAATGGTTGTTCAGGGGCTTTTGGGGTCACTGAACATGAATTCGATGTTAATAAAGTTCCTCCGCTCTTAAGCTATGTCCATCGAGTTACGCGATATTATTGAATTGTGCTTCAGTATAATTCGCTTAGTTTACGCAGCTTCTGCGCGACGCATTTTTTTTTTGTTTTAGCCAAAGACAGAATATTGTGAATGACATATAACATACGATATGTTATAATGTTTTTAAATAAAGTACATTACCATTAAGTACACTTCTCTAGTGGTAGGTATAGGTATAACAGCTCTCTATAAGTAAAGTAATTGATTGTTTATTTTCTATATTGAACATTATCAATGGTTGTTTTTTGCTGTTGTTGCTGAAAATAAATGACTTTTGAATACAAGACAAATGAATATAAATGTTCGAAATTTATTTGTTTTTTGTTTGTATGTTTGTATTGTATTTTTTGTCAGCCAAATTTTTTACCTATTGTACATTAAAAGCATCCCTTTATGACAACATTTTATTTGTGCAAATATGGTTGCTCAATTACAATCAATTCCAATTTTAATTGAAGTTTTTTTTCCAAAAAAAGTGGCTTAGATATCAACCATCTTCATTTTCTATTTTATTCAATTACTTTTAGCCACAATTCGTAAACGTTTGGGATTGGAACAAAGGGCAACAAAGTATGTGACAACAATTTTTCAGTCAAAGTTATTTGTTTTTTCATAAAGACCAACCTGTAATAATCTTTCAAACCAAAAATTCTTGTGAACGTATAGTTTGTAAAACAACAATGCGAAAAGGTGTTCTTGATAGAACTACGCTTATTGAGGATCCGGTAATGCATTAAGTGTCGAAATTCGGTCCGTCGCCACTTTTCAGTCTCGATTTATCCTTTCTAGATTATTATTTGCTTCAGTGTATTTTGTTGCATAAATAAAGAGTAATTTAAAAGCTTTTAATAATTGAGCTTTTAAAATAATTTCAAAAATATATTAACTTTGTCAAAGATTATTTACCTACTATTTTAGTATCATGGTTTACCTATCCTTACTTATATTACAAATGAGAAAGTATCTCTGTCTGCCTGTCTGTCTGTATGTATGTTCCGTAATCATGCCTAAACAACTGAACCGGTTTAAATGAAAATTGGTACCAAGATGGTCTAGACCCTGAGAAAAGCCATTTTTTTAAAAAGGTATTATAAGGGATTTGTATCGAAAACTTAAAAATTATGTATCGATTAAGCTCAAATTTTGACACGATATACAACCATTTTCTAGAATTGTTTTTATCTATTTTTATCCTTCGGGGGCTGGAACGGTGAAGCGAGAAAGTGGGTTGGTGAAAGTGGAGTACATTACAAAACTGGTACCCCCAATGCAAGGTGTTATTGTGAGAGGGGTGAAAGTGGGTATGAACGATTGAATATTTCCAAATACACCCAAGTGGGGTGTCAAATAAAAGAGCATGACATATACATTACAAAACTGTAAATCCGACGCAAGGGAATATGGGGCAAGGGAGTTAAAGTGGGGATGAACGATCGAATAATTTCAAATACACCCAAGTCTGATATGAAATAAAAGGGCCTGATGTGTGCATTAAAATCTGTTAGTTATATGAAAATTTGTTCAACCGTTTAAAAGTTGTGAACTCTTTTGTCGGAGGTTTATCAAATTTCTTGAAATTTACAGACACCTTTATGCAACCATAATTTCTATGCAACCATACTTTCCCACAGCGAATCCTGACTGGATACACTTAATTGTGAACAAAAGGAGGATAAGTGACGACATATGAAGTGAAGGCTATAATAGAGTAATCTTTGTATTCAAAATTGAAGTTGCCCAGTCAAGCGGGTAGTTCACAGCTAGTACTACCATAAAGTCATAATTTTAAAATTTATAAACGCAATAATTTATCGTTTTGATAGAAGTTTATAATTAAATTATAGTTTATCAAAGTTATGTTTTTCAAAATGCACAGTACATTTTATACGAGTTTGGATAATATAAATTCTTCAATTACACAGATCAAAATAGCTTTACTTAAGCTATATATATTTACAACTAAGCTTCCCGAATATCTATATATCTAGTAAATGTTATACATTTAAATTAATATGGCAAAAAACCTGTTAACTGATCAATTGAAAGGTTGAATTGATATTTATTCAGCAGTATTATATCTGTATGCAGATAAAATTTAACTTTGTATATTTAGATATACATAGTACACCCTAAATAAAAAAAGATTACTGTGCATTCGAATGGACAATTTTCACTTCGAATGCAATATTTATATAATATCTATACACATACATAGAAAATAATTCTTTTTAAATGGTAAATAATTTTATTTCTGTCAATACATCTTTAGCTAGAATATGATCAAAAAGTTGCCTTGAACTAGTTCTATCTATATTGAAGCTTTTTAAACCATCGAATATCCCAAAAACTCGAAGTGAATGGTTTCAACGTGCAAGCATCTAATTCTCTCGGACGATGATTCCAAGCCTGTTTATAAATGTTCCTAAGTCTACCACCTCTTTACAGTTCGTACAGCCTTCTGTTCTTTCTTATCACTGGCATTATTTTTAATTTTTAAGCAGACCATTGTAAGGTCACCATAAAAAGGCACTTTTTCTAGCTTTTTTTTTTTAAATTTGTGACCTCATTGTTTATTGTTATGGTTGAGCCAAAGTTTTTCATCTTCTTTTCAGCATATACTTGGTCTTACTGATGTTCTTTCAGAGCCAATCTCTTCGGACAGTCCAAATTCGGACAGTTATATTTATGTGGTAGGAAAATGTTCTTAGAATCAAAAAACTGTAGTCAGAAATCTACAAACAAAAGTACTGTATAAACGTTTTAAGACATGGCTTAACCACGATTTTTAATTTATTGCAGATGTGACGTAAATAATTTAAACGTAAATAATTCTCGAGCTTGAGGTAGAGAAACAAAAGCGAGCTTTTTTTACCCGACTGTCAGTTAGTGGTTATGATTTTCGGGCGTATCTTGGATGTATATATGTATGTATGTATGTATTCCGTCATTACCTCGTATATTCCAAACCCTTCGATGGATTTTGTTAGTTAAGAAATAGTTATATTCGTCTTAAAAATTTACGTGTATTTTGATAGGTGATTGGGAAAAAAACACAAAATGGCGGATTTCTGGGGCGAAATAGTATATACGTGAATAAACAGAAATGAACCAAACATATTGAATAGGGTATCAAAATAAAGAAAATTAAAAGACGATTACAAAAATATATATAAGTTATATGTGAAAATTTAATTAGAAATAATAAATTGGGTTTAAAAGTTTTAATATAGTCTAATAAAAGGGTTTTTTTTAGTGCCGGGTTACTAAAAGGTCTAAAATAAAATACAACATTAAAAAATTTCATTTTTTTTTCGCGACCGCGTTAAATAAAATGTGAAAAGGAAAAAAAGTTTAGTAGTTAACATAGCAACGTTAAGAGTTGGGGTCCAATTAAATCTGTACCGGCTCAATTTTTCCCAATAATGGGTCCCGGCTTTTTAAGTCGCTACGTTAACTACTGGATTTGTTTCTGTCTTTTGAGATTTTTTTTAATGCAGTCGGGTTTTTGAATTTTTTTTTTTTATTATTTGATATTAAGAATGAAGAGTCGCAGATAGGTTTTACCATGCGGATACAAAGGTAACTCACAAAGATAACATTTAAAGTCAAGCAAAAAAAAAACTGTTTGTGAATTTTAAATCACCAGTTTTTTTTTTTATATTCATAGGATATACCTAACACTAGAATAATATTTTATATTCCGTTTAGTAGTTTCATGTACCACTGTAAATACTTTTAGATGGATTAAATTAAATATAAAAAAAATCCTGTTAGAGATAGAACCATGCACTTTGTATATTATATATTGTAAGCAATAGGGATAGCTGATTATTTGACTGTGTAGTTAGAATATTCAGAGGCGTAACTTGACATTTTATTAATTTTTTTTTTATTGAAAAATGAAAATGTACCATGTTTCTCATATACCAGACCTATACTAACGGGCAAATACCGAAAATAAGTATCGAATTTTTTGTTTTAAAAAAATTTAAAATAATTGTTATTATCCAATATGTACACACCTGTGGCTAAAATCCTGCTTTAAAAACTTCCATGGCAAAAGGAAGTAAAGTGCAATTTACGTTTTTAAAAACATTTATTTAGTTTTTGTTTCAAAACATGCCGTTCAAATGAATGAAAAAAATACGTTTAAAAATTAATAAAAAGATAAGGCTTTTCAAATGTATTTCCTTTTATTTTAGTAAAATACTAAACGTTATTTTCCATTTTTAACCCCCGAACTAAAAAAAGGGGTGTTATAATTTTGACCGCTATGTGTGTGTGTCTGTCTGTCTGTGGCATCGTAGCACATCAACGGATGATCCGATTTTGATTTATTTGGTTTTGTTTAAAAGATAATTTAATAGAGATTGTTCTGAGTCATCCTTCCTTACCCGAAAAAACTAAAAATTGGCGATGATCTTCCAAATCGGCTCAGTTTGGAATAAGCTTTAAAGAAAAAGGCAATTTAATGGAGAGTATTCTTAGATATGTTTAAAATGCGAGTTTAGGAAGGTACCCTAAAATTTTTTTGGGAAGTTTTTTAAATTTTGTAAATTTCACTTGTTATGTTAGAAAACTCATGGTCATACATTACACAAATAGTTCGATCTTGAAAATTTTAATTATGTTCATACCGCAACCAAACAAGAAATTAAATAGAAGAAGGGATAACGAGGGTATCACCTTTACAAATTTTCAAACATGAATTTAATTACAGGTAATGATAATACTTACCAACCGTTATCATACTTACCACGATGTTTATAATACTTACCGAACACAATACTTACCATGAGAGTTTCTTGTTTCTGTTGCACTTCTATGCAACCAGTTGTTAACTTTTCCTAATTTTGTATCTCAAACATTGAAAAAAGTTATCGTAACAATTTCTCACCCACTGGAATTAAAAGTTTCAACGTAAAATTGTATTCACTAATGAGGAAGTTTGTCAACGAACTGTTTGTGGCGATTGGAATAGCAGAAGAATGCATCATTTGTGGAGACAGATAAAATTATCATGGTACGGAACTGATTTGAGACAACAAACCATTGTACACAGCATTCGAAGATAGAACCTAGAACAGTATACTATTATGCCGTCGGTATAGTAATAGTTAGGTACCTCATAATACATGAATTGAACTAACATATAAATAAATTTGTTTAAAAACCAACAAAATCTGTGCTTTTGCTCTCTATGTGTTCATTCTACCAAATATTCTCTCTTCGATGATGATAATGCTTATTCTCTATTCTATATATGTAAATAAAATGATTGTGTACCATTTCTATGTAATAAATATGGCGTGGCTGGATGTTGTTACTATTCTCCACTATTATCATCATCTATTTGTTATTATAAAACTGAAACCGACCATCATCATCTTGTTTAAATCCTACAAATATTTCTATAGAAATAAAAAATAAATTCATAATATATAAAGATATCTGACTTTTTAGGTTTATTTACGTGGAAAGGTACTTATTTTGAGCTTTATAAAATGTTAAGTATTTCATTTTGACATGCTCATGATCGAATTGCCCATATACAAATATGTAAATACTAGCTTGATACCCGCCCACTTCATTGGGCTTAAAAATAAAAACCACCGCTTTATAGCCTCCACCTTTTTTGATCTCACTTATACCCCTTCCATAACACTTGAAAGGATTGTTTTACGCAGCTAAAATAGTCATAATCTTTTGAGTATATCAGAAAAGGTGGCCATGAAATTAAAAATAGTAAATGTCAGCTTAAATTTAATTTTTTTAGTATCTAAATCTTTATAATTTATAGCTTATGTGTTATTCTGATGTATGAGCTATACTTTTGTACAGTTTCATTAAAAACCATTAGCAAGTTTGTGAAAGCGTAATAAACAAACAAACAAACAAACAAACAAACGTCCTTACTTTCACATTTATAATATATAGGGATGCAGAGCAAGAAATTGATTGTAAATTGAAAAGTGTAAGCAATTATTTTGTCTATCCCCGCTGTTAGTAAATCTTATATACTATAATATCTCTAGCCTGTTTTTCCTACCCACATGATACCTTTCTTATTCCTGGATGACTCCATGATTTACCATTTTTTTTCGAATTTATCGTGCTGAGTAATGACGAAAAATAGACTTACGGTCTAAAAATGTATTCTAAGGAAAAAACAGTATATTGTATATCATATCTATAATAAAATTGCCGATAAATAAAAAGAAAGTAAATTACTATTGATATTTTTTTTTACCCATGAGTACCGCACTGCGGAATTCCAAACAGTCCGAGCTATTGTTTCTTATAATACGATACGTTTATAAACGGATACATTGACCAACTAATGGCTTTCGGAACCAAACTAACGTTTTGTTTTTTTGAAAAACGCATAGATTTCCCAGAAATTAAACTTAAATTTCTACCCTTAAATATTTTTTATTTGATTTTTTTTTAAATTAAGCACATTTTTATAGATCTTTACATCACGATTCCATAGTGTTGGGCTCTTCCTGATAGCATAATTTTATCCTGTATGATCTGCCATATTTTTATGAAACACTGCCTTTTAATTCCCTAAAATTAAGTAATTAAGTCTTAAAAAGATACTGAATATAACATTTCTTCTACTTTAATTTTATTTATAATTTAAAATTCCAATTTTTCCTAGCAATGATATACCATGCGTTTTTATGCCTCAACCTTTAAACCGCTTACTGCATCAATCTTATAGAGTCTTGTAAATTATAATATGCATTTTATATATTCAAAAATGTCAATTTTTAATACTGTTGTGTATTTTTGAGGTTATATTTTCTTCAATCCTTTCCAAACATCCATTAACTTTGTTATCAAAAGGGATGGTTTTAAAATGTAAATCTAAATATGCTTACTACTATGTATGCATTTTATCATTTTATCTGTATGTTTTTCTTTATATTATAACTACGCCAAAACAAACGAAAAAAACAATGAACTGAGTTAATTGTTTAAATACCCTGTATAGAAAAGTTTTTGAATATCTGTGCTTGATGGATCAGACGAGTCAGATGGATTCTACGTACCAGACCCAATTGACCTATGTTGCTCATTTACGAACTCAGCCTCACTTTTAACGCCCTGAGCACGCTGTATAAAAATTTCAGCTCGATATCTATTTTCGTTTTTAGTTATCATTCTGACAGACGGGTGGACTGGTGGAAAACCGAAAATAAAGTACTTGGGTAATGAACAACTATACGAAAATTTTGTTCGTAGTATCAATATTTTTAAGCGTTACAAATTTGGGACTAAACTTTGTATACCTTGATATATATTACATATATACAGGGCATGAACACAGTTGTACATAAACTTTTTACAATTGCTTCGCTAGGAAAGCTATTAGCTTGTGGACCATTTACACAGTGCAAAAAGCTGTCTTTGCGAGTATTATATTTGATATAATTTGTATAAATAACGACAATTGCTTGATGCACATTCTAAGAGCCATAAGAAGAAACAATATTAAGGGTAGATATGAGAAGGCACACTTTGGTATCTATCGGGGGAAATCTTTGCCCAGCAATTAATTAATCATGCTTAAATGTATGAAGTATTTTTATCTACCACTTTGTGTTATACTTCTTTGGCGTAATCGCTTCAACCTTGCAATTCACTACTATGTACGATATTTAACTAGCACGTAACTCTTTATACAATCCAACAATATTTTTCTGTAACTCCTATAAATACAGGTACATTTTTATGTACTTTAAAATTAGGTCACAACAATAACAAAAGCTTTATAATACTGTATTTGTTATATGTAGCACATATATAACATTGCTGACTATAACTGACTGTGTGTGCAGCTTTTTTATGTACAGAAAAGGAGTACTTATTACGTGGGTGTAGTACACAGGGTTTAGAAAATATCGAAAGTTGAATATGATACGTAACATCGTAAAATATACATATTATCGTAGAATATTATAAGGCGTAATATGAACGAAAGTATCTGTTACCTGTTTATAATGAAAACCGCATACTTCAAAATAATGCAAAACTCTTTTGATAGCATTTTTGGATCATTCAAAAACTATCATAATAAAAAGTTCCTATATTCTAGACCTATACCTTCTTGAAACAATTAAATTGATCGGCAAAGCTGGTTTAACAATTTATTTATTTGCAGGTGGTTTTATTATATAGGTATTTTTTGCTGTTTTAAGACAATACAGGGGATATGTTCTCGCCGAAAATAACTTAAGGTATTTCACTACAAAATTATTTTTTTTATCAATTAATGATCTTTTCTACACCTTTTGTGAAAAAATCATATTGATTCCCTGAACGGTTTAGGAGAATTTAACGATCAGCCAGTTTTTTTTACCAAAAATGGGCAAATTTCTCATAAACCGTAAAGAGAATCGATATGAATTTTTCACAAAAGACTTTGTCCGTATTTTGATACCATATAGGTATCGTTATTTTAGGTATTTTGATACCATAACTTGAAAATGATACCAAAAATTTGAAATTTTATTTATCAATTAATCATCCTTTAATACGTCTTTTGTAAAACATTCATATCGATTCTCTGTACGGTTTAGGAGAAATTAACTATCAAAGTCAGTATTTTTATCAAAAAAAGTTTTTCATTTTTATGCACAGTTCTTAATTTTGGTATAATTTTAAAACTTGAGAAAGAAACACCTTCATTGAATTTAACAATCATTGTATATTGTTTTATCAACTTGTTAGTATAACATACATACATACCACCTTACAAGGTTTATTATACTAGGTGTAGATAGGTATTTAAGATAGAACCGTGGTCATTGGTTACGAAATATTTATTTGAGCATTTTAGGTTTTTATTTATGGATGTTAAGCTATAAGTATAAAGAGAACTTTTTCATATTAAGGAAGATTTTATAAAGGTCTTCTTTTCCTTTTGATCGAACCTCATCTCCTTCATTTATACATATTTGAGTATTCGTTTCTTATATGTTAGTCTGTTAGTATGTAACGGGAAGTTTGAATATGATTTTGACCCCCTTTAAAACGTCGGATTAACACGAAATTTGGCATACTTATCAAGGACCGATGACAATGCAATAATTTATTAAGGTTATTTGATTATTCTGATCAGGATTTTCAGGATAATCGATTTTCATATATGAAAATGTATACATTTACTTGCGCTCCCACCATATTTATACTGAATTTTTTTATAAATTAATAATAGTCTAAAAAACTACAAAAAAAATAAATAATAGTTTAAAAAAACTAAAAAATATGCTTTTATAAAAAGTTGAACTAAAAGGTAGAAAATAATTTCTTTAAATTCAAAAAAATCATTTTATCGTAAAAAAGCGTTTTTAAGATATTTTATTATGACTTTACTTTTAACTATATACTGACCAGTATCTGTTATAAAATATTTACAATAATTGAAATTTAGTTCAGCTCTACTTTTTAGTTCAGCTTCTACTTTTTAGTTCAGCTCTTTACAAAAATGTGTTTTTAGTTTTTTTTAATTTTTTTTTTTTTAATAGTATACATATTTGGAATGTGCTCTCTGATTTTTTGGGGCAATCGTTGTAAACGTACTGGAATCGGTACTCTTGACTGTAATTCCTTTAATCTGGCCCAACGTTATATAAACGAATCATCAAGTCAAATCAATATTTCTAACTTTCAACGTCATAAAAATGTTGAACCTTGATTTCCCCGTTACCAAGTGCCCAGTTTACTCGCTTGTTAATTTGAAATAACGTAATATACTAACAAAAAATAACCATTTTATTTGGTTTAAGAGTATTTATTTAGATTTTGCTGTTTGCATTTTTTATATATTTTTATAGCGGTTAAAACTTTTGTATTTTTATACTACAAAATTAAAGATAACAAAAAAAATATATATATTCAGTTGTAGGTATTATTTACATTTTTATTTTTAAGTAGATAAATATTTTAACTTCCGATGTTGTTGAATTTTGCTATAAAGGAAGGTATTGGTACACATTTATGACGTGTTTACATA
This sequence comes from Chrysoperla carnea, assembly GCF_905475395.1. Lineage (NCBI taxonomy): Eukaryota > Metazoa > Arthropoda > Insecta > Neuroptera > Chrysopidae > Chrysoperla > Chrysoperla carnea. Next base: position 36,810,201 of record NC_058341.1, read on the forward strand.
TTGTATAGGAAAATACACACTTATACCTGTCAAAAGGTTTTCAAGTTTATTTCGTCCTTCAGGTGAAGTGGATTGTCAATTATTTCCAATTCTCCGATGTTTTGTTCTTTGGTTGAAGCTATAAAATAGCCATATATTTCATTGGGATAACTATAATTTATTGATTTTCATTTGATTTCACAAGAGAGTTATTGTTTCTGAAATATTAATGTTTATGAATAGTATATTTTTTGAACAAATTTTCACTCAATAATTGTTATTATGAAAAGTTTTAGACCGACTAATTAAGATTTTAATATGAAATAAGTAATCCAAAATATATGGGTTGGAAAACCTACACTAAAAAAGAAGTTGTTAGAAAATTTCTTCGTTACATGGTTGCAAGTAAATATTTTGGTCTAAAATCAAATTTTTGATATTGCGAACTCACAAAACTATTCAAATTTACCTCTTTTGACGATAAGATTTTGTCGTTTTTCTCGATTATTTAATAGATAAATGACTTCAAAAAGTAGGCATATTTTACATTGATCTTATGGGAAAACGGTAGATGAATGATATGTTTTCATAGACTTCCTCAAAACTAGTCGGTGGAAATTAAAACAAAGAAAAAAACTATATCTAAATTAAAACCTTAATAAATAATTGAAAACAAAAAAAAATCCGTTGTGTTCGACTAATTAAGGATGTATGAGCACGGTAGTGGGGACACAATTTTATTAAAATATATATTTTCAATTTTGATGGTGAATTATGTTATAACAATATAAAACGAAAAGTAAGAATAAAATTTTTCGAATATTGAAAATTATAAATTTTGTTTAATTATTCAGCTTTCGATATTTCGAAAACCAAGGTAGATATTGAAAAATTCCAATGCTATTTTCCAAATTTATAGCAAAATTCATCATCAAAGTTGAAAATAAGGTACAAAGAATTTCAACCACAAGTTAAAACTTGGCTTGGCGCTCGTACTACCTTAAATGAATTTAGTAATTAAATAGTAATCTACTCCACACTAATAAATATAATAACGTATGCTGCTCAGATGAATGTATGTTTCATAAATTTATTATCATTATTATCTAGATACCATTACATTAAAACTTTGTATACAACTAACTTATACCTACTCTGTGAGTTGTTTATGGTTATATTATTAGATCTGGAGAACTCTACAGGCATTTTCTCTAAATTATTTCTCTGTTTGTAGTATATAGAGATATACATACACTTAAATACTTCTACGGACTCACATTCATATATACAGTGAGTCGAATTTAAGATGAAAACCCTCTCATATTTTCGTTATTTATAGGATTATCGATATGAGTGATATTTTTTTAAATACTTAACCGAAATCTGAACTTCAAACCCAGCCTATTACAAATTGACAAACAGGGCTGGGATTCTCAATATTTTGCCTAGCGTCAAAGATTGTTTGAGATATCGAAAAAAATTATAAGAAAAAGTTGTTTAGAATTTTTTTTTATACTCATATACCGATATACCGATTTTGACTTGACGAATAATTTTGAGTACATACCAAGATAATCAGAAAATTAAAAATGCGAATTTTGTCATGAAATTCGGTATATGGGCATAAAAAAATATTCTAAGTAACCTTTTTTTATTATTTTTCGATATCTCTTACCGTCTCCGACGCTAGGTAAAAAGTTTAAAAAATGTGACTCTTGACCCTGTATGACTGTGCACAGTTTTAAATCGATATTCCTATAAATAACGAAAATGTGAGGATTTCTCCGTAAATGCGACACACTGTATAAGTATGCTTATAGAGTTTGTGTATATATCTGTGCTTTGTATTTCCTGTATTCTTCCTTTTCAAAAGTCCATCAAGTTAATGTTGAAAAATAAGTGATATTATTGTTTCAATGGGTTTAAATTTCTACCCACTTATACAAATAAAATAACTTCTATACAATGTAATAACATTGTGTACAATATTATTGTCAGATCTAAGAAGTGTATATAAAGCGAAAATTATAGCCCACTATCGATATATCTGAAGGCATAAGAAGCCATTCTTTTTTCTAAACAGGTCACCTGATCCTCTCTTAATCAGATAGAATTACTACCAGTTGACATAAAATGTTGCTTAACTTCAGTGATCAGTGATCGGGTGAGACCCGTTGTTTTCAATGTGGTATGTATGGAGCGTGATGCGTGACAATGACGTGAGTCCCATGATTTTTGTACATCCAAAAATTGCTCAACGTGCCTAAAGAAGTTTCAATAATATTTTTTTATATCTTCAATAATAGGAGTGAGACGAGACGATAAGAAATTTGCAATTACAAATAAGAGACGAGACAAAACGTTAGAAAGCAATCTAAAAAAATGTCAATTACAAATACAGAGATGATCTAACCTACTTCTGATAATGCTAAGACAGATATGGTCATAGAACGTACAATGGGAGATGTTACGAAATATTCTAAAATAATCTCCCTTTCAAGGGCTTACAATACAGTAGCAGATACTACAAAGAAGTAGCTTGGAGACAAGCATTCTCTGTATTTATGCTTAACTATTCTGAGGATTAGATCAACAACAAAAAGAGAAGAAAGAGACGATGACGTACGGCGCACATAGGACGATTATTAATAATTAGGCGGCCAAAAGTCAATTTTTTAAAAGAAAAGGTTATCAACCAAAAGTGGCCAAAATAGAAAGAGAAAAACACCAGTAACCAGAATTTACCCCTCCCACCTAAAAAAGATGCACTGTGTGCTTGCACTCGCAGTTCAAACTTGATCTTCGCTACAACTGTATGACATTGTTCTTAGTTATCTCAATTGACGAAATTAAAGAAAACTAGTTTTTGTATTTTCTATTTGATATTTGGCAAGGATTGTGATGGATTCAAGTAGTTCAGGTAAGAGTTATTATATTCTAATGTATTTTAAGCGTGTTAACTTCATTTTATAGTATCTGTTCAATTTTAAAAGAGGGTATGTTAGAAAAATGTATTTTTTGTTAATTTTCTTGTTCAAACATTATTTAGTTATATTATCGCCTCCTCTCGCCTAATAATTTTTTTAGTTTTAAATATTTTACATATTTGGGAAGCTAACGACACATTTTTTAGGTGCGGATGGCCGCGGATGGCCGACTTAGAGGATTTTTAAGATTGAAAGTCATACGAAAAAAAAATTAATTTTTTCTTTAAAATTTAATAAAGTGCATTTTTTTTACTTTAGGTACCTCTGGCGTAAAAATAGTGACCCGACGTTATCTTTACGATAAAATGCAACTGCAAGATTTGCCTAATTTGGATGAAAAACTAAATTATCTAGAAAATTACCTTTTGGACTGTTATGATGACACATGTGATAATAAAAACAGTTTGAAACAAAAATAAGCATATTTAAAAACGTCTATGAAAGAAAAATGGTCGAAAGCTCATTATTTAGTAGTAGCATCCTTAAATACGTGTAAGACAGAGACTACATCTTCTTATTATTAGAGATACTGAGATAGGTATAAGAGTCATGTACCCGAGCGGACTTGGATAAAGAGACTCACAATAAGTTTTATGACACACAATAAAGCTATAACAATAGTGACTTCGACCTAAAATATCATACTTGCTTTGGCCTATACCTCAGGCACGGATAAGTTGTTTTAGGTCGAAGTCACTATTGTTATAACTTTATTATGTGTCATAAACTTTATTGCGTGTCTTTTTATCCAAGTCCGCATTGCTTATAGAGGAGGAAGTGAGACGGATATACGACTCTTCTACCTATTTCAGTTTCTCTAATAGTAATGAGGTAAGTAGAAAAAAATGTTGTCTCTCTGTCTTACTCGTATTTTAGGTTGTCGTTGGTTAGGTTGTCGCTGTCCTACCCGTATTTTAAGTAAGGAGGCCGAGTTATACATTATTTTGAAATACATGCAATAAAAATTGATATAATTACTTACATAATAAAAAATATGGTAATACTAGCTGTTACCCGCCCGCTTTGCGTGGCGTAAAATATACCCGCTTTGCTGGGCAACATCCCCACTTGCACCCCTCCCTCTACATTTCCTCGCGTTGGATAACATTTTTGTAATGTACACGTCCTGCTCTTTTATTTGATACCCCACTTAGGTATATTTGTAAATATTCGATATTTCCTTCCCACTTTCTCGCTACACCTTTCTACCCTCCGAAGGTTAAAAAAATTTCTAAATGTAATTTAAAACATTCTGACCAAGTTTTGAACTATTAAAAGCCATAATTTAAAAGTATGAATTTTTTATTCATGAACACCCCCGCAACCCCCCTTGTGGGTGAAATTTCGTAAAATCCGTTCTTAGCTGACCTCTACTTGGCAAAAGGAATATTCCTGCCAAATTTCAAGTCTCTAGGTCTTATAGTTCCAGAGATATCGTGATGAGTGACTATCTATCTATATAGATCTATAGAAAGTCTCCTATATATTTATAGATTCTTACTTTTTGTTGAATTATTTGCGTTTTTGTTCAGTAAAACATCATAATTATACAAAGAATAATATGTAATGATAAAATAAAGGTAAAAAAAGCAAAATACACTGTAAAATAATTTTGGCCACCTAAATCGTCCAAATCGTCCTATGTGCGGCGCCCGTCAATATAAAAATAGCTTCTGTAATATAACTACTGGAGACCCACTTGAGTCAACCAACCTCACGTAGTTACAATCTATCGATGTCAAATTTCTGCTGCTGTACAGTTTATGAGCATTCCCAAATGGTGCAAAGTGCTCCTTGTTAGGTAAATATTGACAGAATTATTTTCAGTTAACTTATTAGATTCCATTAGTAAGTCCTAGTGGTATGTTAGCGTCTGTATATATATATTATACAATTAATGGATTCTCTTGCCCATAATATTATCTTTTAGTTACACGTATTATAGACTACACACATATTATATGTAATCAAATCTTGAATATGCTAACAAACTGAACGATAAACATACTATACAGAAGAGACGCAACGCACAAGGCAAACTTAGTAAGTAACAAATACATAGTATTACAACTACAACTAAATTATTTATCTTGTGTGGGTGGTGGTTGGTGTAGTAACAATATAACTTGTAAATTGTAACTGATTTTAGTTATACAAATGTTATTATTGGTATTCTAGCAATGAGTTGAACTCAAATAAATTGTTCTGATAATAGAATAACAATATAATATAGTCATGTGTGTCATGCAGAGACGGATTTATTTGGAATAAAGTCGTATTTTATAAGGAAAATAAAAAAGATTATTTTTAAAAATGAATTGATACTTATTGCATGTGGTGAGGAGGAGGAGACAATGTCTCATCTTTCTGTCACTGCCTAGCTCTTGCCATGAGAGGCTCGACTTACTTGAGCCAGCCTCTCTTTAACGACCTCTCCGAGCTAAAGTCCGTCGACGTCAAAGCACTCCTGCTGTTCTTAAACAGCTCCAAATGGTTCATGGAGTAATGGCCGGGAATGGGCCAAACTCTTTTCGGTATCACAACGAACCCTATGGTCTAAGTGTGTCCCACTCCAGAGCAGCCACTCTAATCTAACCTAACCTATCGCACTATGCGACACAATTTCAGCTCGCTGAATACGAAAATGATAACCAAATTTTCATGTCACGTTCCTGAGTTACAATGTGAAAACTGTTGTATGTTCGCCATTTACAAAACCAATTTATAGAAAATTAAGCCTCTCTTCTCCCAAGTTGCGAGTACACATGATTTATATTATAACATTAACTTGTTAACCTTTTTACTTCGTACACGATGCATAAAATTTACGTTTTTCAGATTTAGATAGAAATATCCATGTTGACCTATGACACGCGTACAAGTAACGTGGGGTTCACATCATATTATTTATTTTTGAAACCATGTAAATATAATGACTTTTATCAAATAACCGATTATTAGAGATTATTCAATTTTTAAAATTCCCAATTTGTTGCATATTGTTATTTGTTCTATGGAATGATCAATTAAATTGCTATATAAATACTCGAATTAAAATTTTCATCTGGATTAAAGAGTATATACTGTTTTATAATAACGTAAGCTTTGCAAATTTAAAGTAATGCTTATTGTCTATGATTTCATATGAAACCTGCAGAGTCGGATTCAACCTTATTGACATTATAGCGTTAGCGACCCATTACTTACACTTGTAATATCTCTCTTGTTATCATGTTAAGCATGTTCATCGAAAAAATAGTGGCTTATACAAGATAACATAGTAGTAATAATCAAATCATTTCATGAATACTGCTGTTATTATTAAAGATTTAAGCAATAAGACGTTATATTTATTTTCCCAAGAGTTTGAGATTGTAAATGTTATAGAAAAAACCGAAATTTTATGTCAATTAATGGGTATTTAGTACGCCTTCTGTACTTTCAAGTCAATTCTCTGTATGGTTTATGATTTTATTAATAAAAACAGTCCTCTTACATGGTGGTATATTAAGAAATCGTAATAAATGTTGGTCTTTAGACAATAATTGCTTTTAAAAATAGTTTACCATTTACATAAAAAACTTTTATCAATATTCATCCAGTTTAATGTTTTAAAATCATACCAAAATTAACAACTGTGCTTAAAAATGTAAAACTTTTTTTGGTAAAAACACTGACTATTAATTAATTAATTAATTAATTTCTCCTAAGCCGTACAGAGAATCGATATGAATTTTTCACAAAAGAGGTGTAAAAGGATGATTGATTGTTAAATACAAGTTTTTATATTTTTGGTATCATTTTCAAGTTATCTTAAAGAGAAATGAAAATGATAAAAAAAATATAAAATTTAATTTATCAATTAATCACCCTTGTTTAGATCTTTTGTAAAAAATTCATATCGATTCACTGTACGGTTTATAAGAAATGTGCCCCTTTTTTGGTAAAAAAAACTGACTTTGATAGTTAATTTCCTCTTAATAAGGTCAGGAATCGAAATAAATTTTTCTCAAAAAAGGATTATTAATTGATAAATAAAAGGTTAGGAAAATTAATCTGCATTCCAAATGCAGCCCTGCGTTTATTTGATTTTCATTAATTATAACTAACAGCACCATGTAAATTCTATGTATTACATACAGTTTTAAGTAGTTTTATAAAAAAAATATTCAAACTTTTTTATATTTAAAAAGTTTTACTATACATACAATATAAAAAAAAAAAAAATGAAAAATAAATACACAATGATAAAAATTCACTCTCGGCAACAACATTACTTCTGTTATACATTTTTTTTTAATAAAATTTTTCTATAATTAAAACTATAAATTGTTGAAACAATATTTTAACGTAATATGGTGGCAGATTTATTTTTACAGTACAGATTTATTTTGCATTTGTACAAAATCGTCATCCAAAATTTCTGCAGTATTATATTATTGATTATTTTTTTCCTATACTCGTGTATACAATTTGTATTTACCGTCAAAGTACCTCGATTATGATTGACGTATTTTTATTATGATACATGTGGCATAGACTATATATAAACAAATATCTTGTCGAGTCAATTTTAGTTAAAAAGAATCAAAAACACGTGAAAACAAACAATTGATTGAGTTAATTGTTGAAATACCATGTAAAGACAGTGTTGATTACGAAATCGTTTGTTTTTGTCATGTAAGATCCTTTTAGTTGATGTCAGTTTTTTACTATCAAAGAAGATATATCGATATTTGCTAATTTCATTAAGCACTTTTTCATTTGCTAATACAGCAAATCAAGGAATAAAGAAAATGGTGATATACCATAATTCGAACGACTGCCTACTTTCTTGGCAGAAAAAGAACAAAATATATTGGGGAAAACAGAATCACTTTAAATTTTACAAATCATATATTCATTGGCTTTCTGAAAAATCAAATTTTATTTATCTTTTCATTGTTAAATTTGTTTGCTGATGGAATTTTTCTTTCTGTTTTAGGTAAGTCTGTCAAAGTCATTTTAAGTTCAATAATGTAAGTATATTGTAACGATATTATCTATTATTTTTGACATACAAGCTAAAATGTTCTAAGAATAATTTTTCTCATGGTCGACGTTTTTGCTGGGAGAAGTTAATCGAATATAACAACTCATGAAGATAAATTCTCAGAGCAACGCGGGCGAAATAATTCGCTTATTTTGTTTTCAATAAATTTTAAACGCGACGCAAGTTTGATTCAAAACATGGTTATAATTTAAATAATACAACTAATATATTCCCTTGTTTATAATTCTACCAAATATATCTCGTACGTACTCTACATAACCTCTATATACAAGAGATAAACCTCATATTATTCAAACGTATCAACGCTCAAAGAAATCAACTGCTGAAAGTTGTGAAAACATGACGCCGTGTGTGTAAGTTCTAGTCAGTAAAACTTTTATTATAAACATCTTCAAAAATGTACCAAAAGTTTATGGTGAATCGATTTGAAGAATGTCAAAAAGGTTCGTTTGAACAGCTTACTATGTTTGGAATCGGGATTTATTACGTTTGCATCCGAAAGATCTGCATCATTCGTTTAGTTTTCAGGTGGAAAACAACCTCTGTGTTAATGCGTAGAGATATGGAGGTTAAAATGCGGAAAAATGTCTGCATTTTTTAATTAATTGCTATCTATATACGCTATAATAATTATACTATATTTACCGAATTATAAACTATAGCTATACGCAAAAATTATTTTGTCCACTCACGCGACAGAGCTTCCAAAAAACCCCTGGCAAATGCGATCTCCAAGTTAAACCGATTTTCTTGAAACAAAGCTAAGAAGAACATTCTCCATTTAATTACCTTGCAAACAAAAATAATCAAAATCGGTTATTCCGTTTAGGTGCCTCAGAACAAATGCAGTCTCCAAGTTGAAGCGATTTTCTTGAAACATAGCTAAGAAGAACATTCTCCATTTAATTACCTTGAAATCAAAAAAATCAAAATCGGTTATTGCCACACACACACGATTCTTTGGCAATGGGACCACAAATTGTCTTTCTAAATTTGGAATATCATATTTTGGATAAAATGTACTTTTTTCAATTTATGATTAAATCTTTCACTACCTTTGGGCTAAGATGCTATTGTTGGAGGTTTTCTGACTGTGCATCAATTTTTTTCTAAAATAAATGAGGGCATGTTATTTTCAAAATATTAATATCTCTTAAAATTTAAGGTATTGCAATATGGTTTTTTTTTTTATGTATACACAAAATATAGACACTTCTGAATGTTGTGATATCATGCCGTAGAATGTTGTGATATCATGCCGTTAGAATTCAATAAAAAAGTTGCCACCTTTAAAGTTGCTGAAACAAAAAATTTTTGGGTGTATCTGCGTGGGCTGCTTGTATATTATGCTTTTTTCATCAACTTTTTCTTTTCTTTTCCAAATTTCTCTTGAGGCCATGTTTTTCTAGGCAAAAATTTTTCAACTAGAGATAGATATGCTTTAAATTGAAATATTACAGCTGATCTGGAACGAAAAGTTTTATATGTTACATATACAGACGAACTTCCAGATGAATTATTTTTCACCAAAATCATGATTTCGATAGCGTGTGACTAGATACGATGATAATTAAAATAATGATATATGAACCAGCAATAGGGTAAACAATCCATTGTTACGTATTTTACACCTGATTACTTTTATATTGGGACTTCGACTCGCGGTAATGTAATCAATTAATCATTATAAACAAGGTGTATATGGGAATATTATTGAACGTTTTTCGCAATTATCAGGTTTTTTTGTTTATACGACGTTTTGTGCAGAGAGAATGGTAATGGTTTTCTCTCTTAATACTCCTATGTAAAAGGTATACAGTACAATAATCATAGACTTATAATATGGAAAAATTTTTCTTTTTTTCAAATAGAAGATTTTTATATTTATTTAAGATGGAAATGATAAAAATGAAATTATAACCGTTTTATAGGTCTAAAATACGCATTAAAAATTTCAGCAAATAACTTTGATTAGTTTCATACGCTTGTTAGTATGTAAGTATGTAACGGAAACTTTGAACATGATTTTGGCCCTATTCAAAATTACGGACTAACTAAAAATTTGGCATACTTATCAATTACCGATGACAAAAAAACGATGACATATCTCAAAATATATACATTTATTTGCGCTCCCACCATATTCATACTGAATTTTTGATAAATAAAGAATAGTCAAAAATATTAAAAAGCAATAAATAAATAATAGCTTAAAAAGTAGAAAATAATTTCTTTAAATTCAAAAAAAGCATTGTATCTTAAAAAAGCGTGGGGTGCTTTTAAAAATATTTTATAAAGACTTTAATTTTACCACTACATTTTTGAATTCAAATTAAATTTTTTTTTTCTTCCTAAACATTTTTTGTAAGTCTATGGAAATAAGCCATATTCAAGGCAGAAAACACAAAGATCTGCTACATGAAATTTAACCAATAAAAATGGTGAAGGAGGCCTAGCAAAATATAGTTGGTACATATTTTTAAAATTATATTTTATAAAACATATTTAATTTTTTTCGTTTTCTTCTCGAAATATTCCAGACGTTTACTCAACCTTACATATTTAGGTTTTATAATTTATTTTCTTATATTGATTCTCAATGTTTTCATAAATATAAAATTTATTTTGAGAACAATTTTACCTTTTATAAAATTTATTTTTTATATTGATACGCCTACACTAAAACTATTATAATTGAAAAATAACTTTGTATAAAGATTAATATATACTGATTGGCAAAGAAAATGACTCAAAATTCAAAGCTAAAAACAATGAAATGCTTGTGGCTTTTTATACCTTATTTTCTTTTGGAACATTTTTATATAATAGTTGAGACGACGAAGATATTTAAAACTAACTTTTTTGATAATGAACCGATTTTAATCTCAATTTGTTCTTAGTTCCACTTAGAACACAAAAGCCCCTTAAATTAGTTTGTGACCCTTCTTCACTCCCTATTTCGAGAATTTTTATTTCAATTAAAAAATTTATAATTCTTATTTCATGAGCTTTTAGTAAAGTAGCAAAAAAGTTTTTATTTTGAAAAAAGTTCCTTTATAGTTTTTACTCTTTTTTCAGTCAAATCTTCAGGTGTTTATGATTATTGCTAGAAGAAATCTAGCTTTAATTCTAACGATAGATATCGAACAAAGAACGCGACTATTTACAAGGTATCTGTTTTTGCAATTTTGCAACAGAACCCTAGAAATATTTAATTTAATATAATATTTTTTGAATCCTACTTAGATACAAAAACCATTCAATTTTATTAACGATCATTGGTACATTTGGTAGTGCTTTTCATGATTGTAAAAAATGGGTTTTTGTTTTATGTTTGTTTCATAAAGAGGAAAAGAGAACGAAATTGTTATCAAAAATAATTTTTTACCATTAATTCCATATCTACATTATTTATGTAAAGGTAATATACATTCAAAGGTCATTTATTTTAAGGTAAAAAAATATTGAAATTTTTTTGTTTAACAATTTATTACATTTTTGGATATTTTTATTTTGATTACTAAGCGAATTTCTATTATCAATATCAATAGGTATATTGAAAGAGCTCACAGTTATGGATGAAAATTATTCTTTGTATCCCCTTAATTTGGAGAGGTAAGCACGTACTATCTGTACGTGGGTAAAAATCAAAAAAATAATGGAGGTGTGATTGAATCGTCTGACAAGTGAAATTTACAACAACAAAAACCTAAAAATTTTTCGGGTATGGAACTCTAAACTCGCACTTGAAACGTATCTAAGAACAATCTCCATTAAATTAACTTTTTCCTAAAAGCCTTCTCCAAACTGAATCCATTTTGAGCATCATCGCCTATTTTTTTAGTTGTTTCGGGTACGGAACCCTATCCTCACACTTGAAACAAAGCTAAGAACACTCCCCATTAAAAAATATCCAAATTGGTTCACCCGTTTAAGCGCTATGATGACACAGACAAACACACAAACAGACGCACATAACGATCCAACTTATAACACACCGTTTTTTGGTTCGGGAGTTAAAAATGAAAATAGCAGTGCTGTTATATAAAATTATTTTTAAATAAAAATAAAATGTGATCAAGTAACTTAAAAAAATTATATTGATATTTTACTTCGTTTTGTTTTGATTTCATTGTAAAAGAGTGAATGAGAAGACAATTAATTACTACGACAAGAAAAAGTTAGGTCTCTCCTTCAGAAAAGTTTCGTTTGCCTGTTCTTCTGACGTCAAGTAAACTGTTTTTCTCTGAATTGAAAAATGTATGACCTATTTTTTTTCTTTATATAGTTGATGTAGTTTCTAAATTTATCCTTTGAACTGGTACTGAATTTTTTTTTAAATTTTCAAAAAAAGTAGAATGATTTATAAATTTTGAAAAACATGATAAAATGTGGTTCTTGACTTTATAAACAATGATTTTTCCTATTTTTCCTAAAATACTTTTTAATGAATATTTTATTTAAAGTTTAGTAAAAAATAAAAATAATATGTCTACAGTGTAAAAAAAAATGTTCCCGTCAGACATAAGTGAAAAATGTAATTAGTTTATAAAAACAAAACGTTTATGAGAGTGACTGATGGGGAAAACTGATAAAATTGAAATTACACAATGGTTGTGTAAATTATTTGTTAATTATACAAACTTACATGTGATAGCGGTATTGCGAATGTATTAAAATTTTATGGATGATAAAAACGAAAATAGAAATGAAAAATTTGTCTACCGTACCAATTTTTTGTTCCATATTGGACACAAATTTCGATAAACAAAATAAAATTGCGGCCATAAGAACGCAGAAAACAAGCTAACAAATATAGAAGAAAATCAAAATTCTTATTTTTTTATTTTTGACCAAGAAAGATCTTTAACAAAAAGTAGTTCAAGTTGCAGACCAAAAGATTAAATTGTTATTCAAATCTATTCGTTGGGTTCTTGCAATCTGTTTGAAAACAAAAATCGATACTCACGCTCAGAGTGTAGCAAATTGATATATCGTAAAGCGAAAATGCATTTTTAAATTATAAGCAACTTTCAAATTTCAATTATTTTATTTAATACTTTTTTCTGCCACTATCGATGGCGGCGCTTAATGCACTCATCGAATAGAAATTCGTCCTCTAAATTTTAATTGCTTGAATTCAGTTTTATTTGGTCGGGTTGTATTTTTTAACTTTTTAATATTAGTTACTGTTTAGCCCTAAAAATAAGCTCGAATACGTGTGTATATGGTCCAACATAAAGCATTCAAATTATTATTTTGCCTCATTTAATAATTTAATTACAGAAAAAGCATTCAGTCAGTTCTATATGTATTATTTTTCAGCATTATTTGAAACATATTTTGACATCCGTACATAGAATGATACACATCCGCGCATGATATATTCGAAATATTGTTTCCTACTTCATGTTTTTTTAACTCATTTATTTGTTAATCAAATCAAAGGATCACGAAAATTTGTATATGTATTTCGGTTTTTGTTCTTTCCACCTCGTTAGAGGCCATTTTATATACTTCAAATACATCATTAAGTTTCAAACTATTAAATTTTCCTTGCTCTTTCGATTTTTCTCGAATGAAGCCTTAACTGATTCAGTCTGGCAAAGTCAAATTAATCACTTATCCGTGGGTGAAAATGTGTACCACACTCATTTTGAGCTAAAATTTAAAACAGGTTTCCCTACTAACTAAAAGTTGAATGTCAAAGAAACAAAAATTTAACACAGGAAACGTCAAAGAAATTTACGTCTAGTGAAGAAATTTACTCCACATCATCGTCTGCTGATTCGGAGAAAGAGTATATACTGGTATTGGGGGCTCGATTACCATAAAAGTGTTTTTTTCCACTAACAAAAAAATTATTTAGGGACAATTTTTAATACATTTTTTATTTGGGAATGTTCAAGACTTTCTCTTTACGGAATATTGCTGCAACACGCTCTTCCGCAACTAATCAGTTTGAGGATTATAGAGTCAGGAGTTTCTGGTATATTTTACTTCGAGGTCGCTGGAGGAGACATACATTTTTTTGTGTGTGCAAACAAATGAGAAATGGTTGTATGTACATAAGAAGATTATATAAAAAAAGTTTTTAGTAATTATTTAAATATTACATTTTAAGGTGATTGCATTTTGTTTAATCACTAACCGGAATATACGCTTATCAAAGATATCAACTTTGACTTGGTCGTTATCTCTTTCTGTTTTATACAAATAGAAGCAGATACAACTATATAAATATTTTCGATGTGCGATCAAAGACTTTAATAACTGGACGCATCTATAATAAAATTATGTTCTTCTTATAAAAAATGATATAAAATGCCATGTGTTTTTCTCACTGTCAATGCACAATTTCACACTGCAATTAAATTGTGACAAAAGTAGAAGCGACCAAGAGCAGATATTTGCAGAAATTTGTTTAATAATTTGAAAACGTCCAATAACAAATCGTTATTTTCGAATGTCCGTGTTCGTTTCGTTTTTGTCCGTGCTAATATCTCTACTTGGCCACTTGTATTTTAGTCTTTGTCTGATACAGAAGGCATAGTGCAGTCATTAAAGTTTTTGATGCATTAAACGTAAAAATCCATGTAAATTTTTTAAAATTTTATCCCAGTATTTATTTTAGAAGGGTCCATTATTTATATCAATTTAACAGCGTTTTTTATTAAAAAATAAAAAAATCAAATATTTTTTATGTAGGCGTTTAAGGGAGAAATGGAAAAAAATGTATACGAATTTTGCTTAAGGCAAACATTTTATTGATTTTCCATCGTTTGAGTCCATACCAATTATGAACAAAGTTAAATTTGTATTTAATCATTTGGGTTATTTTCGAACCAAATGATAATCCAGACGTATTGTATTGTATGTGTACTTTTTTTTGGTGTTGTATCGGGAAAAACTTTTAGTTTTATATCTTTTATTATTTGAAATTTTTTCCAGTCACACTTGCAAATACTGCGAAAATTGAATGCAGAAATATCCGTCAAATCTTAAATGACGAACTAACTGTGATGATATAAATGTGGACCGTTAATAAGATAAAAGAACGAAGCATATGTATTTCTGAATACTTCATATTCGTGTAACGTAATTTATAGAGGATCAATACCCGATTTTTGATGGAACCATCTATCTATACTGGGATAACAATACCTAGACCGTATTTACATATAAAATTAAAAAGCACTTCTATTGTGTGTACCAAATAACTAAGTATATTGTTTATACTAAGAGCCAAAGTTACCAAATTATGTCCGTTAATACAACTTTCGCATAGTGCATCATTCCACGAGTGTGAAAGAGTACATAAATATGCATAAATTAAGCAATATGTACAAGAAATATTTACTATTATAGGTATATTTACTTGGATATAGCTTCGGTAGTAGAGCATTAGTTATGAACCGTCATGCAATTCAAGGCGGACCAAAACTTTACGAGTTAGACACGGTATCTGCACATTCTATGAAGTTTGATTGATATAAGGATTGCGTCTACAAAATATCACTGATAATAATTATTGCAATTTGAAGATGTTTTTGTTAAAGAGTGGGTTAGAATTTTATGAAAGAAAAATGGAATCTTGGTTGAAATCAAGACAAAAAAAATTATTTCGATATTTGCTTATTATGGTATGAAAGCTAACAACGCGACAAAATAGTTTATTCAAGACGGCTAGATTTTGAATAGTTCGTTTCTTATTGAATTTACGTAGAGATGAAAGGATATCTGACACATAAGAGTGCCTGCGTTCACTCCTAGGCGCATTCTCTAAGGGCTGTGATTTTAATATGATTTAGTTTTATAGTTAAAAAATATGATTCTAATCTTTCGTTGGGTAACGCAATCGTTATTAGGGGCGAGATGTATTTCAGCTCTGCCTAAATTCAATTAGGAAAAAAATATCTGAAATGCCGATATTGGATATCAGATTATCTGAAATTCCATCTTGATTCAAATCAGATCTGGCTCTTAGTATACAATAGTTAGTGTCAAAGTACAGGGTGCGCAACATAACTTCGTTTTTTTAAAATTCATAAAACTCATTGTATAAATCAGAAAATTTTATTTGTTTTTTATAATACATGAAGTTTCCTTTTACTCAGATAAGTGACGTCCCCTATTCCCCATACACTGAGTAAACTGATTTCTTGCGTTTTAAATGGCTCCTGTCAGCATAGCAGTCCTTATGTTGGAAATTTTTTTCTGGATGTTTATCTTCAAATATTGTACGTTGCACGAATTTTATCTACAAATCTTGCACGTTCAGAAATTACACAATTGCAATCTTTTATGGATGGACATGAAGATCTTCGTGAATAATCGGAATAATCTCCAGTTCTTCGTCTTGTGGAACTTTCAGTTTGTCTGAAAGTAGTAACCCAAGTTACATTCCCTTTTTGGTTAGAGACAAGGGTTCACTGGGCTACATTAAAGCGATTCTGTTGTGATTACACACGCGCCTTGCTGTTCCAAAGCATGATGGTAACTGAAATTAAGTAAAACAAAACTTTATGGATATGAACACGTTCGAAAAAAGGTTATGCTGCTGCACCTTGTATAGACTGTTTTATATTCATATAAGATAAAATTTTCAATATTAAACCTCATCCAATATTACCTAATATATAAATTTAGATTATGATTTAAATATTGTAATTAGTTTAGGTAGAGATGAGAGCATCACTTCACTTCGTTAATATTCAATGCATACAGAATTTAAAGAGGACTTCTATATATTATGTTTACTTAATTTAAAGGCTATAATTTAATGCATAATATGTATAATGTGTTTTCAGTAATTTTATCGGAAATAATATGGGAAGGTCGTTTAGACACGCCATACTTTTGTACTTTTGTATTCAAATCATCTAGAAAAAGTTTATAAAATCAATATTATTTGTTGCAGCGGTCTAAAAACAGAAGTATTTTTCTACTAAATCGTTAATTGATTTAATAAAATCATTTTCGAGTCTTACCATCTCTCAAGATCTCAAATTACATCTATCAAATTTATAATAATCTACTATATCTAATCAATTAACTTGATTTATCATCTGACTTCCAATGCATTATTTCTTATTTTAATGAAATTTCACTTTTCTTTCTTTTTTATTTTGTTAGAATTTATGGACTACCTTTGACTACAACGAAAGTCAATATTGTCTGATTGTATTACCTACCCCATACCGAAACACGTCACAGGATTGAATTAACTATTCGGAATATATTAAGCCCCTCACTTTTCACCTATATTCAGAAAATATTGCAAAAAACTCTCAAAATATTGAGTATGGACTCTTTTTTATATGCGTTTAAATGCAGTTTGTTTACAGTAGCAATGTACCAAAATGATTTTTCGTTGTCATTAATAATTTGTCATTGTTATGTTCAAATCGCCCTATTAGCTCAGTTGGTTAACTCGTAACCAATTCCGCCCGCGGTATGCTTCAGGAAGCGGGTTCGATTCTCACCGTCGCAACAAAATTAATTTAATTAATAGTTGTGATGGGCTGGTGTAGTGCATGGTATATGCATGAAGGAGGTGCACTCAGCCTCTGAAATTGAGGAGCTGCTAAATGAAATTATCAGCGGAAAGGTGGTAAAACACATATATGGTATCACAATGAGCTCTACTGCCTAAGAATGTTTTTCGTGGACAGCCATTATAACATAACCTAAACTAACCCAACCTAACATATGGTTCAAATCGATGATCTTGTATTAATTGATCAGATAAGAACACTATTCGTTGTTATAAATCATCACAATAAAATGTAATTTTTTTGAGTCAATATACACTTTTTTTTTAAATGCTCTCATATTCTTATAAGAAAAGAAACATATATTATAACTTTCAATGCAAAAAATTTTTATACGTAATACATTTAATGAACATTTTTTTATTTAATTTTATTTTCTGTACATAAACTTTTTCTTGAATATGTTTTTCTCATTTCGTATTTTTTGTTTTTTTGTAACTTTCAACTTTACACTAAATACATGAAAATTGAATTTAGAAAAATCTTGAAAACTTCAATTGTATTTTCAAGTAAATAAAATATAACTATGTATAAATAATAAACAGACTACAAGACAAATATGCATATTTCTATATTCAGATTTTCTATATTTTATGATGGATGCCCTTATATCAATTGAAACCCAATTATTGTTTCCCTAATTAATTCTTTTTTTTTTTATACGAAATGAAATTATTTTTGAAAAAATCACGTATAACAGTGACATGTGACAAGAGTTTTAAGGGGCGAAGGTATTAATGTCGCTTTCCCTATCTTCAACTCTGAGCAACCAAATCCTTAACAACAAGTGTAATGTTATGAAGAAATCTGGTATATACAAAATAATCTGTGGTGATTCAACTTGCTAGAGTCACAGGAGGTGTTTAGACATAATAAAAGTCCTGACATATTGTTAAACGACTAAACTGACCTAATCTCATCTTCTTTGTTTCAGCTATTGAAATGAAGAAGAAATAAGCATTTCAATATCAGGACCATTGGAAGTTATTCAACTTTTTTCTTTCCCCATACGACTTACATATTACATGCATTTTAATTAATCTGACAATATTTACTAATAATAGCTATTTATTCAAATTACACCAAATGACATATCTACAAATTTTTGAAAAACAAATTTATTAAATAATTAGAATAATTTTTATCCACTTAACCTTCAATGTAAATAGAAATAATTTTAGTAAAATAATATGAATTTGTAACAAAATATTGAACAAGTTGTTAACTTGAATTTTTATTACCTGTAATTACATAATAAGCAAACAGTATATAAACCTGTAAAATTTTTAATTTTAACGTTATGTTCTGAAGATGATCAAATAGATCGAATACATGTATATTAATTAATTTTTCTTTTCAAAAATTTTTAAAAAAAAGTGGATCATTGCAAAAATAAATAAGAGTAATATAAATAGAACATTTGTTGTTTTAATTTGAATATGGAATTCCACAAAGTAAATCTGAATAAAACGAATACATTTACTTTGTTTTGGTAAATCTTACTCTCCGATTGAAGCTTTTATTTTCCATACTGCTTGGGATAAGATCTCTTTCACTATAAATTTCAATTTTCAAAAACCTTCCAAAAGTATATCTATTGTTAAAAATTATAATTAACCGTTATCTTTTGACAATATTTTAAATGCTATTTTAATCAATTACGAAGAAGGAAAGTTTAAAATGGCATGAAGTTGAGATAATATATATATACAATAAACTCAATTACATTTTCATTCAAGCTTTGTAGTAAATTACTTCCGGCAACATTAAAGTATGCATATGTGTACAACACACACAACTTCTACATATAGATATTGTCACATCAATGAAACCGACAAAACGGTGGAAACGCCGGTCCTGTTTGAATGTATGTTATGTTTGTGAAGTGAAGATAAGTTGTTAGTTAAAGTTTTCAAGGAATATACAAGACATCAAACAAATTATGGAATGTTACTATTCAAGTTGAAAATGATAACGTTTCACGCTAAAACAATTACGCAACATCAACCTCTTGAAAAAATGAAAGTAAAAAGTATAATTTCAACTTTAATAAATATAAGTCTGTGGCAAAAATCAAAGAAGCCTATACCAAAGTTTGTGTGGAAAATGAGGGAAAAATATTGTTAAGGTATTTCCAGCATGAAAATTCTTGCCGACAGATTTGGCCTATTTTTTCACAGACTCAGAATATTTGAGGTAAAATTTTTTTGGAAAATTCACAAGTTGTTTTTGCAGCATCCTCTTGTCTGAGTGCCTGGTAACAGCTTCAACTGGATTTTTATTGATCCCAGGTGAATGAAATTCTTTTTTAACAATTTTACTCCGCTAACTTAATCCTATAAAAAAGGAGATAATAATTGTAACATTTCCCACTCGTTGTTTGTTCTCAGATACATTATGGTACATCTTTTCAAACGTTACCTTCTCAAAATTTAACGATATGTTTAAAACTGAAATAAGGCATAACAAAATTTCCACCAATATGAATTTAGGTCACAAAAAGCAATAGCCATCAAGTCATTCTAAATAAATGAATTAATGAGTCGGAAAAGCTAAATTTCCATACTTATAACCACGAAAAAATGTTATAGTACACGAGACGGTAAGGTCGATCTTCGCCGATTTGATAATCAGTTGAGACATATTTTATTTATGAAATTTTATTGATATTTAAACATGCGTTTCATATTTTTCCTATCAAAAAGTGTTCATGGCTATTTTTAATTTAATTAATTTTTATTCATTTTTTCGGTTTTTTCAGGCAGGCCTATATCATTAATTTCGTAATTAAACTATCTTTCTAATGATACTAATTTCGGTTGGCTAACAGATCGTTGTAGTTACTTATTTATATTGGCTTATCTGTTCATACTTGATGAGGTAACTTCACCAATCTGGTAACTACCCTAACCGAAATTAGTATCATTAGAAAGATAGTTTAATTACGAAATTAATGATATAGGCCTGTCTGAAAAAAATTGTTCATGGAAAAAATTAATTAAAATTAATTAAATTAAAAATAGCAACTAACACTTTTCGATACAAAAACTATGATAGGCATGTTCAAATATCAATAAAATTTCATAAAAAATAAGACTCATCTAGCTATCAGATGGGTGAAAATCGATCTTATGCCGTCTCTTAGACCATTATTTTTATTTCATTCAAAGAAAATGCACATATAGATAATAATTCTTTACTAAACTTTGTATGCATAAAATAGACTCACAAATAAGCATATATCTGTCGAGAAATTATAAAATGTACCAAAAAATGCTTTCCTTAAATTGCTTACGAATTTTGAAGCAAGCCCAAAAAATATATTCAAAAAACTAATAAAAAATACGTAATAGAAATAAAATAAAAACTTATTTGTTGAATTTATCATCATATTTAATTATTTCCTGCTGACTAAGTTTGTTAGAATAAACCTTCTTAAACTAATCTTTGAATTCTCGTGTCATTAGGCTTTTAAGTCTTTTATTATTCTATATTAACACATAAAGTCTTCATTAATCTTAACATTTTTTTATTTTCTATACCAGATTTTCTACTAGAGATTGTAATTGATTGAATCACTTTAATAAGCAAAAAATATGTATTCAAAGTTTTGGAAGAATTTGATAAAATTTAAGAAAATACTAAGATTTTTCGATGTCTTAACACACAAGTTGCCGCGACACGCAAGGGAAGATATAGCTTACTTGAAAAAGTGCAATCTATATATATTTTAATTTATAAGCTTTTGAACGTAAAGGATTGCTATTCCAGCTATTAATAAATAATTTACTAACCGTAAACCAATATAAAAGTTTTATTATAAAAGTTTAATGGATTTTTAGAACTCCAATATTTATTTTTAAATAAACACTTAATACGTCATTGAATCCATCTGTATTATTCTATGGATAAATATAGAAATAATAACCAAGATGGATATCACCTTTAGGAGGTAGATCAATATCTTTTTTAAAGGCATATACGGTTTCCTTTATAAATTAAAAATAAATTTATTTTCTACTCAATTTATTTATAAATATTTCTATACCATACAAGTTTTAATATAGTAAATAAAATAAGAGGGTTTTTTATTGCTGGGACCTAAAAAAGTTTGAAATAAAATAAATAATTAAAAAAATCAAAAACCAGACTGCGTTAAATAAAATCTGAAAATTTAAGAAGTCTGGTAGTTTACATAGAGACTTGAACAGTCGATGGGCTTTTAAAATCTAGATAGACCAACTCAAATTTTGGCCTCGACTGTTAAAGTTGCTATGTAAACTACTGGACTTGTTTCTTTCTTTTCAGATTTTATTTAACGTAGTCAGGTTTTTTATGGTATCGTCGCATAAATACGCAAAATTAATTAAAAAATTTCAAATTGATATAATTTTCTCCTAAAAGCTTTGCATATACGATCCTTAGGTTATAATTTCCAAATAGTTTCGGATAAAAGTTATCTAGACAAGGATATTCGAAAGACATTGTTTGATTGCAAGATTACTGATTAATTAACTTTCTATCAAAAAGTTAACTAGGCAAGTAATGTATTTAAAAATTATAATTACTATAGGGAACAAACTGTTTTTTATAACGTTTTATGTGCATCACTGTGTAAAGGTTACTTTACTTACTATCTACATGGTATGATGTATATTTGTAACTACCAACAGAGAATTAGGTCAACATAAGTATTATTTGCTTGTTGGCTGCTCTACTAGTATCTTTTGCCGTATGTCAGGCAGCTTTCATATATTTATCTATCTATGTTAGCGATAACCGAATTAGGTTAAATCGTAATCAATTTTGTACTGAAAAATAACATGGATACTTTTGAATCGTGCGTGTTATAGTAACGCAATTAACTCTATAAACCATTGCACTTTTACGAAGCCCTTGCACGCAGACACTGATTCATTATGGACGTACATTTATGTTTTCTAATTCATTTCGTTGAATTTTAAGTTTAAAAACTGGCAAAAAGCAAAGTTTAGCATGGAACTAAATGGAAAATATAAATCGATATTTCTCAAAAATAATATCGACAACTATACTTTAAACTTTTTCCACTTGATAGTTATTTAAACTTCTGATAATTATTTTAACAAAAATTCAAAAAAAATTCCAATTTTCTATTAATTCATAGTTATTTACGATACTAGTGGGATAACAGTATTATTAACGTACGCTTGCGAAATTCGCACAGCGAGTAGCACAAGCTCGATAATCGCAGAAGTATGTTAATAATACGTTGTCACACGTATATCGTACAAAACTTTATCTACGCCTCTAAAATGTGAAAATAAACGATAATTATAATTTAAAATTTGCCATGACTTATTGATAGAAATAGAAAACTAAACAAATTTGTAAGTTTTAATTGGTTTATATTTTGACAGTTATTTCGGATGTAGTAATGAATTCATTACGATACAAGTGCGGTAATGAACTATTTTTCCCAAGCATACTGAGTGAAAAAAGTGCTTCTTGACTCGGGACGTAGATAAAAGTTATTTAAAATTTACATACTGTTTTCCCCTACGAACAGGTTTGTGAATGAATGTCCTTAAGGGGATACGAAAGGTATTAATAAAGAATATTATTTCTATAATTTAAAAAATAGATAATAAAGAATTATTAATAAAGAAGTACTTTGAACATGAATTAATGCTTCACGTTTGACGTGGCGTTTTTCTTTAGACGTTGTTTCTTTGAGTATTTTTAGAATTAATTCACAAAATCATTAGCATATTGAAGTTAGGTTCAGGATTCTTATAACAGTTAGCTGTATTTACTCCTCTCTAATGTGTTTCCCAGTAGATAGAAAATTTTCGATTTTTATATTTTAATAGAAATATTTATTCATCTTTACATTGTTTTACTCGTGTAACAGCGTACACGAAAATAATATAGTCTTTCAAATCAGTCTTAATTGTATGGATTAAACTATAAGCTAGTTATGTCCCCATGACTGTTTACTCCCACGTATTTCATCTTAATATTAATTTAATGTAAATTGAACTATTTCATAACTGTAGTTATCGAAATGTTAAATGACTAGAAAGATAAAGTTTAGAATAATATTCGGGTTTTATTTGTAACATCATATCTACACCTACACACCTCTATACAAGATATATCTCAAGTAATTCTACATTGAGATAATATGAGATGAATGATAATAACACTTACAGTTAAACGTATATGCCTAGATTTTTTTTTAATTGTTCTTATTTTTTATTATTTACACGTTACCTTCTTAATTACACCTCAAATAATTTACGTGGAATTGATGCCATTATACAGATTACAGGGTGATAACATTTAAACAAGGTTCAAGTTATGACAGGAGAACTTCGTTAGCAGAACGTTAAAATAATGACAACTTCCCAATACACTTATAGCCGAGAAAACGTCCTTTTCTAGATAAACGCCTGCTTAAAAAAATTGGAAATGGTTCATTATTTATTTATGCTCCATTGTTTTGCATATTTAATAAAATTTTAACGTGGAAATAATGCTTCAAATTTATACTGGACGAGAGTATGTAAATAGACACATTCGCTTTTTTTACTTACTCGTATAAAATATCATTATGAGACAACTTAAAATTAAAAAAATTTCTCTTGCAAAACATATTTACCATTTAAAATATAAATCAGTTGAGGAACAAAAAAAAAAAACTATGTTACTTTATTTCTTATTATAAAATGGTATTTATTAGTATAATCAATTATACTTTAAGGAAGTTAGTTTATATTACTTTACGAATAAATCAAAATTTATATGAATTTTCAGTCATTAAATTAAATTGAATTAATTAAAAGTTTATCCACATATTATCTAAATGAATCAAGAATTTAGTTGAAAAGTTGAATTATTGTGAGCGGGAATTAGGGATATTATATATTGATAACTTGTTTTTTTGTTTTTAAGAATAACTATTGTTTTTCGGTGAAGTAACCGTAGATAATAAGGTACCTGCAGCATTGAAGGCACTTCTAAATTAAAAATGCTATAAATAGCATATAATTAGAACTAGGGAGAACAAATATACTTTCCTACTTAGTTTGCAAGAAAACAAAGAGGAGGGGTGTACGTTATTTTATGAATAAATTAAAAAACTTACTGTATCAAAGCACGAAAATTATAAAACTAGATAGTGACCTATAGCATCAACAAAGCTACGTTCTTCACTGACAAGATGGCAGCGCGGGCGAGTATGGACCTATACCGTAGCGTTAACACTGGCTAAGGGCATGTGTGCGTTATGGTTGAAGTATAATAACATTGTTTTACCTCGAAATTTCAAATGTTTTTCTCGATATTTAGGAATTTACTTTGTCTATTTCTATCATTACCAAGATTTAAGAATGGGATTTAAAGAAGGTTATATTGTTTATTCTAAAATTGTAAATTTGCAATTTAGCTCAAAAATTTCAAAATGAGTTCATCAGGTCCAATTTTAAGGTTATTATGGTATAATTTTTTAATTAGAGCGTTGCAAATCAAAATTCATTATGAATTCTTCTATATACCCAAAAAATAGATTTTCAAGGTTTCGATTTTCTCTTTTTCAAGATTACGTAAGCATGGTGTGATGGCCAAATTTAAAAACTCTTATTTGAATTTACCATGGTAAAATATATAAATAATGCTATTTTTTTATATTAATTTAAATAATTTAAGCGGGTCAATAAAATAATTTGAAGCGGGGCTTCACTCCGATTTACCATGCAACCACTAAAAAATTAAATGTCAAAACGGTCTTTATATATTACCTTAATTATATTACCTTAATCAAAACTATTATACAAATTTTTATTCCTGAGTACTTTATGATCCTACGGGGTGAAATTTTTGCAAAATACATTAGAAATACCGTACACATGGTGGTAAATCTTAGCCATTCCATAATACCATAATTTCTTTTCATCTTATTTTATTTTTATTCATATAATTCAGTAAAGTAAAACGTTTTCACAAGTAAGTAGTGCTATACGCACATAGATCATGCACTTTTGAACATGACATATCAACATGAACTTTTGTCGTAACCTTCAAGTTTATCTTTATAAAACTGAAAAACTTGATCAGGGATCTTTAAAACATAAAATATTGAAGAAAATCTAAACAACATTGTTTACATAATTACTTTACTTATATAATATACATATATACTTTGTCAATCGGTATCATCAATGGAGATGATATCGATAAAAATTTTTATATACAAAATTAATTTTTTCATTTAGTGCCTTTTTGACGATTTTATGTTTTTCTGTTTAGTTTTTCCTTGCAATAAATAATCCAAAAACAGCAGTATCCCAAACTATAACAGTAGATTATGTATGTAACTTTTTAAATATTATTTACGAATGAATATAAATATGAGTGTAACATAGGAAGTAATATATGGACATATATGCATATTTATTATTACAGAATGTAGCAATTAGTATTGAAGTAAAACTTTTTTTAGCAGCGTTTTCCATTGTTTTTTGGTAGTAAATCTAATTTCCGATTTCACCATTTTTGTATGCAAATTCTATGTAGTAAATAAAATTTATATTTTATTGGGAGTAAGGTAAAAATATTTTATAACCGCCAAAAATAGTCATCCCGTATTGCATTAAAAAAAAAAATTTCTTTGAGAAAGCTACGATTTGTCAGACGAGCACATACGCAAACAGAGGCTTCATTTTATAACTCAAGACTGTATAATGAAACACATTTTTATACCATGTATATGTGTAATATATATCAGGGTATACTATAGTCCCAAGTTTGTAACGCCTAAAAAAAATATTGTTGCTTCAAACAAAATTTTGATATAGGTGTTCATAAAATCATTTATTTAGTCCATTTCCGGTGGTCTATCTGTCTGTCGTCTGGCTGCCCGTCTGTCATCACGATTACTTAAAAACGAAAAAAAAAATAAGTGTAATGTGACAGTGTAATCAACATTGTGTATACATGGTATTTCAACAATTAACTCAGTCAATTGTTTGTTTTCACTTGTTCTTTAATAACATGCTTACTAATTCGATTATTTTATCTATCTTAAAATTTTTCTGTCTTTAAAACAATATTATTCAAAGTTCATATCTTAATTATGAAACAAACGAACATTTGATTCATGATATTTTTCAAAGCTTTTGAAATATTGATACATTATAGCACGTAGCATTTGAAAGTGAGACTGCATTTCAATAGATTAAGTTACGTATTTTCATTTAATTTAAATTAATAGAAAGAATCGAAAAAACTACTCAGAATCGAGCCCGGCTCCTTAAGAGCGAATTATCCATCACTTCTGTTATACGTGTTATTGACTCAATTTTTTTTTTTTGTAAAAATTTCGTGTCTTAAACTATTGATACGTCTGCGTATATATATTTACAATAACAGATTCTCACTGCTCATTAAGTGATATTTTAATTACGTATACTTCATTTTTTAATTATGAAACCAAATGTATATTTTTTTTTTCTTCAAATTTCTGTATATTTTAAAGTGACAACTTCTATAGGCGCATTAGACGATATATAATTTATGTAAAATAAAAAATATTTGGTTGGGTAAAATCTTTTGGTTTCGCGTCATCAACATGCTATGAACATAGCAACAGATAAAATACCATAACCTAGGAAACTAAAACTTTTTTCAATCGAAAAAACGACATCTATGTAATAAAAATTAAAACTGTACATGAACTTTAAGCTAAGGGATTCTGATCTTTGATAACTTATCATTACTGTTAATAAATGTCGTTTTCATTATTTATAATTTTTTTTAAATTTTGAAAAAAACACAGTTATTCCAAAGTTTATGTTTTCACTTCCATCGACAATTTCCATGACGGGCTATCTTGTTTTATATAAGTCAATTATTCAAAGCCTTTAGTAAAAAGTATACAAACAATCAAAATTTTATTCAATTTGAAAGTCTCTTTTACAAAAGTTAATTTTTTATTAGCATGGCTTTGTGATTAATGCATTTCATTTTCGCACGTATATTCTGTGGTCTAATTAAATTCTATAATATTCATTAAATAAATTTTTTACATTCTGTAAAATACAATTATGCATATAAAAAGGAAATAACGAAGGAAAGAGAGATAGGTATTATACGGTACCTATTGTCTGGCCATATATGTTTGTATATAAATGTATGCAGTAGATATGAATACTGTACGTGGATAGTATGTGAAATAGACATAAAATAAACGTAAAGGGTTTGGTGAATGATAGATGGAAATTCGTGTTTTGTCTGCCCTCAACATTGTTAGATCTATTTTCCATTAATTTGTGGAATGAGACGGATATACATAACATTAAGGGTAGTATATACATTTGATTTCCTTTACTAGAAAATCGAAATACTATTTTTGTTTTGTAAGTATTTATAATTGGAATTTTCGAATGACGTCAATGTCCCTTTCTAAATTTTTTATTTGAATTAGTACAAAATTTACCTGAATATGTATTGTGAAGTTGAAATTATCGCCTTTAGTGCATTGACTGCGCGGATGACAAACCTTAAGAATGTGCGTATCGACGGCAGTCAACAATTGCAGTGGTGATCGGTGTTTTTCCTATCTAAATAGATTGAAAATTATCTTCGCTTAACTAGACAGATAAAAAATTAAATTCGTTAACAAAACCTTATATTGAATCAAACTTATTGATATCCTTAAACTATAACAATTTTTAATTTAATTTTATTTATTTTTGTATCAATATTGAATTTGGTTAGTATCAATATAAAATATTATGTTGGTTTGTGAACGCTTTCAAAAACTCAAAAAGTTCTGCATCTCCTCAGTTCAAATTTTTACACAGTATACAACCCGCTTAGAGGATGGTCTTTATCTATTTTTACCCTCGGCGCAAGTGGGTTATGGAGGGGGAAGTGGGGATGAACAATCAATTATTTTCAAATATACCCAAGTAAGGTATCGAATAAAAGAGTATGACATGTACATTACCTACATAGCTATAACCCCCGACGCAAGGGGATATGGTAGTGGAATGGAAGTGGGGATGAACAATATGAGCTCTTTTATCAGGAGGTTGTCAAATTTTATAAAATTTACAAGCTGTTAAACTTCTCATCTATTTTTATGCAATCATAATGTGCCACAACGAAGCGTGAAAGGGTACAGCTACTTTTTAAGTAAATAATTCATAGCTTTTATTTTTTTACTGATCAAATATTTTAGATAATTAATGATAGCACATAATCATTTGTCAGAACTCATACATAGTCGGATCTATTTCCTAGAGAGGCATATTTTACGATGACAAAAAAAGGTTTTCATTGATAGATTTTTATTACAGTGAGAGGGGGAGTGATAACTTTAAAAACTACCTACATGTGCAAATTTCTTAATCCATCTCTGGTTCCTAGTATCATAAGGTTTTTAATGCTTAGATCAAAAACTGAGATTGCTATACAAGAAAATGGGGATAAAGTCAAAGATCAAATATTAACTCTTTTTTGTCTCTAAAGAATGAGAGACAATCTAATACATTTTCTAACTATTAGGATAGATTCTTTTCTATTATGAGTATTTCTCTACTATGCTTTGCTCCTCTTATTTCGAATAGAATACCGAATAGACCCTTAGGCTGCATTGTTGTATCTACATATCTAGTTTTATAGAATTCTTCAATTGGTATATTTTGTTTATATAGCGTGTCAATCGAAATATTTTGTATGCCTAAAGTTGATTGATATCCAAAATTGATTGAAGCTGTAGTTTAAATTTATTTAGGTACATAATTTAAACTCATTATTTTCAGCTTTAAATTTAGTTGCGCCTTATCAGTTCGCGCAACTAAATTGTAATTTAACCCTTTATCAGTTCAATCAGGTATTATTTATCGTCTTGTTTTCTTAGCCAAAACATGTTCGCTGATTGTATGTTGGTTCCAAATAATAAATAAAAAAACTGAGTTAGGACTATTAACCACAAAGGTTTTATGCAACAACGCGTTTGTCGCATCACTGTGTGTCGAGCTTTACGGATATTGAACACCCCACCCTTTTTAACATTAAATTTTACATTGCAATTTAAACTCTTTTTACATTGCATCACACGTTCGTGCGTCTGTTTTTAAACGTATAACTTCTGGATGATTTGACCAACTAAGAAAATATCAAACTCAAAATTCTTTTTTCCCGAAACGATAATTTTTGCTAGGGTTCCTTCCCTTTACGTCGCCCCAGTGGTATTATGTTGATAGAGAAACTCCTATACCTAAAAATCGGAGCTAGCGGAAAAAAGTCGAATCGAGCCTGAAACCGAAGCACCTTCAATTCACTGTAATTTTCTTTGACCGCTCTTTAAGTCTCTATTCTGATTGCAAAATTCGAGGTCGAATCCAACGTCTTTTGAGGAAAGACTAAAATTCCAAATAGATGTAAAGAGAGAAAGTGGAAATACAGTGTGATGATACAATAAAAGTATATTTTCCTTTCTAAAAGCAAAATTTTGTTAGTCTACTCTTGCGAAAACATTGAAAGTTTCATTAGCTAAGATATTTCGAGTCTTTTATATTATTAATCTGCAGTAGTTAGCCCTCAATCTCTTTCCTATTTTAGCAACTTTTTTGTATTAGCTATATAAATTGCGTTATTGCCACACGGTATTTGTGTGGATATACCTTGGTATAATATTCTCTATAGTGGGACATGGTTCTAACGTGTTTTGGTATACCATTCATTGGCACAACGCCTAAGTTATTTTCTACCATAACATTTCGTATAGAACTGGCTGGCTTGGTTATACCTATATATGTGTATAATGTAGTATGCATTAACCAGCAGTTTGTTATATATCTATATAATATGTAGTATACTCTACATAGTCATGGTTAGGGCATCAACATCAAAGTGAAAGAGGATGAGTATTGATTCGAACTTTGGTCGTAGTCTCGTAGAAACGTAGTAGACATCTGCACTTTACATTATAGTCGGAAGGAAGCATAAAATACATTTACCGCACTTATTGTTAGAACGAGTGTTATAATAATATTTTTATAATTTACATTTTTTTTTTATTGTTCAAAACTGTATAAAAATACACATATATAGGTATACCTAGTCATCTTTACTTTTCTTTTATTTACATACATACTTTGGGAATTTCACTTTTCTAAGATTTTGGTATCACATTACTTTAATACAGATGCATTGATTTCGATTCAAACAATTGTGATGTTATTGTTTATTGTCTTGGTTAATTCAGATGTAGAGATTTCAATAAAACTTTATAAATACATTTTTTGATTAACAAAGGTTCCAAAAATCACAAAAATTCCTAGTTCCAGATTTTTTATTATTAATTTATCATTCAAGGTCGGCTGAAAAAAGTAGGAATCATATAGCTTATCCTTTTCAATTGGATATTTCTATATCAAAAAATCTAGAGAGTGTGATTAAAAAAATATCTAAAATATTTAGACTTCTTGTAGTTTATAATAATACCATACAAATATAAGGTTGCCGATGATATAAAAACAAAATTTTAATTTAATTATGTGTTCATCGAAAATCCATCATTTGATGAACAGAGACGACTATAATTAAAGTATTGATGATTGAAGAGCAATTACTATAATATCAAATTTATAAGCAACACTTGTACATAATAACTTATATATTTTTTTAGTTGCGTGGTATTGTAAAGCTAAAAATAACTCATTACTTGACTACAAAGCATGTATTTGGTTTACCGTGCAATAAAACAAAATTTTTTACAATACTA
The DNA here is from genome assembly GCF_905475395.1 of Chrysoperla carnea. Taxonomy (NCBI): domain Eukaryota; kingdom Metazoa; phylum Arthropoda; class Insecta; order Neuroptera; family Chrysopidae; genus Chrysoperla; species Chrysoperla carnea. The sequence continues at coordinate 36,841,548 of NC_058341.1, forward strand.
TAGGTTTACAATCACTTTAATTGTTGGCTAGCTTGAGAAAAAAGTCACTGACATTTCTTTGAGTTGATTCAATTTTTATTTTTAAACTTTCTAGAGAATTTCTTTCATTAACTAAAATGATTTTTCAAACTTACGCTTTTTTACTGGAATTTAAGCAACACTAATAGATCTTAGAAGTCAATTTTAATCTACTTCTAATTGTCGGATTAACTTAAATATTTACTCACGTATTTTAATAATTTAGATAAGATTGTGGAACTGGGCCACTAGGAATTATCCCTTCTTCATTTCTTTAATAATATTATCATAAAATATCGAAAATAATACCAACGATCAGAACTTATAGTGTCTATTGTATCCGCTCCGCATACAAAGGTTGTTCGGTCGAAACCCAACTACGTAAACAGATTATTTTGCAATTCTATTTTGACCTAAAAAGTGGATAATAACTTAAATTGTAATGTAAAATTAATTCAAAGCGTGTTGTGCTCGATATTTATCAAATAAGCTAATGTAAAGAGCACTCCATGCTTTGAATTTCATTAAAATCGTAAAATAAAAAAAATTCGTAGCGCAGGATCTGCGGTAGCTAAGCGAATTCCCAGAAAGACAAAACTTCATTATTTTTAGCAATTTGAAATTTCTTTGTATTTAGCAATATTACAGGCTTTTACTTCAGCTGTTGCAATTTATTCTATCTATCTCTGAAATATTTCGAAAACGACATTTCCTTTTTTTTCTATGTAATATATAGAAAATCAAATTCTGTATTTTTCCCTGCGCTTACACATTTTTCACATTCGTTGAACCTATAAGAGAAGATCGTCAAGAGCCTGATTAAAAATTTTCTTCATGCATTCAGTTTTGCACTAATTATTTGTCGTTCGCCATTGAAGCATTTATTTTTTGGGTGCCTTATGTCTACACAAATTCAAGTAAGTACTCAAGCTTTCATATAAACAGTACTGAACAAAATGTTTACACTACGTAAAAAAAACTGTTTACGATAAAAGAATTGGACATGATATACGACATTATTTACACGTTAAAAACGATTTTACTGTTAAAAATTGAAAACTTTAAACACAAAACTGTATACAGATTTGAAATTCAATTTATTTAAATAAAAGACATAGAAAAAAAAATTGTAATCCCCCATGGCATACATTAAAACTAATGTTGGTTGAATCGAGTACATATCTATCTGTATCTAGATTGAATAGATATTCGCCAATGTAATCGATATAGCAACTTTTTATTTAAGATGTCATGTGGTGTTTGTAACTTATATATCCGATAGCATCCATTGAATTTGTAACAATTAAGTTTAGATTACTTGTAATGTTTGTTAAACTTCAATAGCAGTTATTTTAATTTAACAGAAAATTTTGTTTTTGTGTGTTTTGTAATATCGTATCGATAGCATTTAATTTAATTTTACTCTTCGTACAGAGCTACTCTTACTCTTAGAAAGTTCGTACAGAAGAAAAGAGATACGTGGATAAAATATTCAAATGATAAATATTATAGCTGTGATACAAATTTGATATAAGAGTCAAATATATAAGACAAATGTAAAAATAATTACACGATAAACAGAAGTCAAATTAACAAAAATTACAAAACCCCCGAAAATCTTTCGGTTACGATACTCTAAACTTACACTCTCCATTAAATAACCTTTTTCCTTTGAAGATGGAATCTCTCTCTAAACTTGCACTTGAAACCTACATTATTACCTACATAAGTACCTACACTCTCCATTAAATTACCTTTGAAGAAGGTAAGGGAGTATTTTGAAGATCGTCAATTTATTTCGGATACGGAACCCTAAACTCTTAAAAATAGCTAGAACACTCTCTAGAATAAGAACACTCTCCTAATGTCCTAACTGAACCAATTTTTAAGATCCTCGGTTTCTTTTTTTGTTGGCACCATAAACTCGCACTTGAAACATAGCTAAGAATTCTCTCAATTAAATTTTACCTTTCAAAAACTCACACACTTACACAGCGGTAAACTTATAACATCCATTTCTTTGGTTCCAGGGTTAAAAACTGAGACAGACTGTTCAGGCAAATATAAAGTCTTCCATAAATTACATCTTAGGTCGAGATTTTAGCGTAAACGATAGCTATGAATACCTGTATAAAAAGACAATGATTTATCTAATGATTTAGATAATGGTTCGTAAATTCAAATTTCCATTCACACCTGAACTTATAAAATTATTTATATTTGACTTGGCAGATGGACGCCTTTGTCAAAGAAAACCTGAGTAAACCCATTGATTAATGCAGCGTCTTCCACTACACCCAGTGTTTATAATTTATGTTTCTTCATTTCTCAGTCATTTAATCTAGATCCTGTATTTTTTGAGCCGTTATGGAAAATATTATGTTGAAAGATGTAAAAATATACCTTAGAGCTTTTTTTATATGCCCCAACTATAAAAATAAATGTACACTGTGTCACAAAATTTTATGTCCAATAAAGGACTACTATAAAATGTATTTTTTTTTTTTTGTGTATATCCTTATCTCTTTTTTTTATTTATAACATATAACAATATTTTGAAGATAAAATTTAATAAATAAAAATAACCGGTTCAATTATTCCACAAAAACGTCTTATTTTTTTCGGTATTAAATACACAAAAGATTTGACGATGTAATGGTCGAAACTATACCATCCCAAACGTAAAAGTAGACTTTTTCTAAAAGAATTTTAAATATGAAATATGCATAAAGAACTGATTTTCTTCGAAAAATATAATAAAATTATATGAATTATAAAAAAAAGAAGGAACATAATTATAACAAAATAAAAATTCAGTAAATACAGTTTTCGCAGAATCAAAAAGGTCGCTTTATATACAAACTTTTATATACAGGTAAGTTGAAAAGTTTTGTTTATCTATTTAAAAAAATAACTTTGTACGTTATACCTTTATAAAAATGGAAATTGTTATAAAGTTTAAAAAAATGTAAAATATTTATTTTAAAGTTAGATGTAAGTTACGATATACTCATCATATAAGGATGCATGTAAAATATAAAAACGAAACTGCGAAAGTTAATTACTAGCACTTTGATATTGTTCCTTGTTGAATTATACAAACGGATTTTTTGTCTGTTCTTTCATGTTGAGATTATTTTTTGAAGAAAATAATAAAATAAATGCGGCAGATGATAAATTATAAAAAATAGCCAAGAGAATTTTTTACGAAGAGATTAAGATTTGCAAAACACTGGAAGAATCCTAGCCGTGATTGAAGTTTTTGTCAAAGATCGATATGATTTAGTTTCGCATAAGAAATGACTCAAAAATTGGAAATAAAAAAGGTCATAATTTTTTATATCAGTGTCAAAAAAATTCAATGGTAAAACATTATTTTTAAATTTATCTCTTCTATAATATTTATGTTGAATTTCTTGTGGTGGATATTTCTAGAGAATATTATTTCTGTTTTATTTTAAATTATTTCAATTTATATGATATTTGACATATATTTACAACTGATATATTTCTTGACAGATTTTCAAACAAAAAAAATTATAATAAAAGAGAAGACGACAAATTGTAAATGATAAGATTTATCAAAATTTTCTTCGTTATTAGTATCTATACAAAATAAATAGTTGAAAAATAATAGATTTTTCTGTACTTAATAGAATATTAATTAAAACAAGGAAATTTAAAAGCAATTACCCCTACATTCCAGATGTTCCCATGTTACAAAATGTTGTTACTACTCTGTTCATGTAGGGGAAAATTGTAGCGGATTTTTTAGTTTTTCTGTTAATTTGTTTGTCTGTTAATAGTCCTGTTTTTCTACCATTGAAAACTTGAAATCTCATACATCTTAAAGTCGGATTTGAATCAGCAACATTTGGATTACTATTGATTTTAGGGTCCTAAATCTGCAGCTTAATCAACTGCGCTATCAATGCTTGTTACATATTTGCCGATGATATCGATGCTTGTTACATATTTTAAATTCAATCCCATTCTATGGTAAATACGAATATTTAGCTGTACTTGTTCCAATCATTAGGCAATTGTTTGAAAGTATTTTTACTTTATATCAGTATGAAACGACCAACAACGGGATGAGGTTGTCATGATTTTAATTTTTTTTTTCCGTGTAATTTTATTTTTTACCAAAGATAACATAAGACAATAAATTATATTTAATAAAAAATAAAGAACCTGGGTTGTCAGAGCGACGAAATAAACACATAAAAAAAATAAATAAATAAAAGACAAAATAACACTCTATATTGAACTTGGTTGCAGATTGGCATCATTTTTCCAAAGGTTGCCATACTTTATCCACCAAATTGATCTATTATTTCTTGAAAAAGTAGATTGTATGGGTAAAGTTGGTTTCTCAATATGGCATTAGAAATTTCCCCCCTCCTTCTCGGTCTCGTATGGTTGCCATAGCCCGTTGTTTTTACGGGTTTGATTGTCGCTGCAATAAAAAGTTTGAGCCGGTTACCGATGGCAAATTATTGTTTGCGTTCGTGGAGGTTTCGTTGGTAATATAAAGACTTTCATTTTGATATTATAGATGATAAGCTAATGATTAAAACACCAATCATAACAATAATTATTTTGTATTATAATAACAGTAATTTGTATATATTTTTTAACAATACCGATTAGGTATTATTTAGTTATCACACAATAAACTATTAAAACTTTATAAATTAACAGTTGTTATATAATACGAAAATACCCAAAAAGTTTCAAATACATAAATTGATGTTTTTGGTTGTTAACACACACAAAAACACAAATTCTAATACATACATACATCAATAACTAAATGAAAACTCATTATATTATTATTCTGCGTACGTTTTATTAAATGACACAACGTAAGCACAAAACAACAGAAAAAAACTCGTGAGCAGAAGAACTTCATCATTATGGTCATATTTCCCCCTCATTAAATGAGTCTTATTACTAGATGCTTTTTATTACATTAGCAAATTGTATTTTTGTGTTTTGTGGGACTGTAGCGATGTACAAAGTCTAAAAAATGGCTTCAAACTTAGCTATAAAATGTTCTCAATCAAGTCGGTTAGACCGTTTAGGGGCTACGATGCCCCTGAGAAACACACAGACGCACAGATAAACACTCCTTTAAACTTTTAACACTCCTTCTTAAATCAATATCAAAGTGATGGTCAAGGACGTCAGATGAGATGAAAGATAGAGAGCTATCATTTTTTGGGTAAAATTTTTGGAAATATTTTAATTGAAATTGAAATATTTGAGTTAACTTTGTTCTTTTGAATTACCTAATTATTTTACCATTTCACTTTTCGAAATGAATAAAGCCAGGTTTATTTGACCATTTATATATTTAAATTATTCCGTGCCTTTCACTCTACGTTAAATTACCTTTCAAAAGAAACCAAAAAAATTAAAGTCGGTTCATCCGTTCAGGCACAATGATGCCACATACAGAGAAACACAGATACACACACATAGTGGTCAAACTTATAACACCCCTTTTTTTTAGTTTGGGGGCTAAAAAAGGGGGAGGGATCGATTTGGCAAGATTGTGGAAGTGGACAAAACCACTCAAATCTACAATAATACGGTATAAATATATAATAGGGATAGGGAGCCAAGACGCTGACTTAGTCAACCTGGATACAGATTTTCAATCATGTAACTCAATTAGAAAAGACTGTAGAGGATAGCAAAGAGTGAGAAGCGATAAAGTCTAGGATATATTTTCAAAGAAAAAGAACACACCCACTTTCATTTCATTAGAACAAGTAAGGGTCGTTAGGGATGGACCTTATCGTGTTTTAGGAGCCATGATTCGAATTTGTACCACAAACAATTGACCTTCGATATAGTACATGAGTCGCTATTTTCGAGGAAAATTCAACTTAAAATTGAAAGAAAACTACATGGAGAAACTTAACGAAAAACAATTTACGCAATAAAAATAACAAATATATCACGTGCTATGTGTATATTAAGTTGAGTTAGAATTTGACATTGTACTTTTCTATTATTATATTATTTAAAAAAGTTTTGTTTCAAAAAGTTTTGTTGAAAGGCAGTTCCATCACATAGAAGCTTTATCCACGTAGAATAACTGTATATATCCCCATAAATAGGGTGTTCCATAATAGACTTTTTCACATTTATTTTTCTTTTTTTTAAATGAAAGTAAATGTCTTGATAAATGGGCTAATTTTTTTTCCGAAATATCCGAAATTAAGCCGTTTACTGCTTTCGGGTTTTGTCATCGGGTAAGTACTTTCACACTTCAAAATGAAATGTCAAACAACGGACTTCTGTTTTATTGGTTGCCCAAAGTACAAAATTTTGAATTTTTTCAACACCAACAAAAATATTATTGTATTTTTTTATCAGTTTTAAGCAAAAAAGTACTCATTTGATTTTTTTTCTAGACGCTTAGTTTTCAAAATAAAAATTATTGATAATTTTTTCAATTTCTTGAGAGAGTATTCGCTTAGCTAATGCAGCTCCTGCGCCACGAACTTTTTTTAATTTATTAAATGCTACCATTTGCAAGTTCTTTCGTTTTCATTAAAAAAATTGGTAAATATTTTTAACAATAGTTAATTAAAAATGACAGTCAGTATTTTAATTCAAAGTCGTTTATTAATTAATTTTGGTAATTAAATTCAAAAGTACAATGGATTTTGATTGTATCATCACTAAACAAAATAAAATTCTTGAGATTTTTTTTAATAAATTTTTTCTTATTCAATACATTCAACTTACTGTTGGAATTTGGAATTACATTTGAATTAATCGAGCTAAAATTTTAGACGCCACAGAAATAAATATCTACATGCTGGATGCGTTTTCAAGAAACCCAAATTAATTTCTGACTAAAAACTTTAATTAGTATCTTCAAACCACATAGAAACAATGGTGAAAAGATATTATCCAGATGAGTCGATAGTCGATAGTTTTCTCGATTTCTCGATTCAATTCTTAATCACATGATATATATTTTTACTAACTCGAAGATCATAATAATGAAAAATAGTTTCAGGAAACAATAATAAAAAGATAGCTAGCTATAGGTATTACTAAATTAATAATAAAGGATTACTATCTAAGATAAACTTCTTGTAGAACTTCTAATTCCCTGTATACGAATATCATAACCTTTTACACCTAATAATTAGTATTATATAATCTATTATCGTAAAGATAATATCTAATTTATTGTTGTTTTTGATTTATACATTCTAGGTATATCATATATAAAATGATAGTTCATATAGTATGAAATGATAGTTTGCTTATTTTGTAAATTCACTTCTTACGGTTTTTTTTAGTAGATATAGTGTAGAAAAAAGTTCTAGTATAGTGTACAATCAGTTGATACAGTGTAGTTTCTAAATGGAATGAAATGAAATGCGTACTTTTTTTTCTATATAATTTAAGTAGTTTTTGGAATTTAGAAAACTAAAGTTCTAGTATTCTAGTATTCGAGCATTTAAGGCATAAAGATTTTCTAGTCCCATATATTTAACTAGTGTTTAATAATTCTTTTTTCTTGTTTGTTCTAGGTAAGTTCAAGCTTCAAATTTGTTACAACATACAGCCATTGTAAGTAAGTAGTCTATAATTGCTATTTAAGAATGTATGAGCGCCAGTGTATTTGGATAAAAGGTTTGATTTTTTTTTTAAAATATGAATTTGGATTAAGTTAAAACAATTCTGAAAATTTTAGGGGAGAGGGGTGCATAAGTAAGCATACTTAACTTTGGTCTTATGGGAAAACGGTAGATGGATTACATGTTTTCAAAGATTTTTCCAAAACTACTGGGTGGGAATTAAAAAATGTATTTAAATTCAAGTTAAAACCTTAAAAAATTACTTTATTACAATGGGATTATGGTAGCTAAATATTTTTTTATTTTTTTTCCATAATTCGAACTTTGAGCAATTTGAAAACTGACTTTATTTTGTTCATTCTGTTTTTAGAAAATTTTCGTATTCCATTTCTTGATTTATAATCAAAACACTATTGAGCTCTATCATTTTCCATTATTTTTTCCATTTTCGTTTCGTAAATATCCAATTTTTCTTTATATATTTGAAAAATTATTTTATCTTTATAGATTGTGTATTTTATCAGATTAATGTTTAGTTATAAATAATCATTTAATAAATATCATTGTTTACTTAACTATGCAGAACTAACTCAACATTTAAAAAAAAATGTAATGTTGTCAATTTATTATAATTTATTATAATGAATAAAAATATGTCAGACAATTTATTATACGAAAACACATCTAGTATAAACATTGTAGGATTCAGTGTAACATAACACTTTCAATCATTATCATTTATCATAGGTACAGTTGCAATTTTAACTTTTATATGGTATGAACTTTGTTAAATTTTAAAGAAATATTTACTTCCTGAGTGACGAAGGGAGCTTTTATTTTGCTTCATTAGAAACAAAACTAATAATTTTTCGCAAATATTCCTTGGCGGTTTTGCTACAACCTTCATAAAAACGTTGTATGCCTCTTTTTGTGAACAATTTCAAATAATAATTTTTGAATATTACTTTAAATATCAAATTCGAAACCGTTTTTAACCCCCGACCTAAAAAAAAGGGAGTTATAAGTTTGACTGCTATGTGTGTCTTTGCAGTCTGTGGCATCGTAGCGCCTAAAAGGATGAATTTTTTTGGTTTCATTTGAAAGGTAATTTAACGGAGAGTGTTCTTAGCTATTTGCTTAGTTTCAAGTGCGAGCTTATGGTTCCGTGCCCGAAAAAACTAAAAAATTGGCGATGATCTTCAAAATTGATTCGATTTGGAAAAGACATGACATATAATTTTAACATAAATAATTACTATGGAAATGAATGGTCAAATAAACCTATCTCAATTCATTTCGAAAAGTGAAATGGTTAAATAATTAGGTAATTCAAAACAACAATTCAAGAGAACAAAGTCAACTCAAATATTTCCATTTCAATTAAAATGTTTCCAAAAATTTGTCCAAAAAAATGATATCTCTCTAAATATCCTTTTCATCTTATTTGATGTCATTGACCATCACTTTGATATTGATTTAAGAAGAAGTTTTATAAGTTTAAAGTGTTTATCTGTGCGTCTATGTGTTTTTCAGTGGCATCGTAGCGCCTAAACGGTCGAACCGACTTGATTGAGAACATTTTATAGCTAAGTTTCCAAAAATTGGTTTACAAAGAATATTTCTCATTTGTCGGTGATTTTTTTTATTTTGCAAAATTTCACTTGTAATAAACAAATAAAACTCCAAATGATTATGTTAGGGTAGGCGTTTAATCTGTACTTGGCTTGGGAGAACAGAAATTATATTACAATACACCAATTTCAGCATCTAATTCCAAAAAGGAGTGATTAGATCTTGTATATTTATAGCAATTCTTTTTGTAAAATTTTTATAAAAATTCGTATACAGATACCACGGGGAGTATTTAAGACGAGGGTGGTATAAGGCTAATATTGGGGATTAATTTTTTGTAGGGAGAATTTGACGTGGGGGGATTTCAAGAGCAGTTCGAAATCGATCTTTTGGTGGGTTCTAGAAGTAATTTTTTCAAGAATAGGTGTTTTATTGTTAGGAGGTGCTCTTTAATGCTCGGTCGCCCAGGTACTTTCTCCTAAGATCGCATTGTTAATATATAGGTTATTGAGATATGATATACTTTTTAGCTTGTAAGAATTTTATCATCCACCGTTGAATAAATTTTTTACGAAACTATGTACATTTTAATATAAATCATCAATAGAAATTATCGCATTTGTAACGATATTGATTTTTTGAATTTTTTACTACTTCAAACAGTGAAAATAGTGAACACCATTATTCAAACAGATAAAATATGTCTTTTATTATACAAATCGTGAATATAATTCAACGGAAAACGCAATTTGTTAAAATATCAAATTTATTTTCTCATCGTCAACAAACATTTTTCTTGTCTTTTTCCATTCTACATTATAAAAACTAGTTTGAAATGTTTTGCAATTGTATTGGTACAACATGATTAGGAAATTTGAAAGCTGATTGTATTCATTGAAATTTTCATCATAACAATAACAATATTCAATTTCTATCATCAACTATTCCGACAAATTTAAGGTACCGACGATATGTATAAATTTAATAATTTACTGAACGATCTAAGACGCTAATGATAAAAATTCAAGATGCCTGTATAATTGATTGCAAGGTCTGCATTGGGCTCTCAACTACATTAAAGAAAGGAGAATCAAATAACTGAAGCTTTGTTTGCCTAAGAAAACGGAAGTACCATTTAGTGGTCGTAATAATAACGTCGTTAAAAACTGCCTAAACGCGAAGAGGTCAGTCATTTTCTGATAATTAATTTTAACCATTTCGTTGACGGCTATGTCCAATTAAAACGTTTATAATATCGTATAAATGTATGCCTGAAGTAACATTATATTATTGAAAGATACTTGGTTGATTCGTCTTGATTCTCTAATATTTCTTGACTATTTTCTAAGAAACCTTTCATTTATAATATCATAATCGTTTCAAAATCAAATTAATATATATGTGAACTTTTTACATTTTATTTTAAGAAAACAATTAACTGTAATATTTCGATCATTTCAGAATGAAATGCATGTAACTGCTCACTCTGTAACCAAATGTGAGTTAAAAAGATAAATTATAATATATCACATATAAAACTATAACTAGTATCAATGTGATAACAGTTGATACTTCTTGCTACGTGCTACAAAATGCAAGGTGCCTTAAAAAGTGTTCAACTTTTAACACAAACACACATACACACAATTTTCTAAAGTAAAATTAGATAACATGTAAAATTTTTGTCGAAAAAATATTTTCATTCCAATTCCCGTGGCTCTCTTCTCTATTCCATCCTAATTTTCACCAACCCATCCATAATTTAACTAATGCTCTAGTTTGATACGTTTCCATCTAAATTCATTTCTTCCGATTGGCTTTTTTGTACTCTAATTTCGTTCATGGTGCATTAGTTAGATTTCAATAAAAATAAGTATTTGAAGTTCCCTCAAATTTATTCACTGACCGCTTATCACAAGAGTCAGGGATGGTGAACACGTGCCATTGATAACACGCGATAAAATATTTTGGACACGCCACCGATCAGAAAGTTCATCATGAAGTATTACATTACGAACTAGCGGGAATGATTCTACGAACTCGCGCTCGTTTGTTATTGTATTTACATCGTGGACTACAATTGACATTTTGAAACAAATCTGAAATCCACAACTCAAAAAAGCCAACAAGAGGCAAATGAATTAATTACAAGTGCAATGAAAGACAGAAATAAACAGTCGACGTCTATGATGTTGGCAGAAATTGCATTCTAGCAACAGATGAACAAAAATTTGACAATAACTCCGCTCCTTTTATTTCGCCATGTGTCACTAAATCTGCACGTTTAGCCGTGTTTGCTCGCGTAAGTAACGTCATAGAAGAAGTGATTGCGAATTTCAATAATCACGAAATTAAAATTATTTAACGTTTAAGGCCTCTTTCGAAAAAAATATCAGACATGTAAGGGCGTCTTTCAGAAACGTGTTCCACATCAAGAAATTAAAATCTATGAAGTTGAGATCAAAAGGGGGCATAAGTGAAGGCAAGGGAAATGGCGGCTATAATGCAGGAATCTTTATTTTTCAAATTAAAATTTTCTAACGAAGCAGCAGGATAACTTTTACTTCTTAATTTGAAGGTTTTCAATTAAGAAATTTTTCACTGAAAGAACAATCAAAATTTTTACATACTCTGTATCCATCTATATAAGTTTTAATATAATAATACTTGGTTAGCTATGTAATGTTTTCTGGGGGGTTTGAAACTATTCGAGAACAACTTTCTACTTGATATAATATGAAGTGTAAATGTTATATTTATTGTATTGTGTGTTAGTTGGAGACAATAAATTGTATATAGGTATCTTATATTACATTATTATATTTTTGTATTACTATCTCACTCATTGGTGAAGGTTACAACATTATTATTAATATAATTTTCACTAAAACTCATTTTGTGAGTTTGAGTTGTATGAGGTATTATAAAATTCGTTCATAATGTTGTGTTTTCATTCTTTATATATTTATATAGGTAACCCACAAACTTTTGGTTTAAGGATTATTATTATTTTATATATTTAATAGCTACGTGATTATTTTAAATTTTATGTGTTTATGGATGAAGTCTGTTAGAAAATCAACAGTAAAAGCAATATTTTCAATGTAAATGCTTCATAAGGTACCTGAGACCTCAGGGCGCTTTACTTTGTGTTTGTCGCAGAGTAGGTATATGACAAATACTACCCAATCTCACTCACACATAAATATATTCCAACTTAACTAAATGGTTTTCAAAGAGAAGCCAAGGGACTATCTTCAATAATTACCGTTATTCGGGACAGCGGAAAGTTCTGCTGCTCTTGAAGATATTCTTAGTCAAAATATCGAAATAAGCATTGCAATATAGTTTCATCTCTTCTTGGCCTTATCGTGTTCATAATGAAATCGAGGACAAGGAATGTTCACGAAAATTTATTTGTTTTTAATACTTTTACTAAAAAACGACGTTATACAAGGTGTCTATTTTAAGTTGACATATGCATGGCAATTTTTAAAGGCCCACATCTTATACCGATATCGAATTCGATCTAACTTTTCAGGTTCAATTGAAACCTCACTCTGATTCATAACTGACAAACATTAGATGAACGCAATAAATTAAAAAGTTGTTCTTTGTAAATATACAAACATTTTTTGTTTGAAACATTTTTTTTGTGAATAGTAGATAGATAGACAGTTATTGATAGCATTAATCTAGCTTTTTGTGCGTTTTTTCATCCAATTGGAACAAAAATGGTCTTTATAGAAAAACAAACCACTTTTATTGGATATATTGGAAAATTTGTTCGAAGAGTGCCCAGATTTCGCAGAAACAATTATACGAAATAACAATTCTGATACGCAAAAAAACAATTTTGATAAAACTTTGCAGTCCGTTTTTGCCTAAACTGTGTGGTTACTAATCGATTACTTACTATAAAATGGAGTGAGCTTTTGATTGAGTTTGAAAATTTAAGCCAAGTTTAATGTCTGCGTAAGATATGCGCCTACACACCCAATCGTTTTAACTTGAAGCATTTTTATCGATAAAGCATCTTAAAAAAGCATCCTGTATATCGATGTGCTATTGAAATACTGTGACGCATCATTAATTTTTTTTTTCTTTAACTATGACAACAAACTTGACAGACTTGTAAAAAAAATAAACAAAATAAATTATAAATAATGTACATTTAGTCTCTTAAATTTTATCAAATATTTATAATTTGTCGTCTGTTACTTTGCCCAAAACCAATGTAATCTCTCAATCATTTCGTTTATTACAACTAGTCAAAATATGAAATCTAGAAAATACGCCAAGAAGCAGTTATCTGCATGTTCATATTTGCTACCCACATGCCGCCTCAAAAATAATAGGCTACGAATTTTATTTTCCAAGCCAATGAAATCTTAAAAAAGTTTTAAACTTTATGTTTTTAAAACTTTAATGAAAATAATTTAGTCATGTCGAAATAGTTTAAGATATGATATCTAATTCTGAGATCATTACCTTCATTTTAAAATTCTATACTGTGAAGCTAATATCTAGAGAACCATAATTTGGAACGAATTTTAGCCGGTGGCATCGTTTTCACCACGTTTGCAATGTTTTCATAAAAATTGGAGAGTAACTAATATTTAACCAATTAGAAAGAACACAAAAAATGAAAAAAATTTTGAACTTTTTTCACCACGATCGAATGAGAGTAAAACGATTTTTTCGTTAAAAAACGAGAAAAAATGCTTCCTGATATTTTCGAATTTCTTATACCTGTTAGAAAAATAGGGAACAAATTTTAATTTATTTTTAACAAAAATCACTTGTTAAGATTATTTTGACCTAAAAATTACGAAAATCGGGTTTATTTCAACGTTTAGCTTTAATTCAAGGTATGCTGTTCTGAGTTAACATTGGATTTTAAATGTCAACACCTACTGCGATGTTGATCCCGATACCCATAATTTGAAACATATTTTAGCCGGGATAGTGAAATAGGGATACCCCTTTAAAAAAATAGAGAAATCTCCTAGAAAAATAAACATTTATAAGACAAAAAGGTAAATATAACATTTAATTTAGGTTTACCATCTTATTTTAATGATTCACAGTAAGTCAAACTGTACTCTCAAGATAATTTCTTTGCAACTAAAGGATTTTCACAAACTTTATATTTTGTGCATTATAACTTTCAACACTAAAAATAGCAAAAGATAAAAGGAAAGTATATGATACTACAGTTGACTGAATAGTCGTAGATAGTACACAAAATAAAAGCCCGTAGGATGGTTGAGACTATAATAAATTGTCATATATAGGCTTTACGACTTTCACTTTTATAATACACCGTACAACGATATTTTGTTTATGAAGGAATTATCTTTCGTAAAAACATGAACTTCTGACTTACAAAATTATTTTTATTAATTTATTTATCTATCTATCAAAATAGAAGAATATGGTTTTTTCATACACCAAGCGCCAGGTTTATCAAATTTTTGTAGTTACATACATCAATAAATTAAGCGATATACAGAGTGTTATTTTTAAGTTATCATCTAGACCGAATAGTTTAGGCAGTAATTGATAGCAAAAATCTAACTTTTTGTGCGTTTGCTCACCCAATTTCCAATAGAAAATAAACGTCTTTTATTGGATTTATTGGAAAATTTCCAATCCGTTTTTGACTAAACTGGACTTGTTTAATCAATAATAACTTTCTAATTTAATGTATTCATCTATCGATTGCCAGTTATTGAGTAGAGTGGGCTTTTCATTGATCTTGGAAACCTAGGTCAAGTTTAATGTCTGTGTAAGATGTGCGCCTACACGTCCAACATTTTTTGCTGGAAGCATTTTTATCAATAAAATCGATTTTCATACATATGTCAACTTTAAAAAGCTACCCTGTTTTAAGGTCTAATTATAATATCTTCTTAGTTTAAGAAATTCGATTGCTTCAAGATTTTTATGGAATAAAAACAATTCGTTAAACAATCGATCAAGACTAAACAAAATATATCGATATTAACTTAGTAATATGTCTGTAGCAGAGTGTCTTTTGGGTTTGTCTTCATTTTAGAATATTCTGAATAAAGATAAATTGAAGACGGCTGGCTATTGGTGTACAAGAAGTATCCCCATATTACTTGCCCTTGCGTTGGTTCATTTATAATTTAAATCGTGAAAGAAAAAAAAATATATACGCAGGTAGAAAAATTACATGCTTCATTTTCGTATACATTTATTTTTTGATACATTGCAAATTGTATAAATATATAATTTTCACACGAACTTTTTTTATATTCCTTGTTATGAATTCTAGTATCGCATCGCATGTACAGTGTTTGACAATAAAATTGGATCACAACCTTTCAAGAGATGACTATTTCTTTACATAACATCTAAATCGAAAAAAACCTTCGATATAATAGCAAAAGTTTAAAAAAATAAAAAACTATGAACACACATTGATCTTATTTCTCACTATTCCATATGGGACAATCCTACTAGGAAGATTATATCTACCGATTTTAATTGGAACCTTTTTATAGGTCACTTTATAGACATAGAATATTATACAGATATACGGCTTCGCCTTATCATGATTGTTAATTATAGTAACATATTGAAACTAAAAGTAGAAAATTTATAAGAGACAAACAATACGATAAAGTACAATATTCAAAAGAAAAACACACAACACGATAAAGTACAAAATTTGTATAAACAGTATTCGATAACGCAAAACAGTAATATCAAAACTATTTTTAAAAACACAAAACACCCAAAAGTCAAGAAGAGTTATATTTTAAATAAAGAAAGCAATCAGCTGTCAAAACTCAAAATCAAACTTTAAACACATATTCTACAAAATAAATAAATATATCAACGCATTCTATAATCGTTCTATAATCTTGTTATTCAATGAAAACGATCAGCTTGGAGGCCTAATAAAAAGTTCAGTTTTTTACTATCGCGATGATGGTCATAAATCGACCTCGCTTTTCCTCGAGAAATATACACACCAATAGACTGTAACTGCATTAGTGTATTATCTGAATTTACATACAACTTTTACACGCTCTTTTTAGGAACTGTACTACAGATGACCTAAGCCGAAAAAAGCTGTTTGGGTTTCGCAGAAGAGAACACTTCTGATCAGTAACCTTTGAAACAAAAAAATAAACTAAATAAAAAACTGTTCATCCGTTTGGGAGGTGCAATGCCACAGGCAGATAAAAAAACAAGTAAACATACAAGTAAACATATTTTAAACAGGTCTTACATTTAAGACCATCCCTAATTGAGCCGATTTTTGTGTTTGAAAAATTGTATGATAATTATCTTTTCCATTTTACTGTTGCTATGTCTACGTATACTTACCGTTTCCCATAAAGTTTCCTAGGACGTTTCTAAGACAATTTAACAGATCCCTAAAAGTGCGAGTCATACTCATACTTGATCGTTTATAGCAAGCAGTCTTGTAACTCGATGGTATTATGTTGAGAGAAAGAAGGTTATAAGAACAATATTATCATCTTTTCATGGGAGCAATCATCACATAAACACTGAACAGTAAAATGAGTAATGGGTATAGAGGTAAAATTTATGATATCATATACTGAACTTTTCTAAAGACCATTTTATTTTACAAGTAATGTAGTAATTCTTCCAGGAATAAAAAGGAAAAACCGTTGTTTGACGTTGCTTTGCCTAAATTGTTTTCGGTAAGTAATCGTACGCGTATGTATTTTTTCCTAATACTACACTCCCGGGCAAAAAAGCTTGAAAAGAGAATAAAAAACATTTCCAAACCGAATATTGCTGAAAATTAAAGAGGAAGAATGATTCAAAAGGAATCATAGAAAAAAAGGTTCGAAGAATGTTATTCGCAATAATAACTGTTATATGTTTAAAAACTTCTAATATAGTATAATAAGAGGTTTTGTTAGTGCAAGGGCATTAAAAAGTCTAAAATAAAATAAATAATTAAACAAATATAAAACCCGAACGTTTTAAATTAAATCCAAAAAGAGAGAAAAAAAGTCCGGTAGTTTACATAGCGACTTTAACAGGCGGTTAATATCTTCACCAGCTCAAATCTACCCAATAATGAACCCCAACTGTTAAAGTCGCTATGTAAACTACTGGACTTGTTTCTTTCATTTTAGATTTTATTTTATTTTACTTTACTTTGAAGTTTTAAAAGTTTTTTCCTAAATTATCTCAGAAAACAAATCTATACTTACATAGTATAAAGGAAAACCGCAATCGATAATGTATAAAAATTGTAAGTATCTATATAACAAATTGGATAGACCGTGTGCTTACTTAAGAGTAAACTGGGTACCTACTTGGAGGGTTCGAAATCTTCATTTATGCACCTATGTGAATCCGCCAGCCAATTTCTGTATATGAAAGCTACGGAATTTTAACAAAATAAATATTCGTTTAAAATAAAGTTATTTGAAAAACTTAACCTTTAATGACTAATAAAACTTATGTTTTAGTATTGTAATAATTAGCTACTTTAAATTTTAATACAATATAAAGTTTATTATCCATTAATTATATTACATGCTTCAACAATATATATGACTTGTTCAAATGTATATGAGTTTTTCATAACTTTAACATAAGTTGTTTATACCAAACCTAATAATTGTAGAAAATTCGTGATCCTGAAAATTTCTCATTATATATGATAATAATATAACTTAATAATAGAGTCGTATTATATAGGTCGAATTTAATGTGTTGTATAACTTATCTATAAATACAAACAATCAAAAAATATTTCGAAAATCGCTTTAATTTGAAACTTGATGAATTTGTGCAGAGGACAAATATTCAAGTTGTAGTATTTTATATGTGTATAAATAATATCTAAGGGCACAAAGTCCTAAATAACTCGTATATGGGCATTCATAGCTCAAATTAGACAACACTATACTCGTTCGGGAACATATAAGTGACAAGTAAGAACAATATTTGATAATTTTCACCACAGGAGAAATACGTACCGCATAAGAAAATTTTGTTTCTTGGTGTTTGTAAAAACTTCAATCAAAAATTATTTCTCTACCCAATTTTATTTCAGTTCCCTTAGTTAAATATCTATCCATAAAATTGACGAATCTTATACACCTTAATTGGGTACAGTAATGTTTCTAAAAATTAGAATACAATAAGCTCTGAAAGCATGTATAAAAAACCTTTGCCCCGATGTCGATTTCAATGTTTCTTTCTTTAAAATTTGAAAATATGTGAGAATAGATGGCAAGATCTGATATTAAAAATAAAATCGATTGATAAATATAAAAGATATAAGCAAATAAATAACTTTTTCTATCTTATTCTTGCAAAACAACTTTTGATATGAAGTCTCTATAGCAATTGCATATTTTCGTAGTTTTTGATGTTATCTAAAAATTGATTTCACACGGTGTTTGGCTCGATAACGAACGTCTTTTGAAGCAATAAAAAAATTTTAGGCCAGAGGCCCATTTTTTTAACTCTCAATGCGTAAAAATTCGAGTGCTATAAATCCCGAGTTTTATAAGAATATATCGTTATGAAAATGTTTTTATTGCGATTTTACAATAATTTAGCTAAATTGAACTGTGATATCTGCATTTACAAAATCCGAGTTTTATAAAAACACATCGCCAAATTTTACCGCCATAGAAATTCTATACACACCTTGTATTAAACAGACATAAGCTTTCAAAAAGCTTTGACAACTTAGTGAACTAATACTTTGACAACTTAGTGAAATCTAGAACAAATTCGAAAAAAAAAGCTAGAACACATCAATTTAGGCTGTTGCTTCCAGTGGCAGGTGACCAAGCTACTAAATTATGAGGAGTAAAAAATCTATGCTGTGCCTGAAAGGTCCAATGTATCAAACGGAAAGTTTTAGGGATTTTTGTTAGGTTTGTTTCTTTCTGAAAAATTTTTAAACGAAATTTGAGTAAGTGACTGATATATATGGAGTTTGCCACATTACCCATAAAAATGTAAAAGAAGACTTGAAAGCAAATTGTTGGTCGTCTCTTTCTTACAAAACAGAGTTTTACATGTAATTTCTTTGGCGACACTCATCAATGATGTCTCTTTATAAGTATCTTCCTCTTTATTTAATAAAGAGTTTTAGTTTTTACTTACTTCTAAAGATTTTCAAAAACTTCGCATTTCTTTTCGTGTAGTGAGAATTCTTGTATCACCTGAAGTGATACCAAAAACTTAGTCATCCCCATTCAGATATCAAAAACAATTTAAAACCTAATGTTTTTGTACACAACCTGTAGAAGAGGACACTTTATTTTCCTACAACAACAGTAACCTGCAGTATGAAATACTTGTAAGAAATTAATTATTTTAAATTATAACGTGTAGTAATATTTTATAACATAATAATTTATGTTAAATTTTGTTGTTATAATATTTATTTATTTATGTATATGTTAAAACATAAAATAATAATTAAAATACCTACATCTAAATATTATTATTATCGTTATCATCAACAACATCCCCCATTTTGAATCCGTTTATTCACTATATGAGATAAAATAATGTAACACATTCAAGTTGTACGAATTTTAAAGAATTTGTATCATTGTGTAGGATGACATGGTCTTTTGTTTATGGAGTAATTAATACCTCTTACCCAACGGTGGTATACGCATATCCAGGATGATTCTTAAAGAATTTTACGGCATGATTCATAAACGGAATGAAAAATTATGAATCATAAAAACTTTCATCCGCTCATTTTCAGGGGGAATGAACACACAGTCTAAAATTATTTTATGCGGATCATATTAATAGTCATACAGGAATGAACTTAGTTTTTTGTTGTTGATTGATTCTTTTAAATTTTTTGTACTTTTATTTAAGTTAAAGTCCCTCATGCATAATACTTTTAATAGCTTTTTCTATCTAAACACATTATACCACTTAACATATGAGGGTGAGATTGTACACTTCAATGGGAAACGCAAATTACGTATTTTCATTCGAACAAATAGAAAGAAGTGTCCACAGGCAGATTGACAGATGGGCGGACAGACGAAAGGACAACCGGAAATGGATTTTATGATCACCTATACCGATTTAGTTCGTAGCATCAATATTCTTAAGCGTTACAAACTCGGGACTAAACTTAGTATACCTTGATATATTTCATATATACATGGTATTAAAATATGTTAATTTGTATGACTTGTATAATAGTACGAAACGTTTGTGTATTCTGTATACATACAAATAGAATAAAGACACGAAGAGGGTACATATGATTTGTGTCAACCACATAGAAGTCACTAGTTGAACAGAAGTGACGAGTTGAACTGAAGTGACGAATTGGTTACATCCTATATCGGATATCTAGAATATCCAAGTTCGAGTCTCGGCTTCTGTGTAATAAAAACAGTTTTTACACGTAAAAAACCGTTAAACCATGGTTCAAAAAAGGAAACCAGTCAGTACTGAAGATTGATGTCGAGAAGAAAATTTTTCGTGCTTTTTGATTATCCATTTGGTTTTCGACATGCAAAGAAAGAAAATGCATGGGGACTGTCGACGGAAGTGAAAACTTAAAACTTTGGAATAACTGTGTTTTTATTTTTTATTTAATTATGGTATAAATAATTAAAATTTCATAATGTTTAAATTGAAATTATTAACGTGTGGATAAAAAACTATTATAAATAATAAAAAAAGCAAGAACACATTCATCCTAGAACTGAGTGTGCTCAATGTTGCTTAACTTCAGTGATCTTGTGTGATTCGTTGTTTTTAATGTGAAATGCATAGAGCGTGACGCGTGACCATGATGCGAGTTCCATGATTTTAATTCACCCAAAAAAGTGCTCGACGCGCCTAAATATGTTTTCACTTCAAAAATTTTACAATCAAATCAGTTTTAAAACGGATGAATTCAGCATAAATTAAAAGGGAATTTTTTTAAATTTACACCAAAGAAATACATAACTGAATTTACATCAGAGAAATACATATTTTTTTAGGTCTTTTGGGGTAAGCTTTCTATTCAGGAAAGTAAAATTTTAATTAACGTATTTTTTTCTTTTTGTTTATTTGGGATGAATATATTTGGTTTTTACAACCACGCTGCAATACGATGATATTATGCAAAATACAAATATTTTCCGTTATCGGTTATGTGAACAATACATTATTACTATTATCCATATTCATTCTGAAAATATTATTATTACAAATAATTTTTGAATAATTTTGAACATAAAACCACATTGGTATATTTAATCATATTACATATGGTTTGGTGCGTCGCGTTTGTTCATTTAATACCAAACTATTTAAATACAAATGAATGAATATGGTATATTTGTAGAACTAAAACCACAAAGCCCTAACCATTATAGTTTTGTAAAACCTTCTAATTAAAATAATATAAGCATTAATTAACTTTTTTTGGTTGTTGACAAAATACTAATTACCTTTATAAAAACACTAAGTGAATAATGTATATAATTATAACTTTGTCAGATTCATGTATCTTAGTTAAAGCAAACTGAATTATTGTGGCAATATGTGAAATAAATTCATGTTTTAAACTTTATAGATAAAATTTATTATAAAACTAGATGACCCGTTTGATCTACAATTTATTTAATTCTAACTATTGACCAGCGATTATTTAACTTAATTCACTGTTCAACTGTTCAGAATTCTAGATAAATATGATGGGAGTGCAAATAAATACATAAGTACATAAGTAATGCGTTTCCACCATTTATTGTATTTAATATTTTGTCTTAAATTTTCGAATTTTCCGCTCAACTTCCTTAATTTTTTCATTCAAAAGAACCTTCTTCTGACAATAATTAACACAGCAGAAAAAATATTAGCGCAATTGTTGCATCTGTTCTCAAGATAGCTCGTAACCAGAAGAAATAGGAATCCGTTTTTATGATATAGATTTAGATGGCCAAAATTTATGGTGATTCGATTTTTGCTGTATCACTATAAATACAAAAATATCATCGACGGAATTGATGCCTCAAAATACGACGTCTAATAAAAATCCAAGTGATTTGAGTGATTTGACGACTAAATAAATAAATTTAGAAATATCATCAGAATCCACTAAAATCTTCGATCAGATTTTGAGTAATATATCTAGAACTACTCACCCAATCATTAAAATTACGCTTGTTTTACTTTTTAAGTTAAAAATATCCTATTAAAATTATACCAAGTTTTTTCAAATTCCAAATTAAAAATATGTTGAAAAAAAAAGAATGAAAACGAATTTGGGAAAAAAATTTGTGTTTCCGCTTCGGTCCAAAAAATAGTTTTCTAAAATAATTTTTGAACAAAAATTCTAAAATCCAGTCCATTTGATGCTTGGACGTCCAATTTCTGAGGTTGTTTGAGCCTAATTGGTAGTAAAACGTTACGAAGCAAAAGTAAAAGTATAAAATTTATAATTTCAGAAAAAAACTGATTCGATAGTGGACCTTCAGCTAAAGAAGGTCCACTGAAGGTTTTTCCATAGGACTTATATAGAAAAACGAAATTATGTAAAACAAAAGAAAAGTTTCATTTCACCTCCTTCAAAGAATTTATCAAATTACATTTTGATAGAGATATTATAAAAAGACAATTTCGATGATTAGCTGTGACATAAAATATTGATATTGAATTATTTAACGTTCAGTGAATAAGGATGATCGATTCTATGCATGTTATATTAATTCTGTTTGTGTTCATTTATAAACGAAACTATATTTTATTGATAGTGGTGTACTATTGAATCGTTTATAGCCTATTTGTACAGCAAATGTTACCTAAAGCTTAGTTAACACTGTTCAAATGATATCCTGTTTCAAATGCAATTCTCCTACTTTGTACGGCATTTCCGAGACTTGGTAATTTGGTAACTCGGTAATTTGGGCTCAGTAAAAATCGGGGATGTTCCGTTAATTAACTGGATTTGGTTAAATAACTGTGATGAAATTATAATGTATGTATTAAAGCGATCCTGTGCGTAAAATTTCACAGGATTAAACACGTATTATTGTGATGATATGATGTTTTTAGAATTATAACCATGAATCATATTAGATATATATACAAACAAACAATATGGGAGTGATTGAGAGAAATCGCGGTGTCGAAAGTGTGGTCGAACGAAAGTGTTCCTACTACTGGATTTTTCGAATTGTCGAGATTCTACTGTAATTAGTTTGCAAGAAATTGAGGATTTATTTTTGTATAAGATACTTGTGACACTTTTATTTTATATATGTTCATGTTTAGACCTAAAAACAAGGATAATTTTGCAAACGATGTGCAATCGATTTACTTAAACAGAAATAAATTAGTAAAAAAAAAATCACTTTTAAAAATCAGAACCTTTCTTTAGTTACACAAAAAAGACATCGGAGAAGAAGTTTTTTTCAACAGAATTGACAATTGTGACTATTTTTATATAATTTGCTGCCCTGTCTATATCCATTCGTTCATTGTTCGGTGTGAATTCAGCTTAATTCGGTGTCGGTATCAGTTACATATCGTTTAGAAAGAGCAAACGTTTTATCTACAACATTTAAATTTTGCTCATCGTATTACAAATGAATCGGAGTGTTTTTAAGTGCAAACTATAAAATACAATATTAATTTTAATTTTGTACACTGCTTACACCTAAAATTATGACAATATTTTTGGAAACACAATTCAAATATAGTCACTGGAACAGAATTACGTCCAGATGATATAAATAGTTATATTCAGAACATCTTTCGAAAGCTATTGTAAATATGCGTAGAGCTTTTTTTGACCAAGTTTTATTCACTGTCAAAGCAAAATTTTCACTGGAATAATGACCACACAGAAATTTGCTAGATTATGAAGACTTTCAAAGACATATAATCGGCCAAGAATACTGAGGACATATATTCGGAAAAGAATACTTATAACATATAATCGAAAAAGAATACTTAAGACATCTCTTCAATTTTCGAAAAAAGTGGTAAATAATGATAAAATTTGAGTTACAGATTTTGATTCAACAACTAGAAATTAACTGTTTTCACACGAGCTGTAGCGAATCTATATAAGATAGTTTTCACGAAAAATGTTTTAATTTTAGTTTAATTAGCGAGCGCCAAGGATAGTGTAGATTTAGGGTTGAAATTATTTGTACCTTATTTTCAACTTTGTTGATGATTTTTTTTCTAACTTCATGAATGTAAACGAAAAATAAAAATTGAATTTTTTCGATATTTGCCTCGGTTTTCGAAAGTATTGAAAGTAAAATAATTAAACAAAATTTTAAATTTTCGATATTTTGAAAATTATTTCAGATATTGAAAAATTTTATTTCAACACCAAATTGAAAATATATATATTTATACCATGCATATATGAAATATACATAGTATATTAAGTTTAGTCCCAAGTTTGTAACGCTTAAAAATAATGATGCTAGGAAAAAAATTTTGTCATAGGTGTTCATAAAATCACCTAATTAGTCCATTTCCGGTTGTCCGTCCGTCCGTCCGTCCGTCCGTCCGTCCGGCCGTCCGTCTGTGGTCACGATAACTCAAAAACGAAAAAAGATATCGAGCTGAAATTTTTACAGCGTACTCAGGACGTAAAAAGTGAGGTCAAGTTCGTAAATGAGCATTATAGGTCAATTCGGTCTTGGGTCCGTAGGACCCATCTTGTAAACCGTTAGAGATAGATCAAAAGTTTAAATGTAAAAAATGTTCCTTATAAAAAAATAAAAAACTTTTGTTTGAAACATTTTTTTGTAAACATCACTGTTTACCCACGAGAGCGTTAATTAGGTGCAAATTTTATAGTATGTATTAATATAGGAATTGTGTGTTGCCTATTTAAAAGTGAATATCTTTTGTTATTTACGTGACGTCAAAAAACAAACAATTGCGCATCAACACTGTCTATATATTTTTGTATGTGTTATGTGATAAAGAAATCAACACTGACTATGCATGGTATTTCAACAATTAACTCAGTCAATTGTTTCTTTTCACTTGTTACATTTTAATTTGTGTCCCCGCTACCGTGCTCATACACCCTTAATTATTCGGGCACAACGGTTTTTTTTTTCTTTTCAAAAATCTAATAAGGTTTTAACTTTAATTTAAATAGTTTTTTTTTTTTTAAATTCCCACGGTCTAGTTTTGGAAAAATCTATTACAACATATCATCAATCTACCATCAGACCAATGTTAAATATGCCTACTTTCGAAGTCATTTACTTATTTAAATAATCGAGCAACCCCCCACCTTCGCGCTAAAATTTTCAGAATGGATTTAGGCTTCCAACCTCACATTTAAAAAAAAATCAAGCCTTTTCTCCAAAATCGCCCTTGCGCTCGTCCATCCCTTAAACTACGTGCAATTAAATATTAACTTACTTATCCTCTTTAAAAACCGAACATCTTTGATTGCTTTTGTAAAAGTTACCTACAGCACTTTGATATACATTTGATAAATATTTCTACATACCTTATATGAATTGTATTGATTTTTAATGTGACACCAATATAAAATAATAACCAATAATAATTCACTCGATATGAATGATATGATATGATATGTATATAATACATATACTTTGATATCACATACATACAACATATATAGATAGATATTATATGAATAATACAAAAACAATAATGTTGTGTCGTCGGATCGGGTCGATCGGATACCTTCTATATGATATGATGTGATATACCTTTTATATCCGTGTCACATCAACTTGTATTGCCATCTTGTTTAAAACTTATGATACTGCTGTTTGTTGTTCATATACAGAATGTTTTGGAAAACTATAAATACAAAATAGAACTCATTAAATCTTTGAATCGGTATGATATTTATAGGAAGGAAATTTCTGACCATTTCTTTATAGTTTTTCTGCCTTTTTATCGAGGAACCAGAGGCATGCAAAGTGGGCCATTTTAATGTATAATGACTATTAACTCGTTTTGTAGTTAACCAATCAAAAATAACTGACTAACTTTAGAATAGAAAGTTGATTCTCATAAAATAACAATTTTTGTTTAAAACATTTTTTCGAAAAACTTTCGGAGGAAATGTGGCTTAAAAATATGTCATTATTGCATTTAATCGAAAGCAAATACGCTTAAAGTTTATCGATAATTGTTTGTAAAATTCATTGACACAGACGATGTCCTCTATTGCCCTTGGCAACTTTTAGCTAAAGCAATTTTCCGTAGTGCGCTGTTTTTATTTCGAAAGCCGATGTTTCGAAAAAAATTAGTTAGATTAAAAATGTTAGTTTTTTAATGATGATAAACTTTCTAATTTAATGTGTTATTCTATCTCTTATCGTTTAGGATCTAATTTCGCTATTAAAGAAACCCGAAGAACTAGGTCAACTCTGTTGTCAAAACATGATGTTCCCTATCAAACTCCACAACCTTTTTTAAAGTTATTTTTTGATTTCATTAACTAGTTTTTTGGTTTTATTGAGCTGAAAATGCACCTGAAATAGTGGAGTGCAATTTTGGAAGACCCTGTAAAAAAATATTTTATATATTAATATGAAAAAAATCAGAACAAATAATAATAATAAAATAGCTTTCATTTTATTGGTTTCTGTTTATGTACTTCATAAATTCAATATGTGGATGTTATAGTTCAAATCATTTCGTTACAAAAAATTGTGTTTCAATGTTACAGATAGAATTCTCAATCTGCTCTTAGATTAGTGATTGACAATTGTCAAAAAAGGTCAAGAATTTAATACAAAACAATCTTATCCCTTTGCGTGTCACTCACCCTTTGCCTGAATAAACAAGAAAGGAGACAATTAACGTTATTAATTAATGAAAATACCTTTATATAGTATACCAAAATGTATATACGAAGATATTATATGTAGTCAAATAAATAAAGTTACGAGTGAAAACAAACAATTGACTGAGTTAATTGTTAAAATATCTTGTAGAGAAAGTGTTGAATATCAGTGCTTGCATTATTATTTTATTAATTAGAAGATTTTAAAAAACCCAACACAATTATGGCGGCCGAATTGGGTTTTCGAAAATTTTCAAAAGTATTTTCTAGAATTTTGTTTCGATTTTCGAGAATGTTTCACAAGACCACTAGTTGAAGCTACCTGCTTTTCAACTCTTTTTCTTTTATCGAGAAAATAGACATCAAAGTTTTGTCCTAATTTGCGCCCTCACGGATAAACAATGACAAATACGAAAAATTGTTTCAAACAAAAATTTTTTAATTTTTTATAAGGAACATTTCTATCTCCAACGGTTCACAAGATGGTTTACAAAACCCAATTGACCTATGCTGCTCATTTACGAACTCGACCTCACTTTTACGTCCACAGCACGCTTTTGAAGTATCGCTATAAAAATATAGCTTGATGTCTTTTTTCGTTTTTAAGTTTTCGTGTTTACAGACGGACAGGCGGACAGGCGGATAACCGGAAATGGACTAATTAGGTATTTGATTTTATGAACACCTATACAAAAATTTTTCTTCGTCGCTTTTTTGTTCGTGGAATCAATATTTTTAGGCGTTACAAATTTGAGACTAAACTTAGGATATCTTGATATATATTACATATATACAAGGTATAAAAATGTAAAATAAATTTCTAATGAAGCATTCAAAAAATGGCCTTAACCTTAAGTATTAAAATGACCTTAATCAAAATGGATTGCACTAGCAACAGTTAATGAGAGGTAACTACTTACTTATACGTTCATTCGAAATTCAAATTGGTAAAACTACCAAAAGGGCAAACAACGTCTACCGATCCATCTAGTAATTTATTTACATGCAACACAGATACCAGAACCAAATTAGGTGTTGTTTTTTAAAAATGCCACGTGTGCTCGTGCTCGAACCCGCAGGTAGGTTCATCATATTCTGGGTGAATAAAAAATTTTCTGATACATATTATTGTACGTTCAATGTTTGTTCTTATCAATAAATATATACATATAAAAAATAAATAAAATATTGAATTTCCATTTTTTGTAATAAATTGATAGACACTCATGCCTGTATATGTATAAAGTTTATGTCTCATGGATTGAACTTATATAATATATTTATGTATTATCTGTGTCTGTTATTGAACGCTGATATATTGAATAGTACTTAACATATCAAAAAATGATTTGAAGCTAGTCCTACGTCAGACGACTTCCGGCTTTAGCATATTTAGGAAATCGCTTTTCAAAATACCAGTTTCCTAGCTTCCAGCAAAAAAAAGAAGATTTGTTGACAGAATAAATTTTATCTTGATCAAACAATTTTATCCTTGAACCAAGAATCTAAAAGAAAGCAAAAAAAATATTACTCACATATTGCTCTAATGCCTATATAATATCTATTCACAATACCTGAATAATAATAAATAATACCTAGATACTATTCAAATACCTGTTCACAATTCTAGATAAATATGGTGGAAGCGCAAATAAATACATAGCACATAGGAAGATGTAATGTAATGCATTATTTATATGCGTTTTCATCATTTATTGTATTTAATATTTTTTCTTAAATGTTCCGATCAACTTCCTTAATTTTTTCTTTCATACAAACCTTATTCTGACAATTATTCACAAAACAAAGAAAAGATTAGCGAAATTGTTTCAACCATTCAAACGTTATTCGATTACCTGAAGAAATAGGGGTTCATTTTTATATATTGATATATTACATCTCTAACGCGTATTTAGAAGTTTTCACATTTTACTTTTAATATTCTAGAACCAAGAAAAGTTAAATTTTCTGTGTATTGTAGATAATCGCGAAAACATCTCATGCTGAGTTTCTAGCGGAAATATTCATTTTGAGTATTCTTGAATTCATTTTGATTAGTTTGTGACCTTTGACCTGTTGTTGTGTGCTTTTTTTTATGCATCCTTGAACAAAACATTTTCACAAACTTTTAATTGTCTGATTTCAATCGACATATTATTTGAATCCATTTGGATTAATTTGTATGAGGGTGCCTACATGATAATCTTCTGGTACTACATTTTAAATAATTTCACGAAAAAGTCAGGAACAAGAAATAATTTTCTAAAATACACAATATTTTGTGATTCTTCGTTTTTGGGAGCCTTGGAAGTCATGTAATCGTGTATATATTTTCCATTCAGTCAATTATTTTCGAGCCGTTGAGTTAACAAAACTCCTCTTGTATGCCGGCGATTACTTTGATAATGAATTATAAGTACTACCTTACACTTTATTCAGTTTTCAAAATGTTGACCTAGTCATTAACTTCCGTGTGTCTGTTCTTCATCATAAATTCTTCTTTCCATATGTAATACATTAAGTATAAATATGGAAGTAAATATACTTTTTTCTTTTATATATAAATATATTTTTATAAATAATAATTGCATACATACATTTAAAAACTTGTATTTCATTTTATACAAAATAGGAAAAATAGGTTTTTAATCAAAATATCTCTCTTAAACAATTCAATTGGAAATTGTTTCAAAACTAAATCAATGAACTCATACTGTCTATCCTAAACACAGAAAATATATACAATAGAAATAGATCTTCGAAACGAACCTTGTGGCACGCTAACATTTAATGAAATAAATATAGACCGTGGGACACTACAGGTTTTTTTTTAAGTTGATAAATACATACTTGAAATTTCTTGAGTACCTGTTGACGAGTCTACCAAAATTTCCTCTAGAATTTTTTCGAAAAGGCTGCGCTTTCAAATGAGCATGATGACGTCATATTTTAGTTATTGTTATAAAAAAACGCAGCAAGAATTGTTTTCTAAACAATGTAGATTGTTAAGATAACAATTCTTGCCAAACTGATTATAATACTCAGGATACCAAATTTTCCAACTCAAGTAGATACAATATGAATTATGAATTTATTTTTAATTAGTTTTATACATATATTCTCTCTCATAATAATAATATTGTTATTTTTTTCATGTTATTTTGTCAAGGGAAATCAAAGTTATAATTTAAATAAAATTAAAAAAAAAAAAACACAAACTGTCAAATATAATTAGTTGTTATTAATGCTATCACTGAAATCGCTTTATTATCTCTCTCTGCCTACTGTTTGTTTTTTAGCGAATTTTTCTCTTAATGTAAAAGAAGCTAATGTTTTTGTGCCAATAATAGACTCTTAAAAAACATTTCTTCAAGTGTGCATTGATAGCTACATAGAAGGATATGTCCCTGTCTATGGATCTATGAATGAAACTGAAATTGGACTTGACATTCAAAATCATTTTAAAATCCTGTTTATATCTGATAACAGTCAAGTGAAATTTAATTTTTTTTTAAAACCTCCGACAAATGTTTCAGGTACGGAGCCCTAAACTCGCATTTAAGACATATCTAAGAACAATCTCCATTAAATTACCTTTTATCGTAGAGCCTTCTCCAAACTGAACCGATTTTCATCATCGCCTATTTTTTGTTGATTTGGATACGAAACCCCACACTCGTACTTGCAACATAGCTAAGATCACTCTCCATTAAATTACCTTTAAAACAAAATTTAAAAAGAATCAAAATCGGTTCATCCGTTTAAGCGCTACGATGCCACAGACAGACAAACAGACACACACAAATAACGGTCAAACTTAAAACACCTCATTTTTTGGTTTCGGAGGTTAAAAACGACGAAGCGTGAATTAGTTTTCGTCCAATGGTGTACACACTGCTTTACTTCATAATACAGAAAACTATCCAGAACCCACATAGATAAACCTGTGTTCCGCGTCTGCTTCTTTTAAGGAACTATATGAACATGAGTTGAATGTAAGCCGCCTTAATTTTTAAGTTGAATTCAAAGCTTCGTCAAAGCTGTCTCTAGTAAAACAATGGCTTAGTTCGTTGGTTGTCAGTTAATATTCATAAAATTGAAATTTGTGTGAAAATCAAACTTTTCAGTTGTTAATTTTTTTTTCGATCTAACGAACAAAAATTACATTCTTTATATTTACAAGGTTCAGTTTACGTAGTTCCTGCGTGATGAATTGTTTTTTTAATACATATTAACTCTGAACATATGTCATATTTAATATAATTCATTAATATTATTTTCATAATACATGATTAAGCAAAAAAAAAAAAAAAATTGCAAATAATAATATTAGTATTAAGGTTAAATGTCTCATTAGATATTTTGTTTAAATATGATTGATGTTATACCCTTTATTATTTGACAAGATGAATTCCTTTGTACACCCAAAAGAACGCTCATCAATTATTCTTTTACAAGGTTCCCAAAAATTGGTTTATATAATTTATTGCTATTTAATTTATAACCAGTTTCATCACCTTCATTGGATCAATCATTAGTTACGTAGCTAGTTAAAAAAAATAAAAGTTGGAGCTAAAATTATTCAGTATCGCTAAAATATTAAAGCCTTACTCCTAGGATTAAAAATGTGTCAATAAGAATCCACGATATTTGAGCATAAAGGAAGAACAACTTAGACTACTTTGTGACTTCATATGAAATGTTATAGATTTTCTAATTTGTGAGAGATTATCCTATTTGAGTAGGTACTTTTCGTACAAGATTTTTGGCTTAATCGTTAAATGAAGGTGATTTTTGTATATATTTTCTCAAAATTATTATACTTCCCAAGTTCCTTCAAATTCTAATTTCGTGATTTTCTTGAGTTTTTCTATTTAGAAAATTGTAAAAAATCGGAATAATTTGTCTATTCGATTTAGATAAAAACATTTTCTACAGTAAATTGAAATACAAAAATTGGTTTTCTTTGACGATCAGACGAATAGTTTCTGGAATGCCGACTAAAATTGTATACGGAAGATGACATCATCCAGAAATTTATTCCATTATTATCTCAGAAACTCGTAGTTTAATCGCAATCAGATTTTCGTAAAAATACAGGTCATCTGACGATTATTTGAGTGCCTATTTTTCGAGAAACTCCTCTATTAACCAAATTCCAAAATTCCAAAGAATTTCTTCAAGAGTTTTTTCGTAATTTTATTGATTTTTTACTCATTTCGATACCGTAAAAATGTTTTTATTTATCAATTAATCATCTTTTGAAACTGGGGCCTCTATGACGATTGGACGAATAACTTCTGAGATGTCAGTTATGGTCGTTAAAGGTGGATGTACCTTTGATGATTTTTTTCCAGGGATATAATAATTAGATATATGGCCCTATTTTCTATCTTTAATCAACAAATAAGTTGCATGCTAAAAGAACACACATTTAATATGTTTAATTCATATAAGGACTATATCCCAAAAAATAACATCGTTTGCCCATAATATATTTATCCATTCACATAAATAAAATTGTTAAATAGAAATAAATAAAATTTGTACAAGGAACATAAATTGCAATTATATGTTTGTCGTTCACTTATCAAACGAAACAAACCATTGAGCCAACTAAATGCGTCTACATACATAACAAACAGTTCTTTCTGGTCTGTCGATCCGTCCTACAAATATAGGTATAATGTTTGTTCAATGTTCATATAGATTCCCTACAAGAAAACAATGAACAGCAGAAATGGAAGTAAATAATTAATCAAATGGGAACATAACACAAACAAGATATACAAAAAAGTGTACCATGTAAGCTTTACAGATGATAACTCTTTTTAACTTCCCTGGAAGTTAAAACTTTGGCACAATTAACTGCCCGTTTGGCCGATTCTGTAATCGTACTAAAACCAAATCCACTGATCGATATATTTTTATTTGGAAGCTCTTTTCATTTTTATTTTATTTCCTTCTTATAGCTAAGATTCAATAACTACACCATCCTAAAATTACAATAGGATGGACCATTTGTAATGAGTCTTTAAATACGTAATCGAACATACTTTTTACTAGAAAAGATCGAAACTTTTATTATTGATAATGAAAGGACTATAATCCATGCTCTTTTAGGTACCAAAAACAAATATTCAACACATGTCAGCCAACGCTCCTACCATAGGCCTTTATTCTTCATTCGTCATTAAGGCTGAATCTTAATAGCTTTAATATCTCGTTAAATTTTTTTGTTATTTTTAGCTGTTGTTTCCTATTTTTCTTAGTGGCGTTTTGGAAATATTCACAAGAATTTCCTTTTTCAATAAATTTTAACACCCTGTTTATAGAAAAGAATGTTTTCCCGGCTATAAATGTATTCAGAAATTGTCATTATTTTAACGAAATGTACCATTTGATGAAGTCTTGCTGTTCTTGAACCACCCTGTATGGAAGTCTACAATTTCCTTGTTCTGTTTTGTTAAAAACGCATTCCAATGATCATGATTTGTCAACAACTGGCAACTCAAAGTCGCTATACTCACTGCTCCGGCTGCTTCTTATCATAACGAGATTGCCTAGTACGAAACAACTTTTACTAATGTTCAAATACTATGTTCGAAGAATTTAGTCATGTACAATGGACGCATTTTTTCCTCCTTTCTTGCAAATATACACGTATATTAAAAACAGAAAATGTTTGCGAAAACATTATAAAATGGTACATACTTTATTAATATGCTATAGAAGCAAAGGATGCAACAACGTATAGGTAACACCCCCAAATGATGGTTGTAGGTGATAACTAGATACGAATGTATGTAAGTTCCTTTTACACATCGAGAGGGATTACAATGAAAATAGAACAGTTAATAAATCTTAAACAATCACTATTAAACTTTCATGTATAAATGGTTTTAGTATGTAATTTATTCACATTTACTAGCGAATGTGGACAAAAACTATATAATTAATATTATATATGTTTACTTTTAAAAAAAACTATATTTATTCAAACGTTTATGTCATAGTAATCCCTACGTTTGCATGTAATAAACGTAAAAAAAAAAAAAAAAAACTTCATTAAAATCGTTCCATCGATTGGGGTGTTACTACCTACGGAATTTTTTGGAAAAGTTAATAAGATGTATTTATTATAACTATTGGAACTGTGTTCCTTATCGCACACGAAAAAAACAGGTTGGCAAACAGAAAACAGACACGAAAAACCGGCATCTAAGCAGGTTGGCATTAATTTTGAGAAAATGTAAAAATCCTGTTATATCTGTCAATTTGTATGTTTTTTCAAAATATATGTTTTATCATTCAAGAAAATTGAGTTGTGAAGGCTATTAAAAGTTAGAGATAATAGAGAAATTTAAAGTAAGTACAATCAAATTTTATCTTATCCTAAAACAATACCAATTTAGGATATCGAATCAATATCCTAATCAAACTAGAAATCATGTACTCACTTATTGGGTTGACTACTAAATCAGAAGTATGTCTTTTTTAAACTGATACTACAATTATTTCATAGAGTAAAAACTAAAATTAGCTATACAATTAGATTCTTTAAAGAATCAAAGAATTATTTGACTTCTAAAATTAATACCTTGAATTTTCAGAAAAATAACTTGTAAATAAAAAAAAAAATGTACCAAGGTACGAAAGAAATATAATTCGTACCGGGTATCCCGCGACGTCTCTCGATCTTTTTTATTCAAATTTTTCTGAATTTACGAATTGATTTCGTAACTTTAAGTTGAGCCCAACATCAATAAATTTACCAGTTCGATATCGGGTAACTTAACATAGTTTTTAAATACTTTTACGAAGAATATACATGTCTATACAAATATCTACTTAGATGTTTGGAACGAAATAAAAACGGATATGGTTGTTAGGTGTTACAAAATCACTAGTCCAGTTCTAGAAAACTTACACTTAATTAATTTCAGATTTATGTTTATTACACTTCATTGGCTCTTACGTACATACTATACCTACGTTCATTGCTTATTGACCGTGAGCTAATGAAGAATAAAGCGTAATTTTTATTAATCTTTTTGGTTGCAGTTTTTTAAGGAGGTTTTCAAATGTTCGAATGATTTCATGTCATACATGTTTAAATAAAACCATTGATAACACATTCCGAGTAAAAAATGGTGAATCTACAACCGTCGAGGGGTTGGGAAATATATCCCAGTGATTAATTCTTCATTTTCAAAAGTAAGCCTTTCGATTAAAAATGGAACAGCTCATTCTAACAACCCAATTTCTAGCATAATTTGGTTTGAACCTATGTTGAGTTTGAGCTTTGCTTAATCGCTTTCATTAAATATTCAATCTCTTAAAGTCAGTTCGATTCTAAAAATGTGCGTTTTTCATGCAAACGTATTCAGTAAGCTATGGAAAAGTTGATGGTGTTTGATAGTTAACAGCTACAATTAACATTTGCTGTTGAAATAAACCCTTAGTTTTATTTAAGTTAAACAAGTTATTTATTATCGTTGAAAACTTGTAGTTCTTTAGTTACAATTTTGGGACAACCTGTATACGTAAGTCGTCTATTCACAGTTGTTTCAAGAAACTAAATCGATTAGTAATACTGAATATTTCGAAAACCGTGAAGTTAAAGTGAGGTAAACCATGAAAATAAACCTTTATTTTGATCGTAGAATCTGAAAATAAAATAATAAACATAATGTTCAATTTAAAAAAATACAACTTTAATATATTCCACGTTTCCAGCCCGCCTCTATATTACGAAAATAATTTCAAAATGTACAGACAATAACCCTCGATCTATTCGTGAAAGAAAATTTAGTTAAAATCAAGCCATAATCTTCCGTGTCGTATAGCGAGAACAACCCTGTATAGACTCATTTCGTTCATCGAGAATACAATACTGAATTTCTGTCAAATGAAAGGCAGCTTTTAAGAACTTTGACTAGTTTGAAAACGTCCCAAAATATACATCAATCCTCCAAAAAGGCAGGCAGAAAGAATCATCAAAATTTCACTTCATTTTAGTCGCCCTGTCTATTACTTTTCATGTTCTTTAAAAGTCTGTTAAGTATATCGTTCAATCTTGACTTTGTGTGTTCAATAAGCAGATAAGGTATTTTATATCTCTAATAAACTGTACGATATATAAAAGAAAGTTAAACGAATAGTGAAGAGTTATTCTTCATTTATATTTGTTTAACATGAAACATGCTTTTTAAATTTTAGATTGAAATTTCATGATTTTTAAATATTTTATTTAAAAAAGTAATATTATAATGATGAGAGTCACTTATTCTATGAGTCTTCCCCAGTTTCTACTACCTAAACCATTTAAGAGCACTTTGATGTCAGAGGACTTCATATCGGAAAGGCCACCAACATATTCTCTTTTTCCTCATCTTTCAACATACGAAAACTGTAATGAACTCTCTTAAATATGTGAGAAAATAAAATCAAATTAAAATTTATTGTACCTACTTATTATACAAATTTCATTTTATTAAAATTAATCGATAAACAAAAAATGTGTAAAAATCCCCTTCCATAAACCTTCTTGTTAATTCCTTGATTTTACCCATTACCGAGCTTGGTGAATTTTAATTTTTCCCTTAATTTAATTGTAATATTATATCATCGTAATTGTAACCAACATCAATTGAGACAGTACCAGAAATGAAAACGGAAACCAAATTTGTTCATTATATAGAGAAGGAGGGAATCTGGAGCATGTTTTCAATGAGTGCTATGAAACGACAGTGCCGAGAAACAATTTTATGATATAGCAGGGCTAAGAGGCTAAAGTTTAGTGAAAATTTTAAATCGACACTAATGGATCCGATTTTCAAAATTGAAATTTTCAACATATCTTTACGTTTCGTGTTCCGAAAAATGCATTAACGAATTGGGAGAAAAAGGTATGTGTATGCGTATGTCTGTGTGTGTATGTACGTACGTTCATGGTCATTTGGTTCCTTCTCCATAACCCGCAAACAAACCATGATACTGACTTCGTTGAGGTGTCGATCGAAGCGTATTACTGGCAATATTTTTTATAACTCTTTATTATTCTGGGTAGTTTTTGTGCGAATCTAAAGGGTCGCACCAGACCAATCCCACGGCTTAATTTTAATTTTAAGTTAAT
The DNA here is from genome assembly GCF_905475395.1 of Chrysoperla carnea. Classification (NCBI taxonomy): domain Eukaryota; kingdom Metazoa; phylum Arthropoda; class Insecta; order Neuroptera; family Chrysopidae; genus Chrysoperla; species Chrysoperla carnea. The sequence goes on from NC_058341.1 coordinate 36,878,716, forward strand.
TACTTACCTATCGCAATGGTAATGGAATATATGAAAAAAGTTAATTGTGATAAGTCCAAAGGGGCAAATAAAAATAAAGAATATCTACTTAATAATAATCAATTCAATAGTCTTGAAATAAAAATTTAGTGATTTATTCCACACACAAAAAATTGATAACAATTTGTTTAAGGAAATAACTAACTTGTTGTCAGAGGCGTACCTTGTTTATTATATTTCACCTATCTATGAATAATAAATATTTTTTATAAACCAGTAATATTTATAGCATTTCAAAAAATATTTGTTTCTTTGTTTCAGGTAAGTGTAGTGTTGGCAGTATACGATAGAAAAACTAGAATAGTCCTAGAGCTTCATTTTCTAGAGTTATGTTTTCACAGAATATTTGTTCAGACAAAGTTATTAGATAGTCACAACACCGAACAAAAGCGATACTGGAAGATTTGCATTAGTTAAGGTTCGACAAATTGTCAATTTTAAATTGACGAACATTTCCCTTTTTGTTTATTTTAATAAGAAAACAACTGACTCTCCAACACTGTAGATTTTGTTCGACAAAGTCAACAAAAAAGCGTACGATATGCTTCGATTATTATCACCAAAGTCTGTAGTAAGAAGTCGATTATCTTCCTATTAAAATAAGAAATAAATGAAATATATATTTTAATTTTGTATTTTACTTAGTGTTGTTTGGCTGCCAAATAACTTCACCTGAACAAATTATAAGCCATGAAAAAAAGATTCCAAAAAATGTACGCTGGCTCTGTTACTATAAGTATAACATATATTTTCTAGTATAAAAATGTGTAAGTATAAATTTATGATATCCCTTAAATTTAAGTAGATAAAAACTTCCTTTAAATATCACTAAAGTTTCCGATGAAAGGTTTGATAATATCTCTTGTGATTTGTAGAAAAGTATAGAGAATTTACAATTCACAAATATACCTTTAATAAAAACACTTCAACAAATATATTCTAATTCTACATCTCATAGGTGTTATAATGAATTTTTTGAAGTACAGAATTTGCTAGGCATAAAGTAAAAACGGGTCATAAATTTTGTATTGAGTTCCAAATATAATTTGGAATGATTATACCAAATACAATAATTGAAGATTCCGTATTAAAAATTCCGATTCTATTAGTCTGTCTCTGCCACTAGGCCACTCACTAGGTTTTTATTAGGAAAAAAATGTTGGTGAAAATGACGTTACATTGCTGACGCAAATCCCTAAGATTTTCCCAAAATCTTCTAACGCATCTATAGAAGTTTTCACATCCAAAAAAACTTTTAATAAAAGATACATCTTTAACGGCGACGTTTATTGAAGTAACAAGTGGGAAATAATTATTTCCATGAGTCACTTATTATTTAAAATTGAATGCCTTCCGCTTTTACAAACAGTCATGTTTGAAGGAAGGGAAAAGGCCATGCTTATCATCAAAATAAATTCGCATTCATATTTCGCGCAATTTGCATCCACAGCTCAATCGGCTGAGGATAATTGCTTTGAAATTCAGTTGCATGATTTGATCTAAACAAACTTACATACATAAATAAATGCATACATACATTACAATTTAAATAAAAGCTTGTAAAATACAAAACTAGTTTTCTGTTACATTCTGTACATTTTTAGTTTATTGTTAGATATATTTCTACATTTGTCCCTTATCAATAATCCTTACATAAATATCTACAAAACCATCCGATTCATTTCAATAAAATTTTGTGATAATATTGAGTGTGGGATTAGGGTTAGTCTTAGCATAAAGTAGTAGGGTAGTAGTATTGTTAGCAGCAGAAAGTAGTTTTCATTTTGAAAAAAAATATGCTTCGATTCACTTTTAATCAATAATATCTAAAATATTTGTAAATTGATTTTATATTAAATATTTATGAATATTTTTTTAGTGAACTTTTAGTTTGTTGTGCTTATTTAATAAATTTTCTAATAATAAGTAATATACCTAAAGTATTAGATATATTAAAATAAGTTATTAATATACTTTCAGTGTGATGTGATTTAATCAAAAGTTTTATAACTAAAAATTGTTATTTAGAAATTGTGTTTATTGTTGTTATATGTAGTTATTTTATTATTGAATAAAATTAACTCAAAGTGGGTGACTGACTAGGTTATAAATTATTCACAACATTAAGAGGATACAGAGTCTATGTAAAATTCATGGAAATTGACAACAAAATTTATTACTCTCATGTCTCTTAAACTGTTAGCTCCTGTGTTACATATAACTGACTAAAATGGAACCTGTAAATTCATTAAATACACAAATTCAGTAATTTTTTTTACTGTGTAGATCGCATTGTTGTTCGCACTTTTTCCTGCAATAGTACCTTATCCGCTCTTCGTGGTAAATGCGAAGGTCCCCGACAACAATGTTTGATTTAAACGCTCAAAATTTTTGTATAGGCAGACTTTTACTCAAAGAATATGTAGTTAAAATTTCAGCATAGGTATCCGTGCAAAATATGACATATTTTGAAAGTTTTTTATAATTTTCAGTTGAAATTAATGAAAACAAATTTAAAAAAAACTTTTTAATAGAAAGAAAATATATAAGCAATGGTATAGAAAAGAAAGAAACCAAGTGTCTCCGTCCATACAAGGGATGTAAGAGCAGGGTAGCTTTAGGGTTGAAATTATTTTTATCTTATTTTCATCTTTGATGATGAATTTTGTTATAACTTCATGAATGTAGACAAAAAATAATAATAATAAAAAAATTTTGAAAATTACGCCAGAAATCGAAAAATTGTATTCTTACTTTTCGTCTTATATCGTCTAGTTATAATATAATTTATCATTAAATTAAATTGAAAATTTATATTTTTTGAATTTGTGCCCCCACTACCGTGCTCATTCATCCTTAATAAATAAAAATAGACCGACATAAAGTAAAAAAAAATTTAAGAAAAGTCAAAAAAAATTTTCGGTTTATATCGAAAGCACTTGATTCTTTGTTGTCAAACAAAGCTTCCTTGTTTTTGTAGGGTTGAACATTGTCCTACAAACTCAATTTTTCTAATTCGTGAAACCATATTTAGGTTATATAGTGTTCAAATAATTTTTTTTTAATACGATTTTATAAAATTTTATTTAAATAAAAAGAATTCTCGATTGTGAAATCACAAAAAGAGCTTTGATAGAACGTGTTCTTAACATGAAGTAACTGTAAATTATTAACGGCTGTATAATAAAACAAACACTGAAAAGGGATAAAGACAATATATATTTATACATTTAGAGAAAATTTTGTTATGAAATGTAAATGAAACTTAATTATTACAAATACTATACATATGACTTGTCTTCATTTAGTTATTTAGTATTCTTCAAACAAACTATATCATTGAATTTCGCTCAAAGTTTTCCATGCAAATTGTGTAATAATAATTATTTTTATCATTTATATTATACTAGTCGTTACTCGTTCGTTTCATTAGATGATAACAACTTTCTTCAAAAAGACTTCTCAAAATTAATTAAAAGAATGATTAGATTTACCAGGATATACCTACAAAAGTATACACTAAATCAAGTTTGTCTTTTTACCTTCGCTCTATTTTCCTTCTTTACCCTATTATTCAATCATTCCACCAGTTTGCCACATTACTCCTTCTTAATTCTTAAATAGGCCCTCGAAGTAGCTTCCCTCTCACAGCTTGCTATATAATATATGTAATACAATCCTTTGTCAGCCCAGATTTCAAGGTATCCTTAGACCAAATTCCATCAAAAAGTGCTCTCCAGTTTAGGAATGAAACCCAAACAGGCGAACAAACAGACAGACGAAGTTACTTTCTCATTGATAATGTTATTAAAAATGTTGAAACATATACCAAACTTGAAACAGTACAATCAGTATGGAGAATAACTTTGAAAAAGTGTTACTTGTAAAAGTTAAACCTTTTGTATTATAAATATTTAACAATAAAACTAATTTTATAATTGTAAAATGGAAATTATTGTTCAAGAAAATTTAACTTCAACAGAATTCATTGTTTTTTAACGTTTTAATTACACATGAAAAGTTTAGCTTTTCTTTTATATTAAAAAACTAGCTGTGAACTACCCGCTTTGCTGGGCAACATCCCCACTTGCACCCCTCCCTCCACATTTCCTTGCGTGGGATAACAGTTTTGTAATGTACACGTCATGCTCTTTTATTTGATACCCCACTTAGGTATATTTGTAAATATGCGATAATTCCTTCCCACTTTCTCGCTACACCTTTCTACCCTCCGAAGGTTAAAATTAAATAAAAACAATAGATCTTTGAAGCTGGTTGTATATCGTGTCAATATTTGAGCTTAATCGATGCACAACTTTTTTAGTTTTTGAAGCATATCCCTTTCAACCCCTATTTCAACCACTTACTCTACTATAATATGGATGTATTATACATAAAAACCTTCCTCTTGAATCACTCTATCTATTAAAAAAAACCGCATCAAAATCCGTTGCGTAGTTTCAAAGATTTAAGCATACATAGGGACATAGGGACATAGGGACAGAGAAAGCGACTTTGTTTTATACTATGTATTGATGATATTTGTAAAATTCAATTCTATTTTTATCAACTGGCATCCAGTCTATTTATTTTTTCGTGCATGAATATGGAGAAGATAAAGTTTGAAAATACGCTCCATCAGGTACCTTTGGATCAAAACAACGTCCTGAATCAGTGATCAATGAGAATAGTATATTTTTAGGATTTTGCATGTTTCAATGCCATAACTCCTTTGATACTGTTCTGTAAATATTACGACGAAAACCAGTGATTTCCGAAAATATATGACCAAACTGTTCTTATAAGATTACCTTTATACCGATTGTAAGCCTTCTCGTTAGCCATTTAAAATATATGAAGAAAGGACGCTCTCATATATACAAAACAAAAAGGTAATGTGTACTGTGTGTTATGGTTATGTGTTACTATGTGCAATTGGATTTGTATATGTACAACTTCAAAGGACGAGTCTGACCGGCTACATACGCAAACACAATCCCTCTTTGTTTTATGCATAAGAACGTCCATAAGAACTCTTCTTACTTATTATAATATAAATGACTAACTATACGGTTTACAAATAGTATGCCAAAAATGAAAAGTAACTAATAAGTCAGCGGTCTAGAGTTCGGTTAGGAAATTATACTCTTTTTTTGCATAAGCTTGGTGTTATAGTTCTACCATAAATCGTAATAATCCCAGATGCATTACGGTGTACTCAATGTAAAAAAATGATCGTGTTTTTTAGATCACATATTAACCCTTTACTAGTATCGATATTTTTATGAAGTTGTTGGTATCAGGTTCAAGGATCTTTTTCTGAGACTACACTCGTTATATAACAGCAGAATTTGAACGTAAAACGAGATTTTAGGAGATGATATAGACCATTTGAATAGGTTCTTTTCTCTTATATACCCTAAATTAACATTATTACCTTCTTCTTCGTTAGAGCTACTACTACTGGAGTCATCTTCATTTATAATAATCATATTTAGTCATAATTTTCCGCTTTTTTTGTCACTAATTACTTACTACTAGAGTCATAAAATTCACTTCTACCTTGTTCATCATTGGTCTCAGCGTTATGGACATCTTCCAAATCTTCTCGTATGGCACGCTCAGTTAGTTTTCGAGAAATTTCTCCTTCGTACAAATGGAAAAAATGAAAATATAGGTAATATATACAAATAATACATTTGGACCCCAAGCTGCATCTCCGCTTCTTTTACACATAATGAAATACAGATTTGCAAAACCTGTAACTGAAAAAATATGAGTATTATACCGAATGTGCGCTGAGTCCAAATGGACCCCACGATACCAGTTAAGGGTTAATAAAATATAACTTTAATTTTTGTCGATAGCTCTTTAATATTTAAATTCTCAAAAAGTTTGTAGAAACGGTGGTGCTATAGAGAGAGGCGGTGGTGCTTTAAATTGTATTATAAAAAAATTTTTCAAAACATATAAATGTAAAGTCCCACGTTCGGCACTATTCCATAATATCATATTTTGTTCGTATAGAACACATGTTGTTAAATTGGATTTTTTTTACCTATAGAAACATCGTTGTCCACTCATAAAACAAAAACCATTCAGTACAAAAAAAGGAAAACGTATTATGTATTTTATCATCTATTATTAACAATAGCTTTTAACTAGCAGACAAACACAAATAATGTATTAATGAAATCCTTCTATTTTCCAATGAGTATTTGTTTGAATTTATACTGCAATACAGTTTTGAATACAATGTATTTATTAAAATTTGGGTTTATGTTATGTCATGTAATTATTGATTTTTGATCATTATATAGTCGTTTTCAGTATAATATGTGTGTATATATCTTAATATATATATTTCTTGTGTGCGTGTGTATGTAATTGAACTCCTCCTAGACGGCTGGACCGATTTTGATGAAATTTTTTGTGTGTGTTCGTGGAGATTCGAGAATGGTTTAGATTTACAATTTGGTCCAGTACAACTGTTTTTGAGGGCTCCGTACCAAAAAAATGAAATTTCATTAAATGGTGGGAGCGCATATAAATCATATCACATTATGTATACTATGTGTACTATGTATTTTTAATAGTATTCAGGTATTGTCAATAGGCATTCATTAGAGCCATATGCGAGCGCAGCGAGCTCTACTATCAAAGGTCAGGCCAAAGGTCGAAGGTCAGGCCACTCCAATAAATAGGAGTTAAATTGGGGTTTAGCGGGATGGGTTTAGCGGACAGGCTAAACGTAGTATAGGTATTCATGTATATGTATATATATTCTGGTACCGAAGTTACTGCATTTATTATTATGCGCCATTGATGTAATTCGCTTTGAATTCTTATGCTAGTTAGTATCCAGTAACGCCGTATTTATTTTCTGGTGCAGGGGTGAGACACCAAGGGGTGTGACATTCTTCTTGGTCTTGGTGCTTAAATTTACTTATACATAGAGAACCATCGTTTTCAATATGATTCCGGGTCATTTCACTCGAAAAATTTAGCATGGACTTAAAGTCTATTATTCCAAAAGCAGATCGAGCTACCAATACTGCCTGTTTAAAACTGTAAGTGAACAAGTGAATCTTCTCTTCTTACAGCAACATCTACGTTGATTTAAAATTATAAACAAAGATTTGAGTATTTGAGTTTTAAGCTTTAATTATTTTCAAATAAAATTATCTCGTTACGTACGAGGCCAGATAATAGAGTTATGGTTTTGAGTTGGCTGTAGTTCTTGGATTCACAAATCCTGGAATTAAAAAATAATTCGTGTGGACAGTAATATTTGATTTGATTTTTATTTTACTGCTATAACTATTCATTTTTCATGTCCTTAAACTATATAAAACAGCTGAAGAAGTGAATTTTATTATATTTTAAGTCAATTAAGTAGATCTTATAGAAAAGAGTTATTTTTAACAGAGTTATTTTATCATCAATTTAGTCACAATTGTAGGTGGGTATCGTGAACCCTAGTATCGTAACTTTCGGAGTAAACTATTTTTATCAGAGTAAATTGAATCATTAAAATAACAGATCCAACAAGAAATGGTTGAAATTACACTGGCAATGCTGATCGAATTTTAAATGCGATATTCAAAATCACATTCCTTACTTAGATAAAGGTATCGGAGCTTTTTATTCAAAAATTAAAATTGATATTCGAGAACTTTGTACATGGAAAGAAGCAAAGTATACAATTTGTAAAATAGTATTGTTTTTTATTACAATTTTCCAACCAATTGTAAAACAGAACCATAATATGTGTTCACAATGTAACAGCTATAAATATATACTTAACTAGGTATACTACAACTATTCTACAAGTCTTCAAAGGTCGACCATTGGTGATATGTTTATTGTTAATCTACCACACCACATGCTAGAATTCTCTCTTTTTTTTAAACAAATTCGGTTTCTTTTTGTTCATAACGCAATAAACTTGGTAGAAATTGAATGATTTCAAAAAGCACACAAAAAAATGCATTTCACGTACGAATTCTTTGAGTTTATTATTTTATTCCAACAAATATGAATTTTTGATTATAGCTGGAAAAAAGTTTTGTGCTATGGTCGGGGCCACATAAATTTTTATGCGTATAGAATACTTACATATCTTTATAAAGAAAATTTATATTTAAAGAAAATACTTTAGTTTCTTCTAGAATATTACCTAAACTGTTGTTGATTTTAGGTAACGTGAAATCGTTTGTCGATTTTCTCTACTCTTGTTGATATGAAAATTCATATTCTAAGCAAAAAGTTATATATTTAATTCAGATAAAAATAAAGGAGATATGACCGGGTTGAATAATACTAGGAATTTCAATAAAACTTTGTAAATACATTTTTTGACTTGTATTATTATTTTATCGTTCAAAATCGTTCTAGAGGTTGTGTTAAAAAACTATCTAAAATATTTAGACAATCTTGTAGTTTATAATAATACCATAAAAATATAAGGTTGCCTATAGTTAAAGTATTAATGATTGAAGAGCGATATCTATATTATCAAATTTATAAGCAGCACTTGCATAAAATATATTATATATTTTTGTAGTTGCGTGGTATTGTAAAGCTAAAAATAATATATTATTTGATTACAAAGCATGTGTTTGGTTTATATGTATATACCGTGCAATAAACTAATGCTTTTTTACAACACCATAGGTTTACAATCACCTTAAATCAATTTTGTAAGTACAAAGTAAGGTTAAATTCTCTTTATCGATAGTGTCTTAACTATTCTTGGTTTAAGGTAAAGTGAAATCGTACGTCTTTTTGCTGAGCTCTAGTAAATATAAAAGACCGTATTGTATTTGTAAGCAAAAAGTTATATTAAATGAAAAATAAATGCAATTGGATAAGTCAAATGTACGAAAATCATTCTTCTCTCTCCTTATCAATAGTCCAATGATAAATTTACCATCGTGACATAAGCAAAACTGTATAAGCAGTTCATACCAATTTAAATGTGATCTTACTATAGACATTAATTTTATTGTATTCAAAATAGAACTAACTGCTGGCGGGTTATATGACTAAATGTTATTTGTTTGATAACTTATGTTGGAAAAGTTTTTAGATTAGGAGTAATGTTTTGATTGAATATCGTCTATATTTACAACAAATATATCACCCATAACAAATCACTTACACAGTCACTTAAGCTGGCATTGTGTATATATAATATTTGGTGTATATAAAGCTATACCTGGCTTAAATCTACATTAACATCTTATCTTCTCTACATCAACTTACTTCATCAAGTTTTCAAAAAATAGAAATAAAAAAACATAAAATTTGATTCGTAAGTTTTAATCGATTTACAGCGATAATACTTTTCTAGAAATATTTTCTCAAAGATTGCGAATTTTACTTCACCTTTCTTAAAACGTAAACCAAAGTGTTAATGTCTATGAAATTAACCAATAATAACAGGTTAGTTGAATAAAATTCAAAATTTTCCAGGACATTTTGTAATATTTGTTCATAAGCACCCAAAGTCTACTTCGTTTCTCAGTTCAACTTCGATCATTTGGAGCTTTGACTGTATGCAGAAAAATACTTTCATGATGCTAAGGATACATTTCCAATGATACAATTTCACCCATCCACATACGCACACCCAAACAGACTAACTGCGTTGCATTTATATGTGTTGCAACAACATATGCTCATTCATCCAAACTCTCAGAACCAATTTTCGAATTAAATTTACTACTTAATAAGTCTTAGTATATTCCACTTACAACTTTCTAGACCTTTCCAACATTATTATTTAATCCATATTGGTTGTACAAAACTTCTTGAATACGTTTCACATCATTCAACTTCTTATATACGCTTAACATACACATAAATATTAATTTTAGCATAGTATAATCGTTATTATATATTGAACAGATTGAATCGGTTTTTGAAAGTTTTAATTGAAATTTCATTCACATTAATAATAACTGTGATGACGAATAAATAATAAAGGTCACAGATTTGTTTTAATATTGGTCAAAAACCATGAAATAACTTTTATTTTTAAAATCAAATGAAAATTTTCAAACTATATATATGATTAAAAATATTGACATATTGAAATTACTTTAAAATGTTGTGGTATTGAAATTGGTTATATTCTGTAGAAATAATTTATACATACAGAATTAAGCGATCTAGGGCCAGGTAAAGTATTTGAAATCATTTTAGGACGGTTTTATATTTGGTAGAACGACGAAAATTTCCATAGCCGGGGAATCCTCTTTCAAGGTATAAAGATAGGTATTTACTTATTGGTATACTGACCAAGATTGTATGTTGAAAGTAGATATCCCTTAGCAATTTCTGTAACGAAATAATTCAGAAACTTGTCATTTAATCGAAAAATCCATTTTGGAGCCTTTTTTTTGTTTAGGTCTGAAAAACATAATTCTTCCAATCGTTAAATGAAACTAATTTTTGTGTTTTTTGAGCCAAAATTACCTTAAGTAGCAAGTTTAAATCAAGTTTGAAACAATTTATTTTTCAAGATTTTTTCAACTAATACCATTTGGGCAAAAATCATATTCTTGAGCCCCTTAGAGCTAGAAAATACCTACGGTTCCCTTTGTTGATTGGTTGAGTAGTTTTTGGTAATTGATTCTATACGAGAGGAATATGCTGGAGCAAATTCTGTTTGTTGTGTCAATCCCTCAAAAAAATCTATGAAATTTCTAAAAAATCTTACCCTGGTCGGAGTAAAGTTTGTAAATCCTTACAACAAATTAAGTTACACGTGGTATAAAAGGTTAAAAATTAAATATTTTTTCTTGTTGTAAATACATAAACATACTTACAAAGAAATTTTAATTATATAAATTTTTATCACATTTTCAATATTTATTACATAATTTTCAAATATATATATATATATATATATATATATATATATATATATATATATATATATATATATTTGTTTTTAAATAAACGGAAAAACTGTTTTTAATAATATTTATTCTTCTCGGAGGTATTGAGTTCATTATTTTTATTTATTTTGTTTTTATATATTAAAGAAATATTTTTCCCAAAGGAAATTAATTGAAAAATTTTTTTGTTCTAATTTACGAATCTCATACTATACAATGTATTATATGTCCTATTTAAAGTGTTTCCATTAAATGTACCATTTTTTTATCATTTTTAAATATAGTTAATATATACCTACCAAAAAAGGTGGGACGAATTGTTAATAAAGGAAGCTTTTGAAAATTTGTAAAAAGTATTATTTTGTATTTTTATTCACATTTATGAATGTTAAAGGGCACAAAAACGGGTAAACGGGTTTATCATAAAATTAGTTCAGACGAAAAATGTAGATCAGATAATTATATATAAAAAATGTCTCAATACTTTTTTTCCTAAGAACCACCGTTTTCACCGTTTCTGAGATATAACGATTAAAAAAGTTTGAAGAGTTGTAATCTTTATATGATTTAATGGATAGGCAGATTGTATGTCTTATATTGAGAATCTAATAATATTTTCGAATCAATTTAAATCAGTAATTATGTTAATTTACATATAAGAAATATTATTTATACAATTTCGTATCTTATTTTCACAATTTTAACTTGACATTTACTATACCATTTACATGTAAAGAATTGAAAATTAGTCATAATAGCCACCTTTACGCCAAAATTATCTACTGAAACTGCTGGCGTCGATTTTACTGGCCCTCCCATGACTACGCACCCAACGGAGATATGTAAGTAACAATTGTCATATATGTAAGTTACACGGACTTATTTTACTTGTATTACAGCTTCAGTCATGTACGTGACGTATTTATACATATTATGACGATTGCAACTCTTTAAATCGTTATATCTCAGAAACGATGGCCTTAGGAAAAAAAGTATTGAGACATTTTTATATTTAATTATCTGATGTACAATTTTTTTCTGAGCTAATTTTATGATAAAACTTGCCGTTTTACTGAAAATCTCGAAAAGTCCGTTTTTGAGCCCTTTGACCCCGCGTAAATTTTTTTCCCACCACTCGAATCGGTCAGGACTTTATACATTTCATTTATGTTGGTGTTTTGAACATTCCTACCAAATTTCAGCCTGGTGCAAATTCATTCATGTTTTTTTTATTTAATTTGATCAGATAATTGTCTAAATATTAGTTTCAGTTAACAAAATTAAATTTAAACTAAACCTTTTAACAAAAGACGACCTCCATTTTAATAGGATTTATTTAAGATAAAAATTTGAAGAATGTTTTTATTATATATATTATTAATATTCAAAAGCTAGCTTTACTGTAAGTAAAACAAAACTGTAAATTTTCACTAATGCTATAATATTTTATAAAACAATTACAAACATTTGACAGAATTGTGTGTGTAGGGTTAGGATAATTAGATTACATTGCCTGTTGTCCTTTCAAACCGTATCCACCTAAATTATACATACAAACCATTATATATGTTCAAGTACGTTTACTACAATTCGAGATACATTTCAATTGGGCATTAAACTACTTGAACTTTTTCTATGCTTAAAGTCCTAGCCATGACATCAAAAATATGTAGACTTGATTTCTATCAACTGTCAACAACCATTTTAAAACGATTCGAAGGGATGCAAAAATAGTTATAGCCTGGCGAGAACCGAAAGTGTCGTATCGTCAGCAATTATGACATTTTTTATGAGGCTCCTTGAAGAGTTTTATCTTCTTAGAATGAGTAATATCATTCATAATTCAAAAATAATAATTCACGTAGCCGAGCCACGAGGCAAGGCGACGGAGTTTCAAAATTTTAAGCATCGTTACTAACCGAGACGAGGCTAGGTATATTGTTCCGAAACCCGAAGAAAGGTGAATCGACTTGTACCAAAAACCTCGCCTCGGCTGAGGAGACACCCGTTCCCCAAAATTGTATTTAATATTGGGGAGGCTACGTGATACCAAATCTCGCCTCGCCTCGTACCTATTGAAACACTAATGATAATTCTATTAGAAATTTTGGACAAGACAATGTAAAAAGCCGAAGCCAAAATGTTGTATATTTTTGCAATATTTGTATATTTTTTTGTCATAAAATTTGTGCTTAAGCACTTGTCGTAAAAAATTACTTCGATACAACTTCATAATTGCCCCAACGTGAACTAGATTGACGGGAAATCACCTTCCTCACAGTCCGTAAACTGTTGAGAAAGCTACATTTTTGAAATAATGAGCTTTGGAAAAATATGAGGGTGAATAATTTCACACATCTACCCAACCAAACGTTATAATTTGTAGCGGATTCACAACAAAGTGTCATATTATAATGAGACAAAATTTTAAAGCTGCATTCATTCTCTGCTGCTTGAATAATTACCGTTGTTTACTGAATGCTAAGCTTTTGGATATGGATCCTGTTCAATGCTTTTGAAATGTTCTCAAGACTATTTAAATTAAACAAATCTTTTGGAAACACCAAAAAAAATTTATAAGAAAACATTTCAATTGTGGCCTATGTATAAAATGATAGTGCCCAGATGAAATTTACCCATACATATATATATATATATATATATATAAAGATTGTGTGTGTCCACCCATATTCAACCCAATTTTGAATAGCTCATTAAGTTTTGTGAATTGTGTAAAATAGTCGGTAATATCTTTAAATATTTCTAATTTAATTTTTGCATACCCATCAAATATATCTAGATTTGACCCATTTCTAGAATTTATTATTTATAAATGCTACAATTATTAATAATAGTAAACGAGACTGATTTATTTATAAAACTCGCCTCCGAGAATGATTGAAGCATATCAGGGATAGTAAATTTTGTTAAATTGTTTTATCAGTATTTTTTCAAACTTATGGCTCATCAGACTCAATATTTCGACAAAGACAATTTTTTATAGAGCTTACCAATTTCCCCTATGAAAAACTATGCGGAAAAAGTTACTTTTTCTGCATAAGTGAAAAAAAAACATTTTCTTTTACTCATGCAAGATAAGTACTATCTTCCCGCGCTGCTTTCCAATCTACAAATAGCTAATATCAGTCTATGGCGCCACAAGATACCACTTTCTACCTCCATTCTCGTGTGCAATTGTTGTACAATATATCTTTAATATATTTCGATAATGAAAAACGGCCTTTTGTACGGGATGCGCCATTTTTCATATCGGTATATAAACATTTATTTAAACTTGTCTACTGATTCAGTTGGTTAGACATGTTTTCAAAATGTCAATTCAGTACAATTTTAACCATGAAAATATTCGTTTAGTTATGATAATTCAACGTGTATGTAAAAAATATCGTGACCAACAGGCACCGCCTGATAACATTATTCGGTGCTTGGTGTCAAATTTATTGGCGTTGCCCAGAACCCAAAAGTAGCGCGTCGTTACAAAACAATCGCTCGAACGGTTGATAAGAAATCTGATTTTTGGAAGCAAATTGTTTCAATATCGGCGCGTTAATATGCAAAATTCCCGCATTTGGGGAACGAAAAGAACACACGAGATCTACGAAATGTCATTGCATGCCCAAAAAGTTACTGTTTGTGTCAAAACGTACCGAAAAGGGCATATTTTGTTTTTGTTTATGGTCATTTGATTGATGTTGTATTCAAAAATTAGTCCGTATCATTTGGCAAAGGACCAAATTGAATAAATTTACTTCTTATACAGATATCGGTTGTTTTTTTCGAAATTTATTGCACACTAATCAAACTAAACTTTCTCCTGCAATGAAAACATCATGTTTATACAAAACGTTTGACAACAAAAATTTCTTATTTCAATACAATTTACAATTGCTATTGTTTTATAGTAGGAAATTTATGCAAAGCTTTATTCAAAAACGTTTCATCCAATAACGTTTTTTATGTATCACCAAAAGTACCGAGCCAAACAGATACAAAACGATTAAGTACTGTAATTAAATATAAATTTTAAAAGTTTACTTTAACCACAACAACAGGTAGACAGTACTGTAGGTTAATAAAAGTGATTTATATGCAAATCGACTAATTTACTAGATATTGACGATAAATGTAGCTACTACCTACATTTGAAAAACATTTACTTTGTCTATAACACGAATACATAGGCATTCTACCTACCTTTATAAAGTAACATACTCAACCTATATAGATATAAGAGATTACCATATCTCACATCTCTTGCCCTTCGAGGGTTATTTTTTTACGTAACAAAAATGTTACCATAAGAAACAAAAATATTTAATCTTGTTCCCTCTATTTTTAAATTCTTCACATCCTCGGAACAAAATATTAAACATTTTTTTTATTAATAGTTCATAAAGTTTTATGTAAAGAATTTGAGCACGAAAATTGTTCGAAATATTTTTATGGAAAAAGAGCGAAAGGTGTCCTGCGACATTCCGTAGCTATTCATTGATATTTTAGCTTAAATTTTATTGGTGTAGATTGGTTTCGATCTGATGACCTCCGCATGACGAACGGGCACCTTAAACACAAGACCATGACCTCATTGAGAATACTATTAATATTTCTGGTTAAATACTTTAACCTTTAAAAAAGTGTCGGTCGGTCGGTGTTAGATACTTTTTTATACGGTGTTACTCAACTATAAGAATAAAATCGAAATTCAAATAAGGAAATAGAAAACCAAATCTTCACGACTCTTCCACCAATACAGTGTGTATATGCATGCCAATCGTTATCATAATACGATAGTATATTCTTCAATATCCAACCATTAAAAATATACTTAGAAAAATCTTCTTGAAGTCTATACAGAAGCTAACGAAGTCTACACACTATAAATATACGGAATGTATCTAGAGTCGCTGTATTCTGTATACACCTGGTATATGTGCAATATTTGTTTATTGCCTGTATGAAAAAAATTTATACATATTTTCTCTTTGATTTTTGAATAATTCATGTTTTCACAAATTTTTTAATCAAATTCTGTCAAATAAATATCGCGTCATTCATTTTTAATATTACATTTATACGCTTCAATTACCTCATATTTTCAAATTTACAGAATGTATCGTTTAAATTACAAATAAAGTAAACACTATCTGATATCATTTTTTTTAAACGGAGGTTTATGGAAAACATTCACGAACTTTGGGTTATTTTTAAGAGAAATTCGCAGAATAACCAAAAAGTATGAGATTCCGAATTATTTATAATTATTAATTAATTAATAAAATAATACTTTTACAGTAATAGACTAACAACGATGATAAAATTTTTCGGGTGTATTAGGCAAACATGTTGCGAATGTAACAGTTTTTATAGATATTCTCCTAATACTGAAGGAATCATTAAGTAGTAACAACAACTGTAGATATATTTCAAATTAAACTATTTTCTAAACATGTTCTCTTAATTTAAGCTAAACATTTTGTTTTTTTCATATTGTTTTCTACGAAATTTGTTTGTTGTTGTTTATAGCCTCGAGTACAGGTGAAGTTATGAAGTTACGAGTACCGGTAGCCACGGATCGAGCCTTTTTATTTAAATAACAATAAAATCAAATTAATAACAATATTCTAAAGAGTTAAATTGATATCTATAATTTGTATTCTCATTTAAAAGTGATATAAAAAGTCAAAGCGATTTGTCTATCGTAATATACATCAAAATATACTGCGCCATTTTCTCCACTTTAAATCTTTTTAATATAAAAATTATTTTCAAATTAGGAATAATATATTTTTAACACTTTAAAATAATAAAAAGTTTTACTGAAATAACTTGTTTTTTAAACCAACCACTGCACTATTTGCTGTAATAACGTTTTTAGAACAAAAAAAAAAAAAAAAAAACAGTGGATTTTGTTGTATAAGGTATGATAACAAAAGGAAAGATTGTTGTGATAACAGTTTGTCGTCTTCTTCGTTTTTGTTCGTATCATTTTATGCTCATTTATTCACAGTAAAATTAGTACCAACTGAGGGAGTATGTACAAACATATATTATTCAGAGAGCAAAAACATTAAAGATTTGTTGCAAATGTTGATAAAAGCAAAAATCACTTACATATTAGAAACTGGTAAGTAAATAGTTTGTTCAAATATTAGTACAATAAATGAATCTAGAATTTTGTGATTCTTACGAAAAAATTGTTTGCTGGGTGTATTGACTTGCGGTTTTTTGTATTGGCTTCAGAAAATTACCCTAAAAAAGTCTACGCGGTTTAAAGCGGAACTTTTTAGTTTTAATCTCCGTGCCATTCGAAAATCCGAAATTTTAAAAAGGTCAAAATGCTGAATTAACCGTTAAAGATATTTTTATTAATAAATTCCTTTATGTACCTCCGTTTTTTGAAAATTTAAGGCTTTTTAAGAAATGGTAGTGTCATAATATATTAAAAGTCTACTACTGTAAATTAAAAGCGAAGGGAGAGTGTGTTGAAAATTGAATCTCTTTGATCATACAATCGAGATCAGTTACTTTAAAAACTCTCTTACATGCCTTAAAAAGGATAAAATTTTCTAAAAAATGGTATTACCAAATTTGAGAGGACTCCTTATGTGTGCTAAAAGAGAGTGGGAAACTTTTTATTTATTATGAAACGAATCTAAAATCATAGAGAAAAGTATTGAGAATCTTTAAAGATTTCCTAAGACTCTTCACACACGATTAAAACTATCAAATTAAAGAAAAATGTCAGGAAGATAATAGTACGATTACTTATTAATTCAGCGAATATTTTTTATATTATTACTACAGTAGAATCTCGATAACTTAAACCTCGGTAACATAAAAACCTCTGTTACTTCAAAAAATACTATGTTCCCTTCCCATCAGAGCCCAAAACCTCTATAACTTAAAAGACGCAACCTCTATAACTTAAATAAATAATCTCTGTATAGGCCCTCAGTAACTACATAGAAACATGTACATACCTCTATATTAACTAGGGTACATAGAAACATGTACATACCTCTATATTAACCTTTACCTAACATAGACACTTGATAACTTAAAACCTCTATAACTTAAAATATTTTGTGTTTCCCTTGGACTTTAACTTATCGAGATTCTACTGTATTTGAATTATTTAAATACTCAGCAAGTTGCAATCGAAATCGAAGTACTCAAATTCTATTAATAACTCAATTTATATTAGAAGAAAGACTGTAGTTTTCTAAAATAATTTTATGCAGCTTTGATTGTATTTACTGTAGTGAATGAGATATTGTAATATTTTGGAAAGTATCCAAACATTTTGGTAAATCTTGTGTTAATTTTTTTTTTTTACTTGAAGTTGCAGTTTGCGTTTTGTATTTTATTATAATTTCTGATGATATTTATTGTAAAATAACCCAATTTTTTTTTAGATTCGATCAAAGTTTGTGTCTGTAAAAAAAAAACATTTTTTTTGATTGTTTAAAAATTGATTGTTACTAAAAAAAATATATATTTGGAGACATTTAAGTCATTAGATACATAGTAACTCAATTAAGAATTTATCTTTACAGCATGATTTTTGTGAATGATTGTTCGAAAAAGATTTAGTTGAAAAAACAATCGTTAGCTTATAAACCAAGCTAGTTACAAATTTGATGAATCATTTTGCGATTGATCTTCTTTTCGATAATAACTTAATTCAGTCTATTAAGGCTCATCATAATTTTAACAAATGACTTGAAATTTGGTGTAAGTTTTTAATCAACTGTAAATTTGCCTGTAAAGGTTTTCTTATTTCCTGTAAAGATATTTATAATTTTTTTATTTCTTCTTCATTTCTAATTTTATTAACCCCCGAAGTAAAAAAAGGGGGAGTTATTAGTTTGACCGCTATGTGTATGTGTCTTGCTATCTGTGGCATCGTAACGCCTAAACGGACGAACCGATTATGGTTTTTTTAGTTTCGTTTGAAAGGTAATTTAATGGAGAGTGTTCGTAGATAAATTTCAAGTATGATTTTAGGGTTTCGTACCCAAAAAACTTGTCGGAGGTTTTTTAATTTTGTAAATTTCACTTGCCATGACAATGCATGACTAATAACCAGTGAATTTAAAATATATTCTATATGCGTGCATCTACCTAGCATGATCTATGTCAATCTAACACAATAAAAGTAAAAATTAAATAATAAATAATAATAATTAGCAAGCATTTTAATTACAAACAATGTAATAATTAAAACACAGTACAAAATAAATAATAATAATAATAATTTGTACAAGTATTATTATTATTATATTGAAATGAAAATTTTTAATTGATAATAATAAATATTGTTAGATATACACGAGACTGCAAACCTGTTGAAATAAAAAATTCATGTTATATGGTAAATTGGTCGAAGAAACAAATAATTTGGAACCATCATGTTCTTTTCATTATTTCCAACAGGCTTCTGTTTGAAATCTTTGTATTGCTCGAACAAATATAAATACTTGTGGATATCGGAGAAAAATTATCACTGTTCTTCCTGTAGGTAATATAAAAAAAAATAGTCAGTCATCTCATTATTTTATGAATCCATTATTTTATATTTTATGACAACACAGATAATCGTTTCTGGTCCTAATCAGAATCGCTAGTGAACTAAAAAATGCACATATTCATGATAAGTACTCATTTTACGGTGAGTAAATACGACTTGATTATTATTTCACCCAGATATGTTATGTGTGTCTTTATGTCTGTGTGTAGAATCGTAGCACCCAAACGGATAAACCGATTTTGATTTTGATTTTTGCTTCGAAAAGTGCCTTGGTTGAAAAAGTTATATTATTCAAGAAAGTGTGTTCAGTTTGGAGATATTTTCAGAGGAAAATTTTTTTCGCGTCTTGCTTGTCTCTACAGTTCCTTTAAACTGAGATATAGGTAATCTCTAAGAAATCATATTACTGTTCTCAATTTTCCAACACCTACACCTTCTTTTTATCGAAATATAATTTTTTACGATTTTAAAAATTTACATTCCATGAAAATTTCGTTTCAATGATTGGAAATTTGTATGTTATTTGAATTATTTCTTAATGAGTATTAACTCACCTACACCTTCTAACCATATCTGCCAATGACTTCTAAACGGATGAAGCTATTTTGATTTAGTTTTTTTGATTTGTCATGGCATTTCATTAAATTTTGAATTTAATTTTATTTAGTGATCGGTAAATAATCATTTGAGGATTGCTATCTACCAAAATCTAATTTGTGACTTTATCAAAATAATGAAAAGACCCTTATTCCTTTTCAATTTATGATACCCCTTGCATACTTTGGTCCTTCATATTATCGACTCTTTTACTACATATCTGACAGATATGTCCTAACATCGTACAAAGGATATTCAAGAACAATAATTTTATAAATCATAATAAATGTATAATATCCATCCCTACTATAGTAGTAGATATATCAGCTATGTCTATGTAGTAGTATATCATAATTAATTTGTAAGTTTATAGTTTTTATTACAGACTAATTAAATTTAATGTTCATATAGTTAATATTACTCACAAAACAGTAACAATTTCATTTATAAAATAAAATGTTCTATTTATTACTGCTCTTTACTTCATGTTTTCTATGCCTACAATTTTTATTAAATAAATGTAATCATTTTTTTTTTGTTATATATTTTTACATTTGTTATATTACCTATTTTATTTTATAAAATATAAAATGGATTCATTTATACCTTTATTATATATATTTAAATGCAAATGTAAATATACAAAAATTATTATTTATTGTACTCTATCATTGTTGTGGAAAATGGTCTGGGAGCTGGAGACTGAGAAGAAAATACTGGGGATAATGGAAAACAAGAATCAATATCTTTATTCATGTCTAATGTATGTCTCATGATATGTAATACAAAATGCAGAGAAGTGTGTGGTTTTAAAAATGCTGAATGATAAAACTCCAACCATTTTATTATTAGAAGCTTTTATTTAAGTTATATGTTTGTCCGTACAGAATCTTGCAACTCAAGTCGGAAGCAGTTATCGTCAACCGGTTGATCTGAAATTTTGCATGGACTCTTAGTTTGGATGACAATGCATGGTAAAGTGGCATGGTAAATTAAAAAAGTTTAAACAAAAATACTTTTTAAGGACAAGCTTTTATTGTACTAAAAAATAGACACAAAAATTTTTTAGGAATCACTTATTACACAAGACTAAAGAAAAAGTTCATCAACAACAATTATGCAAATTTAAATTATGCAAATAAATTTTTTTTAACCATTCAAGAAAAATAACTAAATGTAACTGAATTCAAAAAATTGATTCTTGTAAAATCCAAGTCCATCCAGGCGTACACATTGCTTCAAAATAAAATCTTTTTCTACACAATTTTGGCAATATACATATATATATATACATACCAAAGTTAAGTTTCATAAAATTTTGAAACAAAATTTATTTTGTAATTTGGTCGGTTTTATTGCAGGATAACTCCTTAAAAAAAATTTGTACTTGGATAAAAATTATTTTCTAGTGTAATATTATCCCAAAGAATACAAATATCGGGTACTCGATTGGACAAATAATTTATGAAATTTTTTCAATTGATACCTTAAGAACTTCTATCTCTAAACCAACGATATTTTGTTCTTTTTGGATTATTTAGGGTAAATAGGATCCAAAAAGAGAAAAAAATCTCAACTGATTTGAAGATTACGTGTATAATCTTGTAATCTTGGACAAATTGTAAAAAACCAAGTTTTGAAACATCATAAGTATTGAATCGTTTATTTTATTGAAACTAATATCATAGTTTGGTTCTAAAGAACAAAATAATGATAATGTATCATATGACCTTGTTTCTTATAATATAGAAGTACAAATTATGTTTTAAAAGTTTAATTTTAATTGGCATTAACTATTTTATAATAATGCAACAAACATAAGTGCAAACCCCTATGTATAAAGTTACTTAAATCAACTTACAATACAAAAGATGTATAATATCTTTTTCGTATAAATCAACATCGAAATTGGCAATGTTGGTGAATGTACGAATTGTCTAGTCATTGTTAAAAATATATAAATTTTACTCAGAAAAGAGGTTAAAAATGTAATGTAAAATCTATAATGGTTTGATCTACTAGATTTTATTCCGATAATTCTCATTCACATTTACTTCGAAAGATAAGGATTTAACGGTTGCTTATTGGATTCCTTAATTGCATCTTATCGCTGTTTATACCGAACATAAATATTACAAAACGAAAGAAAAGGACTAGTATGACAATAATTCCTGCGATTTCTAAATTCCGTTTCAAATTGAACGTAAAGTGACCAACCCATATGCCATTTCTCAAGCACTTTCAGTATAACCTCAATCTCGGAATCTAACGGAATAAGCTAAAGGAATCTAATGGTAGAATAAAAACGGAATAATCGGAATAGTACCGGGTCAATTGTTATAAACATAAGGTATTAAATAATTATTTAAGTAGTATTTAATCCATAATTAAGTGAAAAAACCATATAATAGACAGGGTCAATCGTGAATCCCAGTCCATTATATGGTTTATGTTAATTATTCTTTAAATAATACTTAAATAATCCTTTAATACATTATAGTTATAAATATTGACCTAGCACTGAAGTACGTTAAGGTGGGCGCTCCATCTTCTGCGCCCTCTATATTAAAAACGGTTCAACATGCATAAAAAAGTTTCAGGCAAAATTTTTAGAAAATTTTATCCTCTGCAACTTTTATAATAAATGTTAGTACGATTGAAAGCAAAAAAAAACGAGATATTCACAAAAAACGGATTTTCGTGACCTTTGACTTTGAATATCTAATGCGCACGCGTGGCCTTATGTAATTTTGAGACGACATTTGTACCATCAAAATAAAGGTTTGTACAAAAATTCAACTTATTCTGTTAGATTCCGAGGTGAAACAATAAAATGATTGGAGTAGTATTGTGTTGATATAAATGGCAATCAAATTTGAGGAAAATAATTTTAAATCGTTATATTTTTCCCCTGGGATCTCCCCCTTGGGATCCACTGTCCTGGCTCATTTTTCGAACTAGGAAATGTTCTCTTAAGAGGTGCGATAGAAGTGCGATAGCCGTCGATATAAATGGCTCTAGTAGGATTTTTGGTATATAATGAAAACTAAACGTTAAAAATCATGCTAAATGTAAAGAAAAATCATAAACACAATATTTTCGGAGAGTTGGTTTAAGGTCTTCATGATCGCACCCTGTTACATGTAGCCATTGAAATGTGTAACTCATTTTAACTTCGTCGCAAAGTCTTCATCGTCTTCTTGAAATCACTTTTCCAGTTTTTTCAGGTTTAAACCATTCTAGAAACTAAGATTTGTCAAGAACAACTATGTTTTGTTTCTCGAATTCTATCTGTCAAATTTTAGAAGAATTTATACTTATTCAATTAGCTGCACAATTTATTAAATGGGTTGAGCATCTACTATCAAAATGTCATAATTTAATGTAATAATAAGTAGTAAATTCAAATTAAACCTTACAGTCTAACGTCAGCTGGAATTAAGATTTCGGTATGAAATTCTACTTACAGTAACATAATACATTTAAGTCCTTGTGTTTATAGAGAAATGCAACGTGTTAAGCCTCCGGAGAGATTATGTTATATAATAATGGTATGTAAAGTCTTGTGTACAGGTATGTGTCCGCTGGCCCACGCCTATAAACCTTACTTATTACATCAGCGTTGATACCTTAAATATGTGGTATTTATATACTGATGATAGCGTTTTGCATAAAGAAATTATCGGCAGCGCAACGTTTTTTTTGTTTAGGGAGGGGGAGGGGCGTTGTCTTAGCAAAATTTTGTTAACGCTCCAAATTGAAAAGTAGCCGTTTTTATCCCCCAGCGCAAAAATGGGCGTGTTATAAGAAGTTTCAGAACTATGTGTGTGTGTGTGTGTCTCTCTGTCGTTGCTATCGCAGATCCTAAGCGGATGAACCTATTTTGATTTTTTTTTGTTTGAAAGATAATTTCATCGAGAGTGTTCTTAGCTACGATTCAAGAAAAATCGGTTCAGTTTGGAGAGATCTACATGTAAAAACCGCATTTGTCGGGGGGCTTTTTCAATTTTGTAAATTTCTTTTACCTGTTAAGCTAACAGGGTGTTAATATAATAAAAATAAAAAACCATTTGACCCGACCTTCGTCCTTATTTTCAACATGTAAAGGGTGTCAACGGGTACCTTGTTATATCGAAGATCGGGCAAAATGTTTTTCATTTGTTATTTTATTTTCTTTCTGTTGAAATATCAATGAAAAACGGATAGCTTTAAATTTAAAGCTCAGCGTAAATACGTAAAAAAACATAGAAAATGTCAAAGGTGATATAACCAGTTTTTTTTTAGGCGTGGGCCTGAGTACTATATACGTATGGTTTATATATAATATTTGTATTATATAGTTTTAATATACATGAAGTAAAAAGAGCAGCTAGCTCTTATATCAGAGCTCAAAGCTCTCGGCTGGTTCCACCATCATATTATTATTATTATAGTTTGCGCTATTTGTAATTCTATAAAATCATATGGTATATTTCTGGTACAAAGAACAAAAATAAACATGTTTAAAAATCTTTTTATAAACTACGTTTAGATCACAAAAGGACTAGATATGCGAATAAAAGATAACATGGCTACATTCATTCATCAAAAGATTATTTTTTCAAAGAAAAACTACGAGAAAAGATTATTTTTCTTGTAACAAAATATAAACTGGTGTTGATTACTCGATGGGGGGAGGGTACCTTGGAAGTTGTTAGGTTCTCATGATCTTTTCCAAATTTGTCACATTTTTCACTAATTAAAACTTCACAAGCAAAAACTATTATCTTTTATGAAAAAAAATTGTCCAATAATAGATTTTCTAGGCTTTAGGTTAATAGAATATAAGTTAAGCACTCCTTTAAAATACAATACACGTCACAAATGATTACGCTGTTGATAATAAATGGCTTCAAACATCGTGAGTTTTTTTTTTTTTGAATTGAGTGCTCGAAGATTATTCCAAAGAGTGTTACCTAAGCGTGCATACAGGGTGGTGTTTTAGGTTAACATATGCTTGAAACTCGAAAAATAACTTTTATCGATGAAAATGGTTCTAGCAAAAAATGTTGGGTCTATAAGCTCACATCTTACGCAGACATTAACCTTGACTTAGGTTTTCAATGTCAATGAAAATCTTATTCTACTCCATAACTGGTAATCGATAGATGATCACTTTAAATTAGAAAGTTGTTATTGATTAAAAAAGTAACGTTTTTTGTTCGAAGCATTTTTCCACAAAACGTGCTGTTTAGGAAAAAACGGACTGAAAAATTTAAATAAAATCAAGCCTTTTATCCAAAATTGCCCTGGCGCTCGTACATCCTTAATTTAAGAAATATACATGAAGTATATATTATTGTAAACAAAGAAACGATAAATCACCAAGTTCGCCGTACAAACATTCTACCAGATACATGTTTTAAGGGAATTTTCACTAATATCCCTAGTTACGTTTTTTACATTTAATTAATTACTTTTTAGTATCCCATAAATACGAACACCTGTTTTAAAAGTAATATGGATACAATTGGGAATTAATTAAACATAAAAGAATTTAACAAAAAAGTGTACAAATTTGTAAAATTGCAAATTTTAAGCGATCGATATTTTATTTCCAAAGAAAATTAAATAAAATTTTTAGCTTTTGTTTTGGTTCAAATGACAATCAATACAAAATTAAAATTCATTTAGCTAACTTGAAAAAGTGAAACACAAAAATTCATTAATTTGGTACTTGCTTGTAGTAAACAGCATGCGTAAATTTCGATAAACAAAATGGGATGTTCAAAATATAATAATAATATAAGAGATATAATGCATAGCACAAAATTCAGCTATTTGGACGCGTTGTAACATGTAACTATAAATTTGTTGTACTTTCTTGCACGAAGATTTCCGGATTTTGGTAGAAATATCCATTTTTACTTTATTATAGACATACCAAGAATGCCATCTGGTGGAAAATACAACTGCAAGAAAGCGATAAGAGCTTTTGAGCCAAAAAATTTGTTCGAGTTCCAATAGTGCACTTCACTCGGACTTTTCTTTAAATGATGTATTCATATATAATTTCTATATATTTATTTAAAGGTTTCTATCTAATTGAAAACGAGTACACAATCCTCTGAATATAATTTTAAATGTCAAAATATTTAGGGTAGAACAATACTATCATAGAATTATGAAAACTTTATATAATAGAATCGACACTTAACTAGTATTAAAACAAATTATATAATACTGACATATTTATTGAAATAAATTCCCCATTGATATGTTAAACCTTACCTGTTTTTATTAACATCTCTTCAAATTTACATACGTAGTAAGTGACTCATTTCGTTTTGTTGCACTGCAGCTATTTTAATAGAAGCTATTTTTTTAGCTGGTCTGATGTCTCACAACATTGTGCTAATAAACTCGCCGATAGGAAGTTGCTGATGTTTCCACCCTGATACAAATATCATTTTCAAAGAAAAATTTATCATTTCTAAAATCAATTTATTTTAAATCTTACGTTTCGAGATGTTTTCAGTGACTACATATTTTTTTAAATAAAATTTGTATGTTTGTATTGTAAGAATTGGAAATTTCGAGAAATGGTGGAACTTGTAATGACATTACAATTGCGTTTCTATCGAATCATCGAATGTATACACAATCGATAGATGCGACTTTGCTTTGTAAACAGATATTACCTACCTTGATAACAAAGTCGGATTCATGAATCGTAAATTTCGGATTCACCATGATATTTCAAGTGCTTTTTGTCTGCTAAATGGTGACAATTTCCATAAAATTTTAGCAAAGCAGTCTGTTTTCATTTGAAGAAGACATTTAAGAAGTAAATCCATGAATTATTTTAACTCGCCAACTGGCAATAATAATTCGTACAAACCGACCGAACCGCAGAAGTACTTTTTTGTAAAATTATTCCATTTTAGATTTCAGCGTTCATACGTAAGAACAAGATCTTACAAGCTTCATAAAACTTGTAATGATCAAACTGGCCTGGAGAAAGAAAGATTCACAGCGAGACCGAAATACAAAATTTGAGAATTTTTCGACTAATGTTATTAAAACGAAAATTTTTATTATTAATTAATCAATGAATAATCAATAATTTCGATAAATAGATAATCCAAGGAAAAGATATCGATAAATCGACTCGCTTCCCGAATCTTCAAAATTTTGGAGCGTTTTAGTTCTTACTTTCGACGATAATCACCCTTCTTGGACGACAACATTATCTAAGTAGTTTACTACTAAGCCGGAGATATATTTTAGTTGTTTTTTATGACGAGGGCTGATAGAGTAAACCTTCAATGTAACGTCTCTGTTTCAAAATTCCTTGTGTTACGAGATGTTGTATGGCTGGCGATACTGAATAATTCCGTACTTTTTGACATAAGTATTGTTATCTTTGATAAATATATTCTATTATACTTGCATTAGGTTTTCATTTTACATAATACTGCAAAAGATAGCACGAATGTTATAGTTTTTGAATACATATTTAAATGGCGGGAATTTACAGGACAGAAATAAATATAATAATAAGCGGTAAAGGGGTAAAGGTGAATATTATAGTTAAATGGTAGAAGTATAAAGTTTAACTTTAAATATATATACACTTATAATCAAACAATACATATTCTGTAATTCTGTTCTGCAAATATAAGGTTTATTTCATCTTTACAGCATCCATAAATGTAGGTATGGTGCAAGATCTGGTAACGTTTTCGAGAATTAAGACTAATTTCGGATATTTTTTTCCTTATTGAATTTAAGTAGGGAATACGATCGTCTTCCATCTGAGAGATTATTTGCGCTAATTAACGTAGAATGCGTGCTAGTAAAGCAACCTTATCCCAGCCTAGCAAATTAATATTACATTCTTTATTTATCAAACTGAACCATATTAAAATTACAGCCATATTCAGTATGATTTGATTAGGTTTTTTTTATTATTAGATTATGAGGCAATGTTAGCAACCCCATTAGTATATAGGGCAATGTTAGCAACCTCAAAACTGTCAGGATATAACTTATATTGCTAAAAGGACATGAAAAATTATATAAAGAAATAGAGTATTTTGCAATGTTTGAAAAAGTACTTCAAAATGTTGATTTTCCTAATAAAGAGCCACAAAAAATTCTGGTTAAATTAACACGCTTTCTTGCCATAAAATTAAATTAAATTTTAATCCTTTTTTATTCTGTCAAAAACGCTGCCATCCATTTTGAGGACGTAATATTGGTAAACACAACAGTCATTACTTCAAAACATTTTGAAGCAGTTATTCTCCCAGATATGTACCCAGGTGTTTATACTGAACTGACAGTTTTTGTCTATGTGACATCACATCAGGGCTCGCTTGTGTTTTAGGTCACATGATATACAGTTTAAAAATTACGATTTTTAATTTTAATATAATAAAAGAATTATGTGCTTTTATGACTCAAAATCAGAATATTTAAGTATATTTCCATATAAATTTTAATTTCATAATTTATTTCACTACCGAAAGTACCCTTTTGTATTTAAGTAATTTTAAAATCAACAATTTTCTTAGCATTTTTGGGAATGTGCACGCTAGTTAATACAATCGTTCTCATGTATCTGATGTACTTTACCTCCACTTTATTTCAATAAGAAAAGAAATACCCAAAATTTCGGGGTTTTTAAATCAACTTTTTCGTAACGTTACTAGCTCTTATACCAGTAGGTATGTGTAATATTCTAGATTAATATTATTTTAATAGTTTATGCATAGACGGCATTCTAGTGGGAGAGAAACATTTTGTAAAATTACTTTATATTACGTAAGAGAATAATATGAAATCAATAATAATCATCCGATTTGTGTCTGTTTGTTTTCAACCACATAGGGCTCACTAAAATGAAAGATTGTTGTTGAAAGAAATCGCATATAATATTTCTAAATGTATAGCGGTAAGGAATACTATTTTCTTAAAGGGGTAAAAAAGAAAAGTTTTTCTCATTAAAAAAATGCACAAAGGTAAGGGATATAACAGTTGATACTAGATTATCTCTGCTAAGAAATAGTAATGCTATTACCTTTCTTGCAATGTTTGTAGGTATGTAATGTATTTTTGTTCGGGAGTTCGAGTTAAATGTTACAACTGTATTTTAAACCGATTACTATTATCCTAAACCGATTGAGCTGTAAATTTTGCATACACGCTTAGTATAAACGACATTATAAATCTCATATGGTCGGCCGCTAAAGATGGGAGCTAATAATATTACTTATTTTTGTTGTTTACTTTTAATCATGCATACGATAATCAAATGATAGCTTACGTAAATTAAATGATATTTATGATACGCATGACCTTATTTTTGCATCTCTTCCACCATATTTGATATACATACCTTTCTTAGTTTCTAATTCAAAATTTCTACACAGAGACAAATTTAAGAGACTGTAGATGGACATAACGTTCTACCGTATGGTCACCGTATAACCGCACCCGGAGGAAAGGCCGTTCCATCAAACGATAGCGAGACGAACTAACATCGTTTGCGGGTGATCACTAGTCAAGAAGGGCTTTATAGTTTTGTATTCTGAAGGATACATTTTTTTTAATTTTTAATTAGTCAATTTAAAATATCATAATGATATCTTATTTCTCAATTTGAAGCTAAGTGTGTTTTTTCCAAAATTTTTGATTTTTCCATTCTTTGAAAATGTAAAATGTGAAACCCTAAATTTTCAGGTGGGCTAAAAAGCTAGTAGATATTTTTCTCACTACGCAAAATTATTACGCGAAGGTTATTACGACGACAATAATAATAATTTTGTATAAATTTGGAATATTATAGAGAATAAAGTAACATTTTATGCCAATAAATGAATTTAATCATTTCAAGTACTTACTTTACAAATAAAATGAAAATATTTATGCTACCTTGAACATTTCTCATGTTTTTACCTACACATTGTTAACAGATGGTTTTTTTTGTCTGTATAATTCTATGTACTTTTATTTATTTTTTCAAACAACGGTATATTATTATTATTTTTCCCTTTCATTTTCCTTTCATTATTTTTTATTTATTTTGTCATATTTATTAATATTATATATAAAACAAAAAAAAATCTGGTTTGAAATACTCAATCGACCCACATATTATACCAAGAAAAAAATAAAGACACTTGAATTGTTTATAAAATAAAAAAACTTTTAACAAAAAGAAAACCTACTTCAAAAGAGAAACTTTTCCAAAACAAATTAATATGCACTAAAAAGTGAAAAAATTATGATAATATAATGTAGTTAAAATTATTGTTATTTTTGGAGTCGGTGTCGGCCAAGGAAACAACTCTGACAGAACAGTTTGCTACATTAGCTTGACTGACACCGACTCCAAAAATAAACAATAATTTTAACTACAATATATTATCGTTATTGTTTCACTTTTTAATGCATATTAATTTGTTTTGGAAAAGTTTTTCTTTTGAAGTCGGTTTTCTTTTTTCATTTTGTGTTTTTTAGTGAATCTGAACTACACTAACAAATTTGTCACTAAAAAAAGAATCATCGAAATCGGTTGCCGTGATATTGAGTTATTTGTCCTCTTGTCGTGCATACTTAATGCAAATTTAAGGCTTTTATGGTTTTCTCATGGATGCCGTTGTCAGAACTAAACCAAAATGAAATGGGACCACACGAGAAACACCAGCTTTCAAATAGATATCACCAAAATCGGTTCACCCAGTCAACAGTTCTGAGATAACAAACATAAAAAAAAATACAGCCGAATTGATAACCTCCTCCGTTTTTGTTTAAAGTCGGTTAAAAAATATATTTAATTGTAATATGTACATAAGAATTGTAAGAAGTAATATTTAAGAACTCATATCATAAATTTCGAGGCCATCGTACACTAAACCAATTATCTTGCGAATAAACTTCAATTTTTTTCGGACTGAAAAACATTTTAACAAACAATCAAACAAGACGCTTAAAAACAAAAAATTATAAATATTTTTAGCTGGTGCTAACTAACACGTTTTAAATGTTCATTATTATGTTGCTCTCTTAACTTTTTTAGACTTGGAACTTTCCAACGATTCAAGCACGCGTCAGCTAACACCAAATTAAATTGGAACTGTTTTCCAAAACTTCTTCTGTACATATAGAGAACTGTTTTCCAAAACTTCCTCTGTACATATAGAAGTCGGAGGGCACTCAAACCATATTTTAAACAGATATTATTGAATATTATGATGTTATTATTTAAAAAAACAAAAACAAAAACCATTTGTTTATTATGTAAGCACGCAAAAATTGACAGCAACCAAGTACAAAAGTGTATTCACCTAAAAACAATCAACATCATCGTTTTGTGTTCTTTCATAACATTTTTTTTTTTACTTTTTAATTTTTATACATATTAAAGAAAATGGGAAATAAATCGTGAAGTGTGATATTAACCACATAGTAAAAGGTACTTACATTATTACATGTAGCAGATAATGTGGTGTAAGTTCAAGAGTGACGCCGCCATTCCTTTTTTTTCCATGTCTGAGCTGAGTCTTTATCCATTTATCGCTATTACGTTATAATCAAAAACAAAGATTTAAGCGCTACAAAATTCCATAATTATAACACTAAAAACTCACAGTTTGGCGTAAATTAAAGATATTTATTCTTTAGCACATAGACTATAGTTCGCGATGTACGTACATTATTTCTAATATTAAATTTCAGCTCATAAAATCTTACATAAGCTTAGGATAAGCACATGAATAGATTTTAAAAAGCGACCGCCCCCCGCCCAAATCTTTGCGTAATTAATGAATGACTAAAAACGATTTTCTTAAACTGATACAATAACAAACATTTTTAAAATACCAAATACCACGTTGTGAAACTGAGACTATGATGGAGACTGGGGATTTAAAATTCGCTCCAACCTTTCTGCGAAAACCATCGACAAAGTGCAAATTTTTATTATTTTCGAGGAAAATTCGACTAAACAATAAACTTACTAAATCAAAAAAAATATTACCTGTATAACAAAAGGAAGCAATTTTTGCTTATAAATTGAACAGTTATGTTCATGCACGTGCTCTGAAAAACAATTTTATTTTTATACTTTTTCATTCATGCTTTCATGAAAATTTTGGACTATATAAACGTTTTATGTATTGAATAACAAAAATTTAAATGAGCAAAATTTTTTTCCGTCTATATTTTTCCATTTATTTCGTATTAGTCAATATTATTTGAAACAATGCTTTTGTAATAATCAATTGAAAATTTCTACGAATTTGAAATTTAAATTTTAAAGAGTTTTCATTTGATTATTTTGTTACTAACAGAGATCAAAGAAAAATTTGTTAACAATAATTATTATTCCTATGTATTGAAAATTGTTTCCATCACGATATGTTTGAAAATTCTTCAAATAAAGGCAACCGAATTGCCAAGTAATCGATATTAAAACAAGTAAAAACAAACAATTGGCTGAATTAACTGTTGAAATACTATGTAGTGAAATATCAGACAGTGATAATTACGTAATCGTTTTTTTTGCGTCTTGTAAATAAAGAAAGATAGCCTCTCTTAGCACCCTCAGGGTAAACAGAGCTGTTTACGAAAAGATGTTTCAAACAAATGATGCATATCTTTTTATAAGGAGCAATTTTATATATAAACTTTTGTTCTATCTCTAACGGTTTACCAGATGAGTCCTAAGGACCCAAGATTCAATTGACCTATGTTGCTCATTTACAAACTCGACCTCACTTTTTACATCTTTAACACGCTATAAAATTTTGAGCTTGATTTTATGAACACCTAAAACCAAAATTTTATTCGTAGCATCAATATTTTTAAGCGTTATAAATTTGGGAGTAAACTTAGTTTACGTTGATTACTTCATATATACATGGTATAAATAGTAACATGGATATCTCGGTAAGAAATTTTATGTGAATATCACTATGTCACTCTCGGTGTGAACACCATACTGTGTACTGTATTAAGGGAATAGTAACATTAGCAATAGTTACGGCGACCGAGTTAATGCAGTATAAGCACCAGGCCCATACTGCTTGGCGATACCCACAATATTTCTGATGGATAACCCTGTTTAATACTGTTTATTACTCATGTTTACATTGATACTGTAGTATCTGTTTCTATATCATACCAGCATTGTGGTAAAAGTGTCACGACTAAGCATCACTTGAAGGCCCAGAATTTGTACCAGAGAAGTAATGAATAAGATTAAAACTAGGCTTTTACAAAACGTATAGTCTAGGTTTACTCAGAATAAAACAAGAATGATCAACTCAGAGATATGTCCTCTGAAAAAGGATTCAGGTCATTTATAGTTCATAGTCTTAGTTAACGATCCAGTTTCTTGCAATGAAACTTATTAGCGGTAAAAAAGATTACCGAAACTTATTACTGATAAAAAAAAATGAATTTAAGCTTCGGGAAAAAATATTCACAATATTTTATCATTTTTAGAATTATAAGGCCAAAACAAATTTAAGAGAAACTTGGTAGATTTATGTAGATGTATGTTAGTGGTTAACGTAGATTTATGCAAGGTGGACTCTACAAAGTACACAAAACCCTAAATAAATAAATCTACTTTACCCAATAATTTCCATCTACATAAAACAACGTCATATAACCTCGCCAAGCTCCGTCTTAAATTTCGATTGGGCTTTAGTGGAAAAATCATAAAATATAAAGTTTTGGCTACTAAGATTGCAGTGCTAAACACAACAGTAGTTAATTTGTAGTAAGGTTAGGATTTTATATTTTTTTTTTTTAACAAATCGAGGATCTTTACCAATATTACTGTATAATAAGTTTCCTATATGTTATTTTGCAACTTTTTGAAAATTTTTTCTTATATTTTTTAAATGAACCTTTTTTAGATGCGACTAAGAGATTAAGTCCAGGTGTAAAAGGTCAATAAAAGATGCATATTTTTCATATACATGTCGTTTTACTAATCATAAAAAATGTTTTTATTTTCGTATAAAAAAGAAACAAACAAACAAACTTATAAACATATTTTTTGATAAAATAAAATATACAAAAAGAAAACAAACAAATTTTTATGTTATTCATACATTTATTGTTGTTTGATTATTTGTATATACAAGTTATCTTTATGTATACATTCATATTTTGTTTACACCAACGCAAACGTGATGAAAAGTCTACATTAAAATGGGTATACAATTCTATTTTCCCATAAACAAAATAAAATATCAAAGTTCCTCTTGTACATCTGTTGTATAAAGTACACAACCAAAATATAAACATTATTTGCTTTTATTTGGAGCTTCGGTGCGTTGTGGGAAAAATCTTTGACAAACCAAAACTGGTAGACCCTTGCCATAATACATAAGACAGTTGAATTTTTCGAAGCTAAAATGTAATATCCCCGGGAACAAAATTTGATATTTTCTCTATTTTTCCGAAAGAATGAGGAAATTGCAAAAAGACGGGAAATCTTTTCTGATTTGGATACAAATTATTTTGAAGTTTTGACCCATCGCAAATTTGTTGATTAATCGCCAAATTTGAGTGTACCTGGATTATTTACGGTAATTATTACCCAAAAAATGTAAAGCTCATTTGATGGTGAGTTGAGTATTTTTTTGATATCTTCCGCTCCGAAGTAAAGCTTTTCAAATAAAATTTTAAACAATATTTCAATAATTATTCATTGAATCCAATCCAATTTTTTAGGTCAAAATTTCCTCATGTACTAAGTTTTCAAATTCCGGAATAATAAATTTTTTGATGATTTTCTTTTTTATAAAAAGGTTATCCTTCCTATTCCAAAAAATCTGGATTTTTACAAGCTTTTACCAGTCCGTTACTTGTAATCAAAACAACGGACACACTAAAGAGTACTAAATTTGACCCACTTCTCGATTTGCGATGGGGCCGAAATTTTGCTTTCATATGTAAATCGTATGACAATGCATTTTTATGGTAAGCATGGTCTTATTTTGCTTCCACCATTGCTTCCACCATATTTAATATACATACTTTTTTTTAATTTGCAATTATAAATTTAAATAAAAAATATTTTTTAAAGCACAAGCTTTTATTGAACTAAAAAGAAGAAAATAACACACGATTAATATGTCTTATTGCATTTAAATAATTTTTATGTCCATGTTAAATAAAATGTTATTTAAATGTTAACACAGAATACTACGGATACTATTAAGTACTAATATAAAGAGAATTTGATCTATTATTAATTATTTGCTAATGTTATTAACATAAATCCTTTTGTAATAATTAATAATTAATATAACATGTATCTATCTCTTGCTGATTTAATTTTAATAGAACAATGTAGCTACTAATACCATTATTATATCCTAAGGTTGTAACTAATAATTAATTTATTGTATCCATGAAGAACATTATAGTCTAGAGCCAATCATAGTATTTACGAGTCATTTCAGAACAACTGAAATTCGAGATACTATCACCTTTCAACTTTTTACTCAAAAAAATTCATAGTCGGAAACTTTTCTTTCAGGAGGCCTTGGAAATTTTTAATTGCAGGGCAAGCTTAAACTTTTCATTCATTGATGATATCAAAATAATAGAAGTGTACAAACCTTGTTGAATATCCTTCCTTTCGGATGTCATTTGTTCTAGTATTTTCTATAAATCTTTTTTTTTTCGTTTTTCGAAGTCACGTCACATTCAATTATCTTCTGATCTAAAATAAATCTCAAATATATGCCTGGCCATGGAACTAGTAACATACACTATTAAGTAAGTACATGTTACAGGAAGATAGTTCATTTTTTAACAAATATTGAAATAACTAGAATATTAAAGACGTTTTCTTTATTAGTATCGTTTCATAACTAATTGCATTAACTGGAAAAGCTCCCGTGAAAATAAATTAAAGATATAAAGGGATATTTTTAAATTTTCCACACTCATTTTGAAAACGGAATGAAATATCAAAAAACGCGAGAACACATATCTGGTCATTTTTGGGGGAAACAAAACTACAGTATTACGCATTTTTACAGGAGTTATCTTCATAGTCAAACAGGGGCCTTCTTCGTTTTCAAGACTCCGCTGTCCATTCGACCTTCTGTCTATCAACAAGCTGTATCTTATAAATCCCAAAAGTTAAACATGAAGATACTTGAAATTAGATACAAAAAAGGAAGTCTGAGAAAAAAATTCTTCAAGCATAAGTTGCTTTTCTTGCTTTAAAGAAGGAGAATATGTTAAAAAAATACGTAATTCCATTTAAAAAAACAAATTTCAGGGGTTAACTCTGACCATGTTGATTCTCTAAAAAATGGGCCAATATGTTTCTAAACGTTTTTTTTAATTTTTCATTCCATTTTCAAAATATAAGGATATTTTTTATTTAAATTACCTGTATAAGATTACTCGTCACAACTATTAATGAAATTAATTTTTGTTATGACGCGGAATCGAGCTCGCTACCTTAGGCATACCGCAAACGGGATTTGTTACGAGTTAACCAACTGAGCTACTAGGGTTGAGAAGCCCTGTATGTAGAATACTTATACTTGGTTATCGTGACATATTTCGATACATTTTCTGCATTCGTTTGACAAGTTTGAATATGGAATAATAGCAATCATATTATTTGTCACGATATATTTTATCAGTAAAGTGCAAAATGAATCGAACGTTACTTTACATTTTTACTTACATTGAAAATGTGTTTATTGATTAAAACTATATTATCAGATAATTATAATTTAGTTAAAAGTTATTTGCATCATTTACATAAAAATAAAAATGCAATTCGTAACATGCAAAATATTTTTTTATACCTATTCGTTGTGTGCAATATAGTCATGGTAGGGACAATAAAATCGATGCCAGCGCTTCCAGTGAAAAATTTTGGTGATAAAGGTGGCTGTTATGACTAATTTGCAATTCTTTGCATGTTAATGTTATTACTACTAATTAATTAAACTTAATGCATTAAAAATTGTGAAAATAAGAAGTCAAATTGAACAAATATTATTTTTTAAAAGTAAATTATCATAATTATTTATTAAAATTTGTGAGACAATAATATTAAATTTTCAATGTAAGTCATAAATGCAATCCATACAATTATATAGACATCCATATTGTATCGTTACCATAGTAACGCCTTCCATAAAACTCACGCACGTTGCGAATACTATACTTGAGAAAATGTAATTTTAATGGATTTTTATAAATGTTTTTAAAAAGTAGTATTTGTTGAATGCTAAAAGAAAATGAAATTTATTTTTATTTAAAAAAATATTTTAAATGAAATATCTTGATTTGATTCTTTTTATTTTTTTAAAAGAACGTCAAGCCACCCAACAACACCATCATAAAAACATTTTATTTATATTTTTTTATAAATAAGAAAACTTTTGAATGATAATATAAAGACGTCTTCTATTTTGATGACATATAATAACAGGTAAAATTATTCTCAAAAACGTAATATGTTTTTCAAATGAAATATCTGTAATGACTTTATAAAAATTGACTTTTATACCTAAAGTTCTTTTTGTTTTTAACCCCCGTACCAAAAACAGAGATGTTATAAGTTTGACTGCTATGTGTGTGTGTGTCTGTCTATCTGCGGCATCGTAGCCCCTAAGCGGATGAAGCGATTTTGATTTTTTTTGTTTCGTTTGAAAAGTAATTTAATGGAGAGTATTCTTAGCTATGTTTCAAGTTTCGGATTAGGGTTCTTCACCCGAAAAATTAGTAAGGGGTATTTTAAATTTTGTAAGTTTCACTTTTTATTAAAAACAAGTGAAAAGAAACAATGATTGAGTTAATTATTGAAATATCCTGTATAAACAGTGTTGAATACCAGACCTTGTATTGTTTTAAAAATTAAATAAGTTTAAAAAACATTTTTGTAAAATAAAATGGTCTTTCTGACCGCCCTTTAAAATTTTTGAAAAATTTTCTATTTGCGTCCCTTTATATTGCCCAATAAGTTAGAAATTAGATTCATAGATAAAGTATTCGAAGCTACCTACAAATTTTTAACTTCTTTCTTGCATAGTTTTGTATAGTTTTTGTATAAAATGCTCATTAACGAACTCAAACTCACTTTTTTCGTCCGGGACACGTTATAAAAATTTCAACTCTATATCTCGTTTTGCTGGAGTTAGCGTGCTGGCAGACGGGCCTACAGATGGAAATGGACTAACTAGGTGATTT
Source organism: Chrysoperla carnea (assembly GCF_905475395.1). NCBI lineage: Eukaryota > Metazoa > Arthropoda > Insecta > Neuroptera > Chrysopidae > Chrysoperla > Chrysoperla carnea. The sequence goes on from NC_058341.1 coordinate 36,917,041, forward strand.
AATGAACACTTAAATAAAAATTTCATTCGTATCATCAATATTTCTAAGCGTTACAAACTTGGGACTGAAATTAGTATACTTTGATATATATTTACAGCATCTCCTTTGGAATGAATGTCTGGTTTCTTTCTAATATTTTGAATGCGCAGTTTTTTTTTTTTAATCGGACCCATGAATTTTCCGAAAGAAAAATACTTTTAATATCATTTTCTTGACCAACTTTGTCCCAAAAACTAAAAAATCGACCTTTTGACTATTGGTCGAGTAGTTAGTTATTTAAGGGAAATCAAAAACGATTTATGAAATAAGAATATGATTAATATAATTTATTTTTTGTTTCAGGTGAGTACCAACTGTTATATGAAATGTAATTATTTTCCATCAATACTGTAAGTACACAAATATTTAGTTTTTAAATATTTGGATAGCCCCAATTGATTTTGAATATCCTTAAATACTTTATTACACTCAATAGGCTATAGAAAGTTAGGATTGTCAACGATATTTTAAAATATCGATACTTTTTATATGGATGGATACCTAGTTATTTATCTATATTAGAAGCCTAATACTGCAAAAAACGAGGAACAAGAATACAAACAAAACGACATCCAGAACAAAAAATTTTATGGTTCCGACTGGTGCTTTTGTCCAGGGAGTGTGTGTTGAAAATGGTGATAAATTTGCCACGGGAACTAAAATTAATGCTTGGCACTTTTCAAATTACTTTATTTAGGTACTAACAACATGCTCAAAATGTTCTAGCCGTTTCGGATATATATTTTTTTAAATATTGGAATTTAAATGGAAAAACAAATTTCGAAAAAAAGCAAAAATAATGTCTTTATCGTTAAATAGATAACTCGAAAAATAATAAAGTTACAAAAAACAGTTTGAAGGTAAAATATTCTGCGAAAGAAGAGCAAAATTTTTCCCTTTAAACTTTTTTTGTAACTTTATTATTTTTTGTTTTTAACGATAAAGACAATTTTTATGTTTTTTTCGAAAATTTTTTTTGCATTTAAATTGCAATATTTCGAAAACTATATATACGAAACTGCTTGAACTTTTTGAGCATGTCGACAGTACCTAACTAAATGCCCTCGTGGTAAATTTTCAGTTTTTGTGCCTAATAAAACATAAAAAAAGATACGAGAAACTTTTCATTATAACTGAAATTTTTATAGTGCTTTAAAAAGTGTATCATAAATTTTTTCTAAAAAATTTTTCAGTTATTTAACGCTAGATATTCCGAATTTCGAATTGACTGATCGAAATATACTTGAATGACACTTTTTGCTTAGATTCCATTGCTCTATCGATTTCCGTTGTTATTTTCAACATATATTTTCCACCCCCTAGAAAGAGTGCACTTAACATCATATAACTTTTGATCTAGAGGGTGAACAAAGCTCAATCCCAAATTTGCAGGTCAATCGGAGCTATGGGAAAGAATTTAGAGATTTAAGCCTCGTTTATTGGAGTAATATAAGGTTTGATTAATCCATAAGAAATGTTTTTTTGGTGTGAATAACGCCATCTACACGAGGTATACAATCTACATACGTAACTCGTTATTTTAAAATTAAACGTAAAATTTTTTTAATTAACTTTCGATATATAAAAACAAAAACACAATACGTTTATTTTTTTGAATACGTTGTGCTTGGGGTGTTTTAATTGAAGGTGTTCCAATTATTGATGATATAATTATCTGATTACATACGTTCATCGAATTACGTACCATAACATTCACATATATTTATTTGATTAATAAATCCCCAATCCATTTATAAATTGAATGGAGGAGTTTATTGTGCAGAGAGCACATATTACAGGTGAATCCTTACATATAGAATGTAGATATTTTTCTTTTCTCAGTAATATGTCTTCGATATTCATTCTCTTCTATAGTCTTCTATAGAAATTTTGAACAAATCATTTTTTGTACTTACATTTTTTCAAAGTTTAAACCTAAATAAAAAACCTCCGAGGTAATTTTCAAAATTCCATTTAAGTTATTTTGAGCTTTTTTTAACTCCCAAACTAAAAAAAAGGAGTGTTATAAGTTTGACCACTATGTGTGTGTATCAGCCTGTGGCATCGTAACTCCTAAACGGATGAACCGATTTTAATATTTTTGATTTGATCTGAAAGCTAATTTAACGGAGAGTGTTCTTAGCTTAGCTTAGAGTGTTTCAAGTACGAGCTTAGGGTTTCGTACCTGAAAAAACTAATAACTTGGCGATAATCTTTAAAATCGATTCAGTTTGGAAAAGGCATGACATATAATTTTAACATATAAATAATTACTATGGAAATGAATGGTCAAATAAATCTGGCTCAATTCATTTCGAAAAGTGAAATGGTAAAATAATTACGTAATTCAAAACAATAATTCAAAAGAACAAAGTCAATTCAAATATTTCAATTTTAATTAAAATATTCCCAAAAATTTATCCCAAAAAATGATAGCTCTCTAAGTATCCTTTTCATCTCATCTGATGTCCTAGACCATCACTTTGATATTGATTTAAGAAGGAGTGTTATAAGCTTAAAGTGTGTATCTGTGCGTCTGTGTGTTTCTCAGTGGCATCGTAGTGCCTGAACGGTCGAACCGACTTGATTGAGAACATTTTATAGCTAAGTTTCCAAAAATCGGTTTACAAGGAATAAATCGCATTTGTCGGAGGTTTTTTAATTTTTGTAAATTTCACTTGTTGCATGAAAATATTTGTTATTATATAAAACTTTTCCAGGGAATCAGGACACACCATTTTATTACCCACGGCTTGTTTATTACTCATTTTACTTTGCTGTAACTTTTGGAATTTTGAATGTTTGTTCTTGAAAATTTGTAATGTATTTCTACCCCCAAAAGCAAATATAATAAAAACGACTATTTTCGCTCATTATTTCAAGTTTTCTCAGCATCTACGCATCCAAATCGGACTTACCAGACGTCAATCGATAGGCTTTTTGAGATATGGAACTTCTACATTTAATTTTTTTGCATTGGACGTCAACTTTTTTTAATCACTAGAAAACTATTTTTTTTTGCTTTTGCGAATTTTGTCCTTTAACTTAGCCAGTTTCGATTAACTTTGGCTTTAACTTTTGGAGTTTTCTTTAATAACAACGTATTTTTTGTTTTCTGATAGCAGTTTTGTCAAATTTAACATTGTAGCTCCGTAGGTGAATTGTATTATAATATGATGCTGGTCATTACACTCTGATTTTTTTATAAATTCATTGTATATACATCAACCAAAACGTAATAATGTCGATTAATTTTATTTTTTCCATCATTTTTTTTAGTACTTGGTTTGTTTTTGTTATTTTTGTGTTGTGTTTGATACCAATAATAACATCAATTAAGTTTTCATACACTTGACCATCATTCATTTATGTATACATAGGTACCTACTATGTAGTAGTTATATAATCTAATAAACATTCATTCATTACCACTGAACATGAATGGTAATTAATTTTAAAACGATTGATTTTATAATCTAATATACGTATCTTTTTTATACTGATGAATAATAAATTCATTTTTATGCAAATTATTGTTACTTGCGTAGAGCCAAACGTAGTATTTGGTAGTTATTGCAGAAGGTTTGCAAAAATTTGTTTAAACTCTCTGATACCGTTAGCAGGTGTCGGAGAGACGAAATACATTTGGTACTTTCATTAATTGGCGCCGATAATTTTCTTCTCACAATTGAAAAAGAACATTTTAATAAGCATCTAAAAACAGTTTTAGAAAAAATACAAAACTAAAATATCTCACTAGATATAGCTTCTTAGGGGTGTGCAGGAAAGCCATTTGAAATTTAAAGTCAATATCACAAAGCAGAGCATTGTAAGTCAGTTACGTTTATCACGACCTAGCTTTTTTGGAATATTTTTCAAAGGAACTATCCACAAATTCAACGCAAAAGACAAATGTCAGATGTGTAATATTAATTGCAGTGATGACCTGGAGCACTACTTCTACTTTGGAGAATGATTTAGACCGACGGACGAACCATAAACAAATTATCGGATATTATAAACAAACAAAACCTGAATAATATTTATCAATTGCTAGTTTAAAATTGAAACAATTTTTTTTTTTAAGAGTATAAAAGGTCTTCATAGAATTTATGTTTTCTTTATTTAATTTTTATTATTGTTATTTTTATTTTTTTCATTGATTTATTTTGGTTGTTGCTGAGTGCACAACCCAATTCCTTTTGTATGAGTGTATGTCCCGGAAGCAAAAAAAAGTTTATTTATTTATTTATTATTGCAGAAAGAGTCGAAATTTGAAAGGCTATTGTCAATTTCTTGCCTAACAACTTTTTTTTTAAACACCAATGTTAAATATGCCTCCTTTGAAGTCATTTATGTATTTAAATAATCAGGCAACCCTCACTAAAACTTTCAGAATTAATTTCCAACCACCCTGCAATGACTCTCAAATACTACGCTGAGCTCTAAACCTGTTTCTGCCTGATTCATTGTCCGATAGTATTTTTTGATTAAACAGTTGCTATTAATAATTTAAAACATTTGACATTGTTTACGATACGGGGTTGAATCTAGAAATACGAGAAAAATTCTGAAAATTCTCACGTATGTGGCTTTTATAAAAGTTATGACTTTTTAACGCAAATATATTTTAAATTTAAAAAGTTGAAAATGAAAATCATGAAAATCAAATTTGGCAAAATGGACTTATAAATGGGTGATATGTTTAGACAAAAACTCTTCTGTGCTTATTACAAAACGGTTCTGAACTTATTTCGAAAACGGAGAGTAAATTCGGATTCAAATTTTAAATACAGGGGGACGGAAAATTTTGGAAACTTATATAAGAACAGAAATGTATAATCATGTCGGGATTTAAAACTCTTTCCTTTGGACAAATTAACCAGGGATTTCACTATCAAGAAACTCGGAAGGTTTTCAATTGCGGTAAAGCAAAAAATATAAGAATATCAGTTTTCGATACGATATATTCATGAATAAGAAATGCGCAAATATATTTTTTTTTAATATTTCGGACGATGAACATCTCGTTATTTCTAGTATCCACAAAAATTATTTTTGCATTTATTAATCAATACTCTTTTTATTTGAATAACGCCTTCGGCTAGCACTCAAATTTCGAACAAATTTCATCTTGTTTCCAATTTCACCCATTATAACAACTTTCTTAGAGGTACAAGTTGTTTGACATGACTCTCATAACATCCTCTCTTTTTTCTTTGTAAAATGAGCTTGCCCCTGCTCATGATCTAAGAGTTAGAAAAGGTTAAGATACATACTTAAATTATGCATCCCTCAATCGTTATATAAATTATATATTTTGAAAACGCCGCAGAACGAAAATAAACCGGTTCACTTGAATTGTCACTAATTGTGAAATACTAAGTTTTAATCTGTATAAAAACTGTTCACTATCATAATCGTATATGTAGATGTATTATAACGTATATGTACTTTTTCTGGTTCACATACTAAGAATTTAGAAATAACCTTTACTCGAACTTTTATTGTATATTCTCAAATGAATAGATGTTGTCGTTAGGTGATTTTTCTTGATCGAAAATTGATTTATAACTAAAAAATTCATAACAATACATCATAGACCTTTATATCTTTTGTTGTTCTGTAATACATACATGATTTAAAAGGTTACATGGTATGATTCCCTGACCTATTTTACCTTTAGATACAATGAATGTTATACGCATAGGCTTACTTTTACTACATATATAAAAAAAAATTTCATAAAGGACTTTGGTCATGCAGAAATAATGTTATGTAATTCGTTTAATGTCGAATATGCTATCTGACTTACCACAACTACGTATAGTGTTTTTCAGCTAGATTAAGTCAATAAATTAATAAGATTATAACGTTTTCTACAATGATAACGAAGTCACCCAAAAGCACACCAACAAAGCTGAGAAATAAAATCTTATGCTCTAACTTATTACAAAAAAAACATCTACTTAATACCTAAAAAACTCGTGATAACTAGAGCCTAACCACCAAGGTCATATTTCCCCTCCTTTTAGATGCTTCTTATAACTTCTTATGTTTTCTTTGAGATTTTTGTCTTTTCGTGTTTTTGAACACATGAAATATTTAAATATAAGGGTTAGAAAGAGGATCGGAGTGTCGACTCAGCCCTACCAAAAATTACTTCCCTAACTTTAACTCGGGGGGGGGGGGGGATCTATTGAGATGTGCAAAGCCTTAAAAATAGAGAAAATCCATTATTTTTCAACATAAAAGTAGGGCAAGGAATCTAAAAACTTGACATCCCTAAAAGTTCATTAACCCAATTTGCATATAGATTTTTAACACGCGGAGGAATTCCGCAAGAATCATTCCAAATTGGTGAATCAGCCCCTACTTCGTTCGGTCTAAACAACTGGCTTTCAATCTATTCTATCAAAACGGGATAGTTTAAAAAATTTATTTTAGATAAAAACAGAAAACACACATTTACAAAACTTCATTGAAATCGGTTTACTGGTTTCGAAGCTTAGCTTAAACGCATACCTTGACACGGGATTTTTTATTATAATAATAGATTTGTTTTTTCATTTTCTTTGAGAGAATTAATTTTATTTCTTAAATCACGCATATTTATTGACATTTGAATTTGTAATAAAAAAGAATTTTCTTTTTTTGCTTAAACCGTCTGTACTTTTTCCTTATTAAATTTTACCCACAAACAATATTTTTCCTTTTGAAGAAAGGTAGATATAGTAAAAATAAATGTTTTGCGTTTAAATTAAATTTGACTTTTCATTTCAATATTTTCATAATTTTTATAAATTTTTATGAAAATAGGATGATTTGATATAGAAACGAAATTCGATCAAGCATGCAAATTTTTGTTCTTACAAGGATTCTATATGCATACAGTTCTGTTTATTTAAATTGAATTAGCTTTTGGTCAATATTGTCAGCTTAAGGACAATACGAGGATGAAAAAAAAATAGTTTTTGGACAATACAATGATTAAGAAAATAAAATTAAGAGAAAAAAATTTTTCTAGATTTTCTAAATCTTCTCTTTTTCCTTCTTGATCTTATCCCAATATTGAATATCAGTTTTGGCTTAAATTTTAGGATTTTTCGGAGCTCGGAACCTAAATCTTACTTTGCTAATTGCAAATCTTATCCCAATATTTTTTGTGGGCATCACGAGATCTACTTTCATACTTCGATTAGTACAAAATCATGCCCTTACTTCAACCCTTTTGTCACTGTTTCGAATGATTGTACCTTTTTAGCCTCCTTCGAGGCAAGTGTGAAAAAATGTACACGCTTAGTAGGTACACGCACTAAGCACTTCACACGCTAACAAAAATTCAGAACAGAAGCTACTGGACTATTTCGCAGGTCATATCACAATTTTAAAAGATATTTAGGTATAATAGTTTTTATTTACCTTTAACTGGTAAAAAGTACTTACTATTACATTTTTATTCGCAGATTTAATTGGTAATTAATAACATAAACATTAAATAAAACAATCTAATGCCGTACTAACTACAGCAATAAATTATAATTATTATGAATTATGATGCTATTTTTATTAAGTACTGCAAATGCAAACTAAACACTCAATTATTGTGTAACGATTCTGTAGTGAAAATAAGAACCCTTGAATAAAATTTTGTATTCAATTAGTATAAACTCGGAGGTTATTTGCTGCAGTATGAAAGCCTCTGTTGTAGAGAGCAATGTTTGGCAACCTAAAAAATCCAATTTTTTTGGAACGAATTCTTAAAGCGTCTTATCATGGTGAGCAAACTGGCAAAATTCATCACGTAGCAGTGTGACATATCCATGGCATCCAATGTTCACCTACTTTATATTATTTTTATTTATTATAGTTCACGAGTTTTGTCATTTTTGTACTGCTTACATCCAAAACTAGTTATGTGACTATGTAAATATTTAAATAGTACAAAAATGACAAAACTCGTGTACTTCATCACTACATATTATAAAGTCGCTTTTTCTGTCCCTATGTCCCTATGTACGCTTAAATCTTTGAAACTACGCAACGGATTATGATGCGGTTTTTTTTAATAGATAGAGTGATTCAAGAGGAATTATAGTAGATTAAGGGGTTGAAATAGGGGTTGAAAGGGATATGCTTCAAAAACTAAAAAAGTTTTGCATCGATTAAGCTCAAATATTGACACGATATACAACCAGCTTCAAAGATCTATTGTTTTTATCTACTTTTAACCTTCGGAGGGTAGAAAGGTGTAGCGAGAAAGTGGGAAGGAATTATCGAATATTTACAAATATACCTAAGTGGGGTATCAAATAAAAGAGCATGACGAGTACATTACAAAACTGTTATCCCACGCAAGGAAATGTGGAGGGAGGGGTGCAAGTGGGGATGTTGCCCAGCAAAGCGGGTAGTTCACAGCTAGTTAATTATATGTCCAAATTCATTACTATTCTGTTAGCTTTTTTGATATGGAAATATCCAATTGAAAATGATAACCTATATGATTTATCATTTTTTCAGCCAACGATAAAGTAATAATAAAAAGCCCGGTAACCTAGAAATTTTTTGTGTTTTTTGGAAACTTTGTCAATCAAAAAATGTATTTATAAAGTTTTATTCGCAAGTATTCCCAAATCCCAAGTATTATTCAATCCTTGCATATCTTCTTAAATAAGAAATCTACTGAATCCTAGACCGTACAATTTGAACACACACTACTCCATGAATTTTCTTGTATGTAACTAAATTTAGCTATCAAATTGATTTATTTTATTGTTATGATTATTATTTATTTTTATTATTTGGTAACGAATACTTTTATATCTTTATATAAAAACATTATGTTTTACTTTTTATATCTTATTCACTGTATGTTCTTACAAAAACATAAAATTCTAACATAAAAATATGTAAGGAATACATGTCACAAATATTTTCTTGTTTTAATTTACTAACTTATTCTTTTGCTGAATTAAGATTTATTATCGTAAAAACTATTAACTTTTTCAACCAATTTTAATACAAAATTTCCATTATATTCGTCGTTTGTAGCGATTTAAAGCTCCAAAATTTGCAAAGGGTCAACACTCAATTAACGCTTATAAGTTAAACAAATTTGTTAATTTTTTAACAAGGAACATTTTACATTTAAACTTTTGTACTATCTGTAACGGTTTACAAAATGACCTCTGTTGTTCAATTGCGAACCTGACCTCACTTTTTACGTCCTGAGCACTCTATAAAAGTTTCAATTTAATTATTTATTCGTTTTTGAGATATTGTGCCCACAGACAGGCAGACGGGCAGACGGACGAACAAACGAAAATGGGCTAATTAAGTGATTAATGAACACTTATACCAAAGTTTTGTTCGTAGCATCAATATTTTATGCGTGGCACTAAACTTAGTTTACCTTTATATATTTCATATATGCATGGTATAATAATGCACAGCACTGTTATCCAACAGTGACTATACAGGGTATGTCAAGAGCTAATTCATTCAATTGTTTATTTTCACTTGTTTTACGAAAATTTTTAAACGATGTTGACACATAATTTTATTATACTATTAGTTTAAATGAATTTTCCAACTATGTTTACGTATATTTTTCACAAACAGAACTGTTCTATGTATTATATGTATAATGCATAATTTTTTGTATTAAATTTTTTAAAACTAGTTTAAAACTATTTTTATTTTTAATTGTGACTAAAAATAAAAATACTATACTATTGTCTATTTTTTGTTTTGTTTTAAAAAACTAAAAACTCACATTTCTATTCATGTACAATATAATTATAAATAACACATACCCACATTATTTATGGCCACATATGTATAATACAGCTTAAACATAATAATGTAGCAAAATTATGCCAGGATAAAAATGTCTGGTACCATCCAAATATTCCGTCAAAGTATCCTTACAAATTAATGACAGTTTTCTTAAAATATACTAACAATTTTCACTTGAAGATTTATCTAGGCTTTTTACCCGCTTGTCAAAGAGTGGTTGTGTTTTTCGCCCGTATCTTGTATGTATGTATATCTGTAAATTTCTTTATTACCTCTCATCTTCCAAAAGTATTATTATATTTGTCTTAAAAACCCAAGTGTTCTTAGTTAGGTGTTTGAAAAAATAAAACAAAATGGCGCATTTTTGAAGCGAAATAGTAATACGTTAATAAAAAAATTAACAAAACCTATCTAGCAGGGTATCAAAATGAAGGAAATTAAAAGGGGAATATATAAGTTATATGTTTAAATTTTTTTAGGAATAATAAATTGGTTTAAAAGTTTTTATGTAGTATAATAAGAGGGTTTTTTTAGTCTAAAATAAAATAAATTATTTAAAAAATAAAAAAACCGACTACATTAAATAAAATCTGAAAGGAAAGAAACAAGTTCAGAAGTTTACATAGCGACTCTAACAGTCGACGCCCATTAAAATCTAAACCGGCTCAAATCTGACCAATAATGGACAGGATAATGGAATCTGACTGTTAAAATCGCTATGTAAACTTCTGAACTTTGTTTCTTTCTTTTCAGTTTTTGTTTAATACCAGTCGAGTTTTATATTTTTTTATTTATGTTAGCCAATACTTAATATGGTTGGTGAGTGAATTTTCCAGACAAATTAATTAATCAACCACGCCTTCCCTTTCTGAACAGAGTTCTCATTTCGCTCGAGTCCAGTTCTTTGTCGGTAAACCCTAAAAGTTTAATTTCAGAACGTCGAAATATGTAACAAATATTCTTTGGCTAATATTTTAGAAAGAAGAGAAAGAGGAAATTTTTTTGTTCCGTTGTTATTTATTTAGTATAAATAGCTTTAATGGTATATCAAATGAATGGAATCAAATATTATTAGCTAACATTACTTTGGAAGCCGTCTAAAGCAATCTGTAGAGATTTTTTTTTTTTTTTGAAATGAGACTTTTTTTTTGCACCAATCACATAGAAATGTCATGAAACTTGAAACTCCGCCCTTTTTTGCTTCTCACTTTTAATATTGCAGTAATATTGGCTAATTTTATTTATCCCATTCACAGATGGCAATTTATTACCATTCTACATAATCAATTATAAATATTTATAATTCATATAAATTTTGTTTCAATATTAAGCGAGTGAAGTTCTATCTTGGGTCCCTCGACCCATACACTTTTTTTTTCTGGTGCCTTCTTATTTCCCTAAATTCATTTTCCAGAACATTTCAACCAGTTCAGCTTAGACAAAAAGAACGGCTTCAACTTCAACTCAATAAGAATTCAAAATTTGTATTAATAGAAACTTTCCTTTCAAAATACATTATTCATTGGGATGGGCAGGTCTCAAACGAGATGAATATTTAGTTTTTTTATTTTAGTAAATATTTTGTTGTTTATGTTACAATATTCTACCAGTACATATGTGTGTATTCATCATAATATTATATGAGTACCATCTACTATTTCTACATTTAAAATTTAAACTAAATAACACAATTTTACTGTCATTTTATGTCATACTTGTATGCATGATGCTTTGTGCTTAGTATGAGAGAGTATTTCATACAATAAATGTACACAAAATGTCCCGGAAGTAATGAACAATCTCTTGCATCTGGATAAATTTATAGAAAATAATAGTGATGACTTCATATAAAAAATTTACCTACTTGGAAATTTTCCAAAAATCAATTTTTGATTTTTCACGATTTCATAATATTTTATGAAATTGTCTAAATTAAAAGGTTGAATATGGTTTTAAGTACCTTAGGGTAGACCATTATATCGCCGCTTCTCTCTCGGAGGTGGCATATCAGTTTCAACTAGAAAGATAGAAAATTCGTGTTTTTAAAATAGATATGATTTTCTTAACTCTCCGTATGCACTGAAATTGACTTCCAAGATAGAATAGAGTTCGGAAAGACAGGAATCAATGTTTCAAGTGTTAAAAGGGTTGAGTAAGCACATTATCTTGTTAGAAAAACACAGTAATTTTCTGCGTTTTAAAAGACGACAAAAGTGTAAGCATACTTGCCAATGGTCAAATAAGATTCAAGTTCCGAAAATAGGAAACGAATGTTTCAGTGAATTACTCACGCAAAGTTCAGTTCCGAAATACTCTGTAGCTGGACCTGAAGATGTATGAAGAAAATAAAGCATCCAAATGTATATAAAAGACTTATATTATCAAAATTAATTATTGAGAGTTTTAAGTAATTGATATAAAATTCCAAATGGCTCTCTCGTCAGTAAAACTAATCGAATTAACTTATTCCTGAACTTTAGGACTCCAAAGATATGTCTGTTACTCGTTTCTAATTTGGTCACAATTTCATGTAAAATTCGATAACAAAATAAAGGACGAAAGAATAAATATTTGATATGGATTGTTTTGGAATCGGCTGAGAAATTCATTGATATAAATAACTAGTACTTAACGATTACCGTTTACCGTATATGTGTCCCTAGCGAAATCTACTGTAATAAGACACACCGAAATGCTAGAATACTCTGTAGAATATGTGTGTAATAACGTATATAATGTGTACTCATTCATTCATTCATAACACAACAGTCAGTCAAACAGACATACAGACTGATAGACCCGTATACATATAGTAGCAGCCAGAAAGCAATATTATAGTGAATGTCCTCACTTTTGTGCCATATGATACCACACACATACTATCCATCTATCTATTCACGTCCACACACATCCACAATCCACACTTGTACTCAACTTCAGCATAACAAACCACATATAAATATCAGATGTACCAAATAAAACTGCCACATCATTTAATATAATTACATGCGTTGTTGGTAGGAGCAAAACCACAGTGAAAGACCGAGCTCATCGAAACAACCGTATTATTTTTATTCCAAGCTGATTTTGGAACAATTTACACAGGATTCTTAAATGATCAGGCGTCATTTTATTGCAGTTCTCATTTTTCAGTTAATGGGCTTTTTTTAAGCTATTTTTAACCCCCGAATTCAAAAAAGGGGTGTTTATAAGTTTGACTGCTATGTGTGTGTGCCTGTGTGTTTGTCTGTCTGTCTATGACATCGTAGCGGCTGAACAGATGAACCGATTTTAATTTTTTTGATTTCATTTGAAAGAAAATTTAACGGAGGTTAGCTATGTTTCAAGTGCGAGCTTAGGTTTCGGTAACCGAAAAAACTAAAAAATTGATCTTCAAAATCGATTCAGTTTGGAAAGGCGTGACATATAGTTTGAATATATAAATAATTACTATGCAAATGAATGGTCAAATAATCCTCTCTCAATTCATTTCGAAAAGTGAAATGGTAAAATAAATAGGTAATTAAAAAAAATTCAAAAGAACAAAGTCAACTCAAATATTCCAATTTCAATTAAAATGTTTCCAAAAATTTGTCCCAAAAAATTATAACTCTCTAAATATCCTTTTCATTTCACCTGATGTCCTAGACCATCACTTTGATATTGACTTAAGAAGGAGTGTTATAAGTTTAAAGTTTTTATCCGTGCGTCTGTGTGTTTCTCAGTGGCATCGTAGCCCCTAAACGGTCAAACTGACTTGATTGAGAACATTTTATGCCTAAGTTTCCAAAAATCGGTTTACAAGGAATAAGTCGCATTTGTCGGGGGTTTTTTAAATTTTGTAAATTTCACTTGTAAAGATATTGATTCATGAAAATATTTTGAATAAGTTTACCATCAGGCGAGGTTTTAACCATCGTATACGCTGGCTCCATTGTATATATTGACATCATATGTGCTGAGTCAAGCGCCTTTGCTCATACAACCAATTTCTATACTATCTTATACCTGCATTAAACATTAATATAAATTAGGAACCATTTAGGTTCATGAGCTTTAGCCAAGAGTTGTACTAAATGTTGGGCAGGGCTGATGAATTAAGCCTTAGCCAAGGTTAACAAACTAAAACTTAGTAAACCAATGCTGGTCCAATTTTGATTCCATCGCCAGCATTGGCAGATTCTATATGGGTAAGACCTTTAGTTTTCGTATTTGCTTCTTGTATTAATAATGATAAATAATCAATTCCTGCATTCGTTATTTGTTATATAACAATACAAATAAAAACATACAGCCTGTAACGTTCCACTTCCAGATTCCATTGTGTATATAACTAACACATAAACTGGGCAATGACTATTTATATACATACCTACCCATAAACTCGATAGAGAACGTATCAAATTGGAATCTAGTTGTTCGTTGAATTGAACACTATTCAGTATTCATATATTCGTTATATGTATATATGATATTTGGTTTTAAATGTTATTAATTTTAGATTTTGTGAATGTTTGTATATTAGCGAATTGCTGAAGGAAATAGAGCTATTGCTTTTGTACTGATGATGGAATTTTCAAAAAATTTTCAAATGTTCATTTGACATCTATTAGGTAGAATCGATGAACATTTGAAGAAATTATTTCAAAATTCCATCATCAGTACAAAAGCAATATTGTATCTGTAAACTCTCTAGCGGTCGCAATTTAAGTCCGATTTGAATAAAATTTGGTGTTTGGAAGGGTTTTGGTATTTTAAAGGTCAAGTTCGTTAATGAGAAAAAGCGACCGATAAATAAGAAGTGGGAGGATTCACAAAGTGCAAAATTTTGAATTTTACAAAATAAACAATATTTTTATCAGTTTTAAGTTCAGTTTTTATCAGTTCTCTGAGGAAATTTGCTTAGCTAACGCAGCTCCTGCGATACGAGTTTTTAATATTTGTGGTCAATATAAACAATATTTATATAGGAATAATATTTATTCCTATACATGTGAATAATATAAATATGAATATGTTCAATACTAAATGTATTCATATATTCGAGGAAATAATACCGAAAAACAGTCTAACCGAGGAATTGACTCCTCGTCAGTAGATTTATATGAGAACCGGTGGAGAATGTTTGTCCGAGTGTACTTAACAAAATCATATACATGCGAACTTGTACTTTTTCGATTTACCCCCATAGGGTGGGGCAGAAGTACCCTGCTTCCGAACATCTCATTCTCTTTACTTTATATTAAAAGAAATTATTGTATTTTATATTATGAACAATTCCCAGCATTTTTCAATTCAGAAAATTTTTATTCTACCCCACCGTTTTCTAAATAAAAGCATTTGAAAAAATAAAATGCGAGTTTTCGCCGAATACTCGTTATTGTGGAAAATAAACATTTTTTTGTGGGTCCGGTCAAAAATTTATATTGAATTCAATTAGATATTATATTTTGAACAAAATATTTTCATCTGAAATTGTTATGATAAGTAAAATCATCATTACAGTCGGGGAACCTTTAAGATGAAATAGTTTTCCACGGGACCGAAAAGAGGTTCCCTAGCTGTAATGAAGATTTTACTAATAACAATTTCAGATGAAAATATTTTCTTGTTTTCAAACTTTTAAGAGCGCGATTCTGTAATTGTCGGGGTTTTAGTTTTCAAACTTTCTTATTTGATACTCGATTTCACAATGAAAAAGCATTACAGCTAAACTATAATAAATATAATTGTAGTGATCTTACAACCTTAAGATCCATTAAATAGCAGCGATCATTTTGTTATATTTTGTAGTAGGTACATATACGTCGTATATGTACAATATAAACCGTTAATTCTGTTACATTTTTCGCTCTATTTAATAGCACAGCTAGCTTTACTCATGTATGTACCTATTATTATTCTGTTTGTAATTTTACTTTTTATTGTAAATGATACCTATTCTTTTTATGATTGGCGTTTTTTTATTTAATTCCTAAACAATTCTATTTGTTTTTTGTTCCTCTATAAAACAGTATGTGAAAAGTAATTGTTGTTGTCTGTTCTTAAGCATTTTTTGTTAATTGTATTTATTACTTACGTTTGTAAGTGTTGTATTCAAGTGCGGATTCACCCGATTGTTAAATAATTCGCGATTTTTTCAAAGGGGGTTGCCCCTTAAAAGCTTTGAAGAGTGAAAGTGTTGTTTCCAAGATATCTACTAAAATCGTTTACGAAGATTGATAAAATGGAACAATTTATTTAATCAATAAATTAGTTTTCTTTCATTCACAAAAATAACCAATGGCTTGAGCTTATTTAAGGTTATTAGGACCCAAATAGCATTAAAATCCAGCCCATTTGACTATTAGGATACTATTTTTCATCATATCTACAGATTTGCTCAAAAGCAAAAGCTTTTCGAAATGGATTTTATCCCACATCTTAAAAACTAATCACTCAATTGTTGAATCTATGTGACCCAATTTTAGTATTTTTTGGATCAAAATTGCCAATTATTCATAAACCAAGTTTCATGAAATTCTGAAACAAAAATTTTTTTGTGAATTGCTCGTGCTTTGAAAGATGTACCAAAATTGCAAGACATTTTTTGTCTTCGATTTGGATAAAATAAATTATTTATAGTACTTTTGGCCCAGAACATACAAAAATTAGACAGCTTTAATGATTGGATGAATAAATTTCAAGATATCGACTAAAATCGTTTAAGAAGTGTGATGATATATCGGAGTAATTTTCCCTTAAAAAGATCCCTTTTGAGAAATATTGATTAGTTCTTATAATTTGAACAAATCAATAGACACTGGCATGCCAACATTGCAACACTTCAATAAAGAAACCAAAAATATTTCGACGTTTTTCAAATATCGAATCGCCGAGCTATAAATTAAATTTTTTCTTAGGGGGATCATTATAGGACACCTTCCCCTACTTTGTTTTACACTATTCCATAAATATTTAAACCAACTTTTAAATATTAAAATAATTTTATATTATTATTCATATTATTATATTAATTTCGTAAGATTATTTTCCAGATGATAAAAATTCATATAAAATACATAAAATTTTGCTCAAATTTTCAGTAAGCTTTTTATTTGATATGAATATTCTAATTTTATTATAATAATATAATATATAACTTTAAGTCTATTGTTCGTTTACAATAATAAAAATGTAGGTACTAGGTATATACCTACGTAATACGTTACGGTATTATTATACTATTTACAGACATTATGGCGTGGGAAAAATACACTTCTTATAATTTCTAGATAAGCATATGTGTCTGCATAAGACAAATTATTAACCAATTAATTAATTATTAATAAATCTACAGTTAAAAATTAAAAATAATCAATAAAATTTTTTTTATCAAGAATAATAAAATTATTATCAATAATATTAATAATAATGTAATGGCTATTGTGTTGATCATGGGACAAACTCCTTTAGTGATTATGAGATATTTCCCAGAATAGACTGAAAGTCAAAAATGGAGCGAAATTTCTATACTTATTTTTACTTGTTTTTAGTAAAGATAAGTTTCGTAATAAATAAAATTGATGTTTTCGTGAAGCATTCCTCCAATATCGAATTCATGAAAATTATGTTTTTCGATTTTCTTATTATATTTTCCCAATATCTTTTCCAGTACTACAAGCAGGTCCTCAATAAAGGATCTGTATATCCAGGGCATATAGAACCTTGATGCTCTCATTGAAAACATCCTTTCACCGAGAAACAGGCCAAAAGCAACGTATAAAGTCCTGCATTAGCTTCTTTACTCGAACTATCAAAAGGTGGATGTAAACATTTGAATCCAAGCATTTTACTCGTGATTTTCTATAAATATTTTTAAGTGCGAATAACATGAATATCAATTGATTTGGAACTAAATCTCTGTACAAGTGAAATCGTTGGAGAGCCTCAAATTTCGAAGATGATAGCTCAACGGACTATAGTGTCCGAAGACATACTCAACTGTATCTTAGTAAATCTCACAGAGATATGCAACGATTGAATAATACTAAGGATTTCAATAAAACTTTATAAATACATTTTTTGATTAACAAAGTTTCCAAAAATCGCAAAAAATTTCCTAGGTCATCGGGCTTTTTATTATTATTTTATCGTTCTAAGTTGGGTGAGAAAATTATTAATAATATAGGTTACCCTTTTCAATTGGATATTTCTATATCAAAAAATCTAGAGACTGTGATAAAAAACTATCTAAAATATTTAGACAATCTTGTAGTTTATAATAATACCATAAGCACATAAGGTTGTCGATGATATAACAACAAAAATTTTAATTTAATTATGAGTTTATCGAAGATCCATCATTTGATGAACAGAGACGACAATAGTTAGAGTATTGATGATTGAAGAGCGATATCTATATTATCAAATTTATAAGCAGCACTTGCACACAATATATTATATATTTTAGTAGTTGTGTGGTATTGTAAAGCTAAAAATAACACATTATTTGACTACAAAGCATGTATTTGGTTTATATGTATGTACCGTGCAATAAACAAAAACTTTTTTACAATACTACAATAGGGTAACAAACACCTTAAGGTAGTACCTACACGAAAGTGATATTTCAAGAATTTCTCAAAACTCAGAATATAAAATATTTAATTCATAATACACATGCTGTTAAAATTAGAAGATGATTTACCATGCCATACATGAGATATTAGCAATTAAAAGTGACGCAATTTGTACGTGTACATGGGAGAAGCGTATAAAAATACACAAATTTACAAATATTATATTTATTAACCAATGAATGACGTCCACCATCTCTATGAAAAACTAATATAATGTAGAATACTATATTTAGAAAATATATAAAAAAAATAAAAATTATTTACCATATAGTTTCGATAAAAAACTTAAATAAATAACTCGTTTTAGCGATGTTTTTTGTGGAAAGAATATAGAAACTAATGGTAAACGTATATATCATAGTGTGTGTCTGTATACGTATAGGAGATAAATTAGTGTGTAACTACAGTCTTGTGAAAATAATATATGGTATATGTATAATAGTCATAGCACAGTTAATGCATTGAATGATAGTATTAGTCCAAAACTTTTTGACTGGACTGTCGCGGAGGAACTACCTTAACGTAACACATTCGATTCACGGCGAGTTTCAGACATCAAAGCCCAGGTGAAAAGGGCCCATTGGGTGACGCCTCTGGAACCAGCGAATGAACTGCTTCTTCTTCACACCAGGGAAATTTGTTACTTAAATGAGACTTTATGTGCTATTCTTTGTCAGGTATCGCCAATCAAAAACTTGAATCAAGACCTTGTCAACATTAAAATACATGACCAGTACCAGCATGTATGTACTTAATAATAATAGGTAACTCTAGTGTAAAAGAAGGTATGTAGGTATGATAAGCAGCAATATAAAACATGTAGTCAAATTTAAATACGACTTTATTATCATATCCACCATATTCTAGTTGTGTCGTAGTTGTATTCGAAGTCATGAAGAAGACGGTGGATATGGATTAGTTTATAGATGGTATTACATACATTCACATACCTATACCTCGGTATATAGTAAGGATGATGCGACTAAAAAAGGTATTATTATTGAAATAAACATGAGAATATTTACAATAAAAAAATGTCTCTACGTTTTATACCTCAATGTACAGACTACGAAGTATATTATATGGTTTTGAAGTACAAAATCGATATTAAAATTTCTTCCGATCTTCGTTTTTCTAATCACGAGATAAATGGAAGTACAAATTAAAAGGAAAAAAGGTTAAAGGAAATTAATCGAAATGAATGAATTGATAATGTTAGCTTTACATCTTTTTTATAGACATCATGATTGGTGTCGCCTTTTGAGAGTAAGATAGTGGATTACTAGTGAAGCTTTCAGTACATGATACTGTACAGTACATGCTGATAAAAATTGACCGCCTTCTATGAAGTCAATTGCGCATTTTTTTAACTACCCTTCTTTAAAGTTATTTCGCAAAGCATAACTTCATACAGGAATTTATGTTAGGCAAACAGTTTGTTGGTATTCTTATAAAAAATAAGAAGTATGTGAAGACTATAGTGGCTACAATTTAGTAACGGCTGAACCAAACCATAAAAACTTTAATTACCTATTGTTATCCTCTTAACGAATTATTTTCAAAAGTTCTGGAAAAACTTCATTCTTAATTTCCAATCAAAACGCTAAATATTCAACCCTTAATTCCATTTAATGGGATAAACCTGACCGTTAATCGGATTTTGAATCGGTTTTCCTGATATTTTGAAGTTATTTTGCTATATTCAGGGTTCTATAGCAGGCAAGGTTAATGCGAAAATTCGTAGCAAATATTTCTTTTTTTCACCTCAATCCGACCAGTAGAAGCAGAGATATTCAATAAAACGTCACCAAAAAAAAACAATGTAGAGATAAATTATCCCAAAACTGCGTACAAAAAGTCGTGCGGATCGTTCTGGAACCGGAAAACTCCATTTATCTGTTTTTTTGGAACGATAGAAACCTACTTTAAAAAAATTAGCTTTCTCCTAAAATTTTCCGAAATGATTATCAAATTCGGTAGATTCAACCCAAACACCATCAAATTGTTTGCACAAACGGATATGAACATGAATAGAATTAGGGACTTGAAGAGTGCACTTGAAGAGTGCTTCACAACAAATTTATTATTTGAATTTAGTAAAACTATTTTGATACGCAATTTACTATTCAATTTCTGAACTGAAGCAGAATCTTGTATGTAGTGGTCATGTGACTGTTTACACCAAATTTTCAGCATATAATACTTATATTACGCTTTTATTAAATTTTCCATAACTTTAAGCATAACATCGTGAGCATATAACAGTTGAATATAATCTATTTTTGTGGAAAATTCTATTTTAATTTTTATATATAAATAAAGTAATTTAAAAAAAAAATTAAAAAAACTTAAACTCGGAATAATGAAAACAATAAAAATGCGAATTTTGTCATGAAAATCGGTATATATGGGTATAAAAAAATATTCTTTTTATAATAATTTTTTTTCAATATCTCTAATCATCTGTAACGCTATGCAAAATATTAAGAATCGGTCCTATTTGCCAATTTGTAGTGGACTTAGTGTAAAGTTAAGACTTCGGTTATGTATTTTAAAAAATACCCATCACCCTGTAAGACTGTGCAAAATTTCAAATCGATATTCCTATAAATAACGAAAATATGAGGGTATCTTCATCTTCAACGCGACACACTTGTAGAATTCTAAATAATTAACATCTTCAGAAGATCATATAACTTCGTATAACTTTTGATCTAGAGGATGAACAAAGGTTAATCCCAAATTTGCATCGAAATCGGTGCTATAGGTCAGAATTAACAGATTTCATCTTTTGTCTCCTCGTTTATTGGAGTAATAGGCTATAAATCCTCTATCACAACTATTCTAAATCATTCATTTTAACACATACAACCTTTGCTTTGCTTACTAAACTTATTCTATAATAAAATTTGTTATTTAAGTGGTGACTGGTGTATATGGAATATGAATAGTAAAGGTTATGTTAAAATGCCTTTTATGATACCTTTTTGTATATTTATGGTTCATATCATAATAGTAGTATCATGGGACTAATAAAATTAACGTAGATGCCAGTACGCCACACATAGGGACACAATGTGTGTAAGCCCAGTAGAATATCATCAACTCATATCAAAAATTTACATCAATATCGAAGACTTAACTTTTCGATTATCTCACATTCAAAACTATGTGTGATTTTTTTATATTTTTTAATGTGTTAATCGATTGTTTATAGACTATCATCGCAAGTATATAAAATATTAGTAATTAAATTGATTTACGTAAGAAGGGCATCAATACCGTTAGCAACGCGTTTATATGGTACGAAAGCTAACAAAATTTTCAAGGGTTTATTTTAAGACGGGAGTAGCGTTGAAAAACTTTTGGAAAGTAAACTTGAAGATGTGCTCTAAGACTCAAGGACCATTTGTAACAGGAAAACAAGTTTAATGTTTGTTCTGGCACCCCTTTTATGAAAACTCTTATTCTCTTTAAAGAGTTTTTTCTTACTGTAGATGAAAAGTCAGTTCGATATAAATAAGTTTATTTCTTTGATATTTTTTAAAAGAAAGATGACCAATTTTCTCTGTATTATATTCATAGAACTTGTAATTATTGATTGAATTGGTACACTCACTTAAATTAAGTAATTAACGATTCAAGAACATACAAATTTATGATGATGTATGATAACGATTTTACGTAAATAGTAATAGAATTATGTGAGAATTAAACAGACGACTCAACTAACACAATTCATTGACAGAATAAGGAACATGCTTAGAATAATAATATAACAATAATAGGTACGTAGTTCATTGTTTAAATTGGAATTGTTATAAACAGGATGTTTGTATATGTATTATGATATTGCAACAGGTAAAAAAGCACATTTCTTGTTTAGATTACTTTAAGAATTTTGTGCTCTTAAACCAAAGCAATCTATTTAGTTTATTCACTCTTAAGTCTTGTTCATAATGGGATATCGCATGAGAACATCTGAGGAACCATAAAACTTTTCTCAAATGTTAAAGTATTTTGGTAGGGTAGCTACCTATATCTATACGCCCCCTTTTTGTGAAAAATAATTTTTTTCTTAAATCGTCGACACTGATAGTAACACTAGACGTTGTAGTTTTTTAGAAAATTATTGTGGTTTTGATAAAAATTTCGAATGAATTTGGGCGAGTATTTTCTGAGACATTTTGACAGTCGGTACCTCAGAAATTTTTCGTTCAATCTTAAAATCATCCTGATTTTCGTATCTTTAGATTATACAGGGTGGGCCATTTTAATCTATTATGACGACAGAAAGGGTGCTTTGTTAAATGAATACATACTTGAAACCTCGTGAGTGGCTTCCGTTTGGCGATTCTACCAAATTTCTCTCTGAGACTATTTTCGAAAGTGATATAGGCAAATATTGTGAAAATTTCATTGTTTCCGATTTGGATAAAAATCATTTTCCAGAGCAATTTTGGTCAAAAGATACAATATCCAGTTCATTAAATGGCTGAGCATGTAGTTTCAGATATAAAATGGTAGATATAAAATCTCGCAGCCATGTCAATCGATATCTCAGAATCGTCGCTTGTCGTTCGACCGCAAAATGAACCAGATTTTTATCTAGTATCAGAATGTAGTGAAACAAATAATGAATTAATAATCCATTCTATTCACAATTTGTAACCAAGTGCCAATATAATATAATAGTTACCCATAGTTTGTTAGACCACGACTATCAATATGGTACCCTCCCCCTCTCCCGTTGAAATATTTTTTTTGTTGCTATTACCTACCATATTAAGAATTCAATTGGTTGCCCGTTTTAAATTACAGCATAATCTGGAAAATAAATTTTCATGTTTTTGCGGGATATGCTGTAATTTTCAAGTGGCAAATACCTAAAACCTGTACATGTAAACTCAAACAAGTGAAATTTCAAAAATCCTCGGCAAATTTCTTGGGTACGGTACCCTAAACTTGCACTTGAAACATATATGAGAACACTCTCCGTTAAATTACCTTTCATATGAATCCAAAAAAATTAAAATCGGTTCATCCGTTTAGGCGCTACGGTGCCACAGACAAACACACAGACACACACACATAGCGGTCAAACTTATAACACTCCTTTTTTAGTTCGCCGGTTAAAAAAGATGTGTCATGTGTCGAAAATTCCGCGAGAAGTACGAGTGACCTTTTGGATCTTTATTAATGTGATTTAGATCTCTTGTTAATGTGATATATAGTGTCCATTTTAACACTATGTACATACATACATATTTAACGATAATAAAACGTTACACCCTTTTAATTTTGTGATTATAAAAGAAAATAAACGTATTTATATCCTCTAGTTCTAGAAGTATGTTGAAATGTAAGGGAATGCAATGTGTAAAGAAGTGTATACAGGAAAATCTTCATTTCCCATAGCTATTTCTAAGTGACTTGCTTGCCTTACATACATATATACTCGTATACTCATATACTCTCTCATAAATAAGCTTTCCACTTTCTATACACCGAGTATCTAAGATCACTTATCCACCACTATTTTTAATCTATCCGGCATTGCCAGTCTCGAAGTGGCGTGCGTAAGACATCTTAAATTTTATTACAATCCAAGATATCGTTTTTTATAAGAGGTTAATTATGATGCAAGACGCAGTTAAATTGAAGACCTTTAATCTGTAAAAATTTAATAATCACAAAACAGCAAAATTTGAAAAGGTCGTAAGGCTCATCTATGTTACTTCGAGTTTATATCAAACTTATCGGTACCGGATTTTTCTTAACCTTAAAAAGATTTTATTTTAAAACTCAACAAAAATTGTATGCTACTTTTTAGAATCTATAATTGTTTTAGAAGCCATTATTAGACGAGTAACTTCTAAGATATTACTCAAACGCTATTAGAATTGATCTTCACATATTGTTATGACAAGCCATTCATCCAATTGTCTATTGGAGTACCATTTTTAATTTTTTGGGTTAAAACGTTCGTTCCATTCCTTCGTTTTTCCGACATGTTGGGAATGGGGCCACGCCAAACGGTCCAAATATTTTGTAGGCCACTATTATTCTCTCTTATTTTATTCATTTATCTGGCATTCATAAGAAAAACGAGAATGGTTGTTCATAATTTTTCAATAGGTCGTTTTATTGACATGTTTTCCATTTTCTACATTTAAAACGCCCCAATTTCCAAAGTTTTCGTGAATGAAAACGTTGTAGGTTACACTGTAATGAAGCCAGCCACTAAGTTTCGTAAAAGTGTTAGTCCCGAAACCATACCACACTCTGTACTGTAGACTATAGTCATATTTTTTAACAGAACCCAAGTGTAGATGGTGCATCAGCCCTTGAATGAAATTTGAATAATCCTAGCGACGCCCGATACGATAGACAACTTTCAACCATAAAAACGGAAACGTTACAAAACTTTTTTGCAAGCTGAGTCAAAACTCGTACGGGGCGGCAACACTAGAAGAGGTGGCTGAATGATCTGAGCCACCCAGTCTACGTGTATTATAATATTATACATATAAACCATTCGTGAGAGATGCTTTCACTAGGGATTTCATTTATTAAATTTCTTGTACTTCGTTTTATGTTGATAATTAAGTTTACAGTAACAACAGTTGCAAACACTGG
Organism: Chrysoperla carnea; assembly: GCF_905475395.1. Classification (NCBI taxonomy): domain Eukaryota; kingdom Metazoa; phylum Arthropoda; class Insecta; order Neuroptera; family Chrysopidae; genus Chrysoperla; species Chrysoperla carnea. The sequence continues at coordinate 36,942,138 of NC_058341.1, forward strand.
AAATCTATAAAATGTTTAGATGCATACTCAACAGTTTAGCCGCCACCAGCATTCCCATATTTGCAGAAATCATTTATTAGCTAGCTAGCTATTTTATTAGATTTATTTGCTTTTTTTAACATTTTATCTAGATATTTATTCTATTTAATCTGTATCTTCATGTTTATAGGGTCGGATTAAATCTAGGTTTAAAACTAGATAAAACACGCACAGAGAGTATATCCCATACATAGAATCGGTTAATTAAATTTAAAATATTCAACAAAAAATTAAACTGAGGATTCTTCAGTATTCAAAATGTAATTCCTGATGCTGTATGACCTTAGACTATCTATCACAGAGTTGTTTTTAACGTGCAGTTCCAATCAATTGCTACGGTTTTACTTTCGATTAGTGCCATTCTAAAAATTCCTTTAAAAAAATGAACTTTGAACTTTACTTTAGCATAATCTTCTTTAATTTCAGTCATGTAACACATGTTGCTGGATGGCTACCACCGGCAGAAAAGTGGGAAACTGGTGATTGCAGACAAAATCTTCCTTATGGGTGGGAGCAAGCCATTGACGCTCATGGAAAATCGTATTTTATAAAGTAAGTTAATAATTTTACAATTCTTTAATACCAAAAAAACCTCTAAAATCTAAAAATTTTACCGACTATATTTGCCGGTTGATTTTTGTTTCAAACTGCGAATTTCAAATATTAAAACTGAAGCACTTATATTTATGTAATTGTAATTTTAGCCATGTTAATAAAACAACAACATACGAAGCGCCAATTGTTGAAACATGGTCCTATGAAGAAGTGCCTGTTCCAACACCACGTCATGTAACGCTTATCAGAAGTCCTACGTTAGGATTTGGATTTGTAGCTGGTTCAGAGAAACCAGTAATTGTACGTTTCGTAACAGAAGATGGGCCAAGTGTTGGGAAGGTAAAATTTAATCTTTATCTAGAAATATCTTTAAATATAAAGAATATTAATCATTATTTATTTTAGCTACAACCAGGTGATGAAATCCTTAGTGTCAACGGAGAAGATGTAAAAGATGCACCACGAGAAAAGGTCATTTCAATGGTACGATCTAGTGAATCAAATGTAGATTTAGTAGTCTGTCAACCAGTAAGACATAATTACATGTCAACAATTGGACGTAAAAGTACGCTACTAAGTGCCAGCAAACGAGCTCGTCTTAAAGCTCGACCTAGTCGTGTTCGATTTGCAGAAAGTGTATGCGTGAATGGTGCTCCATTATTTCCGGTTTGTATCTATTACAACTTATCTGTGAAGTAAAAATAAAAATTAATATACCATTTTTTATTTCAGCCATCTGCATTTTCACTCGGGGAAATGTGTGCTCCACCAATGGCGAATGTTTTAAAAGTATTCTTAGAAAATGGTCAAACTAAATCATTTAAGTACGATGCAAATACAACTGTACAAGATGTTGTGACATCATTGCAAACTAAATTATGCTTAAATGCCACAGAACATTTTAGTCTGGTTGTAGAACATATTAAATCGTTGCGAAGAAATAAATTAACATTATTAGATCCACAAGATACATTAGCAAGAGTACGTATCTAACAGTTAGTTCAGTTCATTACAGTTTAAAAGCGAAATTTTACACAGAAATGTCGAGGCAACAAACATTCAGAATTATGCTTCAGCTTTTTCCACTCGATCTGTCCACTGAAGTTTCTTTCGGAGTTTTCTACTGACTTTTATCCCTGATATCAGTTCTTGGTGTCTCTACATTTCTGTTAATTACGCGATTGTTAACCGAGCTAAAATTAAGAATCAAAGTTCACTTCTAATATAATATGTTTTATTTTTATAGATAGCTTCAAGGCCTGGTGCTCATAAATTGCGGTGCCTTTTTCGTGTTTCATTTGTTCCAGTTAGTGTTAGTAATCTTGCACAAAGAGATCCAGCTGCATTGGATTATTTATTTGCACAATGCTGTAATGATGTTACAGCTGAACGTTTTGCCCCAGAATTACAGCCAGAGGCAGCATTACGCCTTGCTGCGCTACATATGCATCAACATGCCCTTGTAAATAATATGCCGCCCACCAAATTAACTGTTAAATCTGTCGAGTAAGAATCAAACAGAATTACTTTTAAAAATTGATTTATAAAATTTAATTATTGTTTATTTCAGACGTGAATTTGGTTTAGAACGATTTATACCGCCATCGTTATTAGAAAATATGAAACGAAAAGAAATTAGAAGATTAATATCACATTTTTTACGGTCGTATTCATCTTTGGGTAATGGTGCGCCAAGTCAATCTGGAGGTGGAAAGTCGTTAACACCTCTACAAGCTAAATTGCTTTATTTGGATTTAGTATCTCAATTACCAAGTTATGGTGCTAAATGTTTTAGTACAGGGCCGCCAAGAATAGCAACACCAACCGATTGTATAGAACGTGTTTTACTCGTCAGTCCACGATTTGGATTAAGTCAAATTGCAGGCGGTCATAATAATGTAGTAAGTATTTTTTAAATGTTTTAAATATTTTTACATTTTCAAAACTAGTACAGACTAATCGCTATATGAAAATTAGGAATCGATAAGTGTCGCTACTAACACTGACCAAATAGTGAAATAGTGTCCATTTAAAATGATTCGATACTCCGGAGAATATTGAGCAATCTTTGATTACCAACAAATCAGTAATTCGGATATTTCGATATTCCTCCATAACCTCTTTCTTTTTTCTGTATTTACAGCCTGTTCCAATAGCTAGACTAGAAGATATGAAGCACATAGAAGTAAAACGTGAAGATGACATAAACAGTATTGTGACAATAACAATGTCAAGTGATCGAACACTCCTAGTATCTTTAGAGGAACGTGATGCATGTGAATTAGCCCTCGTATTGCAAGGATATCATCAAGTGTTAACCGGTAAATTATTACCAGTTGATCGTGAACGAGAACCACCCGCAGATGATTTAGCCCCGCCATATCTAGCCCAACATAATGTTGTACCAGCAAAATGGAGTTACATTGATTATGAAACATTACCCTTACAACGAGCAACGTTTATCTCATTACCCAAATACCATATGGGAGGTGGGGCCACAACAAATGGTTTTACTAATGATCAAGCATACAGCTATGACACAATAAAACGTGCTAATGCCAGTGTTGATTTTATAAAACCGTTAAACGGTAGTATATTCAATAACGTTGACAATAATATGAATAATCAAATGTCGAATAAAAATCAAATGATTCACGATTTTAAACCAGGAGGTCGTGCAGGAGGTTATGACCTACAAAGTGTTGTATCAATGGAAATCCTTGAAAGTGGTAATATTGTTGAAGCACGTAACGAAGAAGTAATACGAAGGGTGCAGGAAATGCAAGAGTTAGTTGAGAATAGTGAACAATATTTAACGGAACAAGAACAGTATAATAATGCTTCACGGAACGGTGATAGTGGGGGTCATTGGACTGAAACCAATTTAGATATTGAGAGTGATTCAGATAGTCAAATGAGTGGAATAGATGATGCACCTGGAACACTTAAACACAGTGATAGTCTATTATTACTATCCCAGAATCACTTAGATAATAATATAAATCATCAACATATGGATTTAAGTGTTTTAACAGATGCGCTACAAAGTGAAAGTGATTCAGAATCATTTGCTACACCGAATAGTTCCCCTATACATTATAATAACACGAATAATAAACCAATTCGTACGAGTTTCGGTTTACATAGTCCCGATAATAATTGTAAAAATGAACAAGATCTTAAAGAATATCTACGTCAATTACGTAAGCATGCACAACTTGATGAAAATATGTTAAACTTGGAGGATGGTTTAGATATATACGACTTAGATCCAGATATAATTGATTTAACTCTCTTACCTCCGCCACAAACACCCGATGAATTAGATGATTTAGCAAATATTTCAAATGCGTTGAATGTACCTCCAAGTTCGTTTGCAGATTCTCCAACAACTAACTCTCAAGCAAATCGTGTCGTTGGTAAATTTCAAAATTATAATGATAATTGGAATAAATCTATGTATACTAAAAATGGATCAACTTACTCAAATATGAATAATTTTAATTTAGACAATATTGATTTAGATGAATTTTTGGCAAGTGTGGCTGTGAAACCTCCAACGCAACAATTAACTCCTGCTGTTGAACTAACACCTGAAGAAATTTTATCGTACATTATTCCACCACCTCCTAGTTCTAATGAACGGCCTAGTATATCGTCTTCGTCAACAACATCCTCATCATCTACATCACAGAGTGATTCAAATAACCATGCGAGAAAAGCTCCAGAATTGAAACGACGCAATAGTGATGTCCAACAAAATACTAATATTTCCATTGCAAAACCTGTTATTGATTACTCCACTGTAGATCGAAAAGGTGCATTTTCATGTTGTGGTAAAGGAAAGCAAGATAAAAGTCAAAAAGAGGATACAGAAATACAACCTCCACCTCGAAATAGTATATCAGAGATGAAACCTCCTGATAGACCACCAAAAACTGTAGTAGAAAATAGACAAAGATCGAATTCGTTTTCTAGTGATGTTAAACCTCCTATATTGCCACCACGTGATTCAAATAACATGCCAAATGTACCTCCACATTTATTATTACCTCCAAAAAAACCGCCATTACCCCCAGTACCATCTATAGAATTGCGTAATAAAATAAAGAGTCCAGCACCAATTTTAAAGAATCGAACAGCGGGTATCGGTAGTCCACATTTACAAAGAAATCAATACAAGGATATTGAGGATGAAATTGAATCACCTCAGAGTGTGACATTATTTGTACATGATAAAAAACCGATTCCAGCCGATTCAAAGAAAGCTGTTAGTACGCCAACTTCACCTCATTTAGGTCGAAATTCAAAATTAAGTTCAGTTGCAATTGAACAGCTTGATTTAAATAATACAAATAATCATTTAACTACGAGTAGCCCGCACACAGCTCGTAAAGAATGCTTATATAGAAAAAATTCATTAGATCGTAATACATTCTCGAATCACGTTGTCACGGAACACAGGAGAACAGCGTCGTCTGTGGATCAGACGCCTAGCAGCATGTCCGTATATTGTAAAAATACAAATAACGATTGTAATTCTACTTACAGTCATGCAAGATCTAATTCAGAAAGTAAAACTGATTTTTCACCTCGTGTAAGGGAAACTTTACTCACTAAAAGTGATGTTGCTCTTGCTGGATTATTGGTACGTTTGGATCAAATTGCTGCGCAATGTAGTGCAGCACAGGCTCGCGGTGGTGGTCGACAAATGTGTGAAGACAGATTTCAGGTATATTATTTTTCTCTAAATCTTAAAATCTATCTAATTCTATCAAACGCAAATCTTGTTCGGTTTAAAAAAAGTTAATACGTAATTCTAATTTGCGTCATATTTTTCAATTTTTTGTTAGATCTTACTTATTGAATTAAATTTAGTTTAAACCATCAAACTTATCATTTTTTTAATCTCATTATACGAATATATTAACCCTATCATTTTCAGATGGCACGTGATGAATTGACTTCGCAATCTCTACAATTGGTAACTAGCAGTAAATGTGTTGTAGTTTCAATGGCTTGTCCAACATCTATTGATTTACCAGAACATCTAGCAGCCTGCTTAACAATATTGCGAAGGCTCACAGAATTATCACAAGATCTTAGCGCACATACAACTGCACCTTTGCAAACTCGAAATCTAATTTTAAAGGTAAATATTTTTTTAATTAAAAATAGTTGTTATCCGAATAATTGTCTTAAATTAACGTTATTTACGATACAAGTGGGGTAAGAGTGTTAATAACGTAAGCATAAGAAATTTGCAAAGCGAATGCGTATCACGAGTTGGAAAATCGTAGAGGTACGTTAATAATACGTTGGAAATAAACGAATTTAAGGATGTAGGAGCAGGGTAACAACTTCCAGTAAAAGTCACAATATCGCTATCGCTATGCCTATCGTTATAAAAAACCTTTTTGAGCGACTTTAAACTGCCACCAACATTTGTAATCCCTTTATCGACCCTTTCCTGCCGAGTTTGCCCCTTAACAAATTATTTTGTAAATTGACTACTCTTCCAGGTAGTACGCATAGTCTACTAAAGGTCTGTTTATTGTATTCAAATCGAAAATATAAGTACAAAATTTTGTTTGTTTTCAGGTTCATAGTGTAACATCCGCATTTCGTGATTTAATAAGTGCAACAATAGTAAATACATCACCAGAACAGTTAGAAGAAAAATTAGCACATCATGCGGAATGTTTAGCAAACGTTTTAGCAACACTTTTACGCAGTTTACGTGTATTTTCTCCATGATATTAAATATAATAAATTAATAAACAAATTATAAATAAATAAATAAAACTCTACTGTATACAGATAAGGAACAAACGTTGCTTTGTATATCGCAACATATAGAAAGTATTGAGATCTTTTATGATATATGTCATTTTTAAATGTTAATTATTGACCAATATTTTTGGAATTTATTGTTGGTACCATTTTTTGATAATGATTATAAACAATTCATAATAATCATCTATTTTTTATATGTTTATTTATTTTTTTATGGTACAAATTATTTTTATTATATCTTTATACATTTTTTGTTTTTGTATTATCAACGATTTGATTTTTGATATCCCCAAATTTGATTTCTCAAAAATGCATCAGGCAGAAAAATCTTCTGTTCAATCCTATTAAAAAACTCATTCAAATATGGACATATCTAATTCACTTCAATAGAACTTAATTAATACCAAATTTCCGATTTATTTACGTCGGAACTTACAATCCAACGTCCAACGAATTTGGGTTTAGATGGATTTATTTAAATCGGAATTTAATTAGACCACATATATTTAGATTGTCTAACATGTTTTAATAGATCACAGCCTAGTACTTAGGCGCCCTAAGAGTTTCTTAATATTGGCTGCGTTTGCAGAACTGAGCGCTCAGTTAGTTTACTGAACGGTCTTTATATATAGACTAACCGCCGTACTAACTGACGGCTCGCAAGCCCTTAGTTCGGCGATTTTGATTGAATCGAAAGAAGGCACTGTAAGTTATAATAAAATATTTATTGATATAGCGTATTCAGTTTATGCTTACGTTGGTAGGACCGGGGATCCTCGAATATACACGATTATTCAAAATGCATCAGGCAATGACAATATTTAAATAGATAAAGTTGGCATCCAGTAAAAACCTAATTCGTTGGATTATAAGTTCACAGAAGGATAATTACATTCAGTTCGTTTTTCTATTTTTGGATGAAAGCAAACCAAGAAAGCAAATGTTGATAGATAGCTATTTGCACATCAATTTTGTTGATTTAAAAAAATAACCTCATGATTATAGTAATTTCAGCGCATATCGATCGAAACAAACCTTAAAAATTTAATCAAATCGTTGTCTATAAAACCCAGTGGCACTAGGCAAAATTGTTTTGAAATAATTTCTAAAATGAAAGAATTTTTTATAATGTGTACATAATGGACGATCGTAACAAAATTTTAATGAAATTTTGCCTAGTTTATTCTATACATTTGAATAATTTATGTTAAGATTTTAAACGTTCTAAGAATTAAAATTATCTTTTTTCTTTTAACTTGCGGGCATAACTGAATTCAGTGTTAAAAGTCGAAATATTTATAATTTCTATATCGTTTAATTATATTATTAATTTTAGTTTCCACACAATCTTTGTATCATTACTGTAATAATATTGCCTGTATTTTTAAATTATATTACTTATAAAATTAATGTGTAAAAACTCAAATTAATAATATACGATATAGAAACTATCCTCGAACGGTGCCAAAAACGGTTATACAAAGAGGGAATAGGACCGCTGTAGATCATGAACGATTAGTGGCAAAAGGGAAATAACTAAAACATCGATTTGATTGAGGATATTGTAACTTTGTAAGTCAAACATTATCAATCATATTTGGTCTCAAATAACAAAACTTAATATTATCAAGTACTGTAAGAAATGAAGCATGGAAATTTATGATTTTTTATGGGACACGGCTCAAAATGTTCGTGTAAGTGTATAGAATAGAGTCATATTGAATAGAAAGTATGATCATACCATGCGCCCACGGTAGCGTGCTTAGAAGTTCGCCCAAGCTAATTCTGCTGAAAAATCATGTAAGTTGAGAAAACAACCATCATATTTTGGGCTATTCTCAACATTTCTTTTCTCATGACATTTTTTCCTAAAACTCACCAACTCCCATTTTGAAACTAAAATTTTGTTATCAAATAATTGATTTAAAAACGATTGAAATTTATATTTGGACTATTCAAAGCACTTTTTTGGTCCTGTATTTTTCTATAAAAAAATTGTTTAGAAAAATCCAAAATATAAATTTCAATCGTTTTTAAATCTAATTCATTCATTCGGCTTCATTTCTTAGGATTAAAGTATTTTGATTAATTTACGTTTTCAACTATCTGAACGTAACATAATTATAAATCTTAACATAAATTAAATTTCCAATTTGAGTAATCTCATTAAAATATTAATTATATTAACTAAAAATATGATAAAAATCGAAGACAATTATTTTTTCTTATAAAAAGTACAAGTTTAACAAAGAAAACATAGATTTTTAAGTTTTTAATTTTCATCATTTTTTACTAGTCATGAAACTCAAGCGTATATATAAATAATATTTTGTTTTTATTTAAACATTTTAATTGTTTGTTTTTAAAAAAAAATTTTAACATAAATTCTAATATTATTTGAAATAAATAATAATTGTATACTTATTTCTGTACATATTTTATTAGATATTATTCATACTCATGTATTTTTTAATTATTTTTATAACAATTTTAATATCCAGAAGATGAAAATTATTGCCATAATTAACTAAAGTTCAGACATTACGTGCTCATTTAATAATATTAAACCAAAGAGTAACTTAGAAATTTAAGAAATGTACCCCAAAAAAATAACTCTTTAAATTTGTTGTTATTTCATTATTTAATTTAGTAATAAACATGTAGTACCTACAGTTAAAGATGCAACAGATTCATGAAAATGTGTCAAATATCATTCATTGCTATTTACGCAAATGTTTCTATTTGTTCATAAACAATAAATTGTTAATTAATGTACATGTTAAAGTTGACTACAAAATATTAATAAATAGACAACTTGTATTACGTATATATACATTTATTAATAGTTTTTCGATTATTTCACAAGTACTCACATATATGTAATACAAGTTGCCTATTTATGATTTTTTTTTCAGTCAACTTTTACGTGGACAGTTTCATTTAATTAACAATTTATTGTTTATTAACAAATTGAAACATTTCCGCAACTAACTCATGGTTTACGAATGATATTTGATACTTAAGAAACATTTTTTCCAAATTTTAGCAAGAACTGAGCGGTTTATTTCATTTTCCTTAATTAGCCGATGTTTGTAACATCTTTTACTGTACTAATGGTTTTAATTATTTGCTAACTACAGTTCGAAACAGAATTGAAATTAAAAATTTATTCACAACAATTTTAAAGTCCGTTAACTGATGAAGTTTGATATAAAATGCGCGTTAAACAGCTTCGCGTACAATAAAACTGCCATCATGATTTTTTTTTTTTTGCTAAAATTATTTAAATCGCAGTACAAATATGAAAATATAAACGGATTTTATTTAATTACTTCGTGAATATAAGTTGTTTTAATTTTCAAAATAATAATATTTAGATTAAGCTACAAGATTTTATCGATAAATAAAATACTCTTTCAAAACAAGTAAACTTGAAAAAAAAAACTTTGGTGCTAAAAGAAGATCAATTTTAGATCTGTTGTTTTCAACCCTTAAAAATTTATTTACAGGCAGATCGTTTAATATTCAATTTGGAATAGAATATTTTTTTAGTTAGGCAACTAGTGTGCCATATTTTGAACAAAAAATACTAATAAATTTATTGACGATAATAAATAAAAACGCAGGTGGAAATCGAATAATTTTGATGCTTTGCTGATTTGATACTTATTTATATTCATTCGTAAAGAAAGTTTAAGTTTGTACAGAGGAAATAAAACTATGTTTTCCCCGAGTAACAAAAAGTTTAAAAAGAAATTACGCGCGCTACTATTGAATTGATTTCAAAATATTTCATAAACATATCTTTAGTTACCTTTTTATAAAAAATACTTTTATTATTAACGCATTAGCTTCTATAGCATGGTAGCACACCTATCACATCTAATTTCCTCGAAATAGTTTGGGTATTTATACTTCCATGTCATGGAAGCTTCTCCCACTATAAAAATTGTTAAAATTAAAAAGTCTGATCTTTTATGGCAAAATAACAATAAAAAAATTTAATACATAAATTTTTAGAAAACATAATAGTTAAATTAATTATAAAAAAGTGTAAAAAGCATGATTTAGAAAAATGTTCTTCCATATCATCTAAATGTAATAAACTCAAATATATCACTTTAGAAAACTAAAAAAAAAATTAAAAAATAAAAAAAATAAAAAAATTTAAAAATTAAAATCAATAATATATTAAATTAAATAGTTAATTAGTATTATGGAGGATAAGTGATAATAATTTAACTGATAACTAAACATAATCAAAATTAAATATCAAATTTTTTATACTTCAATATTAGTTGATTGACTTTTTTAAAAGTAAGAAAATTTGTTCTAAAGCTGATATATGAACGTAAAACTTGTATATGTGTCACCAGATTATTGTAACAATTGTTAGTTTATAATAAATTTAATCAGACTGTAAACCGTCAATATATTGTGAACGAACAATAAGATTTCCAATGTAACGTTTTTGTTTTCGTAGGATTATAAACTAACAATGACTAATTGTCAGATTACAATATAACAATTTTCAGCAGTTGGTTTATGTACGAGCTTAGTATATTCTTATAGTGTGTCATACAAATTTTTGAGTCTACACAGCAGGGTTGACGAACCTTTATGTATCAACGTAACGATTCTAACTATAATCCGGTGATAAAGCTTACGTTTTCAGTAAAGTAAATTAAGAACAATTTATTTAAAAAAATGTTGTACGGTGATATTTTATACAAAGTGTTTAATCACACGAAAGTCTCAATATAATTTCAAACGGATAATGATGTAATTGTATGATAATAAAGCGAATAAGTAGAACGAGATACTGAGTCCTGTTGGTTTAAACAAGATCGTGTGATCTGTGTTCTTTTGATCTTAAAACTTCGAATAGTAATAAATATCTCAAACATTTTAAGTGATCTAAATAGTAACCATGCTAGTAGATGGCGTTTCTGCAGGAGTTAGTAAATCACTTCTACCTATTTGGATAATTTAAAACTTGAAAGAACACAGCTCCGGTCGATATGAATTGGCCAACGCTAGATGATTAACAACGTACCCACCAAAATATATCTTACTGCAACTGAAGAGAATTTCGGCGTGTTTATCAATCAATAAAATTTCATACAAAATATGTCTTTTAAACTATTATGATTTTACACGTGAAATATCTACAAAACAAGCTCATTGTATGATTCTATCGTGTGACTAGACACGGAATTTTTATATTAAAAATTTGGTAAATTTTTTTAATAGTTTTAAATTGCTATATTTTGCAATGAACAAAGAAAACCATGGTAAAATTGTATAATGACAAATTTACAACAAAATTTCTATAAATTAACTAAATCAAATGGTATCTTGCTATAAATATATATTATAAACAAGAAATATTACAGAAAAATATGTAGAGAAAAACCGATCCAAATTTATTATTTCATTTATTAAATTTTACCAAAATATTAAATTAAACCAAAACATTTATAATTAATTGTACAAACATACAGAGATTCTTAATAATATGCAAAAACGAGCGATTTGAATTTCTACTCGATGTACTGACGTATTTTGCATACTTTTAGGTATCATCTCTATCTTCATTGTTGTAAATTGAATAAAAAATGAATCTTTTTTATAGAAATCTTCTATTGTAGTATTTTCTTATTACAGATTTCAGATAGTGGCAGAAAATAATAAACAATATTTTACAGTCTGCTAATGGTAGCAGACATATATACAGTCACAAGCATTAGAAAAATGTATAAAACAGCATACATAACGCTAGAGCTCGATCCAGGGGACGAGGGGAGGGGGGAGCGATCTGACTGTAAAATATTTTTTATTTTTTTCTGTCACTATGTGACAGTCTATAATTAATATTACAAATTTATATCACACATTAAAAATATATTTAGCTATTTCTCGGTTTATAAACAGTTACAAGCGTATTATATGTTTTTATCAAAGTATATTATTTTGGAAATTTGATGGGCTCATTAAAAAAATGTTTTTTTATCACTTTTTAAAATGATATTTAAATTTTTGAATTATAAAATGAAGTATCAAAAACAATAATAACACTTAAGTTTCAACAAATTTCAACGCACTTGTGCTTAAAATACACTTCTGAGATATTTTTTTAAATACACCACACACTGTTTTACCAGAAATTTTTTGTGAGCCATATCGAAAACCAATCGGTTATTTTATGAAGCATAGTTGCGCGTCAACAAACCCACAAACGTGGCGTGGGACAAAGAAATTTTCAACGCCCAAATTAATTGAAAATGATTAATAAAAAGTATGCACAACTGAATGAAACATTGTTTTTCTTCATTTTCCAAAACGAAGATGATCACTGTTTCAAGTAATTGTGCGTGCACTTATAAATAAAATGTTTTATGCCTTTATTTTTTTAAGGAGCCTGTCCGAAAGAAATGTAAAAGAAAATACTTTGGCTGAATATCATTCAAGCCGCTATTTGAACGACGCCGTTTAGTAAAAAGGCTAGACTGTTAATCGAACAGCTAATTTAGCTAGTTGATTTCGACATACACACTACGTCTGCTCTACTCTAATAGATCAGGTATACAGAATGTTCGATTTGCATCTAGGCATATAAATATCACGAGTATGCAAGAATACTTGCGTTAAGGCAATGCATCTAAGTGAGAGGTATTATATACATGTTTTGAAGCTTCGATATGCGTTGAGATAGTTGTAAGACGCTTGGAGAGTGGGAGTTTCTTAGTTGAATAGATGAATAGATGAACTACAACAGATAAGCCACGATACAAGTCACTTTTGCAATATCATATAACACCTATAATACCTCTTACTTAGATGCATTACTTAACGCATGTACTCTGTCATACTCGTGATATTTATATGCCTAGATGTTAATCGAACATTCTGTATATGAACATATCTTGAGGAACTTGACTATAGTGGCCAAACTATTTTAATTTTTTGTATAAAGGCATAAACCTTAAATTACTTAATATAATTAATTTGGAAAAAGAAGAATGCAATCAATTTACCTATTCATTAGAAAACTAAACATATCATTTAAAACATATTTTCTCTTTTATCAAAACTGTTAGAAATGTATGTATTTTATTTTTAAGTTCTATATATATTTCTTGTTAAAATGTATGAATTTTATTTATCAGAATTTTATTTAAAGTAGCAAACTACATATATGTTGAATATTACCGATATTATTGAATACTACAATTCATAAATAACAAAATATTTATCCAAACTGAAAAAAAGGAAACGAAAATGTGAATCAACTTTATAAAATAAACAAAACAAATAAATAAATTTAACGACCTATGAATAATATCAATAAAAACATTAATTTTAAAGAATAATTAACATATCCCAAATAAAAAAACCAAACTGTTATGTCTATAATTAATGTTAATAAATTAATAATATATATTAAAATTTTATTGTTTTTTATTTTAAAACCTAAAAATCAGTTATATATTTTCGTGACCATATACTTATACGTGTCCCGTTTTGAATAGGACTCATTTTGTGGAACTCATTTTCGGAGTTAAATATAAATGAATAGCCTTATGTACAAAAATATTTTTTAATTATTAAAAAATGGAACAAAGGCATGTCTTACATAAAAAGATACCGCCAAGGATTCAATCTTTGCACTGCAAAGATACCTGAGAAGGAATTGATTTAATTAAAAAATTAATTAATGTGAAAAATTTATAATCCAACAATTGCTAATAATAAACGAACAATCAATAACTCCTTAAAATATATTGAATAAAGAGGAAAAAGTGGAAATCAATATTATGGGGGATCAACTTAAATGAAAAAAGGTTAGTAAAAGAAAAATAAATACATACTAAATTTAAGAAAACAAGTTTATTGAAAATAGGTGAGTAAAAGGTATTTATATTACATTATTGATAAATATAATATGTCAAAGGTGGAGAAGTGGCTAGCCCAGTCTCCTCCGGGTACAGAGTACCTCGGTTCGTATCTAGCATTGTTCCGATAAATATTTAATTATCTAAATTATTATGCCGAGATAATGTTATTTTTTTTGATAATTGTTATGAGAACCAAAAGCAACAAATAAGTAAGAGAGTGAGGTATATTTTATGTTATTTTAATTCCCACCCCCTGACAGAAGAATGATTTATGATATAAGTTGGATAGTGGGAAAACAATCTTTTTTGTGAAATAACATTTTCTCCTATTACAAAATCTTATAAATTTTCATTTAACAAGAATAAATTTTAGATTTACAACAAAAAAAGCAAGCAAAATAAGTATTTTTTTAATATTTTGTAATAGGCGAATATGTTATAAAAAAGTGGGATAAAATATATAACATGTTCTCCTGTAACAAAATTTCATATTTTAGTCTTAACGAGGAATTTTTTAATTTTATAAATACAAATTTTAATATTTTGTAATAGGAGAATATGAGTGAGATAAACTATATGACATGTTCTCCTATTAAAAAGTTTCAAATTTAAGCATAGCCAAGCCATTTTTGCACATATTTTTTTAATATCTTGTAACAGGAGAATATGATTTTAAAGAGGGATATATTTATGATTATTTAAATTCCCACCCCTGACAGAATAGTGATTTATGACATATGTATAATTGACGTTTATAGCGAAAGGGCGTGTTATATAGATAATTTAAACTATAAAAAGGGTGGAAAATTTTTAACATCAGGAAAAATTCATTTAATTTAAAAGTAAAAATTTTAACTACACCAGGATACGAACCAGCGTACCTTGATTTTTAAGGCAAGTGATATACCCACACAGACACCCAATTTATTTATTTCTGTATAATTAACTTAATCCTTACCTTTACTATATAATTAATTAATTGATAATTTTGTTCTGAAAGAAAAAATATAATAGAAAATTTAAAAAAAAAAAAAAATTTTAATACATAACGATTTAGATTTATTTATAACAAAAAAAAAAATGAACATAAAACAAATTTACAGATATTCTTATTTTCTTATTAAATTTTTTATTTTTTTAAAATAGATGAAATTTAAATTACTTAAAAAACTTTTTTACTTTTTACAACCAAGATTTAAACATTTTCATATTTAGCACATTTACCGAAAATACCCGATATAACACACCGACACAGAAATAAAACCGAACAATAACGAACACACCCGTACAATTAAAATGTCTTCCTGTCAAAATTTCAAAACAAAAATGAAGTTTAAATGATTAATTCATACATTTTGTAAATATTTTTATTTATTTAACAATGGCAGCTACAGCTGGTGAAATTGAAGATTTTATGGATGGGCCTCTAGTTACATGGGTATGTTGAGTCTAATTCTATTCAATTACACAAATGTTTCATGCCAAAATTTATTAAAATGTGAAAATTGTTTTTATTTATTATAGCTGGCATCATGTTTAGAGCGCCCAGAACGTATATCAAATTATTCAAGTTTATTTGATGGAATATTAATTAATGAAGTATTAATACAAATTGATCCTGAACCTGTTTACCCAGTTACAGTAATACATCCAAATCAGTCTACTTCAGCATCGACGATACTACGTATAAAAAACTTTGATAGTATTATTAAAAATATTAAAGCTTTATATGAGGTGAATTTATTATTATGTTTTAAATATATATTCAACATAATTAGTGATTCTACTTATAAAATATTTCCAAGAAATCGAAAAAGTTAGACGTATACAATTACGGATCTCTAACGTGTACTTAGACATAAAACTCGTAGAACCAGATTCAATTAAATTTAAATCGTTTCAACTAAATCTGAAACACGATAGACACTTCCAATAAGTTTTCAATCGTATTTATAGTGGTGGCTCCTCGGAACTACTGATGAAAAGTACTGGTATTTTGATATTCCCCGATGTTGACAAAAGTTTACGTTATTTCAGGCTACTTATGGCCTACTTTCTTCTAATATTCGATCTATAAATTGATCAAACACGAAATCAAACAAATTTTTTTAAAAACGACGTCATAATTGTCAGCTTTTTATACCATGTATTTATGAAATATATCAAGGTATTCTACTAACTTTAGTCCCAAGTTTGTAACGCTTAAAAATATTGATGTTATGAGCAAAATTTTGATATAGGAGTTCATAAAATTCATTTCCGGTTGTCTGTTTTAATGTCTGTCCATCTGCCCCTCCGTGAACACAATATCCCAAAAACGAAAAGAGATATCAAGCTGAAATTTTTAGAGCGTATCCAGGACGAACAAATTGGGGTTGAGTTTCGTCGTAAAAAATGAGCAACATAGGTCAATTGGGTCTTGGATCCGTATGACCCATCTTGTAAATCTTTAGAGATAGAACTAAAGTTTAAATGTAAGAAAATGTAAGAATAGGACGCAAATTATATTGTATGTATGTATGTATGGGAATATCAGTTATGCGCGTGTGAAAAAAATCGATTGCGTAATCAACATTGTCTATACGTGGTATTTTAACAATTAACTCAATCAATTATTTATTTTCACTTGTTTATATTTAGGAAAGTTGCTAAAATTTCAAGTGAGATCCTTTCTTGTAGTCTCGAGAATATATGATCTTTCCGCTTGATGAAAAAATTTTTATCAGTTTGTTTCAAAAGTTAAAATCATTTATAGAGTAATTAAGCCCCTTGATCATTTTTTGCTTGTTGTTTCGAAAAAAAAATAGCTTTTCTTATTTTGAGAAATAAGTATTCAAAAAAATTATCTCGATAACATTAGCTATGATAAACGATTTAGCATACGAATCCACTTTTATCACTCTGCAGAACCATCAAGTCCCGTTTTTCAACTGGGCATTTCTAGAATAATTACCTCAGAGTAGATGGTAGTGGGTTGTCATACTCTTTTTTTGTTATTGTAGCGACAAAATTCGGCGTAGCATTTTCCTTCATTAAAGACCTTAATTCATAAAATTTCATTTTTAGGATGAATTGTGTCAAACAATTATTCAGTTACCGGACGCAGCTGTGTTGGGCGCTGATCCTCGTTCATCAAATGGATTGGAAAATTTTAAGCTGTTGGTATTGTTATTACTAGGATGTGCTGTTCAATGTCCAAACAAAGAAATATTTATAACTCGAATAAAAGAGTTATCGCTCCATGTACAACACGATATCGTTGAATGCATCAAAAAGGTAATATTAGCAGCATTTTTATTAGGAAAGAGTGATCACCACCCAACACCGTTTTTCTACCGCCTCTTACGTATTTATAGTTTAATTTAATACAGTTTGTAAAATATAATGAAGTCGCAAGAAAATCAAGATTTTGGGATAGATCTAGAGATGGTAAAGCAGTTCTTTTGTGCATAATCATATTAAGGTTGTTGTAACGTTATGGGCATGGTGTTCTTACACTTATGGTAGCACTTTAAAATAAATTTACGTTTTTAAAAATCTGATCTAATATCAGCCATTATTTTAAATAGGTTATAACCAGAAAAATAAAATAAAATCAGAAAAAATGAGGTATTAAAGTGTGTATACATTTGTTTTTGGGACACTCCGTAGTTGAGTGGTACATTAGAGTTAAAAGTTACACATTATTTCACGACAAGCTTGTATATTTTGTTTTTATTTTTTAATTTATTTTTTTGAGATTTCTTTTAAGTATATATGATCTCCCGATTGATTAATATTGCGAAAGAGCCTAAGACAAATGAGATTATTTCCCTTTCATTTCCAATATTACTTTCTAATCTCTTATATGTCTAAATTTGCTAGTGATCAAGGATTTCAAATGACTAATTTTATGATTATTTTATCATTTAGGTAACTGACGACCAAACGATTGTTTTAACATCAGAAATTACTCAACAAAGTTCAGAAAATTTGTTGAATAATATACGTGTATTAATTAAACAACGAGATGCTACTTTAGAACATTGGGTATCAGCACAATTAAATTTATTACAAACGCAACAACAAACTGTTACACCTGATGGAAGATCGGTTGAAATGTCACCAACGAGTAGTATCATTAGTCGTAAATCGTCGAGCATACCTCATGGTAATAATGGCGTTGAAAGTAATCACTTAGCTGTGGAGTTAGCTGATTGGAAAGCTCGATTAAGAAAATTACGACAAGAACTGTCAGTTTTTTTTTAAATTATTTTAAAATTTTCTATTTTAATAGTTTAATTTGGTATTTTTTTTAGGGAAGAAAAAACAGAAGCTCTCACAGAATGCAGAGAAGAATTGGATTATAGTAATACTGTCATTAGTAAATTACGAGTTGAGGTATTTCAATTTGTATACCATTATTTTAGCACTTTCTTATTTCACGTTAAGTTACGGAAAAAACTGAAAAGGGAAGCGAAACTTCATTTAACGAGCTCAAATTCATCTATTCAAAAAAAAAAAACTATTTAGTGTTCGCAAATGATCTAGTTTTTTTACAACTTTAAATTTACTAGTCCTTGTTTCTCTTGTCAAAAATTTCTCCTCTAGGCGTTTATCTGCTTATTTTTCGAGCTCTTTATCAATCCTCTACCCCTCTTTTTATATTTTTCTTTCGCCGGCTTCTCTGATCGCCCACTGCCAAAAAGTACAAAATCTAAAATGAATTCAAAATGAAGAAATTTTTATTATTATTCTCATTTGTTCCCCCAAGTAAACTTCAACGAGTCTCACTTTTTCCCACCACTTTTTAAACTTTGTTAATTCTTGATTACTACTAAATCGGAAGCAATACATAGCAAAACAGGCTAGAGAAATAATATATAAGATGATATCGAAAGAGATTCTTTTTTAAAGAGTAGTGACAAAAAATTTAAATTAGTTTAATGTAAATTATGTGTACCATTTCAAAATTTCGTTTGATTTATTTGATTACAGAATAGTGAAATTATGGCGGAAGCACGACGTGCCAAAGCATATCGCGATGAATTAGATGCTTTACGCGAACATGCCGAACGGGCAGATCGGTTAGAAGCAGAGGCACAAAGATATCGAGAACGATTAGGTGATATCGAATTTTATAAACAACGAATTGAGGAACTTCGTGAAGATAATAAAGTATTATTAGATACACGTGAAATGTTAGAATCTCAACTAGCTCGTGCTCGACAAAGATCTGAGAATGCACCACGTTTAGAATCAGAATTACTAGCACGAGATCAAACAATAAATGAATTAATTTTAGAACGTGATGCAGCGCGTGACAAAGTTCAGGAGTTAATCGATGAAAATACAAAATTGCAATTAGTTACACGTGAAATATCAACAACAAATGTTAGTATTACAAATAACAGTGATTCAGAAAGTGAACAAACAAACTCAGAAGATACAAGTTTATCAGAACAATTAAGTAATAATGCCCAAGCTCGGGCATTAAAATTAGAACTAGAAAATCGTAAACTGCAAACATTAATTGAAACTTTAAAAGAATCATCAATGGTTGAATCGTCGGGGAAAATATTAGAATTAGAAAAAGAGAAGAAAAAATTGGTAATAAAATGTGATCAACTGTCGGAAAATTGTACTCGAGTTTTAAAACAAAATTCTGAGTTAGAAAGTGCATTTAAAAGTGCCTTAGATGAGAATTCTAAAATACAAGAGAGTTTAGATTCGTGTCGTTCATCAATTGATCGACAAAGTAATGAAATACAAAGTGAACGTTTAAAATGTCAAGAATTAGAAAGAAATGTGGATGCAGTTAATAAAGAAAAATTGGTTTTACAATCGTTATGTGATACAATTAAAAGTCGAGCGGATGATTTAGAAACGCAATTAAATGAGAGTTTGAAAAAAGTAGAGAGTTTGAATGAATCTGCCGAAAAAAGTCATCAATTTGAACAACTTTCTACTGAACGTGGTGAGAAAATACAAGTTTTGGAAAAAGAACTAACATCTTTACAAAAAGAAGTTGCTAAGTTAAAAGTTTCTGAAGAGGTAATTATTTCTTTTTATTTAATAATATTATGTTGCATTTTTTAAGTAGTTTTCGTTTTTGTAATTGCTCTGTAAATTAAATAATCTATTTTAAAAACATTGAGAACTATTACAAATTTCTAAAAAAATGATTTCATCTTTTTAGGAAAAAAATGTTGCATTAGATCAACAATCAGCAATGAACGATCAACATTTAAAAGAAATCGAACAATTAAACAAAGAACTTGAAACAGCCTACACACAAATACAAACTCAAACAATCAAAATAAATGATTTAGATCAAAAGGTCCATGAATTAACATCACAAGCAGCTGTATCCACTGAAACAATTTCAACATTACAAAAAGATTTATTTGTTGCAAATTTATGTGCTGAAAAGTTAAGATCTGTATATGACAAGTTAGGTTTAAATTCATCTGATATATCTGAAACGGAACATTCATTAGAAAATGTTGTACAAAAAATATGTGGTAATAATGAAGTTGTACAAATTGTTAAGGATGTATTAAAGAAAGATAAAGGTCTGATAGATAATGAAGAAGTGAATAAGCAAACTGAACAAGTTGTTTCATCTGTTAGTGCTGAATGGAAACAAAAATGTGAACAATTATATAATGAAATTGAGAGTTTACAAAAGCAAAATGCTCGGCTTCAAGTTGATATTTCAACAGTAACATCACAAGTAAATTCATTAACTGCACAATATACTGCGTTACAACTTGCTAATAGCCAACTTGTGGCGGAGAAAGAAGAGGTGAGTTTTTTTTTTTTTTTTTTTAAATCAGTTAAAGTTGTTGGGACCAGGCGAGGAACGTCTGATGACGTTGATTTGAAAATCAATTCCTATTAAGATCTGATAAAGAAGAGAAAACTCTAAATTAGAAAATTATTTGGCTTGTAAATTCCGAAAAATTGAATTCATTAATCCTGGAAGAAATCCCACCGGAGAAGCTGTGTGCTTTCTGCGTTGAGTCTGATGGCCATTGAAAAAAAATCGATTGATGAATTAAACCATTTTAATCGCCACTTTGAAAACATTCCAAATATTTAATTTTAAATAAATATTTTTTCTTTTAGATTTTGAAACAACAAGAAGCAAACACTGCACAACATGAAACATTACTTCGAGATCAAGTAACTTTACGATTATTGCATGAAACATTAAACAATGAATACGAGGAGCAATTGCGTGAACGTGAAACACTTAAAACATCGCTTCGTGATATCAAATCTGAATTACGCGATTCTCGTGAGCAATGCAATCATTTCGAGAAGAAAATAAAATTATTAGAACAAGAAAAAGAATCATTAAAAACAGAGTCGAAGAGCTTAGGAAATTTACGAGCAGAACATTCAAAATTAAAAGTATAGTATATATTTCCTAAAAAAAAAAGGTTAAATTTTAATTAATAAAATACTTTTAAATATTTTAGGACGATTTTCGTAATTTATATACGGCAAGTGAGAGATTGAAAAATGATTATCGTGCGTTACAAGAGAATAGTAGAACAGCGCGAGCTGAAGCTGGGCGATTGCACTTGGAAAATACATCGTTACGCGGGGAACATGCGTCAGCACAGTTAGAGGCTAATAAACTACGTCAACGATGTGAGGTAGATACAATTTCCTAAAATTACTATTGTCTATCCTTACCATCAGATGTGAATACATTGAAGCAAAATTATCAGGATACAAAAATTCTAGCGTGAATAATTGTTATAAGCAATTATGAATATTTTTATTTTTTAGATGTTATTAACTATGACAGTGCAATTAGATGGCGATAGACGAGCATTAATGGGACATGCAGCGCAATTATTAGGACAATATCATACATTATTAAAACATGCATTAGACGGTGAAAGATCTCATCATGCTGAACAAAGAGCGTTAGCTGATAGATTACATGCTCTATGTAGACAAAAAGATCGTCTTGAAGATAAAATTATGGAGCACTATCGAAAGTTGGATAGTTGTACAAGTGCAAAAAAGTATGTTCAAAATTTTATAAAAATCGTAAAGTACACTAGTTTACATGATTTTTGTTCCTTAAATGAAGTGTTTTTTCTTAAAAATTGAGGTGCACTGAGTTCTATATTTATATTTTACAAAAAATATGTTTGCATTTAGTTATTGCCACTAAATAAAATGATGTGAAATTCACTGAAAGGGCATGATCTTTATATTATTTTTGTTATTGTCTAATTAATATATATATTTTTTAATTTTAGAAAAGGCTTTGGTGCCAGTTTAGTTAGAAGAGTTAGAAAAGCGGGCTCAGATTTCATCAATAAAGTACCTGGGGTAAGTAATACATGAGGAGTGTGCGACGACATAAAGGTATTCATATAATTTGTTTTGGTATACAGAATCGAAGATCATGGCAAGATGATTCACGTTTAAGTCAATCAGAATTTATGTTATCACATACCGGTTCCGGTGAATCTGGAAATAATGATTCTGATAATAGTATGGACGATTCACGTGATTCAAATTTACAAAGACTTGACAATCAAGATAGTTTTACTGACAAACAGCTTATGTCTCAATCACATGGTTCAAGTACTACAATGGAAGGAGCGGTGAATCGTAGAATTCGGAAGGATGGTAGTACTATAACACGACGTTCAAGTTTAGGTAGTACTACTGGAAGTGTTTTAAGTTTAGGATCGGCGGGTACGAGACGTACAGTGTACTTAACAGAGCATGAGAGTGAAGAACCTAGTACTATTTTACAAGGTTTGTTTCAAATTTTATTCAAAATTTTTGCAATTTTAGCGATAATTAAACCTCTGTATGAATTTTTCTCTAAACTATAACTTTTTCAAACGTTTCCAGATAATTCCGCAATTGCATCGAAATCATCAAATAATCCATCAAATGAAAATCCTGGAACAATGTTAGTTTACAATAAAATTACAACAGTTTTAGGTGGAAACGGAATACCAGATTCTAAATTATCAGATCAACGTGATTTGGTTGCTTTAAATCCACATTTATTACCTGGTACAGCGGATTCACAGGATAATATTAAATGCTTAGAAAAATTAAACGAAGAACAACCGCCTTCATCCACAAATAAAAGTAAAGAAGACGCAATTTGGTACGAATATGGTTGTGTGTAAATAATACGGCAGTATAAAATACAAAAACATTTGAGCACAATTGTTTATAGATGTCAATCCGACCAATAAAAATTTTTTTGGTGCTATTTTGAATACACAATCAAAAACTTAAAAATTGTTCTTAAAGGATAAACTTTATGAGCTTCTATTCTTGAAACCAAAAACAAGATGAATTATAACAAAAAAAAAAAAAACCAGATGATTTTCTAAAATTATTTATCTTCGACATTTCTTAGCTGTTGAAACTGTATTTGCTGAAAAATGTATGAGCATTTAGTATGAATGTCCCTTTTCTAGTATTCTCAACTTCTAAACATTGGCAACTGTGATGGCAGAGTAGATAGTATTTTAAACTAGAAAGTAGTTTAAAAAACTTGAAATATTTTTGTTTATAAATCGGATGCATTCTATCTAATGGTAGTGTTTTCAACTTCTCATTTAAATTTCATGTAAGTTATTTTAATTTCTAATATTTTTATTGCAAACACTATTCAAAATTTATTTATAATATGTTCGTGGAATTTCGTCATCCCTACTCAAATTTTTCACCATCAGTTAAATGTTCAAATATATTATTTATTATTGTTGCTTTTATTATTATCGATTTCGAATTTTAATTCTTGAACTGAAATATTGTACTTAATTAGAATCATTGATACGTCAATTATAGAATTTCCATTCGAATAATTAATTATATATTTATATTTCAAGTATAGTCAATTTGGTTAAGTATTTTTCAGCTTCCCAATTATTTAGAATCAGATAATTCTTCATTATTTTATATTATAATAATATAATAATAGCCTGAACCCATTTCTGAGTTTACAGCCTCCCCCGAAATTATTATTGTAGTACAGGCAACAAGTTTGAGGACAAGCTTTTTTATTCGTTGAAAATCTCATCCACAAGATGCCCGCGTATTTTCTAAAAGGATCGTATTCCTTGTGAATTGCCTTCTATCGGCAACCATTCAGTACATAACTTTAACCATATATTTGCTGTTGTACGCATCAACATGTCCTGCCTAGTTCGATTTGAATTTCTTGGATATAAAAACAGCGTCCTGTATTTTTTATCTTTTTCGTATTTCCTTATTTTGAATACGATTTCTAATACGAATTTTGAGCATATGTCGCTACATTTTTCTTTGTTGCGTACTAAGCTTGGCTCTAATTTTTGTGTGATGTTGCTCAAGTTTGGCATCCATACAGCAAGACTGGTGTTATTGCGGTTTCAAAAATTTTTCATTTAATTAATTGAGGAATCATGCATCTACGTTCAATTTCTTTGTTCGTTTTGTCTTTAAACAACAATATTTGACCTAGATACACAGCTTCTTCTACATTTTTGAGTTATTGGTTGTCTACGGACATGTTGACTTTGTTACCATTTGTAATAATTTTACTCTTACTGAAATTTATGCACATTCAAATTCAAATTGAGTATTGTCCCTGTCTTTTATTTTGCACTATTCACCCCTTGCGTTAATTTTGTGACTTCTGATGGTTTAATGAATTATTATTCTTCAAAAAAAAAGGAAGATATTTATTAATTTTATCTAGAGAATCGGCTTAACCAAATTTGATTATTTTTGCATTTTATTTAATTCTGAATTGTCTCATAATAACTTTTAACTTTCACAGTTCTTAAAATGACTATAATAACATTTCGATCATTTTTTTTAAAGTATTAACAAAAGTATTCAATATTTATGATTTTATTTATTTTAAATTAAATTAAGTAAATTTAATATTTGCAACGTAAAAAAATGTATTTATTAATATCCAAAATATCGAAAAAAAATTTATTAATTATTTTCTTATATTGTAAAATTATGTTTTTTACAAAAATAATTAAAAAATGGAATAGTTTGGCTCTAAAATGTGTTCCAATCAAGACTTAAAATAATGGTGAAGTCTTGATAAAAGTTATTCAAAAATGAAAACCGAAAGCAATTTTGTTGTACAAATTAAACGAATTTAAGAATCCAGCCTAAAAAAAATATTGCTGTAATAAATATTGCCTTTTTGCATTTAAAAATTGTGATGAATGTAGCAAATGAGTGTTTAAAACTAATACTTAATAAAACAAACATTAAATTTAATTATTTAGATTGTAATTTATCGCAAACATTTAATTATATGTATATTTTCATTTTTAAGCTAAAAATCAAAATTTATTTATGTATTTTCTGAATATTTCAATTCTTAAACATTGGTATTATTTTAGTATTATCCAGAAACAGTTTGCATTTAACTTATTTATGTTGTAATATAAAGAGTTTATTAACTAGTTTTAAGGATTTTTTTCTGCAACTTTTTCCATGGGTATATTTCGAAAATAAAATTTATTCGTTTGCATTCTTATCAGCATTTTAAATTATATCGGGTGTACAATAGAACATTAACACAATAGAACGTTAATTTTGTTAATGCCTGTATATTTTACAGAAAAGATACAGTCATTAAAAAGAAATACGCACATTAGGCAGCTTGACTTAAATTCCGCATAAAAACCAACCACGTATGCAATACAACACCCGTGATTATTGGACTGGCTGTCTAGTGTGTGGCAGTCCTTACTGAACAATAGGCACAAATTTTATGTTTTTATCAATTATTAACACAGCATAATGTTTACCTCGCTAAATTTGTATGTATATTTCTTTAAAGTTAATATTTATAATTCTATCTTCCTTTATGCAAAATCTAAAGTGATACAGGGATTTTTCTACATCGAATCTTTAGGTAATATAAACTGTAGGTTAGGTCATCTTTTCTCTCGTTTTAAATCTCAAAATAATTTTTTATATGGGGTTTCATGAATTTTAGCTTTTATCAATAATACAAAAAAATTAATATTTATATACGTCATTTCCACCTGGGCTTACTTGTTGCACTTAACGATATTATATTGGAACTATGATTGAAAGTTTACACAAAAGCGAACAATTAAAAGATTTTAGTTAGCATCAATTCGTCATAAAATCAATTGCTTGCTGTGGCTTCAATCAATTTCTATCGTATAGGGTTTAGTAATTCTTAATTTTACATCGAATTTATGATGATTAAAATCTGCGTAACTACTCATATGCTAGCGTAAAATAATTATTATTCTGGAGTAACCAACTTAAACAAGAAAATAGGATTAATACCATACTTCTTGGGATTGCACCTCTCACGGCATTCATATGCAAGGAGCATAAAAAATTATAATCACGGTAGCGTACGAGTAAACATCGCGTATGATTTACAATGGATAGGTTTACCGGAAAATAACGCTCACCGCGAGCTGAGATGTAAGACGCGATCATTCAAAATAGCTTCTTTTCGATAAACCCAATCAATATTTAGTGATAAATTGTTATCTACAGATGTTTCATAAGTCCTTAGCCACCCTTTAATGAGATATACCTTGTAGAATAATTTAAATTTAGCAGAAATTGATTGTCAAAATCAGTGTAATAAGTGAGTGTATTTCGTATTCAATAACTGAAAACGGTAATGGGCAGAGGAAAACATTAAATTATTATATTGATTTTTCTCAAAACTTTTTCTCCATAGTTCAGTAGATTTCTTCAAAGCTGAGCGAAAATACCGATAAAAATAAAATTTTGGATTCAAATTCTACCAAATCTATTCATATTATTAAAAAAAAAGTTTCAAACAAAAAATATTAGGTTTTTTATAAGAATTTTCCCCCTATGGGTAACTGACTCGAATTGAGTTTTAAATTGAAGATCGTATTAAAATCCAAGGTCTTTTTAAGATGCTCGCAATAGAGCCTAAACATTTTCATTTAAAACATTTTTTCCGTGTCTAATTTACTCTACAAGATGTTTCTAATTAAAGGGTGGGTAAGCACTTACTAGCCATCTGTGTAATAGTGAATCGTTATGTATGATAAATATGCATAATATAAATTTGTAATTAATTAATCGACTACATAACGATTCATGCTTTTTTTTTTTAAATAAATTATAAAATTGATATAATAATATCTAAATTATAGAGGCCTTAATTTTAAATTTTTTTAATATTTATAGTATGCCAAAGTTTATATATTTATATATTTTCAACCATATTTTATATTTCTTATTATATTAAATAAGACTAATATTAAAAAACTTTTTTTACCAATAATTATAATATGGAGCAAGAGCTCGCTGCAAAAAACCTGGCCTATCGAGTTACCGGATGAAGTATTTTTTAAATGATACTACTCACTGTAACTATTAAAAAAATCATTTAGTGCCAGGGCAAATATGGTGCATAACCTTGCTATATTTTTTCTAAGGTACATTTTTTGGACATAAACTGTACCAATCGAGTAACCGCTTGAAACTGATTTTAAAATGTAGTTTCGAGTGAGTAGAAAATAATTATGAACAACTGCCTCGGTCAATCTGGTGCTAACCCCATGGCACGACACATTTTTTAATTTTTTTTTTGTTGTGTTACCGTACCTATCGAGTAACCGCTTCAAACTGTAATTAAATTGAAGTTTAAACATTTCTTATTAAGAAAATATATTAGTGCCACTTCTATTTTAGTGACAAATGCCCGGCACGATACTTTATATTCCTTCAAGTCCCATACTATTGCTCATATAATCTATAACAGATACATTGGGGAATAAATGAATAAACATCAAGTATCAACATAAAATACAATGAAAGTTCTCTCATATATTTTACTATAAAATTAATTAAAAAAATTTAAATATCAAAACTTGTCAAAAGCTGTCCTAACTTGATGCGAACATTGAGCGTGAATATAGACGAAATTGATAATTTAAGAAGTATGGAAATATTGCAAGAATATACTTGTAAAATTTATGGAATAAGTTGTAACAATGTAAATGATGCGAGATTATTAATGTTTCAAAATCGATTTACGTCAACGTCTGTAGCAGAATATTTTATGAAAAATGTAAAAAGATTTGATTCAACTCAACTTCCACCATGTTGGAAGTCACTGAAACAAAAAATTTTACGAAGTATCAATGTAACTTCAATGTGGCAGAATGCTACTGAAGCTAACTGCATCAATTTCTCACCAGAACAATGCGGATGGACAGTAAATGACAATAAAATTGAACCGCTTTGGTTCGAAGGTGATCTAACACCTCTCTTAGTTGAAGACATTGTTATGGTAGAACTTGATGAAGTACAGCTTAATGAAATTGATAATTGTAACGATGATTCTTATGATAATGATGTTTCCAACAAAAAATGACAGTGACCATAACGATAATAACGATGATAATCATGAAAATAAAGGTGACCATGATGATAATTATGATAAAAGTGACGATGATCATGGCCGTAGTGACAATGATCATGACGATAGTGATGATGATGATCATGATGACATTTAATATTAATTCTATATATATAGTTCAATGTATATTTTTAGATATTTAAGTTTTTTAATTAATTTTATAGTAAAATATGTATATGAGAGAACTTTCATTGTATTTTATGTTGATACTTGATGTTTATTCATTTATTCCCCAATGTATCTGTTATAGATTATATGAGCAATAGTATGGGACTTGAAGGAATATAAAGTATCGTGCCTGGCATTTGTCACTAAAATAGAAGTGGCACTAATATATTTTCTTAATAAGAAATGTTTAAACTTCAATTTAATTACAGTTTGAAGCGGTTACTCGATAGGTACGGTAACACAACAAAAAAAAAATTAAAAAATGTGTCGTGCCATGGGGTTAGCACCAGCTTGACCGAGGCAGTTGTTCATAATTATTTTCTACTCACTCGAAACTACATTTTAAAATCAGTTTCAAGCGGTTACTCGATTGGTACAGTTTATGTCCAAAAAATGTACCTTAGAAAAAATATAGCAAGGTTATGCACCATATTTGCCCTGGCACTAAATGATTTTTTTAATAGTTACAGTGAGTAGTATCATTTAAAAAATACTTCATCCGGTAACTCGATAGGCCAGGTTTTTTGCAGCGAGCTCTTGGACCAATACCATAGACAAATAAAAATCATTTGTATTTAGTACTAAGCAAATAACATGAAATGTTTTTATACTTAAATATATATTACTATATTTAATTAAATAATTTGATTATTTTTAACCTGCATACCTTAGAAATAATTAGTGTCCGAGCAAAGCTTCGCTTTCGGCCAAAAAATTTCTTTTCGTTTTCGGATCGAAACGCCTAGTCCTATTACTCTCCTTCTTTCCTTATTATTTGATTTTTGATTATAAAACAGCAAATAAAAATTCTAGGGCTGAGTAACGCCCAAACGTGGAATTTTGTAATTCGGTAAGTTTAAGTAAATGTGCCTATTTTGAGCTGTACTGTCACTGGGTAAACGGATTTTATTATCCCAAATAATTAAATATTCCAGCTATAGGAAATGATAAAAAGACAGAAAACATGTTAACACAATTTCAAGGGTAATTTTATGTTCTTTCACTGGCGTTAAGCAAGTTAAGTCTGTGATCTTTAAATAATTAAAACAAGAAATTCATTTTGAATTATTACCGATTTTCTTATTTATTTCTTACAAAATAATATAAAATTGTTTCTCATTAAAAAAATATAAAATTGTTAACAAATAACAAATTAAAATGAACTCATATAGAGAAAATACACTTATTATTTAGTATAAAAAGGTAGTACTTTGGATATTTTCGTAGTCTGATGAAATACAAATCTGAAAAAAAAAAATTAACATAAACATGAATGAAACCTAATATCAAAACTGTCGGGAATCGAATCGCAGATCTCTGTTAAAGGATGAGAAACGGAACGGTACCTTCGGTGAATCGTCGTCGGTACTCATATAACCGACACCCATATGTCTATCTGTATGGCCCCAACTAAAAATTCCACAATTTTTTTCTGTTTTATTTACAACAATAGCTCCAGCAATTTTTTCCATTTTCTCATGTTTTAAAATTGGCGAATCTAAAAGAAAATAATTTGTATTTAGTTTTTTACTTGAATTAATAGAAACTTAAATTAAACGTCTATTCTACAATTCGTTACATCATTGGCCTGCGTATGCTAATTATGGGTCCTATGCATATATGTAATACTCCTATATAAGTTGGCATGAGACAGAATGTCCCAACATTACCGTGCTGACAATATATTATTCTTTCTATTCCCCACGAGACTTTGAACACCCTGTGCATGGCTGTCAACTTGACAATTCTCTAAAATATCAGTAGCAGATGTATAGAACAAGCTCAGTCACTTAGAGGATAGAGAGCACGAGAACAGTCTGTATCATTTTGTCGAGACACCTTCTATTTATATGAACTGACCATGTATGGTCCCATGTCGTACTATCAGACGGCTTTAATTGTAAAATAGGTTATCACCTTATGTCGTACAAAAAGCGATGAATCTTTATAAAAAAAAATTTTGAGATAAAAATTATTGTTACGAAGATATTGTATACAAACTTAATTAACAATATCAACGTAATTCGTAATTAAAATATTCTAATTCACGACAGGGGAGCAGTACTTGTAACAAATATTTGTATTTACCAGTGTATTTCAATTTTAAAGTTTCCACTAAATTAAATTCTGAATCCATTACATTACCAGCAATTTCTTTAGCCAAATTTGTTTTAATAATATGTTCCCCGCAACCTGTAGTACTCACAGCCACATTTTCATCAGACCAAATTCCCGCTCCAAAAATGCACGCTTGACCAATTCGACCACGTTGTTTTAAAATTATACCTCCAGAACTAACACCTGACACCAAACATCCATTATTATCAATACAAACCGCTCCAACTGTATCATATCTTTTTCCTATTTCTAAATCATCCGAATTTTCTAAGTCGTCTTCGTTATCTTTCATTTTTTTAGTTGAACTTTCCACGTCGAGTATTTCCACTTTACGTTTAGAATTTTTAACGGGTGACAATTTGTTTGTATTGACTATCACTTTAATTTTTGGTTTAACTACTTCTGAAGAATTTTCTTCACTTTCTTGACGTTTCTTTATATGATTATTATACTCATTTAGATATCGTTTATACTTTTTATAAACTTTATAAGCTTTAGCTGATATTAATTTTTCTTTTTCGATTAAAGGTAAACCTTCATTAATCGCAAATTGGTAAGCCCCATCACCAACCAGAATACAAGGTGCCACTAAAATTGATTCCTTCGATTGATTATGACATAATTTGTATGCAAGTTCTATTGGATTTTTTACACCGCTTACAGCACCACAAGCCCCGAAATGCATATTAGTACCATCCATAATAGATGCGTCACATTCAACTGTACCATCCATTGTTAAATTTGAACCATATCCACAATTTACTAATGGATCATCTTCTAATACTGTATAAAACAAAACAAAAAATTTATTATACTATGAATTATTTAATCCAAATTCACTAAAATTGTTCCGATATGATTTTAGATAAAATTTCAGAAACTACATGTTTAATCGTCAAATGACCCAAATTTTTGTATCTTTTGGGTTAAAATTAGAAAACGATTTTTATTTAAATTGGAGACAAATTTTATTAATTTTTTTCCATTTTCTTAAGATTATCCCTTTGAGACAATCGGATAATTCATAAACGGAATTTTTTTTCCGGAACTTGATGAATAATAGGAATGTTGAAATTTTTTGTTATCATTTCAGGCCAAGAATTCTCACTGCACAGGCTAATCAGAACATAAATAGGTCATTTTAATATATCCTCCTTTACCTTAAAGGTCAAGTTGAAAGCCAATTTTCTAGATGGCTTCCTCCATGCTCGATAACTTTTGTTGAGAGCTTTCCTGGGGAGATATTTAAGTAGATAGAATAACATGGTTCACCGTGTCTAGGGTAATTTCGACCCAAAAAATATATAAATTGTGTTTATTTATCGATTGATCGGTTAGTTTTTACGATTTCGTCTAAACTTTTATTTTGAAGCAATTTATGTCGAAAAATTCACATTTATTCGTCAAATGAATTGAATTTTTTTGTTTTTGAGTCCTTTTTTGACTTGGCTGCGATTCCGAGTGAAAATGATGATACCTATGTCGTCTTTCGTATACGATTATATGCGCAATCTTAGAAACTACACGTACAATTGTCGAATGCTTGAAATTTTTATACTTTTTGGGTAAAAATTGCTCTAGAAAATGATTTTTATTCAAATTTTGGAGGGAAAATACTTTCCTGATTTTTTTCAATTTTCTTAAACACACCTTTTTAACAAAACCGAGAAAAGCCTAAAAGTCTAATATCTTTCGAAAATCGTGAATTCTGATCATTTTGTGATACTGATATATCCAGGGGCGGATTTACGAATTTGCCGCCCATAGGCAGGCATCAAAGTGCCGCCTTTTTTTAAACAAAAATCTGTTTTATTTATTTACAAAACAAAAAAACAATTCATTTTTCAATTATTTTAATGTACATTTTTACGCCGGACTTTTTCAACAGCAAATGTATCGATGATTTTGTTCAGATCAACTTCTAGCAAAGGTTCAACTTCAATACACATTATAGCCAAAATACACATTCACGAAAAATTGATTAAAATTGAAAAAAATTCACATTTTTACATTTTTATAAAACAAAAAAATTTTTAATAATTGAAACTAATTTTTTGCCGCCCCATTTTTTTGCCGCCGTAGGCACAGGCCTACTTTGCCTACCCATAAATACGCCCCTGAATATATCATTAATGAGTGCTGCTATTGCCATCAGTGACGGATATCCATGACTTTAATTTCACATACAGTGAACGCAAGGGCCAAAAACCCGTGCTAACTCGACCTCATTAAAGGCATGGGCAACCCGTGGATCACAGGGTGAGACCATGTGAGAGAAAATTGTCAATCCGTGACTCTAAATTCGTGGTAATAGACATTCCGATCATTAATGCATGTACTTGACAAACATTTCAATTAGTATCTAAACCATAAGGGAAACAAGTTTATTTTATCTTATGCAAGGAAGCAATCTAACTCTTTAATAACGTTAATACTTATAATGAAATTGAAAAATAAAAAAATTGCTGTCATACTTTTGATAGCAGCTGTACAAGCAACTATCGCAGTTCCACCTTTTCGTAAAATGTTAATTGCACTAATAACTGCCTTATTTAATAATTCATTATACTCATCGTAATTATTATTATCGTTGTAAGTTCCTACCCCTAGAAACAAAAAATTCACTTTCAAATCCGCAAATTTATTATTTAAAATTTAAATAATTCTTACCTAAATGTAAAGCAATAAATCCCATTATGAATATTTATATCATGTAACCAAAAAATATGAAAATTTGCATTTTAATTTTAAAACAATAGCGGTTATAGTTCTTGAATTTCCGCCTATTTCCTAAACTTTTCATAAATATTTTGTGGTTGTTTAGTGTTTCAACTTCAACCAAAAAAGTGAATCTTGACCGCTTGGTACTGGAACTCTATTTTTATGGAACTGTCAGTCGACTACAACACGTGGTTTTGTTTGACATTTGTTTTTAATGTATCGATTTGGAAAGAGATATTTTTCTATGTTTGGAAAAGGCCAGAAAAATGAACACAGATATTATTAAAACTGACGTTACAGTTATTAAATTTTATAAAAACTATATTTTAGCTGGTAATTAATTCAATTTATAAAAGTTGTAAATGAAAATTCGAAATAGCTTTTTCAGTATTTTTTAAGTTGATATTCATTTGTTACAATTTTTACACAAAAGCTTAAAATTTTAGAATATGCTTTTGTTTTTACTTAAAAATAAATAATTAACGAACTATTGGAATCAAAACTCATTGTTTTTAAAATATGAAATTTTGGATTAAACTCAAAAGTCATTTAAAAATTGTTCTTCGTTATTCATAAACAAAAAGCTAAAAGATAATACAATATAACTAAATTATTGGCTACAGGCTAATATAAGTTATAATATTTTAGTTTGAAAGAAAAAGTTTCATTTATGTATATTGCGAGTTTTGATTTCAAAGTTGAGAGTTCTGAACACGAAGGCTAGATAAATATTTATCTAACGTTCGTACTGTTCGTAGTTATGAATTTAAGTAATAATAAGGCTATTCGTACACAATTACACAAGCGAGTCTCTAGCGTGAATACTTTTAAAGATAAATTATCTGAAAAGATGGTTATTATCATTACAAGTTGGTTGGGACGAGTTTGTCGACAATAGAAGAGTTTAATGGGTTCTGAAGTTTTTAGTCCTTGTATTCAAAAATGGGACACTATTACAGAAAACGGAAATATTCTATTTAAGCGGTAGAGGCCCGCTTGTCTACGAATAGTCTCATCCTTTAAGTAAATAGTATGCTGGGTTACAGATTAAAGATACTTAAAATCAGATTTTAAAAATTCTAATTAGAAGTCTTATAGAATACCCAACATATAAATAAATGACTACTTCATAGTCTACCGGAATTATACACGGTATATCTGAACTAATGATCAATAATCAAGGGGCTAATAGGGTAAAACGAAATAAGTATTCGATATGAAGAACATTTTTACTACCCGTCTACCTCCAAAGGGTATTAGACATGCGTCAGAAGTTTACACATCGTGTCGAATCTTTACCGAGCCCGTTGTTTTTTGGGGAAAAAGTTTATAATAAAACAAACAGCTTTAATTACAATTTTGCTCGTTATTTAACTGTTTGCACTAGAGCCCAGCAAGAGCAGTAAGTCGAAAGTTGTTAAATATAACTGTTAGAAATAGAGCAAAACTTTGTACGAACTAAAATTCAACGGACTCGTCAGAAATTTGACATGGTGAGCAAACTTCTGACGCCTGTGGCTCCGAAGAGTATCGTTTTTTAACAAATGTTTTATATATCAAAATGCTAGTGCTGGCATACTCTATCCCCTCCTTAATTATTGAACATTTAGTTTGATACACGCTATAGAAAATAGTTTGGGTGGCCGTCAGCATATAATGCCATTAATAAATACACCTATAAAAATTCAACAAACACGCCAATTTTTTTGTGACACTTAGCGACAGATCGCTTTTCGACATTTAAATTCTATAGCTATAACAATCCTTTCCCATCTAATAACTAAAGCATTTTCCAACTTTGTACCTACAATAATAATTTAAAAAAATTTAATTATTGTATTCTAGGCATTGGTAATTATCTGCACATTTATCAAAGATGTAATTTACTATTGTTATTCAAAAAAGAAATTTTCGATGGACAAAAAATTCATAGTATTAACTGCGAAAATAAACCATTAATTATATTTGGTGGCCGTGAGCTATGTACGTTTACTTTGCATTTACAAGAGGAGTATAATGTTGATAAATTTATTCACAATTTGCAAAACATACAGTATGATGATTGGATATTGGATGCAATTATACATCGTAATGAGATTATTACAATATCTGCACATAATGTTGTAATTGGCAAAGATTTAAAAGATAATAATATAAAATGGGAGAAACCATGCGATGTTAATTCTATTTTATATGGAGCTACTATAGCAAAGAAAAACAATGAATTGTTTATATTGGCTGGAACAGTTTTTAGTGAAATACTTATTTGGTCACCGAATGTATCTTCAAGTGTTTTATATCGTTTAACTGGGCATGAAGTAAGTTTTAAATGCTATATTTACTTTCTCTTGGACCCTGGTGTATATGTCGCAGCCAACTAGCTTAATCAGCCCTTCAATTAACAGTTTAGTCTTTTTACTAAACGGCGCTGTACAACTAGCGACCTGAATGATATTCAGCCCTAGCGTGAAATACAATATTTTATAAACTGAAATATCTGACATTAGAAATTGTTTATTTGTGCAATTTAAAATATAACATAAAATTATTTGGTAATTATGAGATCAAATAGCGCAACTTAATAACATAGTATACATGTAAGTAATTAAAATATCATTTATAAACGCAAGTTAAACTTCCATGGCATTTAGATCCGCAAAGAACTTTGTTTTTAAAACAAGCACATCTATTATTACGACACTGATTCACAGCAGGCTAACAACAATGTTTTTTGGAATCCCTGGCCACCAAAAGGTGATTCACTTGCCAAAGCCTCTCTCAAAGAAATTAGACTTTCTGAAATTTTGTCGCCATAGTTTATACTGAGTACTGCAACTCTTACCGTGAAAATCAGTTTTTAATAGTACTATATTTAGTTCCAAATTTTTGTCAACAACACTCTTCCATTGTATTTTTTTTTTGCGCAAATGCAATTTTTGCGAGAAACACCTACAATATTGTTCCTTACCGACGCCACATTGACAATATATAGGTTTCTTCGCCAGGTGGTAGAAAGCGGAACTGAATTTTAATGACTAGGGCAGACAAGTAGTTATACTTATCGATTCAAGTCATTTACATAGCTGTTTGATTTAAGGGATGTATATTGTTCATACCGCTAGTTGAACGGCACCGTTTAGTAAAAAGGCTAGGCATTTAAATAAACGTCTAATTCATTATTTGGCGGCGACATATAAACTAGCTATACACCAAATCCTACTTACATTGAGTATAGAATCCCGGAGCAAAAAGAACTATAGTTAACTGTTTG
Source organism: Chrysoperla carnea (assembly GCF_905475395.1). NCBI lineage: Eukaryota > Metazoa > Arthropoda > Insecta > Neuroptera > Chrysopidae > Chrysoperla > Chrysoperla carnea. Next base: position 36,979,144 of record NC_058341.1, read on the forward strand.
AATTCTATGAGGATAGTCTACATAATTTTCCTCGTTACTTGAGTCTAGATGGGTAAAACTTAATAATTTTTTTTTTACCTTAGGGAGTTATATTTTCAATAACTTGGAATGAAAAGAAAAATATTATCTGTTCGACGTCAGACGATCGTACTGTACGATTGTGGAAAGTAAATTTCAATTTAAATAACGAAAATAAAGAACCAGCACAGGCAATTGAAATCAAACCAAAAATTGTAATGTATGGTCACACAGCTCGGGTAATGCGTGCAAAAATTTTATCTGATTGTATCATTTCAATTGGCGAGGATTCATTAATCAATATTTGGAATCATAATGGTGGTCATTTACGTAAAATTGAAGCACATCAAAATGACTGTATATGGTCGCTGGATTGCGATGAGACATACAATCAATTGATCACTGGAGGTGGAGATTCTGGTATATGTTTACATTCAATTAAAGAAGATATGCGTAAGAATGTAATTGTGTGTCCATCTAATGATGAAAAAAATGCTTTTAAAAAGACATGTTTTTTAAATGAATCGAATCTTGTTATTATCACTGAATTAGGAACACTTTATCATTTTAATTGTAATAGTGGTATTAAAATTGTTGCAGAAATTAAAGGCTTTCAGAAAATTTTGTTGGAAGTATCACCAGATCGTGTACACGTTGCTGTTGTTGGTAAGAAAAAGAAGTTCTAGTAGTGAAGTTCTATTTTACCCAAAGACCAGTAAAATTGCTTTTTTAAAGCAAATTAAAATAAAAAATTATTGAATCATACCATTATGTTATAGGCACACATATAATTGATATAACATATTTTTTTCCTTTTGAAAAAAGTTGTTAAAATTGTGCTAAAATGCATTAAATTTGATAAAAAATGTTTGCAAATCTGATTAAAATACAAAATGCAAATAAAATTCATGAAATTAAAAAATATTTAATTACTCGTTTTATCCCGTAATATTGAATTACTCGGCAGTACTCAAATTACCCGAAAAACGGGTAATTACCGGGGCACTGGCAACATTGAGGTCTAGAGTTTTCAAGAGCTAGAGAATTTTAGTTCGGGTTAAGAAAAAAACAGAAAATATCTTAAAAATTTAAATATTTTCATAATAAATATTTAATAGAGAATTTTTGGTAGCGGGAAGTCTATTAGAATAGACTTCATCTACGACAACGTTTCCGTACAATTCAGTTTTTTATTTAATCGTTTTCGATTTTATGGGTTTGATGCGTGTAGATTGTGTCACATTTTTCTGGTTTCTTTTTCAATTCATTAAGCCTGACTGTAACATACTGTGTTCTTTAGTTTGATTCGAATGTCCAGAGTTTCTAATTAAACGCCTGTTCCTATCCTCACATGTAGCCATTTTAAGAAATATTTCAATTACTTTTTAGGTGCTGATAATGTAATTTTCATTTATCACCTGATAAAATGTGAACTAACTGAGAAAAAAACAATTAAAATCGATACAAGCGATACCATTTTGTCCTTACATTGGTTAAATGGAAGCAATATATTAATTTGTGATAGTTTAGGCCAGTTAAAACTTGGCAATGTTGAAGATGGATTATTCAATATTTGTGGTATTTTACCCAAAACTAAAGAACGATGGACAACTGCTGCTTGTAAACATAAACAGTTTATTATAGTTGGAGACCGAGGCGGCAATATCCATCTGTTTGATGAATTCAATAATTTACATCAAACATTATTAAAAGTTCATGGACGTTTGGGTATTCCTTGTTTGAAAATAATCAATTCAATATTAATAACAACAGGTAAGCATTAAAATTTTGTAATTTTTTATGTTACACTTCAAGCGTGGAATCAGATAGTTTTTAGGAAGGGACACTACTAACTTTTCATAAGCATTTTTTGGGTAATGATTTTCATATTCTTATTTTTTAATTTTGTTACTTAAAATAACAGGAAAATATTGTTCATTTTGCGATTGAACGAAAAATTTCTCAGATATCGTATGGAATTGCTCCGGGATAATAAGCCTTCTTAAATGAATTAAATTATTACATTTTTATCACCTATTAAAATCACCTACTTAGTACATTTATAAAAAACAAAAACCCGCTAAAACCCTTGAGAGCGTAAATTAGAACAAAATTTTTCGTTCATTTTTTCCAAAACTATAAAAGATAGGCAGTTTGAAATTTGCAGGTAGATTCAACTAATGGTCTTTTGAAAGATGCTCGAGAAACGATAAAAAATTCTAGAAAATTTTTGAAAGAATACATATACCTTTGAAAAAATCAAAGAAATCACAAATTTGTTCCGGAATTTGGTGAAATTTGATAAATAGGGTAATTTTATAGATCTGTCGATTTGAAAAATATTAAAATTGTCCGACTCTTGGCAATTAAATCATGGCTAAATTGTAAAATACTTTCGAACGAATTTTCTGGAAGGTGCGATCCTTACTGATCGATTCTAGACCCCGAAAACCACTAGTCTTATAATTAGTTCAAAATAAAATTTACGAATAGAGTATATTCTTTTTCAGGTCGGGATGGTATGGTAAAAAAATTTAAAATAAATGAAAATTCGAATAAATTGGAAATTTATTCATCGACAAAAATTCCTTTTAAGTGGTGTGCCAATGTAATTCAAAATCAATCTTTAGTAATTGGTTTCCTTGAATTTAATTTTGTTATATGGAGTATGAATTTAAATAGAAAAATTTTCGAATATAATTGTGGCGGAGGGCACCGCTCATGGGATTTATATATTTTAGATAAAAATCATTTTAAATTTATTTATATCAAGGACAAATATGTTCATGAAATAACAGTTTCTACAGATAGTTTTCGTAATTTGGAGCAAGGATTCCATAGTCATGAAATTAATACGATTATTCCTGTTTTATTCGAAAATAATTTAATTTCCGTATCCGGCGGTGAAGATACTACTTTAAGAATTAGTCGTTATACTAAGTCAAATTTCAGCATAATATCCACGCACAATTTTCATTTATCTAGTATTCGATGTTTATATTCAAATCAACTAACCGAAAACGAAACTTTAATATATTCGGCTGGTGGACGCGCACAGTTAGTTTTAAGTAAATTAGTTTATGAAAATAGCTCAATTGAATTTGATACCATTTTATCACAATCGTTAAAAATAAATAATCAAAAATTCGATCCCGAAACACGAATTATGGATGTTATTTCATTTCAGTCGGAAGATATGAACTTTTTAATTTTTATCGCATGTTCCGATGGAAATTTACGTGTATTTCGTTATAAATACAAGGAAAATAATTTAAATTTTATATATTCGAGTAATTTTCATAATTGTTGTATTACCAAATTAGGAATACTTCGAACCGATAAACTAGTTTTATTATCAATGGGTACAAATGGAAAAATTTTATTTTGGGATTTTTCATTTTTACTTGATAGTGATATTCCACAAAATGTGAATCCATTTTTTGTAATGAAAATTCATCAATCAGCAATAAATAGTTTTTCTTATAAGCAATACGACGAGAACATATTTTTATTAGCTACTGGTGGAGATGATTGTAAATTAAATTTATCGTTAATTGAACTTTTTGATGACGTTAAAGTTTTATCATCTTGGAATACGGATAAATATTTTTGCTCACAAGTTACTGGTATAATAATTATTGATCAATTTTTATTCGCTTGCTCAACTGATCAACGTGTTACAATTTGTGAGTTAATTGTAGTTGATAAAAAATATGTAGATTGTAAATTTGTTACACAAAAATGTTCGACTATATCAGATTTATTAGGTTTATGTAATTTTACCACTGCCGATGTAGATGATTATGCAATATGTGTTTATGGCAAAGGAATTGAAGTTTTTCGATTCAATAAAAATTGTCCTATTTTATCTTAAAAAGTGTTTTTTATAAATTTTATTTTTGGATCGTTGATTTCATCATTTTTCTCGACTATTTATAACCCTTCCATGTGATAGAAGTATCTCTCTGGATTTATTTACCTTATTTTAAATTTTTCAAATATCGCAGCTCCAGGTCAGTGCAGAGAGTGTATTTGATTGAAATTTAGTTTCTAGTTTCGATATTTTGGCTAAATTTGGATCATAACGATAACTTTTTAAAGCTTATAATAAATATTTACGGCTTTATTTATACAGCTATTGACACCGGATTCTGTGGCAAATATTTTTTGGATTTGACTAACCAGGTCAGTTAAGTCTTCGATTTTTTTTTTTTGAGTTTTAAATTTCAATTCTGTATGTATTTTATTGAATTAACAATTTTTAATAATTAAAAAAAATTTACAATTATTTAAATAAAAATAAGTAATACTGTTTACTGATAAGTAAGTAATAAAGAATTAAAAAATGTGATATATCTAATTAAAAAATTCTGGGAGAATATTGTATGAGATTTTATTAATTTGTTTAAAAAATTCTTTTCATTTTTATAAAACAGATGAATGAATAGCTTTGTCTAATATTTAAATTTTATAGTGTTTATTTCTATAATTTTTATGTAATTCATCGATAAAAATTAATAATTTCAGTCCTGTGGCAGGAATTATCCAGGGGAGGAGGGGTTCAAACTTTTGTTCAAATAAAACCAAGAAACTCTTTTTTCGAGTAAGAGAACATTTTATTATGTCAAAATGTGATTTTTAGTCTCTATTTTTTAATAAATAAGTCTGCGAGATACAGAAAAAAACTTTTACAACCTCAAATCTCCCAACTCGGGTCTTAATCATTTTTAACGGAATTAGTAAAAATTGAAATGTTACATTACGGAAATTGGTATTGCCATTAACATTGATGAAAAATTCTCTTTTGCTAGGTGAACTTTAACGGAAAGCTGATCATATTCATTGTGCTTGTCCTCTTGCAGCAGCGAATCGGGATTATCAGATTTGCTTTATTTGTCTTTCTTAACATTTAATTATGTTCGCGGGGGTGGGTGATAAAGACGATTTTTCTGAATAAAAAACCGTTGTAGTTCGCCATCGCTCACCCCTTATTTGGAAAGTTGAAATTGGCTAACCCGTGCTAATTGAACATGGGTTTGGTGAACCATACCTTGTTCAGCTATTATTTCAGTTTAGTTAGTACATGTTGAGTGCTCTTATATGTAATCAAACTTAAACTTAGTTTATAGAAATAAACTAATTAAGTAATAAAACTTTTATTATCGATCTAAAAATCAGGTAAAATTGTAGACAATTATTAAAAAGTTAAAAAATTCATATTTGCATCAAAATAAATTATAATATCTTATTTGCATTGATAAAATTTCAAGTACATCACTGGATTATACACACTTTAATAAGTGATCCATATCTTGAAATTCTACGAAATAAAATCATTCAATAATGACAATTGGACAAAATCTTATTTAAAAAATCAGATGTGAACATCACACATCTTCCATATACTGGAACAACAGAAACTTGTATATGATGTTTGAAAATAAATTGAACAAAAGCCAATGTTTCACAATAATTTTGCATTGTATGTTAAAAAAAAATTGAAATTCGTTCAAAACACTAAAATTTTCTCTTATCTATACTTGAATTGGAATTGTTTAACACTGAAATCTATCAAGCTCGAAATGTTAAGTACCTATCTGGGAATAATAATTCAAAAGCTATTGGACTTAGATATGATGCCGCGTTCCTTGGGTTTTCAAGCGTCAATTGGACGAACTTTTGTAACATCAACTAATATACTTAAGCATATTGCGAAAATACCACAATTTCAAAATATCTGCCCTTGAACGATTCCAAACCAATTTTTCGAGTTTCGTGTGTACAGTTCTATCATTCCAGAAATTTATCCAAACCACATCATTTTTAGCTTGCCTATTTTCCAAATTCGAATTCGATATATATTGAATTCGAATTTGGAGATATACGGTTGGAACTAGGTATCTTAATTGACCGCGGAAACCCCTCCGATGCCACCGATAGTTTTAAACAATCATGAAAAAAGTTCTGGATTTACAATCTGTCACTGCGTCTTAGTTTTTATGTAGCTAACGTAATTTGGCCCCCCATAAAATTTTTTTTCTGGTTACTTAATTTTAAATCTTTTTTAATCCATTGTTTGTCGTTTGTTCTTCATTGTTTGATTATTTAAATTGTTTGTTCGATCGTTGTTTATTTATTATTTATTAAACAATTATTTGTCATTAAGTTAGCCCCTCTCATTTATTTCCATTTTTTATTTCCTTAATCAATGTATTTTTAAGGAATTATTGATTGTTCGTTTATTATTAGCAATTGTTGGATTATAAATATTTCAAATTATTATTATTTTTTTTTTTTTCATTGAATAAAGAGGAAAAAGTGGAAATCAATATTATGGGGGGCTAACCTCATAACAAATAATTGTTTAATAAATAATAAATAAACAATGATCGAACAAATAATTTTAATTCTCAGACAATGAAGAGCAAACGACGAACAATAGAGTATAAAAGATTATAATTAATTAATCCGAAAATAAATTTTTGTGGGGGAGGGGGCGGGGGGTTGCAATTTACGTTAACTTTATATCCATGAATTTTTTTGTATATATATATATATATATTAGGAGAACATGTTCAACAAAATTCAAAATAAAACTTAACAAAGGACTGATAAAAAACATTTAATGATAAAATTGTTGAAAATTTAAAAAATTGAAAACGTTATCCCGAAAAATGTTTTTATACTGTATAAAATAACCATTATTCATTCATATTTATTTTAGGTGAAATATGTACAAATATATATAATAAAATATCGTTTTTATCTATTTTTCTGGTTTAATTATTATTATTCAATATTATACCTACATTTATCTTTTATCCTTTACATTGATTTTTTTAAGTTAATTCAATAATGGTGAGTAAAAAGAAATACTTATGGGTAAGTATATATTACATTATTGCTAAGTACAATATGTTAAAAGTGGGGTAGTGGCTATATCAGACGCCTCCGGTTACATAGAGCCTCGGTTCGTAACTAGTATTGTCCTGATTAATTTTTAATTAAATTATTAGTTATTATGCCGGGATGTCACTTTTTTAGATAATTTTTATGAGAACCGAAAGCGACAAATAAGTAAGAGAGGGAGGTATATTTTATGTTATTTTAATTCCCACGCCTTAATAGAAGAGATATTTATGACATAAGTAGGGGAATAGGGAAATATCATGTTTTCCTATTACAAAATCTTATAAAATTTCATTTAACAAGAATAAATTTTAGCATGTAACCATTATTAGTATATTTTTAATATTTTGTAATAGGCGAATATGTTATAAAAAAAGTGGGTTAAAATATAAAGCATGTTCTCTTGTTACAAAATTTCAAATTTTAGTCTCGAATAATGGTTATTTTATATAGTAAAAAATCAATTTTCGGGATAACGTTTTCAAATTAATATAAATAAATAAATATCGTTATATATTTTAAATTTTGTTTTATTTTATTCTATCCCATTTTTCCTTTCAGAACAAAATTATTAATTAACTAATTAATTTTTTTTTAGTAAAGGTACAAACAAATTCTTATAAAATATAGGTGAGATAAAGAAGTTGGATTGTAAATACGTAATATTCTTTTTGGATTTTCATTTTATTTTTGTGTGGTATTTGGTTTGTAAAAAAAAAGTTGATGCAAAAAAATTTTTTTAAGATGAAATTAATTATATGGAATTATATGCAAGTAATTCGTAAATAGTTTTTATGTATTTTGATTTCATTTAAATAAAGTTGAAAACTCAAACCCTGTTTTTATTTTATTTTTCCCCATCTCTCTGTAGCTATACAATATTATTTCAGTTAAAAATAGGTGAGTATTTCGAACTTCACGATAGGTAAGTATTTCAAACTTCGTTTGCCATTTTTTTTTGTAATAATACTACTCAAAATTTTCCGAAAATGAGCTTTACTTTTTGTTATAATTTAAGAAAGTCGAAAATATGAATATAATTATTTATTAATACGAATAACAGAGCCCTAATGGTGTAATGGTTAGCGTATCTGACTTCGAATAAATAGTCCCTTGGTTCGAAACTAGGTGAGGACATATATTAAAAAAAAGTTCATTAAATCTTTTAAGCAAAATCTGATTTTTATTTTCATTTTTTTTTCAAATTTCCACCACAGCATGTTTGCCTAGTAAATGATGAAAAAATTAGTTTTTTTTCGTTCAAAAACTTCAATTTTTTTCACATTTCTACTAGGAGAACATCAAGGACGGACGGAATAAGTAGTACCTGATAGCAAGGTAATTGTTGTCACCTCGTAAGTCAGAAAGTTAGTGGTCTGCACACCCGTGTTTGGTGAGTGTGACCTCTAGTGGGCAGACCAATAACTTTCTGCCAAAATAAAATTTTAGACTTTCGGGGTGAAAACACTTACTCGCCTTTCTCCTTATCAGGAACTACTAATTCCCACTTATGTTCTCCTAGTACAAATGTTGAAAAAATTGAAAATTTTTTCGAAATTATATTATTTTTTGAATATATAAAATTAAACTGACCAATTATTTATATTAGCTGACCAATTATCAGCGTATGCTTCCCGATCGCGCATAGGTGGAGTTTTTCCAATCTTTAATAAAAAATTTTCTGATGCTGACCAATTAATGAGACCAACTGACCTTTTATGACCAATTTCTGACCTTTCAGATGGTATAATTGGTCAATCGAAATTCCGCACATGAGGTGCTAAGATCGCGGAGCTTAATAGTTACATGCTAAAATTTATTCTTGTTAAATGAAATTTATAAGATTTTGTAATAGGAAAACATGATATATCACCCAAAAAAAATTAATTATGTTAGTCCCACTTTCCCCTACTTATGTCATAAATCACTCTTCTATCAGGGGGTGACATATATTTATAATAATTTAAATCCCCACCCTCTGACAGATAATGATTTATGACATATGCATAACTGACGTAGCGCATAAAAAATTCATTTAATCTGAAAGTAAAAATGTCAACCCCACCTGGATACGAAACAGCGTACCTTGGTTTCATAGGCAAGTGTTATACTCACACAGCTACCCGGTTTTTATATAACCATATAATTAACTAAATACTTACCTTTACTAAAAAATTAATTAGTTAATAATTTTGTTCTGAAAGGAAAAATGGGATAGAAAGAAATAAATCTAAATTTTAAATATATAACGATTTTTATTTATTTATATTAATTTTTATTAATTTAGAAAAAATGAAAACGTTATTCCGAAAATTGATTTTATACTGTATAAAATAAATTATGATTATTCCCACCCCCTGACAGAATAGTGATTTATGACATATGTATAATTGACGTTTATAGAGAGAGGGCGTGTTATATAGATAATTTAAACTACAAAAAGAGCGGAAAATTTTTAACATCATGAAAAATTCTTTTAATTTAAAAAAGAAAATGTTACCATCACCAGGATACGAACCATCGGATCTTGGTTTCGGAGGCAAGTGCTAAACCCACACAGCCACCCAGCTTATATATTCCCATATAATTAACTTAATACTTACCTTTACTAAATAATTAATTAATTATTAATTTTGTTCTGAAAGCAAAAATAGGATAGAAAATTTAAAAAATAAAACAAAATTTAAAATATATAAACGATTTGTATTTATTTATAAAAAAAAATGTACATTTTCATAAAACAAATTTACAAAGATTCTTCTTTTCTTATTAAAGTTTGTATCCAAAATAAATAAAATTCTAGCACTTTTATATAATAATAATAATATTAATAAAGGGTGTACCAAGATTAACGTCTGATTCAAACTTCTTGCGTTAATTTTGGAACACTTCTTTATAAAACTCAATATATACTTTCTTATAAATAGTACTAAGTAAACCATGGAGATATGAAGATAGCGAACGCTAGTCTGTAGGTGGATGTGATTAGCGAAGCAAGAGAAAAGACTGCCAGTGAGTTCCCCTGGGTCTTTGTCTAATAAATATACTTATACTTACTAATACATATAATAAGTACATATGTACATATGATTATGACAAGGACACAGGTGAACTCACTGACAATCTTCTCTCTCATCCATCTTATCGCATCCACTTACAAGCTAGCAGATTCCTCGCGTTCTCTATGTATAATTAATATTCTATGAACTAAACAGGTAAGGCACAAGAGCTTAATAACCAATTATTATGATGTTACAAGTTATTTTTGGTTTATGTTAGCTTTTTTATGTATATAGAAGTAAAATCGCACAAAAAAAAAACGAATTTAATTGTGTATGACTACTACTTATAACAATTAATACCATTATTCTAATTAATTAATATTTTTAATTAAATAATATATATATACTTCATAATTTCTTTATCAACGAACTTCTATAATGTAAATATTAATTATTGATTGGAAAATTTTCGAATAATAATATTTACTATTTAATATACGTATTAATATGTTTACAATTCAATTTAAGATTTGTTTTAGTATATTGATAAATTTTCATTGAAATTTTTATTTACATTTTTAATTAGGTATTGTATTAATTTTAGGGCTCAATTTATCTTTAGATCAAAACACAAACAAATTTATATGATTTTATATGCATATAGTTTTAGGTATTCTTTCTCTATTAATAACACATAATTAATCCGTATTTTATTACTAATTAAAATTAATATCGGGAGGCGATTGTTAGGATTCGATTAATTAATAAATAATAAAAATAACAAAAGATGATCTACCTCTGCGACCCGCTGAAGAGATAGTAGACAGACAGACTGATATATATAAACTATGACTTACGTGGCCAGATTGCCTTTTTATCCAAGCTTAAAGAAACAATTTTTTCCAACTCGAAAATTTTCCAACTTTTTTCCAATTTTTTCCAACTGGCCAGGACCCCTAAGTACTTGGCATTTACCCCCGTCCCCTCTTCTCGAAGCCATGTTGGGAATTTAATAAACATCAGAATAATACAATCTATGTCACTATGGTTGTACGTTATTCTATAAAATTGAATAAATTTATAGAACGGTAAATGACACTAGGGCTTTGAAAGGCTAGGGCCTTGAAACGACTTCTGCATTTTTATTCAATCTTCTTATTTGAATATCATCCACAATGAGTATTCATAAGTTTTTACCAAAAAAAAGGAAAATTTTTAAAGAATAAAGTTAAGTAAGAACTTGACAACAACCACTCAAATTTCTAGCCGTTCTGAAATATTGCATTAAGTTTTTAAAATTAGATTGCAATCAAAACATTTTAAATAGTTCGCGCTGTTCAGTTTAATTTTTCTAAATAACTATTATTTTATTAAGCTGATAACAGTAAATTGGCTATATAAATAGTATAAGTACATTATACAGGTACTTAAATTATATAATTACAGTGTAAAATACTTTTATGTGCAAAAGGCTGTGAAATTTCTTTGGTTTTCGATTCTTCATAACATTTTGATTGTTAATTGATTCATTTAAGGTAATTATTGTTTAAGACATCTTAAATATTTTTTTAGATTCTGACAGGTTGTTTGTAGGACGACATCTATAATGATTATAAAAATTAAAGTTTATAATCGCTGTTTATTTATAGATTTGAAATAGCTTTAACTATTCTTTTTTATTGGAGTCTTTTTTAATTTAATTTAATTACCTTCTTAATTTAAGACATATTTTTAATGCTCTAATTAAATAACTGTATTAGCAAACAGGAAAAAATATATCCCTTATATATAAATATGGATTTTATTATTTTGAACTTTTTTTAATTAATTAATACATATAATACTTGTCTTACCATTTAGTTTGCTTCGTTGCCTCCTGACGTTGGATCTTTTGTTTACTTGTTCCGCTATATCGGATTGTATAACTGTCTATACAATTGTCAAAGAGACCAGATTGATACACTTTTTGGATCAAAATTACTCTTGAAAACGATTTTTACTCAAATCAACGATCCTTTGAAAATTTAGAAAACCTTAAAAATTTCTGGAATTTAACCAAATGAGTATATATCTATAATATACAGTAATGAGTAATTTTATCCTAATTCAAAAATCGGGTTCATTTAACAATTAGGAGAGTATTTTTTGCGAAATCGTCAAAAATTCTGTCCAAAGAGCTTTTATATCGGAACGACTCTTTAGGTATACATATCGAAAAATATCCGTCCGTATAATCCAACGATATGAAAAGGTTGATTTTGCGATTGTACGATAAGTTTCTGAGGCATCGACTGAAGAAATTGCTGTGCAGTTTTATCTCTCGAATATGATTTTAGCCAAAAGAAATCAGATTTTGTGTTTATGGGTCCAAACAACTAGACAAATTTGATCTAAATTAGACCAAAATTTCAATATAGTCCTGTAAATGCATCTATTTATGAAATACATTTCCACTGACTATTAAGATATCCATTCATATTTTGAGCTGGGTACACTCATTGATTTTGTCTTTAAGTCGAGTACTTCAAACAGAAAACTTGGATCTTGGCGAGGTTATCGAACTGACTGAGCTGAGAAACAAATTTTGTTCAAAATAGAGAAAACATTGGAGGAGGGTTTAGAATAATTTGCAAAACCATCAGTAAAATATGCGTTGAATACGAAAGGAATTGCGGAAGCCAAGGCTCGCGTCAAAACAGACTCAACGCTCGAATGAACAGGTTGATTCAGTTGAAGATTATTTCCGAATCACAATCTAGATACCATTGTAACAAATTTTGCTCGCCCCTTTCTCAACAAAATGAAAAATTTTAATGAAGACAATTACCCTGAACTTTTTCAACTAGACTATTCAATTTTACAATGCTTCCCGTGACTGTTTGGCGAATCTGGGCGAAGAAGTTTGGCGAATACACCAACTTTGGCGAAAACACATTGCCGGACAGGACGTTAAAAATTCCTGGCAGTTTTACCTGTGACAAAAGCAACGAATGAACGCTCCTTTTGAACTAGAATCATCTCAAACATACCTCAGATCGACAATGTCTGAAGATCGGTTAAACGGCTTAGTCTCGCTTAATATAAGTCGATCGCAATGAAGAAGTCGATGCGCATCGAGTTTTGTAAAGTTTTTTCTGAACCTCTATTTTTTATTGACTTTATGACTTTACATGATGAACAAAAATTTGAACCGCCCTTGGATGATTCTTGCACATAGACCTGATTGGGGTGGTTAACTTTTGTGAGTTTATGCTTTAACTGCAACTACATGGTGTTATAGAAATTGAAAAATATATTGAAATTATTTTAATTGTCTTATTCGCTAATTAAAATTATCAATATGGGGAAAATAAATGTAGGGGTATCCTACCATTTTCTTCAACACCATTTATCGATACTAAAAATTTCCTTTCAAAACAAAGACTTGGTCACATTATAAGCCACATCTATTTATCATAATTATTGATGATATTCGAGAATATTTCTTCATTAGCGAAATTGTACGTTAATGTGGTCGTTATGGTGCACGCTAAATAATTGAATTGAAATTCAAGTTTTTAGATAGGAAATAATAACACCGGACGTAATTTAATTCAGCGAAATTATCTAAGAACTTACATGAAATCGATAAGCATCTTAATATTAAAGTGTCCTTTAAAAATTTATAAAGGGTTATTCCCAGTTTTAAAGATTGTTAATATTTTTAAAACAGAGTCCTAATTCAAACTTTATTATTATTATTTATTTAACAATTTATCATTTTGTTGCGGAGGTCATAAAATATGATATGACTTATTAAATACAAAGGAATTAATTATTCTTAAGATTCATTTATCATTGGGTGGGGGATTTATTAAAACCTTTATAAGGCGAATAAATTCCAAAATTGTCATCTAGAATTCTGTTTTAACTTTTTTTAATTAAGTGCCAACTTTTTTACAAGTGCCACAGTTTTGATTTTATTATAAAAGGTAAGTTTGATTTTATTTTATAATTCAAAAATAACGTATTTTTTAAGATACTCCTGTTAGCTTGTCCTATAACTAATTGCTTAACATTGTAAATCAATATAATTATTTTTCACCCACTTCTAATTATCATATCGGTGAAAAATTATGAAAATATGTGTAATTCTGATGGCAATATAAAATTGATATTCAAAAATATGCTATAAAATAGAAACTTACAATTGGTGGAAGCGGTGGGGAAAAGTATATTCATGTGGAACTGCTAGTAAATTAATTATTTAGTCTGAGAAAAATAAATAAAAAACAAGATACGCTTTTGTTGAAATATGGACTAAAAAGTACACAATAATTTTGACATAAACGTCATTGGCGTTGAAGAAAATCTATTGAATAGGAATTTCTTATCGAAAAATTGCAATAATTTAATTTAGTAGACGGTAAGATGAATAGTTTTCGAAGTGTTGCTTCTTCGTGTTCGATCTGAACCAATACTTCGAAAGCGGCTCATCAAATTGTCAGATCGGCGTAATATTATCGAAAATGAAAAAATATCGCGAGCTAAAGTTTGAATAGCGCGTTCTACAGTTAAGACTCTCAGCGAAAAAGCGGCCTAACTCTCAATTTTTTAGGCCATTTGTGCTCTGACGGCTTCAGTTAAATGAATAACTGGTAGAAACTGTTTTTCCAACACTATAATAGATTTCAATATATACAGTGTATTAAAATAATTTATTATGTTTTTATATCCCTTGATTATATCACCTGTCTAAAATACTTAAACGAAAATTATTATTATTAATAAGCCTATCACTGATTGAAGGGTTACTTACAAGTTATCAAAAATTATCATTTTATAAAAAAACGTTTTTTTATTTTAAATTAAATATAGTGTGTTCACGAATAGAGTTGTCAAGAAGAAAAAATAAAATTTCTTCTTATTTAACTACTATCCATTCTTTATAAAAATCTCTTCGGTTTTTTGTAAAGATTTGGCTATTCTACTCAAATCATCGAACATACTTCTAAATAAATAAAAATTTTCAAACGAAAATAATTAAATACAATTTTTTCCTTTAGCCAAGAAAATATCAAAGTATGGTGGAAGCGGTGGGAAGAAATAAGCAATTTAGTTTTAAAATGTTTCCGCCATATTTATATTTTCTCTTATGTTATAATATTGTCATCTGATTTACACATTTTCCTACGTTTCCAAGATTTACAAGTTTTCTTATTTTTAAAAACATGATTTAAAATCTAGCAAAGACAATTCAGTAAAAAAGTTTTATTTATTGTTCTTTAGTCAATTACACCCGTCAAAACTACAACACGGCATGTGGTTGCTTTATTAGTTATTCGTTTTGAAACTATTATTCAAGTTGCTAGATTAATATTTTTATAAATTTAAAGTACCAAAATTTAAAAAACCAAGTTAAGTGTTTCTAAAATAATCTTAACACTTCATGTATAAAAAAAGCATTGTATAAATGAAATAAATTAATTTGTCGAATATTTTTTAATTAAAACTAAGATTTTTGAAATATGTCTAGATGGCTGAACCAAAGATTCGAATTGTTGCTAAAAAAGTAACCCTTGGTGAAGGTCCGCATTGGGATGAAAAGAAACAAGCCCTTTATTATGTTGACATAAAAGGGCACTGCTTTCATAAATATACACCATCAAATGAAAAAGTAACAACTTGTAATTTTCCTGATGGAACTGTCTCCCTAGTTGTACCATTGAAGGATACTGAGAATAAATTTGTTGTAAGTCACAATAGAAAAATTGTGATCGTTACATGGGATGGAGTTAGTAATCAACCGTCTAATATTGAAGAAATTTGTGAAGTTGATACAGAGGATGCAATCCTAACAAATCGTATTAATGATGGAAAATGTGATCCTTATGGACGTTTATACGCTGGTTAGTATCAACAAAATTTTTTTAGATCAAGCCAATGGGTCAAGCTACATATGGTTTGTAGGCTAAATAAACTGCTATTATTACCCACATATAATTAGTCCGCGGGACAGCATATATTTTTTTAAATGATTAATACATACTTGAAACTTCGTGAGTGGCTTCTTTTTATCGAGTCTACCAAATTTTCTCTCTACGAAATTTTTCGAAAATGCGGCGTTTTCTAATGAGCATGATAATGTTATATCGATTTGCTTTTGTTTTGGACAGTTGTCAAAAAATTATTCAACCTAAGGAAGTTAAATATAGTTTATCTTTTTCAAGCAGAGCTTTTTGACAAGGATAGAAGATATAAGATATGTCTTTAATTGATTGAAAACAGTCCGAAACAAAGAAGAATCATTTTGTAAATGAAAAGCCCTATTCAATACAATCTTAGTTCACTTTTGTTGAATTGTTTAATAATTATTAATGTAAACAAGTGATCATAATGTCTGACAAATTCCCCTCTGCGTTTTTTAAGACCGAAAGCTTAAATATGATGTTATCATGCTCATTTGAAAAGGCAGTACTTTCGAAAAAAATTCGTAGAGAGAAAGTTTGATAGTTGCTATCCCCACGAGAAAATATCGCACTTTCCGTTCTGGTCGATAAATAAATCAAATAGTATATTTAGAAAATCACTATTAGTTAGCTTTCATTATTTTAAAGGGTTAATTAAGTTTCAGAAATTTCATCAATTTTCACATACTGTAATCTTAATCTAAAAATCAAACCTCTATACGTAATTCAAAATATTTGATACTCATTACACGTAGAAATTGATGCTTTTTAATTTTCAAAAGAATAAAATTTTTTTTTAAATAAACTGTTTAGAAGGCACGAGTCAAAACTGAAAATAATTCGAAAACTTTTAAGACACGTCTTGTTTGTCAAAAAATTAAATTAAAATCATTTTCAGCTTTCTCTGATTTATTTAGCTTACACCCTTTTTATTAATGTTTATTTACTGGGCTACAAACTTTTGCCCATGTAGGAAAGACTCTCACAATATTATTGTTAATGTAGGTACAATGGGGCATGAACCAAAAATTGGACAAATCGAGCATGGTATAGGATCTTTATATCTATTTGATTTGAAAAAACGTAATGCAAAAAAACTTTTGAGCAACATAACTATCGCAAATGGTGCTGCTTGGGATTTAAGTTTGAATAAAATGTATTATATTGACACGCTAACTCACCATGTTGAGCAATTCGATTATGATGCTCAAACCGGAAACATTTGTAAGTATATCTTCTTAATATGTAAAAAATCACGTGTCACGATGTTCGTTTACGCTAAGCTCAAAAATCTCAAAATTCAATGATCCCCATAGACTCTAATATTTAAATACTTAGCTATTCATTTAGTTTCAATACAAAAACGATAGATAATCTTACGTGGGAAAGATTAATTTTTTCCCTGATTCGATTAGAATAGCTTTGCCATCGATGCATCTCTTTGTAAGTAATTCTGCAGGCACCCATGAGCTTTCTATATCAATTTTTTGAAAAATGTAATAAATGAACATTTCGTTTGCTATATCGATGTTTAATTATGGATTTGTTGTTAAAAATTTTGTTAAATTTAATAACGTAGCAAATAGACAAGTGGTTTTCGATTTTGAAGAACATAAAATTCCTGGTAACCTTCCTGATGGTATGACAATTGATACTGAAGGTTGTTTGTGGGTTTGTTGCTTTAATGGTGGGCGTATTCTTCGTATTGATCCAAGAACCGGAAAATTATTACGAACAATTACATTTGATGCTCTTCAGGTAATAAATTTAGTATAAAAGTATCTAAATAATGATAAATAATAAATAATGATTAGTATAAAAGTGTCTGATAATAATGAAGTGTCAATAAGAAAATCCTTAAACGCTAAATCTTTAAAAAAAAAAAAAAAAACATAGCTTTATATATTTTATAATATTTTAGACTACATCGGCTGCGTTTGGGGGACCAAATTTGGACATATTATACGTAACAAGTGCAGCATTAGAAGGCGAAAGTAAAAATCCAAAAGCTGGATGTGTATTTGAAGTTACTGGTCTAGGTGTGAAAGGTTTTCCTGGAGATAAAGCCGTTTTATGATTTAAAAATGATTAATGTGGTTCTTGGAATTACATAATGATGGCTAATTAATGCTAATGTATTATAAATATATGAAATAAATTTTTTAATAAAATATTTGTTTAATTTTGTTTTATATACATAACGGACTGATTATCGAATTTTAAACAATCCAGTTGAAACTTTCTCTAACGAATAGTTTTTGGAAAAAATATGACAGGTAAAATTTGTTCGGCTTGGAGGAAGCAATTTTTATATGTCGATTAGATTCCATAGAAATTAGATGGAAAAACTTATATCGATAAATTTTTACATTCCAATTCCGCCGATAATAAGAGGTTGATGAAAAAATGTTTCTAACTAAAAGTTGTTTGTTATTTCATAAAGAAAAACATTCTAATTCAAACTTTTTCTCTATCTGTTACCGGTTATGAAATTGGGTAATTTTTCAAATGACCTTTAAAATCTAAGTCAAATTTAAGGCCTCTATGAAATGCCCCCCTTCGAAAGAACAATTTTTATTTGAGTTTTTTTTCAAAAGCCCTTTGTTAAAAAAAAATATTTCAGCTGGATTGTTAAAAAATTCATCCGGTATAATTTATTAAAAATTAGTAGGCGCAATCAATTAGCATCGCATTTTACACGTTATATGGTGTAATAAAATGAATAAATTGTAAAGAAGTTTTTTTGTATCTTACATAGAATACCTTGAAGATATTGCACCCCAGACCACAATAGAAAACGGATGACCGGATGCAATGTGACAAAACGGAAAAATCAATCAATTAAAATTTCTACTTTTACCCAATGACCAAACAAGCTAGTATTAGGTAAACATTCTCGTTAGCCCATGGCCCAAATAAATTGAAGAAAAATTGTAAACCATAAATTAGTAGTAATTGATTAAATATTAGGAGGCAACGAAGAAAACTAAAAAGTAAGCATGAAAAGTAAAATATTGTTAAGTATTAACAAAAATAATAAATGAGAACTCTAGGATATTTCGAATTTGTAGTGTATAAATACGTGTTTCGAGTACTATGTAGTCATCATCATTCATCAATAAGAATTAGCTGATCGTAATTACTCTTATAAAAAGTGTATGTTACTCGTGGCTAATTTTGTGACGGTCTGCATCTAATCAGCTAATTCATACTGATGATGACTACTTGGTAGTCAAAATTAGTATTTAAGTATATAATAAAAAAAAAAGATCTAGGAAGTTGGGACAAAAATCGAAATTTATTTTAAATATTTTGTAGTTAAAAATGAGTGTTCTTTAGCACTATTTTTAGGATGAATTATAATAATAAGAATTTTTGATAAATAATTGATAAAATTTGTGTTTTATAATGGCTAATGATAATTTTTGAATTTACTTAGATGGCTGAACCAAAAATTCGTATTGTTGCTAAAAAAGCAATCGTGGGTGAAGGTCCACATTGGGATGCGAAACAACAAGCACTTTATTACGTTGATATACCAGGACATTGCTTTCATAAATATACACCATCAAATGAAAAAGTAACAACTTGTAATTTTCCTGATGGAGCTGTGTCCTTGGTTGTACCATTGAAGGATACTGAGGATAAATTTGTTGTAAGTCACAATAGAAAAATTGTTATCGTTACCTGGGATGGAGTTAGCGATCAACCGACTAATATTGAAGAAATTTGTGAAGTTGATACAGCAGATGGAATCACTACAAATCGTCTTAATGATGGAAAATGTGACCCTTTTGGACGTTTATATGCTGGTTAGTATGAATACATTTTCTAGATTATCTTCAAGTAGCCTTAAAAATTTACCGGAAACATGATGTTTGTGTTAATGTTTAGGTACAATGGGATACGAGTCAAAACCTGGACACGTTGAGCTTGGAATGGGATCGTTATATTCATTTGATTTGAAAAATCGCAAAGCAAAGAAACTTGTGGGTGACATATCTATTGCAAATGGCTTGACATGGAATTTGAGCTTAAATAAAATGTACTATATTGATACTTTAACTCATAAAGTTGAGCAATTTGATTATGATGCTCAAACTGGAAATATTTGTAAGTATATACGACGCACTAACTATAATAACTATAATATTATTAAACTTGTAATTTGTATTAATTTTTCAATATTTTAATGGCATAGCAAACAGGGAAACGGTATTCGATTTCAATAAACATAAAATTCCTGGCAATCTTCCTGATGGAATGACTATTGATACTGAAGGTTGTTTATGGGTTTGTTGTTTTAATGGTGGACGTGTTCTTCGTATTGATCCTAAAACAGGCGAATTATTACGAACAATTACATTTGATGCTCTTCAGGTAATAATTTTTTTTAGTTCATATTTCACGGATATTTAAAATAGAAGATTGAAGAATAATTAGCAGATTAATCCATAAAATCAACTTGATAGTAAAATCAAGATAAAATTAGAACGATTCTTATCAAAATAAGGCTATAGGCTCAATTTTTTCTATCAAATAAAGATTCAAGTGTACTATAATATTTAAAATTAAAGGTTCATTAAATCCTAAAAAATTATTATATTTCAGACTACATCGGCTACGTTTGGTGGACCACATTTAGATATATTATACGTAACAAGTGCGGCAGTCGCAGATGAAAAAACAAATCCTAAAGCTGGATGTTTGTTTGAAGTCACTGGATTAGGTGTGACAGGTTTACCCGGAGATAATGCTGTTTTATGATTTTAATATGACTAAAATACGACCCTTAAAATCAATATGTTCATGTAAAATACAATATGAAATAAAATTTTTAATGCATGTTTTTAAATTTATTTTTATTTGATAAGTTATAAAGAGTAAAAAAAACTTTTTAAATATTTTCTCACCTCCATATACAGACTGTAAATGATTTCATTTAAAGTGTGATACAAGCATCGCACTCCGGAATTCCAAAAATGTATACCAGGTAGGTATGTATTACAGTTCTCTCTCTGTCTTGGGCAATGCAAACACTAATAACCTGTTTTCCCATATTCAAAATATTCAGGGCCGAATTTAGAACGGGGCCAGCGGATCCAAAACCCCAGGGCCGCCACCAATTGGGATAAAATAGAAAATTGTTGTATTGTTTTTTAATTGATCCCAAATTCGATAGAAACTAAGAAAGGTTTTCTAGTGTAGTTCTAGAATAAACACAACGGAACCTTCTCAGTTGGAACTAAAGGCTAAACATCTTGTATGTCATTACCAATTGAGAATTTAGACTTAAATTTAGCTAATGTTGATTCATCTCGCCACTTTTTCAAAAGAGTATGCAAAGAAAAAGGATGAATCAAATGAAATTTTTCTCTACCGGATAATTTTGCAAAACAATGTGCAATCTACTTTTTATAACGTAGAAGTGGCACTTCGTATTTATTTATCGATGAGATGGTAACTAATTGCAGTGTGGAAATCAATTTTAAAACTAAAGATAATAAAGAATAGATCTTCTCAGTTTGGAAAGCGACAGCCTCCATGATATGAATTTTGATAGTATTGTCAACACTTTTGCTAATCAGAAATCACACAAAATTTATATTTAACTAGAATTAATAAACGATTATCAGTATGCAAGCATAATACAAGAATAAACTTTTTCATATGCTGTACGTAATCATGTTATTTTACTTGAGTATATTCCACTATACACGAAAAAATTTTAAGGGCTTCCACCAAATTTTGGACCCAGGGCCTCCGAATTCTAAATACGTCCCTGAAAACATTAAAATTTAAAAATATAAACATTGAAGTTGTGAAGTATTAATAGCAGATTTTTCCAATTTATTATTATCATTGGAAACTTCTATAAGAAGGGGAATTTTATTTGTAAGTGACTTATGAGACAAATTTTGATAAATTTAAGATAAAACAGTTATTAAATTAAAAACATTGATATTTATTTAGTGTTAGTGATAAACAAGCTATTGCTGTGTAAACCAAAGTAAGTATCAAACTAATACATTTTTTTGGTAGATTTTTTTACACTCTGACGTTCTACAGACTTACGTTCTCATGATAACGTGTTAAAGTAGTTTCTGTTCATGGTTAGAAAATACTCTATTTTTATATCGGACCTAATTTTTCGAGACATTTGAGCGGGTGGATACTAATGGAAACGGGTAGAATATTTTTTCTATGTCATTGATAAACGTAAGCTCAATATATATACTTCAATAAACACGGAAAAACATCATTTCCTTTCATACAATCTAATAAAGTTAAGAGTAAATAAACATAATAAAAGAAAAAAACTCTTAAGCAGTATAGCTGCTTCATACAGGTCATATTTCTTTCTCATTGAATTTTTCGTACTATGTATTAGATTCTTTTATTGAAATGGATTTATATATTTTCATTTTTTTTGAAAACATAAAATGCCTGTACAAGAGAAACGGTGGAAATGACATTACCAAAAAGCATTTCCTCAGCATTAACCCCATTCACATACAAATTTTCAACCCTCTAGGGCACATTGGTGAGACTGTGGAGCAATGCCTTTAAAATATCGAGAAATTGGTTTTCCTATGGCACTGAGGATCTCCAAAAGTGTCGGGACACAAATTTCCGCATCAATCATGTTCTAGAATTTATAAAACGAATTTAAAACGTATCTCCATGCCCAGTTGGCCTCCGATACAGTACATATGTCTATATTGTTCGAGATATGACTAAAAAATACTGTATAGGTAAATAATCAATAATTATTTATAAATAAATAAATAATTTTTCTAATATTATTAATTATTAAATACCTGTTAAGATAAATAGTAAAAATAGCATTGATATTTAAAAATATTATTTCACGATTAATTAATTTCGAATAGATCGGGAGGTGAAGATGAAAATATGAGTTCTGAAGAAATAATAATAATAATAAAAATAATACATAAGAGAGGTATCGCAAATCGGTGCTCAGCTCCTAGACCAAGGACTCCTCTTTGTCCTCCTTGTGAACAACTTGTCACCTGTGTATAAGCCCACAGCATCTCTGTCGAGATTTCTTTCAGAATTGATGGATCCAATGTTTCGGATCCAAACATTCTAAACCTGACGCCCTGCAAGTATCTGCAGGTGCAAATGACATGTGTGGAAGTTTCATCGCCCTACATACAGGCCCTACAAGTGCGATCATCAAAGATTCCCATGTTATAAACGTGGTAGATCAATCGACAGTGTCCTGTCAAGACTGTTTCAGGCGAGCAAAGTTGAATGTGCCTAGTTGTGGTTATACATAGTTTGGCCTCTCGCATTCATGGCGCAAAATCCCAGTAATCAAAAAAGGCTTGTGTTTGAAATAGAAACTACAAATCAATCTTTATGAAAACAACTAAATTTTTTTCATAAGCATTAATTCACTGGCGTTCTTTCTTAGAATTATCAATATTTGCTACCCTGTACATAGAGTATGTGAGGATAAGAAATTATAAGGCAGAGATAGAAAGTGAACTATGAGCTATGAAAATTTGAAAACTTACACATTTCAAGGCACTGTCTATTCTTGAATTTTGTGAAAAAATTTTATTTCACTGCAATCGATGAAAAGATTCTGGTCTCAAAACACGCAATACAAATAATTTTTGTTATATTAATACGTCATATTCTGTTCCTAAAACTTGTTTATATTTTGTTATTTTCAGATTTTAAAGCGTGTTCATACTATTGGCCCTTAAAATGTGGACGCTCCATGTCCTTGAATTTTTTAAAACAAAAAAACCAAAAACAAATATGTTAATACACCTATGTATTTTTTTAAATTTATTTTTTCCCTTGGTAGGTATTAGTATTAATGGATAGTTGAAAAATTTGTGTTATTAAAAATTCTGGAAGCCCTAATAATGAAAAAACGTCCCTATCGGTGGAGGATACAAACAAACGAATAATATTTGCTTTTTGGCATGTTTTGGTCTAAAAATATCTTTACTTATTACGTTTAATTGCAGTTTAACGACTCCTAGACCAGATCAGGTAGTTAGTGGGTACAAGCAAGGAACAATCGGATTTTACTAAACTGCTTCTTGGTGAAGGAAATTCAAACCACGCTTTATCTCCACTGCATGCGCACGGTTCAAATTTTAAATTTTAATTTCAGATGTGCGAGCCAATTGTAAAAGAAATAGGCGAACAATTAACATTAGGCGAAGGACCACATTGGGATGCTGATCAACAAGCATTATATTATGTAGATATCGATGGCAAGGACAATAAAGGTGGTGCTATTTTAAAATATGTCCCCACAACGGGAAAAATTACACAATGTAATTTTGGTAGTGGCAACACAGTATCATTAGTTCTTCCAATTGCTAATACTTCTGAAAAATTTGTTGTTACAATTAATAGAAAAATAGTTGTTGTTACATGGAACGGTGTTGATACGAAACCATCAAAAATTGAAGAAGTTCTTGAAGTGGATGGCCATAGAACATCTAATCGTTTAAACGATGGAAAATGTGATCCGTTTGGACGGGTTTATGCAGGTAAATTAAATTATTATTTTAACAAACCCACTTATAAATTAATATCATAGTAATATCAGTAATCCTTTGGAGATCCTAATTCCATTCTCCATTCAATTCACAGTATTCAATTTTTTTTTTAATGTAAAATAGTCATATCCATAAAGATTGTATCAGAAAACTCTGGGTTGAACAGATTCATAGATAACGATTCAAAAAAGGTTAAAGATTCAAAAAAAGGCACTTAAGAGAATGTCATAGCACTTATTATACTTTCAGGTACTATGGGTGTCGATTATGGTACCGGAAACTATGAGGATCATGCGGGATCACTGTATTTAATTGATTTTGAAAATAAGAAAGCTAACAAATTACTTGGTGAATTGGGTATAGCAAATGGATTAGCCTGGGAATTAGATAAAAAAGTTATGTACTACATTGATTCATTAAGAAGACGTGTGGACAAATTTGCCTACGATCCTGAAACTGGGACAATTTGTAAGTAAACTACATTTGCTACGTACATTATGTCTTCTGCTCATTTTATTCAATTAAACAAGTGAAAACAAACAATTGAGTTAATTGTTGAAATACTATGTATAGATAGTGTTGATGACGCATTCGTTTGTTTTTTACGTCACGTAAGTATAGAAAGATATCCACTATTAGACTCCACATAACTGATATTCCCATATAATGCATAATATAAATTACGTACCTAATTTGCGCCCTCGCGGACTTATAGAATAATTGAGTGATTTTATGAACACCTATACTAAAATTTTGTTCGTAGCATCAATATTTTTAAGCGTTACAAACTTGGGACTAAACTTAGTATACCTTGTTATATTTCTTATATACATATAATATAATAATAAATATCATAAAATTTTAGCAAACAGGCAAATTGCATTTGATATAGAAGCAAATGGTCTTCCAGGATTCCCTGATGGAATGTGTATTGACACAGAAGGATTTTTATGGGTTGCTCTTTTTAATGGAGGTAGAGTTATTCGAGTGGATCCAACCAATGGAAAATTAGTCAAGACTATTAAACTTCCAGCAGAACAGGTAATCATAATCACAAGTTTAAAACAACTCTCCGAATTTAAAATAAATGTTGGTTTTTGAAATGAATTGTAGTTAAAACTTCCTTAGAAAGTTAAAAAAATTGAAGCTGCGTAATCGTCACGCTAAAAATTAAATCTCAAATCAACCCGCCTGGTGAATCAGTGGTATGGCTGTTGAACTGCTAATAGTATTTTATACCCACGTTAATAATTTCAATTTACAAACTATGAAATTTTAACTATTCATACTATAATTAATTTAAAACAACACAGTTATTCCAAAGTTTTAAGTTTTCACTTCTATCAACAGTCCCCATGACTGACTATCATTTTTTTTAGATAACATCGTGTGCGTTTGGTGGACCCAACTTAGACATTTTATATGTGACATCAGCAGAAATTCATGGAAAAGGAACTACTTCCAAAGCTGGATTAACATTTTCAGTAACCAACACTGGGGCTAGAGGATATCCAGGAGTTAGTGCTGTATTACCATAATGATAAAATGAAAAAATTACTTTCATTAAATATAGACTGATGGCGTGACCTGACACCACGACTTTTGGAAGACGAATATTTTTTATATTTCAAGTCTATGGAAAATTTGAAAACTTTGAATATTAAAAATGATATTATGAAAATTTATAAAATATGAATTTATTAATTTTTGTAAAACTGTATTTAGTAAAAAATATATTAAATTTTAAATAAAATAATTTCGGATGAAGATTTTTCCAATAGAAATAGTTGTATTAAAAATTCTTAAAATCCCTAACAATGACAAACTTACAGAACTACATCTAAAAACTTTTGAAGATGGTGCGTTTAAAAGAAACATGAATACTAGCAGTCTTTTTTTACATTTTTTTTAGTATACACGATAAGAAATGCATGGCATTTACTACAATGCTGGTATGGTATAAAGACAGATACATATAGTATATATGTTAGCATAATTAATATTACAGTATTGAATAAGGCTATACACCAAAAGTATTGTAGGTATTGCCAACCAGTATGGGTCTGAAGCCCATAATGCATTGACTCGCCCGTCATAACTATTATTATTCTCTCAATACGATATATAGTATGTAATTCTTACCGTGTATCCACACACTATATAAAAATAGGATAGGTTTCTATGGTATTTTCAGGTTTTAAGGTCCCATCAACCCAATTTAGCTATTTTGTGTTCGTGTTATTATGCTATAATACAGTTATAATAAAGATACACAAACATAATCGTCATAAAAGAAATGATGCTATATTTCTGGCTATCAATTATACTAGCGGTTTAGTATATTTAATGTCTATGTACAATCAATGTCAATCATCCTTAGCGGCTAAACTAATAAGTAAAATTACTGCCGATTAAATTTCAGTGCAATAAATGCTACTGGCAGAAAAATAATAGCAATATTATTGTTTTCTTTTTGCAAGCTAAATCTTTAAATAGAGAAGTTAGAAAATCCGAAACAATGAAATCAGTTGGTTTTATAATTGCAATAAAACTGTTTACTCCAGGCCCACAAGCAAGTTTTCCTTACAGGCTTTTCATATATGTTCACTTGAACGAGTACTTTTATATGGATTTGACAATCGATACATGTATTTTTTTAAATAAAAAAAGTTGTAAAATCTAGATCCGAATGATTTCAAAACGGAATTCGAAGAATATCAAACGAAGGCGTAAAATGTCTTTTGTGGGGGGAAAAATTAAAAATTATAATACTAATTATTCTAAAATTTTATCACTTTTATATCCCTACAAAAAATCCATATCGAAAAATACATTTAAATAGATAACACGCGCTTCAATTTTAGAAAAATTAATTATTTCCAAAATTAAAAATTGCAACCTATTTTATTCAAAAGTAAAAATCTACAAATTTTTTCACACGGGCAGAACGTCAAAATTATTTTGCAATACCATTATCAACTTTACAGATCTATTTTTATGGTAATTGGTTTATTAAAAGCAATTAATAAGACAAAGTTTTAAGATTAATAATAATTATGATACTAATTACTGCAATCATTATCAGTAATTTATAAATATAAAGATTGGTAAATTATTTTTTACTTTCAGTATAAAAATTTGATTGATATCAAAAGGAAATATAGATATAAAGGCAATAATACTTATAATTAAATATATTTGCAAAAATATAATTGAAAATTTTTTATTGAAATTGAATTTTGAAAACGTTACCAATCGAGAGTGCTATCTTTACGTGTTGTGTGTAAAGTTAGAAACATATCGTGTTGTGTGGATTTAGAAACACAAAGGTAAAATTAATATTGTTTCTCGTGGTTCACTTTGTTAGTAAAAGGTAGACAGAGACGCCACTGAATGCATAGGCGTGGGAACGGCGTCAAAAACAAAAATATCTTATAATAAATCTGATTTCCGCAATTTTTAGGTCGAAACAAATTTTTTCTTGTTTCTTACAATCTTCGTCTTGAGAAAATTGTAAAAATTTAAAAATTAAAACTTCTTTTCAAGCTAATTTGAACCTAGCAAAAAAATTTCGCCAAAATCCTGTACGAATTATGATTATCGAGATAAAAGCTTCACAGCGCTCAAATTTAAAATCTACAATGAACTGACTACGTTATATTTTGGAATAGACAAATAATACATTCAAATAAATTCAATTTTTGTAATTTTTGGGTTATAATTACAGTAAAAAAAACAGCGAGACAACAATTTTCTCCAATTTTCATGAAAAATCCTTTAACCAAACTTCAATCTGGCAAAAACGCTGCCATTAACTTTGCTTAGATTAGAGTGACTGTCCTGCGGGGGTGGGGGACACACTTAGACAGTAGAGTCCGCTGTGATACCAAAGGGATTGATCCACCCCCGCTACTCCATGAATCATTTGGATCTGTTCAAGAACAGCAGGAGTTCTTTGACGTCAACGGAGTTCAGATCGGTGAGGTCGTTAATCCAAATAATGTTCTCATTTCAGATGTGCGAACCAATTATAAAAGAAATAGGCGATCAATTAACCTTAGGTGAAGGCCCGCATTGGGATGCTGATCAACAAGCGTTATACTATGTAGATATCGATGGCAAGGACAATAAAGGTGGTGCTATTTTAAAATATATCCCCGCAACGGGAAAAATAACACAATGTAATTTTGGTTGTGGCAACCAGGTTTCACTAGTTCTTCCAGTTGCTAACACGTCTAACAAATTTGTTGTTTCAATTAATAGAAAAATAGCTGTTGTTACATGGAACGGTATTGATACGAAACCATCAAAAATTGAAGAAGTTCTTGAAGTAGACGGCCATAAACCATCTAATCGTTTAAACGATGGAAAATGTGATCCTTTTGGACGGGTTTATGCAGGTAATTGTTATTTGCGATAGAAAGTATTGTCTAGAATTTTTGTTGTTTTTTGAGAAGCTTCCACAAGACTACTAGTGGAAGCTACATGCAAATTTTCAACTGTTTACATTTTATAGTTTTGGAGAAAATGGATACCAAAGTGTTTTCTAATTTGCGCTCTCACGGGTAAACAGTGATGTTTACGAAAAAATGTTTTTTTTCTCTAACAGTTTACAAGACTCAACTAACCTATGACGGATGGATAACTGGGAATGGACTAATTAAGTGACTTTATGAGCACCCACCTATACCAAAATGTTGCTCGTACCATCATTATTTCTAAGCGTTATAAACTTATATACATAGTTATATTTTATATACGTAGTATAAAAAATTACTACAGTAACTTGTTATTAATTTAGATTTTAACAGTAATTTGGCTAATTTGATTGAAAAATTCGTGGAGTAATAAGCTATTTGATATCATGGACCCAACGAACAACAAATTAACTTGTTCTACAAAAAGCGGGTGTAGGCCGTGAACTGGCAGAGACTAAGATTTCGTCAGCTTAATTTCTTGGGCCATATTAGAAAAAAGTGCCTAGAATATGATTAAGCATGTCAAATATTGACATTCTTCATCTCGCCAACGACAGGGACAGGTAAAATACCATGATCACCAACGTTTGTTAATCAAACATGGTACTTCATTGATTGATTGAATAAACTAATTATCCCGCGCAAAATTAGTGAGGTAGTTTAGTTCTTATCTCACGGGCGTAGATAAAATAATTATATATTTTTGAATTATTATTTGAACAAGCATATATCCAGTGATTAACATAAATTATTCCTCGGGAAACCAAAATGCTATTGGTGTAATTTTATTGTTACCCATGAGGTAGGGGGCCATAAAACATCTAATCGTTTAACGATGGAAAATGTGATCTTTTTGGACGGGTTTATGCAAGTAATAGTTATTTACGATAGAAAGTATTTTTGTTTGTTTTTGGAGAAGCTTTCACAAGACTACCAGTGGATGATATTATATTATAGGTTTAAAGTTCTAACTAAGCTTACTTAGATAATCAGCGTAAAATACAAATAATAGAAAAACTGTATCTAACTTAATTTACTACTATAAGAACTTTGTTAACTCAAATACACAAAATTTAATTCGAATTATAATGAAATTAATAAATATTAAATATCAAAAAAAAAAATTCATTTCCATTTACAATTTATTAATTTCATTATAATTCGAATGCTATATTACCTATTTATTTTTTAATATTTTTTTAATTTATATTTAAGTATTATTGTTTTAGCCATTTAATGTTTTGAAATTAAGTACTTGATAGTAGGGGGGCCCAAGAGGGGATTTGTGTAGTTACTCGAGCGCGTCAGATAAGACATGGGGAGTTCCTTGGACCTTCCTCAGTACCTCCACCAAATATTAGCCCTAAATAATAAAATTGCGATAGGTAAATTAACTCGAGCGCGTCAGATTAAGATATGGTGGGTTAATTACATGATAAAAAATGTGAATTTCAATCATCTGAAAAATTTTGATCGCACTCGAGTTACTACGGATAACGCAACTTTGCAAGCTTCCCATTTCTTTTCGTCTCGCTTAAATCATCAGATTATTGGAATGTACATTTTTTATCATGTAATTAACCCACCATATCTTAATCTGACGCGCTCGAGTTAATTTACCTATTGCAATTTTGTTTTTACTAATTTGGCCGTCTCCCCTACGTGGGTCCCCCCATATTTAGGGCTAATATTTGGTGGAGGTACTGAGGAAGGTCCAAGGAACCTCCCATGTCTTAATCTGACACGCTCGAGTAACTACACAAATCCCCTCTTGGGTCCCCTTCTATTGATAAAGGTGAAATATATCAAATCATCGCTATATAAACTGCTGGGCTTGTTTTTTTCTTTTCAGTTTATATTTAACTCAGTCGAATTTTTTGAACTTTTTACACAAATAACTGCTCCTTCGTTGAGGATTAGAAGAAACTATCACATATGAGAATGTTATAGGTTTTTATTTTACTTTTAGGTACTATGGGAATTGACTACGGAAATGGAACGTTTGAGGATCATGCTGGATCACTATATATAATTGATTTTGAAAAGAAGAAAGCCAATAAATTATTAGGTGAATTGGGTATAGCAAATGGATTGGCATGGGAACTAGATCAACAAGTTATGTATTATATTGATTCATTAAGACAACGCGTGGACAAATATGATTACAATCCTGAAACTGGAGCCATATGTAAGTAAAATACATTTGTTATGTTCCATATTATAGATTATTTCCGTTCTGAAACAAGGTTGTTGTCGCCCCAAAAATATTTTTAACTTATTCACTCAAACATGTTTAGAAAGGTAAATTTATAATATTGCATACCCCATTTCGAGTGTTTCTCTTTTATTGACCAATGCAATACTCTCAAATTTTAGCAATAAATTATCATGGAGATAAAATCTAATTAATTTTTATTTTAGCAAACAGGAAAACTGCTTTCGATCTACATTCAAATGGCGTTCCAGGAAATCCTGATGGTATGTGTATCGATACTAAAGGACTTTTATGGGTTGCTACTTTTGATGGAGGTGTTCTTATTCATGTTGATCCATCCAATGGAAAATTACTCAAGACTATTAAGCTTCCAGCAAAACAGGTATCACAAACACAAGTTTAAAAGTGACTTATAAATTTAAAATAAATGTTTTTATACCTTATAAATGAAATATATCGGAGTATGTTTGTAACGCTTACAAATATTGATGCTGCAAACACAATTGTAGTATAGGTGTTCATAAAATTACCTAATTAGCCCATTTTTATTTTTTTCATTTCACCATAACTCGAAAACAAGTTATCGGGCTGAAATTTTTAAATCGTGTCCAGGACGTAAAAAGGGACTTGCAAGTTCGGGTGAAAACGAAGGGATTACTTAAAAGTCAATTAGATTCATGAGTCATTTTAAACTGTAACAGAGAGAACAAAAATATAAATACAAAAAATACCTTATCTAAAACTAAACAACTTTTGGTAGATCAAAATTAGGGCAAAACTTAAGTTTCCATTTTTTCAAAACCTACAAAACATAAAAGAGTTGAAAATTTATAGGTAGCTTCACTACCTATAAATAGTGAATCTATTGATTCTAATTTCATACTAAACCCATCCGATTATATTACGTGAGTCAAAGAGTTCAATTTTCGAGAAAGAAGTTTTTTGTTTAAAACATTATGTATAAAAAATAATACTTATTTATAAAAATATAGAATATTTCAATAATTAACTCAGGCAATTGTTTATTTTCACTTATTTTTTAGATTACATCGTGTGTATTTGGTGGTTCCAAGTTAGATATTTTATATGTGACCTCAGCAGGAATTCATGGCCAAGGCATCAGCAATCCCAAAGCTGGGAAATTATTTGAAATTACTAAAACTGGAGCTAGAGGATACCCAGGAGTTAGTGCAGTTTTACCAGAATAATTTTGAACCTATTTAATGTAAAAATAAAAATTTACAGTTTTACATTAAGTATAGACTGATAAAATGTGATGCATGTACGAATCCACTGGGTGAGTCGGAAGGGATATAAATAATGCAAAAAGGGCATTATAAACTTATTTGATTGTAAAAATTAAACTTTAAAATAAATAAATAAGATAGATAATAAATTAAAGGCAATTATTATTTTTTGTATAGTATTTCTGTGAGCCCTATATCCGATGGTCCGGAAAGAGAGTTTACTGGAGACATTCCAGGAGATCAAACAGATATCTAACATTTCCCGCCTAGCTTAAGGTAATGAAGGTATTGTTTTCCTCTTTATTAAAAATATACGGAACTGGTACTTAGAATGTATTCAAATAGTGACTCACCTCGCTTTTTGGTACCCCAATATTTCCCATCGTCGAATGCTTAATTATTCTCCTCTTCGATTCTGCTACTGTCCTCCGCTTATACATCAGTGAAGTTGGGTCGCTGTGAGTCATAAGTCAGAACCAGAGTTTTCTCTACTCTACTAACAAGCTCAAGATGACCGGATCCCTGAAATTTTGCACGATAAACGCATTGTACTCTTTCTTTATAAGAACACTTTCTCTTGGTTTTCATTTACCTTTGGTGTAGATGATATTATAATACCCTTGGACGTATAATCCACCCAGTTTCATATAACTCTTGATTCCTGATACAACACTTTGAAAAAGACGTAGAGTAGCACAACTGAGGCTGCTTTAGTTTGGTGATCCATGATCTATTTGGTGAATTGCTGCGATTACCCTAGTGTTACTTTCTTCCGTAGTATCAAGATAGTAGTAACTCATTTCCATTTCTCTTTCAAGGGATGAAAAGTTACCTACGTGTTGACTTTCCCAATTTTTGCGACCTCCCAGGCAGGTTTTGTTAATTTTTTGAGTAAAATATGTTAAAAATTAAAATTAATTCGATTGATCACACTTTTCAAACAGAATATTTATTATGCAATAATATATTTTAGCACCAAATAAAGGCACTTTTTTATGTAATTGGTACAAAGAATTATTACATTAATAATAAAAATTTTAATAATTTCACATTATTTAAAAAAAATGCAAGCGCATACAAAAAAAAATATTGGTTGCACAGCCCTATTTACAATAATTTCTTTGAAGGCGCGATTATATAATTAATGACTATTTTTAAATCAGTTAATTTAAATATATATTTATTTACCTTAGAACAAAGGTCATTAGTTGCCATCAATATTATTCTAAAATGTTTAATCTTCTTTAAGTCGAATGTTTAATCTTCAGCTGACAGATGTCGTACGCAAACGTAATAAAGCGTTTTTTTCCATCATGTGTAAGAGAGTTTGATTATGGAAATGAACTTACCATTATATTTCGTTACATATCTTCATAGTTCTTCATAGGAGTAATTTCAGAAAGTCTGAAAATTTCATAGGTGTTAGCCAACACTGCGTTCTCAATCGTAAACCTATTCCGAATTCTCAAAACGGATGGGTTTAGCCCCAATAGAGTGCCAAAGATGTAGCATCTATCTCAAATTTGAGCTGATTAGAGAAAGGGTAGAGCCAGTTTTAATCGACAGATATTCTAAAAAAACAAAATCGATGTGAGATTAAAAAAATATATACCCTAATTTTTCTGATTGCGAATTGACTAACCCCTCCCTCCTCCCAGCAAATTTTCAGCTAAGTTGCTTATTTAATATGAAATTTTCAGCCTGCTGAAATGATTCACTAAAACTTCAGACCGCAGACCTATCATATTTATGTCGTATGTTCGATTCAAGTATTTCGTATAATCTAAAATATAAAAATATAATCCAAAAAGAATATTTAAATAAAAAATTGAATTTCTCCCCTGAAATTCAAGACAACAGTGAAGTGTTTTGAAGGCATTTCTATCTACCATTAAAATCTCCTAGAATTTCGATTTAAAACAAACTTTTTGAGACATTTAAAATATATACAAACGTTTAATTCTGAAATGAAGTTATTGGATTTAAAATTTTGTAGTCAGCTATTATGTATCCTTAAGAGTTATGTAGTATGATTTTGATTATACTATTGTAGTTAATATGAAAACCTTTTCGTAAACGAGAAGTTTGGAGTAGAAGAATTAGTTTGGTAATTATCCGGTTAGATAGTTAGATATTTATCGCGTAGGGAAGTTAAAAATATTAATACCTTTGTGCACTTTTTTTTCTTGAATAACTCTGGTATAAAACATCGTGAAAATAGTGTCCTAACAGTTTAAGCCGGGTATAAATATACGCTTTAATTTTTACAAAAGTAAAAATATTTTAAAATGTGTTTTTTTGGTTTAAATTAATAGTTTTAGTGTTATTTTAAAAAAGAATGGAAATATCATCCAGGTCTAGCGAATATAAAATTTAAATTAACTGACCGTATTTCTAACACACATATATAAAATAATTGAAAAGAGAAATATTACAATCCATTAGTTGTGTTAAAAATTTAAAAAAATATTTATTCTGCAGATGTAGTGTAATCAGGACCGTGTTTAGATATTCGGCACCCGTAGACTATTAATATTGCGCCTTTTTCCATACCAATGAAAATAAGAGAAAACAAATTTAAATAATATAAATTTCAAAACGTTTTAAATGTAAACCATTTTCGCCCCCCAAAATACCTAGCAGTCTGCGTCAGTTTTCTTAGGTAAAGAAGAAAGTGCAACGGTAAAATTTATTATATTACATCGCAACATTATGTAATATTTTTTCTTTAAGCATGCTAGGTATAATTAAGTTTGTCGCAAGTTAATCGTTTTACACACGTACAGTGGAATGGCTGGCTTTGAAAGAACACAATTTCTACAGCAACAAATTTTTTTCGTTAAATTTGTAACACATTCAATAGATTATTATAAGATGATTATAATAGATTATAATCAGTAAATATTTTCTTATAATATTTGTTATTAAAATAATACTTTTAAGTACATATAATATAAAATCATTGCAATAATAATAATTATTATAGCTATAAAGAACACAATATTGCTGAATATAATATAATAGTTATAATTATTATATTAATAAATAAAAATTTGTGACAATTGAAAAATATCGTTATGCATTTATTTTTTATAGTATGTTTTAAATTCTTTTGAATTTCAAAAATATCTCGAAAATATTTTGATGTCGTAGAATATCAAAAACATTTGTAAAAATACAATTAGCGTGTAAAAAAGGTAAACGGTAGGTAATTTTCTATCGTCAGAACTGTAAAAAAGAATTAACTTGGACGGATAAAATAACTTTTCTCCTCAGATGAATATTTCAAATGGAGTATAACTTATCGTGGTTTTTCGTTATTTTTACAACTTTCTCGATTATCTTCGACATTATTTTCTAGAATACATTTAAAACAAACTATAAAATTAAAAAGAAGATAATAATTACAGTAAAATAAACGTTATTTATAATATATCATACTTACAATGACTAATTTTCAGTGTTAATTTACAAGCTGTTGGAAAATTATGTTTTCCAAGCTTAGGAATTAAAAGAACTCATCAAAATAATAAAGAGAAAACAAACTTACTCAAATTTTCTTCAACTTTTGCTACAGTTGCTAGCTAGCAAAAACTACAATGCTAGCTAGAGAACCATAGAAAATATTTAAAAAAACAGGAAAATAAAAAACATCCAAAAACGTTCGGTAGTTTTCGGAATTGACCTTTAAATTGAGACCGTTTCCGTTCTTAAAATGCAAGAAATGAAGAAACTGAGTGTTAGTTTTGATTCTAACAACACAGGGATCTAATTTATTTTTTTATTCATAGAAAATAAGTTTTACCAGATTTCTAGACCACATGCAATTTTTTAAATCATTTTAATAAGTTCTCTAGTCTCCTAAAATTGTGAAACTTAATTTTCCAACTTCCTGTAATAAATAGTTACTAAATATCTTAGGTATTAGGTCTTAATGCAAAGATATTCTAAAAATTATCGTACAATTTATAAAATATTTTGTTCATCACACACATTTTCGTATTTTTTTATTAATATTTGGGATATGTTCTATTAATTGCAATAGAAATTTTTTGTAATTAAGGCACAATAAAAATATACATATACATTTTTTAATATCAAAGAAATTAATTAAATCAATTTTTTTTCCTATTAATATTAACAATTTCAAAAAAAATAAAATAAAATAATAAAACGTTTCGTTTTTAAAAATAATTTTTTAAAGCTCGTAATTATTGGTGCATGGAAGATTTTTTTAAAATTAATACTGATAAATGAAGATATATGAATCAGAAAAATTGATATCAAATTTTACACAGCATATTATTGCATATTTATACGTATATACATATCAAAACAAGAAAAATTTCCTGGTTATTGTAAGGACGGAGAGTCTTCTTTCATAAACCTTTTCTATAGACATGAGAAAAAAATATTTAAAATTTCTAAGAGATCCCAGGATTTTTGGTCAACTCTCATTTTTGTTTTAGGAGAACCATGGGCCCATGGCCTAAACATTTCACAACATTTAACGAACAGGTGGACGGACGGATAGAAATGAATAAATTAGGTTATTATGAACATCTGTACCCAAATTTTGTGTCTAATATCAATATTTCTAAACGTTACAAACTTTAGACTAAATTTAATATATTCGTGTATATTTAAAATATATTTGCAACAATAAATCACTCAACAGTTAGTTTTAAGTGATGCGTTATAAAGACACATAGTATAAAAGATATAAACTGTACCCAGAAGCCGAATTAAAAAATTTAGCTCCCGTAGGCAGTTAAAATAGTCACTCTATTGTACCAAAGAGCTACATAACAGCCAAGCAATTCATTAAATATTGTATTAGACGAAACGGCTAGAAATCATTCAGGCCCCTATTTGAACAGTTCCGTTTAGTAAAAAGGCTAGATTGTTAATTGAACTGCTAATTGAGCTAGTTGGCTTGCTAGTTCATTACTTTTTTTGTATTGTAAACGCGGTTTTATTTGAAGATAATAAAACGCCAACGCAAGGTAGAAATATTTAAAAATAGTAAACGATTTATACAATATAATGAATTTTCTGAATATTTTGAGTTCACTTTAAAAATATTTATAAATTGGTAGCTTAAAATAATTTTACTTGTTTTGATTCATATACGTTGTTTTTAAATCTTTAGTGGCACTAATACATAAATTCATGAGAGTTTTTTTTTTTTTTTACTTAATACGTATTATTGAAATATAGTCGCAATCGTTTTTCGAAAAAGTTTACTATACACCTAATAAATAAAAACTCATTTTCCATTCTTTTGTTTTTTGGAAGGCTTGCGTGTCAATAATTTTAAAATATTTTTTTTTTTTTTTTTTTTTTTTTTTTTTTGTACTTGTAAACGAAATCTAAATTAATCGAGTTTGTTTAAGATAATGAATAAGTAGTGAATAAACAAACCTATATTGAGCAACAGTCTGAACCATATGAGCTCTTTGATGACGCAATAAACCAACCGTTCT
This sequence comes from Chrysoperla carnea, assembly GCF_905475395.1. NCBI lineage: Eukaryota > Metazoa > Arthropoda > Insecta > Neuroptera > Chrysopidae > Chrysoperla > Chrysoperla carnea. The sequence goes on from NC_058341.1 coordinate 37,016,999, forward strand.
AGCTATATCTAATTCTTGATTATGATCTAATGTATATAATAATAAATCGCATAATATAGCAACACCTGTTCGTCCAACACCCGCTGTACAATGGACCAAAGTAGGTGGATTTTTATTATGACCTGGAGGGATATCTTGTGCAACACTATGTTCACGTACAGATCTTAATTCTTCTAAAAATGCTAAGAAATGTGCTTGTGGACCACCGGGTGTACCCATACCTCCTGATGGACAACCTTGTTCGCCCCATAAACCGTACATCATATGCCATACAGAACGATAATGCCTTGATTGACTATTACATAGACGTAATTTTGATGTGGAACAATTGCCAGTTGACTGCATAAATTCTGACCAAATTTGATACTAAAATATGGAAATTTATTATTAGAAAATTTCATGATAAATTTTGTTCAACGATTTCGAAATTTAAGCTCCCAAAGCCTATAATTAATTTATGCTGTGCTTACCTGGCCAATATTAACATTTCTTTGATCACCGGTTGGAATATAATTTAAATCTTCTTGTGCATCAGTTAATTGTACAATCAAGTAAACATCCGCTTGCCAAATTGCATGCCAGAAATCTTCCAATGTATTTTTAGTTGGACCTTGCGCAGCAATATAAAATCGTTGTTTATTTCCAACAGTCGCAGTTAAATGAGAAGCATTTATATAACTAGAAATCATTTTCGACAAAGATTAATAAAACTATCAGTGGTTTTTGGTAAAGAATAGTAGCTATGGGCCAAGATACAGATTCAAGAAAATAAATAAATTTATGCCAACTTGCAGATAATGTATGTTCAGAAAATTTATAAAATACAAGTTTTATAAATATTGTTGGAAGCTTTTTTGATTAAAAAAATGAATTTGATCTCCGATTCATCACCTGGTTTTCCATTCTCTTTATGAAACTTTCCTTAGAATTTATTTATATCAAAATGTTAAAAAGATGAATGCTATTATAAAATTATCAAATAAATTCCAATCAGGGAAGGCGCTGATTTTGCAGCAGAGAGTCTAAATTCGTCCTTTTTGGCGCCTCTTCTATTTCACAAGAAATAATTTTTGGCTTTAAGCGAGAATTATATTACTTACCCATATTTGTTCTCCTTCGTTGGTATTAATCGAACGCGATTTTCTTCATAAGGAAGCACATCTTTAAAACGATTGCGCGATGCATTTTCTGGTAACAATGCTGTTGTAAAATCAGCATTTGCTTTTTTCTTGGAAATTTTTTCAAATTCAAAAAACAATTGACTATCAGTAAGTTTGTGTTCCAAAATTTGGCACTAAAAAAAAAACGATGAAATTGTAAAAAATTACAACGAAGGAATGGTAAAAAATAAAAAAAAATTACCATAGTTTCTTTATTAATGGTTGGCGGTAGTGGTTGAAATCTTGGCAATCCAGTTGACCAACGATGTTTCTCTTTAACATCGATATTTGATTTATTTTTTTCACGACCTAATGTTGCTGATTTTGCTTTATCTGTTGATTTACTTTTACCAACTAACAAACCCCATCGTCGACGTTTTTTATCTTTTGCAGATGCAGAACTTCCTTGACTAGTATCGACAATAGTAAATGTTGAATTATGTGAAATTTGTTGATATGATAAATCAGATAATTTTGATAAATCAATGGCACTATTTTCTGAATTTTCAGTTTTACTACTAACATCATGATGATAATTTTCCGGAGACATATTAAATCCAAAATTACCACTAACAATGGCACTATTTTCTTGTTTATTTTCATTATCTAAACGAACGTTATTATTCGGCATGTTATGATTCTTTTGAAAATCGGGTTCGTCTTTCGATTGTTTCGATGATGAGAGTTTACGATGTACTGAATTTGTTGAATTCGATGTTGATTTATTTAACGAAGAACTTTGGTTTAATTGACTTAATTGTTGAGTTTCTAAATTATTATTTTCTTGTAATACAGTCTGATTATAAAGTCTGTTATTATTATCAACTGTATTTATCTGTGAATTAAAAGCTTGTGCTATACTTTCATTTGGATAAATTTTTGGTGGTAAATTTTCATACATTCCTTCTTTGTTGTTTAATTGTGTTTGAAGACTAGTTCGATGTTCGAATTGTAGGTGATTTCGTAAACCAGGTAATGTTTCTGGCGCGCTTTGTATACTTTCAGCACGTTCACGAGCTAATTCGTTACCTTGCCATGGTAGTGGTACATTTTCATAAATGGGTTCATTCGATGGTTTTAAATAATTCGATGTATTCGATGGATAAGCTTGATTTTCCATTAGTGCTGGCATACAGTAAATTATATTACCATGTTCATCGATTATTTTTTGTATATGTTTTGTAATATCGCGATTCTCAACAATAACCGTTGGTTGACGCGTTGTAGCATCATAAACATAATGCTTGTTATCGATAACAGATGCTAAATTTTCGTACGTACCATGCGCATTTGAACTCTGTAGATAACCGTGTGAAATATGATGATCGTATGGTAATTGATGTACTTGTTTTAAATAATGTCGATTTAATAAAGTTTTTGTCGATACTAAATCAGGACTCGAACCCGAAACATGTCCTATACCTGCTCCAAAATTATGGACAGGTATATTGAATCGTTGGGATGCAACAGCTAAATCAGGTGTTGAATTTGAACTTAATCGATTGCTTGGATACGGTGGTGGTGGTTTATATAGATGTAACAAATGCATTCCTTCTACTAGATCGGCCATATTGTAATATTGTAATTGTCGTTCTGAACCAGCAGTTTTTAATTGTTGATCATAATTAAAGCGTGCTTGTATTGGGTGATGATGTAAAATTGCACTTGTATGTTCAATATTATTGTGTGTTACATCTGGATAATGTAAGCGGGGTGAATACATATCGGGTTTACGTATTTCTGGTTGTGAACTGTACAACGCATGACCTGTAAAATGCAATTATTTTAATTTATTCAATAATAATCGGTTACAGGATAAAGACAGTCTAGTTTAATTAAATCGACTTGAAATCACGGGAATATAATATAGTGGTCTTGAAACCCCTTTACAACCAGACATATAGACCAAGCAAATAACAAAATATCGAGTTAATAATTCATAACTACAAACGGTTTGCAGATCCAAGGACGTTCTTTTCGCATTATACCGGCCTCCGATTTGTTATTTTTTAAAGCGATATAATAATATGCCTTGTGCAAAGTCACAGTTATCAAGTTGGGCTTTTCGTAGCCATTCCTTTATTCGGTAAATTACGGAACATTTTGCTATGTTAAATCGATGTACTATCAACTATCAACATACCTGGCTCATGTGCATTTGCACGATACTTTTGTTGAATAGCTGTCTCATAATCGGGTGCTGCTCGATATGATGGTAACAACGCACGTAATTTTTCTACATCGGATGTTAAATCTAAACACGATGTCGATTGAGCACGTTGTGATAATAATGGAAGATTTGGATCAATCCATTGCGGTTGTTGACTGGTCGGTGTTGAATGTTGTAAATTATTAAAATGTTGGTAATCCATGTTATTATGATGTGCTTGAATTTTTTCATGACTATCCGTTAAATTTGTTTCCGAGTTAATACATTCAAAGTTTGTGTTATTTGGTATATTTTGTATAGAATTGAGATTGACTCCTCCTCCTCCACCTGCTCCTGTTGACATAGATGTGGATTGTTGTGGCATCATGGCTTGTAATCGTGTATGAAATGTATGCTGATGTACGCACATACGCCATACGTGTTTTGCACTTTCAACATCACTAAATTGATACTGTACGGTATCTGATGAGTTTGTACATTCTATGGTAAAATATTTCTTATGATTTATCACATTACTTATATCTCTCCACCTGAAAACAATCAATTCGAAAGAGTATAAATTTTATTGTTTTAAATATTATTTTATTGTTTTAATTAAACTTAAAGGTAGGAAATTAATCATTTGATCCAATCGCCGGTGGAAAACGTTTTTCTGAGTGTACTTAACCAAATCATATTCATGCGAACTTGTGCATTTTCGATATACGCTTTCGCTTATATATCAAAACGGCGAGGTTTGTTAAAAAATGTCAAGAGGCAAAAACTGTTTAGAATGATCCAAAATATAATATCATTAAAAATCTACTGGTGCGGAGTTCCTTGAGTCAGATTGTTATCTCGGTTTTATTTCCTCGAGAATGAGATTTAGATTACAAACCAGTGACTAATTAGAAAAAACGAAAGTTAAAATCGACGCTCCTGTGAACTTTCGTGTTTTGTGTTACTATAAGTAAAGCACTAAAATCTTTCGTAAACTATTTAAACTAAGATTCGTTAACTATTTAAAACCGCAAAACAATCAAGACTTACATATAAAATTTTCGTTCGCCATTTAATTCACAAACAACGTTAATACCATTGAGACTAATACCAATTTCAACAATTTGAGCTTGATCGTCTCTAGCTATAAACTTTTCTTGTCCATAACCATCTAGCTGTTGGCACGCTGATATATATCGTTCCTCTGCAGTACCAGAAGGAAGCCCTCTTAATGCAGCATGTTGCCGTGTAGCTGCCTCGGTCAGTCTTTCGATCACATCCGATTCCGATTCAGTTAATTGCTATAATATAAATAATCGAATAAAAAAAACTATTAGATTTGAAATATTTTAAAATCTGAACTCACTTTTGGAAATAATTGAAAATCTTTTAAATATTCTGGTGTATGCCGTTCTGCGTCATAGTTGCCAAATTCTGCTTGCATGCTATAGCTTGCTAGTAGAACTGATTGTTGTGGTGTTATCGAAATTCGCCCTTCAATAACATCCATCTGAAATTATAAATGGACATCAGTAAGGTAGCTATCTGAGTGTACAAGTGGGCTAAGTTGTAAGATTTTATGTTTGAAATGAAGGTAGGTGGACACAAGGATCTAATTTTAAAATTCCTTGTTGGTTCCCGATTTTTCAAAATAATTAAAGTCACAGATATTACAGCGGTGTCCAAAATTCGGTACGAAAATCTTTATTTTGCAGATATTTTTGATCGAGAAATGAAACGATTCGAGAAATGATTTTTCGAAAGGAATTTTGGACGATATCTCATAGACTATGAATCCAATCATGCAAGTAACCAGATTTTTGTATTTTTATTAAATTAATAATTATTTTATGTACTACTGAGTTTTATCGAAATTTTCTAAATATTTTGCAATTTTCTTATAGCAGTTCGATCGAGAAATGGCTTTTCTTGGTAAATCAATAAATTTTAAATATCAGATGAATAAAAGTATTATGTATTTAACAATTAAAATAAGAAAATTTCAAATATTTCCTATGATGAAGCCCGTAATTCGGTGTGAAATCCTACATTTTGAAAAGATTTTCGGCTTTATCTAATGAAATACTCATCTAGTCGTCAAATTTATTAAATATTTGTACTTTTTGGGTTTTCTAGAGTAATTAGGATCCAAAAATCACCAAAATTAAGTTTATTTGACTATTATACACATATTTATTGCTTAGTGTAACAAGATGAGACAAAGGAGCTTGCAAAGGGCAAAAATTAAACTTTATTCCTTTTACAAAACGGCTTGAATTTCCGATTGCCATGCACTTCGAGTAAGTAAATTACATCAAGCTCACTTCTTTACCCTAAACACGAGCCGTGGCATGGTGTTATTTAACGAAACAAAAAGTATCGCATTTTTATTTTTGTGGAGTGTTTAATCTAAATTCTTCCCACTCATTCAATTTAAATGTTGCAGCAATAAATAATAAAATTATTCTATTTTTTTTCAAAGTTATACCAAAATCAGTTTCTTACTTCTTTTTATGGTAAACTTCCATTTAAAATAATTTTATCTTTACCATTAATCATAACAAAATGTGGGCGTTTTCATAAGTGCATATATAGACGATAATAAATTTATTATTTATATAAACAATATCTAATAACTGTTTTGAAGAATGGCAGATTTTGACGTAAAATAGCTCAATTTTAAATTTTACTAATATACATGTCTTTCAATTCTAAATGAATAAATGGAGATGATGATGACTAAATTTTTTTTATCATTTTTGAAAATCTTTAGAAGAAAATCTTCAATTTCTCCCAACCTTTATTTATTTCCAAATTTTTCAATTTCAAATTTGAATTCTAAAAAACTCTTCTACATTTTTGAATTCATTTATTTTAAGAGCTTGTTTTCGATAAATAATAGAAGACCTGGTTTAAATTGATTAAAATATTCAGTTATTTCAAAATCTGCCTTTCTGAAAAGAAAAAAACTGATCGACTTCGGAAAAAAAAAACAAAATAACCTTTAATTGCAGAAAATAATGATATCTTGATGTTTCGTCCGTTAATAGGTTGTTTACGGGATGTGTTATGTAAAACATAACTCGAAGTAATAATTGGGGCCCTGATGCATACTTGTCAAGTTGCCTTTTTACTGGTCTCTCCATCTCCAGCCATCTAGGATTATTATTAGGACCTGCAAAAAAAAACATTTTTAAGGTTTTTTTTTTTTTTTTTTTAATTTTTTAATACGTAAAAATAACATCTTTAAATTATTAACTAAATTGAAGTAATTTGAAATCAAATCAATCATAGTCCAACGATTCAATCATAGATTCCAACAATCTCTTTTAGATTAAAAAAAAAATTCTGGGCGACTTTAAACGTGTGCAAACTATTAAAAAGCATATTTTTAATTTAAAATTTCCTGACAAACTCTCTATTTTATTATTTTAAAATATATCAATTTACGAAAATCGTATAGATTTCATTACCAATCAAATTTTACGACACCTATAAAAATGGCTTGCATTCGAACAAACAAATTTCTTCAGGAATTATTATCAATAGTAAATTATTGTGAATGAAGAAAATGTTTTTAATGAAATCAATAATACTTTTTTCGGTGAATATTAATTTGATACTTTTTTATAAATATATTTTTTAAGGACTCCCACACAGGCTTTATAGAAAATTCCATTAAAAGATTTCCATGAAACTCTAATTTCAATACTAAGCTAAGATTTAAATAATTTCATCAATAATTTTCTTTTGAAAACAATTATCGCGAAAGAGTGAATCTGGGATACAATTGGTGCAGACTTTAAAAGATATGAAGAAATTACTAATAAAATATTTATTGTAAAACTATTTTTTACTCTTTAGTCAAACTTTCCTCGCTTATTGATAAATCAGAACTTAATATATTCCACTTTAAAGATCGATTCAGATTTAAAAAAAAAAGGAGGATAAACATTATAAATATTACAAAAATTATAGAACAAAATATAAAATTATTTTATTATTTTTAAAAACATCTTCTTTTTGATTATCTTGCTTTTTTCGTTAATTAATAAAATGAATATTTTAATTTAGATTATTATAGTCGCTGAAATTGTTTCCGCCAAGAATTCAGCAAATCGTTTTAGAAAGACATCCGCAAGTTTTAACCAACCATATGAATTATCAGTACCTGAAGATTGGTTGAAACATGAAACAGTAAATTTACTTCAAAGGTATGCAAGGAAAAATAGACATCAACAAGGAACGTCTAATGCATTTCCAACGATTTCTCATGCAAGAAAAAATTTCTTGAATCAAATAACAAAGTATAAAAAGTTGCGATTGTGGCATCCATCAAAACGATTATTTTCACTATCACATTCCTACCAACCTCCACAAAATGTAAGAAGAGTTTATACTAGTAAAAAGTTCTTAAAAAAACAATTTAGAACACCCAAATCCAAAAAAATGTACCATTCATTTCCTAAACATACGAGGTCTTCATGGAGCAATAAAAATCGTCAGAAATTGGACTCACAATTTATACTTCTTAAATTAAAAAAAAAGTATTATTTATTTCCTAAACTGGCGAGACCCTCATGGCACAATAAAAATCGTCAGCAAATGGGCTCACAGGAACAGAAACAACGCAGAGAAAGCCAACGCACGCTTAGAATTATAAATAAACTAACAACAATAATAAAAAATTTAAGAAATTACATGAGGAATCGCGACGAAGAAAGATTGAAATTAAATGCAACCAACAAGGATTCGAGAATGATATGCCCTCAGCAATCCTCTCAGCCAATCTATTTACAATTACCTAATTTACAATCACTTCATTCCTTGTCACCATATTTAGAGTCACTTCAAGCCGGACAATCATCTTATTTACCAAATTTAAAGTTATTAGCCTATTTACAGGCGCTTAATTCACAGGCACCTGATATACAATTACCTAATGTGCAGTCACTTAATTCAACCCGCCAACAGCCTTCCTATTCACAAGAACCGAATCCAAATCAAGAACATTCACAGCAGCTGTCTAATCAACAAAATTCGAATCCAAATCAAAGCAAAAATCGACAAAAATCGCGTGCAGAAAATGATAACCAGCAAACAACAAAAAATAACGACTCAGAAGAATTCTATACAGAAAAACATTTTCCACCTACATCAACAGTAACTCGAAAATATTAATAAAACCCGGAAAAAATGTATGAAAAAGTTTAAAAAGGCAAGTTTGATCTGAATCTGACTCGAATTACGAAAAATAAATAAAATAGCAAGTAAGTACATTTATGATTGATAATATTATCCTAACTCATTCAAAATTTATAATTCTATAGGAAATCATGGTATGCAAACTCTATAAGCCAAAATTGTCGAATAAGCATTTTTTTGAAAAATATATATTTTGAATATATTACAAAACCACACTATTTCAATAATTCGGTATCATAAATCAAAACAAAACATCAATAGACGGTAAAAGGAGAAAAATAATTATAATTCTACTGTAATTTGAGCATAGGAATTTAATTATTTAAAAACAAAGTGAAATATTTCGTTTCCAAATATGGGAATCTATATTCATATCCGTTCTTAGTATGGAATATTGAAATTATTTGAATTCTTTTATTAAATATTTCTTATTATCCTGGTCATAATACAAGGATACATAAAAATTACCTGTACATCTGGGAATATACTGTAATCCAAAAAACTCTGATTGATTCAGCCCCAAACGCTGACATACATTATCCAAACAATCCCGTCCTGTGCTCTCCGAACCCAATGTACATTCCAAGGAGCCTCCATCAAGCAATTCAACCCCGCAAACAAATAAAGATTTGGAGACAACATTATATTGGCGAGATTTTTTCAATCGTAATTTAAAAGGCATGACTATTTATTTACACTGCCATATATAAATCACAAATTTTCAGGTTTTTTTACTTTAGTTAAAACATATTTATTATTTAAAAAACAAATTAAATGTTCTATAATTAGACAAACACTCAATTATAACATATTAAAAATAATTTTAAAAAACATCATTTTTGTTAAAAAGTGACACATTATTTTAAAATTATTGGTTTTTGATTTTTTTTCGCTGTTAGTTTGGTAACAAACTGTCAATCTTCAAAGTTTTTTATTGGTTCAATAGCTGATGCTATCTAGTGTTAAAATATGAAACAAATGTAAATATTTGACACCAAATTTGAAATATAAACTATTTGTGAACAAAAATTAATTTTAAATTTTCTTCTTAAAAAATTATTTTTTAATCAACTATACTACAATATTTTTAATGGATAAAATTGATATAATTTTCGCATTTCATTCAATATATAAATTAAAAATTATGCCTTTATTTACTTTTAATGACCTTTTGATCCTAAATTATTTGTTTATAACAAGTTTATTTTATTCAATTTATGTAGATTATTGTAGAATGTAGATTACATTTTATACGTATAGATTGAGATTTTTTGCTGATGTAATACTGTTTTTTTATTAAAAATGTGGAATATAACGAAAAACACACTTTCTTGTATACCAAAAAATGTTCGAAGTATTAAATTTAGAGTAAGCATTTTTTTTTAAATATAGTTATCCTTGTTACTACAATTATTTAATTTTCAACTTTAAAAAATCATTTTGTTGAGGAAGTTTTTAATAAGTCTTTCGATACAAGGTTTCTTGAAAAAGTTTTATAACGCGTTCATAAACTTTTAAGAATTAACCATATTTTGCAGATTTATTAAAAAGATTTTAATATTCTTATTTTTATAGTATGGACCAACCAAAAATCTTAAAACAACAAGTACGGATTTCGTTCAAAATAATTCAACAACAGAACCATTACATCCAGGATTAAAAGAAATGAAATGGGTGAATGAGTTAAATTATTTTAAAGAACAAAAATATGATATCTTACCTATATATAGGGTATTAAATCATTCAGGAGAAATTATTCAAGAGACTGAAAATCCGAATTTACCTAAAAATACGTTGGTGAAAATGTATCAAAAAATGGTTTTACTAGCTAATATGGATATTATTTTATTTGAATCTCAAAGGCAGGGACGAATCTCATTTTATATGACGAATACAGGCGAAGAAGGGGTTCAAATAGGTATATTTAATTGTTGTTAATAATTTAATTAATTATTTCCACAAATGAAACCGAATTTTGTTTGTTGCAAAAACCGACATCCAAAAAACCTTGCTTATTCGATACCGAAATTAAGTTATTCGTACTAAATTACTCACAGAATCGTTAAAAGATCAAGGGTTTCTATTTATTTTTAAGAAGTCTTAATTCTTACGGCGTACTCCAAAAAAAAAACCGCTAAAAGTGTGTTTCGGAAATTCATGAAACTTTACAAGGTTAATTTTAGCCCCAAAAATACAAAAATCAAGTTTATTTAACTATTGAATGAGTATAGCTATTCTATGTATTGTGGCTAGGTTGTTCGTAATTAGTAACTTCCTTACTTTTTGAAGTGAACAATTTTCCCAATGGATTATGAACAATTTCTCTAGACTCGTTGTGCGAAAATTAGAACTTAAGAAATAAAAAAATATAACAATCAACAAATTCCAACAAGCATTTCTCATTGTTATTTTTATATTTGTTGAAAAAAAGAAAACTTTTTATTATCTCTTTTAAGGGATCAGAGCATCAAACTCTTTAAAATTCTAAAAGTTAAGGAAGGTTTACAGATCATTTTTTGGATCTAAAATGATTCAAAACTTCTCCAATACTAAAATAATGTAATTATGATCACTTTTATCTTTTAATTTATACATCTTTAAGCGTCTCTGTGTAACTTTTTTTATCATTGCTTATGAAAACTTTTACAATTTAGGATGTGTAGCAGCATTAAATTTTGATGACTTAGTATTCGCGCAATATCGCGAAACTGGAATTCTAATGTATCGAGGTTACACAGTACAAAATTGTTTGGATCAATGCACGGGAAATATTGATGATAAATGTACAAAAGGTCGACAAATGCCAGTACATTATGGTTCAAAAGAATTAAATTATGTTGTTGTTTCAAGTCCATTAGCCACACAAATACCACAAGCTGTTGGTGCCGCATACACATTTAAAATCCAAAAATTGGATAAAATTAGTTGCGTATTTTGTGGAGATGGTAGTGCATCTGAAGGAGATTTTCATGCTGGTCTAAATTTTGCTGCAACATTAAATGCACCTGTTATTTTTGTATGTCGTAATAATGGTTATGCTATTTCAACAAAAGTTAATGAACAATATGCGGGAGATGGAATTGCTGCTCGAGCACCTGGTTATGGAATTCATGTGATTCGTGTAGATGGAAATGATATATTTGCTGTATATAATGTTATCAAGTATGCCAGGGAATATGCACTTAAACATAATAAACCAGTTTTTATTGAAGCAATGACATACAGGTAAAAAAAGTCGACTTCCGACACCTCAACTGAGTTTAAGGCAGGATTATTATGGGTCTAGAGTCAAGCATAGTATTTTAGAGTTATTTCAGAATGACTGGAAATTTGAAATGATGTTTAAGGGAACCTGGAAAATATTTACATGCACGGAAAGTTTGAAATTGATGGAAGTTTATTAAGGGCAATAATTAAATAAGAAAATAATTGATAATAAATGCCAAAATATTTTTATCCGACACTCAATAAAGCAGGGAGGGTATACGTCGTTCGACATCTTGCAAATTGCAATTTTTAAGGTTTCGGGCAATGTATATCTTTTTTGTTCAATTATTTATTTATTTGAATATCATCTTCAATGAATATTCATCAATTTTTCGTTTTAGATTGATCCCAGTTATTAGGCTACATTGGATACCGGGGTCACCCTAATTATGTTTTCTCTGCTTCGATTAGTGTCATTAATTTTAGACTTAGCAATATTATTATTTTTTAGGGTGGGCCATCATTCAACTTCTGACGACAGTTTAGCATATAGAGATGCAAATGAAATTGAACAATGGTCCGAAAAAGGAATAGTTGGAGGACCAATTAAAAGGTTACGAAAGTATTTGGAGAAAAAAAATTTTTGGGATGATGAAACAGAGAAAAAATATCAAACTGAATGTCGTAAAAATATATTATCAGCTTTAACAAAAGCTGAAAATAAATTAAAACCAAATTGGAGAGAAATGTTCGGGGACGTTTATCACAAAATGCCAGAACATTTACGGTAAAATATAACTTAAAATTCAGTTTAATATAAACTAGTATACAATTTTTGTTTGTAAATTTCAGGGAACAAATGAAAGAAATGGAAAATCATCTTAAAAAATATGAAAAGTATTATCCTGTTGATCAGCATGCTAAATAATTTTTATCTTGAACATCAAATTCAATAATGTATATACTGATACTTAAAAAAAGGGAGTAACTCTCAAATACCAAAGACTCTGTTTACATGATTCACATCACTAATAAATCTTTAATTGGGACCATTGTATAAATTTAATTAGGATTTTAATGTAATTTTTATACCTACTGTTATACGAATTTAATGTAAAATGTCATTTAGTCTTGTATTTACACCAAGGCTAACCACGCACAGTTCTAGTGCATCAAATCGGTGGGGCATCTTGTTCGTAAGAACCTAAGTTAACACAATTTGTATATAAAATAGTGAAATGATTAAAATTGCAATTTAGAAACGTTTAAAAAAATAGTATGGTATGCCCAACAGCTAAATAAAAATTTTAAAATATTATTACAAACTTGTTTTTTTACGTCCTTATTTTTCACATTCAACCGCTATAATATAAAAATGCAATTTTTTGCCTATATTACCAAATTATCATTTATATTATGAATCGATCGCCAGATTTCACATAAAAATCACCAGTTACGAAAAAACCTCGCGTTAGGATTTAAGCAGCCGCAACTCAATAGAATACTCTCTCCTATAATGTATTTAACAAAATTTAAAAAACCCCTATGTGCGATTTTTCCTTGTATTTCTCTAATCCGATTTTCTTGAAACATAGCTAAGATCGACCTTCATTAAATAAGTTTTCAAAAAAATTAAAGCCGGTCAAACCTGCCGCAATTAAATAATCCTATTTTTTTGTTTGGTTTGATTCGGTTAATATACGATTTTTTATAAATTATTTTATTTTTGAAAACTTATATTACAATTCTTTTACAAATTTGTGTTTTTTTCTAATTATATAATAGTTTATGCCTTCTTAAAAAAGAAATTTATACAAATTTTTAATCATTACACATCTTGTAACGTATCAGGACTTTGAATTGTGCCGGCATTCTGTATAGGCCGGGTGGGTTCTTGTCATGTTGGTGGCGGATAATATGGTCGAACAGGCGCAGGTGTAAAATATGACGCTCCAACAACTGCTGGATAATGTCCTGGTGCACCAACAAATGACGCGTAAACACCTGGTGGCGCTGATGTTGGTGGCGGTTGACTCATATGAGGTGGTGGGGGCGCTTGATTCATGTGCGGTTGTACTGGTGGTGGTCCAGCTAAATGTGCATTTGGCGGTAAATGAGGAGGAACCTAAATAAAAATTAATTTGTTTAAGTAAAATCAAGACGATTTTATTTACCTGCCTAAATTATTAAGAACAAATAGCTTTTTTTTTCAAAGCATACTTTTAACATAGAAACAAAATAACAAAAATTGGAAATTATTATTAATTTATGTCAAATGATGGACACAGAGGACTTTTGATCTAGGTGCTAGGGACCCTCTTGCGGTACCCCTCTTTTTGTTATGTCAAATAATAATTTTTGAGAGTTAAAAACGTCACTTTTTTCATCTACCTAACCTACGACACCAAAAAATGTCATCTGCGTTAAAGAAATTCTGTCAAAAGCCTCTTCCTACAAATTTTGTTTAGAGCTACTGTTTGTGTTTCGGCGATAAGTTTCAATATAAAGCTATACAGAGTGGCCATTAAAACTTTTTCTCAGTTTTTAGATTTTCTAAAATAATTAGAGTCCAAAAGCCACGAAAATTCAACCTTCAATCACCAGGCAAATATTTTCTTAGATATTGCATTAATTATGCTTGGTATATAAAGAAATTGTAGTTAAAAAATGAAAAATCGTCCAAATGAAGCCCTCTATTTTGGAGTGATTTTCGACAGTATACTGATTTTTACTGATAATTCTCGATTTTATCTTGTTTGTGGCCACTTTGGCGTATACAACAACAAAGCAATAATAAATACATACTACTGTTTGTATTGGCGTGGTAAATGTTGGAGGATATGAAGCCATCGGTGGTGGAGCCGTATATGTATATTGAAATCGTGGCATTTCAGGTGCTAACACTTTTATTGGCTTAGCTGGCGGTGTGATCATTGGAGGCACTGTAGGAATTGCAGATGGCGGTTCTACTACCATTGGTATTTTATCTGGTGTAATTTCATGACCATTTTTACTTGTTTTCGTTGGTCCAACAGGTTTTAACGGTGAATTATTTGCAGGCGGAGTTGGTGCTCTGAAAAATAGATTAAATTCGATCTTATTTGGAAATAAAATTACAAATGTGCTATTATTAAGGATTTAATAAATTCATTCTCTTCTACTAGATTAGGTTTTGAAGAAAGCTGAGTATAAAAATATGAGGAAAAACATCTGTTGACTCTTATATATACCATAGAAACTTAGGTATCTGAAAAACCATGTTGCCCAGTAGAAAATTATCGCATTTACCGGATACACTTTTTTGGAACCTGAGACAATGTTTATGATCTGACGAACCCAAAAACTTCACACGTAATTTTGGTTACATAAGTCAAAAATTCTCGAAATAATTTTTATCTAAATTGTTTTCAAAACCTTCTCAACTCGGCGAAAAATGATTATCTGTTTGCTAATTTTAAACACTAAAATCTTTAGAATGAGATGGGACTGCTTTTCGCGATGTCTCAAATAACTACCCAGAAATAATTAACAATTCTCAGAAAATTACATCACAGATATGCTAAATGGTGTACAAGGAGATTTAAAAATGTTCTTTGAAACCTCCAAATTGATTTTTTTGATCAAAAACATTACCGATTCGTTTATTTTTCTTTTTCTTAAAACTTGCTTTAATCGATATAATTATGTTAAAACGCATTGTGCGTACCAATTTTTATTGTAGAAAAATTCTTAAATTATATATACGCGTTTATGATTATGGATGGTATCATAATTAAGTGCCATCAATTATTAATAATATTTATTTTATTAATAATGAAAATAATTTATAAAATACTATATTAAAAAAAAAAAAAAAAAACTTTTAACAAAAAGAAAACCGACTTCAAAAGAAAAACTTTTCCAAAACAAATTAATATGCACTAAAAAGTAAAAAAATAACGATAATATAATGTAGTTAAAATTATTGTTTCTTTTGGAGTCGGTGTCAGCCAAGCTAATGTAGCAAACTGTTCTGTCAGAGTTGTTTCCTTGGCTGACACCGACTCCAAAAGTAACATTAATTTTAACTACCTGATCATTGCATTTGACAGTTAAATTTTAGTCAACTGAGTTTTTTAAAATATTTTTATGATTTTTAATTATTATTAATGGGTACGCTGTTAATTGCTGATTTGACTAAATTGTTTCCTGTCTCGATACTAATATACTATCTCAAAAGTATGTAATAGTAAATTGAAAAAAAAAGTTACCTTGGAGGTAAAGGAGGACTGTCAGGTGCCGGATTTGTACTTGTCGTTGAATATAAATCTAAAACTTGATGACAAATATCTTCCAACAAATCCATTGTAATATCTTCGACAAACATGTCCCACCATCGTAAATGCCTTGAAGTTCTACCGACCCAATCAACAACTTCAAATTTAGAAAGTTTACCAGCTAAATACATTAATGCTACTGCAATCACCTCAGGTTCCCATTGTAACGCTAACGTTGTACACAGACTATCATTTACAAAAGTCCACGCCATTTGTACCATTTTCTGTAGTTTTTGTTTGTCCCCTTTTAAGCACTTTGCGTATCTCAATAAATAACTGTAAGGATGTTCAACTTGTAAATCAAATTTAATAGTTTGTAATAAAATACGTTCTAAAGTCATCACTTCTTCTTTGGGATCTTCACCAAATGTTGCAAATTTTGCGTCGGTTAATAAACTTCTGGCTGTTTTTATAATATCTTTACACTTTTTAGGAGTTTCTTCAACTTTGCCAGCTAAGAATAAACAACAACAGGCTGTAACGTAACGCGGAAATGTTCGAAACGAGTGAAACATATAAAATCGATGAAAATAAACAACACCAGTTGCCATCGTATTGTAACCTAGATCCATCTTTGTACCGGTATCAATTATGAAACGAGCGCCTTCACGACGGTATCGACTTTCCGTTTCGAAATCGATACCGTCCGCGGCTGAAGGAGAATTTCGAATTTCCTTCTTTTCATAATACCAACACGGCATTTTTGCAATGAATAATTTCACAAAGTAAACACTGGTTCTGACACTTCTAACCTTAACCTATCTTTTCAAACACATCCATAACTTGTATTAAATTTTTACAGTTACATTGTAAATAATTTTTATTATTTAATGGTGTATTATTTTATCTAAATATAACAATAATATATTTTTTATTAATTACTATCTGAATTTTATGAATAAATTTGTATTTCAACTTTTCTACAAACACACTGACTTGTCCAGTACTGCCAATGTTTCGCAATCGTACTTTTTCAATAATTTTCCAATTTAAATTATAATGAAATTGATAAATATGTTTAATGAGTTTTTACAACAAAAAAATTATCTTATTAATAAATCCTAATAACATGTAAAAACAAAATGGGTAAAACTTTTGTCTCCAAACTAAGCATTATTTCATACATAAATATAATATTGCTAGCTAATATGCATTTACTGAATTTTTAAAGCATCAATCAAAAATTATCCCAACAATGGAAACTTAACTTGTATTTTATTAAAAAAAAAACATCGTTTTAAAGTACTGCCTAGATTCCTTAATCTTTAAATTTTATTAAGCAATATTTCTTACTTTATTCAAAGTTACATATGCAAAATATTGCACAACTTGTACAAAGTTGTGAATAATTTCAAAGTTGTGCAATATATTGACAATTTGACAAATGAATTAATATAAGATAAGATATGTAGGGTATCTTGCCAGAAATTAAACCAAATGTTTAAAGGCCAATACAAATATTCAAATTCAAAAAATGTAACGAATTGGCTATGTAAACCAAATGTTTAAAGGCCAATAAAATATTTATATATATGGGGCTTATTAATTATCGCCGTATTTCAAGTAAATGAGTAAAATTTCAGTTTAAAATCTTGCTATACGGTTTACTTTCAATTAACATTACTTAATTTGAATTCTTTTGAACGAAGCTGTCCGACTATTGATACGTTACTTCGAAATTTTATATTCAGGATGCAACCCGTTTTATCAGTTTCCTTCTTGAAAGATACTGTTAAAAGAGGTTTTTCTTTTATAATATGGCGCAGTCCATTTTGAAAGTCCATTATGCACTGTAGTTTTAGGGTTTGCCAAATGTTTATTAATTATTGTTAAAATTGGATGACAAATAAAATTTTTATAAACTCAAACTTATCTCATATTCACAGCCACAGAGTTGATGGATCTACGTGTCTTTAAATTCCGCCCCTCATTAAACAAAATTCTGATTCCATTTAGTTTTACCATCTGATATTGCTATATTTAGTTTTAATTTGATTTTATATTGTATAAACAGTAAGAAATAAACTGATAACTAACTGCATAATGAAAAAATTAAAATATTTTATATATACGTCCAGTTGTACATATCGATGACTATAATTATTTTTATAGTAACTTTTCAGATTTAATGTTACTTAAAAAATAGGGATTTTTAACAAGTTTACCGGAAATTGACAACTTTTTAGAAATAATCGGCCATTTCATTTAAATACTTTCCTGTGTAGTGATGGTTGTTGTGTGAGATAGGTGAGTAATATTAGATTTTATGTATAATTTAATAAATTTTAATTATTTATTTTCTAAATAAAACATTTTGATAACAAATATAAAGATTTTCGTGTTAAATTAACAAGTATTTCATGCAATATTACAAAATTAACTCAATATTATTTTTGCCACCACATGGTGAAATGTTGGTTAATTTAAAACGTGTTAGCCCGTGTTTTTTTCAATATTAACAATATCAGTTTCAATTGTTTCTAAATTAACAAATTTTCTGATACCTTTTATTTTTTACTTCATAGCGAAAGAGTAAAATTCTATTGAATCCTAATTTTGCTATTTTTTCTGTTTTGTATCCAAATAGTTGGCATAAATATGTTATTCCGGTTAGCAACTATTTTCCCATTAAATAGGCACAAATTTTTGAAAAATAGTTTAAAAGGTGTTATTTTCCGTTTCTCTCAATGAATATGACTGTTTAGTCATTTTTGAAAAATTTATATTTAAAAAAAAAGGTAAGTTTGATTAATAGAGTTGTTTTTCTTAGGCGAACGAATTATCTTAGTTTTGCAAAGATTTAAAATGGGTATAAGGTTTAAATTCATTCTACGAGTTTGAGTTGACGTAGTAATATTTTTGAGATGCGTTTTTCTTTGCGATGCTATAAAAGTTGCTAAAATACGAATATTATACTTGAGTTACGAATCCAATGAAATTGTGAGATATAAAAGCTTGTTATTATATCTCAATATCTTAGATAAATAAATCGTATTAATTTCCATGTTAACAAAATTAATTTATTTTCTTCGCGATACCTCAAAAAACTGTGTCCTGTGATATCAAAGACTTCAATTAAAAATTAAAGTTATTCTAGTGTTTGACAAAATCTGGTATCTGAAAAATCTGATCTTATTGCGCCACAGAAATTTTAATTGCTTCGAAATTTTTATAAACTAACCGATTACTTTTTTAATATTGTTCGATGTATGATTTTAAGAAAAATTTTTAAAAGCAATCATTTTTTGATAATTGGGAAAATTTCTTATCCACTTCCTTTATACGTTTTTAGCCCTCTTAAAAAACGGAAAGTAGTCGGGCAAAATCAATCTAATATTTGAAAATATTTCTTTAAGAGTTCCTTTAACAATTTAGGTCTGTCCAAGTAGTCGTTATACTTGCAGATTGTATTAAAAATGTACCTCAAAATTGTTTCCTATCTTGACTAATTTACAAGATAAATTGTTCGCCTAATCTGTGTAATACAATTCATGAACATTAATTGAGAGTCATATTCGGAGAGATATCGGATTATTAAGTACTTAATTCGGTTATCTCGAAAAATATGACTTAACTAATATCTATTATTTTATATTTTCAGAATATTTAAAACAAAATGCCACAAAACGAATATATTGAGAGGCACCGTAAATTGTACGGTCGCCGTCTTGACTATGAAGAACGTAAAAGAAAACGTGAAGCTCGTGAACCACATAAACGTGCCGAAAAAGCTCGTAGCTTACGTGGTCTTAAAGCTAAAATGTACAATAAAGAACGTCGTAATGAAAAGATACAAATGAAAAAGAAAATTCAAGCACATGAACAAAAGAAAATTAAAAAATCTACTGATAAAGTTGAAGAAGGAGCTTTACCAGTTTATCTCTTAGACCGAAATGTTCAATCTAGAGCAAAAGTATTATCGAATATGATAAAACAAAAAAGAAAAGAAAAAGCTGGAAAATGGGATGTTCCAATTCCAAAAGTTAGAGCGCAAGGAGATGCTGAAGTTTTTAAAGTAATGCGGACGGGAAAATCGAAACGAAAAGCCTGGAAACGTATGGTTACTAAAGTTACGTATGTAGGAGAAGGATTCACCAGGAAACCACCAAAATTTGAACGTTTTATTAGACCTATGGCGTTACGATTCAAGAAAGCACATGTAACACATCCTGAATTAAAAGCAACATTTTGTCTACCAATTATTGGTGTGAAGAAAAATCCAAGCTCGGTTATGTTTACATCGCTAGGGGTTATTACAAAAGGAACAGTTATTGAAGTGAATATTTCAGAACTTGGTTTGGTCACACAATCTGGTAAAGTTGTTTGGGGAAAATATGCACAAGTTACAAATAATCCTGAAAATGATGGATGTATTAATGCTGTATTACTTGTGTGATCTTTATTTAAGTCTAATAATAAAAATTTATACTAAAAAATCATTGTTTTTATTTATTTTTTATTAATCTTTAGTATTATTTCCATACCATTTTATTTCTTATAGCGCTTGAAATGAAGAGGTTTTACAATTTTTAGAATACTTAGTATGGTGACCACATAACTGGAAAACACGGTGGCCAACATGTTTCCATCCCAATTTTATTTCGAAAATGGCGCGAGAAAATATTTCGCATACAAATTTATCAAATTTTGTTGAAAACACTTTTTATAAATCCACATCTCTTAGTTTTGATTATTTTTATGGAATATACAAGGTTTTCGAACAAAATTTATAAAATTTTGTATACCGATTAGTATTGTAATTTAAAGTTCTTTCTCAATTTAGCTCGGTCAACACTTATCATTTGGAAACCTATATTTTATTCTTGACACTTATTTGAATTTTTTTAAATTATACGACCAGTTTAAAGCATTTATTAGCAGTTTAAAGCCTTAGTAAAGCATTTATTTATCATCTAAGGAATTTATTCCACAATCGATTTTGCAAATTTAAACCAACAAAAGTGTCCGATTATAATTACTTCTTCTGATTCAGAAAAAATTATTCGAAAATTCATAAAATAGTTTTTCATATTTTTTTCAAAATCAAATATTTATTTTTTTTTAAGGTGTGATTTCAACGCCCATCAACAATGCAGATCTTCGTAAAAACATTAACTGGCAAGACCATCACCCTT
Source organism: Chrysoperla carnea (assembly GCF_905475395.1). Classification (NCBI taxonomy): domain Eukaryota; kingdom Metazoa; phylum Arthropoda; class Insecta; order Neuroptera; family Chrysopidae; genus Chrysoperla; species Chrysoperla carnea. Next base: position 37,038,171 of record NC_058341.1, read on the forward strand.
GAGGTCGAACAGTCCGATACTATCGAAAATGTTAAAGCAAAAATTCAAGATAAAGAGGGAATTCCTCCAGATCAACAACGTTTAATTTTTGCCGGAAAACAATTAGAGGATGGCCGTACTTTGTCAGATTATAATATTCAAAAAGAATCTACACTTCACTTAGTACTTCGGCTACGTGGTGGAGCTAAAAAACGGAAGAAGAAGAATTATTCCACACCCAAAAAAATTAAACACAAGAAGAAGAAGGTCAAGTTAGCTGTATTAAAATTCTATAAGGTTTGTATTTTAATTTTAATTTATATCGAGTATGTAAGAGTAATAGAGGATCAAATTCGAATCAAAGTTCCTTTTGAAGCTAATCTACCATTAACGAGATAGAACTTCGAAGTTGTAGAAATGTCTTAATTATAGCAAGTTGTAGAAAATAATATTCATTACAATTTATCTTAGCATTTCTTTCTCCAAGGTTAATATTTACAAAAAAGGATATGAACTATAATAATTTTAAATTATGTATTTTAGAACTTGTTTATTCCTGTAAGAATGAAACTGGAGAAAAATTTTTATAACTTTGATTTTTATGAAAAATCTTAATTCTTTTTATCACTTTAATTTATAAAATTTATTTCGAATTGTAGTATTAAAATAATTCTTTGTTTCTAGGTTGATGAAAATGGTAAAATTCATCGATTAAGACGAGAATGTCCTGGTGAACAATGTGGCGCCGGTGTATTCATGGCTGCCATGGAAGACAGACATTACTGTGGAAAATGTGGATACACTCTTGTATTCTCAAAACCCGAAGATAAATAAATCTTCATCTTTATTGTAAGGTTATATAAAAAAAAAAAAAAATACACTGTTTCAGTTAATAGAAATTTCATCTTTATTATAATATATTAAATTTTTAATAAATGTTAATTGAGCAGTGACCAAATTCTTTTTATTAAATATATGTACACTCACTGTCAGAAAAAGTGCCACAGTTAAAACATTCTAAGCGTACGCATCATATGTTATGTTATAATACTAACACTTAGAATGTTTTAAAACGAGCATTTTTTGTGACATTGAGTATACCTTATTTTTTGAACTAATATAGGCAGTAATCGATTTTTATGAAGCAAGCGGCTTTTAAATGTTAGTCTACGAAATCGATGCATAAAGTTTGTTGGATGAATTATCGATATAGAAAAAATTAGCCAAATATATTAGAAATGTTTAAAACATGTTGCGGGAGTTTACACAAACAACGTCTGTAAGATTTTGCATGTGGCAAGCATTTTAACTGAAAAACCACTTGAGAAGAGATTGAATTTGAATCATGCAAACTTTTACACACTTTGGCTTATTTTGGAAAGGTGGGATAGTTTTTCTCATCAACTCATTCATTCTAGATTAACAAGAATCACGCAAATAAATCACTTAGTTATGGAAATACATTTTTCTTTTCATAAAAGCAAAGAGCCGCTAGTACAAGCAAATTTTTTGGTGTCGAAAAGATTAGCATACTTGTAGAAAAAAAATTGCAAGCTACATTACAGCAAACGCTCATCTTTTTATACCATGTATATATGAAATAAATCAAGGTATACTAAGTTTAGTCCCAAGTTTGTAACACTTAAAAATATTGATGCTACGAACAAAATTTTGGTATAGGTGTTCATAAAATCACCTAATTAGTCCGTTTCCGGTTATCTGTCCGTAAGAGATATCAAGCTAAAATTTATTATGAGTGCGTAAAATTATAGAGTGCTTAAGACGTAAAATGTGAGGCCGAGTTCGTAAATCAGCAACATAGGTTAATCATCTTGTAAATTGTTAGAGATAGAACAAAAGTTTAAACGCAAAAAATGTTTCTTATAAAAAATTTAACAACTTTTATAAACATTTTTTCGTAAACACTGCTTACCCGCGAGGTCCCAAATTAGTTCAGGTCATTATACAGTAAGTATTATTTGGGAATATCGGTTATGTTTGTTGCACCATACTCGTGTTATACTTTCTATACTTAACTTCTAATAAGTAATCAACACTGTCTATACATGGTTGGTATTTCAACAATTAAGTTTGTTTTTACTTGTTTTTTGATTTCATTGATTAATTTTCAACTACAATTTGAAAATCCGGTATATGTAAAACTGCACTACAAAAAAAAACATACTTTCGGAACTGTTTGCGAGTAAGCCCCTCACTTAAAAGAATTTTTATAGTAAAAAAGATTGCTATACTATGTATGACTTAAGGGAATTTTATACCTGTATATATGAAACAGAGAATATATTCTCTGTTACGAAATATATGAAGGTGCACTAATTTTAGTTCCCAGTTTATAACGCCTAGAAATAATAATGCTACTAGCAAAATTTGGGTAAAGGTGTTCATAAAATCACCTCAATAGTCCGTTTGTAGATCTCACGATAACTTAAAAACGAAGAGTTATCGATCTGAAATTTTTATGGTGTATTCAGGACGTAAAAAGTGACTGAGTTTTTAAAATGAGCTTTTAAATCCTAAAAGATATAAGAAAAGTTTACAAAAAAATCAACAACTTTAGTTTGAAATATTTCTTTCGTAAACATTAAAAGCGCAAATTAATGGAAAACTTCAGTTTTCAAGTGGAAATTTGTGATCAAATACTGTTAAGGGGCACAAATAAAAATTTTCAAAATTTATTTTATTCTACATAGGAACAAATATTTTTGTTTTTTTAAACTAGGTAAAATTTAAGAAATAGGAAGGTCTCTTATTTACAACTATCAATGCTGTGTATTTCAACAATTAACTCAGTCAATTGTTAATTTTCACTTGTTTAAAGTCAATTTTTGTAACAATAAAGGCAATCGGAATAAAAAACAGAATAAGTAAAGAACGCAACGTTTTATTATTAAATTATAATTTTTGTTTTTGTTTTAAATGACTGGAATTCCGAAAACCGAAGTCCTTCGATTCGTCTCAAATGGCTGCTAGGTACTCTGTTATGAGACGGGAGAAGCAAACCCGAAAGGATTTTTGGTAAATGAAACTGGAATGGAGTAAACAGTTACAAAGAGTTGAAATTCTGTGTAACTAATATTTTCGGTTTGCGTTGCCATAAATCCTTTCTGATATTTTAATCTGATGCATAATAGAATACATATAATACCAAACTGAGGCAAATTGAAAAACTCTGCTTTTCGGAACTTCAACCAAAATTTTATCATAAACAAGTTTTTTTCTTAGCATCTTCATAATGCATTCGTCGCTTATGTTGATTTAGGCCGTTTTGATCATTATATGTTTTATCACATGTATTACACGAAAATTGTTTTCCTTCAATATGAGTTTCTTTGTGCTGATTCAGTAGGTATCGGCGTGTAAATTTTTTCTCACAAACATCACATGAAAACGGCCGTTCACCAGTATGAGATCGTTCGTGTCTAACTAAATCGCTTTGTTTAGTAAAGTTTTTACTACAAAGGCTACACGGATAATTCAATTTTTCTCCAGTATGACCTCGTTTATGTGCAAGTAAATTGCTATTTCGTGTAAATTTTTTACCACAAATTTCACATGAAAACCATTTTTGTTTCTCATGTGTTAATTTATGCGAAACCAAATAGTGTTGCTCGGGAAATGTTTTATTACAAATGTCACATGCATAAGGTTTTATTCCATTGTGGAGTTTTTTATGTCTTGTTAAACTGTATTCTTCAGCATATTTGTTTTCACAAATATCACATGCGTAAGGTTTTATTCCAGTGTGACTTCTTTGATGTCTTTCTAATCTGTACGGTATCGAAAACTTTTTATTACATATATCACAAGAATACGGTAAATTAATTTGGTCTGGTTCATCTACACTATCCCACGTAGAATCAAATGAATTTTCTTCGAATATTTCGCTTTTAATTATAAATTCTGTATGTATCTGTTCGTCTTCTATTTTCCTTTTTGTGAGTAACTGTTCTTCATTTTCCAAATTTTCAATTTCTAATTTTACAGGTTCTTGTTCTTCACTTTCAATGCTTTCATCTTCCGAATTCGACCATTGTTCTTTTAATAATTCAGCTTTAATTATCAGTTCCGTATGTAGCTGCTCGATTTTAATATTTTCAATTTTTATTTTTGTGGGTAATTGTTCTTCAATTTCAAAATTCTCCACTTCAATTTTCATGCTTCCATCTTCTGGATTCCATTTTTGTTCTAATATTTCATTTTTAATGATTAATTCTGTATGTATTTGTTCGTTTTTAATGTTTTTATCTTCAATTTTTACTTTTGTCGGTAAATATTCTTCATCTTCTGTAATCCATTGTTGTTCTTCACATATTTCATTTTTAATTATTAATTCTGTATGTATCGGAATTGGTCCAATTTTAATGTTTTCATCTTTAATTTCCATTTTTTTTATCTTGAATCTTTTGTCAACGACTGTTTCATTTGTTTTCATTTTTTTGAAGATAAAAAACAAAATAATTATATAGAAACATACCACGTCACTCCTGCACCCTAATTTCATAATAAAACATAAGATCATATGATTTAATGTAAATATGTCATCGACGATGACTCATCTTGATCAACGTCAGCAAAAGATATGACTCGATGGCCAATAGATGACACTAGATACAAAGCAGCAAAATGTGGCACAATCTGTAAGTTTCTTGTATGTAATACTCCTATGTGGCTAGCCGCCCATTTCAGCCCCTAAGAGAAATTGTCACAGGAAGAGTGAGATGCCAATAAGTAGCTTTTACCGTTAATATGCGCAGCGCGTACGGTAGCAGAGACTATATTTTACCGATATATTCTCTGCGCGGTAATAAAAAAATGTTTGTATATAGAGGAGAAGGCTTCCGTTTCTGGCAATGTTAAAAAAGGGTATACGAGTTTCAAAGCCTCTAGTGATTGTATCCAATCACAAAAGCTCTTCACCTCCATAGTTTTGTTGAAAAAAATTCTGTTAGCAGAGCGTAATATCGATCCACGGACCTCTGGGTTATGTGCTCAGCACGCTTCCACTGCGCCATTCTGCTCTATGTAATAATATCGTAATATGTACTGATTCTGTTGTATATACAGTAATATTTACAGGATCCAAATACCAGATGGTATTCGTGCCTGTATACATAGACACATTTATACGAATCTGTTGGTAAAAATAATAAACACGAGTTCTGTCAAAAGATATGCAAGTTACCACTGTGCGAGAGAGAAGCGATTGATTGCACCATTCGAAATTAGTCGGGCCTTTCGCTGGAAGCTTGCCATGTAGAAGTATTAAATATATCGCTTCGATAAAAGTCCCACTATTAAAATTCCGCTGATATACGGGACTGTTCAGTATTGAACGTGTTGTTCGCAGCCTGACTTTCTGTAAATTCGGCACCTCCATACATTATCTATTGTTTTCTTATAGAAAAAAATTAACAACAAATACTAAATTAACAGAGAGAGCGACCATGCTTTATTTATACCGAATAGGCCTAGCTGACCATTGGTCTTATATTGAAAATATTAACCTGCACTAGCACTTTTAAAAAAGCCGTCGCTTCTCTGTAAACTTAACATCCCCATACATTGATAACTAACTTTTTCTAATAGAAAAAGTACGCAACGGGTGCTAAATATTCAGAGAGGGCAACCGCTAAAAAGGGAAGAGTATCGAGTAACCGCAGCCTAATAATAATTTTAGGTTGTATCAGGGAACCAAGCACCACAAGAATACAATAATTTCCTGATTAAATAAATTATTATATCAATTGAAAAATTAAAGTAAAATTTATTTTCTATAATTCTGCATGTCATAAATAAATTCATTTTATGTATTAATACCCACCAGTTTCAATAGTGTTTATGTTTTTTAAAACCTAAACTGAAACTGTAATGACCATTACATTGCAAGTTTTCAAAAAATTTATAAAAAGTTGCAGTTTTGTTTTATTCGAAACGAGTTTGTGTTTTGTTTTTGTTTGTCCGTAAAACTGGCATACGTGGAAAACCGACATGAAAATACTAATATCTATTAAAAATTATGTCATTTTACTGACATTAGTGACATAAACTCAGAAATTCTCTTTAAACTAGTCTTTGCCACGCTTAAATTTTACTGTAAACCGAATAATATTAATTTCTCATAGAACCCTACGATTATCTAAAATTTCAAATATGATAGCACAATTTTATTTGTTTAGTTTGGTTTTTCGGGATAAGTAAAATAACATGAACAATTAGAAAATTATTAATAAATACAATCTCATAAATTTTTTAAAACTTTATTACAATAATATAAATGCTAAAATAAGGAAGAGATTTAATTATAATCCACATTCAATTGTATTATTTTTTTTTTACACCAACAAAATAAATGAAAATGTGCGTACATTTAAACCACCACAATATAATGTGTACAATAAATATAATGAATTCGCTAAAATAAATAAAAATGAAAGCGTTTTGTTTACAAGGTGTGATATAAATATCACGTATTTTTCAATCTAATATAATATAATAATCTTCTTTCTTGTTAAATAGTGCAAATTGATCTTATGTCATGGGTAACAGTAGCGGATTTAACTTTTAGGTGCCTTGGACTGATGATTTCAGGTCTTTTTGATTCTATCCAAACAAATATATTTGCTTAAAAAATCAATAACTCATTTCCTTTGCCGTTTTTTGATCCGATGTACTATTAACGAGATAAGGCTTCGTTAAATAGCGTTTGAAATTTTGAGAATCTTTGTATTAATATTAGTAAAATTGAAATTGAAACTCTTGATTTAAAGGTAAAAGTAATCCTACATTTTAGAACATTATTAGTATCGTTTAACATCTCATAAAAAAAATTTCCGTTGTATAAATAAAGTGGCTACCACAAAATTGCGCCTTGTAGAAAGAAGGTTCTCTTTAATAGCCTCATCCAAATATATTAAAACCCGCCAGTGATGGGTAACAAAAAAATTTTGTTAATAAGTTAATTTTTAGCCCCATTACTTTTATAGAATTTTGATTACTGTAGAAGCCGTCGTTTACAATCGCCATATATATTTGAACGAAACAGTAAGAAGTATTGATATGATATCTTTTTTTATTTGCAAAACGTCTATGGTTCTTAAGTTGGCTCAAGCACATCTAATGTGTTCTTTATCTAATAGAAAACCGAAAATATATTTACAATCGAAAAATGTTCAAACAATTATTTTAGTTTTTTTACTAATAGTATAATTTAAAAATAAAGAATTTATATTTGGATACCGATATTTCGATTGCCCTGAGAATTCACAAAAAACAAAAGTAGAAATTTAGAGAAGTTATTCTAATGTAGTTTATATAGTTTAAGACAAAAAACATATTGCACATTTCCCGAATTAATTAACGTAATTTTGTCGCCCTAAACCTGTGACTCATGGGGCTAAATCTATGAACCAGAAGAAAACCAGACTTGAAATCATAAAATAATTGAATACTTTTAATATTTCTAGCGATCAATTTTGATTGTATCTTGCACTTCGAAAACTCTAGTTTACTTTTTTTCTAAATCGAATTATTGATTCCTATAATAAAATTTAAATATTAAATACCTACATACATTTCATTAGACTTTTTTCAGTAAGAAAAAAATATTAATTTATTATTGAAACTATAAAAGAAGCTACAGAGGGTTTACGTTTATTTCATGGTGGTGTTAAAATAAATGCAAGTTGTAACAAAATAGTAAATATAGGGGCAATCAAGCAAAATGTACCATTAACCGTCACTGTAAATTAATTAAAACATGCTACCTTGTGACTAGACACAGATTTCAATAGAGTATTTTTTTTTTTTTTTTCGAAATTCATTTTCATTATAATAAAGTGTTTCAATTGTTAATGCATTAAAAATTTACAAGCAAATTTTTCCAAACTTGTGTGATTAATCTTGTACAGTCCTCTCTTTTTAAAGACTAGTGTATATGTAGGACGATATACGTAGCACCTCCTTATATTATTTCTCAGAGAATTTTTGTCGGAGTTCGCAGTTCACCGCTACTGACTTTTAATAATCAAATAGAAGAAATTGGATTCCAATTCTTTTTCGAAAGTTTTTTAAGCTAAAAAAGAAATTAGAAATAGGTAATGAACTTCTTTTAATCATCTCCACACTGTCTTGAACTTTTATCTAGAAAACGTGGATGTTTTGTGATAAAAATACTATTTAAAACAGAGAAATTTTAAATTATGGAAGTTCTTTGATAAAAATACTGTTACATGTAATTCCAAGAACTTATTTTTACAGCTTTTACTCACAGGTTTACAGTTTTGTTCAGACTGAAAACAGTGACAGTATAATGATATTTTTTGACCGACCCATATAACAACTCAATTGCCATAAGAAAATATATAAATATTTTCTTCTGATTTGTTATTTTTAATAAATTTGGAATGATTTTCAAAATTTTTACATTTATATATATTTGTTTTTCTTCTCTTAAATATAGATTTTTTTCTTTATTTTAAATATCTATTTTTCAAAACTCAAATACACATTTTTTTATACAGTTTAGCACAAAATAATTATAAATATTTAAAAAAAAAAAACTCTGCCGGCAAGAGCTTTCATCTTTTATTATTTAAAATCACAAATCAATATCACAATTTTTAAATGTAACAAAACAATGTATTTTTTATAATAATAACGCCAATCACTTGCCTACTTCATAAATTAAAAACAACAACTTTGTATTTAAAAATACTTTTTAAATAAAAAAAAGTAAATATTTGTTTCAAACCTGTCCCAAAAACCATTTTATTTTAAGCAAGAGGTACCCTAAAAAATACTGAGCATCTTAAACCACTCAAACAAACCCTCTGAAATTTAAAATATGTCATTGAATGCGCAACTTGACATATTTCATTAGTAAATCGACCATGCCGTATTGATTGGGCATATTTTCAGATTTCTGTTCTAGCCGAAAGTGGCTTACTATACATTCTTGTCCTAACTGGTAAGAGACGGGGAAATGCTTAAGATTTGAAAGTTGTTCCTTATAAAAAAACCTGTATTTGTTGGAAACATTTTTTCGATAAACGAGTACATTCAATAAAAATGGAACTTTTTCTTTTAATTGTTTTTCGAAAATTTTTAAATAAAAGCTTTCTAACTTAAGATGTTCCTATAACTTGTACCAGTAACAAAAGGTTCAATCTGAATAAGTCTCTTTTTACTTCATTTTTAAACGAAAATCGTGACGTTTTCATAAATTTCAAATTTAGATAACTGTATCATTTTGACCAAATTCGGTCAACCACATCTGCGCAAATAGCGAGAATTTTAGGATTGGCTTACCACTCAGGACAAATTTTAATATTTAAAAACAACGTTTGTGTCATGAAACATTGGTTCTTGATGCGATTTTAAAGGTCAAATTTTATTGGATTTAGTATCTACTAATAAGACTGTATATTACACGTTCTAATTAACGAGAAAGCGGAATATGAAATAAATTATATATTTTTTCATTATGCCGAAAGAAATTCTTTTTTTATATCGACTAGATTTCTTGTGGCCCTTTGACCTGTAATTCACTTTCTTTTTCAGACTTCTCCTCCGCGACTCCTTATTTATTGTGATATTTCCCATCCGACCAGCCGACTTTCACCTTGGAAAGAGAGAGAAAAATGAATTACTTCTAGAATGGAGTAAGTCATTCGACTTATTAACACAATTTTGCAAATAGTTTTTGAGACAGTCTGATACATTTTCTGCACACAAAAAATACAAATGGTACATTTAATAATTAAATAAATTTACACATTTATCGTTCGAATAATTTATCACCTTCTTTCGTCAACTTCACTTAACAAATTACAAATCCACCATTTTGTATTTGAGCACTTTTAAAATCTCATCCATAATGATGCCATTCAATTTTATTTTATTTTTAAAATATAACACGTTCGTTTTGCAAAATATATTTGTAAAGTGAACGAGACGAATTAATTCCTTCGATTAATTGCCGCCTGCCTCAAAATTGAATACTGTAAATTCGTAATAATTTTATGATTGTCCAGCACCATTTGTCTTTTTTATAAATTAATTTTATTTGTGACAAGAATAGCACTTGAACACTGTGAAACAGTCAGTTTTAAGATCAAAAATTGTCTTCATTATTGTTGTTTTTACTGTTTGAAACTGTGTCTTCTAATGATGAAATAACAGTTGCTATATGTGAAAATGCTGAATTTGGATCCGACGAGAGATCTAATTGTAATTTAACTAATGCGTCTTCAGCCTAAAAAATAAAAATTTTATTGAATTTATAATTGTACTCATTTAAAGATCAAAAAAGGTAGAGTTAATAGATTTCAGAAATTAAAAGTGTTGCCATTTAAATATTTACTCTCTCAAATAAAACATTTATTAAGGAAGGTAAATCAACCAGATTTTCATGTATTTGCAGTATTTAGTGTATTTAAAACTCAAAAAAGAAAATACTCAATCAACCGTTAAATAAACCTACTACACTAAATAGTAATTAGGACATCTACTGTACTTCGAATCGATAATTGATATTGAATCCATACTTGAAGAGCAATCCTTTTTAGATAAAATAATAGCACACAAAGATTTTACGTTTGCCAGTTTATCGTGGGTTTGGGTCCGAGGTCTATTTTGTGGCACTCATTTTAGATAGGGTAGAAATTTGAGAGACTGCTGTCAAGGTCACAGCATGGACTTCTCTTTCAGGGGGCTCAAAATATTTTTAATTGCATGGGCAACTTAAAATTGATATTCATTGACGACTGTATTCAAATAAAAAGATAAAATTGAATAAAAGATAAAAAAATCACTTTATCCGACAATCGACAAAACAGAGCATCCGTCTTCCAGCACCTTGAAAATTGTTATTTTTAAGGTGTCGGGCAACAGGCATGTCGTTTTTTGAATGGCGGACCCGGCCGGTGGGGTTTTGGAGTATTAACACTCCCCATCCCATTGAAATCTCTCCACATAAATTTTAACTAATAGTATAGTCCTGTAAATGCGGCCATTTATGAAACACATTTCCACTGATTAGTCAGCTGTTCAAGCTGTTTTGATATTTGTTTTCATTTATTGTTTTTTTATCCTGAGATTACTGATCCTGGATATTCGTCGCTTTTTGTGAAAAAAACCACGCAATGAAATTATTACAAACAAAAATGTGAGTATAAGGATGTTGTTAAAGCTAATATGGTAAGAATGTTAATCAGCGCAAGAATACCAACATTATGAAAATTTTGAATTTAAGACTTTTAGAAAAATAGTGACTGAATTTCACATTTTGACATTGTTCTCTTACTCAAAAAAAGAGTTTCTTGTTTTTATTGACTTTATGTCCTAATATGATCAACTAAATTTTGAACTTCCCCGTGAATGGTTCCTGCGCACGGACCTGTGGTGGAGTTAATGGTTTTTGCATCCTTTATTCAATTACCTTCTTATTTGAATCCCTCCTCAACGAATATTCACTAACTTTAAACTTGCCGTGCAGTTATTAACTTTCCAAGCCTACTGAAATAGAAGCCCCCAGCCATAAACCTTTTCGTGGCATAAAAAAATGTTAAACTCGACCTTGATAACACGATCTTAAATAAAATAAGTTGCTAATTTGGACCATGTCTCTAGACCTACCAAATAAAACGTATTCAAATTATAAAAATAAATGTTTGTAAACAGGTTAATTGAATTTGAATAACGCCATTTTTTTTTAAAGCAATTCGAATTTGAGATAATGTAAAGCTGGAAAATCTACCGCGGACTATTATTTAAAATTAAAATACAATACCTTTTTTAATAATTCAATTGTATGCCTTAAAACTCTCTTATATTTATTTGTTTCTTTCAAATGAATTTTTTCTTGTGTATAAAAAATTTCTATCCACTCATTATAGCTTGTTGGTGGTTCCCTATAAAACATAAAAAATTCGAATACAATACATAAGTTAAAGAACAGGGGTGTCGCATTTAAAAAAAATTCCATCTTATTCTTTTAAAAAAATTTCAAACATAAAAAAGATAATTTTAAATATTAGATTACTTTTAAAAATTGAATTACTTTATAGATACAAATGAAAAAATATCGCATTCATAGAAAAGATCCTTAAAAGTTGATTGTTCTTTTGTGTAAATGCCTCAAGCAACCTTAATTTTTCTACGAAAGGTTAAATAAACACAAATAAAAGCTTAAAAAAATTTAATTAATTCAAAAAAGAATTAATAAACTTGAACAATTAAAAATTCAACAACTTAAATTTTGAAATGATAAAGAATATTTGAAAAAATGTTTTATCTACATTCTGAAGACTGATTCTAAGTTAAATCAGTTTATTTTAAGAAAAGATTAGAAAATTGGAATTACCGTTATTCACTAAAATTCACTTAGTAATGACGGTAAAAAATTTAAAGGTAGCTTTTTATCCACAAATCTGAGAGAAAATTTATATTATTGCACAGCCTTGTTCGGAGGAGTATCGTTAGGGAAATTTTGAAAAATTGAATAATGTTCTTTTTCTCCTCATGTGAATATTTTGATTTAATGTGATTTTTCTTTATATAGATTACACTAACAAAAATTTTGGAAGTAAACGGACTTTATTTTGAGACGCCAGATTTTATATACTTCGTGAAATCCGAAAAAATCAAGCTCTAGAAAATGATCTATACTCATGCCCTAGCTCTGTGTTAGACTAAAAAAGGTCATTGAATTTAGATTTGAAGAGTGTTTTTAAGAAACCGTAAAATAATTGTTTTGTTTGTCTGCTTGGTATCGAATTAAAATTTAATTAACACAAGTTGAGTTAGCACGGATTGATTATTTACTCTTTCTAGATTATATTAGAAGAGTGATAAATCTGGACTTGTACTTTTCTAATGTAAGAACAATTCGTGTCAACTCAATGCCCTTTTTCCACTCTAAAAATAAACTTTGTCAATATTTTTGATCAAAATCTACCTATTTTAATATGGTGGAAAGAGGGCTAAAATTCCGGAGATTAATAATAATTACTTATTGAACTGAAAAAATATTATGAAAATTATGCAACACCCCTATTATGAATAAATAAAAAAATTTTATGAATAAATTTGACAAAAAAAACTACATAAAAAAAATAAAAAAACAACATATTACTTGAAATAATTAAAATCAATTTGAGAATTTGACAATTTTGCTTCATCTTCTAATGCCACAAGTTTAACATAAAGCATAGCATTTACTAATAACAAAAATAGAACAATTCCAACAATAAACCAAGTAGAATAAAAATGTATTGTTGAATTTTTATTATTCATGATTGTTGCAGTTGGTTGTGTTTCTAATATATTTCCACTGGTTGCAATTATTGTTCCTTGTGGTACTTCAATAAATTCTACAGGTTGTGTACTTGCCGTTCGTTTTCTGGGCGGTCGCGGTGCTTTTCGTTTACTTGGTACTTTTGGTTCAACAATTTCTTCATTATGTCGTATTAATGCTTTTGTTAATGATTGAAAAAAGTCTTCCATACCCGCCCAACAATTTTTTTCTATCATTCCTTTTTAAATTTAAATAACAAACAATTATATTAATAGAGATAATTAAAAATAAATAACACGATATGGCTATATATCCGCTACCGACTTCTATGCACACATTTAAAAAAAAATAAAAACTTGTATAGACGTTTATAATTCTCCTTTTCCTATCTTTTTTCTTTATAATTCCTATCCCTATCCCTATATGTTATAAATGTGAAAGGAAGGATGTTTGTTTGTTAAGCTTTCACCCAAAAACTAATGAATATATTTGAATGAAACTGTACAACAAAATAGTTCATACATCAGAGTAACACATGAGCTATAATTTATAAAGATATATTTAAAAAAAATTAAAAAAGATCATCTATGATCATCATTTTGAACCATAAATTAAATATTTTTGTAAAAATTTAAAATAGTAAATGTAAAAAAACAATTCACGGCCATTTTTTCTGAAATAATCAATGAATTATGACTATTTTATACTTAAAAAAATTGAAAACTGTGCAAAACAATCCCTTAAGCTGTGTAAAACAATCCCTTCGAGTGTTCTGGAAGGGGCATAAGTGAGATCAAGAGAGTTGGAAGCTCTAAGGCGGTGGTTTTTACTTTTAGGCCCAGTGAAGCGGGCGGGTATCAAGCTAGTTAATTATATTTCTGAAATGTAAGTCACTGTCTTATTCTGGCTTCATTTGTTTATTAATTAATATGAATAAACAAACATAACGTTTAAACACGTAAATAGTAACTGGAGAAAATGTAAAATGAGGCAAATTAACATTTTAACATTTATAAAATCCTTCTTTTAGATTATAAAATGTAATCTGCATACAAAGGTACACTGCTAGCTTATATTTCAATAAAAGTAGAATTGAAGTTAATTAGTGGGGTATATAATGATATCGAAAAAACATTTTATCCATTTTTTTCATGCGGAATAATAATTATATTGACAGTCGAAGTAATGACGGTGGATATTTAGCCACATCGTAAAAATATAACAATAGTAAATGTTATTCGATTTGAACACAATGAATATGTTTAAATTCCCAATATGAACTTTAAAAATAAAGAAATGCACTTATTTTCGTAATAAGAGATCGAATGTCAGTACGATATAAATTCGTTACTAAACGCTTTGAATTTACATTCAGTCTGTTTATTTATCCCGACAGCGGGTTAATTTATACTTTAGCCCAACTGTATGTTCAGAAATTCGAATATCCCTTCAGTATAGAATACTCGAGATAATTAGTCCGGGGGACGCACCCTTTTTGTTAAATGATTAATACATACTTGAAACTTCGTGAGTGGCTTCCTTTTGGCAAGTCTACCATACATTCTCTCTACAACTCTTTTCGAAAGTTTGCGTTTTAAAATGACAATAATAACGCCATATTTAAGCTATATATCGGTCTGAAAAAACGCAGCAGGAAATTTGTCGGACACTATGACCACTTGATAAAATTAATAATTATTAGAAGAGAAAGTTTGGTAGATTCGCAAAAAAAGGCACCCACAAAATTTCAATTATGTATTGATCATTTAACAAAAAAGGTGCTGTCTTGTGGACTACATCGTCTATAGAACCATGTATTGTAAGATCGTCCATTTAAATACACCCTCGAATACTGTACTAATACATGAAAGACGAGAGCATATATTTTACGTGTTAACTTTAATTTCAACTTTTACTTGTAAAACAAGAAAATAATCTGTTACATAATGAGTGTCGCAACTGTATGATTTATGATTTTAAATGCAAGGTTGATCAAATCAAAAGAGAATGTCAAAATAATTAACATTAATTTGAATATTTTCATGAAAATATAAAGGATGACCGGGTAGTGTTCAAATCAAATAACATGCACTATAAATAATAATTAGTAATTTATACAAATTAGATTACCTTTAACAAGACCCCATATTGATTTTCTATATTTAATTTGTGCATAGATTTGTAAACGTGATTCACGTTCATTCACATAACTTAAACAGTAGTGCGTCAATACATAAAAACTATCTGCATATGGAATATTAGCATTCACGGATTCAACATCAATAGCATATAATCCAGGAGCAGTTACCGATGATAAAATCTACCATTCAAAAAAATTTTAAACATATAAACATATAAAATGCAAGATTATTAATATTATTAACATTTAATAGACATTATTAACGGGTTTCGCTGTATGATTTATGAAAAATTTCTAGAATAATTTCTTTGCGTGATTAATTTCAGTATATCATTTTTTATTTTAAATTTTACGGTCACGCGATGAGCCAAACTTGCGTTTTAATATTACATTGATTTAAATGGAGCTGTTCACACGGTCGAAAACTTCAATGCACGTTAAAGCTCTATTTAACACTTTATAATTCTAACAAAATTGCGTTAAAATCGATGCTTGTGTAATCTCAGATTAAGTCACTGATTCCCAAAGTCATCATCAAACAAGATTCATAAAGGAGTTGTTCTTTTGATGATTTGCAGTTGTTCTTTTTCCTATCAGTCTCCATTTAACGAATTTTGTTTCAAGAAACAAGTCCATACATTCCATTTTACTTAAATTATTTTAAAAATCTTGTAACGAAATTGTTTACAATTGTTATTACGGGAACGCTGGGGATAGTTCCACGACAATAGTTTATTATATTAAATTTGTACTTAAAAGCTAAAAAAAAATCTCTATGATTGCACGATTGTAGTGATGGCAAAGTACAAAAAATATCATTCCGTCTCATGATACCTTAAGGGATTTTTTTTAAAATCATTTAGGGACCAAAAAAAACCTGAGATATTTATCTTTACAATAACAAAAATTACCGTGTTGACTCTGGAATCAAATTTTACTGAGCTGAAGAAATATTTTTGTAAATTCAATAATACGCTTTGGAGATATTGCAATGACAGTGAGATCTAGCAGTAGCAAATTGTGTCTAACTCGTGGTTAGTTCGCTAAATTTAGTCAAAAAAATGTAAATGAAATATATTAAAGAGCGGGAGAAATTTACATTTTCTCTAGTATTGACTTCAATGACTTTCTATAAATGGCGACCGAAATTTATATGCACTATGCAGAGTTTGATTAATTGCAATATTTTTAATAGCGAAATCTAACAATTACTTATTATAAAATCTATTTATTATTATAAAAATTCAGGGGTAGGGATTGAATCTGCTATTTAGTTTAACTCTTGATCAAAATAAGTATTGATATCTGTAGGAACTTAAGATAGAAGAGTAAGAATGTTTGAACTCTTGACTAGGATAGGTACCGATACTAAGTTCATGTGACCGATTCAAATACGTTAGAATTCTACTCCAATTCAATCCTTGTCAGAGCAATATATATAATATATATATATATATATATATATATATATATATATATATATATGGTTTCATTGTCATTTAAGCTATATTTATAGATAGCCGAAATGCTCGGTCGGAGTTAAGAAAGATTCCTACCCCTGTAAAAATAAATCATTTCACTTACTTGAGTTTCAGTCACGTTCGAAACTTTGGGGCCAACAGATGCATTTAATGCAACAGTTAACGTTACTGTTCTTGTTTTCTCACCATTTGCTGATTCAGTCCACGGTGTTGCAAGATAGTCGGTGGTACGTCGTGCTTCATGAAAATCCATTAAAAACTTATTATCCGTAAATAACATCGTAAATAATGTATCTACATGCATTGGAATTGTTATGTTAGCAATTGAGCGACCCTCATGCGATGAAATACATACTGGTATTATTAATTTTGGTTTGATTTCTTTTCTGCAAAAAATATTTAATATTTAATATGTATTCATAGATAGGATGTGACTTGGGTTTTTTGTACGGGATGTTCATACACAGGCAGTCTTTCCAGAGGTACTCTATTCGAATTGCCGCCATGGAAACTATTCTCAAAAATAATCTTAGAACTCGTAGGTATTTCCATGGAGGTTTCAGAAAAGAATGTCTGTATATGACAACCTATTAATATTGAATTTTAATTACCTATACGAGCTAATAGGAGAGGGTGGTGTGGGTTCTTTTATTTGAGGTATTTTCTTTTCTCCGTCAGTTTCACTACTATCCGTGGGACTAGCTCGACTAGTAGATTTTTTCTTTTTTCGTGGTGTTATTATAATTTTTTTGTCATCTAATCCAATTTCATGGAGCGAAATTCCATCCGGTACTGAAGTTGGTGTTACAGGATCCTAAAAGGGAAATAAATTAAATGTTATTTTATTTGTTCGTGTTTTCGAAGTATTGATTCCGACTTTATATAGCGATATCATAATTTGAGAGGTTTGTAAATTTTGGCAGCTTTACACTTTCGTGTGTGTATGATAAACAATAGAAACTTTGCAATTTAGATAATCCTGCAGTTATGAGGATTCAGGCAGAGGTGTCTGTCGCTTTGTAGTCTTAATGTGTTCAGAACGTTGGAAGATTATAGATTATAGAACAGGGATCAAATACTATATTTTACGAGCTATTATCTAAAGTTAACTCCGATCAGAGTTGATAGGACCCGTGACACATTTATAAAAAAAAGGTAAAAAAAATTCCTAATTATTGTTCTACGAAACTTTCAGGTTAATAAGTCGACAAGTAAAATTTAAACACTGACAAATGAATTTTTTTTGTAGTACTCTCAAAACTTAAACGATTTTTTTGAAACATAGCTAAGAACACTCTCCATTTAGACCGACAGACACGCATAGCGGTTTAACTTATAACAGCCCTCTTTTTGCATCGTGGGTTTAAAAATTACATTCAAGCGATGATATAAACTGAACCTTAAAACAAATGAAAAGTGTTATAAATTTCTTTACAAATAAAATGAAATTGTAAACAAAAATAAATAAATGAAATTGTAAAATAAATAGTGAAGAAACTTTGAAATGTTATTATATTTATGAAGGATGGAAAAAAATATACTTACTTCGATTATTGATTCAACAGAGAGTCGTTGCCCCACTGTCAGCTTATCATCCTCATTATTTGGTGGTATATAATCTTCGTCATCACTAGTAAGACCCAATTCATCTCCATAACAGAAATGAACCTTGAAAAATAATTTATGAATGAATGAAAATTTTTTTAGAGCAAACATTTTTCTACCATTACGAATTTATCTTTAATGAAACAATAAATTGAAAACAGCCTTTTAAATATTTTTTCTGATTTTTTTCTTCTAATATTATGTAAAATAATATTGAGTATTAAAAACTTATTAGGTGGATGTCTTGCACTCAGTTCAAGGTAGTGGTAGTCTCTGCATAATTCATTTTGAATCGAAAGATATGTTTAGCATAAAAGAGAATTGATTCGAAATAACAAAACATTTATAGATGAAATGGGAAATCCGTCAATGAACCAGGAAAATCATCAGAGCTTAAAATAATTTGTTATAGACTGAAAATTAGAGAAAAAGCTTATTGATGTTGGAAAAAGCTTCGACGTAAAAGTAACAAAACACTATATATTCTTTTAAAATTATCTATCATTTTTACCAAAATAAACTATGAATCAATCCTACAGACAGGCATAGGCTTAAGCTTAACTCGCCTCTTTCTTTTCGGAGTTGTCATGATGGATGAAAGAAATTGAAATTATGTATCAACCCATATTTTGGATATATGAGTGAAAAAGAAACCTTACTATTGAAATTCCGAGAAAGCAAGCATCTTTTGGATGCATGCCAAGCAATTTTCTCAATTATCTATTAATTAAGATATATTCGATAAGTATTATTATTATCTTTATAGTGTACGCTATTGTTTCATTTATATAAATAATCGAAAAGATTGTTGATTGTTGCGTGAAACTCATAAAAAAATAAAAGTATTGCTCAGAAAGTATATGAATAAAGTATACAAAAAAAAAATTACGTTTATTATTCAAAATGTTCTTTTAGTTAATTAATGATTCTACAACTTCTAAATATTTTCTAGATTAAAATTAAAATTTTTAATTTAAATGACGGAAGTCGCCTGATCAATATGAACAAATTATATTTGATATGATGAATTATTCAAAATTATATCATTAGAATAAGAAATTTAAATTTCTATGAATTTATTGAGATCAGATTGAATAATTTATTGATTTTTAAAGAATTATTTTAAATATCTAAAATTTAAGTCTTATGAATATTTTTTGAATTAATAAACTGAGTACAAGATATTTGAATTAATATTATAGAACATTTTTTTTATGTAAAATTCTGTTATTGAACGTTGTGGTTTGATTCTTAAAAAAGCCGTAAGTAATTTCTACTCAGACGAACTCGTTATTTTTTTCAAATTAAGTGAAGATGATAATATTAATCACATCAACTTTTTTGAAAATTGAAATGAAATTTTAATATAAGAAAGAAGAAAGTACGGTAAATCATTTCAATATAAAATAGTACAATAAAAATAATTATTTAAAAATCATGGTAATAAGGAAAAAAGTGTTGCATCTTTGGTATTTGCCACAGTTGTTTATTTGGTTGTAACAACTTCGTACCGAAAAAACGACTACTTAAACCTCTTTTTTGGGAGATGAAAAAAATCAGTTTTTACAAATTACTTAATTTTACTTTTTACTTATAGATATTTAATTTTATTGTACTAAAAAGTTATTCAATAATAATAAAATTAATTTGAGAGTAAATCATACTGAAGTGTTTTTCCAATTGTACTTTGTGATTAAAAGTTAGAAGAATATTATCATGATTTTTTTTAATCAAATAATGGAAAAATCATTTTTTTTTTTTATTTTGTTGCAAATTTTGCTCACTTTATCTGGTTGATCCGTTTAAGTGTTAATTAAAAAATATGTTATTAAGTAGTTAAACAAAAGTGATAAAAGTATGAGACGGGTGGTAATTTTAAATTAAAATGACTTGGTAACAATATAATTAAAAATGGAATTAAAATTATTTTTTTTACTCATACAGCATATGCTGTTTTCCATGCGACAAATATCTAATTGTTCATTTCGTGGGTCTATTAGTCACTCGAGCAGGGCCAGTGTTGACAGATCTTCCGTTAAACGTTAAATCTACCGCATTTAGATTAGGTACCCCGTTATATCTTTTTTTTCTTTAATCAACCGTTTTTTATTATTTCTTTTGATCATACTGTTTTTTTTCGTAATCTTCTGCTTTTTATTATTTCGGTGACGCATTTATAATAATAAAGAACCGTACTTGGCCACTACCTTTCGCACCTCGGCGGATATTTTGAATTTAATTTTAAACAATTTTTGTAACTTTCTAGCATTAATTTTGTTTTAAATTGGGAAAAAATACAAAGTCTACCGTATTTTTATCGAATCTAACGTTTTTTAAAGGTACCATCTATCGTTTTTTGTTCGAAATAGTCTGGCAACACAAAGCAGAGCACTCATGTGATTTGTGCTTTTAATTAAACTCTCGTTCGCAATTGATTATACACTCGTTGAACAATATACTATTATTAAAATTCGAATTATATATAATTTTTGTAAAAGAAATGAACAGACAATGAGAAACATCTCATGGACTTTAATTTTAAAAGTTATAATAATTTTTAAAACTATCTTCTAATATTTAGCTCTTATAAACTTCAATTAATTTTAACGCAAGAGGTGGCTTTTGGGGGATTTAAATGATACCCTGGGAGTTTTGAATGGATTTTCATTAAACAGTTAACAACCCATATATTTTTACAGACAAAATCTACTGGCTGAAAGGTTTTATTTAATAATAAATTTGTCCTTATTTTTGGATATTTTACAACCCTTAATATGAATACCAATTGTTTGTCGAAAATAGACCTCAATTCTCATAATTTACAAAGAATAATCCAATTAAAATATTAAAGGTACTCAATTTCTCGTTACTTTTACAGCACTATTTTCTAATGACTGGTCTATTGAGATTTGAAAAATGGAAATATTTACCATAATTTTGACCCTTCTAAGCAGTTGGGTAACATACACCAATAATCATAATAATAAAAATTTCTTTTTATTATATTTTTTGTAAAAATCACCTACCCATTGCCACATCTCTTGTTGGCCCATTTGTTTACCCATAAGTGCATTTTGCCACACTCTAAATAACATTAAATATGCTTTATCCCTAGTACCAAAACTAGTAAAGAACATTTTATCCGTTTGTGTACATACTAAAATTGCATTTGGTATTACTAAAGCAGTTTTCTCTTTCGTAATCGAAGTAACATCCTTCCATTGTAAACAAACGGTTGTTTCCCATCCAAAAATACTTGCATGAAAGCATAGAAAATTTTGTGAAACAAACATACGACCATGTACTAAGATTTCCTTTTGTAACGCACACGAATAATCTGTAAAAAGAAGAATTGATAAAAATTACATACCTGTGAATATTGTTGATAAATTGAATAATTTGCATTTTTATCAGTTTTGATGATTTTTTGTTTAAATATTAAACAGTTTATAAAATCTAAACTTAAAATACTTCGACGGAATGAACTACATTTTTTCACTAATCGTGTATGATGATGCGTTGATTTAAAACGTAAATGTTTACTTTTTTTATGAGATTTACAATTGTAGTCCCCCATTCATTAAACCGATTGAACACAAATAACATTTTATTAAAAAAAAAAAAAAATGTAAACTAATTTTTAAACTATTGATTTTGGATGTGTTTAGGAAGTTCAATATTTAACAAATGATCAAATAAAATTAATATTTTTTTAGATTTTTTAAAATATGTTTACGGTTTTGTGTAATGAAAAAAGATAAGACACTAAATATATATCTCGCTTAACTTATCATATTACTATTATGAATGATTATTACTTGTTGATAAATAAATTATAAATTGTTGCTATTAACGTCTATATGTTAAATAATAAATAATAAAGTCTTTTCTGTTCAATGATTTTTTTTGTAAAAAAAAAAATCTATATTATATTATTTTAAATGAACTATAGGTTATATTTAATACAAATTGCATACTATTTATGTGATAATTAGTTTTAATATAGACATTGTTTTTTTGAAACTAATTATGTACACATACAGGAGGATGCATAAGTCACAAAACTATTTTAATATTTTAATTTAGTACAATAAAATTGTAAAAAAAAAATCATGGAAATAAGGAAAAAAGTGTTGCATCTTTGATTTTTGGCACAGTTACTTATTTGATTGAAACAACTCCGTACCAAAAAATCGACTACTCAAAGGGGGGGGGGGGGGGGTCAACCAAGATTAAAAAAATGAAAACAATCGATTGGTTCTTAAGATAGACTACACAGAAGATGGAATTCATACCTTTCATTTTCTGTGTAGTCTATCTTAAGAACCAATTGATCGATTTCATTTTTTTAAATGGATAATGTGCTCCGTAAAGCCGTTCCTTGTGTAATAAAAGTGAGGTCATTTAAACGATTTAATTTTTCCAAAATAAAATAAAATCATAATAAACAAAATCCTTAACTATAAGTGTCCAAAGGCATTCGAAATTAAAGAGGGATTTTTATTGAGTTCAGTTCTTTTATGGAGAAATAAAAAAACTTTAAATTTAATTTTAAAAAGGTTTCTTCATAGTTCGAATCATGTCACCTTATTTTCTTATAATTAAAATCATAGTTTGTTTTCAAGAATGCTCGTTCATCATTCGATTGATCGTCTTTTAGGGTTCCGTACCTAAAGAGTGACAACGTTATCCTGTTACAAAACCAATCTTTAAAGGGTTGATGAATCAGTTTCTATAATTTTAATATGTTATGATAAACTAACAAAAACATTTTTTCTCAGGGAGAATTTCTCGGTATCGTGGAATCCACTAACACATACAGAAAAATTGTTCTCGAGTTGGTAATTTTGATTTATAATTAAAGTCCTTTAAAACACTCAAGTGCGTGGCTTCGATCTCACTAACCCAAAATTGACGCCTTTAAACTTAATTTACGTCAATGTGTTAACATTTAATATAATTAGCGTCGTAATAATTAACTTGCGATAAAAATTTCCTGACTATTCCTTGATTATGCAAACAATTTCCTAACCATTTTTGAAATCTTGTGAAAAATCGCAAGAAGTCGATAAAAATTATATTTTGAATCATGAAAAACATAATTTAACAAAATCAATCGGGTTCAAAAAATACGATATATTGAGTACAGAATTGATAAGGATGTTTTTAAAGTTCAATTTCGAAATTGCATCTTTGTTTCCTGCATCCGATTGATCAAAACTAGATGCAGATATTAATATCTGTCAATTGACATTTATAAACAAGAAAATTATTGCAAATTCAAATGAAATTATCATAGAATGATAATAAACTATTTTCCTAAATTTTGTAAATTTTGTAGTACAAACATTTTTTAATGCACATAAAACCAAGTATTTAGACCGGAATTCATGTATTTATTATTTGTATTGGTTTACTAAACTGTTGTATACATATTTGCGAGGGTATTTTTTTTATAATTCTCTTTAATCGGAATTCATAATATTTCAATGGAATTTACAGGCCATTTTTTACCATTAATTATTTTTTCGATTATTTGTGTTACAAAAAAATTAAATTATACATATGTATATTATTCAGTTTTTCAAAGCAATAATATCTACTCAAGACACACTAATTTTTTGAAATTAATTTAACTAATGTTTATAAATTCATTATAAACTCACATGCCTACTACCATTACCATCTAGTTCTTAATTAGCCGTACTTCTTTCAGGAAAAGGACCCGTTATTTTGTATTTTGTAAAAATAAACTTCTTTAATCAGACTTAAGAGGCAAGTTCTTTGTTTATAAAATAAAACGAAAGACCTAAATAGACTTTGCTCAAATGGGAGATAAATTTTTTTTTATAGAATTAATTTTAAGTACAGATGACCTGAAAAATTTCATCTGATATATTACCCAATTAATTTTTTTAGTTGTTTTGCTTTGAGTACATTCAGTGCAAGTGATCTTAACAATTAAACAATATTGATAATTATAAAAAAATTAGATTTTTGAATATATAAATAAAATATATTGTACTTTAACTGATAGCTAACTGAACTTAATCTCGTGACCAATACGCAGATAAAGCTCAGAATTATGTTTTCAAACAATATTAAATGGAGGTTTAATAAATATGATAATTTTTTTTTTTACATTGTTTATTTGCGAAGTTCTCCTATGTCAAGGATAATCGTGAGTTAAAAGAAATTACTATAATAATTGCTTTTTATTCTAGTCGTAGACCAATAAATATTTTGTTTAAATTCCCTACTTTGGAGGATAGAGATAAGGAGAATTATACATAAAAAGTGTCTATCGAAAAGCAGCAAATAAGGACTGAGGAGTAAGATAAAGATCTAAACAAATTGTTAGAAAAGGATAGAGAAGTTCACATCAAACAAACAAACAATTTGCTTCATTAGCGCCATTGTTGATATTTTGGACAATTTTTTACATTAACCCCTATTTAAGATAGTTCTCCTTTTCTCTACCCTAAATATTCTACGTTAAGAGAAAATAAATTTAGGGTAATTGTTTGTTTACTATATTTAATAGTAAAGTATACGTTCTATTGAGTAAGCTGTAAATTGCCAAACAATGAAAAAGCGGTATAGGAAATACTCATTCAGATAAAAAAAAAAAAACGATCTACTCTCGAAGACAGAACGTATGATTTGAGAAAATGGAATCGAAAATTTGACTGGAAGTTCGAGAAATAAAATCGATTAATTTAGGTTTTCTTTTGAAGTATTCGACTTAGATTTTATTCGAGGAATACAATAAGCACACAGAACGGAGTGAGCACATTTATGGAACGTAAAAAATTAGTACCTATTATTTTTGCGATATATTTTATACCGTAATTTTATTTCGTTTATTCGTTTACTAGATATATTGGCACGATAAACATTTTAATCGAGAATTTAAAATACAGAAGAAAGGTAAAAAATAAGAAACAAGAATAATAAAGAAAATGTAGGATCTATTCCTGATTAACAAACATTGATTTCTTTTTAATAAGAAGATTGAACTAATTTTATTAAATTTATTAGAATCGTAGGTCAAATCTCAGTGGTATTCATTTTTCATTAAAAAATAGATAAACTAATAAAAATTTATAAATAAATAAATATAATTAATGAGATTAAAAAAACATTTATTTATATTTACCGCACGTAATGAGTGCAAATTGAGAGCGCTTGGAGGAATAATGTGACGCAGTTTTATGTAGATGGAGGTCAGTGGGTAACGTAGATTTTTGTATGATAAATTCTGTATAGTTTTCTGTACAGTTAGGTGATGTTATGTTATGAACAACTTATCGTGAGTTTATATACAGTCACGGCGTAACCATACATAAACTTACGCTACTCAATTGCCTCTATCTAAATAAAACTGCGTCAGGTCACCACGCCATACTGCGTCTCAATATATGCTCGCAGTGGTAAGCCTTGGGAATGTACGTAACCACATTTGAATAGCCAGACTTATTCATGTAAGCTAAGCTCGTAAAGCTTGCCTACTTAGCTACGAGAAGCGGTGAAGACGGAGCAATCAGTGCTTCAGGATCAAAAATAATTTTAAAAAAACTTGGTTTTAAGTTACAACCAGAGCGTAGCCGATTAGGATTCCGGCGTCCAAGCTACACTTTTTCTAATTTATTCCACCGTAGATTCGTGAATCAAATAAATCATTTTCATATTGTTACTATTAAATTAATTTTGTTCTAAGTTTGAAAAAGTTTGTTCTATAATACCTAAGCCAAACACTACGAATATCTGAGAAATGACATCTTTGAAAAGGCCTGAGTATATATTTCGTTAGACACTCAGAAATTTAGCTAAATGCATGTGTTATTCCTCAAATAAACCGAGTTTTTAACTGACGTCTTACGGTATTAAGTTGTTCTGAACAGATCCATTGATTATTGATTAAATTTAATTATTATTAAGTAATCATTTATTGATAAAAAATGTCTATAAATGATTTTTTTTATTTTTGCGTTCTAGAAACAAAGAAGAGTTAAAAAAGATCGATTAAATTAATTATTTAATTTATCTTAATCATTCATATTAAATAAACGGGTACTAATATTTATAAAATTAGGGTTCCGTATCTACATAAAGAATTCATTAAAAATTATTTAATTTAATTTAATTTTTTTTAATCAATGTCTTCTGAAATGTTTTATTGTAGTCTAAGAGACGGTATAAGGTCGACCTTCACTCATCTGATAACCAGATGAGAAATATTTTTTAAGAAATTTTATTGATTGATAAACATGCCTATGATAGCTTGTCTATCGAAAACTGTTCACGACTACTTCTAATTAAATTAATATCAATCAATTTTCATAACGGCTTTGTCTTGCAATCCTATACCATTATTTTCGTAATTAATCTTTCTTCTGATAATAACCGTATATGGCATGAACAAGTAAGTCAATATAGGTAACTGCACCGATCTGTTAACAATTCGAAATTGGTATCGGAAGGAATATAATTTAATTACGAAAATAATGGTATAGAATTTGCTGCAAAAAATCGCTATGAAAAAAAATTTATTAAAATTAATTTAGTTAAAAATAGTCGTGAACACTTTTCGATAGACAAACATCATAGGCGTGCTTATCAATCAATAAAATTCGACGAAGGTCGATTTTTTATCGTCTCCTGTACTATTGATTCCTAAAACTTCTTATATGTACAGGACGAGATAATCTTGGATCGAGGTCTTATATAGACTTCGAGGTGAACATAATGGTATCTTGGCTTAACGGATTTTATAGGAATATAAGTTGCGATAGGGACAAGTTTTAGATGTACTAGTGCTCTGGGTCAGTTCCCGATAATTTTGCAAACAGAAATCTTCCCTAAACTGAGAGGTGTCCAGATTTGTTACAATGAGGTACATATGATGTTTCAAGGAACTTAATTGCATGGTACAAAATAACACATCTTAATCTGGATAGCACCTTTTTGATCTGAGTTTTAGTTTGAGTTTGTTGTACGTTTTTCGTACCAAGACAGTGCGAGACGTCTCAAATTAAGGATTAGTTGCGATAAAGTTGATTCATAAAAAATATATAAATATTCGATATTAGTATCTTAGATATTTTTGAAATCAATTTCACCATGAATCTTTAGCTCAATTATTAGATCACCCGGTTAGCATTCAAGGACGTATCACGATCAAAACATAATTTTTTAATGTGTATTCGGGCAACGCCATGTTTTAATCTAGTTGTAGATAAAATTGGCATAAACTTACTGTTATTTCAACAATCTTTAAAAATATGAATTATGCATGTTAATCTTTTCAATAAGTGTATCTGATTAAATCAAGGTTACACATAACATTGCGTTATTATCAGCCTAAAATTATTTATAAATAAATAAATAGAAAAGGGTCGCTATTTTTAAATATTGATATAAAAAATACGTCAATATGGATGGGTAGGTAACCACTATGCAAGCAAAAAAATTGCCCAACCTTTCCAAAAGGTATCCTTTTTTAGTATAAAAAAAATTACTTCGATAAAAGATATCAATTGAATAATCAAATTAACGAATAATTATTTTCTAGGAAATTATTGTACTTTTTTTTATTGATTCAAAGTTTTTCCGAATATTACTGAAGTCAATTGTTGATAAAATCCGGTTATATTAATAAAATTTAAGTGCCAGTCAGTGCTTTTTTCAAAATAATATTATGACTAATCCGATATCGACGAAACTTTCACTAGAAGGTTCAATGCTTACTACTTTCTCGATGCCGCAAGTTAAATTTGAGATATTCAATAAACTAAATACCATAGATACAAGAATTAATTTTTTAATTAATTTTTTAGATAATATATTATTTACTAATCACAATTTTAATTGTTGAATGGATTACTCATTGTTTTAATTATATGTGATTTAAGTTTATTGCGTAATTTTACGAATACCTATTATATAGGATGATTTTTTAATATTTGATAGTAATTGAAATGCAAGTATTCAAGTTAATGAATTTTTTGCTTCAAATTTTCTTATTTTGCATTTTAAGAAAAAAAGTCATTCTTTGTAAGAAGTTTTGCTTATTCTGAAAAGTGTGTAGGTATATTTAAAACTTCTTAATAATGTACAGGGTAGCCAAAAATTTGGATCACTATTTTTATTTTTGGTAAACTACCCTTCTTTTTTATAAGTTGGCGAAATGTTACTAAAAAAAGTTACTTGAAATGAACAATTATGACTCTATACAAAATTACAAGAAGGTCTTTCCAACTTTGACAATTCCAATCTTAGTGAATGTTTATCCGAGAAAATAAATTTTTTAGCTAGTTTCTTCTAACTAGTCTACAAAAAAAAAAAAAAAAATAAAATAAAATACACTCTCGAATAGTATATGTTATTTGATTTATTATTATTTTCTTTATTACGTTTTTCTTATAATTACAGCTTTTGTTCAAATAAAAAATGATGCTATAATTAAAGTACACGGATCTCCTTGATATTTTGTATAGAGTCATAATTGGTAATTGCGAGTAACTTTTCTTAGTAACATTTCGCCAACTTATAGAAAAGAAGGGTAGTTTACCAAAAATAAAAATAGTGATTCCAAATATTAATATACATACATACTTTTCAGAATAAGCAAACTTCTTATAAAGAATGACTTTTTTTTCTTAAAATGCAAAATAAGAAAATTTACAAGTATAGTTACCTCTATCTGGGGACACACTATATTATTTAATATTTTTCACTAAGGTTTATTTCATATAAAACGATGTAGTATTTCTTAAATTATTCATTAAAAAATGGTTTTATTCAAAATACCAACTTTTATTGTTAGCAGGTTAGCTGCAATACGTCATGTGATATCACATTTAAATTTGTATTAAAATTATAACCAAATCCATTTCTTTCTTCCCTTTTAATAGAGCTTTTCATATCAAAAAGTGATTACCTTTTGTTTCGGACAGTTTGTTAAAAAACTAATGTGATAAAATGAATAATAAATTATCTTGTATCTTTTTCCAACTTATTACTGTCTGTACGAAACAAAGACTTGTAATTGAAATTAAAGGGTCTATAAAGTACAGAAAAGTATGATTTTTGTTAGTTTATCATATAAACTTATTAAAATTGTTTTTTTGGACAGGTCCATTATGACTTTAACTAGATCTCCAACTTAATCTAATAATTAGTGATAATTAAATACCGTTGGGTTTACAATTCCAAATTCTGTTTAGTGTTTAGTGGCAATGACATCTCGTTTCTTCCAAAATCTAATTAGTGGTAATTAAAACAATGTATTTAACTTACCAACAACCAACCGTTCATCATCAGGAACATCCTTAAAAAGCCGTTTAAAATCTTCTGATCTTGATTTATAAGTCGGATATAAAACATTCAACCATGAAGATTTCTTTTTTTTCTTTTCTTTGTCACCTTTGCTATCATTTTTTTCCGATTTTTCTCCATTTGTGGTTTCTTTTTTCTCATTTGGTGATGCACTACCACCACTGCTACCACTTTTTGGTGATTTTTGCGACGTTGATCGATTTACTAATAGAGATTTTGGTGATTCGTTATTTGCTTTTACATTGGCAGTCTAAAACATTATAGATATTTTAAGATAAAAATTTTTAATATCAACAGGAGAGAAAAAAGGCAATGCGCAATCGCGGTTATTTCTTGTCTTTAAATTTCTATTACCGTATTCCGTTTAAAATATTTAATTCCTTTTATTATTATTGTAAATATCAATGTTGAAATCATACCAGTGAAACGCGCAACAATGCACAACAAGTGAAACGCGATACTAGACAGATTTTTTCACTGAAATCTATAAAATTATGGTTGAATCATAATTTCAACCATGAATTAGATTTTCGCGTAGTTCATTGTGAAGCCAGTAATCGCGTGTCGCACTTCACTTTGGTATGAATTAATCATAAGAGAAGAGAGGTTGTACATTCGGATTAAAATTTTTTTGTGGGAACATATGTATTTTTAATTTAGACGCCGCACAGTTCATAAATTAGAGTCTTACATTTTAATTAGTTACAGTCTATCAGATAATGACAAGAAAAAAAAACAATTTTTCACAGTCTGTCTATGATAAAGGGCGTATATACATTCACAAACAACAGATAAAAGTATAAAATAAAATGCATAATGCATTATTCTGTTTTCTTTACAAACAAATGATAATGTTTAACTATGCGTTATGTACGTTATTTTATACATTTTTCTTCTCATTTTTCATTTTCCTCTATGTTTGGCAGACTGTAAAAAATTGTATAATTTTTTTTGCCACTATCTGTTTAAAGTTTACTTTTTCAATATTTACAGACAAATTCAAGTTAATGAAATATCATTATTTTAATTTAATTAATAACAATTATTATGACACCTTTCAATTAGTATTGTTAGTTACATTTTTCGGAATTATTTTAGCAGAATTTTACCCATTATGATGGAATGAAATTAATACAGAAATTGGATTAAAATCGTTAGCACATGAAAATGAGAACATTGCCATGACAGCATAATAACTATTTTACTGCGGAAGTTTTTTTTACTCTTAGTTTTCTTCATAGCTTATCTTTATAGTCAAAAGTCTGTTTTTGCTTATCACTAAACAACGAGAACTAACTCTTTTCAATAAATTATCAAATTTTGGCAGTATGGGCACAGTGTCTAAGTAATTTAAAATCGATTTCCGTTTATTATTAATTTCCGTTTATTTATGATTTTACATCAAGTACGATGAAGAATTTCGATTGTAGCCTACTAACTACATCAAAACTAGACTATCTCCCATCCGAAGATCGAAACAGTTGTTTATTTGCTTATTCGTAAGAATTAACTTACAAATATGGACATCATTAACACAGTCTACCAATAATTTACGGGTTTTCGCTATTTCTATAAGGTAATCAAAATGGATTTATACATTTTTAGTTTGAAATAAAAATAAAACGGTATACATTATCAAAATGTAATTAAATTTTCGTTTCTAAGCAATTTGAACACTGAGAAGAAGATTTGAACCAGAGAATGACCCCGAACAATCAACAAGATTTTACAGGTTCTAAGAAATAAAAAACTAAAAACAAAGATCTTCATTGATAGATTTTTACTAGGTGGGGGCTAATTTTTGAAACAAAGCGGCAATTTTACTTAATCAAGAAGCCATTTAACAAGAAACTGCCGCATTTGAAGTCACAAAAAACCACGAAAAATATCTACCAATTTATGATAAACTCACGTGTTCGTAATCATGTTAGCATCCACAAAATTTAACCTATTTATGTGTGTTTGTATTTTGTTTAAGAGGCGATTATTTAGATGAAATCATTTTAATTAAAAAATCCATGACCCAATCTCAGCATAATAAATAATTAAAAAAAAAAAAAAAAACTAGACTGACACGACCGAATGTTATGAAATTCTTTTCGGATCATATTTCTGTTAATACGCTTCGATCGAAATCTCAACGAAGTCGATATCACTTTTAGTTCGTGCGATATCGCTGGCGAAAAAAATGACCACGAACGTACCTAACGTCCTCGTCCTAACCATGAAACGTATCAATATATAGAAAATTTCGGTTTCGAAAATCGGACCCACTATAACTTTCTATGCTGAGAAGTTAAAAATCTCATTGATATCTTACACCGTTTTGTTATTATTCAAATTAAAAAATGTATAGCTCTTATCTGATCACTCTTTATTTCTAAATTTTTTTTTACTTTGATTTACCAACATTTTACGAAACTGATTTGAATAAGAAAATAAAACTTGCTTACGCTGTCTTGTTCTGGCATAGAGTTGGTTGACGGTGAACTTAATTTTGATTGTACGCTTTTATTAGTTGGACTGTGTGACCTACAATAACAATAAATTTAATCAAATTTTTGACACTTTTAATTTAAAGAAACACTCAAAACAGCTTTAACAAAATAATTAAAAAAACCTTTGTGTTTGTAATTCATTTTGAGGTGTTGATAATACATTCTGTTGAATTTGTTGCGTCTCTGTTGTCGGTATATTATCTTGGTTGTTAGCAGGTAAAGTCATTGCGTTAGTAAAGGCCAAAGCCTGGCTAATACTAGATCCAATTGCATCATGCGATCCACTTACCACATTTTCTAAAGACTTACGCCTAAAATTGTAAGTTATTAGTAAGAAATTATTTTTTTGTTACAAACAAAACAAAATATTAAAAATATATGCCCGGTTATCTAATCTAATCGTCTATTTGTTTAATGAGTAACAGTATTAACATAATCATAATCTGAGATTATTTATGTCTTAATTATTAAATTGTACACATATTGAATGATTTCAGGAGAATTCGGTTGGACCCAAGTGATATAAGTATTTTTGTTCGTTTTCCAGAGACCTCATAAAAAAAGGTGGGTTTTAGATTGAAATCAAAATCGACACATTTGTAATTTTATATATTATTTCTCTAGCCTGTTTTTCTGCGAAATCTTCCTTAAATTTCCTTGTCAAATTTCAAGATTTAAACCTCATTTTAAAGCTTATTGTGCTGGTTAATGACAATAAATAGACTCACGGTCTAAAAATGTACCGCACCGATTTGGTTATTAAGATATAATTTTTTTCAGTATATAATTTGTATATCATATTTGAAATAAAATTGCCTATACACAATAAAAAGAATGTAAATTACTATTGTTATTTTAAATATCGGTTAATTTTCGAAAACGGGATAAAAATAGGGCTAAACGTTATCTTAGTTTCATGGAAACTTCTGTATGTAATCTTGGATCTATAGAGTATATGTATTTCTAGGGAATTAAGGAATAGAAGTTAAAAATTAAACACTTCGTTATGTATTTCAATTTACTCCGAAATTTAAAGTTCATCATAGGAAGCCTAATACCGGATATCGGAAAATACATTCTTAAGAACTTAGAAAATTAGTCAATATAATTCTCTGACTTTTTGACCTGACCAGTAATTGTGAATTTGGTACTTTTTTGTTTGGAGTTGAGGAAGCTGTTACATGTGTCGTATAAAAAGATTTAAATTATCACAAACTTATCGATTTTGATTGGAACCTAAAAGCTTAAGGTTTGGGCGGGTCCTTTAATTTCTACACATTCTAGATGAACGTTTCTAAAAAAAATATTTGAATTTTAATTATTTTTGATTACTTCGTATACAAAGTGTCCACATCTACATGAAGTTAGCAAGAAAAAAAAAGTTTTCGTTATAAAAATTTAGCTTGCCAAGAAACTTTTATTTGGATGTTCTGAAAATAAACCAACTCATGAAATTTTTCAGAGAAAATTTTTCGAATATTCTCTTGCCTGTCGAAAAAAGCAGATTACTACTTATAAATTTTTGATCAGAATACAGTGTGTTCGAAAATTAACAAATTAATAACGTAAATTATAGAAAAGAGAGTACAAGTATAGTACAAGCCGAGACGAATCTGTTTAAAAATTTAAATACATCAGACAAAAATAGTTATAAATAATGAATTTCATCTTGAGATGACGAAAGCACTATTAAATTTTAATATGTATTAAAAACGAGATGAACACTCGTTGAAAAATCAGTAATACTTTTTCTGGATCTAATCTTCATTAAAAAATTGTTTACGCTACACCAAAATCCATTTTTCTGGAAAAGTTTAATACGAAATAGTTCTAATTTTGTATCGTTTTAAATAGTTTTAAACAGAAATAATGTGTACTCCTTTTAATTCATAATAATTCAATTTCTTAGATATTGTTAGCGGATATCAATCAGAGGATACTCATAAAAATGATATAATGATACCTACAGAATATGATTAGCCCACCCATCTTTTTAGGAAAGGTCAGT
The DNA here is from genome assembly GCF_905475395.1 of Chrysoperla carnea. Lineage (NCBI taxonomy): Eukaryota > Metazoa > Arthropoda > Insecta > Neuroptera > Chrysopidae > Chrysoperla > Chrysoperla carnea. The sequence goes on from NC_058341.1 coordinate 37,072,537, forward strand.
CTATAACAGATAATATTTTTAATTTCCATGTGTTAAATCTGTATTTCGATTCTTAAGGTTATATGACCACTTCCATTGCTTTCATTAAATTAATTTGTGTTAACAAAATTGTCACATAAAGATTAGCGAAACTTAAAATTCGCTAGGATTCCGTGTCGAATTTAGAATTCTGGTTCTCAAGATATAAGCTTCATAGGGATCCTATTTAATTTTCAATGAAATGAAGATTTTTCGTAATTTTTGGGGCTAAAACTAACTAATTAAATGATTTTCATAAAATAAATTTTTTTTACAATTTTCGTTATTCCCCAAGACAATTTTAAGAACAATTGATTGAGTTAATTGAGTAAAGTAAAGAAAGATAGCCACTCTCGCACACAAAGCAATAAGAGTATCTTTCTTCTCACTTCAGTGAACATAGTAATAAACAAACACATACTACTTAAGTGATTTTATGAACAGTGATTCCAAAATTTTGTTCGTAGTATCAATATTTTTAAGCGTTACAAACTTGGGACTAAACTTAGTATACCTTGATATATTTCATATATACATGGTATAAAAGTGAAATGTGTGTAAATGTGAAGTATTTTAAAAACGATCCTTGTAACCAACATAGGCGACAAAATATTAACGTGAGTTATTTGAATTGTTTGTAATTATAGGCAACCTTAATAGCTTATTAGCATCACAATTTGCATATCGTATTTTCATAATTCACTTTTGTTGATAAAAACATCAAATTGACAGATATATTCTTCAGAGGAAACAGAGTTGTATTCAGATAGAATCTTGTCCGTATCAACAATTCTTATAATCCTGCTACTCAACATTAAATGTAAATACTTAAGATAATGTCTAGATATTTTCAGATATTAGGGATTAATGATTTGTATATCTAAAAATATTTATAAAAATTATCTAATGTTTTACGTTAATTCAATATCAATAAACCAATTAACATTCCGAATTTCGATATTTATAAGTATATACTCCAAGGAAGCTAATTATACTATTTGGATTCTAAAGCCCCAATTTTCAATTGTTAAAAAAAATATTTTTGACGTAAAATTACTCAAAAAACTTCGTGAAGCTATATTTGGTTAAAAAAATTGATATTTGACTGTTTCTTTGGAGGGAGAGGGATATCCGGAATATTAATCTATAAACTTTTCTGAACAATAATCAATTGACAAAATGCGGTCCTCGACTTTTGCACACTCAACTCTATTTAGCGTCTGCTCTATTCAAAATCAATATTCCATAAATAGGTAAAGACAAAACAGTAATTTTTTTCTCCTGTTTGTCAACACTAGTAATACTAAATAGGCTAAAAGTCCGCAAGGAAAATTGTTCGGATTACTTAGCCCAACCGGAAATTCAGTAGTTTAAATTTACCTCGTGGCACTACAGCTTATGAAAAGCCTTAGTTTCTCGTTTCGGGTGTTGTAACACGGAAAGTTTCACGGAAATTGGTTTTTACCCCATACCAGATGGAGTAGCTGCTGGGGAGTGCACTCCCTTGCCTACACAGTAGATCCTATAATAAAATCCTGCCTACACAGTAGATTTTCTAACTCGATATTGGAGAGTCGTCTGAGGAACACTGAAACGTAAAGTGATTTTCCACAGTCATCCCTACAGATGAACTCCAGCCATTCGATATTCCTGATCTGTTATTATTTCTCGTTAGATTGATAACCCCACTACCCGAAGAGATTCGGTCCTTGAAGCAGACCGTCTAAACGGTTCTTTTTATTAGTTATTTATTCGCGTCATGGCTACGAAAGCTCTATAGGAACATTTTAGGAGTTAAATCATTATATTTTCATGACAAATATGGTTTCGATGTTGAGAAAAATTCCTGTTTTCCGTTGAGCCTTATAGTTTAAAAATGTCATGCAATTTTTGCCTCTTTTGGGCACTATTATTGTAAATTATGGTTTTTACCCGACTGTTAAGGAGTGGTATATTTGTTTGTAAATTACTTTATTATCTCGTTTCTTCCAAACGGATCAATAGATTTCAACATTTAATACATCATTATTAAATATCTATTCAACGTCTGCTGTAAACTTAAGTAGCTGAGCTAATGAGGATCTATTTTTTTCTCTGTAAATTTTCAAAAAGAAAGGCATATTGTCGACTACACGTGGAAATTTAACAATAAAAAAAAAACTAAAACATATATTTCTGATCAACGACAGCAAAGGATCTTAAATTATTAAATAGTTAATTTTGTTTTTATCAAGCCAGCCATTTGTATATCTACTCAAGGTTAATTTCCGCAAAACAATCAAACAAACAATTTACATTATAACAAGTGAAAACAAACAATTGACTGAGTTAATTGTTGAAATACCATGTATAGGCAGTGTTGATAACTCTGTCACATTTCACATACATACATATCTGACATATTTAACTGATATTCTCATATAATGCGCAAGTGTTGATGCGCAGTCGTTTGTTTTTTTTGACGTCATGTAAATAACAAAAGATATTCACTTTGATATTCCTATATTAATTACATACTATAAAATTTGTACCTAATTAACGCCCTCGTGGGTAAACAGTGATGTTTACAAAAAAATGTTTCAAACAAAAGTTATTTATTTTTTTGTAAGGAACATTTTTTACATTTAAACTTTTATTCTATCTCTAACGGTTTACAAGATGGGTACTACGGACCCATGACCCAATTGACCCATGTTGCTCATTTACGAACTTGACCTCACTTTTTACGTCCTAAGCACGCTGTAAAAATTTCAGCTTGATATCTCTTTTCGTTTTTGAGTAATCGTGACCACAGACGGACGGACGGACGGCCGGACAGCCGGACGGACGGACGGACAACCGGAAATGGATTAATTAGGTGATTTTATGAACACCTATACCAATTTTTTTTTTGTAGCATCAATATTTTTAGGCGTTACAAACTTGGGACTAAACTTATAATACTATGTATATTTCATATATACATGGTATAAAAACAATTTAAATGTGTTCACATAGGCAAACAAACGTCTTTTGAAAACGCATGTGCAAGAAAGATTAAGAATCAGTATTTTGAAAATTCAAATTTAAGTTAAATTTTTATAATTATTTTTAAAAAAAATTTTACTTACATTTAGAGATTTTTCGAGAGTTTAATATTAAAATTTTAAGCAAAAAACACCGCACACGTAATCAAATATTACTATGAATATGTATGAAAATTGATAAAAAATATAAATGTAGTCTAGGTATCATTTTTTTTTCAGCTGTACATTATAGCTTCAATGATAATAAAAATCTGCTTTTGGTATATTTATTAATAGGTAAGTACTGGGTGTCACCACCCAGTCATCAAGAAAATCAAGCCAAGAGACAAAAAAAATTTTAACCTTTTTAGGTTTTGCGTTTCAAAGGACTTTGATGCGCAATTACTGTTCAACGCACAACGTATGCTGTACAAATATAATAGTAAATTTTCTTGATTATCCGAAACTATAAAAAAAAGTTAACAAATTTTTCTGTAGTTGTTGGTCTATTGCACATGTTAAAATCAACTCTACCCAATAAAATTGAGGGGGGAGGGGATGAAATTGGAGGAGCCAAACAAGACTTCTTCTATAATAATCTTATCGTTCCGAGAAAAACGGTGCCATTCCAAAGTACCATCTAAATGTTCACCCCCTAGGTTTTTAACTTTCCGAGAAAATAGATAAAAGCGAATATTAACGTTTGTGATATTTAGGTAGCTTCGAGTTAGAGCCGTGCCCATGCCCTTGGGCCCTTTGAGACTCTGTCCACATAAATTTTGAGTTTTTCAGTTTAAAATAAATAATTTTAATAACATTCCATAAAAATGCTTAGGTACAAACCATGCATCATAATAATGTGTTTCTTGATTTTTTTCGACGTTTCTATTTTCCTTTTATTAATTAAACCCTTACCGAAGAACAATTCTGAATTGTTTAATCAAAATATGAGGTGTAGGCTGTAATTTTGGCACGGAGTGACCAAAAACCGACAAAAGGGCACCACAGCGAGTTTCACAGAAAAAAGATTAGATTTACCAACTTTTAAGTAGTATTTTCTGAAAAATGTCATCTTTTTAAATCATATCTATCCCCTAGACAATATGATTTAGACATAAGGCCTCTAAAGAAGTTTTGATTTTAAAACGTTTTATTTTAATAGAAAAAAAAACTAATAACACATCTTTAATACTTTATCCTAATACAGGAGTACGATTAATAATTAGAAAAAAATTAATGAGAGATTCCTTTCACAGAAATAAAAAAAATTCATATATATTTAGCTGTTATTACTTAATTTCGCAATGTCCCGCCACATTTTATATGTGGCGGAATATTTGATGCATTTCCGGTCATTATAAAAACATAATTTTTTTTTGTTTGTATTAAAATTGGAGATTATAAATTTAAAAAAACCGTAGGCAAAGTAGGCACGTGCCTACAGGTGCGAGGTTACAAAGAGGGCGCGAGCGTGGAAATTTTTAAACAAACATTTGTACAGTTATTGAAATGTATGACAGTCTAATTCATATAATTTCTGCAGAAAAGGGAAATTTTAATAAAAATGAACAGCACGTCTTGGAACTCTTAACAGTCCAAGATCATGAAAAGAACACAAAGAGGATATGGAAGAGAAAGCTCACAAAAGAGGCAAGAATTGTACAAAATTTTTACTTTAAATTTTCGTTTTTAAACAATTTGATAAATTTGAACACTGCAGAAGTTCAAAATACAGCAGGTATGTTAGTAACGATCTATTTTGCTACGGTCACAAAATTTAACCCGCCTCTGTAGGTACCTGAACAGCTAGAAGTAATTAAGGAGTTGATCGGATCTCAATTGAACGAAGGTTATGTTTGGCCGCAAATATGTAGACTCCCAACACTTATGTGATTCATTTATAAGTCGCATCGAGATCCCGTTTTGGCAGTAAACATGAGATTTTAGGTCAAGTGTCAAGTCGGTATATAGCAGGCAAGACATTACAGAATCAACAAACACTATTAAAACCACCTTTAATCCATTTTTAACTTCCCAATGTAGGTTATTGCAATGAGTCCGATTTTCTAATCAAAATATTTGGCAATAAATGTAATACGTTCTGTTTATTAAATATGCAGATCTCGTCTTTTATAAACTTAATTATGAGGAAACTACCATCTAAATCGATTTAATTATCAATAACAACAAATTGTCTAATTAAAGTTAGTTACCGAGAGGAATATAAAATATAGAATTTTGATTTCAATTCAAGTGTTAATTCACTTCTGAATTTCTATCACTTGGCCTCTTGTAGGAGGCCAAAGAACTTTTTTACAAAAGTCTCTGTCCTACAAAAACCTTTTTTAACCAGAAAAGGTTAGATGTGCGTCGGGTTGGGGCACCAAGGGCTCCGTACCAATACACTACTAATTGTTGGTGCTACTAAATATGTAGCGAACAAATTGTGTTTTTTTACCTGGCAGTTTGAGTGCCAAAAATCATTTTTATTATGGAAGCCTAATTTTTTTGTTTTACTTCCATGTGATTATAACAAGTGTATCGTTTCGGCGAAAAAATAAAAACAAACTCACGTTTTATGTCTGTTGAAAGGGATCCCATCGTATATGAAGCTAGGTGTCTGTCAATTTTAGGTTTTTCCTAATTTTCATGAAAACGGCGTATACTTTTTCTAAATAAATGCATTTCAATCGGTTTATATTTTTAATAGCTACATTAATAAATATGAACCACCAGAAAAATCTCTTGAAAGGGGGCGAAAATCGAGGAAAAGCAATTTTTTTTTAAAATTCCTATAAAGGTCTCCAATAAATTTTTAACATGCCAATTTATTCGACGTGCCTTTTTGAAACCTATATTTCGCCATGATATAACGTTTCTTTTTCCTTCAACAGACAGCAAGGAAAAATAGGAGTTTTTTTGAATCCTCAATTAAAAATTGAGGCGAATCAAGCGAAAAAAATTGTTAGTATTTTAAAATCCGATATTCTTTGATTTGCTTTTTTCTTCTATCTCAGACGGATTTAAATTTATTTTAGAAAAACAACTTTTTGTCTTCCGCAAAAAATATATTTGTTTATTGGGAAAGTATACGTACGAACGTATGCGTTATACGTTACATCGTTGCCAACTCAGTGGCTTTACGACTAAAACTAATGGATTTACTCTTCTTTTTGTGGACAAATAATTTAATATTTTAATATCATTTATGCTACTTATTGAAATTTTTGTGATATAAAACGAAAAATATTCCGGTAACACTGCTATCTAGTGGTTTTCTCTCATTTGTTTAGTGGGTTTGAGAATTGAAAGTTGGTAATACTGTATACGTAATACAGAAGGTGAAATCTTCAAATCTTCTTCATGAAATTTCACCAAATGAGAATGGCACACGGAGGTAATAGGTATTATGTTAAATTTCATATATGGAGGTATTAATATGAGTATTCCACAAATACCACTTGCTGTTCTTTAGATATAGCATTTTTGTTAAAGGTCTTATTGTTAAAAACTTGTGTTTTTGTAATGAGGGTGCATAAAAAATAGGTTTAAAATTGAATCATAAACATTAAAAACAGTATCAGTATGAGTTAATAGTCTGTACATAAAGATAATATAAATAATAGTTTTTAAAAAACATGCTATGTAACCAGCTGAACTAAAAAGTAAAAAATAATTTCTATTAGTTAAAAAAGAAAGACATCATTCCACGCTTTTTTACGATAAAATGATTTTTTTCTTAATCATCCTTTTTTTTTAACTTATATAGAACTTGTTTTCTACTTTTTGGTTTAGCTAATTACAACAGCGTGTTTTTTAAAAAACTATTTTTTATTTTCTACCTTTTAATACAGCTAGCTACAAAAGCTGATATTGTTAGTTTAATGGATTTTAATGAAAGTTTTATGCAAATTGGATAGACACATTTAGTATCAAATTATTACGATTTTCTCAAGAGGAACCTTGGGAAAAATGAAAAAATTATAATTTGTATATTCTTCAATTTTAATGAAAATCATTTATTATACTTCCAAGTTTGTAACGCTTAGATATATTGATGATACGAACATTTTGGTAAAGATGTTCATCATCACCTAATTAATTAATTTTCGTTTGTCTACCCGTCTGATCGTCATCACGATAATTCAAAAACAGGAAGAGATATCAAGCTTAAATTTTTATAGCATGCTCAAGACGTTAAATTGAATTTGAATAAACGAGCAACATAAGTCAATTGGGTCTTGTAAACTGTTAGAGATAGAACAAAAGTTTAAATGTAAAAAATGTTCCTTATTAAAAAATAAACAACTTTTGTTTGAAACATTTTTTCGTAAAAATTTCAAGGTAACTTCAACTAGTGGTCTTTTGAAAGATTCTTGAAAAACGGAAAAAAACATACTACGAAAATTTTGTGTTGAATTTTTAAACTTTTCTAATTTATAAAAAATAATACAAGCACTGACATTCAATACTTTCTATACAGAGTATTTCAACAATTAACTCAATCAATTGTTTGCTTTCACTTGTTAAGGGGTAATTTTTAAGCAATGACTTTGTCAATCCATTGGATTTTTAATTTAAGCTAATTGAACCTCGAGAACCATAATGTAAAACGATTTTAGCCTATCGCATTGTTTGTGCCAGGTTCAAATTTAAAAAAATCTTATAAACAATTTATTTCGAAATTTTTTGGCCGCTCATGTTTGTACAGTGGCGTATTTCATTTCGAATTTTCAATAATATTTTTTACCACTCTTATGAATAAGATAGCAGTGCCTGTATATCTTTAATAGTTTAAATAAATTTGCTCTACATTTATTTAAAAAATAATTAAGTTCTAAACTAAATAATTGGGTCACACATTGTGGCTTCAAAAACGTTGATTAAGTCGTGACTCCAAAACACTGAGATACGTTGTTTGAAAGTACCTATGTCATAAAGATCGACCTGTACAAAAAAACATAAACCTTTTGGGTACTTTCTAATCAAGTAACTTTTGACAATTGGTTACAAAATCGCCAAAAAAAGAGAAAACAAAAGCAATGTACTTGCCTAAACAAAATGTGTTTACGACCTCTTAAGAAACATTTGATGATAATAATATTCATTAAAAAAATATTATTCCACAATAATTTTGTAAGACAACACACTGTACGATTTAATTTTTAGATAATTATTTAAAACTATTTGAGAGGCACTAAATTCACAAATTAGAGTTAACTGCATGTGCTAATTTTTAATATAAACTACTTCCTTACCAAAAATATAATCTTTTTTTAAACCTATGTTTTTTATTATGTGATAAAAAAATGAGTATAATTTTCAATTGAACAAAATTCATATAATTATACCTACATTAATTAGTGCATATTTACGATTATTAAAAGCTAAATTCATATAAACCGGCATAAACCACTTATTCATAGTCAAAAATTAATTTTTTATAGAAGTTAATAAAATACAAGTTAAAAATAATTGCTATTACCAAATATTAAATAAAAATCCACCAAAATCAAAGAAAACAGAAAAATAACATGCTGTTAAATTTTCATTTGGTTAAGAAAATTAAACCAAACAGAGTACCCTAAAATGATGTGGGTTTTGCTTACATGAATGTAGAAGCTTGGCCTATGAAAGTTTCCTCGACAGAACTCATAGGAAAATTGACTAGATTTACGTCCAATATATTTAACCATAGCACAATATGTACAATCACCTTTTTTTAATTAAAACTTTTATATTAGTTATATTTTTAAGTAATTATTTTTAATCTGTAAAAAAAAATGACAATTCACTTTCAGCAGCTCAAATACAGGCTGTTAATGTGTAAGTCGTGTATTGAATACTGTATAAAGCAGTGAGTACCAAACAAAAAGTATAATAAAAGATATATACAGGTGTTAAGTAATATGTGAACTTCTGGGAATGGAAAGAAGACTTAAAAAGAAGAAATAAAGTTATACATATGGTCAATTAGTTTTATTTTCTTAGTTACAGATAATTTTTTGTTTTTGCATGGTATTTGTTTATTTATTAGTAGGCTTTAAACATAAGACGGCTTTGACTTAACACTTCCCAAAACAAACAACTGATAAGAAAACAAGTGAAAACAAACAATTGACTGAGTTAACTGTTGAAATACTCTATATAGAAAATGTTGAATGTCAGTCCTGGCATTAAAAGCGTTACTAACTACAGGGCATAAAAACAGTAATAAGAAGCAAGCAGTAACACTGTAACACATGTTGCAGTACCAATAAAAAAGTGTCTGTGCACGGTACTGTCGCTAACAAAATAAATTTTTCAATGGCGTCATTTTGAGGTTTGTCGGAATTTTCAACAAAAATGTTTGGTTTTATAGAGATCTACCAAGTACATTACGTTTATTTAGAGATATTTGTTGAGTTTGATACGATTAATTTGAAGAGTTTATGAAACATTACGTTTTTCTTAAAAAACAAAACGATGGATTACGACTAAATAAAGGCAAAATTGAAAAAAGTAACTAACCTTTTTTTACTTATTCGTATATGCAAGATCTTGTACAGAACATCCTCTTACGTACTTTTTGTAAAACTCTGTATAATTTGAATGTACATCATTACCTTTGGTTCTTATGAATATATTCATTTCCTTAAAATGAGAATTTTGAACCTGTCAAGGTTTTAACTAAAAATAGTTTATTAGGAGCACATTTTAGAGGTCTATGTCTTCAGTTATATGTGTCTGTTCCATCATATATTTTGTCTTTATTTAATACATTTGTAAAATATTTAAGTAGTTTATTGTAAATAAAATAATTAAGATTGTTATTTATATAAATAAAATAATAATAAAACTTAGATTTTTCTCAAAGGAAAAGGTAATCAAATATTAATTGTTAAAAATTATGAAAATGTTCGAATAATGTACAAGATAATATGCGCACGCATATGATACCGAGTGATTGGTCATCTAAGTGACGCCATCAGTTATAGTTGTTCGGCATTTATATGTGGAAATGGTGTATTTTCAGTGCGTTGAATATAAAATGTTTAAATTTAGTGCTAAATATGTTGTATTTACATATTAATAAATTATTATGATCCACTTTTAATAATTATATAAAAACAATAAAGTGTATATCAAAATATAGGTTTGTTTTCCAATCAAAAATATTGTGTGTATATTTTTTTTCAAAACGACTACTTTCCAATCCAAGCATTAGAAATGAAATCCCCGTAAGGGGTAGCGTAAACAAATTGTTATTTGTTTATTATTAGCAGATCAATTTATTTCGCACGTTATATATTTTTTTAACCGATTCTCATTTGGTTTTGTTTCATTTGTTTCGATTTATGGAGGGAATTATATGGTTTTCATGACAATGTCTTATATTATTGTTAGATATTTTTTGCCATTAGTCCAAGCACCACTTAACTTACTACCAACTTGATAAACTTATGTCTGTCGAGTTTATGTATTAAGGCAAGGTCAATTTTTGTTTTGGAATTGTTCGAAAAGTAAATTTTATTGCTTCTTTATTATAATTTAATTAAAATTTTTTTTAAATTGTCTATTTCCATATGCCGGTCTATAGAACGTAAAAATACAAGATATATTTTAACTTGATATAAATAATAAATACTTGCCCAGCTTCTATATATAGCGATTAAGTAAAGAAAAATAAGTACTTTTAGCTTAATTTTTTGTATGCCGGTCATTGCAAAAATTTACTTTACTAGATATTTTTCAAAACTCGTTATGTTAATAGATAGAGTTTGTTTTGCTTTAACAGAACTGTAATTTGTTTAATGAAAATACCGCCGTAAATATACAAGGTGTGCCAGGAGAAATGGTTAATATTTAAGGGTAGTAATAAAACAGAATTTATTAAATTGTGTGACACGTTGAATTTTTAATGACGGAAATTTAGAAGCTTTGAATAGGTTTACATAAGAGGGTTTAAAGTCGTCAACCATTAACAAATTAAGATTAAGAAACATTGGTTTATAAGGTTTGTTGTTACAAAAATTATCAGATCTTGAAGCTGAAAATATTGCTTTGAGCTTTTTAAGATTACGAAGAATAAATCTACTTTTAATGTAAATAGTTCATATTGTGAGCATTTTCGCATTCAAGCCTATATAAACTTAAAGTTGCTCCCGCCCTTAAATATTTACCATTTCTCAAAACATTCTGCATGAATCTAAAATAGAAGTTTCCGGTTATGAGAATTTTGGAAGAGGAAAAGTTTTAGGGCGTAGCCTTAACAAAAGTCTCTCCAATAACCATTCTTAATAAAGAGTCAAAATTTGCCCTGGTCCTAGATCTCAGGATTAGGGCGTAACATTTGAGCGATAGTCAACTCAAAACGGCTCAAAATTTGAAGGGCTGTTTTCAGGTAGAAAAATTTTGCATAGCTGACAACTTCAAGGCTGGGTAATTCATTGTGGGCAATATTCAAAGAAAATAAATTAATGAGAAATGCAAAAATCATTTGGTCGACACGAGATTTACGTTTCTCAAAATAAATGCCTGTTGAATATAAATAATTTTTGCATTTTAAGGCCTCCGTGCAATTGAAAAACTATCACAGAAATATGTTGTTAGTTAAAATCTTTCAACAACCTCGCAAACTAATTATTCTGTAACAATTCGAATATCACGGCTGATCGTAGACCTAAAAAATATTTATTTAGAAAAAATTTAAATGAAAGTTTTCTTTTTTTAGATTGTGTATAAATAATTTTCAAATAAACATTTGTATTTGAGAAGACTTGAATTGAAATGAGTTCAGCTCTAAAACAGCCTGTTTTACCATCAACAGGAAATCAAAATCCAACGACTCCTGGAAGTGGTAACATTACTAATACACCAATTGGGCTAAATAAGAATCTTACCCAATCGACAGCTTTACCTATCAGCTCTAATACATCAGTAACAACAAATCGGACAGTTTCATCTTCTATAAGTGGTATGCAGCTAGGTGGCAATGCAACGCCTATTAGTGGAAACAAGAGCTTTCCACATAATATGTCAACTTCACAGCCCCAAGCGTTTGCTTCACAACAGTTATCGTCAAGTCACAGTACGACAGTAGCTTCAAATACAACATCGGCGCATCAACAGAATGCGCCAAGTGTCGCACATCAACAAAATGTGCCGTCACACCAAAATGTGCAAAATTTACAACAAGCGGTTACTGCACATCAGGCGCATCCACAAGCGGCCCAGGAAATGCAGCAGGCTTCAATTCAATTTAATAAGCAAGTGAATTGTTCAAATCCCACATTAGGTAAGATTTCAGACAATTTTAGAAAATATTTCTCTTATAGCAAAACGAATTAGATTTTCGTGGCTTTTGGGTTCTTATTTTCTAGAAAATTGAATATCCGAGACAAAAATTTTGTTTTTAATAATAAGATATATCATAAAAAACATGGAGGGATTAAAATCGTAAAAATGCAAATAAACTGTGGAGTAATTACTCCCAAAAGTATACTAAAAACGAATATCCAGTCTATTAGATTGTTGGATAATTATTATTACTTTATTAGAAACTGTCTGAAAGCGATTCGAGAATAAAAACATAGATGATATCTTAAAAATTATTATCCCAATCATCAAATGAATTCGATTTTTGAAATTTTGTTGGTCAAAATTACTCTGTATATCGAGTAGTTTTAAATGTTTTTAATCTTTTAGGTGGATCTATGCCTTCACCTGTAAATATGGTACAAGATCGTACAATTAACATAGCGAGTGTACCGCCCCAATCTGTTCCATTACCAGCAACAACATCTGCAAATAGCTCACAAAGTTTAAGTTCATCACAAAATTCAACAACAAGTCTTTCTCAAACTTCCACAAGCAGTAGTACAACAACTTCAGTAAATTCGTCCAGTACAGGCAGCAGCACTCCTTCATCTCAAACATCTACTACATCAACAGTAACATCTTCACCACAAAAAGTAAATACATCACCAGAGAAAGCAGACAATTCGAATACAAGCCCAAGTTCGACAAACACTACGGTACCTGCTGTTTCAACTACAACTGCTAAACCAGCAGTACAAGCGAATGGAACAATTGAACCGGTAAATCCAAAACCTACGCCACAAACTAATAAAGATGAAAGTAACAAGGAAGTTTCGACACAGCCAGCGGCTCAAGCAAATCAAGTTGCGACTACAGTTACGACTGAAATTAAAATTAGTAAAGAAATCGTAGTTGAAGAAACTATTAATGATAATAAGAAAGAAGCTGAAATTAAAAGTAAGTTGAATCTTATTTATTCCCGTTACACGAGTTTTGCTAATTATTCATTATTATCAACTAATGCGTTAACTTCAGGTTTTCGCAATTAAACAGGTTATACTCTGGTTAATTTTTAAAATAATTCTTTCAATTTTAGAATTTTTTTTAAACGTTTCAATTTTAAAAATCGAAAGCTATTACTTTCGTTGCTTTGCATGTATAATTTACGCACTACACGCCTAAGGCTTCAATTCTTGAGCGATTTTGACGAAGCATGTCTAGATTCCATTGAAATATAATTTTTTGAGGATAGATAACATTACCTTTAATTTTATTATTTCAATCCTTAAAAACTCGAACACATTATACACTTTGAGAAACCTGGAAACAAGTTTATTTTCCAATTTTCTCGAAAATGGTGATAAATATTTAAACAAGCTTGCAGCAAATTATATCTAAATTAATTCATGTACATATTTTTCGTAATATGCACATGTCAATAATAAAAGAAATTTAAAATTAGCTCTGTGGGGAAATTAAAAAAATATATATATCAAAAGCTTAATTATTTTATAGAAAATTGAGAAATGAAGCTTTATTAAATTTTTTTTGGCATTTGTCGAAGATGTAGCCCAAAAATAATGGCAGATTCAGATCTGAAGGAGAGTAATAAATAATGCTTTTTATTTATTACAAAAACACTGGGACAATATGGTTTTTCTTAATATCTTGAAAAATATTGACTTTTTTTGTATTTTATTTCCTATTTATCTAACTAAATATTATTGAACTCAAATTATTATGCTAATTTTTGTGAAAAGTTTGAAACAATTCATGGGGCAAATTTGTAGACAATGTTGCTCTGGTCTGAGATTTTATCATACTTAAACTGTTATAAAGACTGTAATTCATAAACAATATTTTTTAAATATTTGCAGCTGCAGAAATAACGAAAAAAGAAGTAACTTCAATATCATCAACAACCGAATCCATAAAATCAACAAATCCATCTGCAACAAGTATTACTCAACAATCAACAACCACATCGACCACACAAGTTACACAACAAGTACAAAAATCTTCTGAATCTGTAACAATAAGTGCCGTTCAACAACAAACAAACACTACTAATTCAACAACAACCCCAACAAAACAAGTACAAAATAATGTTACAAAAAATTCACCACCAAAAGTTGAACAACAAAAAACAACACCCACAAAAACATCTCCGGCTAGTGCCAAAACGACCACACCACCAGCGGCAGTAACACCCGCACCACCAGCACCAACTACACCATCGACACCATCAACACCATCAACTACAGCACCCACAACGACCGCTACAAGTACACCACGTAGTGCGAGTAAACGAAAACGTGATTCGACTAGTAAATCTCCAAAAACTAGTGTTAGTGAAGCATCTTCACCAGCGAAAATTGCCAAAGTTGATAATGTACCGTCAACGCCACGTAGCCATAAATCACCGGCTTCAAATAAACATGATGAAAATCAAAAGGGTAAACGTGTCCGGGTTCGAACACAACCATATCAAAGCCCTTTGCCAGAAATTGCATTGATTACAAAATTATCTACGAAAAATAAGGGATCACCAACTTCTGATGATAAACTCATCGCATTTTACAAGTACGTATTTATCTTTTCGCGATTTTCTTAGCCTTAGATCTGGATTGTAGTTTTGTGCAAAAATTTAAGTATGGGGAGTTTTTTTTTTTTTTTTTTTTTTGGTTTGGTAACTGCTTTAGTGAGAAAGTATTTTTGTACATTCAAATACGTCTAAAATTATGAATGTTAGAAAGGTAAAATAGTATTTATTGCCTATATTTTTTAACAAATAGCATTTATTTTTTTATAGAGTTTATGCGTATTTTGGGTTTGGATAGACATCCACAATCTGGTACATTTTCAAGCTATGATGTCATCAAAGATGGCAGCTTACATTATACTTTAAAGATGTACAATTCGTGAATCTCTTATACGATTTTCAAAATATTTTGTTGTTTGAAAGATGTCTATATCTACATTTTTTGTAATATATCAAGAGTCCTTCCAGACCTTCCAAATTTTAATCATACGTTGGATTTCTTGCATTAGTATTTTATTGATTAGACAGGCTATACACACTCTACACGAAATTACAGTTGGCAAAGAATGGCTTTATGATTTACGCTCCCATTTTGTTAACATATACAAAGAGAGGTTTTTAGGAAGGTCAAAACACAACATTTGGAACTTTTGGTAAATATAAGCAAAATGCAATAAGAAAACTTTTTTGCAATAAGAAAACTTGTAGAAAATAATTTTTACTACAATTCCACCATCTTATTATTTTTGTATTACAATAATAAATTATAGAGGTCTGTGTCATTTTTTAAAATAGCATTAACAGTTCTTTAAGATAACATCCCGCGAAATATTTATTCGAGGAAGAGAGTCACTACATGGCTTTGATTCATTTCTTTGAATTAATGTATTTTATTTTTTTTACAAAACAATTATTGTAAATTTTACTACCGGCTCTTTGTTTTATTCATTTATCTATTTTAGGAACGAATTTTTGGCTGTACGAAATAGTGAGGGTGGTTTTTATGTATGCCAAGCTGTCCAAAATGTATATAAAACTTCTTCCAAAATTAAAATTCGTTGGTTGTCAAATCATGATAAATCAACGGACATATATACTCCGGATTTTTATGACTTCACTGGTAAATATTTTAATTTTTATGTTTAGTAATGCCTTACACACACGGTTCAGATTTTGTGGTCAAAATCTAAAAGTAGTTGGTAAAAATTAATTTCCACGAGCTGATGATAACAATTTGTTTTGGAACTAGGTACAAACTAGTTTCCAATGCACCCGTGTGTGTAGACCCTTAATCTAGCTAATTTTAGATTTCCTTGTTTACAAATATTTTGATCGTGATAAATATTTCTTTTTCAGAATTTGATTGTATTTTAACGAATTTAAGTTTAAATAAAGTCGACAAAACAACATTTCGATTACCAAAAGATGAATTGGAACGCACTGAAAGTATTCTTAAGCGTGCACTTAACCACGAACAAGGAGTGGAAGATCCCGATTCTTCATTAACTGAAGAACACCCTGATGGATGTAAGTAATGTTTTGAATATTTATTTATGTAACGCCATTGACATTTGTCCCAATTTTCAATTTAGTTGTTCATGAAACAAATAATAATGCATCTGTACTCCAGAAGCTATTGTAACATAAATTCATATTAGGGATTAAATACAAAAATCTAAGAAGTATCAAAAAAATCTTAAAAAATATCCAACAACAAATAACTAATAATTAAAAAAATTTACCTTATAAAAAAAAATCCGGTTCATTTGACGACTAGTTGTGAAGTTCTGGAGACAAAACTTAAAATTTCATTTAGATTCCGATAAAATTTAAGAAATAAGGTAATTTTGATTTAAAAAACAAAAATCGCGTACATTTAGTGATTAGATGTAGTTTCTGAGATATCATCCTAAATTCTAGATGAGTAGCGATTTCAACCAGTTTCTTAAAAATTGGTTGTCCTAATTGGGTCCTAATTACTCTAAACAATCTAAAAACAATGGCTAATTATCTTTGCGATATTTTTAGTTTATTTAAAATTGTTTGAAATATACAAAATTTGTTTTCGATTTGAATAAAAATCAATATAATGTGCATAAGTACTCTTAAACAACGTTTATTCTATCATTTAACGTACAGTCATTGATTAAACTACTTTCTAATGAAGTTAAACTTCAACAAGGGTTTATTCTGTATAAATTTTAACAAATCAGGGAAAATTATGATAAATTATAAATCATGTGGGAATCTTGTAAGTCGAGACTTAGGGCCAAATTATTTATTGGGTTCTATAAATACGATAGTTTATTTCTGGTAAACAGATGAATTTTTTTAAATATTTATTGATTTTATTTAAGATCGCTTAGATAAATTTTTGTTATTAATCATTTTATAATAATCATCCAATGTTCTTACAGTGGATTTGTCACTATTACGAGACGAAACACAATTAAAAAAACGAAAATCAAATGCTTCAAAAGCGAAAAAACGAAAATCTGGTGAAGCTAAAACAGAAAATAATGAAGAAGGAGCAACACCATCAAAAGTTGCAAAAACAAGTCGTCGTAGTGCGAAGAAACCTAGTCGTGCTAGTGCGACTCCTAAAAAAACAGTAGCGAAAAAATCACCTGTTGCTAGTGCGAAAAAAAGTGCAAAAACTCCAGCTAAAAAAACGCCCGCAAAAGCTTCACCTAAGAAAACTCCTGCGAAAAAAGTTGCAGCCACTCCTAAGCCTGCTGTTGCATCCACTTCAAAAAAAGGAGCACCAAGCTCTACTAAAAAAGATTCTGGTGAGTATAATCAAATATAATGAATTTGTTTTAACGATGACAATTTATTAATAATATTTATATATTTTAGCAACAGCGTCGCGTTCGCAAAGAGCTGCAGCAAGAAAAAGTGACAATTCTCTACAAACAAGTCCCGTTGTGGATGCGAAGAAAGCGAAAGTATTAGCCAAAGTTGCAGGTAGAAAATCAACTGCAACACCTGCGGCGCCAACACCTAAAGCAAAATTAACTAAAACTCCAGCAAAAACAGCTAAAGCAAGTAAATCTACACCCGCTGCGACACCTTCTAATAGAGGTAGTTATTTTAAAAATATTCATAAACTTTTTGAAAAAAAACTCACAAGACTTGAAGATATCTAAGTCTTAACCTGTTTACCCCACACACCCTTATTGTGGGATCGACTGAAAATGTCAAATTATGAGAAATAGTTTAACCAACAACATCCTGTCACAAGATCCACTATCTTTCCCAATTGCCCAGCTGTGGAATTGCAAAACTTGGACTGATGTATGTCCTCCGTGAAATCCCAATAATCAAAGTAAACTTGCGGTAGTTGATTCGAGGTTTGGGAACATTTTGGAGCATCTTGCTATCAGCATTTTTATTCTATATTTTTAAACCTTCGCTCTAATAAGATATTCTGCTCTTACTCTTAGCTCATCCGTGTATAGGTCCTAGAGCATACACATCTTTTACCCTATTAGATGATAAATAATTTATGACCAATGACATCTTCATACTTTTATTTATATTTACAGGAACGCGGTCAGCCAAGACACCCCAAACAACACCCGTAGCATCATCATCAACAGCATCAGCAACAAAAAGCAGTCGTCGCACTTCAGCAACAAAACGGGGTAAAAAATAATTCATATAGACACAACGTGATGCATGATGAACGCATTAAAATTTAACAATAAAAACAAATGAACAATTTATTTTATATATATATAAAAACAAAAAAACAAAAGTGTAACTTAAGGTTTAGAAAACAAATGAATTAAAAAAAGTATATAATTGAAAACAAAATGTGCACAGAATATAAATTTTAAAAAAATTAAAAAAAAAATTAAATAGATATAAGAATTAAATATTAAACGAAATAATGTTTACACTTATAAAAAAAAATTTGAAAAACTGTTAAAAACAAACCGTCATCATCAATCATCCGAGTATATATGAAGTGTTTTTAGAGGTTTCGTTTAAAAAAATAGTAAAATTTAGTCAAAGCAATGTGTATTTTTTAGTACTGAATTAATATATCATCTCATTATTTTTGTTTACATCCAGACAAAAAATTTTACTACACAGGTGTTGTAATGTTGATGTTTAAAAGAAAATTTATGAACGTGACTAAAAAATAAATTTATTGTTTTGTTTATTTAACTATAAATATAGGACGCCATCTCATGTTAATCGGTAAATAAAAATGTACAATAATAGTTCAAATCCTTATATTTTAAGGGTTAGTTTCTAGAAATGTAAGTTTTAAAAGTATATTATTGTATTTTCTGAAAATTTATTGGAAAAAGTGCTTCATCATTTGAAAGTATGTGCTGAGCGTAAATTGAGTTTTTTTGCCAACAGATGTCATAAAAGAAGAAAATATACTAATTAAATTGAAAACTCTAATAAATTTCAGAAAAAATAAATTAATTACAAAAATAATTGGTATAAAAAAAGGACAAAAATGAATATATTATGTATTAATAATATTATAAATAAAATACGTCTATATAACATACTACATCGTTTGTTTATAGAGGAAAAATCATCTTATCCCCTTAATATAAACTAGAAAAAAAAATAAAGGGTACAAAATCAAAAATTATTTTTTAAATGCATATTTTTATTTTACTGACTAACTTCACGAAGAAAATTATTTCTTAACAAAACAACAAAAATGATTTTTTAAATGATTGTATTCATAATTTTTTATAAAAAATAAAATAAAGAAACAAAAATATAAATTCGAGAGACCACTTTTAAAAATTAATTTAAGTACTAAAATTGTAGCATAATTTATGAATAATAATTGATATTTTAAAATTTTAAATATCTATCTAAGAGAATTTAAGGTATTTAGACAGTATGATTGCACTTTTCAGAATGTAACTTAATAAAGATAAGTCACATTAATAGAGGTGTTTTTAGAGATCGTTTTTAAAATTATTCATCAATAATTTATCTATTATTATTTATGAAAATAAAAGATAATTTTTATAGGGAACTTGGATTAAAAAATCTCGATATTAGATTTTAATTTGCAACGTTTCGTTGGCCTTTTATTTTGCAACTTCATCTGACAAGCTACAGCAATATAAGGCAAAAAACGTAAAATATGTAAACAAAAAATAATACTTTTGAGGTTACATCCTCGTTATGTCTTTAATATGTAAATTACATGTAATTATTTTTTGTCTTATACTGATGAAGTTGAAAAATAAAAAGGATACGGTCAGCGAAACGAAAATCTAACATACATATTAAGTTCCCAAGAAAAATTATCTTTTATTGTTTGAAACATGAATGAGATTTAGAATGTAGATTTATGAAAGTTTTCAGTATTTTTTAAAATGAGATATTTGCTCTATAACAAATGAAAAGAGTATAAGAAAATAAGTTCTTTTTATCATATTTATTCAAAAGTGAATGTGATTTTTTTTAGGTATGAAACATTATTACATTCAGTCCAGAGGAGGTTTAAGTAGTGTAAATAAGTGACATGTACCCTGAACTACTTTTTCGGGTAATAAGATTTGATGGCCAATACTTTTTTCGAAGAAAAAGATTTTAGAAATCGCATTCTGTATACTCTTTGTATGTTGTCTCATTTTACACTTCCTACACTTAAAATGAAACAAGTAAAAATTTAGAAAAACAACATACCCATTATTCTTGTTTTTGACAGCTTCTTAAATTTTTTTAGTCAAATAAAAATTTCTGTTTCATAATCGTATTAAATCGTAAAAAATTAAAATTTTCTTAAAATTGCGAATTTAATACATACATAAGACCCTTCATTTAACCTTCTTAAATTTCGATTCGTTTCCCATTTTCATCAATTTTGGTTTGACAGTTTTATCATAAACATAATATAAGGTGTTTCGTGAAGACATATTAATATTTAAGGAGGCGGATGTATGAAATAGATTAAACATATTTCAATTTGCGATGTAATCGCTGGAAGTACCGGAATATAATATTTTTCCATATTTTATGCCAAAACATTTAATTATTCAGCGAAGTAAATGGGATTCAGTTAGTTATGAAACTGAATCTTAGTTCTTTCGGGATTCGACAACTCGGAAAATATAGCATTTTAGCTCTTAACTGTCTTTCTGTGAGAGCAAGTTTTATAAATTGATAACTCTCGTAATCTGTTACTAACTTTTTTTAAAGGTTATTATAATTATTTGTAACAGTTTGTAAAGTCGACGAGCTTCAGGCACAGGCCGAGTCACGCATCTTGGGAACACAGGCTTGCTATCATTCATGGTGGCATAAGAAAGTGTGATCTTTAAAATTAAGGCCTTAAAAACTTTTCCAAACCATTAAACTTTTAATAAACGTGTCAAGTATCTCATTTTTGATTAGTCAATTAATTAAATTAACAATGAGCAATTATTTAACGATAATAACACTCATTTTCGAATTTAATGAAGCGTTGAATTAAGCAATAAACAAAACGAATTAAAAACAAAATTTATACAAGGTGTGCCAGACTAACTTTCCAGAGATAAATTCTCATCACTTGTGTTACACATTGATACAACTTCTTAGGGATAGTTTAAATAGATCTGTAACCTGCTAAAAGTAAAGAATGGTTATTTTTGGTATACCTTGTATATCTTTATTAAGTTACACAATATCTAATGAATATATAAAATAAATAAAAATATAAATGTGTTATCACATGACGTTTGCTGTGTATTGTTTGTTGAGTATGAATGTAGTATGAAAAAATGTTGAATGCGTATATTTGAACATTTGTGTAGATTATTTGTGCATTTTTTATTAGTTTTCTGTTTTATTAAACATGCCTTTATATTCCAAGAGCTGATTATAGTAAACTACTAATACAAATTAAAATCTAGTTTTAATAATAAAAAAAGGATTCCAACAATACAAATTAGTTGTGGTTATTAGAGAGGAAGAGTTAGTTTACTAGGATCAGCAATCCTATTATTTTGTATAGACCTTTTCATTTTAAAAAATGATTACCTTTTGTTTCGGACAGTTTGTTAAAAATAATGTGATAAAATAACAAATATCAACTTATTACCGCCTGTACGAGACAATAATGAATTGTAATTCAAATGAAAAGGTCTATTACAGAATTATGTTTTAAGACCGCGAAACATTTGACTGTTTTTTTTTTTGTTTGTAACAAATTCATGTTTAATTTATGCTGATTAACTTATAACTTATTGATGATAAAAAGTAAACTGGTTGAAATCAATATTATTTGCATTTTTGGAAACTTCACGGGAATTTTTATTAGCTATATTATTTTTTCTATTTATGTTAATGTAAACTAGAGAAAATTAGTGGTGAGAAATATCACTAATAAGTTTTGAATATCAAACCTTATGTGCGACCGCCTTAAGTTTTCAGGTGATTTAACAATACGAAGTTCGTCAAAAATATGTCTCACTTTGGAAGCATATCCACTTTGGAAGCATATATTGGAAAGAGATAAGTAATCCCGCATTCGTAGAAAAATAGTGTGCGCAACTCGCGCGACAATTTTTCAGCGTTTGTTGCACAATATACTTTTTTTTTTTTTTAAATTAAAAAATGTCCTAATTTTTAAATTTATTCAATTTGAAAAATATTATATTTGCAATTTCATGGATATATTAATTTTTATGCCATTTGCTTAATTAAATCGTAGATAAATAAATATTTAAATTAAAAAAAAAAAAGGAAAATGTGACGAAAATTTATTAGTTTTCATTAATTTTATTTGCTATGTAACGTTATAATTGTAGTATTTCACTCTTTGAAACAATGAATTTATCTAATTGTACATAAAAAATTTTTATCTTAATTAAATAATGTAGATAATATTATTTTGACAAATGGGAAAAAAAATTATATAAATTTTAGTAATTTTTTTTATTATTTTTAAATAAATTAATTCATTGTATTAAGAGTGCGTTATTTATAAAAAAGAAAAATGACATGAAAATGTGATGAAATTATAATATTAAAGATTTTGTAAATCTTAGATCGAGATAAATAGAAGTAGGATTTTAAATAATTTTAGAAGATGCCCACTCTGCATATGTCTAAAATTATTCATTGTTCGTTAAACACATATTTCTAAATACTGGATTAAATATGAACTTCCAAGCTCGTGGAGTCTCTATATATTGTCTGTAAAAGAAATAGAAGGAATTTTTAATAAATTTAATCCTGCAATCCACAAATTGTTCTACTCAACGAAAAAATAAGAAAAAAAGAATATCGGCGCCAATACAAATCTATTGTACTAAAAAGATTGATCGCTCTTATTTTGGGCCAGTAGTTTCAGGGCTACCAACTTAAATTTTACTAACCATTTCTGGAAGATTTGTTAATTACAAATTCCCAATACTTTTTTAACAGAATGTTTTGTGGAGATTTCTTAAAACATCCATTCATCTTCGAAAAATCTTAATTGACCACATATACTGTGATTTGTAGGTAGGTTTGTTGTATTGGTATATGAAAATGCAACCAACATCATTTCTTGACAAAACTCGGTGCACCATTCACTATCAGATTTGTACGTGAACAAATCATAATCACCGTATGGGTGGTCAACTTTAGACTCCACGTGCCACTATAACGATGCCATGGGATACAAATAGCGAAATTGGTGACGTCGTCTGAAAAGGCGTTGTCGTTTATTCCACTATTTATATTGAGTTGCCGCGGTCATTGCGGATTCAAAACATTTTTGGATTAGCGTATAAATAAAAAAATCTGGCTTAGAAAAATTTTTGTCAAAGATTTACTAAATCATTGTTGAAGAATGCTTGGCTACATAAATTTTAGAGCACGTGGTTTACAATTATTACCAATATAAATGGGAATTTAGTTATAATTGGAAAGAAAGTCCATGAATGAGACACACCAATTCATATAAAAATATATTAATGAATTCAATTTATTAGGACAATTGCTATATTACGAATTAAATATCACGTGGTACAAAATATGAACTAAAATTTAAGTTTAATCTTTGAAAAGTATATATGACGTCATTAAAAAAAAAGCAAGTGCATCAGTTTAACATAATAAATATAAAAATTTTCAGTTTTGAAATTCAGATACAAAAAAAAATTTTTTGGTTTATCGATTTTCTTTTGTTTTTAAGATTCAATTTAAATAGGTAATAATAATAAAAATTTGTGAGTGTAGATGTTTTTTAAAAAGTAATTAATTAATTATTATTAATTAACACATTTATTAATGAATTTCTCATTTATTAAGTATATATTATGTGAACATTTATTATATGATTTGTGAAATAAAAATCAATTATATATAATCCAGAGTTTTTTCTTTTCATTTTTACTTTGATAGTATTTTTCATTTTCCATCAGGTAGGAACGTTCTTGTGTAACAATTGAAGTACTTGGGCTAGCTCCTGCATTTGAATCTGCTTTTCGAATCAACAACTCTATTAATTCGAGGCCCGTAGGCAGTTGCCCACTCCGCCGAATGGCTAATCCGTCACCGGGTATTTTATAGGATTTTTTTTTTTTTTTTTTTTTTTTTTTTTTTTTTTTTATGTATAGGGCAAAAATAAAAATGCAAATACGTATATAATATAATTTTATTTATTTGTGCTTTGGGTTTACAGATACATTTTTAGATATGATAAAGATTTTTATTTAAAGTTTAGTCTCATATATTTGTCTTTTTAAGTATACAATATTTATAAAAAAAGTTATTTCTTGATCCTTTGTGGTCATGCCATTTTGGAAATGTAAAGCAAGTTTAAAGTACCAAAGAATTGATTTTTCAAGTTCGTTTTCTGTTAGGAATAATCAATGAATCAGCAATTTGGTTGCTTCATTGATAATTTCGTATTATCTGGAAATCCTGCATTATATCGAAGTATAGATTAGTTGAGGTCATTATATTTTTTGTATATTTATTCAACAAAATCAGCCCCTTTTCCGTTCAATGTTTTGATATTTCATAGTCATAGATGACAAACTTTATACACAAAATTAAATTGGGTGTATGTTTAGGTGTACTGAAATTCTATGATAAACTATCTTAGACACCCACCAAGCCCTTCTGGGCAAAAATTCTGAGGTCTAACTTAATTTACTAAGAATTTTTTTGGCTCAAGGACACATGGTGGAGTGAAGCAGGACTACTCATAACTTTGCACAGAGAAGTGACATAGAATATAGACTAACTCACTTCTTTGCTCAGGGGATATAAATTCGTAACGATGCGATGGTAGCCGATAATTATGATTGAGAGAATGGGGACAACATAATAATTCCTCTATAAGCAACATAATAATTCCTCTAAATGACAATCTTCGTAAAAAAAATCGACAAGTAAACATGGAAGAATAATTAATTTTATTCTTCCATGTTGATTCGCGTGGTGGACAATGAGAGCTGATAGCTGAGTTGGTATCGACATTTAGTAAGAATATTATAAGTATTATGTTTGCGGTTTTTTATATTTTTCGTTGGTTATTGATTTAAAAAATATTTTTTATTTAGATGTATAAATTTAATAGAAATAAATACACTATCTTTATTTTGTGTATGATTGTCCCATTATTGTGGGAAGAATTTTTTCGTTTTGTTTATGAATTTGTTCACAATATACTCTTTGCTTGTTTATATAACTTTGTTATTAAATAAATAACTTTGTTACCCATGTGGAAATATTTCAGACAAAAGTTTTATAAATACAAAAGAAGAGTTTTTCAGACTTAGTAAGACTTTTTAAGTCATTTGTTTGAAATATTTCCACAAGGGTATCTATTTGTCTGCGTTTTTGGAACAGAAACTGGTAACATTGTGAACAAATGCTTTGTTTTAGACATCAAAAGTATTAGGATTTATAATCCAACGTAAATTATTTTGATAAGTTTTCGCTTCATCTGCTTAGTTTCAATTTCTTCCTTTTATGTGTTTGAAATTAAATGACAAGTGTTATTTCAAAACTCGTTATTAGCATTATGATAAAGTTCAATTCTTTCACAGCATTTGTCGATAAGAGCCATTGACATTATATAATGTAATGTCAATGATAAAAGAGCTTAGTAAATAATTGGTGGGGACGCACTCACATTTTTAAAACTTTTATTTTGGAATACTAAAATCCAATACTTTCGGAGTCAATGGCTACATTCATATAACATTAAAACACTGTTAATATTAATCTCAAGGTCAAATCACAACTAAAGCATTTGATATCATCAAAAGATGATTGATACCTATATGAAATTATTTTTAAATTGTTCCATGTTTTATGAATGCAGCCAATTACATAGTGTAAGTTGGGTAAATCGGGGCTAGGTATTCTTTAGAATTTTAAGGTTTTTTTATTCAATATATATCATATTGTCACTATAAAATAAATAATATATAATTTGTACATATATAACGTTGATAAAATATTTATATAATTATTCTAACATTTTGTTTCCTATTTAACATACATCCTGTTTTTATACACATATTGTTTTTAATATAAAAGCGTTAAGTGAGGAATTGACATATTTGAATGGCCGCAGTTTTCTTTTGGTGTTTACTAATATAATATATATATATTTATTTATTTATTTATACTATAGTTTTGGAATTAATTTTTATATTTATATTAAACATAACAATTAGGGTATTCAGCTACATTCAAACGTTAAACTAACATTGGGTATCGTTAACCAATGAGTAGCCAGTATTTGCGTGACGTTAAAAATTCTGGCACTGATTAGGTAACACTACCAAACATCAGCGTTTTACGCCGTAATGAAGATGAGACCTCATTTAAAATCTATTTAGGTTGACAACAGTTTTATATTTCATATAGTTATATATAATTTTATAATCTGGTGTTTTTATACATAAGATTTGTAGTAGATTAAAACAAATTATATGAAATTATGGGCTGAGTTTTATCGATAAAATGCTTGAAAGGACAATAGCGTTTGCCAAATGTCAAATATAGTAGGACCTCGAATTAGACAAAGCGTGAAGTTCAAATCCGTGGACATTTGAATCGAAGTGCGGTAGCCGATTTGGAAATAAACCGTTGAAGTTATTGATGATCGGCAAATCTGTGGTTCAAAATCAGTAGATAGTTATTTTCCTAATCGATTGTCGCAAGCGAGGTAACGAAGGGCGACAAGTATTCGCCATTATTAACAGCTCATCACTTTGTGTTCACCATAAGTTTTCAACCCGGGGTGATAAGCGATAATTTCTTAACTGTTTTCAAGCGCTTACAGGCATTTTTATCGACTAAATGCAGCCTTTTTAACGAATTATCAGCACAGTGTTAATTATTACAATAAAATTAAACGAATTAGTACATATTAGCTGGTTTTGTAGATTTGATTAACAAATAAATTTATTTCCCGTACTTGATAGAGACAAAGGATAGATTGTTCATAATAAAAAAGTATATAAAATTAGAATTCGATAAATCGATACATTTTTCTCGCTTTTTTCCTCGCCGTAATCAATTATTTTGCCAAATAAATGTTTAATGATTTAATTTTATTTTTTAAGGTAAACAACGAATATGAAGCGAACTGCTCTTTGCCGCTGTACTACTAGGGTTCAAAAAGCTAGAATTCTTAGTAGTCTAACCAAGGAGTTTTTAAAAAAAATTTTTTAATACATAGTAGTTACATACATTTTGAATATTTTAACACTGTACTGTTAATTACAACAGAATTATTTATAAAATAATATGTATTCTAAAAAAGATACAAAAATAAATTTTTTTCCCATTTTTTATTCTTTTAGCATATTATACGTTATTTCGATTGTAGGAAGAGCATTGTATAATATACTACCTCTTATCTTGAATATAGGCAAAAGATTAATACAAAGTATTAAAATAATCTTAAGTGTCTTGTCATTTGACATTCTTTGCGTCAAACGGTACGATTCTATCTGAAGCTCATGAATTCATGAATACGTTTACACGTTATCCTTAAGTTGGTGCTTTTAAACCATAACTCACTCGCTAGACGGCAGGCACGCTGAACGCCTGTGCTTGACAGTGTATCATGACTGTTGCAGAAGCTATCAAAGTGGGGAGGAGGAAGAAACGATGTTTTATTTTCTCTGCCACTGTCCAGCTCTTGCCATGAGGAGATAGACTCACTTGAGTCAGCCTTCATTATTCTTCGACCTTAAGCCTGCTGACGTCAAAGCACTTCTGTTGTTCTTGAACAGTTCCAAATGGTTCATGGAGTAGAGGCCGATGATGGTCCCATTTTCGGTATCGCGTCGGAACCTTTGGTCGAAGTGTTCCACCCCAAGACAGTCATTCTAAACTAATTCATAAAACTGGTTTAAGATGCACTTTAACGACATTTTCCAGTAGTTGTTAGACTGGTTTAATTAGATTAGACTACTCGTATAAGATACTGTATAAAACAGTTTAAAGAAGGAATTGCATCTTACATCAACAATTATCCGGATTAGTAAACCCGGCTTACGAGATTAGCGTTTAAACGATCATTTTGTTCTTCAAAATAATTTTAAGTGCTTGACATTTACTGTCATTCTGCCAAAAAACTAAATTATAACCGCTTCAACGAATTGTTAGTGTCAACATGAAAAGACACTTGAATACAGTAGAGTTGTTATAATAGTACTGATTTTGCCAAAAAATTTTAATTTTTTCATTTGTTAAAAATATATGAAAGAAAAAGAAACCGCCTGGTTATTCGATAAATATTTAAAAATTTGGATTTCTTATACAGAAGATATAAATATAAATTTGGATTAAGGGTTCTAAAAGGGCCATATTATTTATCTGGGTAAATTTTAAATCTCCCCAAATAAATCGTTTTTTGTCTTATGATGAAGAAGGAACCAAGGAAAAATAAGATCGGATATTAGTATGGTCTGATGAAAGTTAAGAAATATATATACACTTATCGAATAAATACTTTAATTATCAAAAGTAATAAAAGCAAAGGACGAATGAGTTACCTGTTGGAAATTGTGTTTAAGGATTAAGGTTTGACTTTGTAGTAGATAAAAAAATTGTAACTTTCTTCTGATAGTGATAATAAATACGAAAATATATAACATGAATAGGACAAATGTGGGCTTTATTCGAAACAAATGATTTAACCTTTTGATGGTTTAAGATATTTATAATTTGTACAAAAATTTATTGTCAAATATTTATTAAATAAATAAAAATTATTGTTTTGTTCAAGTTAAAATGTTATCAGAGCCCTTTACTCAAGTACCCTACTGTATTTTATTTAAAATAACCAACTGATAAAGGAATTTTTTTTACTGATATGTATTTCTTTAAAATATAAAATCTGTATTACTCATATTGGTAATTTATGTGTTATGTGCAATATGATGGATTATTGTATGATTATTGGAAATTTTTTTTAGTTTAGTACGGATCAAATAATGTCCACGTTCAGAAAACATTAAATAGTTAATTACTAATGTAAACCAAATATAAAATTATTATCTCTTCAATATAATAAATTACTTTACGTTGGCGAAACAAGAGCTGGTCCATGCATGATTTCAAATTCTCGAATTGTCGTCAACTTCACGCCAAAGTAAAAGCAATGGACATTTTTCATATACTGCGCATAGTTGACGACACATCGAACACAGATAATATTTGCCATTTTCGCTTTACTTCTGTTTAAATAATCAAAATTTATAAAGAAAAAAAAAATCACTAAATTAAAATATAATTTTATTACTTGTTGAGAATTTTGACAAATTAATAACCATAAATACCATACTTTTCGTTTTAGGTTTTCGCTCTTTTTTGCCATTTTAGATTCTTAATCAATTTTTAGCTTTTACAATTTTGTCATCGTGATTTTTATATAATCAGCATATACAATATAATAATATGTCTTACATTTCAAAAATTAAAATTCTTATTCAAAATATTTTATAAAACTTATAGTATTACTTATCTAAGGCAAAAATATGTTTTTTATGGATGGAATATTATTACCTTAAAGTTTTTAAGTTTTATGATAATTTACTATATTTTAGGATTTTTCTTTTAAAATCAACTTTATTTATATAATTTTAAAAATAAATTTATGGTAAAAAACACAAATCGGAAATTGAACTGTCATTTTTCTGACATATTATTTCCAAGTTCCAGTTCAGTTCTCTAAAAAGATATTGTTTTAAATTTTGATTAAGAATTAATATTTTTGAAATAAAAATTCTTCCTTTACAAATTAGACTATAGTAGACTTAATTTGGATAATAATTCTTTATACAAAAATCTAGAATATATTAATCGTAAATTTAAGTTAAGTATTTTGATAGTTTTTTAAAAAAAAGATATGATCAAGATGTAGTGATTTTTATTTAAATTACTCCAGTAAACGAGGAGAAAAAAAGATGAAATCTCTAAATCTCGTCCTATAGCACCGATTTCGAAGAAATTTGGGATTAAGCTTTGTACACCTTCTAAATCAAAATTTGAGTGATATCAAGTACACAGGGAACCACCTCTTCTTGGGGGTGAGGTTGTAAAAATATATGTTGAAAATGGCATGGGAATCTATAGGGGGATAAATCCTTTCCGTGCCAATACTTTCCGAGCTATTGGCGATTGAAATTCGAAAGAAAAAAACAATACTTGGAATTTCCATCGCTTATAAGTCGTAAAGTATTGACTTTTCGAAATATACTTAAATGACACTTTTTGCTGGAATTCATCCCTCTGTCGATTCCCGTAATCATTTACAACATATATTTTCCATCCCCTAGAAGAGGGTTGTTACCTCTTTTGGGAAAAATCACCACTCGGCTTCATATAACTTCTGTTTCTTGGGATCTTATCTACATACCTTCAAATTTTCAAGTCAATCGGAGTTATAGGAAAGAATTTGGAGGTTTAACCCTCGTATACTGTACTAACTCTAAAAAAACCAATTAATACTATGTTTAAGATTTATATAAAACAACATCAAATTTTTAATCCTGTACTGAAGAAGAGGTAGGTGTGAGCAACGGCTCCACCTTGGACCTAGACCCCCACTACCACTGCTTCAAAAGAAGGCAAAACAGCTCGGTTAGCAGAAATAGCTTTGTAAGATATTGCATTTGAAGTATAAGAAGGCCCAATGTATGAATCAATTTTATTTTTGCCGTTCTGAGCGTTGTTATTGCATACCAATATTGATTAGTCGCCACAAGATCTTATAATTCGATATTTTATTTTGTATAAAACAGTTAAACTCTTTAGTGTTCTTTTATATAAATCTTTTTTTGAAAAATAATACTTGATGATATACCTTAAATAATACAAAAACCCATGAATTATCTAATTTTATAAACTTTATGGTACTAGCATATCTTTAGCATGCACCGGAGTTGTGTCTTCTGGGCTAGGACTATCATCACGTCGTGATCGTACTCGCACAACAGCTCGATGTCCATTATTACCTTCAGATGAGCCATACGAATCACGAATATGTCGATCGGATGCTAAACGAACTTTCTCTAATTCACCATGACAATCGGTTCGGATAGCAAACAAAGTACCCAAATTTAATTGAGGTATATCATAGAAAATTGTTAATGTTAGCATCATAAATGTTAAGCCGATTAATAGAAAAGCTAAAAAAAAATTAAATTTCATTATTCAACAAATAATTAACGTTTAAAAGAATTTTCTTTACCTGTTGTTCCAACTTTGTATAATGGCCGATATGGTTGATTTGGTGAATCGCCTGGAATATAATCACCAAGACCGATTGTTGTCAAAGAGATAAAACAGTAATAAAATGAATCTAAAAAGTCCCAATCTGGTTCGATTAATGCAAAGATTGCGGCTGGCGTACATAAGAATAATGCGGCTAGTAGTAGTACTGAAAAGATTAAAAACAATTAATTTTCAATTAATTGACTAAGTGGCCGAGTGAGTAAAGGCGCAATCAATCACCTTTAACTGTTCGACTACTCTGACTGGCAGATTGTGGGTTCGAATCTAGGGAGTGGCAGTCTGATCAATTATAATTAATGGGGCGATGAATTGACAACACTCTCGTTGTTTGGATAAAACGAAGTAACCTAATCCACCCGCATCATAAATTAAATTGTATGTATATATTCGGATGCAATTTAAAAATAGATAAAGATGATATTGATGTGGATGGCCTCTGTTATAGACGTGTTTGTCTAAAAAACGGAGGTTAAACCATATTATTATTAATTAATTTTCAATTACATTCATCAAGATAATTAAAATCCATCAATTTTTTATTCTTTACAACCCATTCATAGCCAAACCCTTATCTAGTGGTTTAGAGACAGAGTTTTTCGAAACAAAGGATTCTCCACAAACCTTATGGAAATTATACCTAGCTATATGTATAAAAAAATAATAACATGTTAATAATTACCAATTATGCATAAATGTAGTACTTGAATATTAAAAGGTTGATATAAATGTCCTAAGCGTGAATTTAATGTTTGTAAAAGCCATGTAGAAGGTACAAGTAAACGCTCTACTAAAGCCGTTAGTAATACCAATGTCAATGGTATGCCGAAAAGTGCATATATCATACAAAATATTTTTCCTTCTTGACTTAATGGTGTAACGTGCCCATAACCTGTAAAATAAATAAAAATTTTCGATAGATCCTTGGTTATTAAATAAAAACTTGTTAATAGACCTTTTCATTCCAATTACGATTCCTTATTGTTTCGGACACACAGTAATAAGTTGGAAAAAGAAGTTTTTTTTTAACAAATCATTTGAAACAAATCACTTTTTAAAATGAAAAGGTATATTTAAGATTGTTGTCTCGCTATGGGAATAGAGTCAGAAAATTCTAGTTTTTTTATACTTAAATCTAACTTAATCTTGATGTATTAAAAACAAACCAAAATTATTGATCGTTTCATTATTGAAATATAATAATGCAAAGTTAATAAATTTTATTGTTGAACAGAAATGACTTTAGTTAGAGTATTGGTGGTTGAAGAGAGATAACTATATTAAGAGAATTTAAAATAACGCTTCGTACACTATATATTGTATGATAAATATTTGAGTGGGACGCTAGAGTTAAAAATAGCACATTTTTTCAAGACAAGCACGCTTATCGTGCGCATAGTCCAAAACACATTTAATTTAAAAAGTTTATATATGTACAGGCTGTTTTTGTACCATCTAGGCATATACATGTCTGTAGTATGACTGAATACATCCGTTTAGTAATGCATCTAAGCGAGATGTATTATATACATATATTGTAAGGCTACAGATACGATACACAAGACTTTTGTTGTATGCATGCAGAGAGTGGGAGTTTTGTTGCATACAAATATTATTAATTATCTAAAAAACTTCCATTCTCCAAGCGTCTCCCAACTAATGTTAAATACATGTATATAATACATCTCGCTTAGATGCATTACTAAACGGATGTATTCAGTCATACTACAGACATGTATATGCCTAGATGGTACAAAAACGGCCTGTATATATATCAAAATATGGTTGAAGCAATGGGAAGAATAAAGCAATTTAGTTTTACAACGCTTCCACCATTTTCTATTTATTTCTAATATCTGGATGACCGAGCTTTGCTCGGTATTCTTAAAAAGACACAAATTTTAACACTAATAGAAGACCGTTTTAAATGTCTCCACACAAATACCAATTTGAATGTCCCGGTAATGTATTTTATTTTATTAACTACGATATACACCAATATATGTCAGGAAGAGTTATAATTTGCATTGTATTTCATTAACTACGATATACACCAAAAGATGTCAGGAAGAGTCATATTTTGCGATGTATGTTTCAGTTTTTCATGAAAAAACGAATAAAACGACGTTTTTTTAAAATGAAACCTTGTTAGATCGACTTATCGCCCCAAAAAACCCCTACATACTCATTTTCATGAAAATCGTTGGAGCCATTTCCAAGATCGTTGATATATATATATATATATATATATACAAGAATTGCTCGTTTAAATATATAAGATAAGATTTTCAATGTTATAATATTAAATTGTACCCGATTTCAGATTTACGTACATCCTGCGATTTTCAGCTCTCTAATATCATCGATAAAAATATTTGGAATTACAAAAAATTCAATAAAGCTTTGATATCTGTGTTAAGACTATTTTGAGCAGGATTCAAAAATACTAAAACCTAGTTAATTTGACAATTAGACAAATAAAATTTTTTTTAAAAAATTGTATGAAAACGATACGAGGAATCTCTATTCTTAATGAATTTTGGATATCTCAAAACCAATTAATTCTATCATCAAATGAACTCCATTTTTATATTTTTGGACCAAAATAAAACAATTTTTTGGAGTTTTACCGTAATTAGACACACCAATTTTCTCGATTTTTTGCCGAACCTTTACCGAAAAACTTTGTAGGTCACATCAAAAGCCAACATTTTTAGCATCTGATTTTGGAATTTAATTTAAGGGAACATTATTTTTCGATTTCTTTGAATTTATTTAAGGCGGTATCATGAAAATTACTAATCTAGTACGCCCATATAGTACAAATGAATATTCAAATAAAAAAAATTTCGATTTATGGTCGAAACACAATGAGTAAGGTCATATTTGATTAATATACAGAGGTCGTTTAATTTATCTACTTACCAATGGTCGTAATAACTGTACTAGAAAAGAACAGTGATTGACCAAAGCTCCAATTTGGTGAACCACTAACATTATTTGCAGCAGATACACCTCTGTTACTAGCAGCAACCACTTCTGTAATTAATTTTTCTAATGCCTCATCTGGAATAAAGATTTTACATTTTAGAATAATTATTTTTGTTACACAATGTTTTTCCAAGTTTAATTAACATGTAAGCAATAAT
This sequence comes from Chrysoperla carnea, assembly GCF_905475395.1. Classification (NCBI taxonomy): domain Eukaryota; kingdom Metazoa; phylum Arthropoda; class Insecta; order Neuroptera; family Chrysopidae; genus Chrysoperla; species Chrysoperla carnea. Next base: position 37,107,282 of record NC_058341.1, read on the forward strand.
CTTTTTTTTTACATAAAAAACGCAATATTTCATGTTTAAATGTTTTCTATGCTCATAAATTTACTTGATTTGATGAAGCAGACTAAAAACTGGGGGTATTTTTTCCATGTTTTGCGTGTTTATATTCGTTCATATGGTGTTAAGATTGATTATAACTATTTTTTATTGTTAGTTTTAAACAATTAAATATAAAGTATAGGATAATTATTGTTAAAAGATTTTACGAGTACTTTTGTTTCCGCGTTTAATAACTTACAGAGGTTGTGGTTCAAGGCTGAAAAAGTTTATTACGTTGGGAATAAATTGTTTTCTTTTCAGAAAAGTCTCTTAATAATAACAATCATGTCGTATATTATACGAAAGTATTGGCAATATTATTGCAGATATGCTATAATTTTTTAATAATGAAATTAAAATATGATATAACTTTTTACCAGACGACAAAGAAGGGAATTTATATTTATGTATGACCCCGCATAACTTTTTACAGAGTTGTCCGATGTCGTTAATTCTTTTTTTATAGGATAGTTCGAAGTTAATAAATAGTTGGTGTTAATAAACATTAAATTGTTAATTATATGGAACGGTCCATGTAAAAGTTAACTTTAAGAATTGATAAATAGGCAACTTGTATTACATAAATGTCATACATGTATTTAGGAATAGCTGACTGTTTATCAAATAATAGAAAAACTCTTATACATGTACAGCATAAACGTAATGCAAGTTGCCTATATATTAATTTTTAAGTCATTTTAACAATAATCGTTGTATTTAATTAATAATTTATTTGTGCAACTAACTGATGGTTTTCAGAGAAACATATTCTATCAGTTTTTTTTTCTAAGACTAAAAACCAGTTGAATTTTCACAGACACCCTACCCCCATTATTGTTCTCAATTTTAGGTATATGTTATTCAATGCCCTTTTATCATAATTTGTTTGCTTCTTAAACTGCTTAAATTCTATTAATAGTGTGATCAAATTAAGTTTTTGAATAATTTAATTCTGAGTTCGGAGAAAAAAATTGAATTTAGTAGATCATTATGATACAAATTGAGGAAACTAAAATCAAACATTTTTTGATGGTCGGAAGGGGTCCAAAAAAAATGGTAAAGTTGCCTAATCCGGTCTTTCGCGTCAGATACCGTCGGATTGAGTTAAAAATAAAAAAGTGTTTAATAAGCTTAGGCGCCGTAAAAAGGCGAAAAGAATGAGCTGCGAATGAACCCGATTGGCCCATCGATGTCCCCACAAATTGCAAAAAACCATCGATTTTGCTCGAAATTTCAAAACTTCATAGCTCTTGTTGTTTTAAAGATTCAAAGCTGAGATTTAAATGGATTGTAGATTTTGTACCCATGAAGTATCACACACAATTTCAGCAAGATCGAATGTATACTTTTTGCAAACCGCAGCTGAATGCAAAAAACAGGACTTTTGTAAAATGGCCCTAAAAAAGTTGTGGTGCGGTAACGCGCTATTTTTTTTACGCGATCATATGCTTCAATAGTTAAAGTAATACCTACTAAAGTGTCAACCTCTCATCTTAAGTAAAAGTTACTAAAATATTAATTTTAAATTACTATTATTTTAAATTATAACATTAAAAATAGGGTGGAAGTAATGGGAGCAATTATTAAGAGACAGAAGTTATGTGACATTATAGTCTTAAAAATTGCTCCCATTACTCCCATCCTATTTTTAATGTTATAATTTAAAATAATAGTAATTTAAAATTAATATTTTAGTAACTTTTACTTAAGATGAGAGGTTGACACTTTAGTAGGTATTACTTTAACTATTGAAGCATATGATCGCGTAAAAAAAATAGCGCGTTACCGCACTACAACTTTTTTAGGGCCATTTTACAAAAGTCCTGTTTTTTGCATTCAGCTGCGGTTTGCAAAAAGTATACATTCGATCTTGCTGAAATTGTGTGTGATACTTCATGGGTACAAAATCTACAATCCATTTAAATCTCAGCTTTGAATCTTTAAAACAACAAGAGCTATGAAGTTTTGAAATTTCGAGCAAAATCGATGGTTTTTTGCAATTTGTGGGGACATCGATGGGCCAATCGGGTTCATTCGCAGCTCATTCTTTTCGCCTTTTTACGGCGCCTAAGCTTATTAAACACTTTTTTATTTTTAACTCAATCCGACGGTATCTGACGCGAAAGACCGGATTAGGCAACTTTACCATTTTTTTTGGACCCCTTCCGACCATCAAAAAATGTTTGATTTTAGTTTCCTCAATTTGTATCATAATGATCTACTAAATTCAATTTTTTTCTCCGAACTCAGAATTATCTAAAAATTGACGCCATTTTTTTTTTATTTGATCACACTATAATTGGAAACAATTATTTTTATGGTGGAGTTACTTTGATTTTATTGGAAAATATTCTTACATAATTAAATGATCAGAAAAAGTGTGTTAGTTGACATTTATATTTTATTTTTTAATCTTAAAGAAAAAATGAAATCATATCAAATACATACTGTAAAGTGATATAAGTATTAAAAACATAACATGATACCGTTAATTAGTTTTCTTTTAATTAATATACTTTATTAAATTATAAATACGAGTCGCAGTTAACATCGTTTTTTCTTAGTAATAAATATGTTTGATCGTTACACAAGATAGAAATTTTTTAATTTTCTCTTGCACAGATGTCTTTGGTAGAGTATCATTTTTCTTGAACTCAGTTAGCGAGAATAATTGGAAGCAAGAAGAGATAATATTTGTGAGAGCCGACAAAAAAGTTTCGATTTTTAGTCCCAACAAATTCGAAACGAGGAAAGAGAGAAGAAATGATACAAGATTGGTTTGTATTTTGATCGAGAATGGCTTACCGACAGTTAATAAAAAAATAGCCAAAACCTCCGATGATTCGGAAGATATATTCTAAAGACAGTGAACGCACAGTAGAAAATTTAAATGTAAAAATTATGTGTGTGAAAAATTGTTTTTCTTATGTAGGCGTATATATTAATTTAAAAGTTGATTAAACCATAAATCAATCCATAAAACACGTAAGAACTCCTGCAAAACAAATAACTCGTGTTTTGAGTTTTTTTCAAGCAGACCCAAGAGCGGAAGAGTCTGCCTGCTTTATTTATCTTTGAATACAAGTTTTACAAAGTTACAAGTTAAATCAAGCTACAAGTTAAGTCAAGTTTCGAAGTGCAAAACTCTTTGCAGCATTTTGAAGCTATCAGCATCTTTCCCCCTTTCAGTAAGGTATGGCGAACATCATTCTACGCCTGCCGAGCAACAAGCCACATAAATTTAAAATAGCATTTTTTACTATACTCGGCACCTGTAAGTTGTATATATATGCCGGAAAATGTTCAGTACTGAACAATTACAACAACAGCGCGATAGAAATATTATTTAAGGGTTTTGTAGTTTTCTTAAGCGCGTAGAGGAAAACACTTATTTACAAAGAATTCAAGTTCTATGCGGTGTATTGAAAACTCCATGGCAGGTTTCGAAATTGAAATGCCCAGGGATTGATGCGGATAGGCCGATTGAAGAATACCAGTAGGTGCGACGTAGAGATTGAAGGGAGGAGATATCTGGAAAGAATTATCTATAGGTCCCAGGCTATGATCCGAACTCGGTTGTGAATGTTAGCTGATACTAGTATTTAACGGATCACGGTAAGAAATGCATGGTGTTGGTATATACTATAGTATCTATGTTAGCATAAGTAATACCACCAGAAGTATTGAAGGTATCACCAACCAGTATGGACCAGACGCTCATACTGCATTGACTTGTCCGCCATAATTATAGCTAATGTTACTATCCTCTCAATACATTATACAGTATGGCGTTCATACCGATACTGACATAGCGATATCCACAAAAAATTTCTTACCGTGGTTTATACTTAGACGTATAATTGAATGCTTTTTTTAACTCTAAAACATTTGCGTGAGACAAACACATAAAATTAAAACTTCGTTATTGTATAATAAAAAATAAGGTTAAAATATAAATATAAATTTACCTGATACACAAGGATGCTGTGTTAAAAAGTTCATTTTCATAACTCTTAAATCATTTCTTAATTGATTTTCAGGTGGTGTTTCAATCGTTGAAAATATTAATGCACCTGCTGTTAAATATAACAAATAAAAAACAACATACAATGTAAGTAACCACGACGTTAAATGTACACCAAGTGCTTTACGTAAGCTAATTGGTATGTATCGATGTACGATTGTATGATGGCATGTTTTTGTTTCTGATTCTGTGTCATAAACAACAAATGTTGTTGTATCCTCATCATTTGGTGGTAATTTTGGATACAAACTTGTATCCAATTTTGGTTGAATTGTTCCATAATTCGTAAAGAACTCTCCACCAACCATTTTTCTTGCGTTTTTTGTCTATCGTTCAATATTTTTGAATACTTATTCCACACACTTGTAGCTGTAACTTTTATTTTGTTTTTGTTAAATTTTTGTCTTAGTAATTATAATCCAGGGAAATTAAATATTAACTTGAAAATGATTTGGAACCAATTAAGTTTGTAAATAATACATAAAAGTTTCGTTTGGAAGCGATTGTTTCAAATTTGAGCTTGCGAAGTGAAAGTTTACATTAGGTTGAAGCGACCAATTGGGATAGAGGACCATAAAGTTGATAAAATCGAATTTCTTTCAGTATTCAGTTATATAAAATCAAAGAAACATAATACTAATATTTCATAAATTTGAGGCTAAAACTTCGAAAATCGCTTTCCAAATCAGTTATTTTGTCATTGAATCCGTGTACTTAATGCGTAGAATGGAATGACGAGTACAAAGAATGATGAAAGCAGGTCGAATTTTTAGGGCCCAACGATCGTGGGACTCTTGGCAATAGCCCACAGTGTCCAATAAAAAAGAGTGTGTTAACTTAATACAACGCGGTTAAATTAACATCTCGAGCGAGTGAATGAAGTCCTCAGTTACAAATCAGATGAAACATTTGCAGATCAATTAGATCTATAAATATTATTATTTTTGGATGAAGTGTGCAGGAATACATTTTTTTATAACCTGTTGCTTTTGAAAAACAGATCTGCTACTCGAAATGTGAAGAAAGTTAAGAAAAAAGTGTTATAAGGATCGTCAGAGGCAATATAAACTCAGAAGTTGACCTTCTTGAGTTTTAAGAAATGCGATTGGATGATCAGTAGATCCAATATATTTACAAACAAATTAAGACTGGCATTTCCAAGTTCATTATTATAATTTTTATCTTTATTTTTATTTGATTATAATAATTTTATTTTTGAAGCATTTTTACTTATTTAAATTTTGACTATTAATAATATATTGTTTACATAAAAATATTCAATTATCAATTTTTCGCTATCAGCAATAATCATTAATGGCTGCTCCGATATTTTTTGTAAATATTTTTAAAATATCGTTTTATGTTGTAATACATTATTAAATTTAAGTATCACTCAAATTGATAAATGTTTTTTTGTTTGTATTTGTGTTAAAGGTTCGGGGTACAAATGATAATTATTTTGGGTGATGTTATTCGGGTAATATTTTTGGTTGAGAAATAATGTATTAATCTAAAAAGAATAATACAAGTGACATGTATTTACATACTAGATTCTCGCAATCATATCATCATGTCATTGATAAAAACACTTCCATAATTTGTTTGGCACAATTATACCTAAGCGAAACAACTTTTTCCTTTTGTTCGAAAAACAGAATCACCGTTTTGTACTGTGTCGAATAAAATGATGTTTGCACAATTGTTATTCAATTATTATAGTATTAGAACACAAAAAGAATATTCGTGAAGCAAAAATTTTCCGGCTCCTTTCACCGGAAGTACCCTACTTACTTTTTTTTAATTTAAAACGTACGTTATTTGTTTAAGCTAGCCTTCGTTAGGTATTTCCTCCAAAAGTGTGCTGTTTAATTTTAGCTACGGAATTTAGCAATAGAAAAGAGCCTAATGTTGTTAAATTTCCAAGAAGTCAACTTTTAATTAGTTTTTTGAATAGTGAATTCAAATTTTCTTATTGTGATTTAAATTTTCTTGGGAATTTTCTTTCTATTATATGACTCGTGAGCTATTTGAATATGGGGAAAAGTTTAACTTTTATAAAAAAAAAATTGCTTATAAGATTGCATAAATAGTGTCTTCATTGGTGTTGGCGCAGAGTAGTAAACAAATCTTATATAGTAGAATCTGGATATCTCGATTTTTAAAATTTCTAGTTAACGAGTTTTAGACTTAATGAAAGCACTCGGGGAATTCCAAATAACACTTCTGCTGTAGTTTCTAAAACATTTTTTACAATTTAAAGGGACAAAAAGTAATTGCTTTTAAAAAATTGCAATAATCATAGACCTTTAACATGTATAAGATACAATTTTTAAAATAATTTAAAAGCGAACAAAGTTTGTAAAAAAATTTAACACTACTCCAAAACATGAAATTAAAAATTTCTAACAAATCAATTATCAATAATTGGAATAAGCAGTTATGACATAAATTAATCGACTAATGATTACATTTCAAAAATATAAAAATAGTTAAGTAATTTAGAGATAAAATAAGTAAAAATGCGTCAAAGAATAAACATGTCATTAGCAGAACTAATCAAAAGAAATAATACACACCTATTAAATTGATACAGCTTCTACTTAATAAAATAAGTATAAAAAATATCTTTATTGATAACAAAAACGTTGAATTTTTAGTCAAATATTTATTATTTGATATAAAAAATCTGTTTTCATTATAAAAAGTGCATAAAAATATTCCATCGTGATTTTTTTCGTCACCTATCCTTTATCAAACTATCGTATGCAATAACAGTCATTACAAATTGTAATTTAAAGTAATTCACAAAATATGGTACTTTTTCAATACGCTCATCAAAATATAAAATTAATTTTTCTTTTTGAATTGGATGAGCACACATTTATAAAGTTTTATAAAAAACACACAGTTCTAAATCACACACAAAAAAGTTCACTCCAAAACTTTGAAACAGTTTATATTTTAATTTTTTTAACAGTAAAAGAGTTTTTTTTTTTTTTTTTTGCAAATGCAAAAATATTATTTCACAATCATTTCAGATTATTGTTAATTAAATTTTTGAATAGAAAAGTAAATTTTTCTAAAGAATTACATTTTATTTTAATTTTTAAAAATTTTTTGTTTATTTTTTATGTTTAAAATTATTTATATCATTTTACAGTAAAAATTTGCTTTGGATAAATTAAAAAATTAGCAATAAACACAAAAATTTTTATTTTATTTTTTATTGATTTTAAACACAAGTAAATTTATGTAAAAAAAGAAAACACACAGAAAATTGGAATGAAATGAATAAGAAGAAATTGAAAGAGAAACTGAAATATGATAGGATTTGTAAGATGATTTTTATACTTATTTTATAAGTAACTGATAATGTGATATCCAATAATGAAGTGATAATATTTAATCACGGTATTTTAAATGTGACTCATTATTCAATTTACAGTAAAACTATACCTAAATATCAGAGGATTTATATTTAAAATGTTTTGTTTATTAAGAAGTATAGAAATAATTCTGTTTGTGGCTTTGTGATTGGTGCGTTAAAATAATTTAAAGAATTAAGGATTTATGAATGATTTCAGATATGTTATTTATCTTAATACACAGGATGTCTGCCTTTAAAAGGTCTTTACAAAACTCCACTATGTGTAGGCAGGCTCGATAATCTAAACTTAATTTGTTTAATAGTTGAATTTTTTGGGTGTTATAAGGCCCTGAAGATGAATAAAGATTTTTATTTTTATAAATAAATTTAAAACGAAATATATAATTTTACTATAATTATGACAATGTCGAGACTATTTAATCGTTACAGTTTTTAGTAATTTCACCTCTAAAATTTCTGTAAAAACCAAGCTGGGAATATATAAGAGATACCTAAATTAAGTATAAGTCTTAGATTAAGTAACTTGTTTAAATATCTACTTTAAACATTCAATTGGTAAGAGTTAATTGTCTCTAATGATTTGCTCAGGAATATTTTAGGTAAAAATATTCCGAAAACCTTATGTATTAAAGAAATTCTGAATTCGAATTCGAACTCAGCACTCTCAAAAACTATAAGAAAACTATGTGGCAAAACAAAATCAAATTTTGTTGACCAGTGATTTTAAAAATAACCTGTGTAATAAACAAAACTATACATTTTACAATCTGTCTGTCTGATTGACTAATAGGTAGACAGATTAATTACGTTTGTAAAATCAATTAAGATGTCATTATTATGTACATATTCTTTCTGAAAAGTTTTCTAGCAGAAAACATTTTTTTTTTTAAATAGTTGAAGAAAATTCAATACTCACACCTCTCAAACGAATCTGTTTAATAAATTTGGTGGAAGCGCAAAGAAATGTATAATACATAGTAAGGACGGATATATTACATAATTTAACTGCGTTTCCACCATTTATTTCTTATATCTATACATACTTCATTAATTCCATTATAATTTGGTTTTTCATTTCATTTGTAAGCAATTTTTTATTCATGTATAAATATATACCATGTATAAAAATATATTTCATATATATGAAATATATCAAGGTATATTAAGTTTAGTTCCAAGTTTGTAACGCTTAAAAATATTGATGTTACGAACAAAATTTTGATATAAGTATTCATAAAATCTCTCTGTCTGTCCGTTTGCCCGTCTGTGGGCACGATAACTCAAAAACAAAAAAATATATCGTGGGGAGTCGAGTTCGTAAATGAAAAACATAGGTTAAATGTAAAGAATGTTCCTTTTAAAAAAATTAACAAATTTGTTTGAAATTTTTTTTCCGCAAACATCACTGTTTACCCGTGAAGGCGCAAATTATATAGTATGTATCATAAGGGCATATCAATTATGTGTGTGTGACATGTATTTATGTGTGGCTATTTTTTTACTTACATGACATAAAAAAACAAACGACTCTGTAATAAACACTGTCTATACATGGTATTGACAGTTAACTCAGTCAATTTTTCACTTGTTAAATAGAGAGTCCCTCAATTTTACAGTATCTCAGTTATGAATTGGAAAATTTTAGTCTGCGATAGAATTCGCAAAAAAAAACCGGTTTGAAAAAAATTATGTTTTATAATGAAAATTGTATAGTTTTTTTAATAAACAGCTACTTTTGAAGTCAACCTCATCCTTAAAATGAAAGAGAGACTAAAGGTAACAACTTATCTGTTCATAAATAAAGTATGAATAGAAGTATACTCTATGTCATTAAAATCGCAGCAATTAAAATATACTATAACATAAGTGTTATACTATAACATTACATGTTTTATAATGTTTTAACTGGTGTGATTTTAATGACATAGAGTACATACATAATAAAATTATATTTACTTCCTTGTATAAAGTTAAGGAATTTATGCAATCGCAGAAAAATTAAATGCTGAGTATTTAACGAAAATATGTATTTTGATTAGTTTCAGGATGACGTTGGTTTGTAAGTATGTTTAGCTGTTAGCCATATAAAATGTTAAAATTTTGGATTTTGGTTTATTGTAACATTTAGTTTAGCATTCTTTGTACGTAACGATATCGGACTCAAAACTCATCGTAAACCTTTCTACCTTTACTTTTCTTAACCTGCTTTGACTCCTTGTAAGAAGCGATTGAAATGCCTATCGATATTTCAAAAAACTTTTTAGCCGTAGAGTTTGTTGAAATTTTTAATTTTGGATTGTTGTACCATGATTTTGTGCATCTTCTTTTTTCTTTTTTTGTACTTGCCTGAACATTGTGATATCGAATATTTTCAATATTCACGTTTCAATAAAATTATCGATTTTTATTATACCTGAATATATTTTAACTAGTATATAAGCGTACAGGGATGTAATGGTGCCCACATCAGATTTTATTTTATTTCTTAGTTGTTTTTTACTTGTTTCTTTTAATTTTTAATTTGAAATATGTTAAAAAGATATCCCGATTCATAAGCTAATTAAGTTATTTAAAATTTATATTTAATGTTAATTACGTTCAATTAAAACATTCTATTCATTTTGTTTCGTTTATAATTAAATGATTTAAAATTTTAATAGCTTCTACGCAATACGTTGATTTTATTTTTACACAAATTTTAAATTTATTTATTTTAATTTAATTTAGACAGAAAAAAAGGTATGTAAGAACTAGCATAGCCAATTGATTAACCTTTTCTGTATTACACATAGATTAGGGCAAATTTTTGTTCTTTGATAATAGTGTGTTAAAATATTTTATCGCCCTTCAGATGTGGTGTGCTTTTGGCTTTTTATTATTCGAATCACTATTTCTTGGTAGATGTAGTTAAAAGTATCGAAGAGATGGTAAACGAGAGAATGGTTGTCAATGTACTTTTCTTTTCAAGTAAAATATAATAAAATTTTTTGGTGTTGCGTTGAGCGATTTAATTATAATATTTTTTTAGTAAACAGTAAAAATTTTAAAAAACATATCACGTTGAAAACACAGGTTCTCGGTGAAAGAATTAATAAGAAAATGAAAGCAAAACGAACTAATAATCTCTAACAAAAGTTAAGTTTCTATAATTATATTTTAATTAACAAAGTTGTTCTGTTAAAAAAAAGGTTCACCGCCCTTCACTGAATTTAAACTACATTGGGTACAGTAAGTACTTGAATGAGAGACCTCTTTAGAACATTTTGTGCTCCTACCTTTTTATTATTTATAATAGTTTTTTATACTTATTGTATATCTTATATATAAAAATTTAGATTCCGTATGTTTATGGCCGCAAAACTCGAAAATTAGTTGATAGATTGACTAGAAATTTTGAAAGGTCGTTAAATTTATACCCAGAAATGTTTATGCATACTTTGTAGTCCAAAATTCTAACGGGAATGAATATTTCAGAAATGTGTTTCTATACTATTTTTATTTACTCACATAATTAATTTCAATTATCAAAGTATGAAATTTGATTATTCTTACTTTTTGTTTTTGTTTACTTTTAATCATGCATACGATATTTATTTACATAGTTTATCATAGTCTCTCTATTATAATTGATGTTTTTAATATGATACATACAGGCGTAAACTAAATATTGACAAATATATTGTCTAGTAATCTTAATTAAATAGAATTGAAAAAAATACACTCGAACCAATGAAATTGGAATTATTCATACTAATTAAAAAATTCAAAAAAACACAGTTATTCCAAAGTTTTAAGTTTTGGTAAGTAATTAAAAATTACTTTCTTACATAAATCAATGCCTATTGATATTTTGTTACTGGCAAAGTTTAGAAAAACGCATATATCTTTGGTTAAAACAACATCTTGTTCCTGTAATGTTGCATTTATTTGGTCCATTGATATAAGTGACCAGTGAAATGGTGCCAGATCAGTTCTACACTCCAAGATTCGGGTAGAATCGTAAAGATAATTTAAATTATTTATGTAAGTAATTAAAAAGTTGTATTATCTAAGTTTACTTGTACTATGAATATGTACCAAACACAATACTCAAATTGTATGTGTATTAGATGTCGCGGGTGTTCACACGAAAACACATTAAAACTGTATACAGAATTTTCCAAATAAGTACACACACGCACAAAAATCAGTGATTATTCATCTAATCTTACAACCAAAAAGCTTCATTCGTCTGTTTACGTTACTGTCATGATTCATCTCAAATCATTCACACGAACGTATCCCGCCTATCTCCACTTCAATCTTTTTACTTCTTTTTAAGTTTTATTATAATGGGTTGGTGACTTCATTTGAAATTGTTTAAATACCAAAGTCTCTTCCACGCATTCATTGTTCCAGGTTGTACTGACATCTTTAAAGTTGGTAAGAAAGAAAACTTAACTACCTTTAACTAACTTTAATAAGAAAATTCTTCAACCGCTGGCCAAGGTATTTGCAGCTAATCCCTGAATTTAAACAGAAAACTAACATCTTTAAATTTGGTAAGATAGAAAACTCTAACTTCAATAAATTTGAAGAATAGACCTTTTCGTTTTAGAAGAATAGACCTTTTCGGACAATTGGTTAAAATATTAATGTGATCAAATGAATAACAAATAACTTGTATCTTTGTCCAACTTATTACTGTCTGTCCGAAACAATAATGAATCGTAATTGAAATGAAAAGGTCTATTAAATGAAGTTACTGTTGCTGCGTTTACTTATTACACAGGTTTTTCTATGTAGAACTTTATTTCTCTGTTAATCTCTACTTTAATTTTAATTAGTATCGCCTCTTTATGTTTCCACAATTAAAATATACCTAATAATTATATGGGGTTGCATTAGGTCTAGATAACATAAGAAGTATTATAGTATCCAGAAGTAGGGACAAAAAGGAGTAATATATATAAAGATATACTAAGTTTAGTCACAAGTTTGTAACGCTTAAAAGTATTTACAGCGTGCTCGGGACGTAAAAAGTGAGGTCGAATTCGTAAATGAGCAACATAGGTCAATTGGGTCTTAGGCCCGTAGGACCCATTTTCAAAACTCTCTTTTCAAAATAAAACAAAATTCTAGAAAATACTTTCGAAAATTTTCGAAATTTTAAAATCCTTTAATTAATAAAAAAATATTGCAAGCACTGACTTTCATCACTGTCTATACAAGGTATGTCAATAACTCAGTCAATTGTTTGTTTTCACTTCTTTAATATTATAATGAAGAATTGACTACCATTCATAATTTTGGAAATCCTTGGCTAGCTTGTAAACAGACGTATTTTAAACAATTTTACCGACAATGTTGTCAACGTTGAATACGTATTGTATTGTCGTTTATTACGTCACTAGTGGGGTATGTCTCCTACTATTATTTATTCTTTAAGGATTAATTCAGTATTGTCTTCCATTTAAACTGAAGAAGATTGTTTGTAAACTTATATTAAAAAGACGGAAACAAACAGTAAACAATGAATTTTCCTTCAATTGAAACTTTTCATTAATATATTTAAACTGCGTGATTTACAATGTAGCAATTTACATTATCGATTACATCTCTATACCTACTCACTGCTACTTTAACCAAGTTTAACTTTGTATCTGTTGGTGGTAGCGTAGGGCTATCACCAACAAGGAAAGAAGATTTAAATGGGAAAAACTAACACAAAATGAGTTATTATGGGGATTGATTTTCGTAAATTAGAGTATGCTTTGTAAAGTTGGTTGATGGGGCTATTTTTTTTTAGGGCTCACTCTAAAAAGAAACACTCTTATATAAATAAAAAATTCTCTGGAAACTATCGTTTTTACGAATATCATTTTTAAAAATGGGTTCCTTGGTCTCAGAGTCGATTTTACCATATTGAAACCCCTTGCAACTTTAGGATAATATGGCCTCTGGGGGATAATATGGGTAGGGCAGAAAAAAACTTGCTAGAGTTATATAAGATAGATTTTGATGTTCTGAATCCGAAATTAATTAAAACAATTAATCAAAATACCCATTTTTCGCTATAATTTAAGTTAGATAGATGCATATAAAGTATACTTGGATACTTTAATACTTATAATCTAGTATTCAGAGATAATGTTATACGTATTGTACCGAATAAATCGCTATAATCATTGTTACTAGATTAGCATATATTTTATCCAATCTCGAACTTCGACTCTATTGTATATTGTTAATAAAAATTGCGTTTAATTAATAGTAGGAAAAATGTTTGAAATTAAGTTTTTAAAATTTTGTATTTTTTGAAAAAATTACCATTTTATTATTTAAAATTAGGTAAATACTTCATAATCTGTGCAGTAGATAGATACTTAACTATTATTATCAAACTATGTGAGAGATACTGTTTTAGTTGTAAATGAAAATAGTTTGACGATTGACGACAATATTAAGATATGGTCGAATTAACGTTTTAATTAATGACGTAAAAGCTTGATTTGGATCAAATATAAATAGAAGTATTGCATCATATAACATGGTAACCTAATAACTGTAATACACATCGTCAGAATGCATTTTTAGTATCCTAATCCATATTCCTATCCCGATAAAGTAAGGATGTTTGTTTGTATGTTTGTTACGCTTTCCTGCAAAAACCGCTGAATGGATTTGAATGAAACTTGACAATAATATAGCTCATATATCAGAATAACAAATGATGTAGCTCAAACATCAGAATAACAAATAACAAATGAATGAAATCTGTTCTGATATAGGTTTGAATTAAAAAAAATTGAAAACTGTACATATATTTTACCTATGTAGGTACAACAATCTCTACCCCTACTTCGAGTGTCATGGATGGAGGATAAGTGAGAGCAAGGGAAGTGAAGGTTATAACAAGGTGATCTTTACCAGTTTATACTTTCAAACTCAGCGAGCGAGCGGATATCAAGCTAGTTTATAATAAATATTCAATATATAAATGTTGTAAGAACAGTTTACTTCATTTTCCGAGCCCAAAAATTTTTTTCAATATTTTGAATATTTAATAAATAGTTATACAGTATAACACGCCATATACCTTAGAAAAAGTTTTGTTTGATTTTTTGGCTGGTAATTTCTATTGTCTCACTGTACCTACAACCGAAAAACCATCACTTTTGAAACTAATTTTATATGTAACTTTTTTAATATTCCAAATTCAAATAAATAATGTTTTATTTTTTTTACTAAACGGAGCAACCAGAATTAAGTGGATAACCATGCAAAGTAAAATATTTTAGCTATAGGAAAATAATCTTTTAAAATTATAGTTTCATTTATAATTTACAAATTTGGATTGAATTAACCATTGTTAAAAGTAAATAATTCGAGTAAAAAAAAAGATTAAAAAATAAACTTTGTGGATTCAAAAACTCTTGATAATTTATTGTCATTGTTGAAATCTGGAACAGTTTCGCCTTCATATTTGAATAATGATTATGTTCTATATTTTTTCAGGGCAAATTTCATTTAAAATTTTGATATGATACAAATATACAGCGCGTTTCATAAATATATCGACAAACTTTTGGATTATAAGATATTCTTTTCGAAATTGACTGTTGAAATAAATTTAAGATATTTGACTTACTATTAATATGCTTGTAAGAAGAAGGTGTATTTTGGGCGAACTGCCTTTATTTTGTCTGCTGTGTAAGTTAAAATGAACAATCTGTATTTAAAATTTAGTGAGAAATACAAAGTAAACATTAAAAAGAAACTATGTGGTAGGTGTAAAGGTTATTGGTCAATCAATATGTGATGGATCAATAATTTTAAATTAAACATTTGTATTTCATAAATTGAATTATTTTATCAATTTGATATGTAACATATCAACAAGTCATTTTTATCTTCGAGCTTTAATTATGCAAAAATATATATTTTTTGTTTGTATAATTGAATGATCCATAGTCTGTCTATTTCAATCAATACTACAGAGCCAACACCGACTGACAAAATAAAATAGATGTGTTAATTTTTTAAAGCTTATGGAAAAATGTCATTTTCGGGAAAAAGCTCTACTTTATTCTAAAATCTGTGGTTTTTGTAATATTATTTTTCTCGTGGGTATATAAGCGAATTTTCAACAACTATTATACTACAGTCATTTAAAACAGACTATTTTCCAAACTTTCACGTTTTGCTAGCAAGGTAAACCTTTGGTGACATAGAGAGTTTGATAAGTAGAGCCCAAGTTTATATCCCTAAAGTGAGTCTTCCATACAAATGTTGAACTTTTCCTGCCCAGAAACACTGTTCACAAATATATTGAAAACTGTTAAAAATAGTGAAAAAGTTGTATTACTAATTTAAAGAATGTAAAATTAATATAAAATTTTTCATTGGAATGAAAGGGTAATCGAAAAGAAGAAAATCAAGACTTTCTTATAAAAATGATACACATTGATACATGATACAATTCATTACAAGTTTCCTGACAGAAAAGGTTGAAACTTTTTTAATTGGGCTCACGCTATTGATGTAAATTTTTTTTATTGGTATATACTCATCGAACTTTCTAGGAGACCAAAAGTTTAGTTTGTTTACAAATTGTGAGAGGTGAAAGACTAAGATGGATGATTGTACTGTTAAGAATCTACGACCTTTTAATTTAACTTTATTACACTTCTTTGTAATGAAAAAACTACTAAACTTGTTTTATGTATAAATGGAAATCATAAAAACAGAACGCAATTTTGTAATATTTAATTTAAAAGAATAATTCAAGGATCTTAAAATTTAGTAGAGAAAAGAATCTTAAAGTATTTTTTTTGTTCATTATTTAATCAAATGAGTGTAGTTTATTTGTTAAAGGGAGGTCGTTTTTCACGACTCGGAAAATTTTTTTGTTTTATCTTCAGAACTGAAAATAAAAAGTGATATTTACCGATTAAAAGAACGATAAATTTTCCATAAAAAATATCTTTTTTCCATAAAAAGAATTTTCACGGGACTGTAAAATAAATCAAATTAAAGAAGAAAAATAAAATTATAAGTATTATCAAAGATTAGAAGGGAGTAACGTACGATTTATAAAAGTATATACGATTTTACTGATGATGACTATATGGCAGTCGAAATACGTATTCATATAATACCAAAACAGACCTAGAAATAAGGCTTTCTTATAAATATATTTGCCAATTTTTTCTCTAATTATTTGTTTCATGTTCATATTTTGTCAAGCATTGTGTCCTGTTGTTCAAAATGACTAAATAAATCTGTGGAATATTAATTTTGGATCTGCAGGTATTGGTTTTCTTTAATTAATTTTTGAAAATTTAGAAATTTTATGTACTGAGCACGCAATAAAATTTCAGCTTGATATCTTTTTTCGTTTTTGAGCTATCGTGTTGACAGACAGACTGACAGACGTACAGACAACCGAAAATGGACTAATTAGCTGATTTAATTAACATCTATACCAAAATTTTTTTCACAGCGGGAAAAATCGAACTTTATTCATAACAAAGACTTCTATCTTTCACTATAACCGTGAACAGTACATAGTACTGAAGAATAGACAACAATCAACACCAATTTTCTTTTTTTCTCCAGACTATTCCAGCCTCCTAAATTTTGATTTTCTACAATTTTTTACAATTTTGTATTTTATTTTAATTATGTTAGAAAAAGTAGGTATAAAAAAATTGTAAATATTTCACTAGAATTGTATTATGTAATATAATAAAATAATTTGGTTGGAAAAATATTTAAGAAAGGTCCTCAGGGAATAATATTTTGACAAATACTTATCTTGCAAATATATTTATACACATCTAAGTATTTACGTCATGTTTTTGACATTATTTTAAATTACATTTATAGGAGTTTAGTCCATTGTACGACGACGTATACAAAAACGTTCATTTGTTCGAGTAATAAGTGGGTGCTAGAAAAGGTGGAATAGGGATGTATCCTACTAAAATATGATGATGTTGCAGGTGCTTAAACCTTGTATCAAAATGTGTAACTTGAGGGAGAGTGACAGACAATGGAGTTGGTTAGATAAAATATTATGGTATTATAAAAATATTTTTTGTTGAAGAATTTTTCCGAGTGAATTATTAAATTTATTAAAATATCTTTGGGTTATTATCTTAAGTACGTGTTTAAGATGGCAAGAGAGTTAGTTATTTCAAAATATTATGATTATTAATTGGATTTTTATTTTATAAACATTTTAAAAATTTTTACCTTTATAAATGGATTACTATTTACCACGTAATGTAAATGACATATGACTTAAAATTAAGGATTTTAGAGACTTTGTGTTGATACGTTCTCGGTAACGGTCAGTTATTTTTCACGGGACTAGGAAAATTATTGACTTGACCCCCAAGCTTCAAATTGAAAGATATCAGTTTTTCATTTTTCTTACTTAAAGACAATAGGATAAAAAACGAAAGATAATTTTGCCAAACCTTCAAACGGAATGGCTGTTGACTAACACCCTGGCAATTACACCTTCAAAATTACACCTTCAAAATTACAAGTAACATTGTTGCCAAATGTTCTCAGCCTTCTAAAATGCGTTTTGATTTCTATGTCGTTAAAATTACCTGCATATTAAATTTAAAAACCTGAAAAGCGATTGCTTTACATAATAAATGTAATGCGATTACTATAAATGGAAAAATGTGCAGGTTTTGCATCAAAAAGAAACCTCAATACATGTGGGGATCTGGTAGTTATGTTTGGTAGGGACATTTTACGTCCCTTTTTAATCCCAGGTTTTCAGGATAGATGACTTTAAATTAAAAAATTGTTATCGTTTAAAAAGGTAGCATTTTTTGTTCGAAACATTTTTCCACAAACCGTACAGTTTAGATAAAAACGGACTGAAAAGTTTTACCCAAACTATTCGAAAAAAATTTTCCAATAAAAGTGGTTTGTTTTTCTATTAAGACCATCATTGTTCGAATTGAATAAAGAAACGTGCAAAAAGCTATGATATGTACTTTCTTGTACGGTATTTTTGCTATCAATTACTATCTAAACTATTCGGTTTACAAAAACTAGTTTGCTCTTTTATATAGAAGAACTTTCTAATTTAAAGTGCTCGTCTAATGTTTGCTACTTATGAATTAGAGGGAGATTTTAATTGAACCGGAAAACTTAAATTGAATTCAATATCCGTATAAGATGTGTGCCTTTTAAAATTAACACTTTTCGTTTGAAGTATTTTCCTTGATTAGACTTAATTTTCGAGTTTCCTATGGTTTTGGATTTATAATGCGACACTTCTGTCTTTGCGTTTTAGTTCTTTCATCAGGTTTTATTTATAATAAACAGTGGCGATATAAAGTTCAAACAAGACAATGTTTAAGTTCATTGCCCGTAATTTTATCGTTCCCTTATTTACCCTCAAAAGCTGTCGTCATTCTCGAATTCGTCACCGGATTTGTATTTGTTCCAAAACGCAAATTTATTCACATATTTAATAACAAAAATTATTGAAAACTGAAATTAAATTATTAATTAATTTTTTTTGTTCTGTGAAACATCGCAAATTATAAAATTCCAATAACATTTTAACCTAATTAATTGTAGATAATCTTTGAACTATCTCTAATAATATAATGAATAGTTTTATATATTTTCATTAATTAATTATATTTGTAATATTTATTTATAAAACATATTCAATACTCTATATACTAATTATTATTTATTTATTTGAACTGTAACATAATAAAAATAAATTGACAGCAGAATTTTTTACTGTTCATTGATTTCAAATAATAAGTTAACTATTTGACATAATAAGTGATGTGAAAAATGATTGATCTTTTTCATCATCATTCGCCTCATTCTATGTTCATTTTTATCAAATTATCATTTAACAGCTTGTATATTACACACAGCCGGAGAGCTATAGGGCTTGACAACATACACATTTTGGTTCAGCTGAAAATTGTTTCAGCTGAAGGGTGACCAATATGGATAGGAAAATGGTTCACACTTTTCATCCTAAACATCTCTTTTTACCCGTGAGGGCGTCTATAAAATACTTCGAATGTATTTTCTGGAATTATTTTCGTTTTTCTAGAATGTTTCACAAAACCACTAGTTGAAGTTTTCCTGAAAATTTTCAACACATTTTTTTAAATAGTTTTCGAGAAAATGAACACAGTTTTTTCCCAAGCTGCGCCTTCACGGATAAACAGTGATTTTTACGAAAGAATTATTCAAATAAAAGTTGTTAGTTTTATATAAGGAATAACTTTCATATTTAAACTTTTGTTCTATTTCTAACAGTTTACAAGATAGATATTTTTTCAATTGATTGAATCAGAAAAAAATTCCATTTTGAAATTGGCAAATATCAATTGACAACTATTAATTATATTAATTTTGTTGCGACGGCGGGAATCGAGCCCGCTACCCTAAGCATACCGGGCCGGAATTAGTTACGCCTTAACCAACTGAGCTAATAGAGCGATTTTGTTATAAGAATTGTATCAAATTTGAGATTCATTAAATAGAATAGTGAAATTAGAAAAATGAAAAAAGTAGTTCTAGGTTTAAGGTGTATGTGTTCAAAAAGAGTGTAACGCAATAAATTCAGTACCACGAGAAATTAATTTTTTTCTTAATTTTGTTACCAAGTTCTTTTTAATTTATCAATATTACCTCATTCTCGAAATCAATATGACTTTATTCAAATATGATAAAACAATATAAAATAAAAAATTTATCAAAAACAAAATTTTCAAAATAAATTGAAAGGTCGTTCTTTAGTTGCTAATGGAAATTTAATTTGTAATAAACATACACAGAAAGATTCAAGGGTAAATGATTTTATAACAAGTGAAAACAAACAATTGACTGAGTTAATTCTTGAAATACCATGTGTAAACAGTGTTGCTAATTACTCTGTCACATTACACATACATACATGTTACACATTTGCGTATAATTTGCGCTTTCACGGGTAAACAATGATGTTTACGAAAACATGTTTTAAACAAAAGTTGTTTATTTTTTTATACATTTTTTACATTTAAACTTTTGTTCTATCTCTAACGGTTTACAAGATGGGTAATACGGACCCAAGACCCAATTGAGTTATGTTACTCATTTACAAACTCGACCTCACTTTTTATGTCCTAAGCACGCTATAAAATATATATTTCAGCTTGATATCTCTTTTCGTTTTTGAGTTATCGTGATGACAGAAGGACAGACAGACAACCGGAAATGGACTAATTAAGTGATTTTATGAACACCTTTATCAAAATTTTGTTATAGCATCAATATTTTTAAGAGTTACAAACTTGGGACTAAAGTTAGTATACCTTGGTATATTTCATATACATGGTATAAACATATGTATAAACCATTCATGCATGATACACAGTTTTTTGTTGCTGTGAATAAGTTTTTCTTGTGAAACAGCCAAGTTATTTCTATTTTGTAAAATATAAAGAGTTTTCTCACTTTTAAGCTAAAGAAATACGTTGTTTTTTTTATGGTAACTACTAGGGATTTGCTTTTATTCAAAGAAAATGTTTGTATATAAAAATATACGAAAACAATAGATATTATGTTGTATGTGTGTACAATAACATAACATGATGACGTATACCCGGTTAACCATTCAAAACATCACAAATTACTTCCATCCACCGGCTTAAAAATTATGAATTTTGTTTGAATTCCGTATACCCATTCAATGAAAAGAGTGATCATATAAGATTTATACATTTTTAACTTGGGATAAAAATCAACTCTTGAAAGTATATCCATACCACATTTCCATACCACAAACACAAGCCAAACTGATAGTTTTTGTGGATTTTAACGTAATTCATGACCATTTTAACCTGTATATATGAAATATACAATATGTCTATTTTAAGTTGACATATGCTTGAAACTCGAAAAATAACTTTTATCAATAAAAATGTTGGGTGTGTAGGCGCACATCTTACGCAGACATTAAACTTTACCAAGGTGTTCAAGCTCACTGAAAACCTCACTCTACTCTATGTGTGGTAATTGATAGATGAACACTTTAAATTTAAAAATTGTTTATGATTAAAAAAGTAACATTTTTTGTCCAAAACATTTTTCCGCAAACCGTACAGTTTAGGCAAAAAGGAATTGAAAATTATTATTTCGCATAATTGTTTCTGCGAAATCTAGGTACTCTTCGAAAATTTTTTTAGAATTTTCCTGTCCGTTTTTGTTTCTTGATCAGTTACTTACGAATAACCAGTAGCGATAAAGTTCAAACAAGACAGGGAAAAATTGAATTTCAAATATATTTATTGGGAAAATCAGACCAGTAGTCAATATAGCTGTCACAAGCAAGCTTATATCTTAAAATCTTAAAAAAAAAACAGCTGTAGTCTGACTAGACTAGACGGATTGACTAGATAGCATCAAAATAGTGCGCTATTTTTACATTCGAACACAGTTAATTCACACATACGAAAAAATTTTTGCAAAATTACTTTGATTAGTATTATTTTATTTATTTGACATCTGCTGAAACCTAGTTTGAACTTGTTATCGTAGTTCTATTCTATATTCTAAGCTACCGGTTGGCGCAAAAATGACAATACTTATTTCAGAATATCATTAATAAAGTAAACTTCAACATTATTTAAAAAATCCAATCAATTGAAGCCGAAGGCATAAGGTACTTTCCCAAAGTTTTATAGTTGAAAGTAAACAAAGATATTTGTTATAAATAAAATATAAAGGAAAATGGAAGTAAAAAAACTTTTGGTTTTTCTCTTTTATTTTCCCATTTCTTAAACATATGATGTAGGTTATTTTTGCAACATACATATTATATATACAGTATAATGATTACTTACTAACGCTTGGGAAAAAGAAAAATAAAAAGTAGGTCAAATGTGATTTATAACATTTCGTTAAATTGGATATTTATATAAAATAAAAATATTTGAATAACAAAAACAATGCTTAACACTTATTCTAAATCAGATATTAATTTTTGGGAATTATAAGTCCAAATTCATATTCTACAGACTTAACGCAGGTAGTTTGTCCTTTATACTCAAGTTTATAAAAATGTTCTCATATACAGTTTGACAACCATAACGTTAGCCATTTAAAATGAAGTAAGAAGAGTTTTTATGGACGTTTGTGTGTATGATGAGACACTTTGACGAAGACGATTGACCGACTTAATACGGCTGTCGTCACGTATACACACAAACAACTAATAAATGATTGCACCCGCATCACACATTGTCTGAAGACTCTTTCCTTGTCTTATACATAAGAACGCCCATGAAAACTCTTCTTACTTCATACACATTAAAAAGCTAACGAGATGGTTGCCAAACTGTATACGTGCATTATTTGTGACAAGAGTGATGTTACTGTACCTAATACTTAGATGTAATGTGTATAAATCTACTCAATACACGCACACAACTGCAAATTTATAAGCTGTATTTTTTCTTGATCTTTCTTTTCAACAACACAATAAAAAAAAATTTAATTTTTCAATTTTCCTAATTCTTTGTTCTATTAAATATTAGTTTTTTATGCATTCCCAAAAACAGTTTTTAAGATATGTGCGAAACTATGTTTTTTCATACTTTATCGGCTTGTTGCCTTTTAATTATGTACCATAATCGATCGAAAAATTTCATTTGTTTTCCCTAAAATTAAATGCATCTAGATTAACACTATATTTTAATTTCATCAAAGTCTTAAGAAAAGTTGACTTACGGTCAAACTAATGTAATGTTTCTAGATGAATTTTATGACAGAATCTAGCAATTTGGAAAAGGATTGAAATAAGGATTAGTTTTTTTCATGAGACTGAGTGGTTTCTTGCATTTTATCCATTTTCAAGAAAGATTTAATTTAATGGCTCATGGGCATTCGCAGTCCTTTTGTCAATTTTATAATTTCTACTCATAATATAATTTTTGTTACTACTTCGATTGGTATAAAATGGGAATAAATTATCTACACAATATCCTATTCTTATAAAAAATAATTTGAACTAGTTACAACGTTTGTATCCAGTAGTAGTCAATTGTAAAAGTTGCAGTTCTATCCGTGGCAAAAGAGGGAAAATGAGATTCTTAGGATCTATATTTTAGATAGCAGTGTGAGTGACTTATAACTTAAAACAGTTCTATCCGTGGAAGTTCTAGCAGGGTGAGTGACTTATGACTTAAAATAGTTCTATCCGTGGCAAACGAGAGAAAATGAAATACTTAGGATCAATATTTTAGATAGCAGCATGAGTGACTTATAACTTAAACGTTATAATGATCTCACAATACATTTTGTCCGGAAACAAAAGATAATTATATTCATACACCTAAATAAATACTATCTATGTGTGTCAACTGAAAGTCAATTATAAAATATAATTTATAATAATACAAATTAACATCCTTTGAAGTCAATAACATATTTTATTTTATTATTATTATTATTTTTTTCGATTATTAATTTTAATACACAATAGTGATTAATTAATATAGTATAAATACATAACGACAAGTGTAAAGCTAGCACCCCTAGAACTTTTCTATCGGGGATTCATTTTATCAACTCATTTGTTTAAGGATGTACATTTGAGATGCTATAGGGAAGCCTAACTAGAGCTATTATGAAGATCTCTTGGATTAAGACATTGACAAAAAAATGTAATATTATTCGACACTCGACAGAAAACTCTGAAAATTGAATTTCAGGGTTTCAGGGAGCGAATGGCTGTTATTTTTTCATTTGGTGTGTCATGTGTCGAACAAAAACTTGTTATAGTTCAGCAAGGAACAGATAAGACCTCTGTTTTTTTCTCGAGTGAATTTCTCTAAATCGTTTCTTCTCATTATTCCTACTATTAGATATTGAATTTGTAGCAATTTCCTTCTTACCAGCAATTTTATCTTTTTCGTCTTTTATAAAAGTGATTTGCCAAACTATATCATTACACTGGCAGCTACTCGCTCGCATTGCTGGACAATGCTAGAATTTTTAAAATTAGTTTAGTAGTTGATTCAATCATGACAGATTTTCATACAAACTTTCACCAAGCTTCAAGAAATTGGACTGTGCACAGTCGATAATTTTTTTATCTAAAAATAAAAACTTTCATTGGTTAGCTGAGACACGTCTCTATGCCGGTACATTTGTCGTTAGTGAAAACAAAGACCAGAAGGTGAAGCTTTTCCAACTATATCTGTTTATACCACTTGAAAATTCAATCTTAGCCTTAGAGAATACTACAAAAAATGAGTTAAATCTAGTAAATTGATTTGGAAGTATGAACATTTTCACATTTGAGTGAGTTACCTTTGTACAGCTCGAATAAAAAAATAATAATTCTTGTTAATTAGAACAAAAGTACTGATTTATTATTGGAATATGTATGTTTTATTTGTATAGTACATCGATTGTTATGGGGATTGTACTTTATATAGTCAATGTCGTGTGTGTGTGTGTATTGCATTTATTATTATTGATTTGCTGATATCGGGGAAATTTGTATTGAACTTATTTAGTACAGGAAGTATTGGTGAGGAATTATTTAGTCAATGTTTTTCATTCAGCCTTCTAGGCAGGCATTCTAGAGGACTAGAAGTTTATCTTTAAGATATTCTATCTTCGCTCTGAATACAAACCGTCTAATAGATAATGGTTGTTCTAGTTGGGAAAGGATTTTTTATCCGGGTTTATGATAGAATTGGGATATAATAATCACAGATTGATCTCTGAAAAACAATTTTTTTTGTTGATATATTCGAATTCATGTTACACCCCGGGATGAATTTTTTTCCACCTAGAAACATTTTATGCCATTATAAAATATCATTCATTTCTCATCAAAAGTTATTTTTAATGTTTCTAATGTCCGTTTCTTCCATGTATTCGATGTAATCGGGAAGTAATTTCTTTCGTCGAAACAATTCATTCTCTACGAACTCGAATAATATAATGTGCATTTATTATAGGTATAAACATAATCTGTTTTTAATATACATACTATATTTGTACTTAAATAAATGCATATTACATTATTTATTCAATTTCTAAGAGAAATATAAAAATATTAAAAAAATTCTAAATAGCTTTTGAAGAGGAATGATTGGTACTTATATTGTAAATCGTTTCTAAAAAAAATATTAATTTAAATGTACCAAGAAAAAAAATTTTTTTTAATAAACTTGCGACAAGCACGTTGAACACCTTGGCCCGGTAGTGTATTATAGACTATTGCAAGAGTGAAAGAGGAAAAGACGATGTCTCATCTTCTCTGTTACTGTTCAGCTTGAGCCATCAGGAGATGGGCTCACTTGAGTCAGCCTTTCTTTGACGACCTCTCCGCCTTGATGTCTGTTGATGTCAAAGCAGCCCAGATGCTGTTAAACAGCTAAAAATGGTTCATGGAGTAGTGGCCGGAGATGGGCCAACCCTTTTTCAGTATCACAGCGGATCCTATTGTCTAACCCTTCTAGTTTTCAAGTAAGCAAAATCGTCAATCAGTTGTTCAAAGTCTACGCCTTTTAGTAAATCACTATGAACATTAGCGGCAAACCTTTCTTGTAGTACAGTACTTTTTAATTCATTATACAGAAACGTATTACTAATAATTTAAAAGAATGAGAGGTGAAATTTCGCCGTCCACACCGCCAACGTGTTGTGAGCGTGTTTTCAGTTTTGCCATAAATAATATTTTTTGTCTTCAAAAAATTGAAAGACCCCTTTAAAATTATAATTTAGATACTCTGCACTTCTTTTTTAATACATCGAGCTTCTTATAGAAAATCAAAAAAAGGAAAATATCGGATAAAGTTCGTGTTTAACTTATTCCATCATATACTTCCTTTATGTTCTTTCGAAATACCTAACACACAGATGGTAACAAAATAGATTATTCTTGGGAGACCATAAAAGTTTCTTCTGAATGTGAAAAATATAGCAATTCAGGGAAATAAACATTTCTATTTACGTAAAGTATTAACGTTGGAACTAAGCTAGATCATCCTCTATTTTCGTGGCTTATTCCTTAGATATTAACATTTGACAACAAGCTTTATGGTTGAGGTCGACAACTGTGGTTATTAAATTTTGCACTGCTCCTTTACCTATGGGTTAATTTATATTATGTTGATTAAATTTTATATTTTTGAATTTAAAAATTGATCAATTACAAAAAAAAATCGGGTAAAATAACTCCACACAAGCAAGTTCAGATATTAAAATCGATTTGTATATGTTTTTATGTAATTGCCTATATGAATATCATATTACTTATTATAAAGGTTTAATATTATTAATTACATTTTGGTAATTATACAATATTGATGGATTTGTCAAAATGTCATAGTAATTAATACAGAAGCATACTACCCATATTTAGATTTGCATCATACTGTAAGATTTCCATGCATAATTCATGAAAGTTATCCTAACAATAATTAACACTATCCGCTAACACGCAATGATACATTTGGGAAAATGAAATAAAATAAACCAAGCTTGGTGAATTCTTTTTCACATTCTGCATGTTTTCCACGTAACGGACAATCAAAATCAAAACGCAAACTCAAAAAAATACTTAACATTTGGCATACTTGACAGTCTTCAAAAATTTTGCGAAAAGCTATTTTTTGAGTTTGAGTTTTGTTTTTGTTTGTCCGTTTAGTGTAAATCGACATGAGGAAAATGGTTGTTAGCGTAACCAAAGTAATATCAAGATATGGTAATCATGGAACTGATTGGTCTTTTCTAATGAGAAATAAGACCCACCAGGTCCTTATAAGATAACAAAAAAGTAAAATGCAAAATGTTTATCCCTATTGAAATACAAAAATCTACTGACGTGCACAATTAGATGTTATAATATCATAATTTTAAGGCTAATAGTTTTTGATTTATGTGAAATATAAAAAAATTTGAATATTAAGTGTGTACAAACTCCACGACGAAATTCATCATTATGGATTCATGGACACTCATAACCAAACGATAAGCTTTTCATGTGAATGCGACTTTTATGGTCCGCACCATCAGCTTCCCAAATGATGAAAATAACTTTCTATAACTGTCAAAAACACTCATTTTCAGAGGGTGTGTAGCTTAATATACTCGCTCTCTATGCAAGAGTTCTACAACTTTGATTATTATCAAAATTCCACCTCGATGCTTCAATTTCTACATGAGACCAAGCCAGTTAATGCGCAATCATTGGCGCAAAATCCAGGATTGTCGTTTATATATGTAAAAAGTAGTTATGCCTTTTCAGTAATTGTTCTACCTGCGAGCTCCTGAATTAAGACAACAAATTATTTAGATAATTTACCAATATTCAGTAATAGTAGCTCAGTTGGTTAAGGCGTAACCAATTTCGTTCACGGAATACCTAGGGTAACGCGTTCGATTCCCGCCGTCACAACAAAAATTAATTTAATTAAGTTGTGATGAGCTGGTCTAGTGCATGGTATATGTATGAAAGAGGTGCACTCAGCCTCTGAAAATAATTGAGAAGCTGATAAATGAAATTATCAGCGGAAAAGTTGGTAAAACACATCTATGGTATCACAATTCTTTATTATCTATAATTTGAATAAAAGAACTTTAGAAAATACATACAAAAGAAGTATATAGGAAATCAATATTCACTTACTAATATCCACCTTCAATATATGAAAAATTCAGTGTACATAATTGTCTCTAAATCAACGTAAAAATATAATAAAAGAAACATATTTATATAAAAATTAATTGAAATGGAAAATTCTGATTTTAATTAAGAATGATTCTTTATGAACACAATCAACAATCATCAATGTGTGTTGTGTGTAACAATATATTAAAATTATATCGTGTACTATGCTCATGGCAACGACCAACTTGGCCTGGTCGGCGGTCCATGTTCCATATAATATAATATAAGAAATGTAATAGGATGATAATATAAACATCCTGAACTCCCTTCTCAACTCTCACTTTCCATATCATTTTTTTATATTAAATATAAATATTATATTAATTATAAAATATAATCAGAGTTCATTATTTTTTTTCTACAAGATATTTAAAGGAGGGTCAACATTGTGATTTATTTACAAATTAGCTGTGAACTATCCACTTTGCTGGGTAACATAGGATAGATACTTTACTGGGATAGAAAAAGCATTTTCAGCTTGTTTGTATTTTTCAAGGGTTTGTTAAACTCTTTATTAAAAAGGCTGTAAAATAAGTCATTCTTAGGAAGTCATTCTTTGTTTCCTTACGTTTACAATAAACTTTATAATTTAAAGATAAATAGTCTTATTTATACAGGGTGGGCCATTTTAATCTATACACTTAATACCTTGTTTTGCAATTAACCCAGCAAAAAATAAACTTAAACAAAAGTTGTATCTTTTAATGAGGGATATCGATGTTCTGACATCATATTGTACCTAGTTCTTCGGGTTTCTTTAATAGCCAATTTAAATCATAAACGGTAAGATATAGAATAACACTTCAAGTAAGAAAATTGATCTTCATAAAAAAACTAACAATTTTTGTTTAAACATTTTTTCGAAAAACGTTAGCTTCCGGAGGAAAAGTTGTAAGGGGCAATAGAGGTCATTCGCCTGTGTCCATGACTTTGATCTACAATTATCGATAAACTTTAAACACATTTTCTTTCGATCAAAGGCACTAATGACATATTTTTAAGTCGTATCCTCCGAAAGGTAGCGTTTTTCGCAAAAATGCTTTAAACAAATTTGCTACACAACGAGATATTTAAGTGTATTTATTAAAATGGCCCACTCTGTATAACTTAGTGATGTTAAATTGTCATAAATATTAATGGTCATGGATAATTGCTTGGAGAATATATACCGGAATGATACTCCAAGATATCATAGTGTAAGAGAAAATATAGACAATGTATGTATAAACTGATATCTATCAGAAAATGTAGGTTAATTCTAAACTTTATTACCGTAAAAGATTCTAAAAGGTCTCACATTTTTACTATCATAATACAAGCCATGAAAGATAAATAAAAATGCTAATGGTATAAATATACTTGCGAACTCGGAGAAATCAAGTTTCTAAATATACAGACTGTCCCGAAACAATCGTATTAGAAAAGCGTTTGAAATTTAGAAAATTTTTCGATGAATCTTAGTTTATTTGAAATTTTTATAATAAGCAAAGTTGTAGAAAATAAATTTTATTTTAATGATTATTTCTTCACTAAGTTTAACAATTGTTGAGAAATTTAAGCTCTAAATGCTAGACTTTTGAGCGTAGCTAAATTACTCTGTATTAAGTTTTTGTTTTTGTTTTTGTTTTTTTTTTTTTAAATAAAAAATTAAGTTTTCTTAATGTTAGTTGAGCAATTCTTAAAATTAAAAAATGATAATTAACGTGGCCTTAATCGTTGTCTGGTAAAAAAGGCCAGAGAGCTGTCGTTTTGAATTTTATTAAAAATTTTAAAACTTTATTAATAATTATTAATTAACCATTGAATAATGGTTTCTGTTTGGTCCGGTATTTCAGAGACACTCTGTACAGTAATTCACGTAACTTTAAAATTTTTGTCAGGCCTTAAGGGACCAAATATTTGTGAAATAGTTTACGTAAAATTATTAAATAATTTTTTTTTCAATAACCTTTGATAACTGCATATTTCTTTGCCCTTAAGTGTATAAAATAATTCAGTTCTTCAATTCAATTTATTGTACATTATATATTTTAAATGTTAATTAAGGGATGTTACCTATTTATAAAACTTACAGGAAGTAGAAAAAACCTGATTTCTTATTGAATGAAAAGCAATTATCAAAATCTATGTAAACTTAAATAACCTAAAGAAATTTTTTCTAAAAATATTTGGCACTTTATTATCTCTGCCTGTCATGCGGCTTTGCAGCTGAAACCAAAAGTTTTAAACATCGGAAAGGGTACGGTGAATTTTGTATTGTCAATTTTCAAATGTAATTACTTCTCTGCATAATAATAACTTTTAATTAATATTCGATGCAAAAAGGTTTGCTTACAGACATGACTACACTATGCAAAATTTAGACTCCCCTTTTTGGCTCCTCTTTTGTTAATTTTGTTATTAAATATGTGAAAATTTTATCAAAATAGGTGCCTACTACAAACATTATAATATATGTTAGATTATTTAGTTTTTTTATTTTATCGATTTTATAATATTTTTGTTTGTGTCTAAAACATATTCTATTCAAGGTCCCGTTATTCAATCGTTACTCGTTATGCAATGCTAACGTACTATAATTTCACTGCAGATAAAATTTGAAAGTTTTTCCCGCGCTTATTTTCATGTAATTTTTCAAAAAACCAAGCTTATATTTTTACAATCACAGTTAATATTTGATTAATATAATCCAAAACAAAATTGTTACTGGTAAAGTTGATAACAATCAAAGTTTTGGGCAATTTCAATCGAAACATAGAAATATTAAAAATTCAATTTCAATTTTTGTTTTGTTGATTGGTACGAATTTTTGAACAGTGCTACTTCAGTAATTAAGTACCTTTTGAGACCAACCTTTTTAGATTATATCAATTTTAAAGAATATCAATTTTTTTAATTTGTTATCGTCCTGATTAAATATTTTATTTATAATCACCTACTGAAAATTGCAAAATGGAAAAACCAAAAATATGGTTAGTACTTTCATAATAACTACGCTAAACAAAATACAACACTCTTTTTTTCGTTAAAAATACACAATATTTACAGGTTTGTTTCTTTGTTATCTTTGACCCTGCCAGACTCTATCAAGGTTTTAAGGGTAAAAAAGTGAGCTTTAGATGCTCTATTAATGCTAATAATATATAGACTCGAAGTTTTGCCACAGCAATAGGAAATTTTGTAGGAAAAAATTAAAAAGTTCTCTTGTTAGTTCTGACGCACCGTACGTTCCACATCTTTTTTTTATGAAAACTCTTATATACAGGGCTATCCCGTGACTCGATAGCCATAGCTTAAGAGCGTTTTATTTTGACAATTTTAAGTCGAAAGTACCTTTTGTAAACTTTTGTCAAAAACCCAATAAAGTTAAGGAATTGTAATTAAAGTTTTGGTTCGAAATAACCCCATGCTGACCTCCGATGTCACCAGACCTAGCTCTTCTTGACTTTGATCTTTGGGGATATATGAAAAGTCTAGTATATTCATATCACGAGCCAGAGATGAGCTAATTCAAAATATTATGGCTGCACCTGCATCCATACAAGGAGAAAGAAATGCTCTTCAGAGAGACTTCTTCAATTATTAACAGAGCAACAATGTGGTATGAGGCAACGAGGGGACATTTTGAACCAAAAATTAATTACTTTTGTGTTGTATAAAAATTATTAATTTATTAAATATTAAACTACTTTACTCAACTATGTCTTCACTTTATTGGTTAAATTAAATAGTACATATAACTACTTAACTATTGGGCTTTGGGCAAAAATATATAAGATGCTTTCGACTTAAAATTTTCAAAAGAATACGCTCTTAAACTATGACCATCGAGTCACGAGACAGACTGTATATAAAATATCCATAAGAGACCATTCATAGTAAGCATAATTTTGACGATATTTTTATGGCATTTTCAGAGAGTACAACATTTTTCATAAAAGTGGTGTGACCCACGCGATAGGGCGGGACAAACATTGAGCTTTTTTTTCTTTTACAAATAGTCTTGAATTTCCGATTACCATGATAATACTTTAATTCGTGGCGTATATTGCAGTAGTGCAAGATTATTTATTCTCCATGCTTCTTTACCCATAAAATAATCCCTGATAGGGCTCAGAAGACCCACAAAAAACATGTTAGCAAAGTTAAATGACGAAACAAAAACAGTTAGTGTATAAGGATAAAACGAAATAAAAATTTTCAAAATACAATTAAAAAAATTAAGCCAGGTTTTGTTAAAGTTGAAAAAAAATCCTTATTTTTGTACAAAAGCTTGCTTTAGAAAATGTTTAAAAAATATTTTTTACTTCAATTTTTATATTTCAATATGCTTTGAAGAGAATTATAGAAATTTTATCAATATCTATGTTTTATATCACATACATATCAATTACATTCATTACATGATATTTACTTACCATTATTACATTATTTTCAATTGTAAATAGTATTGTAATTTAAATTGAATTGGCAATAAAAATCCATAAAATAAACAAAGAGTTACTATACTAATTGTGTAATTTTAGTATTATAAGCATTTTAAGTACATTACTATAACCTACCCTTAATAGGTACTTGTTACAATCAAGGTTACCGGGTAAATATATTATGTAGTTATAACGGTATAATGAAGGTTTGTAGTATTTCAGTTTTGAAGGATTCACGAAGTGTTTCCATTGCCGGAATAGCGTATGAATATTTTTATTTTAAATTATAAGAATATGAATTTAAATTTCTATTAATTTAGTCTTTCATAGCCATAGAGAAGGCGTAATTAGTTTATAAGCTTTCAATGATAGATACTTTGAAACAAGTCAAAAAGTCCTTAAAATTTCAATATCTCGAGAGTTAAGGGCCAAAATGTCCAAACGAATATATAAGAATAATTTACAAAATTCATTCTTAAGGAAAATACGATAGTTGCTTCATGCTGAATTTGCCATATTACGCATAAAAATGTAAAACTTGATACCATAACAAAATTTCAAAGTGAAATTAAAATTGATTAAAAAACGAAGAAGTTATAAGCATTCAAAGATTGTTTCCCATTCCCTTTTAGCAAAACAAAGTTTCAAATGTATTTTATATGTATCTCTATGATGATATCGGACAATGAATAACTTATATATTCATCTTTGTTTAATTAGAAATTTTAAACGTTCATATTTTGCTTACTTCTAAAGATTTAAAAAACCAACTTTATTTTTCTGCCCGTGCAGTGAGCCAACATGCCTATTAATAAACTAAATTAATAAATTAATCATTCTGAACTGAAATTCTTAACAATATTTCGATTCCTTTTAACACACAAGTTAATGAGGCATACATACACGTCTTATGCCGAGCTTACTGGTCTCTGAACTCGAAAACTAGTGGTTCAGTTGTGCCACGATAAATAGTTGTAAAACTATTTTCTTGAGATTAACAAATAAATAAGTAGACTGTATAATAAAATCCTTTCCGATACTCCAACATCGACTTCGAGACTAAAGACAATAGTTGTTATTTGTTATTTACGTGGCGAGATATACATAAAAATTACATTATATCATCAATAAATGTTGGTTTTATGGTATATAAAAATGATATGAGTATTTATTATGAAAACTAAGTAAATAGATTTATTATACTTGGGAGAACTAGCCATTAACTCATTAAACAATTATTTAAGTTTCATTACTTGAATAAAATATTTAATTGATCTGAAAAAGTTTTATTTAGTATCAGTGGAATTCATAATTCACAGAATAATAGAAACGCGACAAGCAGTCCTATGTCATTGCTCAGATTTTGCTTTCAGAAGACTCAACATTGGGTAAAGCTTGAATAGCTCTAAATGACTAAGAACTTGCAGGAAAAATTTTTTTGTGGGTATTGTTTTGTCGATTACTTTCTTTTAACACATATAAGACATTAAAAAAAATGTCGGAAAACATGAAAAACAAAAAAATATTGATTTCCACACATTCGACAATTTGAACTCGGTTAAAGCCTCAATTTTTCTTTTATCGAATGCAGCAAACGAAAAGAATCATTTTTAAAGAATTTACTACGGTCGCAAGGTCTAACAAATTAATATTTACCTAAATAATTTGTTGCCCCTCTTAAATTTATTATGGACGCCATCTCTTTAATCTTCAAATTTTCCCCGAATAACGATTTAACACAAGCCTTGTTTTATTTACTAGTAGTTTTACAAGTAAGAAATGTTGAAAGAAGAAGAAATTACCTACTAATAGAATTATATGAAGAAGGATACAAAAGTTTAAGTGGGAAATGATTAGCTGTTATTTTACAGAATAGATGAAAGCGAATTTTTATGGAGCAAAAAGCGTAAATAAATAAATTTTTAAGATTCTCAGCGCTATGATATATTAATTTTAAACACCCCAAGTTTTGTCAGGAGATTAAAAAACCCTGAACTCAACTTTAATAAAATATTTATGCCATCTTGATCTGGTATCCTTAGTTATTAATTATTTGTAACTATGTATGTGAAAGACTTTACAAAATTTTTATACCATGTATATAATAATATTTTGAACAACTATAAAAAAATTCATAATAGAAGAGTTGCAGAGAGCTAGATATAATGTACCTTTAACATTTTTCTAAATTTGTTATTGTTTTTAGCCCCCAAATCAAAAAAGGGATGTTATAAGTTTGACAAGTTTGACCGCTATGTGTGTTTATTGTCTGCCTGTCTGTGGCATCGTAGTGCCCAAGCGGATGAACCGATTTTGATATTTGCTGTTTCGTTTGAAAGGTAATTTAATGATGAGTGTTCTTAGCTATGCTTTAACTGGGAGTTAAGAGTCCCGTACCCGAAACAACTAAAAAATAGACAATGATCTTCAAAATTGGTTCAGTTTGGAGAAGGCTTCAAGTAATTAAATAAAGAATGTTCTTAGAATAGTTTCAAGAGAGAAATTCGTCGGGGGTTTTTTAAGTTTAGTAAATTTCACTTGTCTGTACATTGGGATTAATAATTCGTACTGTCTAGAATTTTTAGAGTGCTATGAACACCTGTTGATAGGATAACAGATCGTAAGGGAAAATTTGTTTCATTGTTAGTTAATATTCTAGAACCTGAAGAAGAAAAAATAAGTACTACCAAACGCTTTTCTTTATAATTATTGTTCCAAGCAGTCTACTTTGAATTTATTATACTTTTATATTGCTGTTTATTAAAGCTGTCTGAAAGCTACCATTGCTTCAAGGTATAAAATCAGTTATTTCTTCATATAATTAAAACTCCTATTTTTACTTTAATTATAAATTTATTTGATTGTATGTATAAGTTCCAGTTTAAAGAACTGTTTGTAATAATAATTAAGCAACAATAATTATCACTTCACACATACAAGATAAAACCATAAAAACAAACAAAAACAAAATAAAGTTGAATAAAATAATAATAAACAGAACTAGAGCAAACAACAAAATATTATAAATAAAATATTTACATTTAGTTTTTTTTTTTTTAATAATAAATACATCCTTTGAGTTTTTTTTATTCTCTAATGAATACCATTTTATATGTTCATCAATTATTTAATGTCCATGAAAAGTTTTCAAAACATAAAGGTAGTGAATGATATCTTGTTTTTATCATTTAGTATCCAGTACCTTTTTTTTTAGAGTGGAAGATGTATTTGAAACAGTGTATCTAAATACCTTAAGTACAAATTTGTAACCAGGCAGGGGCAGAGTGTGCCTGAGGCCTATTGTATTAGCCTACACACAGAGGTAGATTATAAATAAGTCAAAAGTAGGCATGTGTCTACAGATCAGAAGTTACAAAGAGACGTGTGCGTGTAAGTTTTTAAAAGTATGCAAACAATTAGAATTCGTCGGTAATGTCATTTGTACAGTCATTCAAATGTATGGCCGTCTAATTCATAAAATTCCTGCAGAAAGGGACAGCTCAAGTCATCAGACAAAAGGATACAAAGAGGGTACGAAAGAGACAGCTCACAGTAGAATCTGCTGAAGATACTTATTACTTCTTCATTGGAAATATTCAGAGTGACAGTTTATCTAGTAATTATATACAGATTTGTGGTTAAAGTTCAAAAGGGGAGAGAATTTTACAGCAATTTTTTCAGCAAATTTTCGTTTTTACAATTTTATCAATTTCAATCAACACTGACGAAGTTATAAATAGCGTAAGAATTTTAGTAACAAAGCATTTTGGTTTAGAAAAGTGCTTTTTTGATGAATGTATCCATCTACGTTCTTATTAAGCAACGATATCTCGAGCCGGAGAACTGTCCCGAACGAACAATGCGATTCTACATGTTCTAAGAAATAAGAACTTGAAACTAAATAAATAATAAAGGCCTTTATTGATAGATTTTTTCTACGGGGAATGCTAATTGGAACAATGATTTCACGATCATTGTTAGTGGCGTAACTGTAGGGTGGCAGGGCTGGCAAAATGCCACGGGCCCCCGACCCAAGTAGGCCCCAGAAATGAAGCTTATTCACTCAAGAAGAAGATCAAAAACTACAATTTTATTATGTTATTGGTTTTCTATTGCAAAATTCTACAAACTACCGATGCAGCCTCTAAAACACTTCAGTCTAAAGCCATTGATCTTTCAAATGCCTTAAAACGTTTGAAAATTTAAAGTAAGGTATCGACATGAATTTTAAAATTTTAAGATGGAAGCAAATAGTGAAACAGAAAAATGGTCCATTACCATATTTGCCATATTTTATCGAGTGTTGGACATCATTATTAATCAACTGAAATCGCGTTTCCTTCCGATGAATGAAAATGTTTCCAATTTCAGTTTTTTGTAGCCTTCAACTTTACAAATTTTAAAAGACACAGAATTATTAAAAAAAGCTCTAGAATTTGTTGATATATATAAAAAAAGCATATCTGAATCATTTGCCAGGGAAATTCTCTTCGCATATTAGAGACTGCTGATTTATTATTAATAAAGAATCATTTCATGTCCTGCAGCTTTCCTGAAGTATGCACTACATTAATGTTATTAGTTACAATTCTTGTGACTACACCTAATGCTGAACGATCATTTTCAAAACTAAAATTAATAAAAATATATTTAAGACTATGGAACAAAACAGGTCATCTAACTTGGCTATTCTGTCTATTGAAAATTCTATGTCCCGATCTTTAGCCTTTGGTAATGGTATAAACACTTTTACGGAACAGAAAGCTCGAAGAAAAGATCTTTCTTAATAAATATCTTATTGAAATTAAATTATCATTTCATTGTAAATGTATAAACCCATGCTATTGAAAATCAAATTGTTATTAGTGTTGGATAACTACTTAAGTGGTTTGTTCAAATTAAATTAAGTACAACGTGACGATTTTTACTGATAGTGCGCCATCCAAAGAATTTGCCACGGGCCCCAGATGATATAGTTACGCCACTGGTCATTGTTTTGGTATAATAAGTACAATTCGATAAAGATCGATAAGATTTGAAAAAAACAACATTTACGTTTATTTTATTCCCTTAAGAAAATGTAATTAATATCTTTCAATATAAAAAAAAAGTACATTTAACAATATTTACTGTACGTAATACGTATATATAACACGTATTTCTGATAAAAATTTATCAAATATAGCACTCCTTAGAAAATAATATCGTAACAAATAAAAGTCATATGGATTCTTTTTTGCACCTAAACAACATTAGATTAAAGAAAAAAAAGGAAAATTTATAGTTTAATAAAAATGATATTGTGTGTTGAAAAGTTGAAGAAACCATTGATTTAATAATAAAACAAACTCAGTCATTTGGAAAAGTAAATGACCTAAAGA
This sequence comes from Chrysoperla carnea, assembly GCF_905475395.1. Taxonomy (NCBI): domain Eukaryota; kingdom Metazoa; phylum Arthropoda; class Insecta; order Neuroptera; family Chrysopidae; genus Chrysoperla; species Chrysoperla carnea. The sequence continues at coordinate 37,145,278 of NC_058341.1, forward strand.
AGTTAACTGAACTTTTTAACTTTTCTATTGTTAGAGAAATAGAAAAAAATATGCTGCTATATTGTAAAAAAATGTATATTAAATCATCAAAGTCTCGACAATGATTGATTTTACATTTTTAAATCGACTTAAAAGGAGGAAGTTCTCAATTTGACTGTATTTTTTATTTTTGGATTTACTCCCACAATTATGAACTGATTTTGATGGGATTTTTGTTTAGTTGACCATACTTCAGAGGTGGTTCTCTATAAATTTTATCGAAGTTGATTCAGTGTTTTTGAAAAATCATGCTTTAGCTGTCATCAATAAAAATAGAACCAAATTCAATCCGCTTCAATCAAGAATTTCGTTCAGAGCAATTATGCTTTGAAGTCGCCATCAATGAGCCGATTTTTGGCTAAGTATATGGTAAGCATCGGCTTCAAGGCGTTAGTGACATTTTTCGAAGTTGGTTCTATTTTTTGCAAAGATTTTTTATATTAAATAATACTTTGAATAAAAAAAACGGAAAGGGAGTGGCTTCAACTAAAAATTATCATATTCATAAATGAATATGAGTTGTATAAATTAAAACCTGTCAAAATGAAGTGGTTAATATCTTATACTAATGCTAAGTGTTATACCCGTAGCTTTTCCTACATGAATTTTGATTAAAAAAATATATTTAACTAGACATCACCCGCAAAATTCTCTGGACAATTTTAACATTCTTCAAAAATAATTTCCAAAATTGGTGTAAAGAATGATTGACTAAAATAAACGAGCTTTAGTCTATGCTCTCGGCAATTTGATTCCATATATAACACACAGTATTTTCTTCCACTTATCCGTCTTAAAACCCTTTGGCCCTATTACCTATTTTTAAATCTTAGGAAGGTCATCAGCCTGGCTTTGCCCTTGTATCTTGGAGCTTGATTTACTCGCGATAGTATATACTCGTATATGAAATACAAATATTTTTCACGTCTATGACATACCAGGTTTCAAGGTATCCCTAAATCAAATTTTATCTAAATTGGTTCGGCTGTTAAGTTATGGAAGCACGGCGGACTAACGGTTTTTATTTAAAAATTGCGATGCATTTTTTAAACTGCCGCAATTGTTATAAGATTCTTGATTCTCAAATGGGAATGCCGAAATTAAAGTACGTAATTTAATAAGCGAAAACCTTTTGAGATTTTTTAATGTTCTAAAATTTAAACAATGTTGCTTGTGTTATTTTTAGCGAATAATGAAAGCTTTCAAACACTACAGACTTTTTGTAAGTTCAGTTTTATCATAAAATAATGGAAAATAAATGAAAAATAGAAGGATCTATAATAGAAAATAGTGTATATTATAGCACAAATTGGCAAACGTAAATAAAGGTTTACTCGGTAATGAATTTTATTGACATACAACTTTAGAAAACTAAAACGAAATAGTAAAATTCGTCGAAGGTTTATATTACGTATTAAAATAAAATTTGAAAACACATTGTCTATACCGTGTGTCAACGGTATCAGATGACATAAGTTCTTTTTGTTATTATTTTATCAAACTATATAATCCGTGAGACAACACCATTTTTATTAAATGATTAGTACATACTTGAAACTTTGTGAGTGGTTTCTCTTTGGCGAACCTACTAAATTTTTTCGAAATTGATGCGTTTTAAAATGAACATAATAACGTCATATTTAAGCAATCGGTCTAAAAAACGCAGCAGGGAATTTTATAACAATAAACAATAAAAGGTCTTGTCCGACAAAAATACTACACCAATGAGCTAAGTATTTTTGGATACACTTACTATGAACATCAATTATGAAATTCGGCCACGTTTTCGAGAGTTTATTTTTAAATGGTTGAATTTTGGATGTTTCTTTCCTTTTTGAACTTAGGCAGGAATGGAATACGCCTTAAATTTGAAAGTGGCTGCATTTACTTACTTTTTTTTAAAAATCAGGCATATTTAAATTACATTCTTTATTTATTATAGAACTAAATCATATTAAAATTACAGCCCTATATAAATGTTTTGAACTGTATGAAATTGTAAATCATATGTTAAACGACATAAAAATGTCTTAAAATTATAAAAATGAATTTTTGTTGACTTTGAGTTGAGTCACAGTTATTGAAATAAATGCTACGATACTCGAAATAAAATTCTGTTAAGAAATTTTATTTAAAAAATATAAATAAATTTAGCTACTGACGATGGCTGCGTTGCAAGCGAAATACCGATATTTAGAGAAATGTAAGTCTGTTGTATGTTTTTTAATTATAGTTTTTAAATAAAATTTCTTAATATACAATTTTATTTCGAGTTTCGTGGTATTTATTTCAATAACTATGTTTTAAAATTATTTTAAAATCAACATTATTCGCATCTCTCAGGAGCCAGTCGTAATATATCCATATCTAATTTCAAGAATAAAAGAAACATTCAATATCCAACCATCTTGAAATAAACTTTTTAAGGCGTTCTCTTATACCATTAAATAAAAAACACATGGTATACAACTACTTACATCATAAACATTATTTGTATTTGAGTAGTAATACTATTCCCAATTCCAATTTTAGCTTTTACGATCCATTTTTACAAGTGGTTTTATTTATTTATTATACTTATTCTTACTACTTTTAAACCGAGTACCAACAAGTACATTTCTTTTTCGTTTTCTATTTTCGTGATTCGATTACGAGCATATCATCTTTTCACATCATTTTTATGCCAATCATTTCAATAATGAATGAATGGGTAATGAAAATCCTATTCCAAGTATTTATCGGAATAATCTAAGTATCTTTAGGGAATTGATCAATGCCACGTCATTTTAATCTACGGTTTATACTACATGTACCCGCATCTTTTTCGCAGTGTTGAATTAAACAATAAAGGAGTCAAACAAGAATTGGTACATCTCAGGATGCAGAGGTAGCCTATTGGAATAGCGAAATTTTTAGGGGTTATAGCAGGAGTAATTTGCACCTACTGCAACGCTCTAGACCGTCTAAAAATGAGAAAATAATCAACTTGAAATACGGTTTTGTCATTTAGGCATGCAAATATTTTGAGAAAAAAGTTTAAAGAGTGAATAAATTTTTTGAACTTCGAATAAACATTCTCGTTTTTGTGAACCTATTTACAAAATTGCATTATAAAAATATTTATTGCAAATAATCTTATTTTTGAAAGGTCTATAACTTTATAGCAATTCAATTTATTTTTATTTGATAAGTTTTATATAATCTAAATTTTATTGTTCACCTGCGAGCCTTTTTTTTTGGTAAACTGTATAATAAAATAAAGTCTGGATATTTCAAATTATATTTTTTTATCGAAGAAAGTCATTGTTACTGGTTTTTTATTCTTTTACAGTACACAAAGCATATTTTTGGCCAAAAGAGTTGTTTGTTATTTTTTAGATTCGTTAATAAATATTTAAAAACATTATCTGTGAATCTAATATTTCGAAAACTTTAATTCGGAGCGTATATAAACCGGTGAGATCGTTTTCACAATTTTTTCTATTTGCTTTAATTTTTCCTTTCTCTTGGAAGAAAAGTCAAAATTTCGTTTCGAAAAAGTTATTGATTAAAATAAAAAATCTTGAGCGAAGCTACACTCGACTTTATCCATACACACGTATGATCCAAAGCTCTCATAACATGAAGTTTTTCGTAAACTCTAAATTTATGCTTTTCAGGGCAATTAAATCTTACTAGAGGTCCTTAAAATGAGAAATATTGAGCAAAACCCGAAAATTATTTTAGCCTCATTACAACACTTTTCCTATTCTTGAATGGTAGGTAAAGTAAAAAGAAGTATATGAAGTAAATTTTGAATAAAAATTACGAAAACCGTGTTTATTTGAACCTATTCTCAAATGTGACTGATATCTCAATAATCATAATTAAGAATCAAACAAACGCAGAATTATGGTCCGAAACTCTTAACTTTAAGATTTTCAAAATTTTTCAATCGGTATTTGATGTTATATTTCCAGAAAAGCCTCTAATTTTTATTATTATTGAAATTTATTTGGAAAAAAAAGATTATTGCTTTAAGCTAGGTTCACATCGAATCTAACACAGAGGAAGGAGGAAATTATGTTTATGGTGGCCTGTTCCTGGAAGTTGAAGCTTAATGTTTCTGAGAGTTCTTGATACCTCTTGTTTATAATGGCTATATTATACCGTACTTGCTGTTATTTAGTCTCTATTTCTATAAACAGGTTAATCGCCGTAACATAATGTTCCTTTCTGTGTTTTTTCGAAGCGGACCAAATATTTAAAATTTAGAATATTAGCTTTAGAAAACTGCGCCACTTACCTGGTACACATGGATATTCTTCTAAAAAGTCAGCACGCATTTGTTTTAAACTCTTCACTTTTTGCATTTCTTGCGGACCTTCAATTGCACTAAATATTGCGGCACCCAATATTAGAAATACAATATAAAATGCTATAAATAATGGTAATCGCCATATACCACCATTATTTTGATTGTTGCCATAATACCCGCCACCAGTGTTACCAAACATTTCTGTATTTGTGTCATGTAATTTACAACGTGTTTTTGATGAATTACTTCCAAAACATGTTAAAGGTAATAACATTGCTTTTACACCGAGAATTTATTGATGTTTTTCTAAAAATAAAAATAGAAACAGTAAATTTTAAAATAATACTAATTAGATGGGATTAAAGAAAGTTTATTTAATTTTGACAGATCATAATGCACTTCGATCGCTTTGATTTTTAGTAAAAATATAAAGAAAGAAAATTCAAAGAATATGTGAGTCATGAAAAAATATTCGAAACTGTGAGTATATCAATATTTGAAACATTTAGCACTTTTATACAGAAACTTGAAAATGAATTAATGCTCGATTTTCAAAGCTCAGAAAGGACCCTTCTTAATCTTATGGAACAATACGATCACATTTACAATAAAATTTCTAGCTCTGATGAATTGATAGTTTATAAGACAACTAGCAAATATATTTTCGAAAATATTTTCCTAAAGTCAAAAACTACTGATCGAATTTTATTCTACTGATAAAGACCTATCAAATAAGATCCTGCAAAATGGAATGGCCATTAAACTGATATGTAGTTTTTTGTCACGAATTTCATTATGAGTCTCCCTTCTTAGATTGGTCTTTCAGAAATAGAGTGAAATTTTCCCCTGATATTATTGTGCATGTGTTGCAGTGTTGCTTAATTTCGAAGTTTTGCTTTATTTTAGTTGACTATATGGAACCATTGATCCTGATTTCTACCGCGTGGTAAATTAGCACCACAGTCGACGTGGAGCATTTTAGGGCATATATATATAGCAGATCGACCACTTTCAAGATAAAGGGGAGGAGAGTGATAATAAAATGAGTAAAAATTGAAAAAAAGTTTCTGCTCCTTGCTAAATAAGTTCCCTAACCACCGCAGAGCTGTTACGTAATGCTAGCCGACATGTCCCTCTTCCCTTCCTGACTACTATCAATCAAACCATATTACCCTTCTTCGGGCGTTTTGGAGGGAAAAGAGGGAAGCAAATATCTACCAGCAGTATGTAACGCTTGTACGATCTTTAGGGAACTTATTTGGTAAGGGGCAGAAATATTCTCCAGTTTTTACTAATTTTATACCCCCCTCCTATCTATCTCGAAAATGGCCGTTTTGCCATGTGCATGAGATAAAATACTCCATATCGACTCAGGAACACAGCTTATTTACCACGAGGCAGAAAGTTAGGGTTCATGAATTATATTAGAATTAATTCAATGAATACATAAAAATTGTTTTCATATTTTATATTCAGCTTGTTAGTATGGAGGTAAGTAGATTTTAAGCATACAGGACCGTTTTTGTTATTTCGAAAATAAAATTCAAATTACCTCTATTCACTTGTTTTTAACTTCAAATATGTGATTTGTTAAATAGAATTTTTAAGATTCACGTTTCTCGAAAAAAAATTTTTGTTCTTTTCGTAATATCAAATAAAATTGGAAATTACATCGTGGGTTTGTTGAAATTCACATCAGATTCTTTTGTCATTCGTGAAAGCATTTCCTAAACACACCATGATTAATTATGTTAATTATACAGTGTTTATTTTTAATTACTTAGCCAATATAAAACATTATATATTCAACCTTGACGGTATAAGTGAACTGATAAGGCTCTGAAACCACTTGACGGATTTAAATGCGGTTTTTACCATCCATCATCATCAATAAAAAAAACTGTTTATTGAAAATTTTTATTGAATAGAAATGTTAAAAGGGTACGATTAGTCTACGAGGTGTACGGCACCTAATGAATTATTTTACTACTCAATAAATTTTCACAAAAAGTAAAAAAAAATTCAGTAGCCATGGGCTTGACGCCATACGTAGTCCTATTTTTAGACTTTAATATATCGAAAACTAAGCGAGATCCCAAAAATGGTTAGCACGAATTATAGAAAGTCCGAAATTCGTTAACGATGCTATGCTTGATCCTTTTCATTTGTTTTTTTTATATGGTCATAAAAGAATGTCAAAGTAAAATTAATGATAGATGGCCTTTAATTTTTACCCGACTATCAAGGAGTGATTATGTTTTTCGTGCTTATCTTGTATGTATCTATGCATGTATGTTATATCTATGTATGTAAATTACCTCGTATCTTCCAAACGGCTCGATTGATTTCGTCAGTTAAGGTATTATTATATTTTCAGTTTAGGTATTATTAAAATGGCGGATTTTTGGCGCGAAGTAGTAATATATCAATAAAAAAAACATTAACCAAACCTATCGAGTAGTCAGTAGGGTATCAACATGAAGGAAATTAAAAGGAGATTTTTCAAATATATATAAGTTATATGTTTAAATTTAATTAGAAACAATAAATAAGTTAATAAAGTTTTACTATAATATAATAAGAAGTTTTTTTTAATGCCAGGACATATATTAAAAAATAAATATAATTTAAAAAATCAAATACCCGACTGCATTAAATAAAATCTGAAAAGAAAGAAACGAAAAAGTACAGTAGTCTCAAATATTCCCAATAATCCCCGTCTGTTAATGTCGCTATGTAAATTACTGGACTTGTTTTTTGTTTTCAGATTTAATGCTTCAAAAAAAAAAAATTTCAAATTCCATTAATGCTCTTAGTAAAACGTTGAATATTCTAAACCAAATTAAAAGGTGTATATGTCTAAGTTTCACAGATTTGGAGAAAAATATTACAAGGAAATAACATATAGCACCCTTCATAAGGACACTAACAGACACTAAAAGACTTTTCTTATTGTTTAAATATGAAGTTACTAGATCGAGAAATTCTAGTATTCCTATGTAAAATAATCAGTTATTTTTACTAGCGATTGAAAAAGTTTTTTATTTTAAATTATGCTATTAATCAAGTACCTAAGCTTAATGTGGGTAGGAGATATCAGATTAAAGTTGATATATAATACTGTTATGACGTGCTTAAATATATTTTTTTTTTAAACTTTGCAATGCGCTAGCTATTTGAAAAGTATATAAAAATTTATCAAATCAAATTAATGACAACTTCAATCTGATATTTCCCATGCAAATAAAAAACTATTAAATAAAAAATTTTCGTTAAACAAAACATTAATTGTAAGTTATAGGTATAGGGTGTCCTCCTCAAGTAACAGACAAAAGAAAGACTAGCAATTCTATATCAAATTTCCATCCAAAAAATATATTTATCATTTTTAAATTCGTTAGATAATTAATGAATTACGGTTCCATTAATTATCGTTTGCAATTTCGATAATTTCTCGAGTAAATTTACTACAGTTTATCCTCTAAGCAACATTTACGTTCAATTTAAAAAAAAAATTATAAATAGAGTATGTAGTAAATTTTATTTTCTTCAACTTTGCTTAATATAAAAATTTTATTCTAATATTAAATGAGAAATTTTCAAAATAGAAACGATAATTAATGAAGTTCTATTTCGTATATGAGACATCGGATGTAAATACTTCAGAATTGCTGATATTCTTTTGTTTGTAGTTATATGGACCCATCCTCCTGTTAACGTTTAACAAAGTTTCAAACCATATTGTTATAAAATTTAAGTTAAAAATAAAGTTTTTAATGCACAAATGAATAAAGTTTCAAATTAATTTTGAGAAATATTTTTTATTATTATTTTTTTATTAATAAAATAAAAATTAATTTAATAAAAAACATTAAAAATTAATAAAAATATAATTATTTACAATCTATAAAAAAGAAAATTGGATAGACTCACCTATAAAAATGTTTAGTAACACCACTAAAAGAAGCAAGCCACCACTAAACAAAAACAAGTAACAGTGATAATTCACAAATTCATTTGTAAATAAAATTTATATTTGTGCCGTACGTATATTATTTGTTATGTTATTACTCCGTTCACCCTTTCTGGTTCACTAATACAGGTCACATCGAACGAGAACGTAAGTATAGACGCCGGTACGTGCGTTTAAGGGTAGATGAGAGAGAGATATGTTTTCGGGGAGTATAGAAATGGGTATTACATTTATCGCGCTTGCGGCATTTTCATAAACTTTCTTGTTTGTATCCATCAATGACATTCGTATTGCCCCAGTCTTATACTGGGTTTTCTTGAATTCCAGTAAATGTTGTATGTTGCATTCGTGATTGTTTACATTAACTAGGAAATTTTTCATTATATTGTTATGTTTTCACTAGTGAATGTATGTGATTCCTGACCATACATAATCACTAAAATATTTTACAAGTTTCTTTCATAACTAAAACTGTACCTACACCACAGCTGTGTGTAAAAATTTATAAAAACAGCAGTATTTTTTTTATGAAAATAGGAAAAAAAACTCGTTGAAAAGATAACGGGATGAAATTTTTTTGGTTGATATTTCCAACTTTTTGATATAATTTACTTTATGATCGAGCTGAAATTTTGCATAAAGTTTTAGCATGCTAAATTTCAGACATTTTGATATGTCTTAGTGCACAATAGAGAATATTCATGTATTTTTTTAAATATTTTTAATTCATTGTTTACACCGTTATAACATAGTAAAAAATATAAATACTGTTTAAAAATGCTGTAATTAAGTGTAAAAAAATATTTAAAATAGAGACTAATTTTGAAATTGAACACAGTCCTTTTGACGCTCTCTATTGTATTAATATGTGACCTGTCAGTAGGTGACAGTTCAATGTATAATTTACACTTTCAATTAAGTTTTCTAATAAAAAACCGTAGAATAATATAACTCAATGTAATACTGGTTTAGTTCAAATGTCTAGCCAATAAAGTTACGGAAAAAAAATGTTGGAACCAAATTTAAATTTAATGAATATTCCCTATTTAGTTCAGATGATGTGATAAGATAATCTTAAAAAGTTTTCATAGAAAAGCTCTTATTTTAATGAACCATTAAAAACATCTTTCGAAAAAAAAAACAAGCGAAATCTTCTGATAGCTTTGAATTTGAGATATTACACCATTTAGCAAAAATTTATCGTCACGCAAAGTTTCAAGTCTTTGAGCTTTTTTTTACCACATAACATCGAAGGCCGGATTATCACCAAAATTATATATTTTGGTATATATTATGAAATGTTTAGAAAATAAATAACAAAAGAAAAACATGCTACGCCAACCATAAAATTAATTGTAGCTTTTGAAGTATTGATTTTAGGAAAAAAAAAGTTTTAATTTTAGTTTAACTTTTGACATTATGAATGAAATTGAATATTTATAATGTAATGGAAAATCATTGTTGAATAATGTTTTTATTTTTTTAAATTTATGTATATTTCAACTCTAATAAAGATGTTTTCAATAATTTAATAGTCTTACCGTCTTTATACTTAGGGTGTCTAAATATTTTGCATTCTAAATGCAAAAGGGTATCAGAGTTGTTATTTCCAATCTTGTTTTAGTAACTTGTTTGTAAATGTGTTAGTGGGACATACTTAAATCGAACGGGATTAAAAATCTTCTCTTAACCGGGAGTTTAAAATCTTCGTTTCACCTCAATTAAATTAACTTAGTTTTCAATGTTTCCCATGCGACATAGAACACAGGAAGTGCAAATTGCACACTTCCATTAAAAATTTCCCCTGGGGTACGTTATGTTTCTGGAACCAACATATAAAGGAATTTTACGAAGTTTAATACACGCTCTTTTAAGAAAAAGCGTGTAATTTGAAACGTCTAGTGTACTGCATAATTTTTGCAATTAAACCTAATGCAGGAATCTCAAAGTTTCTGTCCTTGCAGTGTAATATACTATTGTTAACCATCATAGTTTACCCGCTAAGACACTAATTAGGTCAGAACATAAATTATTCCATAAGGCTAGCTAAACTTATAGCTAATTAAAATTTTTAATTAAACAAAAAATAGGTTTTTTGAATTAAAGCTCAAGCGTATTATTGTACTAGTTCCAAATTTACTGGGAAATACAATATTATCGTCATAATGGTTTATAGTCTCATTATTATTGTTTTATCATCAGGAATATAGTCAGTTGTTAAAATACTTTTTGATTCAGTCAGTGAAAAGTGTCAAAAAAAAAGAAAACAAGTGTCTACTTGTTTTAATACAGGAAGAATTTGTTTCTCTCTCAGGGTATTTCTTAAATGTATGTAGGAATTCACGTGATATTTAGATCCCTGAGTCAAAAAATCCAACACACCAAAAATTCTTTTATGAATATTACGACAATATTCACTTTTCTCAGGACTTAATTAAATTTAAAATGGTTTTCTGGAAATCAGAGGTAGTTACATAGCTGATTTGTTGTCTTGATGATTTGGACCTTCTTATTTACTTCAATTCATCCGCTTATTTTTCACATAAAAAACACCTACTTTTCCAATAAAAGTAAATTGAAGTAGCTGCTCGAAGCTTCTACTTAGATAGAGACCAAATGGATACTTACGTGCTGGGCTAATTAATGCCGTCGGTTAAACTATGATGTTGACAAAAAAATGTTTCAAACAAAAGTCGTTTATTAGTTTACTATTTTTTATTTTTAAACTTCCGTCGTATCTCTTACGGTTTACAAGATGGGTACGGACCCAAGACCGAAGATCGCACAAATTTGTTTGTATTTAACTTCTTTATGTCTGGACCTGGATTCCTAGGTATAAATCTTCCGCCGATTCACTAAAATTGATATATCTGTTCATGATTTGAGACAAAAGTTTACTGTATTACTTTTTTATTTCATTCTTTAAGGGAGCGTAGGAAACTTCATAACTGAATGCCATGTTATTTTCCAGGGGAGTATAAGATAAAGTTGAAGTGTTGGGGGCACGATAAGCGAGGATAAGCGGGTTGGAGACTTGCATGTGGCTCTTCAAAATTGGCATTGTCTATATTGCAAGTAGCATGCAGAGGGAATAAGTAAGGTAAAGGTAGCTCTTCTAAAATGAATCATTATCACGAGCGAACCCTTGGGCAAAAGCTAGTTTACTTATATTTAAAGGACCTGCAGTTTAACCTCAGTTGATATACATATAATTTTCATGTCTGTGCTTTATTAACAATTTGATATAATAATAATAAGTTGACATAATTTACACGAGTTAATATAGTTAAAAGTTCAAATTAATATAATATACCTAATGAGTCTGTTACCCATAAAGTTTAAATAGGTATACGTAGTACGTATAAGTATTTCATACATCATTATATAAATTCAATGAAATAGCACACTCCATCAACGTCAATCGAAAACATTAATCAAAATTTTTAAAATCATACAAAATAACAATAAAACTTATAATTATCCAAAGTTTAATCATTAACAGTTTATTCGTTTTGTTTTACGTATTTAATTATAATTCATGAGATCATGTAACTTTTACGTTACTTTTTTTCTTTAATTCTGAATCTAAGTCACGTTTCACGTAGAATAATTAGATGAGCACCGTCTAAAAATACAATTATTTTCTCTTAAAACCAACTCTTATTATTAATTCCGAGTCTAAACAATTGACAGTCGAATGATACAATTGAAAAATCATTTATTGAGGTCAGAATGAAAAATAGTAGTCACTATTTTACGAAGTAAGCGTGAATGAGGTCGCCCTATTAGCTTATTTGGTTAAGCCATAAACAATTCCGTCCGCGGTATGCATAGGGTAGCGGGTTCGATTCCCGCTGCCGCAACAAAATTAATTTAATGAATACTTGTGATGGGCTGGTGTAGTGCATGATGGTATATGCATGAAGAAGGTGCATTCAGCCACTGAAATTGAAGAGCTGATAAACAAAATTATCAGCGGAAAGGTGGTAAAACACATGTATATGGTATCACAATGGGCTCTATAGCCTAAGTGTGTCCTTCGTGGACAGCCCATATAACCTAACCTAACCTAAGCGTGGATGAATTCTAATAATTGATGTGAGTGGCATCTAGATCCGGGTTTTCACTCATTTTTCGCACTATAAGCAGAGGCATTTAAAATGAAAATATTTGAGATACCCGATATTTGAAATACTGAACAATCAATATTATTTTACCCTTAAAATTTTTGTTGTAAGTAATTTATTCAAACAATTGTAAAATAAGCAAGATACGCGACGCGCGACTTATACTTTATAGGTTTATTTACATTTATATTTTATAAAATTGTAATATCACTTTGATGTTATTTTAAATAAATCCTATTTGAAATACATGTAGACATAGGAATGGATAAATATTCAATTGATATAGAGGGAATTTGTTTTTTATATTATCATATTCACATAAAAAAATTTAAATTTATTTAAATTTAATACCTATCTGGATTTAAACGACGTCATATAATTTATTTTCCTATAGAGAAATTGTACTCCTTTTGTTGAAAATTTTATTTTTATAGGTAAGTAGGTACACGGTTTTTTTAATATAATCGAATCCAGATTAACGAAAACAGGGAATTTTTTCTCACTCTCTTCTTTGATATGCCTAAATTTCTAAATTTTCTATCCAATAATGCAGTTTTATATAAACTTGGGTATCTATATGTTTTGTTGTGTCTTTTTTAGCTTGATATATGCTTGAAAAATAAGTTTAATCGAAGAAAATGCTTCAATCGAAAAATGTTAATTTCAAAGACATCTTATACGGGTATTGAATTCAATCTAAGTTTTCCGGTTCAATTAAAACCTCACACTAATTCATAACTGGCAAACATCAGACGAACACTTTCAATTAGAAAATTGTTCTTTAAAAAAGGCAAAAATTTTATGCTTGAAACATTTTTTTGTATAAATAATTGTTGTTATTAATAGACAGTAATTTATTGAAAAATACCTTATAAGACCGTATAAGAAACTATACAAAAATGGTCTTCATAGAAAAAAAAATACTTTTATTGGAAAATTTTTTTTCGAAGAGTACCTAGATTCCGCAGAAGACATGCGAAAAAAAATTCGTTATCTGGAAACACAAGCATCAGACACATGTATTAAAGTCTTAAAGTGAAATTTTTTGGCTCAGTTAGTCTTAGAGAAAATCTCCTATTTTTGAATGATCTTGTAGGACAAAAAACTTTTTTTTTCTCGATCAATTCTAAATCGTAAGGATCTGAACATCTGAACACTTTATGAACATTCATAGTATCTATTATTTTCATAAATTTTTAAAAAACGAAAATATTTCTGTTTGTAATAAAAATGAAAATATTTTTTCTTAATACGAAAAAATAGTAATATATTATATTTTATGTCCATTCTTAAATAAACTTAGAATTTCGAAAATCGAATGGCTTGTGATCGTAAAATAAACATAAATAACAAAACTTTTTTTCTAGAGCTCTACAAAGTTGTTGCTTAGCAAAATAATCATCAACAAACAAAGTATATTTATAGGAAGTATATTAAGTAGTCATCAAAAATCATCAAATAAAGAAAAATTTTTTTTCTATAAAATTTATCTTAGGATAAAAATTTCAACCAACTGTACCAAAATTGTCGTCTTTAGACATTTATATTGTTCATCTATATAGCCCAAAAACTTTTCTACTTTGAATTAAAGTGTAGGTTTCAAAATAATTTTTACAGATTGTAACTAAAAAACTGATCTGATAGAAAAGTGAAGAACCTTTTTTTAAGAGAGTAAAATGACACAATTGAGTTGTTGAGCAAAATTATTGACAAAAATAGAAAAACTGCATATAAGTTTTATAATGAAACTGTTTTTATTTTTCATGATAATTTGAAAGTTATAAACAGTTTTAGAGAACTTATTTCAAAAGGAAAGCGAAAACGCCCGAAGAAAGAATTCTCGTAAAACATCGTGTGACGTAATATTTTAAAATTTTAACATTTCTACGTCATGAAAAAAGCACACTATGCCTAAATAACGTTTGTATATTATTTATTTATGGGTTTTAAAAAAGTTTTCTTGGCAAAAGATATTATTTGTAGTAAAGAATTGAAAAAAAATACAAAAATTGATTATGATTTTTGATTCAACAACCCAATATTATAAAATCTCTTATTGAAATTTGAGATTAATTATCGAATTACAAAAAAGAGCAAAAAATTTGGTGTTCTAATCGAATTTGTCAAAGCGTTTCTGGATGATTTTTTTAATGCCTTCAAATTCTAATTCAGCACCCTACAAATATTTAAAATCATGGAGACAATGATTACTTGAATTTTATTCAGGTGCAACTGTTTTATTTTTAAGCTAACATAGTATAATCCGGCTATGTGTAGAAGACACTTAATGAAACCATTACCAGTTACATTAAATATTTATAATATTTATAAAATTAAATATTTAAACAAAATGAAAACGTTAAGAGAGAGAATAATTTAGGTAATAAAATTAAATGATGAAGGTATAAGGAAGCTAAAATGAGACAATTACGATGATTGAATAAATTAATTAGTATTGTTCCCAAAATATACTAAGTATAGTCAGTTTTAATCGCATCTCTTTAGAATAAAGTTAATGCATCTGTTGCACGAAATTCATTAATTTAAGAAAAAAAGAGGTGATCTTTATACATGTTGTTTCTTCTATATGGTTTCGATTTCTATAGAAACGATCTAACAGTTGATGCTGTTAATACTCTTGCATTTCTGAAAGCCTATTTTATAAGGAAAAAGCTTTTGAATTAAAATTTGATTTATTTGTTGATAATTTTGGGAGTTACTGGTTTAGTTTTAATTGGCATATTGTGCTGAAATTAAAAACATAATATTGAAAGGTAATTATGAATTGTTTAATTAAAAACTGTGATGTTATTAACATAATAAATAGTTAAAAATATAAAAGGTATTTTATATTAAGTTGGTAGAAAAATGTTTGTTTTGTTAAACAAGTAATTATAGTTAAAAAAGTATGTATTAGTAATTTTGTTGATTTAATTTGAATAATTATTTTTTATTTAATTACACTCTCATCTCATACATTTGGGAACTTTTAGGGATCCAATATTCATAAAAAATTTAAATTACTCTTGACTTTTTATATAGGCCAGCCGAATATATTTTTAGCCCTCGAACTAAAAAAAGGGATGTTTATTAATAATTATAGCGCCTAAACAAATGAACCGATCTCATCTATCAATCTCATCTTTCTTCAACGATATATATTACTATGGTCAAGTACCTAAAGATTTTGTTCGTGGGATATACTATCCGTTGCCAAAAAAATCAAATCTATATAGAATGTGAAGATTATCGAGCCATCAGCATACTCAGCCATACTGCTAAAATATTGTTAAAAATTATACTGGCCAGAATAGAAAGAGAAGTTTTAAATAACATAAGTGAGCTATAAATGGGCTTTAAAGCAGTAGATACCAGAGAAGCTATTTTCGCTCTCGGAACAATTTTTGAAAGGCACTTGGAGAATTGGGTATTATCGTTGGTCAAAAATAAATCATGAAATTTGAAAAAAGTTAAAATTTATGTAAAAATATAATTAAATATTCTGATTTCGAGACATAAAAGCACATTTTTCTTTTAAAATCGTAATTTTTAAACTGTATATCATGTGACCTAAAACGCGGGTAAGCCCTGCTGTGATAGCGGTATGAGTCATATAGACCATCAGTAAGTTCAGTGTAGACAGCTGGGTATAATATATACATAGATAATAAGTATTTATATTTATTATAATCAGATGTCTATGAATATATCTGTCAAACTTATTTGAGTTATTTCGTATAGTGATACCCATATTACTTCATCAAATTGGATGCCCGCGTTTTTGACAGTTTAAAAAAGGTTTAAAATTTAATTTAAGTTTTTGGCAAGAAAGCGTGTGTATTTTTCCGAAATAAATTTTTGGTGGCTTTTTATTAGCAAAATCCACATTTTGAAGTACTTTTTCAAAAATAGTAGAACACC
This sequence comes from Chrysoperla carnea, assembly GCF_905475395.1. Taxonomy (NCBI): domain Eukaryota; kingdom Metazoa; phylum Arthropoda; class Insecta; order Neuroptera; family Chrysopidae; genus Chrysoperla; species Chrysoperla carnea. The sequence goes on from NC_058341.1 coordinate 37,161,635, forward strand.
CTATTGTCACGATGTGTGTGCCTGTTTCATAGACTACCAAAAAGCCTTTGATAATTTGAATCATGATATGTTATTTTACACACTGGAAAACGAGAGAATTGATAAGAAATTTCTCTAGATACTCGAGAAATTCGAAAAATCCTGGTTAAGAATTATCGTGCTTCGAGAAATAAAAATGGTCGAGAAACCAGAAACCCTAATCCCGAAACTTTGTAAATCTATATCGACTGCGTATTTAGGTATAACTTGTGATTTATTATGTTAAATAGAACAAATAAAGATTTTTTATATAGATTTCGTCAGAGAGTGCCTACCATACATGTATATGACCTTGTTTTTTATTTCGATATTCGAACCTATCATTATATATTACAGGTTATAGAACGAACTTCGATGGAAAAAAAAAACAATATAATGTCTATGTGTGCGTGTGTGTCCGTACATATGTGTACATGTATTTGGATACACGTGTTACATATTTATGTAAATATATCACGTAAATTGTATATTTTGTCAAACTTTACTTTTTACACAACGTAAATGTTTTTTGTATTAAACAAATCTGATTTTACTTAGAAAATAGAAAAGCTATAGAAAAAATATGGTATTAGAATTCATGAATGCGTTCAATATGATGGTCATATCGTTCAAGCAATCGCGGGCGATATAGTAATCTTAAAAGAGGTTGAACCAACTTCGCGTCGAAAAATATTTATAAATACATAAACACGCCCTTCGATTTCGAAATATTAAGATTTTACTCAAATTTTTCACTTCTGCAATGCCTCATACCAATTTCTACATCCATGACCGTTAAAGACTCATCGTATCCTTAATAAATATTACATATACAAACTTTAACCAGTGAGATTTTATTACAAGGTTCCGGTAAAATTTTGTAAGGAGTTGATTTTAGCGTTTAAGCTAAAAGGGTTGATCTAAGGGTTGATTTTAGCATATCTTTATTGATTATAGTTGACTTGCCATGAAAAATAACATATAAATCGTTCAGTTTTCGAAGAGAAACCGTTAGAGACTCGTTGGATTCTTGAACTGCAATATGAATAGAAGCTATAACCAAAATTTCGTGAACGAAATAATTTTATGTTTATTTTGGGGAAAATTTATACTACAGTAGTAGTATTTATATGGATTATGCAAGTCGTATACTGGCCATGGTTTTTAAATTGCCCTATATCAGCCGTTATCTGACCGCTTTGCTGGAACTTACAACTCTATAAGCAAACACCACCACTCAAAGTCCATATCACATACTTCACCAACTTCTTCAAATCAACCTCCTTAACAAATCCCTTGATTCATATTGTGCTCACTTTATCTCCTTTAACACCTTCAACAAACAGAATCTCTGCTCCTAGTGTTACATACAAATAAATGACGTCTTTGTTCATTTATTGATACAATTACCATTCTATGGGTTACCAGGTTGGTAAGGAGCGAACAGGTGGAAAGACAAACTCAGATATTTTTATCGTATGTAAGATTTCGGTATCTTATGCTTATAAGTTTAAAGTCTATATTTCTCGGTTGTGAATTTCATCTGTAAAAGGTTTTTTGTTAATTTTTACATTTTTACGGGATGTATTTCGAATATGGCTAATTAATACACTTATTTTCTACAACTGAAATGTAAACCTCGTTATCAAGCCAAAAATTGATTTTTTGGAAAGTTTATATTTGCTTCTTTACAACTATTGGGTACAAATTTTAAACAACATACTTTTGTTAAATAGTAAAATCATGAAATCCATGAACACAAATATGTGCATTACTGAAAACAAATGTTGAGTTTTACCCGGATAGGGTCTTCACACTTTGAGATTTTTTGTTTTATTCTTGAAAGTTTATCTTTTAGGATAATCAAAAAATATAAAAACAAAAGAAAATAACCTTTTTTACGAGAACGAAAATAAAATTACAATAAATTATAATATAAATTTGCTGTATTCCCTAATCTTAGTTTTTTTTGCTTGCAAAATATTTCTAGTCTACGACGAATGAATTAACCGTCTGAAGACAATACAGTTATTTTATATATTCTAGTTTTTTTTTCAAAATAATTTTTTAATGAGGTCAAAGCTTTCTAAAGAATATCTGAATTTTAAATAATACCACCTACAACGAGAATATTATTTAACCTGTTCCTGAAATCCAAAATCTGCCAATTACCATGGCAGAAGCCAAAAATATCTCATTTTTTGCACGGGAATCGAAATTTTTACCGGCCTTTTGATAATTTAGGAAATTGAGATTTTAAAAGCAGTTCGACTAGAATAAAAGTAATATAATTAATAAACTGCCGAAAGCGTTAAAAATTAGAATTGGAGATTTGGTATGTAGAAAATTGGGGAAATATTTTCCAACCTTTACGACAATTGCAACGTTTACACCACTTTTTGTTACTACTGGAGTAAATCTAAGCAAAAAAAGGCTGTTATATGGATTAAAAGTTCGAGCAGCGAAACTTTGGGGTTTTTCTTTTCACATCAAAATAAGTATTTTTTGAAATTTTTTACTTTCCCGGAGTGGTGCAACATGTTTAAAAAACAAAATGGCGTCAAAAATGAAATTTTTTTCAGAAATTTTATCATTTTTATTTTATATTCGCAAAAGGAGACATCGGTACATATCCAAATTTGGTAGGTTTGTAGTCCATGTTAAGAACTACTCCTCATAATTTTTTGGTGGGGTTTCGTCCCTTCCCCTCCCAGTTATATATATATGTATACATACATATGGTAAAACAGTTCATTTGACTATAACTTGAAAAATATTCGATTGATTTTAATGAAACTAATATCAATAGTAGGTTTTATTACTTACAACTTTCGGTTAAAATTTTAGCGAAATCCGTTAAATAGTTTGGCCAAAATTTCCAATTTAGAGAATTGTTTAAAATGGCTGCCATTTTATGCCATTTTGTCCTACGAGGTTAAATTTTTTTTTAAATTGTAGCATTTTTTATTATCTTTTGATTTTATAATAAGTAGCTTACCCGTAAAATGACTCCTTGATCCATATTTTTGCGAAAAACGGAAAATTTAACACTTTCTGGAAATAAATGTTTGGGGGGTGTATGGACTGGCTTTGGGAGGTGTTTTTTGCTTTGGCATGAGAAAACTATTTTTAAAAGAGGTCTATATGGTTTAAAGCAAAATTTTTAAGTTTTAACCCCCGCGCTGTAAGGGGGAAGGGGTGTATGAAATAAATGTATCTTAAAAGATTTTAAAAAGAGGTCAAAATAGTTTAAAATGCTAAAGTAACCCAAAATTTTAGATGCTTTTATTAATATAGCACTTTTTACAACATCCACCCCTTCCTTTTTATGACGTATAAAGGGGTTTTTGGGGTCGCTGATCTCGAACTTTTGGCCCAAATAAGTACACCCCCTAAAAATATTACAATTGTTTTTGATAATCTATTGCAAAATTCGAGATCAGCGACCCCAAAAACCCCTTTATACGTCATAAAAATTTTGAATTTGCAAAAAATATGAAAGCGGGAGGGGAAGGGGTGGATGTTGTAAAAAGTGCTATATTAATAAAAGCATCTAAAATTTTGGGTTACTTTAGCATTTTAAACTATTTTGACCTCTTTTTAAAATCTTTTAAGACACATTTATTTCATACACCCCTTCCCCCTTACAGCGCGGGGGTTAAAACTTAAAAATTTTGCTTTAAACCATATAGACCTCTTTTAAAAATAGTTTTCTCATGCCAAAGCAAAAAACACCCCCCAAAGCCAGTCCATACACCCCCCAAACAATTATTTCCAGAAAGTGTTAAATTTTCCGTTTTTCGCAAAAATATGGATCAAGGAGTCATTTTACGGGTAAGCCACTTATTATAAAATCGGAAGATAATAAAAAATGCTACAATTTAAAAAAAAATTTAACCTCGTAGGACAAAATGGCATAAAATGGCAGCCATTTTAAACAATTCCCTTAATTGGAAATTTTGGCCGAACTATTTAACGGATTTCGCTAAAATTTTAACCGAAAGTTGTAAGTAATGAAACCTACTATTGATATTAGTTTCATTAAAATCAATCGAATATTTTTCAAGTTATAGTCAAATGAACTGTTTTACCATATGTATGTATACATATATATATAACTGGGAGGGGAAGGGACGAAACCCCACCAAAAAATTATGAGGAGTAGTTCTTAACATGGACTACAAACCTACCAAATTTGGATATGCACCGATGTCTCCTTTTGCGAATATAAAATAAAAATGATAAAATTTCTGAAAAAAATTTCATTTTTGACGCCATTTTGTTTTTTAAACATGTTGCACCACTCCGGGAAAGTAAAAAATTTCAAAAAATACTTATTTTGATGTGAAAAGAAAAACCCCAAAGTTTCGCTGCTCGAACTTTTAATCCATACACAAGGCGTAATTTCACTCTACTATACGTGGGAGGTAGGTATTTTGTGTTCACTGACTTTCTTTTAATGAATATGGCAGGTCATTGTCTCAAACTCGGTAAAAAGGATCATTTGTAAACTCATTAAATAAGTTTCATTCTTCGCGTAGTTAAACACAATTTCAAGAAAAATCGTAAAATTTAAATATTTATAATTTTTACTACAAATTAAGAAGGAAGTTAAGAAAATGAAATTATAAAATTATTTATATATAAAAATAAATTCGAATTATTTTTTGATAGAAAATTAGTATTTTCTGTCTGAAATCTGAAATAAAGTATTTTATTAAATCTGTAGCTATATTTAAGGGTTATTTTTCAAATAAATAAAGCGGGAACATACAAATTGAAGCTTTTTGAACGAGAAATAAATATCTCTCTAATAGGGTCGAATTACCACGGGTCTGCGGGAATTAATCGTACCTCTAATGGGGTTAAGTTTATCGTGGTTAATTTGACCTGGTTGAAACGGTTTGTACGGGCGAACCGTTTGAACGGGTGAATTGACGTGGGTATATAGGGATGATTACATATTTTTATCACTTTAGGTAAATAATTCTCACTGCACGAACCGAAAAGTGAAGTTGATTTTTGAGAATCTTTAAAAGTCCGCGAAATATAAACCTTAATAACTCCTAATTAAAGAAAAAAGAAGATACTTTAAAAGTGACGTCATTGCTAAGTATCGCCATTGTGATTACATATAAAACTCTGTTTTGAAAGAAAGAGGTGGGCAACAATTCTTTTAACTTCAACAAAATTTTGGTAAATGTGTTCATAAAATCACCTAATTAGTCCATTTTCTGCTGTCCGTCTGTCCGTCTGTTATCAAGATAACTTAAAAACGAAAAAAATGTCAAGTTGAAATTTTTACAGCTTGATCAGATCGTAAAAAGTGAGGTCGAGTTCGTAAATGAGCAACATAGGTCAATTGGGTCTTCTTGGTTTCGTAGGACTCATCTTGTAAGCCGTTAGAGATAGAACAAAAGTTTAAATGTAAGAAATGTTTCTTATAAAAATAAACAACTTTTGTTTGAAACATTTTTTTGAAAACATCACTGTTTACCCGTGGGGGCGCAAATCAGGTTCGAATATTGTATAGTATGTATTATATGAGAGTATCAGTCATGTGTGTGTGACATGTATGTATGGCTGGCTATCTCTGTCATTAACCCAATTGTATTTCAGCGATTTGTTACGTAGACTTATTAAGTAACTTTTAAGAAAGTCTTTAGTCTGCCATGTTAATGTCTTAGCCGCCCTGGTTGGTTTAGTAATAGGTTGGCTGATAAGTCCCCGGTCTGACACATAGATGGCGTCGCTAGTATTAAATGCATATTATTTTTATATAGTACCAACCTTCAAATGATTCGTGTCAAAATTTGACGTCTGTAAGTCAATTAGTTTGTGAGATAGAGCGTCTTTTGTGAAGCAACTTTTGTTATTGTGAAAAAAATGGAAAAAAGGAATTTCGTGTTTTCATAAAATACTGTTTTCTGAAGGGAAAAAATACAGTGGAAGCAAAAACTTGGCTTGATAATGAGTTTCCGGACTCTGTATTTTTTCCCTTCAGAAAACAGTATTTTATCAAAACACGAAATTCCATTTTTTCCATTTTTTTCACAATAACAAAAGTTGCTTCACAAAAGACGCTCTATCTCACAAACTAATTGACTTACAGACGTCAAATTTTGACACGAATCATTTGAAGGTTGGTACTATATAAAAATAATATGCATTTAATACTAGCGACGCCATCTATGTGTCAGACCGGGGACTTATCAGCCAACCTTAGATGTACGTTTGGGACGGTGGAAGGAAAATCCCACATGTCTCATTTTACTTTATTAACAAAAAAAAAGGGTCACAAGAGTTTATATGATACAGTCCTCTAAAATAATTCTATTTGTATATAATAAAGACTAATCTGTGAAGACTAATGACGGCCATTTATATTAAATCCTACAGGATTTAATTAATTTGCTTGAACTAATGATGCGATAGAGATGTCTAAATATAATATAATGTAGATATATTTAAAATTATAGTACGCATTTTGTTGTGTAACGAAATTCGAAGAACGAGGGAAAAAACGTGCATATATTACCTGTATATGCAATAACACAAGCACACAATGTATACATGAAATATCTCAAGGTAGTCCCAAGTTTGTAACGCCTAAAAATATTGATGCTACGAACATAATTTGGGTGTAGATGTTGATAAAATCACCTAATTAGTTCATTTTCGGTTGTCTGTCTGTCTGTATGTCTGCCCGCCTGTAAACACGATAACTCAAAACCGAATAGAGATATCAAGCTAAAATTTTTATAGCGTACTCAGGTCTTAAAAAGTATGAGCTCGTAAATTAGCAACATAGGTCAGTTGGGACCTGATAAACAATTTTTGTTTGTATCTATGTATTTTATTGAGTATACATTTACTGTATATATATGTATGTGTTTGCTTATAGTAAATAATATGTTCACTGAAGAAGTAAGAAGAAATATACTCTTATTAAATTGGGTGTAATAGAAGCTATCTTTCTTAATCTTTTGATGGTGAATCAACAGTTATAAATGAATACCGACTCTGGATGGAAAAAAGAATGTGAAAATGATTCGGCCGTACCACAGTTGATAGCTAATCTAATTGAAGCATACGACCAAGATTTCTTCCCTAAAATAAGAATCTTACATATACTGGCAACTCTTCCGGTCAGCGGTGCTACCGCAGAGAGATCGTTTTCTACATTTCGCCGGATAAAATCTTGGTTGCGTGCCTCAATGTTACAGGAAAGATTATCTGGGCTAGCTATCGTGGATATCGATGACATATCAACGGTAGCGCAGGGTCAATATTTATAAATAAAAGGTAGTAAATAATTAAATTTATAAAAATAATAGTATTTAATCGATAAAAAGTCGTATTATAGATAAGGTCAACCGTGAATTCCAGTCTACTTAAATAATTATTTAATAGGTAGGTACCTTATATTTATAAATAGTGACCCAGCACTGAAGTACGTTAAACTGATCGCACCATCTTCTGAGCCCTCTATTTCAAAAACGGTTTAACGTACAAAAAAAAGTTTCAGACGAAATTTGTAGAAAATTTTTTCTTCTACAACTTTTAGACTAAATATTAATACGATTGAAGGCAGTGCTGGATTACCCATTAGGCCGGACTAGGCCATGGCCTAGGGCCCCCGACGGGCAGGGGCCCCCACGAAAATCTGATATGATTATTTTTGAACAAAAAATTTCAATTTCAAGTTATTTTGAAAATTATTTTGTTCATTTTATTTCGTTTATAACCTTGGATTGATATGAATAGGCTGTACGAATGCTATGAATACACAAATAACGATTGATATTACAATTATTCGAAAAAGGGGGGGCCCCAAAATTTTATTGGCCTAGGGACCCCGATGGGCTTAATCCGGCACTGATTGAAGGCAAAAGAAACAAGATATGTATTAACAAAAAAACTAATTTTCGAGACCTTTGACTTTGTACATCTAGGAACGCGCACGCTTGACTATATGTGATTAAGGTTTGTACAAAAATTCAGCTTATTCCGTTAGATTCCGAGGTGAAACCTTCAAATGATTGGAGTAAAAGCCCTTAAAGCAAAGGGCATAAAATCCAAAAATTGTTTTCTAAAAATTTTCTACGTAATAAAATTGGTTTAAAACTATAATGTTTTTACATAGAAATATATATATTTACTATAAAATAATTGATTACGTATTATATATTATTTTCATCCTTAGTTTTTTTGTCATTCTCACATAAAAATCAATACCTAAACACCCACAATACATTACGTACAGTGAATGTGAATGTATATGTAGGATGAATGAATGTTATATTATATTATGGTTTAGGTACTGTAATAACATAGATTGTGTACGAGATTATTATGCTACAAATATCAACTGTGCATTCACTGTTCTCATAGCAATGCATACAGGATAGAAAACTAACGGGTTTTTCATTAAGATTGATATAATTTTAAACTTAATACTCCAGTAAACGAAGCTATAAAACCTCTAATTTCTTTCCTATAGCTCCGATTGACCTGCAAATTTGAGATTAAGCTTTGTTCATCCCCTAAATCAAAAGTTATATGGTGCCTAGTGGTGCTTTTACCCAGTAATCACCCCTTCTAAGGTGTGGAAAAATATATGTTGAAAATGGCATCGGGAATCGATAGAGCGATGAAATCTAAGCAAAACATGCCACTTAAGTATATTTCGAAGGGTCAATACGTTCCGAGTTATTGGCGATAGATATTCGGAGTATTTAACGTTAAATATTACTACTCAAATACAAGGTTGTTTTTACTGCGTACATAAGTGCACATTGCTGAGAAAAACTGCGAAATTTGCTGTTAGTAAAATCAATTTGTTGATTTTAAAATCCTTTTATGATAATTTGTTAATAATAATGATAATAAAATTTTCAAATTATTTTAAAGTGGATATAATTTTAATATGATTTAGTTTTACTTTTAAAGAATTTTCCAGTTATAAATTAGGTTGCTTTGCTTACGCGCATCTAGCGCTTTATTTAAGGCAACTAATCTCAAATGCGAGACGTACTTCACCCCTGCCTAAATTCAATAAGAAATTAAACATTCGTAATTCATCCGTCTTAAAATTTCGATACCACGTACCATAAGATTTATTAATGGTAATTAATATTGGAAAAATTCAAATAAAATAATTATTTCAAATAAATTAAATGTAAATTTCAATGATATCTACACAACTTGATTAATTTAAACGGGCACTCTTAATGTAAAACCTCATTGTATATTAGCTCAATCATTTTAGAAATCAAGATAATATGTACGATAAGCGAATTATTTAATATCATATATAATAAAAATACTTCGATAATACAGGAAAAACAAGAAAAAAATAATGTTAATACTTGCTCCATTTGAAATTATAAAAATCAATGGTATGTCCTTAGATTTTCACATTTTACAGTGAAACGGTTTCGAATTCGAAATTTGCTGTATGAAAATAAAATCGATAAAAATAATTTTCATGAAATTCTGCACAAAAACTAGTTTTAAATGCCATGAACAGAATTCTTCTAGTTTTATAGGGCAGGTTTTCAAAAATAAAATAAAATTTCTACAATTGCAAATTGCAACTATATTTACTTGGATATAACGACGAGCTAAAATCTCCCAAAAGGCAAAGACAATAATTGTATTGTTTTCCTATCTCATGAATAAATTCCCTGAAATCCATAATATCACAATTCTCCGACTTATAAACAGGTTTTCCAGTTTTTCCAGCCTCTCAAAAAAATCCTTTATAAAATTAAATATACCTATTATAAAATACCACATCTGTCATCTTGACTACTTGAGTTTTATGAAACCAATTTTATAGTAGCTTAGTTTATTCGAAGTACTCAGATTGTTGAGTAAAGATTCGATGAATAGTAAAAATTTGCAGACTCTTTCTAAATGTTTTATGTGATTCAGGTTTTCTATGCACGACTAACGTGGACACAGGACCGCATTAAGGTATCATGGTATTAGGTTCGGAGGCTAGTTGGTAGCGGGTATACGTTACCAATAAACGGTGGCATTATTGTTTTGTCAATTCAATGATATTTATTATATAAAATGTTATGCAATTGGAAAGGCAATGCTGTATGTCAAATCATGAGAATCATATGAATGTTCAGGATTCTCAGATTCAGGACCATGAGACTGGAACGACAGTCCTGTCCCATAGTTGTAAAAAATCAATTTTTGATAATAAGTTTCATTTTGGAAAAATGTGCGAAGAACAATTTCTGAAATTACAAATATAAGTGCAAATTGTTTTCTATTTTTATGCGGTAAAGAATTTTTCTTCAGATTCTTGTTATCATTCTAAAACTTCTAGACAACAATCCATTGTACATTCTACATCTTCTAGACAACAATTAACAAGATTTTTTGCTTTAATTGCATCCAACTCTACAGTAGAAATCGTTTAAATATTATTAAAACCCCGAACCTTTCGCAAATGGCTTCAAATGCTTAGTTTTTTTATACAGACGTGATTAAAGATTTCACAATTGGGAGAAAAACTTCAACTAGAAATCTATCTCTTGGTTGAGAGGTAAATTGGTAGAAGCGCCAAAGAGGTGGGGGCCTGGCACTAGTGGCCACATTGGCATCGCTCGAACGGATATGAAATTACAATGTATTCATATCCTCACCACCTATAAAGAGAATTTAATACACATGTTTGTTATCATAGGTAAATAAAACCTTGTCACAATTCTATTTTCAAGGATCGCAATTATAAGTAAGGGAACATTGTTCATAATGAAAAAATTTTCATTGACATTTTCATGGACGTTAGGCATTTACAACCCCGATGAACGATTAAACGTACAAAGTGGTTAAAAAAGAGGATGCTATGATAGTAACTTCATTTCTTTCAAATAGGATATATCTTACCATAGAATAACTTATAAGTCGGGATGCATAGGGAAAGTTGGGAAACAGCACCGATTTTAGTGAAAATTTGTGTAACGTATTTATAGAACTCCAAGGAACATTTAGTCAACTTAAACTAGTCATAAGGGCGTATTTGGCCTCAGCGGGGGCATTTGTAGCCCAATTTTTTTTTGAAATGCTTAGTTTGGCTGCATGTTCTCATTTAGTAGGTATTTTTGGTCGTTAAATATGAATCCAATGTCAGATTAACGGATTCTGTCACGTATTTCATAAATCGTGCCATTTATGACCAAAAGTTTCACTTTTTTGGCATAAAAAATGCAAATCAAGTATTAATCGCCATAAAGTTCAAAAGTCACATATTTTTGCACTTATCATTATTGAGGTAAAGATTTAAAAATAAATCGCCAAACAGTTGTTACCAGTCCTTTCATCAATTATTATACCAAAAACATAAATTAATGGATTATTTGAGAATTTTTATATAGGGTGAAATTATCATTGTTAGATAAAGATTTACAGATAAATCCCTAAACAATTGTTACTATAGTACTTCCTATATTTTTTGTGACAAAAATTATCAATTATTCGAAAATCTATGCAAATATTTATAAAGGGTGAGGCCAATTTTTGTAGAAACATCAAAAGAGAATTATTTCATTCTGAATAAAAAAAAAGTCAAATTAACAGAGGGCTTACCAGATAAGGGGAACACAATAGGTCTTTTAGACCACAGTGTGATGCCACCCTTGTAAAACATTTGTATTCATTTATCACAGGTCTTTTAGTGTTTTTTTTTTTTTTTTTTTTTTTTTTTGAATACGCAGCCTAGAGAAATAGTGATAAAAAATTGTTTTAATGAATGAAAGTTAATTTAATAAGTTATAGTATTAATTCCTAAAAAACTTAATCACCGTTGAGACTTAGTAAAAGTGTCCGTCTGTGAGCACGATAACTCAAAAACGAAACAAGATATCAAGCTGAAATTTTTACAGCGTACTCAGGTTATAAAAGTGAGGTCGCGTTCGTAAATGAGCAACATAGGTCAATTGGGTCTTGGGTCCCTAGGACCCATCTTGTAAACCGTTAGAGATAGAACAAAAGTTTAACTGTAAAATGATCCTTATAAAAAAATAAACAACTTTTGTTTGAAACATTTTTTCGTAAACATCATTGTTTACCCGTGAGGACGCAAATTAGGTTTAAATTGTATAGTACGTATTATATGGAAATATCAGTTATGTAGGTGTAATGTGTTAGAGTAATCAACACTGTCTATGCATGGTATTTCAACAAGTAACTCAGTCAATTGTTTATTTTAATTTGATCAACGATTTTGATCTTGCCTCTTATTAATTTCTAACCAAATTTAGTTAACACTATAGGAATATCATTATCAATTTTACTGTAATACAATGATAAAAATATACTTTAGTTAATTAAAAAAAAAGTTGTTCGTGTAACAATTACTAATTTTCTATGAATAAGCTTTGCATTCTTTTTTATTATTACTAAAAATAATAATAAATTTTTTCAAAAATAAAACGTAACAAATGCTTATTAATAAACAACAATTGATGCGCTATAGATAGTTACAGCCTTACAGCTATAAAAATAGAAATTTATATTAAAAAAATATTTAATATTATTTTCATTCAATAATGCATGGGTGTTAAATAATATAAAATAGGGGTGGATTCCACCCTATATATCATGTACCATTGTTTAAAATGGCATCCCTGTGTTCAACACTATATACTATACAGTGCTGCTAGATTCATCATCCCCACTACCCTATATTATAGACACTTACAAAACTCGGAGCTACAACAAAACAGCTCACTTCAACCAACATCATGACTGTTTTCTAAAAATATCAAGAGAAACATGGAAATGAATTGCAGAAATGTATTGTTACAAAAAAAGATTGTTTAGAAAAAAAATGTTTTAACAGTGTTAAAAATATGACTGTGGCTTGTTTAACGCATTAAACCGTCAAGGTAAATTTAATTATTATTAAAAATTTATTTATTTTTGTATTTAATTTGTTAAATATGGCGTTTGTAATTTATTGATTTATTTGTATATTTCTTTTAAGCGTATAAGTATTGTAGAGTTTTCTTTCAGATTTTTTAGAATATGCTGTTAGTAAAATCAATTTTTTTTATTGTTATTTTTGTAACAATTAGCTAATTATTTTTTAGAATTTTATGAGATTTAATTTAAATAAATATTACTTGTTACATGTAATATAAAAATTTATTTTATTTTTTTATATCTTAATATATATATTTCTTGTGAGCGTGTGTATGTAATTGAACTCCTCCTAGACGGCTGGACCGATTTTGATGAAATTTTTTGTGTGTGTTCGTGGAGATTCGAGAATGGTTTAGATTTACAATTTGGTCCAGTACAACTGTTTTTGAGGGCTCCGTACCAAAAAAATGAAATTTCATTAAATGGTGGGAGCGCATATAAATCATATCACATTATGTATACTATGTGTACTATGTATTTTTAATAGTATTCAGGTATTGTCAATAGGCATTTATTAGAGCCATATGCGAGCGCAGCGAGCTCTACTATCAAAGGTCAGGCCAAAGGTCGAAGGTCAGGCCACTCCAATAAATAGGAGTTAAATTGGGGTTTAGCGGGATGGGTTTAGCGGACAGGCTAAACGTAGTATAGGTATTCATGAATTGGAGTTACGTTTTTACGGGACAACGTCCATCGGGGCCGCTAGTATTCCTATAATTTAATGTAATTTGTTCGCTAATTCCTAGCCAAAACAAAGCTTTAAAATAAATAACTTAGCTAATTGTGTACCCTTTCATCCATATCTTATTAGGGTCTACCTATAATATTTTAATAATTTCTACAAAAGAGGAATTAACTTAATTTCTAAATCAATCTAATTCAAATATAAATTAGATACGGTGAAAAATACTTGAAGAGTTTTCCATTCTAAATAGTATTACACAGCGAGATTGATTAGATTTGTAAAAAGAAAAACTTGCACAGATTCGACTTTTCTAAATAAATTTCTGTGAGGGGAGGGGGATATAGGTAATAAAAAAATATCAGACTTCTATTTCTCTAATTCCCAGACAAGATGCGAGCCCCCCATCAAACCATTTTAATGCGAGAAGATTATAAAAGTTGTATTTCCGTCCGTGGATTATATTTAGACGTGACTCTTCAAAATTATGAAAAATAAACACGGCTTAGTTCGACCAGCTTCCTCTTTTTTTACGTTGTAGGATTTCCAGCTTCATAAATTACATGTTGAACTTCTTTCTCTGCTACTTCAACCAGGCCAAATGTAAATACTGAATCAATCTTATTATAGTCTCTCTTTGAATCCCTGCACTTTAAGTAGCTTTTTTGACGATTTTCAATTTTTGAGGTCCGCTTTCACTATACAATTTTACCGATGATTATGCATACAAAACCTTTATAGATATTTGTGTATAAATCCTTTTATTTTAGAAGTTGCTTAATTTTTATTCCCATTTCTATTGGGTTATTATGCCTTCGGTATGTGGTAATTCTGGTTTTTCGGCTATGCCTTGTTTTGTTTCCGAAAAACGCCGTTTCCGAAACGAGCTGTTATATCTAACTAGAATAAATTCTAAATTATTTCAATTGTTCATAACTAGATTTTTAGTTATGCTCAGACCTTTTCGGATCCCCAGATATTCTGAAAGATACTGTAAATGTTTCCAGATACTAAAAATCTATAAAATTATTTTTAGAAAATCGGCTCAGAATGGCGTGTCTTGATTGTTGGGAACTAACCGAATTGGGACCACCACCAAATTCCATAGAATTTTTACCACCGCCGCCGTTACCAGCATTTTTACAACGTGTACCAGCTATAGAATCATTATTACAACATATTAAGGGTGGTAATATAAGTCAATCACCATGTGCAGAACAATTATGTGATCGATGGTTTCTGGGATCAATTGGTGGCAGTGGTAATGTACTCGGAATTGGAAGCAGTTCTGGACGAGGTGCGGACACACATCCTGGCGGTGAATATGTAGACATACCCGAACAGGGTGCGTCCAAATCACATTGAGATAAATTGTAATACAAAAGAAATTCAAACTATTTGTATTTTTTTTAATGGACTGCACCCCAAACTAATTGAAGTTTTGGTACAGCATACGTAATTTCATTGCCAAAATTTCTGTGTTTTCAAATATGTTTTCAAATGCACCTCAAAATGCACTTATTTTGTGTTTCATTTTTAATTGTATTGATGCAAAACAATTCAAATTCATTTTTAGAATGGGGCAAAGGATCTTCAATTGGTGAAGGAGAAGTGTCAGATACGTGGTTATTGGTGTTGATTGGATGTAGTATCGGAGTTCTTTTACTTGGAGCAGTTCTTGCACTGTTCTTGTTGCGATGTAGAGAGTAAGTTTCTTTTATAATAATTTTAAACATAGGGTGGTTCAGTTGAAATGAGCTTGTCGTTATTAACGATATTTGTAATACTTAGGCTTTATGCTTACGCGAGCATATCCTCTTCTATCTATTGGAAAAATCATTTTGATGTGTGTCGCATTTAAGATGATGACACCCTCATATTTTCGTTATTTATTGGAATATCGATTTGAAATTTTGCACAGTCGTACAGTCGACAATGGGTCACATTTTTTAAGATACTTAACCGAAATCAGAATTTAAACTCAGCCTACTACAAATTGGCAAATAGGGCCGATATAATATTTAATCTAGCGTCATAAATGGTTAGAAATATGACAACTTAAAAAGACACGCTGTATAAGGGCATCATAGCCACAGAATTTTATTGGACAAGTTATTTACCCGTATATTGACCGTATTTGTGATATTATTCGCGATCAATTGTTGAGCTTTCTTGTAACTACCAACTGAGTCACCCTTATAAAAGTAGCATTTTTAGAACATTCGGATAGCTCACCTAAACAGTTCTCGTAATTTTATCCTTCACAGAGTAATATTACTGGCTCATCGCCAACACCATCAGGCGAAAGCAACAATATCCCATAATCATACGGCACATATTGAACATTGCCCTCAACATCCACCTGGAACACAATTAAAATTGCCACGTGGAGCAGAAACAGTTTTATATCCATCACATACCTTACAAAATGGACATCATGCTGATAATCGATTATTATGGGCTGCATTAACACCACGTGGTGGAACGCAACATTACATTTCAGAAAATTATCCACAAGGATTTATGGAAGAATATGGTACTCCAACCGAGGTGGATAATACATACGAAACAATTGAAAATTACATACCAACAGTAACAAATGCAACAATTTTAGCACCAGTGATACAGTTTAAAAATAATTTTAAAACAAAAGAATTTAATTTATCAACAGAAAAATCTAGTTTTGATAATTCAGGATTTTTCGATTACGATTATGAGGATCCAACACCATTGATTGAAAGTTATCAATTAAATGATATTGAAAATCATGATCCGAATCCATACGCAGAAGTAGAAATTGGAAATTTACATCAAATAAATACGTTAGGTTCGACGTTACGGCGAGCATCACAAATTCGTCCAAGAATTAGTTCACCAACACGAATAGAAAATCCAAATTTACCACCATTAAACTTAAATCCACATTCAGCGGGCTATGTTAGTTCTGTGCACTCAGTTCACTCGATTCATCGTGGAAATGGTATAAACACAAATGGAACATTACGTCGAGGTACAATGTCTCGAAGAGGTAGCGATGTAAGTACATTTGGTAAATAAACTGTTAACTTTTATTTGTTCTTATTTTTTGTTTATTAAAGAGTTTCGTGATGTTTTTATGTAGATTCAGTAGATAATTTATTTCAATTCTTCATTCTTCTCTTAATCAATAAGTCATTTTTTTAGGAATTGTTCAGAGGTAACGAGACATTTCGCAAAAATCATTTTTAAACAACTTTGACGCGCTGTAAAATCCGGTGAAACGTTTCAAAAAAATAAAAATACTTGGTGATAACTGTATTCCATAATAGAAAGAGGTAAAGCATAACCTCTCCAGCCGCAGAAAAAAAGATAATTTTTATCGTTTATAATCAGTTTAAAATTGAATATTTGGACCAATTACAACTCTATTAAATGTCCTAAGTTAATTGGACCAAGTACTCAATTTTGTACTTGTTTAAAAACGGGATGAGACAAGTTTTTTTTTTAAATTATGAAAGATTAAGAAGCAAAAAGTTTTCACTTTGTGAAAATTGTGAAGAAAGACGAAAAACAGTCAGTGATTCAATCACAAAACTCTTTAATTTAAGATATTTTATACATTATTTATTTATAAAAAATTACGTGAAATGTTTTTAAAAAAAATCGTCAAATTACATGCTTTCACTATGAACAAAAAATTTGTAATGTTCAAAGCTAATTTTTATTTAATTTTGCTGAGCTGGCGGGATCTGGGGAGGTGTGCATTCATCATATTTTAATTTATAATTTGTAGTAAATGCATGTTTTGGTATTTTAAAAGTCGTTAATAAAAATGAAAAATGTGTAGAATTTGATGTTACTCATAATAATGCATTTTCACTATTTAATGTTTTATCAAATTTTCAACGCTCTTAACATGCCATGCACGAAAGTACTTTGCTACGAAAACAACAACGAAAAATTTATTTCAAGTTCAAAACTCTTAATACAATTCAAAAACAACAACTAGACTTAGCGCCGTTTTCTTCAAGGAAAGTGCTTTCGTACATGGCAAGTATTTGTCCTAAATAAATGTATTAATCTAATATTTAAAGCTCCACAATTCTAGATCCCACCAATAAATTATAAAGTCATTCTAGACGATTTTCCAAAATATAAGTGGAAGATATTGTTATGGCGATTATTTTTTTCAACATTTCATACACATTTTAAGTCTGTGATTACTTTCAAATTACTTAAATATTTTTACTCAATTTTTGTAAATATAAAATCCAGTTTAATTTTTAATATTCATTTTCAAAACTGAATTATAAATTATAATTTTTATAATTCTTCACAAAACTTATAAGCTTTTACACATACTTAGGTATAAGTATTGTAGATGTTACGGTTAATATGTGATGAAATAAAGATGTCGTGCTCGTGGTTTATAAAAGAAATTTTATAAGTCTATCGATTAAAAAAAATATTCTACCCAAAGGCTAGAAAATAAATTATTGGAAAATGTAAATAAATATTACTTAATCCATCGATTTTGTTTTGATATTTATTCTTTGGGCGATTCACGCACAAAAAAAAAGCGTCACGTTCTGTTTCTTGAAAAATACGCAATATTTGCAGGCACGTAACATTGTCACTCTTTGCCTTTTTGAGCTCTACCTAAGACCTCCCTTTAAGGGTAAAGAAATGAGCTGGAAAACGCGCTATTCCAATAAGAGTCGCAGTCTCGTCATGGCAACTAAAATTCAAAACTTTTTGTAAAAGCAAGAAGGCTACTCGCTGAGCGGCCTTGACGCTGTTCGCTGCTCGCTCGTCATGCCTTTTTTCTGAATATTGTTCTGACGCTTTTATGAATATTGTCAGGATAAACATTGAACTTTTTTCCTTCTACAAATATTCTTGAATTTCCCATTTCCATTACAACATTTTGAGTCGTCATCTTTTGTTTAGTGTAAATTTTGCCTATTAGCCGTAACAAAAGCACTGAAGGCTATCTAAACTATTAACTCCCAAAATTAAAATTAAATAGTGGTCAATATATTAAAATAATCTATTGATAAGAAAATAAATTAGTGCTGCCGCAAGAAATGAAAGAGTGAGACAAGCCGAAAAACTAAGTGATTTATTCATTACATCTGAGTTATTAGCACAGATGAGCGGAATGCAGCATTGTGCTTTCAATTAGTTGAATTAACATAAATTAAAGGCACGTCCATCGGGGAAAGAAAGAGGGATAATAGTTTAATTTGAAAAGTCTAATTTAAAAACTACATTCATTCTGTTTCCGATTGGAACACAAAACGAGGCTATACAAAGAATATTATAGTCTTGCGGCAACACTAATATAAATTTATAATGATAAAATTTAATACTTTCATATTTGTTTCTAAAATTGAAATAAGTATTCACTAATATTATTAAATCTAGTCTTAAATAATTTTTTTTTTAATATACCACTTAAGCTTTAACTCTAAGGAGTTTTCGATATAATTTATAATTATTATAGAGATAATCTAGTCAACTAAGTAGATATAGAAATTTTTTATTTGAAATTATTTATTTATTTAAAAACTATTTATGATGAGTGAAATTCTAGTCAAAATAAATCATCAGCTAAATGCCAAAGATACTTTTACAAAATACTTATTACTATTTAAATTTAAAAAGCATCTTTTAATATTTAAGGATTATAATTCATAAGTATAGAAATAAGAAAATATTTTCTTCCTTCATACAGAATTAATAACTCTCTTTTTGCACGGTTTTCCGTGCGACAAACGGTAATTAACTATTAACGTGTTACAAGTAAATTTGTCACACCAAAGAATACAGATCTGTATTCGTTGGTCACCCGTAATGGATAATTAGCTATTTGTCATTACATGGAAAATCGTACAAAAAGCGAGAATTAACCCTGCAGTCGTAAAGAAAATTAGCTTATAAAATTCGTGCGGATTGTCTATTTCACACACACTTAAATGTGGTACTCTGGTGGTACTCATCTGAAATAAAGTAGATCTCATTTGAAAAAAAATGGCTTCGTTTAGCTGAATAGACCGCTCAATAATAAAATGAAGTGTTTATATAGTCAAGAAAAACACGATCGTTCACTCTAAGAGCCTTTTACGGTTAAACCTAGCCATAATATTCAAACATAACCTTATCTGTGTAAGTGTTCTTTTCTTGCGTCAATTTAACAATTTTCGTTGAAATAACGGAAGCCGTTAAATTGTCACAGAAGAACACAGCCCTTAATAATAAGATTATAAAAATTGTAATTTTAAAAGAAAATTCAAGATGCATAAAAATTCAACAGAGATATGTTATGAAAACACGTAATATTATCTCTGTCTGTAAATGTATTTTCTTTAAGTAAAATAATTAGAAATTTGTGCAAATGATAAGCCTAAATCAATGCGTAAATTTCTTAGTCACTATAATTATAATTGCACATAAAAACTATTGTAGTAAGTTAACATAATAATATAATAAAGCTTAAGAATTTTTTTTTATTAAAAAATTTTAGCATTAAGTAATAATTTATATATATTTAAATAATTTATTTAAAGTTTGCATATAATAAAATTGTACGATAATATGTATAACAATTTACATGAATAAATGTCACTGAAATTTACTATGCATTTCGTAACTTCGCTTCTAGATAAATCCACTCTGACTAATGGATCAGGTATACTTTTTTGATTAAAGTTGACACCAATAGATAACTTGTCAATTATGTAAGTATAGACAAATTTTCTTACCAAAAGAAATTTTCGATAAAAACCTCTTAAGAGGGTAATAATACGGATCGTTCAACGAGAATACCAAAAGCGCAGATTAACAGAGAGAGGAAAATCACGTTTTTTAAATGGAACGGAGGATCGATTAGTAGCTAGTTGAAAGAATTTTTCAAAGCAAATACAACGGATATTAAAAAATTCACTACGAATTTTTTTTTCGCGTACTAACGCTGATTTTAAAGTAGTCCCTAATGTTTTTCGATCATTTTTGCACGATCATTTTACTCTGAAAGCTAAAACCAAATCGAGTGAGTATCCAGTCTGGTTTTCTAAATCAGATGGCAAGTAGATTATCTTTCCCGGTAAGATTAGGTAAATTTGCACTTTAGCGACCCTTAGCGAAAGAAAAACTGTTAATTTTTCACCAGCTCTGACAACGGATTCGTAATCTACGTATAAAATGTTTAATTTGTTTTCCTGCGGTGTTCTAGGAACAATTTTAAGAAGGATCGCTAAAGTGCAAAATTTAATCAAAAGAGTATACAACAGGCTTTATTATTCTATGATTACAACTTAAATATAAAACCCAACTAATCAGGTTATATTATTCTAAACTAAGTATAATTATTTTAAACAAGTGAAAACAAACAATTGACTGAGTTAACTGTTGAAATACCATGCATAGACAGTGTTGATTACTCTATCACATTACACATACATACATATCACACATACGTAACTGATATCCCCATTTAATACATACTAAACAATTTACGCCTAATTGCGCCCTCACGGGTAAACAGTGATGTTTAAGAAAAAATGTTTATTTTTTTATAAGGAAGGTTTTTTTCATTTAAACTTTTGTTCTATCTCTAACGGTTTACAAGATGGGTCCTAGGGACCCATAGATCAAGGCCCAATTGCCCTATGTTGCTCATTTACGAACTTGACCTCACTTTTTACGTCCTGAGTACGCTGTAAAAATCTTTTTTCGTTTTTGAGTTATCGTGTTGGCAGACAGACGGATAGACGGACAGACGGACAGACAACCGAAAATGGACTAATTAGGTGATTTTATGAACACCTATACCAAAATTTTGTTCATAGCATTAATATTTTTAAGCGTTACAAACTTGGGACTAAACTTAGTATACCTTGCATATTACATATATGCATGGTATAAAATATAAACAAAACTAAGAAAGATTGTATGCATATTCTATGATTGATACACAACTTTAATATTATAGACACAAACCATCAAGTAACTATTTACATGACATCTGTGTGTAAGTAATACAAGTATAAATGCCAATTAGTTGCATACGTCACTTTTTCTACAGAGTGTTGATGAACTTAAATGTCACTCAAGTAGGTAGAAGACACATTTTTTACGAAACGAAAACAAATAACAGCTGTTTCTGTAAAACTTTGAATAAAATTTGTAAAAAATGTCATCAGATTGGGAAGAAGTCAAACGTTTAGCTGCTGACTTGCAAAAAGCTCAGCTAAGTTCTACTCTACAAAGGTAAACATAATTTATTCATGCAAAAATTTTAGGCTAGAAACCCAATTTTTATAAATATTACTTAATTTTTATCGAATATTTTTAGATTATCGGAACGAAACTGTGTAGAAATAATTACACACTTAATAAAACATAAATACATTGAAGTTCTATTTTCAAATGATGGTAAAGAGTATATTACACCAGATTATTTAATACAAGAGATGTGTGGCGAGTTATTCGTTCACGGTGGTCGAATAAACATGACTGAATTATCCAAAATTTTACGTGTAGATTTGAACCAAATCATGAATTACTCAAAAGAAATTTTAAAACGAAAGGACGTCCATCTAGTTTTGAATCAATTAATTGATGATACATATATTAGTCGAATAGCCGAAGAAATTAACGAAAAATTGAATCAAAGTGGAAAAATTTCGATTAATGATTTAACAATGCATTTCGATTTGCCAGCTGAATTCTTACAACAACAAGTTTTCGCAAAGCATTTAGGAACTTTAATTCAAGGGAAACAGGATCCACATGATCCAAACTTGTATTATACAGAAGCATTTGCAGCTCGAGCTAAAGCTAAAATACGTGGTGCATTAGCTGCTTTAACAAAACCAACACCTATCACGGCCATATTGAATCAGTGTGGCTTGCAGGATACGACTTTTTTCTTGTTATTTGATCAAATTGGAGCTGCAGGATCGGTTACCAGCAAACAAAGTACGGGACAATATATACCGCATATTTATTCGAAATCACAGGTTAGAATTTTGATAACAAGTAAATTTCTAATAATTACATACCCATTTCTTGGCAGAATAAACTTAAATGAATTCGATCTCCATATATTTTTTCGCTTCATTAATTTTGCTTCCATAAGTTTTAGTTTAAAATAATGCTGTAAAATTTATTGTCAAATATGCTTTCTAAAATAGACCTAACGAAGTTTCCAAATCTAATGTTTCTTTTATTACGAAAGACATAGAAAACGAAACGTCTCAAAACAGAGTAGTATTTCAAACCTAAATTATTTTATCACGAAAGACAAGGAAAACGAAACGTCTCAAAATCTAGCCGTATTTATCGCAAATATTGTTAGAAACAAACTCAAGTTTTGAATAATCACTAATTTTACATCCCTAACCGCAACCATTGATTGAATAAAATGTGAAATACTGTTTTCATTCAATATTTGCAAAAAAGTTTTTTCTGATGTATATGTAAATCACAATTTAATCTCCTTTCCATTTTTCTGATTTTGACGTTTGGGATAATTCATTTCGTATAACTGAGTTTGAACTAATAACGAAATACAAAAACAAAATATTATTTAATTTTTAAATATTGTGGTTTTTAATTACACCCTCGCCAGCAAATATTATCTTAAGTCAACATTCGAATATTTGTTACAAATATATATTGTTTATTTAAAATCGACAATATTATTATAAATAAAATATTGCCTAATTTAATATACATAGATCTTATCTATAAATTTTAATAAATTAATAGACCTGCTTGAAGAATTATATAATTCAAATTCTATATAGTAGTCTAGACCAAGAATATTTGAAGATTTTGATGATCATGTGATAATGACCTATAGACACGACAAAAGTGCAGCGTTTTTAAATAACGTCAAATCGAATAAAGTTCACGTATAATGTTATCATTTTGTTTTATAGACACGTATTTTAAGATAAATTAATCAAAATTGGTACCACAAAGGTGTCTATTCATTATCTTATGTCTGTGTTCTTCAAAAACTATGACTTTAAATATTTACAGAATGGTACCATAATTATGCCATGTATTAATTTTTATGCGTATTAAAAGTCTCCAAGATAATTTAATTAACTTTGTTTTTTAATTGATTTGATTAAACTTGTGAGATTTTTGATTCCATTAATGACTGTGTGGAAAACAAAACAAAATCATTAAATTATAGTTTGAAAATTAACTCCCTATCCAATGTTTCGATTCATTTCAGCATGCAGATTGTAAGAAAGGTGGAATTAAGGTGCTCCATTTTCTCTCTTGTGCTACGGAAAGAACTGAAAAGTATTTAAAGACTTCCTCGTTGATAATATTTTGAAAAATTCGTTTTCTATTTTTCAGGCCCTTACTCTTACTTAGCCATTCGTAGACTTTATGCTAATAATTTTTGTCAGCCTTATTGTATCCATTTATATAAAGCCGACAAAATCGAAGTAGTTCCGAAAAAATTCGACATGTTAACCACGCTTGGAAATTTTTTCTGATTTTAATACCGCCCTCTTCAAGATAAAAGCGAGAAAATATATAGAACTTATAAGGCGATGCACATATTGCAAATGATTCCGTAGCGCTATTAAGAGATACCTTTAGTGAATGCATTAGTTTGTTGAAAAAGTTATTTTAACCGATTTCCTCGCAAACCATAAACCCTCTAAGCTTCGTCCATTTCCTTCCTTAGACTATACAATTTTTTTCATTTAATTCATTAATTTTCATTTTCAGTCGGATTGGGTGCAAAATTTCTATCGACAAAATCGTTATATAGAATTTGATGCTTTATCACGTCTTGGAATATCAGATCCAAAAAATTATATTAAACGACAATTACCAAATGAGAAATTAACGGTATTGAATTCATGTGTTGTGTCACAAGTAATTATTGATCAAATTGATGGTGCCATTGAAGAATGTATTGCCAGCAAAACATGTTTAGATGTTCAAACAATTCTTCCATCTATTTTTAATGATGACGATATATCAATGATTATAGAATCAGTCATGACACCATCACGTAAAAATTTAACTATGGTTTTAGGTTATTGTGTATTGAGTACGGCTTACATTGAACTATTAAGTGTTCCGTGCGAGGGACTTTGTGAAGAACGTGCCAAACTTGCTGTAGAATCGGGTAAAATTTTACATTTTCAAAATTTTTCTTATTATCGTACCCTCCTTTTTCGTGTTTGTTCTCTCGTTACGTAAAAACTTCATCAAGTAATCTTTTACAGGTACATATCAACAATATCAAGCCGAAAAACAACTTGCCTCTCGGCACGGTGGCGATAGTGTAAACGAAAACGATTCTAAAGTCGATAAACGTGATGAAAGACGTAAAAAAGCTGCAGGTGGTAAAAGTGGTGGTGGAACTCAAGGGCGAGAAACAAAAACAAAATCAACGAAAAAACATCAACGTGGTAAACAACAACATATATCAAATGATAGTGACGATGAAGTATCAACAAAGAAAAATACTACTCTAGAATTGATTACTGTTGCCGATATTGAAAAAATAATTGAGCCTCAATTAGAAGAGGAAGGAATTTCTGATTTATTAAATGAAATTAGCACGTATTTACAAGAAAAATTAAATCCTAAAGCTTTTGAAATAGCCACAAAATTATATGTAAGCACCACACAAAATAAAGCTTCAGAGCGTCGTCAAAATCATGCTTCATTACAAGATCGATTGAATGCGTTACTGACTGATGTTCGATTATTTGAAAAAGGTGCTAAATTATTCTCTGCCGATATCCAGCAACAACTCCATAAATATTTGCTTAAATCAATTTGTACGGATTTTGTAAATGAAATTGTTTTATACGTAGCTAGTGAATACGACTTAAATGTTAATAACGTATCAACACCTTTAACGAATGAACAACGAACTAAAATCGTTAATGATACACCGACTGATATTCGTTCTACGTTACAAGCATTGTTAAAAACGTTATCAAATTCAAGTATTGAAGAATTTTTAGAGGCAGCTGAAGATTCATTACCGGTTTGTAGTATGATTTTAAAGAAAGTTGATAAGAAAAAAGATCGTTTACTTGTACTCAATCATCGCCATAGTTTACAACAACAATTGGAACAATGCAATGATCCGGCATTAGTTTTACATTTAACAACGTTAATTTTATTTGAAACAACCACACAAAATATGTTGCATGCAAGTGGACGCCATGTTTTTGCGATTATTCAATTTTTAAAACAACATTTAAATGACGAAGATATAAAGCAATTGTCCCATTATCATGGTGAGTGTAATTTTTTGGATTCTGTTACGTAGTTCTTATAATTTAAGGATATTTATTTGTCTTTTTAGAAAAAGATCTTAATTTTTCGTTGGGTATATGGGTCCAGTCAGATCTTGTACGTTTTCATTTGAATTTTAATTATACTTCTAATTGAGTCAAAGGTTTTGAGAGCAATTGGAACAATAAATTTTCTATAATGATAATAGGGTATTTTACTCTGTATGAGAAAAAACTCTAAAAATATATTATTGAAATACCTTAGGCAAAAAGAAATCGGAAAATATCAGTTTTAGCCCATAAAATAACAAAAGAAATTTTAAAATTCAATTCAAAATTTTCTGTTTTTTTAATGTTTTTAACATCATGGAATAGTAGCCGCCATGTCATTACGCCATACGGCTGTGTAAACTACAACGTTTACTGACGTCATTTTACTTGCTAAATTTGAAAATGTAAAATTTAAATTCATATTTATGGGATCTTTCGATTGAATAAAAATGAGGTACTTATGTGACAATCGGCATATGGGCAACAAAGGGTTAAATTATTCCGTCATCTTTAACTCAATTGTCTTTAAGTTACTATCGTTGGATAGATCTTTTAGAAAATAATGGAAAGTTTTTGATAATTTCTCTTTTCAGATTAATATTGCGTGAGATAGCAAAATTTCCAGCAATTTGATAACGTTTACCTATTATTAAACATTACTATAACGGATATTTATTTATTTTCAGATTTAGTAACACAATATTTAGCTGGATCAGCAGATAAAGAAGCCATTGGAACGGAATTGAATACAAAAATTTCAAATATTAAAAACATTGCATTGTCATTTAAAAAATCAACATCGTCTTCAAATGACAAATAATTTTGTAAACAATATACTTGTGTTGTTTTTTATGAATAAATAAATAAAACTTGTTTTATTGTGATGGATTTTATATTGTTAAAATGTATTAATTTTTTATAAGAAGCATGTAATTTTATTGTTTCCAATTACCTTTCAGCTAGCAGGGTCTTAGTCTATATTTCAATTTTTTTTTTCGAAATAACAAAATGGATGTAACCAAAATTCAAAATCTAAAACTTTCTAGTATTCCATACAAAGTTATTTGAATTCTACATTTGAATCGACATTTGAAAGTTCTAAAATTGAACGATTCTGTAAATATGTCATACCGAACTACCTATCTATCAAAGCAATTATAATAATAACAAAAAAGGCAAATGTCTAAACTTGCTAAGAAAATTGATATGTAAATTATAACTTAGAAAATGCTTAATTGTAATGCCTGGGTTAATTAATATTAGAAAAATTGAAATTTTTATAAGCGTTATTTTAACTTTTTCCTAATTTTGTATTTTTGAATATTGAACGTAAATATATGCATAAATATTAAAGTAGGAAAAAATGATCAAATAATAAATTGGAGAAAATTTTACTTGTAACAATTATGCTTATTATGAACAAAATTCACTTTTATCAATGTTAGTTGTCAAGAATGTAAGATTGAGAATAGGTATGCTGTAGGTACCTTCAGCATACCTTGTACACCGCGATTCAAGCACATCATGGACGCTTCTGTTTTAATTTATTATACTTTTGTTTGAAAAAGATGTGTTTTTTGGGTGTTTTATCATAATTACACAAACAAAAAATTAACTCATCAAACGTGGGAACAATATATTTTTTTTTAAATATGCATACTTGAACAATACCGATAATTATAGGTTTCATTATTGCGAAACACACCTCTTCAATTATATTACATGGTACTTACTAAAAAGAGATAGCATGTAATTTATCAAATATATTTAGTGGGTTTTCAAAAATCAATTTTCTTTACATATCATGTTTTCTAATTCATTTTTTGTAAATTAATGCAATTTCTTTTATCTACATAATTTTACCTAATTTATATAAAAATTACAATTTATAATTATCTATACTTTTTCTTATTTCATTTATAAACACCATATTATGCAAATTTTAAAAATAAGGTTAAGTTCATTCGAAATAAAAATTATAATTAATCGATAACAGTGAATTGCAATACATTTTTTATAAATAACAATGAATTAAAAATGCATAATATTTTCAATTTTTATTACATAAATTCAAAAATAAAAATATTTACTCAGTGATAATCTCATATTTCAAAAATTTTATATGTGGCTATACATGGAACATGTGCTGCATTTTCATGACTGTTTTGAATTTATATGATGTAATTTTTTAGTGATGTGTAATAAGTTTTTTTTTATTTAAATTTAAATATTGTTAAAAAATTTGTTATTAAAAGTGGTAAAAAGTGCATTTTTTATTTATTTTAATTGTTATCCAATTTTTGATAAAGATTCGATTAATTAATATAATTGTATAACATATGATCCAAAATTTGTTGAAGGTCTCCTTAAAATTTTGTAATTGTTATTGAACGCGCAATCAATTAAAAATAAAAAATAATTAATTAAATTGAATAAATGGATAAAGTAGAAAGAAATAGAATAATATTCCTTCAACCGTTTAACAATTGTAACGTAATCACAACTCAAATAATAATTAGAATCGATGATTTGTGTTGTAAGTTGAGCGCGTGTCATACTTATGAACAAGACGCGCTAGTGGTAACAACAAAGAGTTTTCAACTTCGAGTTCCAAAATTATTTATATATATTTTTTATTGTTGAGTACTTAAAAATTTATTTTATAAATAATATTTAATTAAAAAATGCTGAATGTGTTTAAAAAGACAATATGCTAATGTATAATTTTATATTTTTAACAAATAAAAATACATATAGAATTTGTTAAAACTTTTAATTAGTGCTTATATTTTTTTATTAAAATTTAAAGTTTATATATATATAAATATATTTTTATAATAAAGTAAAAAGTCCGACATGGCGGGAAATTCATTAGAAAATGGAAAATTACATCAACAAAGTGGTAAAATAAATAATGGTTTAAATAACAATATAAGTATATTACCACCCGATGGAGGCACTAGAGCATGGTTAATTATGTTGGGATCGTTTTTTTGTAATGGAATTTTGTTTGGGGTTGTTAATTCGTATGGCTTAATATTTGTTGAATTAAAATTGAATTTACAAAAGGCTGGCGTTGATGAGTACTCTAGTAAAGCAGGTTTGTATATTTATTTATGTATTTATTGTTGCATGTATATTATTAAATTTTATTTATTTATTTAAAGTGTTTTGGTATTGTTTATTAATAATTGTGTGTACTAAAGTACCTCTTTATTTAAGTTAGGTCAATTGAATTTAATGAATTGAGTAGTAAAAAGATAATATTCTCATACTAACCAGACAGATATTTGTTGTTTCCTATGCTAATTTGTTTTTAAAGGTATTTTATTTATTAACTTGAACAATTTATTTGTTGCGAATTTTGAATTTGAACTCGCAAAGACCACAAAGCAGAGAAAATAAAAAACAATAAAAGAATGATGTGCGCATTTGATTTCGATGTTCTTTTAAAAAAACATATTGTTGTATTATCCGCGCGTTTATTTTATGTCAGACTCTCGATATTTCAACAAGTATTATATTCAATAGAAATCGCCTTAAAGGAAATGATTTCAATTTGTCTTTAGTGAAATATCTCGAAAATGGCTATAATCAATTGAATTTTTTTGAAGGATTGTTTCATTTTGTTGTTAGTGCAATATCTCGAAAAGGAGATGTTATGAAAAAAGATAATCCCAGAAAATCGCAAATGAGCAATACCTCATTTCATTTTTTCTCGTGTACTATAGCTAATATCTACATTAGATCACAGTAGTAAAACAAGCATAAAATTATAAAAAAATTTATTTCAAAAAGTCAAAAACCCCGACTGCGTTAATTGAAAACTGAAAAGAAAAAAACCAGTCCAGTAGTTTATGTAGCGACTTTAACAGTCGAGACCCAATAAAATTATAAAACCGTTAAAATTCTAAATCTAGACCAGCTCAAATAGACCAGCCTCCGAACTAAGAAGGGGTTGTTATAATTTTGACCGCTACGTATGTGTGTATGTCTGTCTGTCTGTAGCATCGTAGCGCCGGATGAACCGATTTTGATTTATTTTGTTTCGTTTGAAAGGTAATTTAATGTAGAATGTTCTTAGCTATGTTTCAAGTTGCGAGTTTAGTATTCCATACCCGGAACAACTAAAAAATAAACGATGATCTACAAAATCGGTTCAGTTTGGAGAAGGCTTTAAGGAAAAAGGTAATTTAATGGAGATCGTTCTTAGATATGTTTCAAGTGCGACTTTAGGATTCGGTTCCCGAAAAATGTTTTGCAATAATTAAAGAAATTACTTGCATAATTTCTTTAACTTTTCTGGCAGGGTCATGGTTTACACTTTTTAAATTTTTATATCACATGTGTATGCTAATTAAAGTACTTAGTTGTGATAACAATGAATAAAATTGTTAATTAAAAAAGTAAATGGTATAACAATTGATTCCTTTTCATTTTGATTATTTCATATTCGAATCATTTTAATATTTTTATACCATGTATATATGTAATATATATCAAGGTATACTAAGTTTAGTCCCAAGTTCGTAACGCTTAAAAATATTAATTCTACCAAAAAAATTTGGTATAGGTGTTCATAAAATCACCTAATTAGTCCATTTTCGGTTGTCCTTCCGTCTGTCAACACGATAACTCAAAAACGAAAAAAATTATCAAGCTGAAATTTTTACAGCGTACTCAGGACGTAAAAAGTGAGGTCGAGTCCGTAAATGAGCAACATAGGTCAATTGGGTTTTGGTCCATAGGACCCATTTTGTAAATTAGAGATAGAACAAAAGTTTAAATGTAAAAAACGTTCCTTATAAAAAAAATTAACAACTTTTTTTTGAAACATTTTTTCGTGAACATCACTGTTTACTCGTGAGAGTGCAAATTATGCGCAAATTGTATAGTATATATTATATGGGAATATCAGTTATGTGTGTGTAATGTGATAGAGTCATCAACACTGTCTATACATGGTATTTCAACAATTAACTCTGTCAATTGTTTGTTTTAACTTGTTCCAAATTGATTTTAGTATTTAGAAAAAAATAGAACTGATTTTTCTGCTTTTAAACAATGATTTATTTTTAAGAGAATTGATTAAAGTAGTTTAGCCACTTTGAGGTTTTACGGTATAGCTTAAATTTTTGACTGGCATATTATCGGAAGCTTTCGTTTGATATTAGTAGGCCATATAATTAATATCAATCACTTAATGACTACCATAGCCATGAAAAAAATTGGATATTGCTATATTAAAGTTTTTTTTTAAAACTCCATGTTATGAATTTTCTTTATTGATTAATTCATGACCAAAGTGTATGATTGAAGTTTAAAAATATTGAATTTTGGAAAATATTACATTTTATAATAAAAAAATTCAATTATATGTCTAAAAATAAAAAAAAGATATTTTACAATACGCCCATAAATTTTTTTAATAAAAATTATTATATCTATTAAAAAAGAAATAATATCTACAATCTATACTCGTAATTGTTTGTGATTTTTAAATTTTGTTTTTAACTGTTCTCACAATTGAAGAAAACCGCTTTGCAGGCTTTTATCACAGTGTATCCGGATCAGAGATTAATCGTATGATGTTAAAAATTCTACACAATTCCAATTAGCATTCTATTTCTTTGAACCTCAAACTAGTACATTCTTTCTCGAATTGGCCAGTTTCAAATTTTTAGTTACCTTTGTAAGACTAGCAGGCTTTTTGAAGTATGAAAAAGGTATAATTTGGAATAAATCTGTTCTGGAATCAGAATGATTAGTTTGAAATTCAGAAAAAGATATGTGAACTAAACTATCTCTGAAAAAGTCTGAAAATATTAAATAAATTATTAATCAATTATTTAATGACAGAAAATGGTAATAGATTGACACTCTTTCGGAAAAAATATTCTGGGTTACTACTACTTTGTTACTATTTTTTTGAAAATTTTTTCGTAACTCAGAATATTTCATCATAATTAGGGGTTAGGTATTAGGATTAGGTAGGTTGTTGTTTTTTTTGGACATGCATATCGTCACCCACCACGTATAAAGCACTGAGGAGTGTATTTTTTTCAATTAGCACCCTCTTTTCTGCCCTTATATCACCTACACATTGTAATATTACCCCCATACACGTGCTGTAATAACTTTACTTAATAAATATGATTAAAAAGAAAATATAGTGAATTGTATTTATAAAAAAAGTAAAGGTAGCAGAGCTCCATGTCTAAGGATATATTTTCCCACCACTGGATGTGTTCTATTATTAGATGCTTTTTTTTGTAATTTATAAACAAACTATTCGAGATATGTATAACTAAATGTTAGCATGGCAATCTCTTTTCATTTGTTCAAATTTTTAGAACCATTCAATACTTCTCAAAAGAGGTCGTTTTACCGATCTTGTAAGAATAGTTAGGTAAAATGATCTCCTTGCGGTTTTTACCAAACAGTTCATATAAAATATTAATTGTTCTTTTATATTGCATCGACGAACGATTAGTATAAACACATAAAATTACTGATAAAATCATCTGAATCAACACATTCAAGACCCACTATATGAGGGGGTGGGTCATTTTACCTATTATAATTTTACACACAAAATAGGGATCATTTTAACCAAAATAAAGGGGATCATTTTACCCGTAATGATATATTCGAATAAAATCATAAAAATTGACTTTAAAATTCATTATACGCCTATCAAAATGTATTATATAATTATTAAAAGTCAGTAGGAATCAAGAGTAAAACAACAAGTCGGTCAAAACTAACACAAAAAAGAAATTTTACGTTGCAATTTGTTTTACTATAGATCAAAAGCAGTAAAATTAATGGTTTTACTACGATTAGCCGATGAGTCGGACCGAAAGGCACTTCCTTAACATTTTAACATAAAAAGGGGGGAGGAGAGCCTGAAAAATAAAATTTCCAAAAGGCACTTTCTTGACACTAACCTCAACCGATTTTCAACCCTCTAACTCGGTTAGGAGTGGCTGTAGACATGAAAAAAACTTTAAAACTATACAAAAGTGATACAAAACGGATTAATAATTCATCCCTATCTATTCTTGTTGACCTTCGATACGTCTATATTTTCGGGGGAAATATGACTAAAAAAAGTGTAATCTAATCCAGGTATTTTTCATTGCTGCGATGAACTAGTAAAATAGTATTATTTCTAATAAAATTATGTTAGAAGTTAAAATTATGAAAGATTATAGGCGGAAGTATTATATATCATAATATTTGTATTAACACAATAGTTGAAACTCGTTAAAAAGTCAACGATGCAATAAAATTGTATAAAAGTATTGAATAAAATTAATTCTCTGTAAAGATTTGTATAATTTCTGATAAGCATTTTTGAGTAATTATAATTGTATAGTTTTTAATTTTCCATTCTCTTATACATTTAAAAATTGCTTCGAATTGCTGAAGATATTTCTAAAAATAGTCATCTAATCATCAATTGAGCTGGATGTTTATGGGTTTTAGTTATACTTAACTATCCGAAAACACTAAATTCTAGTTTATTTTGCAATTGAACATGTTCCCGAGAATAATTAACTAACTTGCAATTGAACATGTTCCTTGCAAGTTCCCGAGATACATATCGAAATTGAATCGGGATATCACTCTTCGTATAAGATTTTTGGATGATATCTCAAAAAATACCTAAAAAGAGCCGATTTGGGCACTTTTTAGGCTAAGACTACTGTAGAAAATGAGTTTTAGTCAATTTGAAAACTTAAAAAATTTTCCCGATTTATTGCAATTTTCTTAAGGAAAGTCCCTTTGAAAAAATCGAAAAAAAATTGTATCTTCAAGATTGATAAAATTTCGTTTTTTGGGTAAATATTCTAAAAAAACACGAAAATCGGAGTAAAATAACGATTGTTGAAATTTTTTTTTTGAGATATTTCCTAAAATCCTATACGAAAAACTTCTATCTCTCAATCTTAAAAAAATTCATCTAATCGTAAAGGGAGCTGCGCTCAAAGCAAATTAGACATTTGGTTATTTAAATCCTGAGACGAGCAGTGTCTCAATATAAATTTGTTTAAAAGGTTTTAATCGAAGCCCGTACTGTCAGTAGATGACAATTTATGCTAGGAAATCCTTCAACAAGGCATATAAATTTTGCACATGTTGAGAATTTATCTTCATTTAAAAAGTTTTTAAATATTGGCAATTTTTTTACACAAATATGTTAAAAGTTATCTAAAATTGATCACAATAAACAATGAACATATCACATTGGACAGCTATAGTAATTACATAATATACCTGTGATGAATAGTATAACCACATATAAATATGATGACAACCGTTAAACATTGAACTCTCTAAGGTGAAGTTAATGACCGTCAACAATCTACTGCTTAAATGAATGATTGAATCCTTATATTGTCAGCTACCTACACATTTTCCAGGATTCCGTAGCTAACTTACATTTTTAGTTAAAGAAGAGAAGAGAGCACCTTGTTTAAACATTATTAATGTGACATTCTATGAATGAAGTTGAATCATTAAAGAATTTAAAAACAACTAAAGACGTAAGTTGAACTATAGATCTAAAATTTTAAGGCCAATATGCAAATGCTTACTTCGAAATCTCATAGATCTCCGATTGTTATCCAATCCAAATAAAAAAAAACTAGTTCAATGACTTTTAGAAACCATTGTTGTCGAAATATAGATAGGGTATAGACCTTCTTAATTGTATTATGATCCATACTTGTCACAAACAGACCTAATACAACTCAGATAAATTTAGGTCCAATGACTCTTAGAACCCATTGTAATTGAAGTGGAGATAGGGCATAGACCTTCTCGGGAAATATCGATGATTTTTTTGGCATTTCTTAGCAAAATATTTAAATACCGTAAAAGAGACGACAAAAAGTGATATTAAAATTAAAATCGGTCAAGAAATACTTATGATATAAGTATTTGAAACTCCTTATTAGAGAATTTGACGTCACAAGAAATCCTTGCTAAATTATGTTTTGCTAGAAAGAGATACATACAAATCTTTGATGGTTTTTATCTTGGTTGTTTTTATAGTTATTCGAAAAATAATTTTTCTCTGCTGTTTCGTTACATGAATGAGCTTTTACTAAAGTAAAGAAAACATCGATATTCCCTATTGTTTTATGGTTCAAAGCTCTGAACAGACAGTAATATGGTCGTATAAGTAATAAAAAGTTATTGTTTCATTTACTTTTTGTTTGATACTTTAATCGAAACAAGGCATTGGTGGTATTGATTGGATTTGACTCGCAAAAACTGGTCGATTTACCCTCTCCATACTTTAGAGGATACAATTATATGTTTTTTCTTATAGATTTTTTATTAAATGTATAATATTGCCGAAAAGTATATAAAGTTTTCAAGATATTGAATCTTAAAGTTCAAGAAAACGAAGTTGATTTTTTTGTCATTCACATAATGGTTAAAGGAAGCAATACAATTAAATTGGCTTTAATATTCCTTTATTAACTTAAAGGAGGAAATCTTTTGAAAATAGCAAAAATACCATGGCTACAAAATTGCCTAAATGTATAAATATAATTATGTCATGTGTTTTTGAACAGCTTTTAACGCCAAATTAAGATCATTGGTATAAGCATTAAATGGTTAGATAAGTAATAATAAATGTATAATTAATATTAAAATAAAATTTTATAAAATAACAATAATTATTGTTAAAAAAAATGGCTTTAATAAAACAATTACCTCAATCAATAATTTTCGACATCAGTCCGAATTTGAAACGAATAATAAAAATCAATAGAAACTTTTATACCTACGCTCCAGAACCAAGTCAAAAATTGGATCGCAGACCAAAACAAGTACAAGACCCAGCGGATGCATTTTGTGAAATGAAATCGTGTAATGTAGTATTTGCTCAGGGTGCAGCTGCAACGCCAACTTGTTTATTAGATAGTATGGCTAAAGTGGGTGAAGCTCAAAAGTTAAGAGATATCATGGTAGTTCATATGCATACTGAAGGAGATCTCAAATATCTTCATAAAGAATACAAAGATATTTTCAGAAATGCTTCAGTTTTTATGGGTGCCAATGTTCGAAAACCTGCGGAAGAAGGACTAGCTGATCCTATTCCTATATTTTTACATGAAATTCCAAAGTTGTTTAGCCGTGGTATCATAAAGCCCGATCTAACGTTGATACATGTATCACCACCGGATAATCATGGTTATTGTAGCTTGGGTACCAGCGTTGATTGTGTACGCACGGGATTAATCTATTCGAAGATAATAATTGCTCAAATCAATAGACAAATGCCTCGAACTTTTGGTGATGGTTTAATACATATAAGTCATTTTGACTATTGTACAGAAATTGATACACCGTTGCCAGAATCTGGTGGACAAACTCCATCGGAAGCTGAAATTAAAATCGGAAAATTTATCGCTGAAAATCTAGTGGATAATGGAGCAACATTACAAATGGGAATAGGAAGCATACCCGATGCAGTGTTAAATGAACTAAAAAATCATAAAAATTTGGGTATACATTCGGAAATGTTCGCAGATGGTGTTGTAGATTTAGTAGAAAAAGGTTGTGTTACAAATCATATGAAAACACTTTTTAGAGGACGAATTGTTGGATCCTTTCTGAACGGAACAAAAAAATTATTTGATTTTGTTAATAATAATCCATTAGTTGAAATGTTACGAATCGAATACGTAAATAGTACACAAATTATATCAAAATTACCAAAAATGACCGCAATTAATTCAGCAATAGAAGTTGATTTAACTGGTCAAGTAAATGCCGATTCAATAGGTACTAAAATGTATTCTGGATTTGGTGGCCAGGTCGATTTTATACGAGGTGCAGCTGAAGGTTTCGATGGTTTAGGCAAACCGATCATTGCATTACAAAGTGTGACAAAAAAGAAGCAAAGTAAAATTGTTCCCATTCTTAAACCAGGTGCAGGGGTTGTCACAACTCGAGCTCACGTACATTACGTCATCACGGAGAATGGTATTGCCTCTTTGTTTGGCAAGACACTTCGTCAACGTGCTTATGAGCTTATACAAATTGCACATCCTGATCATCGTGAAAGTTTAGAAAAAGCTGCATTTGAACGTCTTAAATGTATGCCTTGCAAGTGATAAAATTTTCTATTGTTGTCCATATTAATATTATATTGTTCAAATTCTAATAAAATTAGTTGATTCGTTAATTCGTAAAAACGAATAAATTATTAGCTTTCTATTTATTTAGCTGTTTTAGATACGATACGCAAAATGGGGTAGAATTTTTATCCTAGAATGCAAGAAGACATAAAAAATCTAGGGATATTTTAAACATTCCCAGTTACCATTTGAATTTTTTTTACAAATTTTTAGGAATTTTTATTTTATCTGAATATATTTGTAAATAGAAATAAATTTTGTTCTCGCTTAGCGCACATTGAAACCTCATAAGAATATTTCACAAAAACACAATTTGGTTTTAGAGTAAATTCGATTGAATTTTTCCAAAATTATGTCTAGAACTTTGTATTTAAATTAAATTTTCCTATGACGCATTTATTTTAAATAACTGATATTAGATAATTGACCTATTAGGTCCTACTAATATTTAAATATAAATTATTAAAATTCTAGAATTAATGAGCGCGATAATATCTTTCACAAAATGCATATAGGCTAATTCTTATCTCAGGTTCTTCATAAAAAACCTTGAAATGGTGTATGCTAATGTTTTGTTATCAAAGTGTTGATTAATTGCATTTTTGTGTTGAGCTATTGCTTTGTTTTTATAATGTATTGCAAATGCCATGAAAAAAAATGATTTGCTAGTTAAAAATTATTGATCCCAAAATTAGTTTTTAAGCAATCTTTTGACACCAATTTTTATTGACAATGAGATAAAAAAACACTCCAAAAAATGTATATTATAAAATGACTTAAGTGAGTCAAAAAACTACGAAAATTTCAATTATGAAGAAGAGGGTAGTTTTAATAGACAATTTTTCACTTCACCCTTTAAAGTTATTTCGCCAATTTGGATATAACGAGATGGTAAAAGCAAAGGAAGAATATCCTTCCCTAGAAACATTCGTATACTTAGTTAACGCCTCTTTAAGCCTGACTTAAGAAATGACGACGAAATACATTGATTGTAAAAAAGTACGATTTGAAGACTGATTGGTATTCGTATCAGCAAGAAATTATTTTCATTTTTGAAAGAACATTTTTTAGTGTGCATTAGCGAGAGGCGTATGTTACAGACTATCATATATTACAAGAAACGGTATAAGAGGTCGACCTTCGCCCATCTGATAATCATATGAGACACATTTTTATGAAATTTTATTGAATTTTAAGCCCTCATACTATAGTTTATCTGTCGCAAAGGGTACATGGATATTTTTAATCAAATTAATTTTAACCAATTTTTTCCATGAACTTTTTTTAGGCAAGCTTATAATATTATTTTCGTAATTAAATTATATATTTTTTGATACCCATTTCGATTGGTTGAGAGATCAGTGTAGACCTGTTCATACCATATGAACAGGTATGTCAATAAAATTACACTACACCGATCTGTTAACAAATCGAAATTGGTATCAGAAGAAAGATAATTTAATTACGAAAAAATTGATTAAAATTAATTGTATTAAAAATAGCCAACACTTTTCGATAATAAAACTATGATAATGGTGTTTAAAAATCAATAAAATTCCATAAAAGGTATGTCTCATTTGGTTATCAGATGGGTGTAGATCGACCTTATACAGATCTCTCTTAGACCAATAATTTACTAACATAAATACTATCAAATTAAATGGCGCCTAGATCCAGACTTCGCCATAAATGATTAATAAAATCATCTTTTCATCAAATAAAATAATAATTAACTATTGACATTAGTGTAGGTTACAGTGGCGCAGTAGATTGTATTTAATCGATAAAATTTTTAAATTCGCAATATGGAGGTTTTTTTTTTTAATGGAAAAAGAGAATAGTTATAATAAATTCCTTATGATCTATTGAGTTGAGGATTTCATGTTGACAGATTATGGTTCGCGTGCCAAATCAAAACAGTCGGTTCGCGTCCTGATTCCAATCATGGCTAATATTTTTTAAAGAAGTAATCTCATACTTTTTAACCTTCGAAAATATCTAATTTGTGTATTAATGACTCTTGGCTTATCGAATAGGTTATATGTTCTGGGAATTTTCATTTGAAGAAACTTCAACCCCCCCCCCCAGGAAGAGGAGAAAAGTGATTTAAAAAATGGAATTTAAAAGAAAACTAACTAAACAAAAAAACTAAAGCATCTCAATTTTAATTAAAATAAATAATTTCCATTTAAAGAATTTCGTTTCGCAGTTGTCTCTAATTATATTTTTAGCTAGAAATCGATTGATTGGTTTCGAAATATCTAGGCATAATATCTAACAAGAAAAAAATTTTTTTGCCATAGCTGCCGGAAACTTAACTAAGAATAACAAAATGATTACGCCACTACATTTTTCCCTACTTGACTATTATTTATATCATAAATTATCAAAAATTAATGACTTAATTAAATTTATATGTTTTATAACAGGTGGTTCACAAAAACTGTAATTAATTTTTAATGTTTTTAATTATTTATGACTAATATTACCCTTTTTTTTCCTCTCTTCTCTTCGATACCTCAATCTCCCTATACCAAATAATAGTACGATAATTTTTTGTAGTAAATTATTATAATTAATGAAGTTTCGTTCGTATTCATTAAATAGTAGAAACAATAATTAATTATATTAATGAATTGTCAACTTCCGTGTATTTATAATCAGTATTTATTTAATTCAAATTATATGTATTTTATAATATTGATAAATGAATATTTTAAGGTTTAAACTATTTTAATTATTATTAATTAACATTAAGGAGTAATGGA
Source organism: Chrysoperla carnea (assembly GCF_905475395.1). Classification (NCBI taxonomy): domain Eukaryota; kingdom Metazoa; phylum Arthropoda; class Insecta; order Neuroptera; family Chrysopidae; genus Chrysoperla; species Chrysoperla carnea. Next base: position 37,201,539 of record NC_058341.1, read on the forward strand.
AGTTTAAATACATTTTACAGAGTGGCGCACGATTGTTGATGAAAGTTAGAGCCAGCTCATAATATTTAATCAACCACAAAGTATCTCACTTATCCCCCTTCTATAACACTCGAAGGGATTGTTACAGCTAAAATATACGCATAGTTTTCAATTTGTTAAAGCGTAAAATAGTCATAATACATAGGTATTATCAGAAAACATAGAAAAAGATTTATTTAAATTCATTTATTATTTTAAATTTTTACAGAAATCTTTAATTTATGGTTCAAAATGATGATCGTAGATGAAGCAGTATAATATCAGATTAAATTTAATTTTTTAAAATTATATCTTTATAAATTATAGCTCATGTGTCATTCTGATGTATGAGCTTTATTGTGAAAGCGTAACAAACATTTATAGTTAAACACATAAAATATATAAGGATAGCAATTGGTTCGGATTGGTTAGAATGATTTAAACAACCCGTTAAATTACGGGAAATAATCGGGATTTTAAGAAAATAGTTCAGAATTTAAAGAAAAAAATAACCGAATTATTGTAACTCGCAAATATGACATGTCCTGTATGTTTAAAATATATAGCTATGGCTAAGCTGTTCTAATTAATTTGATACATTCATTCATCCTCACAAAATTTCATTTATAATATATCAGGATCAGGATAGGTTTAAACTATTGAAAATGATGGTTTTTCATGCAATTAATTTTATTGAAACGATTTCATTTCAACGAAAAAAATAATATTAATTATAAAAATCATGATTTAAAATACCAACATATACCTTGTTATACCTGTTCGCATGAATAAATAAAATAAAATATAACTTTTTTTGAGTAAACATTGTTTTCATATTGGATCTAATCTAAGGTAGTATTTTGCACTTCTATTAATTTGCTTTGGTACGGGGATGTATAAACACATTATAAGAGAAATGGACAAGCTTGCAAATAATTTTATTGTTCTTTTTTTTGCAAAATTTTTTTGCATACCCCGTTTACGTGTATAAAATTCATATTTTTCGCATATCTTCAACTCTTGACAAAACGCGGTTGGGAATAATTAGAATTTGGAGATTTGAATTCAAAAACTAGAAAATAGCCTGAATAATTGCCTAATGATATTTTGAATGATCTCCAGATTCGATCCTTATTCGCGCAGACATACCTGTTTGAAATTTTGGTAGAGTGAGTTTTGATATAGTTAAGTATACGAAGCGGTAGTCACATACTTAACTATAATATATGTGTAGCTTTAATCGCTCGTAGCTTGAAAACTATCCGATAAAAAATTTTGTGGTCGCGAAAATTTTGATCAAAATGATCCGAAGAAAATTTTGGGGAGGTTTGAAAAAGTTGCACAGAAAGCAATTTTCCTATTTAATCGTGCGGAGTTTGCGTAAGTGTATCACATTTTTTGGCGGGCAGTGTGTATCGCATATTCGTATTTGGAACGTGAAATAATTGTTTAATTTGATCATTTTATGAAAGCTTATATTTCAATTTTGGCTATGATCAATATTTCTTACCGTGATTAAGTTAGGAATAAACTTATAAAACCCATATATTAGATATATACCGATACTGGATAATAAGGATAAATTATGTTGAGTTTATTTAAATATGTTTTAATTTCTTATACAGATACCCAAACCTTAATTGACAAAGTAAATAAATAATTATAGCTTAATTGAACTATAAAAAAGAAAAAAAAATTAATTTGTATGTACACAGTAAAAAAAAAATACATTTTGCAAAATTATCGTAAACGTCGTTATTATTTTTCCACTTCAATGAGTCACAAGTGTAATTAATTAATTTATTATCTAAACTATTAAAATATATTTTCGTATCGTAAATAATTATGTAATAAGAAAATACAAAAAATTCCAAGTCTCATTATAAGAAGTTAAGTCTGCAAACAAATTAAGAAAATAATCTTTAAGATGATATCATATGTCATACGAATTGAAGAAAATTACTTTTGCCCAATCAGAAAAAATGTACATGTGTTCTTTGAGAACTGCAAGTTTTCAGTGTTAAAGGTAAAAAAAAAAGACGTCAGAAAATCAGGCAAAACTTTTTGATCTTTTTTATCTCGAAATACCATTCTGATATTTTTCTAAATGTTTCTAAATTTTTATAAAACTGCGACTATTTTTACCCATTTTAGACGCTATATCTTGATATTTTAAAAATTGTATCATATTTCCTTAAATGTAAATTAATAATGAGTTCAAATTAATATATTTCGATTATGGACCTTTATAAAGTATTTTACCAAGCTCTATTCAATAATCCATAATTAGTAATGTATTTAAGACCTCAATTAATTCCAAAATTTTTGTTCTCATTAATTAATAAATAAATTAATTTAAAAATCTAATAAAATTATTCAACATTTCTTATTATATCATAATTTAAAATTATTAATGATTAAAAATATTCGAAATTAATAATTAACAATCATTTAATTATTGAAATCAATGACCGACTTCTTTGTTAGAGAACTTGGGAAAAAATTAATTAATGTTAAACCAATTTTATTAATGATTAACATCGTTTTATTAATGAAACCTTGTTATAATTTGGGTGGCGCACGCCTTAATATCTAATGTTCTAAGTATTAAGATATTTGTAGGCATTCAAATTTTTACTCTATGCGAACGAGTCAATGTAGTATCGTGGATAGCCTTATTCATTACTGTAATATTACTTATGCTAACATAGATACGATGTGTATCTGTCTCTATACCATATCAGCATTGTAGTAAACGCCATGCATAGAAATTTTAATTTTCGTAATTCGAAAACGGAAAATTTTTATTTATTTATAATGAAAATAGTTAATAATAAATTTTGGCAATATTTTACAGCTAAGAATTTGCAAATTTACCTCGTAAACCTTAGAAAAATAATTTCAACAAAAAGTGCACAAGAAAAATTCTGTCGCAACCTTGGGCCGTCCGTCAACTATGAAAAGTTTCATCTCACTAGCCCCTAGGATATTTTTTTTGTCGTAACCTATTCATTGTACATATTAACTTAGTATTCCCATCACTTCAACCAATATTCATTGTCAGTGTATCTACGAAAAACAGTGTGAGAAACGAAATGATTTTGGAAAAATAACTGTAACATTTTAGTGTTTTATTAATCGATTAATTAATTAATGTGCTGTCTGCGATAAATCGCTACGGATACTTAAAATAGTTTTTATTTTTTGGGTCACTTCTTATTCTATACATTGTGTTTGTCACGTGGTGTCTGTAGGTGGTCTATAAAAGTGTATAATTCATCATAAGCAGACTTGAACCGAAATTTATTTCTATTTTCAAATGTAGGTCATTTTCAATTGAAGAAGACATTGATCTTATCTTCTAAGAAATTTTTAATTAGGTACGAAATATATTTGATAGAAGTCTGCACGGTACAGTCTTTTTGGGCTACAGGACCTGGATAAGAGGAATGATAACTTGTTTTAATATTCTGTAAAATGCAGTTTGTAAAGTTTACGAAAAAAGGATTTGAAGATGATGTTTGAAAGGCGATTTTATTAAGAAAGTGGTTGTTTTTTTGAGGTTGATAATTGTTCATTCTTTTTTTACCAATAAATTATTGTCGCCAAGCCTTGACGTATATAGCCCTGAAAGGTACATATCAAAAGGCTTGTTTCGACTTAGCCACCTGCTTGATTATTGACCATTTATTCATATAAAAATACTCTATGTTATAAAAAAAGAACGAGAGGTGTCGTGGGACACTCGTTAGGAACTATTTTCCTTTCGTATCTTGGTAAATTATAAATGTAGCGCTTACTTTTTTCATTTGCAAAATATTTTTCTGAAAATTTGAGGTATTAATTTTAGAAGTAAAATACTCTTTTGATTCTTGAAAGAATTTAATTTTATAGCTACTTTCAGTTTTTGCTGTATGAAATAATTGTAGTATTATAGTTTAAGAAAGACTATATTTTTGATTCAGTAGTCAACCCAACATGTGCGTACATTACGTTTGGTTTGATCAGGATATTTATTATGGCATAGAATAAAAATTTCATTGTACTGAATTTTAATTATCTCTGTTAGCTTTAACTTGATTACTTTCACTTAATTTTTTCAAATGATAAAACAAAAATTTGACAAAAAATAGACAATTATAAAAATATTTTTGCATTTTCTCATGGAAAGCTGAATCATTGAAAAGGTTTTAGTTTCGTATGGTAACTTATAGATGAAAATAGTCGGTGTTTGGTGTCGTTTTTTTTTTGTTGCACTTTTTTTGGTTATAAATCCCAACAAATCAGAACGATAACGTGCGATAAGGAACATAGTTCCAAAAACACACATTACCTACAGCCTGTATTTTTGGTTCTTAGAATTAACGTACAGTTATTTATCCGAGTTTTAAAGGTAGGTAATGTCGTTGATAAATGTCATTTTCTCGTACTATTTCCTGAAATTATACAAAATATAATATTAAAAAGTTTTATTTGAATTAACTTTTGTATAACATTTATAGCAACATTATGCTATAAATATGAGATCTGTAATTTTTACCATAAATATTTAATTTTCATACCAGGTAAAACGTATACATTCGTTAAAATGTAAAACATTTTTAATTAGGTAATTAGTAAACAAACTGTACAAATCATTTAATATTTTGATGTATGTTGTATTATTTATAACATACAGAATATATATCAATTAAAAATTTTTTTTATTACTTAAAAGTTGATAACTATGTGATTTAATTAACATATTATAGGGGTGTTTATGAAATGACTCAAAATAATTAATTAATAACTAAATACGTGGATCTCCATTTTGGAGAAAAATTAGATTTATATTAACATGTTTATCTTTTTTCTCATTCTGCTCTATAGTATGCTCGAGATACAATTTTAATACATTCATAGTATTTTTTTTAAATTTAATTGAGCGCCATATTTTTAGTATATTTTCTAAAAAATTTTGCTTGTGTGCTTGTTATTGATATGCACATATGCATTGATATGACACTTTTGCAAACTTTTGTGCGGCTCTTGTAGGAAAGGGTGGGCTTGGTTAAAATTGATTGATACTGTTTATTGGTACTATGTTCTTTATCGTATGGTCGGTAGATGGAGGCTAGACACAAAAAGTGTCCTACACCGCCTGATCGACAATTTTTTTATAGTATACTAAATTGAAATAATAAGATTATTCTCAATTAGATTGTGGTCTTGTGGTTTTGTGGTTACGGTTATTGCTTCTTGTACGGAAGGCCGTCAGATCAAAGTCATTCACGTTATATATAGTAACAAAAACTTAGTTCTTACTAGAGCGTCCCTCGCCACCTTTCATTCGTTTTTTAGTTACTCTAATTGGAAAATAATTGAATAACAAAAACTATTTTCTTTGAAACTCGATAAAATGAGGTTCCGCTGTCTGAAACATCGAAGCTTAATATTTTAAAACTTAATTACGCAACTTCCTGTAGTTTTAGGAGTATGGGAGAACTAACTGCTCATTTTTTCGATTATCGTACACAATGATTTTCAAATTTGATATTCGGTGGTCTTCATGTAAAAATAACAAAAAAAAAAAAAGATTCACCAATTTTGAACTTCCGCGAAATCAAAAATTTCCGAACTCCGTAAACGAACAAAATGAATTTTTTTCGATGATTTACTGTTAAAACAACAAGAAACAAGTTTCGTTTGCTTTACCGATTACCGAGCTGATTTTAAGCTCCGAGCAATCAAAAAACTTCGTGAAATAGAACGTCTTCTACGAGAATATTTTGGGGGAGTTAGTTGTTTGACTAAAGAATTTCATCACATTCCAAAATGTGTCCTGCTTAAAATAAGCAAGAAAAGAATAATTTTTTAGGGTGTAATTTCTCAAAAACGCTTTTTACTTATCAAAAATTCCTGTGGTAACTTAACATTGAATAACAAAGATTACGTAAAGAATTCCTAGATTGATCAGATTAAAGATTTTGAACCCCCACGCAAAAAGACGGGTGTTATAAGTTTGATCGCTACAAGTGTGTGTCTGTGGCATCGTTACTCCTACGAATGAATTGATTTTGATTATTTTTTCTTTGAAAGGTAATTTAATGGAGAGTATGCGAAGCTATGTTTCAAGAAAATTGGTCCATTTTGTGTACCAAGCAATGATCAAGAACAAGATCAAAACTAAGTCGAAGGTAGCTCTCTTTTAGGCTTAGTTTTGTTGAAATTATCTGCATGTTAGAAAACATACTTAAGTATAAAAATATCATCAATAAAATTATCATCTGATATTCTTATTTCAAAAAGTTCTTTGTAATAAGTTCGGTGACCATTTTATTACGTTACAATGGTCAAATATAAATATGAATTTCCGTGTTTGTGTGATGAATCTATAAATGGAACATATTTGTAATTATTTATTTTATTATATTTTTTAATAAAATATTGATAACAATATGTTATTGATATATCTTCGTTTTGATATGTCAATTTCATTTTAAATAAATACATAAATCATCAAATTTTTTTTTTGAAATCGAGTATTTTTAATGAAACTGTAGTATTTTTACTAGTTGTGTACAAAAACTGTAGGTTTGGAGCGATGGGTTGCCATCTCAAAGTAAACCGGAATATACTGAAATTAATACCATAATACCATACTTATGATATTTTTAATATTTTGAATTTTTTCATAATTAAAAATTAAAATTTAAATAATTATACTTTTAATAATATCAGTGCTGCTCGGAACTATCGAATTTCTCTGAATATGCAATACATAATCAAAAAAGCTCCAAATTTACGGAACTCTGGAGGATTTATGTTTATATCGGGAATCGGGAAAAACTGCACAATTTCTGGAGTCTCCCAATCAAATATGAATAGGTTTGACTAAGAGAGAATTAAAGAACCAAACATTTTTACACCATGAATATATGTAATATATATCAAGGTATACTAAGTTTAGTCCCAAGTTTGTAATGCTTAAAAATATTAATGCTACAAACAAAATTTTGGTATAGGTGTTCATAAAATCACCTATTTAGTCCATTTCCGGTTGTCCGTCTGTCATCACGATAACTCAAAATTTTATAGCGTGTTTAGGACGTAATAAGTGAGGTCGAGTTCGTAAATGAGCAAAATAGGTCAATTAGATCTTGGGACCGTAGAATCCATCTTGTAAACTGTTAGAGACAGAGCAAAAGTTTAAATGTAAAAAATGTTCCTTATAAAAAAAAAACGACTTTTGTTTGAAACATTTTTTCGTAAACATCACTGTTTCCCGTGGGGGCAAATTAGGCGCAAATTATTTAGAGTGTATTATATGGGAATATCAGTTATGTATGTGTGACATGTATGTATGTGTAATGTGATAGAGTAATCAACACTGTCTTCACATGGTATTTCAACAATTAACTCAGTCAATTGTTTGTTTTCACTTTTGTTAAATTTTATAACAAAAATATAGGAAATGTTTCAGAAAATAAATCATAATTTGAATAGGTTCATAAAAGAGAGACATCGTGGAGTCTTAAAATCATAAGCTATAACTCTTCCATTAATTTATGGATAATTTTGTATTTAAAATGTATATTATTTAGGTCTTTCAAATATAAACTTGACTCACAGCTCTGAGATTGATACTTACAAACAGCTTATCAAATTTTTGTAGGCATTACTAAATAAAATTAGTTGCCAAATTCTACACTGACCCTAGAACTAAAATTGTTATCATAAATTCAACGCAAACAAAGAATATTTTTTGAATTAATTAAAAATTTTTGATGTTAGCCAAAACTTAAATAAAAATATAAAATCTAAGCGTATAGTGATATGCAAATCTCCCTGACATAGATTTTCAAAAAAAAAATTCCTTGTTCTAAAGACACATAAAATAACCTATGATCTTCAATTTTTTGCTCTTGTAACTTTCAACCTATGCTTGCTGATTATCTGATACGGTTTTTGAAAAATTTGCTAAAATACACTAATAAGAACATGTTTGATTAGAGTTTAATAATTTATTCATTTCGTGAATATATATAATCTAGTCAGCAAGTCGTCAAATACGTGTGATATAGTTTGTTTCCGAATCCAACGTGCTATAACACGTATTTTTACGTTTCTTATCTCTATATTTCACTAATTTGAACTTGTTGGCTAGACTGATTGATAAAATTTTAATAATAAATGTTTCAATAACAAAGAAAATTCCAGACTTAAATATCCAAATATTTTAATCATGAATCTTTTAACCACGATTCCACGAAACAAAGAAAATTTCACACTTTTCGATTACCATACTAACCTCGATCAACGATCTTGGCTGTGGCTCCAACAATTTTCATGAAATTGAGTATGCAAGGATTTTTTGGGGCGAAAATTCGATCTAGCTAGGTTTCATTTTTAATAAACGTCGTTTATCCGCGAGTAATACAAAACGTAATACAAAAATAAGAGTAATACAAAACGTGCGGGTATTAAATCTTATATATTATTACTCTAGCAAGTTTTTTTCTGTCCTACCCTTCTCTTCCTTATTCCTTTAACAAATTCCATGATTCAACCCTTATTTCCAAGCTTATTTTATGTTTATATCTAGCTAGGTTTGACAAAAAATATACTCACGAACAAAAAAATATTATAAATTAAATAAATTTAAATAAAAACATGTTAGTTTTTATAATAATAATGGGGGTTTAACCTCCGTATTTGTAATCTTTATTTAATGAATTACAAACATATTTACAATTACATGTGGGTGGAATCGGTTACTTCGTTAGTTTTTATAGATGCTTTCCTAGTACTCTAGACATATAATAAAAATATTATTAGGCAAACATTTTTGGCCACGGGTTAGCTAATTTTATACATTTTTCTTGATTATTGCAAAAATATTTGTTTAAATATTGAATACTAATTTTTTTCATGTTTTTTGTTACAGCATTGGTTGGTTCCTTAACCATTGGAACAACATTTTTTCTCTCACCAATTGCTGGAATACTTACTGATCGTATTGGAATACGAAGAACAACATTATTAGGGGGTGCAATCGCTTCGGGTGGAATGTTTTTATCATCATTTCTAACCGAACATGTTGAATATTTATATTTTACATACGGCATAATGTTTGGTTTAGGCGCATCTTTAGCATACACTCCAAGTTTAGTAATACTAGGGCATTATTTTCAAAAATATTTAGGATTTGTAAATGGTGTTGTAACAGCTGGTAGTTCAACATTTACAGTAATAATGCCGTTGATATTAAAAAATATTTTACCTACATTTGGATTAGAGAACTCATTACGAATTCTATCGTTATTGGTGGGATGTATTATGCTTTGTGCCCTATTATTTAAACCAATCAAAATTCCCACACATACCGAGTACAAAGATGATACCTTAAAGAAAATTATTAACGTTGATATTTGGAAATTACCAAAATATGTTATTTGGACATTATCAATCCCAATTGCCTTATTTGGATACTTTGTACCTTACGTTCATATTAAAGAATTTTGTAATGTTTATTTTCCAAATTCTGATGGAACATTACCCGTTATTTGTGTTGGAATTACATCCGGTATAGGACGATTAGTTTTTGGTTATATTGCCGATAGTCCAAAAGTCAATCGTATTTTACTGCAACAAATCAGTTTTTTCAGTATTGGAATTTTAACAATTCTTTTGACATTCGCCAATTCATTTGTTTGGTTGTTGGTAATTTCGTTAGGAATGGGTTTATTTGATGGTTGTTTTATTTCGTTATTGGGTCCAATCGCTTTTGATTTATGTGGAAAAGATGGTGCTACACAAGCGATTGGTTTTCTTTTGGGAATGTGTTCGATTCCTTTAACTATTGGTCCACCGGTTGCAGGGTATTTGTATGATCGTACTGGATCCTATCAACTTCCATTTATTTTGGCTGGTATTCCTCCGATTATTGGTGCTTTGGTTATGTTTTCAACCCGATGTGTTAAAAATGATAGCAAGAGTTCCAAATATAATACACAAATTGTTAAAAATGGTTGTTTACCTTCTGGTCGTAATAATGACAACGATAATATTCGAGAACCATTAACAAATGGATGTAATGGTACTGTGCCATTGTCAATTAGTTACAAGGATGCTGTGGCTCGTGCCAGTGCAGGTAAACATTATTATCATAATTTGTGTACACCTGTTGTCGATTTTCCATTATGGAATGCTAATCAGCGATGCTATAGTTACTCTGTGCTTTAAATTTTCTCTTCTTTATCTGATCTATTATTTTTCCTTTATTTGGCTTCAGAAAGTTATGTACAAAGCTTTCATTTTCAGTCACTGTCTTCAGTAATAGTTAAAAAATGAACATTTAGTATTAGACCGGTACCTAGTTCGAAAAAATAGGTCGGGATTCTAATCAAGATACAACTCACATCTGTTGAGTAAATGACTGGAATCAAATTTGCCACATTACTCACAAAAATGTAAAAGCAAACTTGATACAATAATAAAATGTGAAATTTGACATAATATCTCAAAATTAATACATAATCTTTCTGAAATCAATGAAATGTAGTTAAAATTATTATTAAAATTGATTGTTACGACATTAGGTACTATAAAAGTCTTTTTTTGTTCTGTGATAAAACAAAGCATGTGTAAAATGTGATAAGAAACAAAAATATGATAAAATCATTTATTCAAATAATATTCATAAACGTTTTGTATATTAATTAGACGTATTCATAATTAATTATTTTATTTCTTGTTAATATTTGTTTTTTGTTTGGTTTTGTGATTTTTTTGTTTAAAAATTTTATTTGTATTTGTGATAACTATTGTCTTCGTTTCTTCATTTACTTCAAGAAACAGTGGCACATTCCTTGAAAAACTTTTGGGTCAAGAAATTTGAATTTTCTTTTTAAAGATCAATTAAGCCTTATAAAATTTCAAAAAAAAACCTAAGAAAAACGCTAAGCTTTTCTAGAAAGTGGTAGCGATCCTTGGAATGTTTTGATTCCGCTATTTTTTTGTGTCTATGGTCAAAAAGCTATTCTTACCACTTTTGTTAGCAAGGAATGATTTTAGAACATAGAACCTTGCCTGTGTCTACAGAAGAGCAAAAATACCATAAGAAGTAGTAGGTTTACCTAAACTGTATAATTTCAAAATTGAATGCAGTGGATATACGTTATCTTAGATTAATCTCCTGTGAGGAGTTATTATATTTTCTCCTAAAAGAGCGGAATTAAACGTTTCATGTTTCCCAATTATAAAATCCAAACGTTAAATTTTAGCCAAAAATTCTTTTCTAATGAGTGTGTCACTATACTTATTTAGCTTTTTTAAAAACTTCTTCAACTATCAGCTATTAAAACGAAAATACTTGTCATTCAATAGGCTTGTTCAAGAGAAATAGGCGGTTTAATGAGCACACGTTTTCTGCGTTCGCTCAAGAATATTTCGCTCAATAAAGCGCACTAACGCAAAAATTTTTTTGCAAAAATTTCACAATTCCAATAATTTAAGACGAAAGTGTCGTTTTAAACGTGATGCTTTTATTTAACTTTGTACATGTCGACACTACTAATCTTAATTAAACAGTTATCACTTATAAAAAGATAAATTTCTTATTAAAAGAAAACTAAAAATTCATCTTGTAAAGTATCAATCATTATCATTAATTTTCCGTCTTTCTGTTGTTTTAAAAAAATTTGGTAGTATCCAGAAAACACATTAGAAAGATTAGAAAACCTGAATTTATGTCTTTGGATAATTTGCAAAATGCTTTTATAACATCAAATTTGAACTTTTATCGTCATTTTCTGAATACTATCATATCAATTTTTTATATTATTATTGAAATTTTGTTTTGCTTTTATTTTAATTTTTTAATTTGTTGTATAAATTTTTTGTTTGTTTAATAAAACTTCTTTATTTCGTTTCCCTCTTCTGTGCTTTATTTTCTCATCTATAGCTTTTAATTTTCTTCAATCCATCGTATATAGGGTTGTTTAGTAAAATATTACCACGTAAATGGGACACTTTTTTTTCAAAAATATAATATCACTGAACTGGGTGAAATTTATATTTTAAGAAAATATTATAAGAGTGTATACTAAACATAAGAGTACATTTTATTAAATAGGTAATATGTATACATTTTATTAAATAGGTAATATGTATTATTATGTTCTTTAAATGAATGTTTTATCTATTTAACTGGCAACATCTTTTTGAACAATGTGCATCTCCCATTTAAGTTGTAACATCTTATTGAGTAACTCTGTATTACTTCAAGCATAGCTTAGCTAAAACTTTACATTTTATGATAAAAAAGTCTGAAAATAGCCAATGTCATTTCAAGTATACATATAAGTAAGTATTAGTTTTATAGAAAAAATATTCAGATAAAAATTTTTATGCTGTATTATGGTTTTTAATGCGGAGACATTAATCATTGAGGTTTCTTAAGAAAAATTTTCCCTGCAAAACTGGAATATTTTTCCATTGAAGAACCTGCAATAAAAAAATATATACCATTTTCAGACTTTTTGTTATCTATATATATTTGTGATATCATTTAATCATTCATTATTTACTCTTTTCCTAAACTGAAAGATCCTTTGAACATAAATATTTTCCCCATTTTTTTAAACTAAAGATTATAAGTCAAAGTAATAAGGTATTTAAAATTTATTTTGAATCAAGATCCTCATATCGTAAAACTCATAAAAATAACCTGGATTCATTAAAATACCTATTGAAATTGGACCAAAAATATGGTTTTGCATTGTCGAAATTATTATAATTTAAAAATTCAATAAATTTTCTTTGCCTTTAATTTGGATAAATACTTGGATTTAAAATTAGTCGATGAAAACGATGGTATCGATTAAAATACGATAAAATTTATGGTTCTCATGTTCTGATCTTGACACTGCTGCAATTTACCACTGGGATAATCCAGAATCTCACATCTTAAAACCCATTGGCCAGGCGTCAATATAAATTGAATTTTTGGAATTTTACATCAAAATTGTTGTTTAAAAATATTGAGCTATCGTCTTCTCAAATTGAATACTTTTCAAAAAAAAAATCATGATAAGAATTGTCAAATACTTCATTCATCTTTCAAAAATTCATCTTTCTCACATAGAAGAATTTCAGACCAAAGCCATTAACATAGACGAATGTTCTATTTTTTTCTTGACCAATTTTGGCTAGGCTATTTTTCTGTAGCTAGTGTGTTTTCTTTTGATGCAATAATGACATATTTTTAAGTCGAATTTTCTCCAAAGCTAATAATTTTCGAAAAAAATGTTTTAGATAAAAAATGTTATAGTTTTTTTATGAGGATCAATTTTCTAATTTAAAGTGTTACGATATCTCCTACCTTTTAGGATCAAGCAATGTGGAGAACCAATCTGATATCAGAACTTGATGTTTCTCACTCAAATCGGTATATAAGTGTTCATATAGTCACAAATAAAAAATTTTAGCCACAAGGATTGTTAAAATAATTTTTTAGCTGATGGTGAATTATAAAAAAATAAAATATGAGTAAAAAAATGCCTATTGTAAAATATGAAAATAGTTAAAACATTCCTACGAGTAATTATGTAGTGAGTTTACAAAAAATATTTAGTCATATTTTCTCTGAAAATATAGGAGTTATGCATTTTTATCGAAGGAGGTGGTAATGGGAGTATGTTATAGATCCGTTTCTGGATCTGTATAGCATGCATCTTCTACGACACTCATTAGCTCAAAGGAGCTGAAAAGTGACGGTTGATTTTAGCAATTTTAATTTGGAGGGGATATCGCTTGTTTTCGAAGTTTATAATGTTTTACCTGTCTCTACATATCCTCTTAATTGAACTACGTAGTTTGATAATTGTATGCAGGTTATATTAGTGTTAAAAGAGTTATTTTTGGGGGTGTTAACTTTTGAGCAACTTTACGCCCTTTTTTATATCGAAGTATAATATTTTTTTGCAATTCTTAAGGCTTTGCGCACCTGTATAGTTCCCTAAAATTGAGATGAGGAATTCACAATGAATTATACTCATGATAAAGAAGTGCCTTTTATCAGAGTTATAGCTTTCCAACTACCCTTATTGTTCCTTTATGCAAATATTCAACATGGTCAAAAAACTAAAAAGATGTCAATAAGAAACTAATAATAAGAAGTTGAAAAGAAAATATAACCTTAGTAATAGGGCTCTGTTACTCAAATTTTATAACAAGAATATAGCCAGGTTTGCTGAATTCCTAAATAATAGATTTTAAATATTTCATAATATGTTTCATATAAAGAATTTGTAACCGTTTTAAAGTCTGTTATTTTATCCAATTTAGTATTAATTAAATATAACGTAATTACTCACCATGAAAAAAGAATCCATGGCATATTTAGTCAAATCTCATCATAGTTTAAGTACCATATAGCATATTTTGGCAAGTTTATTTAACTATAGGGCAGAAATTTGAAAGGGTTGCGCCTAACAACTTTTTCTTTTGCAATAATTCACAACGGGAGGACTGATTGGGCAACAAGCTTAAAATTAATGAAAATCTGTATGGGCGATATTCAAATACGAAGATAATTGAATAAATAGTATGGCTTTTTACGAATCATATATTCGGAAAATATCCAAATACCTGAGCGGCGAGTTCTTTCGAATGCCGGAAAAAATGATTTATGCGTTCATAACAGATATTTATCATTTAAATTTTATGGCGAATTTAGAAATTTTCCGATACCCTGAGATTCTAAAAAAGAAATTTTTTCATTTGTATCAACTAATTTCTATTTTTACTTTGATTATCCTAGTTTTTAACAAAAACATTGCAGTAAAAAAGATTTATATAATTTATAATGTTAATTAGAGGTCAATATAGAGAAAGGTTATCATAATTTGTTAGTTTAAAAAAATGACCATGTCTATGTTAATTTTAAAATTGTAAATCACAAGATGTTATTTTTTATAACAACAGTTGCTTTCCTTCTATGCACAATTTTAGTTTGAAATGAAGTGATACTGATTTTGGTTCATAATTATTTTGGAAAATGATACATTTTAAAACTACCAATGAAGAAATTAAAATCGTTTACACATCCTAGCGTTTTCCATCAATCATTTTCACAAGAAAGTCATAACCTACGTTTAAATCAAACAATTGATGATCTTCAAACGTTTAAGAAAATTTCTATCAACCAAAGCTAAGAAACACCCTATTCACATTTGACCTTGATTTTGATTATAAAGTTATATGCTTCCCCATGATTTTTCATCGTAATAAAATTACAAAGATGGTTTCTTCGATAAATACGTCAGTATTCTGATTTAGGTGTTTTTCATAACAATCTTTGCGATTTATAAAGGAGTTTGATGGATCATGCTGGATCATAATGTTCTGACATCAGATTGGGCCTAGTTCTTCGGGTTGCTTTAATAGCAAATTTAGGTTCTTAAAAATATGTCTTTCTTCAATTTAATCGAAAGAAAAAACTGCTTAAAGTTTATCGATAATGCAACCTTTGGCTACAGTATTTTTTTTTTGTTTTTTTGTTTTTTTTTTTTGGATTGAATGCAATAAAGGACATATTTTTAAGTCGCATTTCGTCCGAAAGCTCACGATTTCCGAAAAAATGATTTAAATGAAAATGTTCGTTTCTTAAGAGGATGCATTTTCCAATTTAAAATGTTATTCTATCCTTACCGTTGAGGATTTAGAATGACAATCAAAGAAACCCGAAAAACTAGGTCAAATCTGATGTCAGAATATGATGTCCCTCATCAAAATCTAAAATTTTTGTCGAGGTCATTTTTAATAGGTGAGATATTCAGATGCATAGATTAAAATGGCTCACCCTGTATAATTAGTACGCATATTAAACTCAGAATCATCTAAGATCTAGTTAGTAAAAGGAAAATAACTAATGTGTTAGATAGGTTACCTAATAATAATATTGTCTTTCTGGTTCATTTAATGCATAAATGAGGGCCATTTCACTATAATCGATCATTGAACTGTTAAGTTATAATCATACTTGTTTGTATGAGTTTTGGGCTCAAAGTAACAATATTTAAAAAATTATCAATAATACATACATACATAAATACACGTTTAGTCGTGGAAACTGAACCGACTTTCATGAAAACCAGAAAATTGACTAAAAGCTCTACAATTTTATATAGTTAGAATTAACATTTCAAAAGCCATTCATCACGTTTTTTCGCTCTCTCTTGCGGAATTATCAAGCTGGTTTTGTATCTATTACTGTAAAGTGTTGTGAAGGAGATCGTGTATTTAAGCCAGTGTAACTTCACAACCTAACCGATGTAATTCCACGGCTATCGAGATCGAATACACGACACCTCATGCAAGTAATTATTATAGGTTTTAATACCTCCGGTTCAAGAGATAGCCTGTACAGCCTACAACCTAAAACGGAGAGGATAGTAGTTTGTTTATAAATTATGAAATTTTCCAATTTTTCTAAAACCTTAAACATTGGACACTCTGATCAAATGTGCTCACAGGAACTGGCTTTTTCTAAGGCATATTCACTTGAGCAGAAAATCCTCCAAAAGTATTCCATTTTCGAAGATTTCAACATATCGAAAAGCAATTCCTATGTAATTTTTGCAGACGTTTATTCTCTAGCAGGTGTATAAGTTGTTTTTTTTAAATCAATCCCTAAGAAGGAAATGGAGTGTAAATATTTTTTCCGAATAATATATTCATTGCATGTTTCAATTAGATTGGTATTGGATAATGGAAGTTTGTGTGGAACAATATAATTCCTTGTATTTCTGACTTTACTTTCTCCGTGCACAAGTGACTCGAAGACGATAGCTTCATGTAAAAATAAAATTGAGGGATTGCATCCTGACATAAAGCAAATACGAGAACCGAGTCATCGATTTGGCAAAATGGTACCAATAGTTCATTACTACATGTAACTTCACTTTCATTACTTCATGCAGCTTCACTAAAATCACTAAGCATTTTAGATTGGATCACTTTATCGAGTTTGAGTTTCCATAACTTGGTGATATCGTTTATGTCCCTGTCACATTCAATGTTGAAACAATAGAATGCTACATGACTGAAATATTATCACAACTATTTAATCACGTGCATGCTATAAACTTACTCGAACACATATTAAGTAAGTTAGGTCAGTTCCCTTGTATCATCTTAGTTTAACGAATTTACTGTGGATGAAAGTCAGAGGCGCACCAACAAACTTATTATTGAATTTAAGCATAATTGTACTTAAGATTTAATAATATCTTTAAAGTTTCGGGTTTCTTGCAAGTTGGACCTCTTTCATCTGTCCCTGCGATTCTTTAGTATCTTGCTTTATATTAGCTGCACGAGGTTTTTCAAGGATATTTTATTTCAATTTTTCATAAATAATATAAAAAATAAATAGACTATCAATGAAATTAAGTGACAAATACAATTTTTTATTATTTTTATCTGAAATGAAGAAAATTTATTAACAAATTGATTATGTTATTGACTTTATGATATTTGTTTATTAAACTGAAAAAATGATTTTGATTGGTTCATGAAAATTTCGTTAACAATAATGTTGCAATATATTTGTCACATAATTATTTAGGATTTTTTAGGGAAAATAAAACATTTTCTCTTGTATCTTCCCATTTATCCTTTCTTTTAATGTCTTTGCAATGAAAACTTGATCTTTCAGTCAAATTTTTTTAAATTATTTTGAACAATATATTTTGAAGTCAATGGCCAACAATGAACAATAATACATGCTATCATATTTCCCAAAGAGAAGTCACTGGAAGACAATTATATGAAAATAAAAATTTTCAACCGCAAATTTCACGCTTCTTTAAAAATAGAATCAAAATCCAGTGATTTTCCTTCGGAAGCTGAAAATCAGGCTTCCAAAAACGTGTATTATTGCTTGTTAATCCGGTTTTTAAGGGCTTTGTTCTTCCCAACTCTTATTTTCACCATGGATTTGAAGATAAAACGGAAGCCATTTTACTTCGCTTATATGTTCTTGTTTGGTTAAACATTTTAAGCTAGCAAATGGGATTTTGAATGAGTTTGATTGAGTGGCCTACCGCAGCTTTATTAATAATAAAATCTATCCAAATCTTTGCTCTTGCATTTTTTTTTGGAATTTTACTAATTATTTTTTTTGAAATATTTTTCAGAATCTCTATCGGATGTTCCTACTACACCAAAGAAGAAATATTAATCATACGTATAATAATATTTTATTGATGCAAATGAAAATTATTGAATTTTTCCGATACAAAAAAATTTTTCTTTTCGAGAGTAAAAATCTATTTTTAAGGTAGTTTACTTGCAAAGTTATTTTTCTTATACATTGAAATCGAATAAAAATGCAATTTTACCTTAATATTAAGCTAAGTGTCCTTTATTTATTTTTAAAATTGAGCATAATTATAATGCTATAAACCAAAGAAAGTATAAAGAAATTCATATTTTTTCGAATACATTTAGAAGTTCTCTTTATAAAAAAAATGAAAATGATTGATATTTTTTAAAACGACTATTTTAAAATAATATACTCAGTTCTTGATATTAT
Organism: Chrysoperla carnea; assembly: GCF_905475395.1. Lineage (NCBI taxonomy): Eukaryota > Metazoa > Arthropoda > Insecta > Neuroptera > Chrysopidae > Chrysoperla > Chrysoperla carnea. Next base: position 37,220,134 of record NC_058341.1, read on the forward strand.
ACAAGAAATAATATAAAATATTTTTATACCTCTTATTATCACGAGTATACTACCTTATTAAATTAAAAAGAAATCGAATATTATTTAGGTGCAACGAAAATATTTTGAATAGAACAACGATATTAAAAATTCTGACCATATCAAAATATTACCTACATTTAAAAATTGTTATTACATACTATTTTAAGTAAAATGTTTCTCACAGTGACTCAACGAGTGTTCACACGACTATTTATTTAGCTTCTAATTTTTGTTATCTTCGTCATTGTAGAAAATGTTAAAAATTGATCGTTAAATTTTTGAGCAAATAAGATAACAGCATATTCATTTGAAGCCTAGGCGGAACCAGTTTTATAATTTTTCTGGGCAGTTGACATTTTATTAACTTATAAATATGCCTAAAAACATAAATGCTATTTAAAATTTTAATTTAAATGTTCATGACAATATTTTCGATGAATTTGCTGTAGTTTTTGTGATATTTGTAAATGCCTATTTTATGCCTTTTTTAAGATTTAAAGATTTAACTGATTTTATATCGGTAGAAAGTATGATAAAAAAGTGTAAGCGAATCTTAAGCCGTTGATAATAATTTTTACTCGATTACTTAACAACAAATGGCTTTAAATTAAATTATCGTGTGATCCTCGCCTAATTTGTAATTTGTAATTTTATAAAACTTAAGGTTGCTTTTTGTTTATATTAAATCGTAGTTTTATGAAAGTGGATAATAGAAAATTTCAAACCATAAATAGATCGAAACATTTGAATAATTTGATAGTTTCTGAATCACAAGGCTTTCACTAAACGGTACATATGTCATCGTAATAGTTAATTTCCATCAGATTGTTAACTGACTAGTAAAATTGCAAATTTGACTTCAAAAAAATGGACCGGAATGGAAACCCGTGCCAACTCGATCCGGACTAACAAAAAATAACGCGATGAGTTCATTTTCGTTAATGGGTGAGTTAGCCCTAGTTGGAGAGATTGGTTATTTTGTAACCAGTTTACAATCTGACGGAAATTACAATATTACGTTGACATATATGTAAATTGAACAAATATATTGGTTTGTAGTCGGACGATTTCTCTTTAAAATAATGTTTTGTTTTATCTAAAATGGCCAGGGGAATAATTTACATAGAAAAAATAATTTTTTGCTTTTTTATTACTCTTTGACCTTAAACATCAAACTCTAATATAAAACTAGCCACAACCTTCAACAATTCCCTAGTGAAATATACAGGATAAATACTATAGTTCCGCCAAATTAAAACCGCATATTGTTAAAGTTAAAGTAGTAAATACAAACTATACATCAGCTATCGAATGCTTAACAATACAGTCTCATGGGAACAAACAAAAAACTTGTAGTAAAGATCCGAATTAGGGTGGACCTTCACCCAACTGTTTACCGAAGGAAATTAATTTTTGTATAATGTAAAATAATAACCAATATTCCTGTAATGGGTTGCTTAAGACTACTTTTAATAAAAATATCCAATCTAGAAAAGCTTGTGAACTTTATGTTTTGAACGATATTTCGTAGACAATCATATACCCTTGAGGTATTACCCGCGATTAAAAAAGACTTTGAAAGTTTTTATTATTACGTTAAATTTACCAAGCCTTCTTGAGTTCCTGTATGCTATCCCATAGGAAACGTGCATTTTTCCGGAATAAAATTGGCCTGTCAAAATGTCATTTTCTGATCCTTTGCTCTATGAAAATTAAAACAAATCTATCCCACGAGAACCATTTGTTTTACTGGGATAAAAAATGCTTTTCCAGACTATAATCTATATTTGTGCCAAATTTCATCCAAATCCGTTCGATAGTTTTTGCGTGAAAGAGTAACAAACATCTATCCATCCATTCATCCAAACTTTCACGATTATATTATATATCAGATGTAAGTCAATGAATTAACAGATGAACGTAATTAGTATTAGTGAACCAAAAAAAAAGTTGACAACTCACCTGCAGGATATTCCTTGTGGCTTTTACTTTCGTTAGATATGCAAGTCAATGGAAAATGTCAAAAAATTTTTAGTCTTGGTATTTTCACTAAAACTAGTCTAGGCCATATTTTTTAAGGAAAGGATATTTGTTAACATTTTATTTGTCGGCTCTATTTTGAATACTCAAAACTTTTATAATTACAAAAATCTAATACTTGCGAAATTGTGTAATCAAATTATAATAATCGATCAAAATAGATATAAATTAATGTAAGTACCTACATACAAGAAAAAATTTTTTTTATAAATATAAAGCAACCTTAATTAACTAAAAGTCCAAATTTACAAATTCATTTCAAATGTCAAATGTGATGTTTTTAAACGTTTTTTATACCTACTTTTTTGTTTTTATTTTAATTACTTAATTAATTCCCTTGTAATTTTTTTTATATATTATTTATGAATAAGTAACAAAAACTTTTTAGAATTAATTACTAAATAGAATTGTAGTTTTAATGTCTTCTATGGAAATATATTTTAATAAATGTTAAAAATTGTAAAAAAAAAAAGTTGAAAGAGATAATATTAAAATAATATTTTAACTTATTTAAGTATGTTTTTATTTATATCGATTTCCCTAAACCAAAATGATTAGAACTGAAATTAAATTAGGTAGACGTAGTGTTTTCTAGCATTTTATATTGAAACTAAAAAAATCGAAATAAAAATCATACACCTACAGACATATAATTCAAACCTAGTCTTTTCTTGCAATTTCTATTGAAACTACTATCGAAACTTTCGAAAATGTTTCCAACAACATTTTTGGTAACTGCTACACGACGGATGTACTACACAACACTATTGGCAAACAATTTAAGTTTTAATGTATATAAGTATTATCAAAGATAATAAACGAGAACTCTAGGATACTTCGAATCAAATATCGATTTTGGTCCAATTTCGTAGATTAATTCTGTATTATACCAATACGTATTTCGACTTTCACAGAGTTACCATCAGCTTATTTAGTGCAGACCGTCATCAATATATCAAGGAGTAATATATAGTATTTATAGGGAAATTACGATTAACTGATGCATACTGATGATGACTATATGATAGTCGAAATATGTATGTGTATGGTGCAAATAATTGATCTATTAAAATGGGGAAAGAATGAAAAGAAAAATTTAATTTTTAATGCAATGCTAAAAATATTGTGTGGTGTACTTATTCTCAGCCCATCAACTATTTTTCTTTTTGGGAACACTTTTATAGAAGTCGAAAATTTTTGGTTTTGAGCGGAGCATTTTTGTAACACCAAATAAGCCGGAGTCTATGGCAACTGTATGATTAAATCGAGAGACATGACACGGCAAATTGCATCTTTTTTCAATTTGAATTTCCGAGCCCCAGGAAAAAGAATGAGCTCAATATTTTGACACAAAATATTCTACAGGAATATACGATTTAAATACGAAGAAGTGAAATGAAGAACGAAACATGACGGTCGTCATTTAGAACATACTTTCACGTATATAATTCTGATGTGATGACATCGCACACTGAAATGATAAATTAATTGTAAGACAATATATTATCTAACAATAATAATCCTTAACTAGTCCTGTAACATAACGTTCCTTCATTTAGTCCTTGATACCCATAGTAAATGTTGAAATCGATTATCAATAATAGTACATATTGGCTAGCAATTTTACTAGACGTATATAGAGCTATTATCACATTACAGCTTTTATACTAATTTCTATGTACATATCAGGACATGTCTCGTCTGAACATTATGTTTTATATAATGTATACAGGGTCTTTCAATAGGAATGGTACTTTTTAAAATTTGAATAAACCCACTCAAGTAAGAAGTTTTGTTGTGTACAATTCACGATTCCCTTAACAAGTGAACTTATTATGAACTTTCTATTCGAAATTTTTCGTAATTAATGTAATTCGTAAAAATTGAACTAATTTAGCTTCTTTTTTTTAAATTTATAATTTTTGCTTTGCAATTTCATTAAGCTATTTTCTTCCAATTTATCTTAAAAGTGAATTTGAAGTGAATAATTATTAGTTACAAATACCTGAATACCTAAAAATTAACATTAAAAGCATAATTGAATCAAACTGGGCCTGGCAGAAATATTGTGGTGGCTACTTGAACGTTCTATAAAAGAAGCCTCTCAGGTAGAATCAAGTCGAAGTTTTCTTTTGTTGTTGCAGCTTTTCCCATCTAGGCTAAGGAATTCCCCACTTTATTTTTATATGTAACGCAAATTTCATCATTCATTAACAGTCTTTTCAAAATTGCTTGTGACTTTAAATTTTTGGTCGCTTTGAAGAGTAATTATTGGCGTATGCCGAGTATTATTTGTAATTATGGAGTAATATTATTGAAGTATTTTCAACATATTCACAAGTTTGTTTGAAATTTCCACCGAAATACATTTTTCCCATCACTCCCGCCAAGATGGTTTCGTGTTCTTAAATTGTGTCATATTTATATGGCATCAAAATTGCTTACAAATGAGCAAAATTTAGTCCATAAAATATTCAGACTAATTAAATGGGAAATATATTTTTTAACTTTTTTGGTGGTTTCCGTAGAGATTTAATTTTAGTAAAAACATGTTTGTCTACGTTGCTACTAAAAAGGGCAACCAACTAAAAAACTCCACTACCAAAATGTACTCTGTCGTTCAAAAAATTCTCTCAATGGAGAAGTTGCATGTTTTTTAATTTAAACTTTTTCGTTAATTTTTTTAAAATTACTTTTAAAAATTTTTAAATTAATTTTTTATGCAATTTTATAATTGAAAAAGTTTTTCTAAATTGCAAATTCAAATGACAGTGACGTCCATAAATCGCTTTAGTAATGCCACCGCAGGGAGAAATGATAAAATAAAATGCAGAATGAAAAATGGTTTCTGTCAACTAGCTTTTACTATGATATAACGTATATTCCATAGAAACAAGCTGAAAAATGTGAATTTACCGTGATTCCGATTGGCTCGCAGCCACAACGGGTTGTAAATACGTCACACAATTTTATTAATAATTATAAAATTATATTTTCTTTATATATTATAATTTGTATAAAAAAAATGTTAATGCAATTTTTCTTTTAGAGAATAGAAAAATAATTTTATATATTTTAAAGCGTTTGAAAAGTTTTTAATTAGCCAGTAATATGCAATTTGATTCGTTTATCGAATCAATGATGTAATTGCAACAACAAAAAAAGTAAACAATAAAATATTCAATTAAGAAAAATATAACTTCACCTCTAGGGCTTTAGATTTGATGAGTCTATTTGAAACCAGTACAAAAGTGATTTACATTAGCGAATTAAAGCAATGAACTGATTGCTTCAACGAAATGAAATTTGTGAAAACTAATTCATTCCTATGCAAATTCAAACAATACCCTTTTTGGAATGGATTTACCTATCTATATATATGTATTTTAATTATTGACTCAGGATAGATTTTAATGAACATAAAAGTGATTAATATTTGGAATTATTTGGATTAGTAGTTCAAATTTAAATAATAGTATTGAACTTTGTTTACAATCTCATTTTTGTGAATTCATATAGATTAGTTTAACAAGGAGAAATTTTCGAAGGTAAAGTGAGGGATAGCCATTATAGCATTTGTAAAACCTATTTAAAAAGAAATTATTTTTTGATAAATTATTTAATATATGTAATATTTTTTTCTATATAGATGACATAAAAACGAGACATTGGCCTAAAAATTACAATCATAATATTTGGAAATTTACTTAATAAAAATCAAGATTAAAAATTGGTTAATAAAAATCAAATCAATTATATTACTACAGTCTACAAATTTAAAAGGTTTATAAACTGAAAATTTAAAAGGTTTATGTTCAGGTCAAAGTATTTACAATGCAGAAATAAAAGTATGATTTGTTTGAAATGTTTTTTTTTTTTAAATATAGAAGACGTAAAATATTCAAAATTTGAATCTTTACATATGAAAATAACCTTTGTAGATCCAATCTTAATTCTGCTCTTCTTAGTCTATGCCTAATAATTGTATTTAAACAATATAAGTTCCAATCGTCGTTTATTACTGTTTATTTTACTTAAAACGCATAAAAAACAATTGATTTATAACGGCTTATAAGCAGCAATAGCTATTACTAGTAGGAACTTACAATTGCATAAGCTGCGGCTGAAACTAATCATTCATAAAAGTGATTTTTTTTTCGCATTCAGTCATTTCAATTATTCAGCGTTGGATCAGAAAGAAGTATCATCAATAGTTAATACTAGACTAGTAGTAACATTGCATAAATGTACACTGAAAAGTAATTACTATTTAAATAATTTTATTACCATATACAAAGTTACTACAAAGAGAGAACGTACAATAAAGAATGAATCTAAAATACTGGTACGAATAAAATTTGTAATTAATCCTAAATCTTTAATTAAAAATTAAATTGACATTTTTTGGTATTTATTTCAACGCTTCTGCTGCATAAAACTTACGACAGGAATTATCGACACAGAATGTTATTTTAAATGTAGTTATGTAAAAAAAGTTTATTCAATTTTTGAAAAACGCAAAACATTAAAGTTTATATTGCCAATTTTTTGAGACTGTTCCCGATTAAAAAATTTATGATATCGTTAACAGATAAAATGCACTAAATATTTAATAATACAGTTCTAGTGAAGGTGCTGAAAAATTCAAGCTGTAAGTAGATAGTTTAATACAGTGACTTGCGCTCCCACCATAGACATCTTTACAGTGACTTAATCTTTATAATCTTTAAAAGAAATGCATCTTTTTTCCGTATTTGTAATAATGGATTTTGATGAATTTTTTGTAAATATCATAGACGTTGGAGCACTTTGGTATTATCTTAATGACAAACATTTTAATACGTGTAGAAGATGTTATGTGTAGAAGAAATAGCATTTTTTTGTAATTGGGAGGGGGTTGGAAAAACTTTATTTCTTCGTCAATTTTTTGAAATTTTGTATTTATGCAATTTATGAGTTGCCACTGAATAAGTGCACGTTACAAAAGGATCCCGATCTTGTCTAACTTACCTTACGTGAGCATTGTGACTATCCGTCCGTATATTGTACCAAAATAAAATACTGGCATCTTTAAAATTTTAGAATTTCAATGAATGAAAACATATAGCTTTTTAAAGGAATATAAATAAATAGGAAGTTATGATGAATAAATAAAAATTATCATTTAATAAAGATTAAATTTTCCTAATGTTGATCATATCATTGATATTCAAGCAAACTGACCACCATTGATAATAACCAGGCGAATGGAATTTCCCACTGTGTATGATATATGGTTTATTTATTAGAAATAATAGTACAGATATATTTTATACAGCGTTCAAAAATAGTTCAGAAATAATAGTTTAATTAATTATTTCATATCAACATGTAAAATTACAATAGAAGTCCGAATATTAAAATCTTTCGTAGCAATACTTTTATGTACACATAAAAGTTGCACTACATTATAACAAAAAATTATTCGATTGATAAGTTTGAAGTAAATTCATTTACTTGGCTGTTGTGTTGTCATGTTCTTATAACAAGTAAAAATTTTTTGAGTCCACGATCTTAATATTTTATTCAAGAAAATATGTATTTGACTGCTCAAAAATTAAAGTATAGTAAGTAAATATTTTCTGGAAGCAAGGAAATCTTTACTTACCATGTTAAAAATATACTTTTTTATTATAGTAATTTCTTACTAGTAGTTTTTTATACAGTGAAGTCTTACTTATAGAAATCGCTAATGGACATTCTAAAATGCTCATTGAGCGAATTCTGCCTTTGAGAACACCATATATACATTATATAATATGTATATGATAATTCGGGATCAAAAAAAGCTGGAGATCAAAAGTCCAAAACGAGTTTTTTTTAAGGATTTGGCATTTGTTTTAGTATATAAATGGTGGAGGCGCAGTGAAACTACAATGGTTTAATAAATACAATATAACCATAAAAAAAGTCATTTTTTATATCATGACCTCGTAATGAAAATCAGTGATTTTCTTCCTCTTATTTAAAGATTGTGCGATTCTTTTAATAATCCTTTTACAGGTCCTTTTATGGTCGAATTTTTGGAAATATTTAAAGTATGTTAAACTGCAGTTTATATATTGCAGTTTTAAATATCATCTTTTAGTCCACGACAAAATTTTATAAAGTGCATAGAATTCCCTCGTTGACCAGCCATTTATATGTATTTGGCCACTGTAGCGATAATTTTGATCAAGTACTCACGAATACTGTTTTATGCTCTCAAGATCGGCTTCTTTAAGCCGAGAAATGCAGTTAAAAAATGTTTCGCACAAAATTCGTGAGGAATTTTCATAAGAAACTTTTTGTGTTATTCATAGTTTTGCTCTATCTTTGAAATTTTTCGAAGAGTTTTGCAATTACTCTACCAAAAATTTTTGCAATTCCAAAATGTCTATTTTTCTGATAAATGCAATTCATGTATAAGAGTCAGTAAAGTCACAAAAAGGCTGATTTTAATGTGACTGTATTTTGGATATTTCTTTTCCCATTGAAGTTAAGTACGAATAAAGTATGTCTGGTACTTGGGAGCGAGACAGAGGATCCAATTTTAATTTGTCCGACAAAAGTTAGGTTGTTTACTGACGGAAATCTCAGACCCAGAGGTAATTCATCGCTACCTATCTAAGTTCAATAAACAAAGAATTACCAAAAACGTTGCCAGCCCTCGATCCATCACGTATATCTAGAAAAGTTATTAGAATTCTACTATAAATTTACACAACTTGATATATTATTTAGTCGTCTACTAATAATTAAAAATACATTGACCATGGATGGTAGTGTAAAATGCAAGTATAAATTAACTGGCATTTAAATAATTGTGTATTCGAGTGTATGTCCAATACACATAAATGAAACCACGTTCTGCAAGTGGATTGACTTATTTTTTTTTATAAATATTTTAAATTTTATTCAATATTCATCATACAAAAACACAAGCATATATTATTCTCTATAAAAATAGTGTGAGAATTATTTACATAATGTTTTATTTTCCTATCGTTGCAGTTTAGTTTTGTTAAAAATATGATGTGTTATGTCAATATTAAATTGTTTGTTTAGTTTTAATAAACTTTCAGTATTTTGTTCTGTGAATTGTTGTTATGTGTATCTGCTAATTGAAGTATTGATGTTAGTTAAAAATTGTGTATTATTTTAAATAATTATTGTGTTAAAGTAAAAAGAAAAAATTAATTAAATTTACGAGATAAAGTTTTTTCAACCTATTTATATGTAAAACCCTCACTTAACACGTTATATGAACTATGAAATTTCAAGTAGTTATGCGTTGGAAAAGTACATCGCTTAAAAGCCGCTTATATACTTTGATTAGTGAAACGCTTTAGTTAATTTTTAAGTTTTTAGTGCTTGAATAGTTGGAATTTTTATTATATACTCTCAGTTCGACCGCAATACTTGTTGTGAGCACGTATATAACATAGCCACATACAATTAGCTACATACAATTAAGTCTAATACTGGCCTTTAGTTGGAATTTTGATAGTAAAAGTAGGTATATTTTAACATATTATGTTACTTTTAATTAAGCCTATTAAGGCTGTACGAGCGACATGACAATTTTGGATAAAAGGCTTATTTTTTTTATATGAAGTTGGGCTAAGTCTAAATTCACTCTGTAATTGTAATCCGGTTAAAATACACATTTCAAGGAACAAAAATTCACACAGAGCCAAATGTTGGTGGAGACCTTGTGTACACCATTAGAAATATTGTGTCAAAAGTCTCTATCGATCCCATTTGTGCTAAAAAAGCTATTCGGGGTCAAAATTTGAGGTTTTTGTTTTCTTTTCGAAACGGTAAGTTCTATCAAAAATATATGTCAGACAAAAATTGAAGATCTTAAAATTATCTAAAACAAGTGAAATTTACAAAATATAAAAAATCCCCGATAAATTTCTCAGCCACGGAACTTTAAGCTCGCATTTAGAACATATCTAAGAACACTCTACATTAAATTGCCTTTTTAGTTGAAACCTTTTCCAAACTGAGCCGATTAGGAAGATCATCGCAATTTTTTTCGGAAACATAAATTCAAACTTGAAACATAGCTAAGAAAACTCTCCATTAAATTATGTTTTCATGTGTACTAAAGTCTTGAAGTATCTTGATTATTGATTATTGATCATTATATCATGTTTATTTGTAAATCACAGGTATTATTTGTAGTTTGTAGGCGGTCGTTAAAAATTTGCATGTTTCATATTTATATTTTTCGAAGATATCATTAGACTAATATTGTTTCGCTATGTCGATAATAAAATTTTCTGAAGATTAACAACATATATAATGGTTTTTGCTATTTAATTAAACAATAATAGTCTTATCTTTTCCTATTTTGCAATAAATAATACCTATTAATTATAATATTTAGATTTGATTCACAAAATTTCATACTTTTGAAAACCAAAAAAACTTCGTAGTTTTTTAAAGTGTCAGTTAAAAACCGTAATTTATTTCTAACAATAGCAAACAATACCTTATAAAAGCGAACACGGCCACGTTCCTAATAATTCAAATAATGATACTCATGTTTTTTTGATTAAATTTCGATATTCCAGCTCAACATTAAGAATTTTTCAAAAATATTAACTTTTAAGATGAGTGTATTGCAACCTTTGAATTGCTAAATGCGATTAAATAAGAACTTCGATTTATTTAAAATAAAAGTAATTTCGTTAAATTTAGAAAATCAATGCTTTTCTTATTCTCGTTTTTCATGAATAAGAGTGTGAACTGAAGTCTAGGTGACATTTAGTTATTCAATTTATAAAAAACGCGTTAAACAAAGATGACTTTATACATTCAATTTGTACCTGTATATGCTGAAATCAATCTTGAAATGAGGTTGAAGACAAATTTATATATAAAATTAACTTTTTTGAAAGTTAATCTTGAAAAAGCTTTTATAACTTTTAACTCATCTATAATATCAATTTAAAAGTTTAAATTTCTGTAATTTTGTAATAAAATAAAGTAAAAAACATGTTTCTATACTCTAGGTAGGTACTCAATTCAAAATAATATATAATTGAAAGTTTTATTTCAATAAAGGTATGTAAACTAATTTAGTACCCATGCGTATTTTTATACCATGTATATGTGAAATATATATAGTATATTAAGTTTAGTCCCAAGTTTGTAACGCTTAAAAATATTGATGCTACGAAAAAAATTTTGGTATAGGTGTTCATTGAATCATCTAATTAGTTCATTTTCACATGTGTGTCTATCTGTCTGTCTGTCGTCTGTCCGTCTGTCATCACGATTACTCAAAAACGAAAAGAGATATCAAGCTGAAATTATAGCGTGCTGAGGACGTAAAAAGTGTGATCAAGTTCGTAAATGAGCAACATAGAGAGTTGTTAGTTTGAGACTAGTTAGAGATAGAACAAAAGTTTAAAAGTGAAAAATGATCCTTATAAAAACTTTTGTTTGAAACATTTTTTCGTAAACATCACTGTTTACTCGTGAGGGCGCAAATTAGGCGTAAATTGTATAGTATGTATTATATGGGAATATTAGTTATGTATGTGTGACATGTATGTGTGTGTGTAATGTGATAATCAACACTGTCAATGCATGGTATTTCAACAATTAACTCAGTCAATTGTTTGTTTTCACTTGTTATTTTTGTTATGTTGATTATAATGTTTGGTGTTATGAAATAATGATTCAGTTTTTGAGGATTAGTCGAAGATGCAATTAAGTTATAAAAATTTGAGCAGTTAGTCGGATTTAAGTGCGGCTCTCAGAATTTGATTCAACAGAGCGTCAGAAAAACGGCCTAATTTTACGACCTTATTTGATTTATTAGAAATTAAAAATATGAAATTAGCATAATTAATATGTATTTTTAAATTGACCGTAAATACTAAATTCACAATTCGGTTGATAGTGGTGACAATGATTTCCAACTCATTATACGGGGGTTTTTGAGGTCGCTGAATTTGTCTAGGTTACATGGTACCGAGGGTGAACAGGGTGAATTTAATAGTATAGACGAGTTGGTTTAATAGTAGATTTTAGAAACCATCTTAAACAGTCCATAACTGTTAATCTCGGTGCACGGCAGCAAAAATTATCATTGATAAATATACCTCTAGAAATTGCTGGGTGCTTTCACTAGGCTCGGAAAGTTTTGATCCGAAGTTCTAATTTGTTGGTTAAGAAAATCGTAATACTTTATTTTTCTATCCCAGAAAAACGGAAAAGAATATACAACATATTTAAGCTTGTCGCGCTATCAAAAACTTTTCAAGCCGCACAAAAGAGAGTGCCCCACAAAAGTTTTCATAAATTTAGTAGAAAAGTGTATTTTCGTCAATTTATTATTTAGGTGTATTTATCAATGACAATAAATTCTGAGGGACATCGAGACTATGTATTTTTTAATTATTAATCTGTGGATGTATAAATACAAACCTTTCTTTCTTACAGGAACTAAACATACAATGTACAATTTGAAAAAATTGTAGACAATCTATATAAAAGGACTAAATTTCATGATAATCTACGGAATCTCATGTTTTGTAACTAAATTAGAATTTATTCCAGTCATTAAGCAAACACGCACATAAACCTCTCAATTAAACAGCAAACCATTAACATGACAATGTGTAAATACATAGCATATAAATTAAAAACTGTACATTAACTTGCAATTCTACAGGAAGTTTCAATTTTCAATAATTTATAAAGGTTTTAACTTTAATATAAATAGTTTTTTAAGTTTCGACCGACTAGTTTTGGAGAAATCTATGAAAACATATCATCCATCTACCGTTTTACCATAAAACCAATGTTAAATATGCCTACTTTTCAAATCATTTATTAATTTAAATAATCTGTTTCCACCTCCCCTAAAATTTTCAGAATCACCTTAGTCCAACTTTATGTAAATAAAAAATTAAGCGTTTTATCAAAATTGCCCAGGCGCTCGTACATCCTTAAATAAAGAAGGCCTGCTTTTCTTTAACTATACATCAAATTAAGAAAAATGAGTTAACTAAGCTTTGGCTGTTTCATATAAAAAGTTTTCACTGTATTTTATTATATAAAGCTTTTTTAACGTGTTGATTCTTTTGAACAGACATACACTTATCTAAAAGGCAGAAGTAGTACTAGAATAGTTCTTTTTGATCACACAGAGTACGAGAAGATGTAGTACCTAGAATCAAAATTTACATTTTAGTGTTCATTGAAGTCACTGTTATTCTAAACACTATGTTCTTATTTTGCAAATGCAAATATCAAACATCTCTCGATAAAAACGTATGACCCATGAACATGAAGTATAGTCCACGGTAAACAAAAACACGAGAAAAACTCTCCAAAAACAAACAAATTCTTGAAAATTATTTCGAAAATTTTCGAAAACCAAATAATTCTGCTAGATTTTTAAACTCTTCTTATTTACAAAAAATAGTGCCAGCACTGACATTCAACACTTTCTATACAGGGTATTTCAACAATTAACTAAGTGAATTGTAGTTTTTCAAATACATTTAAACATAGGCTCTACATCTTACCCTTAATACATTATAACCAATTGTGTATGTCTTATTTAATAAAATTCATAGTATTTTTTATAGCAAATACTTTATAATTTTTTTAATAACTCACTTTTATAATAAAAACTCGTTTTTTTATTTTTATTTAATTTTCAGGGAAAAATAAAGTTTAAATCGATATAGTTTCTATGCAAGTAATATAGTTTCTATGCTGGTCAGAGGACATTTGGTTTCCTAGGTGAATGATCCTAAAATGGAAACATTAAAAACAATTACATGCTTAAAATACACAGTTTAAATTAAGTTGTGAAACTCTAAAACCATTTTTATATGGTCTGGCTGTCGACAGTCTTTCTTAAATAAACGAGTATTCGATATAATTACGTTTTAATAGTCAATAAAATGTTCCACAAGCATCAATTGTGAAAAGAAGAATAAAAGGGTTAATATTGTCGTGTGCTCAAATGGTCCAAGGGAGATGCTGCCACCACAAATCCTTATTACTTTTACAAGGATAAGGATTTGTAAAATCCTTGAGAGTAAATTTAACATAAACACTGTTTCACGTTTTAATTCTAATAAGTCGTTGATTTTTACTTTATGTATTTCTTGTAGATTTAATTATATGTTTTCCGTAGTAGTGAGTTTATTACTTGATTCCAATTTTAACGTTAAGTAATTACTAATTCACAATATTTAATTAAAATATTAAATATTGTGACGTAAAAATTAAATATTAAATATTAACTTTGCTAGCGCTAAATAATCAAAATAATACTTGTTTACAATTAGTAAATTTAGGCTACATTAATAAAATCTGACTTAATAATAATAAAATATAATTGATTTAGTGTGCTAGAACCGCGATTTTAAGGATAACGTCGTCTAGGACCTAACAATATATACGAGTAGATTAAGTTTTGCAAAATCTATCATAGTTATAAAAAAACAGTACATAGAAAATGGTACCAAGATGGGACAGTCCAGTTTATTATGCCTTATTGTCATTTTCGTATTTTAAACAATGACATTATTTCTCGAATAGTATTTTAGATTTTAAGTCGATGTCCCCATTTTTATAACTTTATTGTGTGTCTCTTTATCCAAGTCCGCATTGCTCATAGAGGAGGAAGCGAGACGGGTATACGACTCTTCTACCTATCTTAGTTCCTTAAAAAGTAATGAGATACGTAGAAAAAAAAATCGTCTTTCTGTCTAACTCGTATTTTTTGTTGTCACTGGTTAGATTGTCACTGTGCTACAGGAGTCTGAGGGACTTCTCTAAGTCACATTTGCCCATGCCCGATTTAGTAAATCAGTATTGACCTCCTATAAATAATGTGAATTTACTCTCTTCTTTCTTTAAATCTCAAAGTGAAGTTTATTTCAAAAATCTCCAGTCCACTGAACTTTTGATAGAGTAAATTCTACTACTTACAAGAAATAGAGTGTTTTAAAATTTCCACTTGTTTGGCAATCGTTAAATGAAAATGCATTGTTCGAACCGAAAATCCACTGGCTTTTGAACGAAGATTTTGTTTATCATCACAAGTATTCCTTTTTCTCTCGAAGTCTTAGTTGCAAAAATTAGATTTCTCTATATTAAGTTAATTTATTAAAATAATAATATAAAAAGGAAGCTTTTATCATAATTATAAAACAATCAACTTTGTAACTTTATGGAAAGCTTGTAATATGTCACAGTAAATATTTTATTAGAAGCGATTTGAAATCCATAAAAAAATTAACAGTACACTGACTTTTTTTATGAAATAAACATCCACACATCTACACACGGTGATAAAAAATTAACTTTCAATTTAAGCCTGTAACCTTAAAAGAGATAAAGGGAAGAGATCCAAAACTATGAACACACATCTCTGTTTACGAATTCTCAAATCTCAGGCTATAAGGAAATAAAGGCTCTTTTGTAAAAGGGGATTTTTTTAAATGGGACCAAAAGATGACAAAATTATTCCTTCAAAAAGAATAAATAATATATATTGAAAACAAGTGAAAAAAAATATATATAGAAAACAATTGACTGAGTTAATTGTTGAAATACCATGCATAGACAGTGTATAATACTCTATCACATTACACATACATACATGTCACACAAACATAAATGATATTCCTATATAAGACATATTATACAATTTATGCCTCACGAGTAAACAGTGATGTTTACGAAAAAATGTTTCAAACAAAAGTTTTGTTTATTTTTTGATAAGGAACATTTTTACATTTTACTTTTGTTCTATCTCCAACGGACCCAATTGACTTATGTTGCTTATTTACGAACTCGATCTCACCTTTTCGTCCTGGGTACGCTGTAAAAATTTCAGCTTGATATCTTTTTTCGTTTTTTGAGTTATCGTGCTCACAGACGGACGGACAATCGGAAATGTACTAATTAGGTGATTTTATGAACACCTATATCAAAATTTTGTGCGTAGCATCAATATTTTTAAGCTTTGCAGACTTGGGACTAAACTTAGTATACCTTGAATATTACATATATGCATGGTATAAAAAAGAAATGAAATGAAAATTGTATTTTTAATATCTCATATATCACTTTTTCGTAATATTTGTACATATATCTTGTATATCTTACGTTATGCACATTCTCATCTAACTTATGATGATATTAAAAGTTATTTTTATTCAAGAAAAAAGTATTTGCTTCATTTTTGAATCAAACTCGAATGTCAAGCCTATATAGAGGGTGATGCACATGTTGGTTCGGTTTTAAACTAGCGCTTATCTCACAATTCAGGCCCTTAAGATGGTATTTAAAGAGACAAAAATTCAGTTCGATATACGCTCAATTAATGTTCAGTTATATGGAAATATATTTACCAGCATAACTTTTCTATTATCGTCGAACTATTATTTGCGTTGAGTGTAATATTAATGTTCAACTCAAATCAAACAGAGGTGCGTACTTTAATTTAATCTTCACAAACGTGGTGGTCGACGGAAGTTCTGAGTCCACAGCTTCTGAACTTGTTTTGGTATAGACTTGGGACTATTAACCTCACGCGTTCTGCACATAAGCCTAACATCTAGCTAATTAAAATAGTTTGAGAGTGAAAATATTAGATCAGAGCATTAATGTAAATAATACAATTCATTTTAAGTAATTTCACCATATATCTATGACAAGTTTTTGAATTTACTGAGTGAATATTTTTTTGCTTACTCTTGTGATGAGAGAAATACTCACAATTGCTGAAGGTCTAGAAATAAATATATATTTTAAAAGTGTAGGTTGGTTGAAAAAATCTGAAAAATTCATTTTTTGAAAATAGATAAAATATATGAAGATGGAAAAAATTTCAACCACATGTACCATTTGAAAAGTATAAGCTACTAGCTTGCTTCACTGGGCTTAAACTTATTCTCTTTTCATAACACTCGAAGAAATTGCTTTACACAGCTAAAATATTTGCACAGTTTTCAATTTTTGTTTAGTGTTAAATAGTTATAATTCATTGAGTATATCAGAAAAGAAGGCCATGAATTGCTTGACATTTACTATTATAAATTTTTAATTTATAGTTTAAAATGATTATCATAGATGTAGCAGTAAAATGTCAATAAATTAAAAAAAAAATATCTTTATTAATTATAGCTCATGTGTAATTCTGATGTATGAGCTATATTGTTGTACAGTTTCACTCAAACCCATTCGCTTGTTTTTGCGTGAAAGCGTAACAAACAAACAAACATTCTTACTTTCACATTTATAATATATAGGGATAGGGATAGGGATTTATGTTTTTAATCAAGCGTGAGTACAATGTTCATGAAGCAAGTGCGGACGGATTAAATGCAGTAGAACATTATTTGGCGACATTATGTACCAAAACAATCATCATATTATTATGCATACATACATAGAATATAATTCTAGTATAAATGAAAACTGGTTTTATAGTACAATTCTAAATGGATACATATATAACAACATATCCTATCTCTATAAATGTATATGAGAGAAAACGAATTAACAACATTGATTTCGTATAAAATCGGTACATTTCGGGAATCTGGGAGCTTTTAACATTTATAACCATGCATACTAACGGTAGTAGTGGAAAGCTTATACTTTCTGGTATCTGTTGACTGTGTTCCATGTTTAGTATTTTTCCGGGTATATAATCTAATAGACACTACATATGTACGAGAAATATTTTACTTTGATATATTCACCCGTATTACATAACATTTGAAAATATTTTCAAAAAAAAATTTTAAAAACTAATTTGTTTTGTTTTTTTAAATTAATTTTTGAAATTAAAATTTTTTTTTGTGACTAAAATAGTGTTTTTGAAAATGTAAATGAACTGTTTTTTTTTTTTGGTAAGTTTTCTTAATTATTTAAAAATAAGAAGTAATTTTTGGAAAAAGACAATTAAAAACGAATATTAATAATTAAAATTTTGATATCATAAAGTTTGTTAAAAGTAAATATAATTCAATATAGAATTAATTAATATTTCTGGTCAGTTTAATCAATTTACAAATTTTTCTGTCCATCACTTAAATGTGTAAAGTTTTTAACTTTTACTTACTTTAAGTAAAATTTTTAGCCGCGCTTAAATACCAAACATTTTCTTTTTGGAATTGAGCTTTTATTATATTCAATGAAATAAACAATTTTACAATTTATTCAATGAAATAAACAATAATAAATATAAATATTCTCACACTATAAGGTTTTGTACTAAAATAATTTAATAATTATAGGTAATAAAAACAAATGATTTAGATTCTGGGATGAATTAATTAGAGTCGATACGTAAAGTAGGTAATGAACGAATTAAATTTTATAAATTTTTGTGTTCTCTACAATATTTGGATCTAAAAACAAACAAAAAATTCAGTTCTATTCAGGAGTTACATAAATTATTCCTAGAAGGAGACTTTCATTCAAACAAGTGTGTTTGTTGATATGTTTACATCCTTATATATTATAAATGTGAAAGTAAGGATGTTTGTTTGTTTGTTACGCTTTCACAATACGCAATATATTGGAAAATTTTCGTCAACACTCAGGAAGTTATTGCAAAATTCATCATCAAAGTTGAAAATAAGATACAAATAATTTAAACCACAAGTCTAAACTTTCCTGGGCGCTCGTACGACCTTAACTTCAATTCTAATGAGATAGTAAATGTCAAATTATTCATGGCCTTCTTTTCTGATATAATGTGTATATATTTGAGCTGTGTAAAACAATCCTTGTGAGTGTTATGGAAGGAGGATAAGTGAAATCAAGAGAGGCGGGTATCACGCTAGTTGTATATATATATATATATATATATATATATATATATATATATATATATATATATATAAATATATATATATAAATATTTTAATATAATTTTATACTCAATATCAAGTTATTAATTTGTTTGTGAATTCTTCTATCATGCAAAAGCTCAAGGATGGACTAGCACCAGGGCAAGTTTGGAAAGTTCAACTAAGTTGAAATCAATTCTGAAAATGTTAGGGGGGGGGTTGCCCGATAATTTAAATAAAAAAATGAATTCAAAAGTAGGCATATTTAACATTGGCTTTAAGGGAAAACGGTAGACGGATGATATGTTTTCATAGATTTCTCCAAAACTAGTCGGTGAAAATTTAAAAATAAAATTTAATTTAAATTTTATGAATAATTAAAAACAAAAAACCCATTGTGCTCGACTAATTAAGGATTTATGAGCACGGTAATGAGAACACAAATTTATATGAATTATGATATACCTTGACAATAATAAGACGAAAAGTAAGAATTAAATTTTTCGATGTCTTTCGAAAACCAAGGCAATATATTGGAAAATTTTAGTCTTATTTTTCGTCTACACGCAGGAAGTTATAGCAAAATTCATCATCAAAGTTGAAAATAAGATACAAATAATTTCAACCACAAGTCTAAACTTTCCTTGGCGCTCGTACGACCTTAACTTAAAATTTTTGCATATGGACAAAGCTGCTGATACGAAGAGTAACTAGTACTGCTTTTCACCACAATAAAATATCCAATAACTTTTGGATGTAGAGAGACTTTACAGGAAGTACACTGCACTGTGAACAAAACTGAAGTATCATTAATAAACAGTTTTCAATTGCTAACAGCCATTTTAAGTATGCTAATATCAATCATCAATCGCTAACAGCACAAGCGGAAAAATCCCGTGTAAATGCTATGTTGTTAAAACAAATAATCTATAAATATAAAGTCTGACATCATAGAGATAGATATTTTATGGGATTGAAAAAAATTGGTTTATTTTATTTGTTTTTAAAACGATTTTATTAGCTTGACTTCTATTTGTGAATGAATATATACTCGCGTTCAAAAAAAGCGACACTTTAATATGAATGGTTAGCATATATAAGTGACACCTATTTTTTTGAATGCGAGTATATGTAATGGAATTTTTTATTCAATTTTCACAAGCTGCCTGGTTTTTGAATGATGTGAAATTATGCAAAAGTGTTGAACACCACATTACATTAAAATAATACATTACCATCCATCTGTTAGTATCTATAACGAAATCCTGTTGTTGCTACGAAATAGCAAATTGCAAATTGAACGCAGTGGAAATGACGGAACGACATACGTATGGCTAACATGAGCGATGGTTTTTGATCTTAACATGTGTGCTAAAATATAAAAGTAACAAACACAATATTTGTATTCGTAACATAGGATTCAATGTTACAAAACTTGAGGTGGTCGCTTGGGTTGGGGTGGGAAGAGACAAGAAGAATAAATGTAGAGAGATACTTCCAATTTTAAGAGAAGTTTACCTATTAATTCAAATTATTTTATAATTGTTAATCCATATGTTAACAAAGACTGTTTTTCCAGTTTTTAATGGTATAAGACCTTGGTAACGTCACGATAAAGTTAATTTCAGGGCAGCTGGAGTTTGGATATTACGCATCTTATAGAAATTAGGTAGGAATGAAGTACGCCTGGTGTCAAAGAGCGATTGCTTTTACTGTGTTTATTACGGCGCATTCCTGAAAAAAAGTGGTTTATAATTTTGCCCGCTATGTGTTTGTGTCTGTCTGCTACTGGCATCGTAGCGCCTAAACGGATGAACCAATTTTAATTTTTTTTTTGTTTCGTTTGAAAAGTGATTTAATGGAGAGTGTTCTTAGCTATATAAAATGAAAAAGCTTTCAAGAAGAAAATAATTTTATGGAGAGTGTTCTTAAAATAATTTGTAAAATAATTTCGCACTTATAAAATAATCTTAATATAAATGTATTAAAATCATTTTTCATGTTTTTTTAAACATATAAATGTATAATTGTCAGACAGTTTTGCGAACATAGCGTCAGATATTATTCTAATAATTAAGAAAAGCACTTAAATAATTAAGAAAAACATTTATTTTAAATTTGTCATAAATTTGATGATGATTACTTCATTAGTACATCTATCGTTAGTTAATGATATCGCTCTCAGTCGCGAGACGTACTCAATAAGAGTACGTCTCGCTTCCCTAAATTCAAGAAGAACAGAGAAATATCCGAAAATCGTGAACATTTCAAAAACTCTGGTATATATCGAAAAATTTTACTGTTAATTTTTGTCTTAGTTCTAATAGAATTCCATTCACTTTTTAAGGAACTATCTTAAAGAAAATTTACAAATCAGATTTTAATAATCGAAAAAAGTAAAAATTTTAAAAGTATTTTTTTTTGTTGCGTAATTGAAATGAATATTTAACTTTAGCATTGAATGCTGGTGAAATTAACTTACACTATATCATATAATTTTTGTATACAGAATGTTCGATTTATATCTAGGCATATAAATATCACGAGGATGACAGAATACATGCATCTAGAGGTATTATACAGATCTTCTGTTGTATGCATGCAGAGAGTGTATGCATGCAAATATTATTAATTGATATCCACATGTATATAATACCTCTCACTTAGATGCATTCCTTAACGCATGTATTCTGTCATACAAATGATATTGGTTTGCCTAGATGGTACAAAAACGGCCTGTATACATGTGTTGAAGCTTCGATATGCGTTGAGATAGTTGTAAGACGCTTGGAGAGTGGGAGTTTCTTAGTTGAATAGATGAACTACAACAGATAGGCCACGATACAAGTCACTTTTACAATTTCTTATAACGCCTATATTACCTCTTACTTAGAAACATTGCTTAACGCATATACTCTGACATACTCGTGATATTTATATGCCTAGATGTAAATCGAACATTCTGTATATAATATTTTTTTTAAACGGTAACACCTGTTATGCAAGTCTGTTATGTAGTGAGATGTGATGATGTATATGATATATGATGAAGTTCAAGATTAATAGTTCATTTTAAACTCTGAACGTATTTTGCATGGATGTATAAAAATTTAATTTAAAATTACTTTTGTTTTTTGTTATATTTTTTTTTTGTTAAATATGATTTATAATAGAAAAGTTTTCCAATTTAAAACATATTTTTATAATAAAATGTGTACGGGTATTGATGGAAATTCAAACTTTATATTTTGAATTTGTTTTACGTTTTGACATTTGTGTATAAATTTGTATGAGTTTTTAATCTAAACATAAGCTATAAGCTGGTTAAATCATAAATTTAATTCTCTGGAGGTTGAGCAGAAACCTTGTAGTTAGAGTTATTTAGTTAGAGTAACCTTAGATACATTGTTTTTCTTTATGGTTCTTCCGAGACTGGAAATATTATGGTCCATGACGTAGATTAAACGTAAATAACAGTAAACAGATCGAATTTTCCAACCATAGAAAGTGATATTTATTTGAATAAAAAATAAGCTTTTAATTAGTTCTTCTTTAGTATTTTTCAAAGATGAATTGCCAAAACTTTAAAAAGCTAATGTTTACTACACGGTAAGTAATGCATGGCGTTTACTACAATGCTGGTATGGTATCTATGAATTATAAGTAATATTACAGAATTGAATTGGGCTACCCAGTACATGTATTGTGGATATCGCCAATCAGTATAGGTCTGACGACCATCCTTCATTGACTCGTCTGCTATAACTATTGCTGATGTTACTGTTTATTCCCTCAATACAGTACACAGTATGGCATTCACACTGCTACATCATGTCGTTCACACCGATACTAACATAGTGATATCGACAGAAAATTTCGTGAATTTGAATAGAAATTCGTTTGTTGAGCAGAGCTTAAATTCAAATACAAGGCGGAACAACCAATGTTTTATTGTGATAAATGCAGCTGTTCACACCTTCGTCAATTTCAAAGAATGATTTTGTTCAACGTCCGTAAAACGCATGCCGTAATCGACAACACTTTATCGAATCTTCAAACAGCTGCTGCATCTGTTCGAAGTGTCATGCATCTTAATTTATTCTTTATTAAAAAAACCATTATTATTTCATAGTTTTATTTATTAGTTATAGTTATATATTTTTTAGTAGTATTTATATTTTTTAGTACCTTGTTTTCTGAAAATTTGTAATTTAATGGAATTTTGAATTATTTTAAATTTTTTTGTTGTATAAATAATAGAGTTTGTCAATATTTCACTAAGTAAAAAATTTGGTGTACCAGCAGCTTTAATTTGCACAGTGGGATTGTTATTTATATGTAGAATACAAAGAACATATAGAAGTTTCATTTACATTACATTTTTCTTAATTAAAATTTGAAAGCTTTCATGTCAGTTTTATTACGGTATATTGTACTCGGGGGTGTGATAGACAATTCACACTTATTTGATTTAAACATTTATTGAGATTATTTTCTATCTTCTGAAGCTCTGTTGGATAATTGTGCCTCAGAAAATCATAAAACAATACCTCAAAATACAGTAGACGAAACTGATTATTTTGCTTAAGCCAGTTAACTTGAAAAATTTTGCCGAGTGCCTAAAAAATGTCGTGTTTAGCTTCGTGCGGACGGCTCTGTTGAACTTTCGCAACTGCGGTCACTGCTCGACAAGGTTACAAATTTTGATACCGACTGAATCCGTTTGACGATTCAAATTTGCAGTTTTGCATATTATATGAAATTTTATGTGCTATTTTGTATGAATTGTTCATGTTTTTCTTCAAAGTTTCCCTTCGTGAACTCCAAACGCGGATAAAGCCCTCAAAAAGGTGATGAGCACGGCACAGTGCCCGAAAAATGAGCGAATCGAAGTATGAACGATATGCCTACAAAGGAGATATGTTTACAAAATATATCAAATCTGTAAAATGTTAGCTTGTTCGCTCACAAAAATTACAAAAGTTAATGTTCGTTTGTTTACATATCACAGTGTTACATTTAGACTCTAAACTATATTACTGAACCAATTTTGATGAAATTTTTACTTCAAATTAAATTAAACGCCAGTATACATTTTACATTAAATAATTTTATTAAGGTTCTTTTTTTAATTCAAGCTTACGTTTTTTTCGGTAGAGCGGTCGATTTCCAGGTGTTTAAGATCTAAGCCCGAATAATCTTTCTTATCCCATTGAGGCGTGCAACCAAGATTTTACCCCGTGATGTGCAAAAAAGATATCTCTGCGTTAGCTACGCTGGCCGGAAGAGCTGCGCTTCAAATCTCCATCGCATGCTTCACTGAGATGAGCTACCGACTCTGATATGACGGAATTATTTTCACATTTTGTTTTCCATTTGGCCATCCAGAGAAAGTCATCCAACCAAAAAAAGTATCAGATGGGTATTTAGTATGAAATTAGGAACAAAGCCTAACTATTTAGAACGATTCATTTTTTTTAAAAGTCCATTTAGGTGATGGGCATGTTTATCCTGCCCATATGGGTGGATCCGCCACTGGTGAATTCTATACTAATTTTCTTAGCGAAAGTAACTAATAGCTGTAGAATTAGATTTTGTTCCATCAATAGAATTAATACAGTAAAATGTCGACAATTAAAATCATTATCGTCTTTGTAATCCTCAGATTCCTTATAAATCGTAATCTTATTCCCATTATTATATTATCCAACAATAATATTACATGTTTCTAATTAATCACTTTTCTGAACGCATTCATTGTATTATTATTTTTTCTCTGTTACATAAAATTTGAAATATATATCCATTTTATAATATAAATTTATATTATTATTATACATTTTATCGTATCGTAAATAGCTGTTGCCTGTTTTAGAAGAATGTGCAGTAAATGGAAGGGTGCCTTGGATTGTGATTTACGTTTATACAGTTTTAAAGCCATTTTTTAAAGTGTAATATTGGAAATAGTTTTCGTATCTCACTATTATTCTTCCATAATGTGTAAATATTAAACAGCTATTGGTAAAAAACTTGAGCTATGATCAAAATTTAATATTTACAGTCCACGTAACATATTGCAAATGTTACATTTATTTTACAAGCATCGTCTTGCCTGGCCGTCCAGTAACAGTTTCAATTTGCTTCAACTGATCCGGGAAGAATGAGACTTATTTTTTTTTTTTTCACTTGTAATACATTTCCCTATACATCGTTGATTCTTAACCCATAACAAAGTAGAAAATAATACTAGCCGTACAATACATTTTTTATTTAAGTTACATCAAACTTTACCTCCTCAATATTTTGTGAAATCTTTTATAGCATAACAACATGAAATATGGCCTTGATGAAATATGGAATAACAAAATATCCACCAATTTAAGTAAAATTTGATTCAAAACACAAAAGCCAACTTGTGTTGTAAAGACATAAACATAAATAAATACACATGGATATTTTTTCTCTCGATTGCTTGCCTTCTAGTATGTAAACTTTGTTTTCATGTAGTTGATATTCCATAGATTGCAATAGTTGGCAACTATAGAATGATTTAAGATAAATTGTAGTCGAGGTACTATAAATTACCCTATTCTGAGTTCATACAATAGAAAGAAAGATTATTCAGTTTCCTTTTTTACGTTCTTGTTTGGAGGTGAGTTGAGTTATCTTTAAAGAAACATCGTTTTATATTTAATTCTTTTGAGCTTTGTGTGTCACCAATTCTTCTCTTTATATTGTGCTGTCGTAGATATTTTTTCTTTATATTTAAAAAGGTTTTGAATATTGTTATATTATTATATTATAGTTTCAGGCTGGAATATCTGTTTTGAGAACATAAAAGATTGTGGTTTGTTAATGGCAACAAACTAAAAACAATTCCAGATTCCGGATAAGTATGACAATGTAAAGTGAAATTTAAAAAGAGTGAGAAGCTAACAACAGGCCTTTTTCCTACAAGAAGTAGGGTAGATAATAACTAGACGTGTACAAGAAATGTTATTAAGAGCGCCAGGGCAATTTTGGATAAAAGTTTTCATAAAAGTCTAAATCAATTTTGAAAATCTTAGGGGGGGGGTTGTAATATAAGACGAAAAGTAAGAATAAAAGTTTTCGATATCTGGAGTAATTTTCTAAATATCAAATATTGAAATTTTTGTTTAATATTTTAGCTTTCGATATTTCGAAAACCAAAGCAGATATCAACAAATTTTGTTCTTATTTTTCGTCTACATTCATGAAGTTATAACAAAATTCATAATTAAAGTTGAAAATAAGGTACAAATAATTTCAACCCTAAGTCTGAAATTGCCTTGGCGGTTGTAGCACCTGTACTAATTTCAAGTGATATTTAGTATGTCCTAACTATATTTTATTTCTTTGAAAAACTGAAATAATATGTGTAATTTAAATATTTAATCGAAAAATAAATTTTAGTAAAATATTGAACGTGTAAGTTGCATAGAAATGTAATAAATTCACTTGCGATTTCAAACAGTTACAAACTTTGGTCTAAATGCTTGGTTGTTTCGAAACAGTTTACACTTTACCACTAGCGCATACCTATTGAACAAAAAATAATGTTGCAAATTTCACGAAAACGGTTTATTAAATCAAAAATGTATTTCTATCGTAGTTTCTCGCACAATCGTTGTCTTCCACAATTTCTACTATTCATTCTTGGTGTCATAATATAATTCGATTTGCCCATCAATCGGTTTTGGATTTGAAGATGTATCCTGTCCAGGTCCACTTTAGCTTTTTAGCAATAAACTTTGATGAGCGAATTTGCGTCTTTGAACGTATCTCCTTCTATTTAATCTTATCTCTCCGGGTAATATTGAGAATAAAGCGTTCCATTCTTCTCTGGCATATATCCAGTTTATTGCCCATTATGAGCCCAAGATTGACATCCATACGTTAAAACTGGTGTTAAGCATGTATCCATTCCCTGAGCTTTCACCCTTAAAGAATAATCTCCTCTCTGGACTTTTAGAGACCTGAATTTCTGCCAGGCTTTAGCGCACCGACGTTGGATTTCTTTGTTTTACCGATTTTTAAAAGATACAATTTGACCCAAGTAAACGTAGTCTTCTGCATAAACGATACAAATGTTTTCTACAGATATCATTGGACCGTTGGCGATAATTTTGATTTTGAATAGTTTATGGTGAAGCCCGCAGGTTTTAGATGGTCGTTTAGTTGATTAAGCATAATTGAAATGTTATTGGGTGAATTGGAAATAATTGCCATTATTTATTTTTAGTTATCGTGGCTATGCTATTTTTGAATACACTTTGTACACTTTTATACTCGGTGTAAGTAAGACTAACCTTTTCTACTAACACCAAGTGTATGCAAATAGAACACATAGAGGTATATAGAATGAGGTGTGTGATAAAATATTAATATTATCATGCACATTTTGATTGTACTGTAAGTCTTCTTTATCCAAAGTACCCACGCATCATCATGGCCTTTTGTTATCAATTTATCATCATAATGTATAAAACGGATGATAAAGCTTCTATTCCTGTGCGGCATTTTGTGTGTGTGTATGTATTAGTTGTGCTTTTTGATAATAATAAATTTTCTTTGTTATCACTGGTAAAATGCTTTATGGTTGTTCTTGTTTTATCATTCATTATCATTGGAGTCTTTGATTATATTATTCTTTTTTCATTCAAATATAAATGATCATTTGCGAATTCAAAACAATATATTGTTAAACTGAGTTGAAGACAATCAATAAAATAAATAAACAAGATGTTTAAAACAATTAAGTAAGTAAATTGTTTTAGAAATTGTATACCGAAATCTAATTAATTCAATAAAACAAAGTTTTGTGGTAAAACGAATCTATTACTTGATTAATTGTCTCAACAGGTTTCAAGAAATCTGGATTATCAAATTACAGTTATCCCAAAAAATTGGTTTGAAATTGACAGGGTAGTATTATAAATCCTGTTTTATTTTTTGTGTGCGCTAACGATTTACTCCATTGTGTAGATCATTCTAGTTTATTGTTTATGTACAAAAATTTATCACTTGGAAAATAATTAATGAAATCGATCAAATTTTGTTACTCGTGGGATTTTCGGGATTATTTATTACGAATGTGATGTTCATAAGTTTACTCCATGCACCAGGACAACCAGGCTGTGCACCTAATCTCCAGGACTATCTATAAATTGCTATAAAATTCATCTAAAATAATTATTCAGGGATTTTCTAGGTCGCTGATAGGAAAAATGTGACGCCAAAAAAAATTCTCAGTGCATCTGGAGACCAGGGTACCCTAGCTACAAAGGCCACTTACAAATTTTTTACAAATTGGGTCACGAAATGCACCCAAAATTGATACTCGTGGGGTTTTCGAGGTCGCTGATCACAATTATGATGTTTTTAAAAATTTGAAGATATATCTTGGAGATAATCTCTGAAACTAGGGTACTCTGGTTCCCATGTGGTTATTTAGATTTCATATTAGTGATCAGAGTCCTCGAAAAGCCTCAAGTAATTATTTTGGATGCATTTTATATAAATATAGAGACAATCCCGGTGATGAGACGTATAGCCAGTATAACCATTCGTGTTCAGTGACCCTAGAAACTTGCACTTACGAAATGCATTATGGCATTAACGAACAAATTGTCATGGTTGGTGTAGAAATCAAAAAGGTTAAATTTACTTCCTGAATCGAGTGCAAAAATAGTATCTCGATCTTAAAGCGCTTAGCCTTTTTAGTCTTTTATCGTCTTCCGTTATATAACATTCTAAATAAAAGTTAAAATACACAGCATACGGTAGTTCGAAATGATATATTGATTTATTCACCTTGTTCACAGCCAAACTTTTACCAATTTCCAAGAAAACAAATTTTAGAACGGAAAGATTTTTTGATGTATAAAATATAGAAAATTTTATTTTTTCGTACAAAAAAATAATCAATCTTATCTTTGGTTACAAATGCTTCGGAACAAGTTCCTTTATGTGTGCACAATTTTCCAAGAAACAGACATAAAAGTGATTAACTATTGCGTGTCACACACGAGTGATATTTAATAAATTTGTCATAATTTTATTCAAGTATCATAGATAGATACAAAATTTCTCTATTTCTTTCACTTAGGTGAACAGAGCGAACGTGATTTTCATTTGAATGAACTACAATCAAATCAAAGCCACACATTACCTATATAACCAATATTCAATAGATTCAAATCAATATTACGATGTGAAATGTATATAAACCTAGTGTTTCTTAAATATTGAAGGAAGAACTTTAAGTAAGTGTAGTCTGTCAAAAATTGTCATACTATCATTTCAGAAAGTAATTGAGACACCCACCTCCAAGAAAAAGAAGTATTTGGAAGTTAATCGAATAAAGATATACTGAAATGATATGAATAAAAGAAAACATAAACATTGAAACATTATTTAATTGTTTGACTTTGTATTATTCGGAATTGTAATTAGTAATAATAAAATTAATAGAAAGCGTCACATTTTTCATATTCATTTGAAATTTAGCGATCTTGTCGCAACTGTCTCGGTCTATTGTGGTCTTAACGACTTTCATTAAATAAAGAATGATCTAATATATCGAATAGAGAAAGGCATTGTATATAAAATTTCAATTTATTTTCTCTTATTTAAATCAAATTCTACTTGATTTGTATTACTGTATCACAAAACTGTTGGGCCACCTTTGATTACAGAAATACTTCAACCTTAAGAACATTTTTTATGTATAAATAAATAAATCACACAGAACTAATTTTAAATTCGTTGTTGTTTTATACATATTAGCTCAGTAGCGTATTGGAAAATCAGTACTAGGTGCTTGTGTTGGAATTTGAATACCCATCTTCCGTTTTACACAAAAAATCGATCGATTCCTCTAGCACGAGGAAGATAAAGATAAGTAGTTTAGAAAACATTTTCGAAATGATTGCGTCTAAAAACCCAATTATGGGTTTGATGTTGAAATTTACCAAAAATATTCGGTTTTGTATCAGTTACAGCTCTACTATTCCGTCTTCCCCGACTAGAAGTATGGGATAAAGTTTTGGCGAAGACGGCACGTAAATCTTGGTATTAAAGTGGTATTAATATCATAAACGCAGTCATTTTGGTAAGAAGTTTACCTATACTGCTCTGAGTATAGTGGAATAGATATGACAGATATGTTTTATTTTATTTACGCCCTTGAGATAAGAAGTACTTTCCTCACTCAGTATGCGTGAGAAAATAGTTATGCATTCATTACCGCACTAGTATCGTAATGAATTCGTTAACACACTTTAAATTACTCCCAAAATGTAAACTAATAAGAAGTTACTAAAGTACCTTTTGTAGTTTTCTATTTTTCTCAACAAGCCTGTCAAATTTTAAATAATAATTATATTTTATTTTCACATTCTAGAGGCGTAGATAAAGTTTTGTACGATATACATTATTAACCTACTTCTACGATTGTCCAATACGTTGTGTCAATTTTACAGGAGTACGTTAATAATGCTGTTATCCCACTAGTATCGTAAATAACTATTGTGAACTGTATCAATCACTGACCAAAGTTGATAATAATGTGGTAGAATTTAATATGATATATACATAATTAAATATCCTGAAATTAAATTAGATAAGTCCAGTCTATACATAGGTATTTATTTCTGGATTGTAACTAAATGAATTAGCTTTGAAAATTGAGTTAAAATCATTAAAACAACGTTATTGGGTAAATTGAAATTAGATCTGGGGATTATAACAGAAATAATGTTTGGCATAATGAATACAGTCTGCTTTTTTGAATACCTACTTAAAATAATGATCGGTATTTCTTGCATTCAATTTCCGCTGAATTTATTAACTTTAAAAAAAGTTTGAAACAAAAGTTGTTTCTTTTTATGCATATTCACCATATAATATAAATTTCCGTGTATCTCTAACCGACGATCGTCAATCAATTCCCCATTCTGCATTTAGATCTACATTTTTTTCAGTATTCAGAACCGTAGACTATATTCTGGCAATTCCGACTTAAATAACGTAAACGTAGTTTTTATGAAACTATCCTGAAAATTTATTATCAAATTTAATATTTAAATATAATGTTAATTTTACTGAAAGTAACAATTCGAATAATTTTTTTAAGATAATGTCTTTCTATGTCTAGTTAGGAACATATAATAAAGTTGACAGTGCTTAGTTCTTTTTGAAACGTTTATATCTCCACAAAAAAAGAAAAAAAATCAGAAATAAGGACTTTGAAGTAGAATTTTTTTTGTAAAAAGAAATTTAAATGGTACACTAAACATTTCGTTTCATTTGTCATTCATATATCATAAATAAAGTACACAAAAAAGAATTCTTTCTTCACAAAAAGCTTCGAGCTTTGTTCAATAAAATGAGATTAAAAAAGCATTATATCTTTCAATGAAAAATATCAATCAAATTTTTTTTTCTATATGAAAAAAAAAAAAGAATATATAAATATAATTAACTAGAGACCAGTCAAATTTTTAGTAGGTAAAAAGTGTATTAATACTTTGGTCTAATTATTTTCTCCCCAGCTTTGTGGTAATGGAAGAATTTCTGCATTTTACGCTCTCAGTGTTGTTACTTTTGTGTAAATACAATTGTATGTCTCCAAAATTTCTGAAGTTAGTCCGCATTTGAAGCTTTCACAGAATTATTATCAGACCATTTGAAACATTAAAAAAGAGGTACAGTGGTAAAAATAGACAGATACATAAAATTGTCTCGTATGGCATTTAAATCGTGTTTTATTCCCAATTGAACTTTTCTCTTTTGTGTGTATTTTAATACGACTGAAATTCGATCTACAACTCAAATTCATTGCCACATTTAAGTTTTCTCACATAAAAAAAAAAATAAAAATCAATTTTATTAATTTATCAATCAAGAACGATTGGTAATTTTAAAAGGTGTTATAGAATTATTTTTCTCTTAGCGAAAATTGTCTTAGCAAAAAACTTCAAATTCAAAGATTTCTCAATTGCAAGGCTTGGTTAAAATTTTGAAATATTCTTTGAAGACAATTAAAAAGGAAAAAAAATTTCTTCTTCACTCAACAAAGCAGGAAATGGGCCGCCTGATACCTTGAAAGTTGTAATTTTTACGGTGTCGAACAAGGAACATCACGTTCTTTCTAGTTTCACACCAAATGATGTTTTACGTTTTGTAATTATGTTCTTTATAGCATGTTTATCGAGTGGCAGCTGGACGAAAATGATTACCGGCCGGCACATTTTCCATAGTTTATTATCTTGAAATACCAATAGTAATCTTATCGAGTACTTGGTCTTGTGTTTACGACCTTACACCTCACGCGGAATGTCGCAAAGGTCAAAAATCATCTACACCAATAGATTTTTTTAAAATTGATAAAAAAATTAATGCAAAACAAATTATTGACAAAAAATGAATATAAAACTAATGATTAATGTAAAACAAATTATTAAAAAACTAAAATAACATAATTTATAGTGAAATGAGAATAGTTCTTACCGGGAGCCCCACGAAACCTCTCCCTCTATTTTATTTAATAGGTTTTTATTTAATATAACAGATTCAATGAAATAAGATTCTCCGCTTAGAGAATTTTTAAAAAGCTACTTTTCTGTCATCTGAAATGATTTATACCACACCTTCGGTTAATTTGCTCAGCAAAATACTACGCCTGACCATAGGTCCATTAAATTAAATTATTTTGATGTAGTTTTTAACGGTTGTTTTAATTTCATACACACAATGGATCGTCATGTTAAAACCATTTCCATAATCTAGAATTTAATAACATGCAAACTGTGTAATTCTAATTTATAAAAAACGACGGTGATGGCTTTATATCCGAAGAAAACCATGACAGCGACAGGTGGTCTATATCTTTCCTGAATGATGGAAGATAGAGTATAATGCTAGTTTATATATGTAATTATTATTCTAAAATTTATAATATACAGTACTACTCCTCCTTCAAGCTAGAAATACATTCAGAAAACATATATTATAAAACTTGGCATGCATGTAGAGAGTTCATATATTTTAATATGACCGAATTGTGAAGTTCTTCTATGTTTGGACGTTAAATATAACTTTTTTCTTGATAACAAAAAAAATTTAAATATTGCGGGATCTCTAAAATTATTATTAATAGAAGAATATGACGTAAATTACTTTTCGTCCAGAAAAATAGAAAAAAATTAAGAAAATCTTGTTCTAAAAAAATGGAAAGTAACATAACAATATCTTTAGTATTTAAGGGCGATTGTCATAGATTAATCGAAATATACTTATGTGTAATTGAATTTAACTAAAATTTCAACAATTTGCCATTCTTTCAGATTCTGTCAGCGAAATGGCTTTTTGGATGCCACGGGAAGTTTGTCACAAAGTAGAAAAGTTTTCGATTAAAAAATTTTTTAAAAACAAGTGAAAACAAACATCTGACTGAGTTAATTATTGAAATACCATGTATAGACAGTGTTGAAGACGCAAACGTTTGTTGTTTTGACAACATGAAAGTAAAGAAAGACATCCACTTTTAGATAGCCACGCATTCATAACTGATATTCCCATATAATACATACTATAAGATTTGCATCTAATTTGTGCCCTCGTGGATAAACAGGGATGTTTACAAAAAAATGTTTCAACCAAAAGTTGTTTTTTTTTTATAAAAAACATTTTTTACATTTAAACTTTTGTTCTATCTCTAACGGTTTACAAGATGGGTCCTACGAACCCAAGACTCAATTGACCTATGTTACTCATTTTTTTTACGTCCTGAGCACGCTGTAAAAATTTCAACTTGATATCTTTTTTCGTTTTTGAGTTATCGTGATGACAGACGGACAGACGACAGACAGACAACCGGAAGTGGACTAATTAGGTGATTTAATGAACACCTTTACCAAAATTTTGTTCATAGCATCAATATTTTTAAGCGTTAGAAACTTAGGACCAAACTTAGTATACCTTGATATATTTCATATGAATGGTACAATAATTCGAAAATGCACTTTATTGTGTATTTAAGTACCTTAACAATTATCGATTGTATGCAATAAAATTACGAAAATCAATATCAGATTGAAAAATTTCGTAATATAAGGGTATGAAATACATTATTAAGGGCATTCACATTACGTACATATATATGTGTATAAACTTCGTTGGAATGTTACAGGTGTAAAGCCCCAAGGGTCATACGTGTATGCAATACACGTACACGACTTGCATATATATATATATATATATATATATATACATATATATATATATATATTATACCACTTGTTAGAATTGAATCATAGAATATGTGTATGTTGTTAATATAAATGTTTATTTCAACACGTAACGTGATAGAAAAGTGAGTTATAGGTATCTACGTATCTAGAACGATTCAAATGTGATCGAATTGTATATAAATTGTAAGCGAGTACAGCGTAGAAGGAAAAAAACATTTGTTTTTGGTTTACTGACAAAGAACTTTTATTTAGAGACATCATCATGTTTATTTTTTCTACGAAGTATATTGGTATAAGATGGCGCCATGAAAAAGCTTTTAAGACTGGGTTTTGAATATTTGTCTTATTGAAATTAGGTAGGGATGATGGATACTTGGTACGTGAGAGCGGTTGCGTTCATTGCGTTTTCCTATTTCAATATCATTTTAATATTTTAAAATCATTTAACATGTCATTCCAGGCAGTTTAGTTAGCCGTTGGAAACATCAAGCAAGCGTCATATTTGTGCTTACGTATGTATCTCGACGCATAAGCTGAAACCAAGTTGAAGAAAACAGCCTTGATTAAAAAAAAAAATCAGTCATGGGGACTGTCGACGGAAGTGAAAACTTTGAAATAACTGGCCTTTGACCTAGTCTTTGGCCTTTGGCCTGTACTTTAGCCTGGAGCCTTCGACAGTGGAGCTCAAATAAATACCTATTCACAATACCTTAGTAATAATAATACATCAATACTATTGAAATAGCTGTTCCCAATTCTACATAAATATGGTGGGAGCGCAAATAAATACATTTGATTAGAAAGATTGAATGTAATATCAGTTTCCATAAGTTATTTCATAGGCTTAAAGTTTTTGTTACGGAACCCTCAAAAACATTTTGTAGCGGACCGAATTGTGAATCTAAACCATCCTGGCATCCACTTCAAAACACAAACAACAAAATTTCATCAAAATCGATGAACTTCTCCTAAATCCATTTAGGAGAGCCAAAAAGTGCTCAATGCGCCAAAAGCAGATTTCACTTAAAAAATTATCACCACAAAAGAGTTTGATATGAATATTGTGTGGATTTCCCAGCTGAAGATACTTCAAGTCTTCAAAAATTCAAGGAACTAGATTGAAAAAGTCCTCAATTCGAAATTGAAACAATCTACGACTAATAATGTTTGAGTCAAGCGAGGTTTTGAAATATAATTGGCTGAAAAACATTCTAAATCTTAGCTGTTCTAATTTTGTTCGTACTTGTATGCTCATAAAGGAACCAAATATCAGTTACCTAAATCAATATGTCTTCAATTTTTAGTAACATATATTTTTAACTGATATTTATACGGGTTGTTGATAGATAAATTTCGATAGCGATATATTTTCAACATACTCCTGTAGGAAAATAATTGGAACAGATTAATCAACAACGTTCTATGAGAGTAATCTAGGCTTCGATGTTATGTAATAATATATTTATCACAGGTTCTCTAAGTACTGGAACTTTAACTTTCAACGAAACAAATGGTTTATGGTGAAGTCGTCAAATTTTTTTTAGGAAATAATCGATGGTATTTCCGATTTCGCATTTTTATTAATTTGTACTTTTACTGAATATTTGATGCTTTTTTATTAATTTATTACTATCAAAAAACTATTATAAGGCTATCGTTTGTTAGGGCTTTTTTTTTCCGGAAAAAATTTCCGGAAGAATAATTACATGAACTGTTTGTTCATTTTGATGAGTCTTATTTCGTCTTGAAGAGTTATGTAACATCGTTAGGTTCTGTAGGTATATTAAGCAAAAAGATTTGTTATTTTTGAAAAAAAATATATATAGAGATGTAAATTATAAAAACAATACAGACAAAACATTATTCAAAAGAAAAATACTTAATAACCTGAGGGATGTTATGGTTTTTTTTAAAAGGAAATAAGTTTTCTTCAGGAAATTTAAATGAAAATAAATAAGTTGATTTAACTTGTATATAATAGTCTATATCTAACACAATTAACTGACCTAATAAATATATTCTTTGTTTTTTTTATTATTTTCATTTAGAAAATAAATTTTTTTTAAAAATATTTTCACTTTTTAATCCTCAGTTATCTTATTATTCTAATAATAATTTAATTATATTTTTTGATGCGATGAAAAATTTTCGGGATTGTAAAATATAGTCTTACTGAGAAGCTAGGCAAGATGATAATATTGTCTTTCTCGTGTCAAATAAACTTTGTTTGGAACATAAAACCGCAACTCTTATTTCGACAATATTATTTCTAAGTGCCCATTCCTGGCATTTTGAAAACAGTTTATAAATTTCGAATAACTTTTCAAAAATGTTTTTCACACGGTTGTTGGGCAAATAGTTTTTACCTTTGTTCTTGATTTATTGATTGAAATATAGAAGACAAGGATGTTGATCATGGGAGATGATGCAGATGAAAAATTGTTTTACGTAGAGGATAGTTCTGAAAATCAAAAATTAGTTTTGAAAATCTATAGATATACGCGAAATATGAAAGGTTAAATTCCAAATAAGACAAAGAGGTGGATATACTAAAAGTGGCGTCATAAACCGCCATACAGATTTAATATAAAAGTCTATTTTGCAAGAAAGAGACGGAAAAAAATCTTTGAAAGCTTGACTTCTGCGATTTTTATTTAATTTTAATGTTAATCTCAGGCTCTATGATAGTTTTTCGTCTAGCTTTAGAATTTTATGTGTAATTTAGCCAATTCGGTAGTAGCTGACATCTATCCAATGATTTGACTTTTTTCTATATGAAAATGTAATAGAACAAAAACTATAAAAATTCTCTTTACAAAATTCTCAAATAAGTATATAAGTAATTTAATTAAGTATATAAGAAATTATATTCTTTAGAATCAAAGACGTCGAGATGTTAAATACCATTTCTGCACCAAAATCGTTATGAAAATTGTCAGAAATTACGAAAATTTAATAGAAAGTTTGATGTAAATATTGTATTTTATAGTTTGAAGTTGCTAGGACAGTATAAAATTTGTCGTAATTCCGTAATTAAAATTATAATTATGTACATTTATTTTACAATAGAAAATCGTTTTTAATCTCATATTCTCGCAAGCGAAAATCAAAGATAAGTACTTTATAAAGACCTTAAATTGGTATACAAACTATTCACTAATGTATAAAATTACAATTTTCAAGTAGGTCATTTAATAGCATTCAAGACGTTGTGGGGGTTAACTACTCCCCCATAATTGCACCATTAAATTCCGATCACAATATTTTTATTAACAACTGTAGATTTTGTTAGCTGATAAATATTGTCAATTATTTAAGTAAAACATGTCATGTTAAAATTATTTTTTATCTATAACATATTTTATTATTCCTGTTATACTCCTCCATACTAGCTAACATTATAGTAAATATATTGAATACAATATATTCAACAGATAACTGAATAATCGATAGATATATTATTCAAGATATACATATATTGTATATAAATGTAGTTAGTTATACAGTGAAAACTATTCAGAATAATTTTAAAAATGGTTTTTCAATACCAGCCCTTGAACTTTGACTATGTAGCTTTACGAATTACAGCTGTAAAATTTGTCGATAACAGCAATTATAGATAACTAAAACATCATGCAAATTCATAGTCCTCTGTTATTTTACTGTATTCCATGCATGTAGCATCGTAGACAAGCAGGACCATAGTCATGTATAATTACTTAATTACAATAAAAAAAAACCTATTTTGTATTAGAAATATGAAATATACCAAGGTATACCAATTTAGTCCCAAGTTTGTTACACTTAGAAATATTGATGATACGATAAAAATTTTGGTATATGTGGTCATAAAATCACCTACTTAGTCAATTTCCGGTTATATCTGTCTGTCACGATAATTCAAATTCGAAAAGAGATATCAAGCTGAATTTTTTATAGCGTAGGCAACTTAAGTCAACTGAGCCTTGAGTATGTAGGAATAATCTTGAAAACTGTTAGAGATAGAACAAAAGTTCAAATTAGAACAATTTGTGTGGTAGGACTCATCTTGAAAACTGTTAGAGATGGAACCAAAGTTCAAATTAGAACAATTTGTGTGGTGTCCATTTTCTCCAAAACTATAAAAGATAAGGAGTTGAATATTAGTATTTAGTTTTAAGTATTGGTCTTAAAAATTATATTCTAGATCAGTAAATTTTACAAATATCGTAAATTTTACGCCCAATAACTTTGAACCGACTTATTTTTCTCTAAAAAGAATAGTTTTAAAGTAGTAAATTGCAAAAAATTGTGGAAAAACATAGAAATTCGTCGACTTTTCCGAAATCACCTTTTTTTTTGCGCATTTACTAACTTGTATTCTATAGGTAAAAAAAAACTAATTTAATTTAAATTTAAATTTTGAGTTCATTTGTGAAGATTCCCTTATTAGAAAACTCTGTACTAGCGTGGAGGATAGATTATATCATAGGAAGACTTCCTTCGCGAATGGACGATGAAATACAGTTATTTCCGATGTACGTTGGTAACGTTATGTTAAGGCTTATGTTTCATTCGATGATTTATTTTATAAGCCCAATTTTTAGAAGTCCACAACTTTTTTTTTTTCTGTACTTATGACTTGACACATTTCAAGCTTCCTGCTGAGTTGGAAGTTTCTTAAACCAATGTCCAATTTCTAAACGTTGAATATTCTCTACAGTAATTGTTGTTTGTGTTTTTCATTTCTGGAGGCTCACTTCAATCGTTATTTTTTTAATGGTTATACAGTGCTCAAGCTTAATAATGTGAGCATGAAAGAGAATTCTAGAAAGGATTTAAAACAAATTCGGACAACGTAATGCATTATCAAATTAGTGATGCGTATGCTAATTTTGGTGTTTCAATCTGTATTTGATTGATTATCAAATTTAATCAATAAAATAAATATGTGAACACTAAAGCAATAATAATTTGTGGTAACAATAATCATAATAATTATATTATATGTATTATAACATGTTATTACTATAATTATTGTATTATTTGGATAGTGCTCCTACATTATTATTATTATAATTATTTTAATTTGATACAAAATACAACAAAAAGTATAATCCAATTTATATAATATAAAACAATGTATTTTTAATAGTCGACTCATATACAGCCTGGACAATTTTAATCTATTATGACTAATAGCCCGTATTTTTTGATAACCAATAACAAAATAACTTGAAGAAAAAATGCAGAGTTTGAGGAGGAACATCTACTTTCCGGGTTGTTTTAATTGTCAATTTAGATCGTGAAAGGTAAGAGATAGAAAACTTTAAATTAGAAAGTTGTAAATAAACATTTTTGTTTGATAAATTTTTTCGAAAATCGTTAGCTGCCGGAGGAAATGTGTCTTAAGAATATGCCATTAATGGTGTAGCCAAAAGTTGTCAAGGGCAATAGATGACATTCACCTGGGCCTATGGTTTTAATCTGAAATTCTAGTTTCAAGGTCATTTGATCTTCATCTTCCAATGATCTTAAAAATTTACCTGTTTTAATAGTTATTAACAAAGACGAATAGCCTATATTGTCCTTGATAAATTTTGATCAAGAAATTTGTCTTCCATTTAAATGCACGCATAACATATTCTTAAGTCACATTTCCTTCTAACTGCTAACGATTTTCGAAAAAATGTTTTAAACTAAAAATCAGTTTTTTTATGAGGGTCAACTTTCTAATTTATAGTGTTATCCTATGTCTTACCTTCTACGATCTAAATTGACAATTAAAGCACTTTCGGAGAACTAGGTTCAACCTCATGTCAGAACGTGTCCCCCATCAAACTGTACAACTTTTGTTTAATATATTTTTTAATGGATTAAAATAGTACATTCTGTATAACTTTCGTTTTTTATCTCTAAATATATAGAACGGTAATATAGGGTGATTCACTGTGTAGTATTTTTTTTTTGTCATTTTGCAAATAAAGTTTATTTCAACGCCGCATATCTGTTATATATTTTTTTGCTCGTCAAAATTGAGCTATTTAAAATGTTTTACGCACCTCTACAACCCCCTTTCAAATTGACTTTCAGGATTCCAAAATTTGTACGTAAATTAAGATAATATTACGTACCTTTCATTTCCCTGGCCATTTCTTTTTCCGCTTCTATAAATCACCTGATTCCATAATATAAATAAAATTTGCACAAAATAAAATATACTTAATTTGCACAAAAATGGAAAGGTCCTTTTAAATAAATATGTCATTAAATTTTGATTTAGCAATGGTTACATGATACTGCACTGATCAACTTTATCTCAAAAGATAGTTTCCTTTATATTCTTGTTAAATATAATTATGAGGTAAATAGGAAATGGAATTTTCCATCTCGAGCAAGTTTTTATATTGACGATACTCAATAAATGCAAATTATTTATATAATATAATGAATAAATGATAAAATTTAATTAAACCTTTTAGATTATTAAGCACATTCATTTAAATTAATAAATGAGCAGTTTTATGAATACATTAAAAATTTACAATAATTATTGTATCTGGTACCAACTAAAAATGAATAATATAAAATAAAACAATAATCGTTATAATACCTTTATAATTATTTTAAAAGTAAAAATAATTGAAATGTGTATTTAAAAAGAAATAATTTATACAAGAACTGCGTCAGTTAAACGAATTTCCTTTTAAGAATAAGAATTAACATTATCACATAACACCTCTTTTTTTGTAAA
This sequence comes from Chrysoperla carnea, assembly GCF_905475395.1. Lineage (NCBI taxonomy): Eukaryota > Metazoa > Arthropoda > Insecta > Neuroptera > Chrysopidae > Chrysoperla > Chrysoperla carnea. The sequence goes on from NC_058341.1 coordinate 37,261,074, forward strand.
AAGCTAAACTATAATTAACATTAATCAAGATTTGCATTCTATAAAATACAAATTTTTAATTATAAAAGCTTATCTCTTAGCATAGGATAGGATCAGGTTGACGAGCTCCGTCTGTAGTGTTGAACCTTATTTAAGACCTGATGCCCAATCATTATTTAAATACTCCTTGTTAACGCTACCATTTTGTAGTGAAGGTAGGGACGATGGACTTAAGAAAAATTTCTTGAAAAACTCTATCATTGGTACAAAACAAATATCTTTCTATCAAAAAGTTCATTTGAAGAGGAAATCCGTTAAAATTGTAAAGTACAAAGAAAATATTTTATTATTCTTTCTCCCAGTATAGATAAAATATTCATTATATCTCTTTCTTTTTATGATAGCTGTTTTTATTTTAAATAAAAACAAAAGCATATAAGAATTTTAATTAATTTTTTGACTACCTACCTCAATAACACCTTACGATGCTCCATATTTTTATTATTCAACTGAAGATTTTATTTTATTTTGTGTGTGTGTTTAATTCAAAAAGATGAAATGAAAAAATGAAAAGAGAATGAAGGATTAGATTGATGAGGTTAAATGTTATTTTTAGGTGGTATTAATTTTTTTTTTAGTACCTTGTGGCTATGCTGAGTATGTTTTTTTACGCACCGATAATTTTTTTTTTGTTGTAGTCCAAAATTAATCAAAATGTTCGTAATAAGTAAATGGTCGGTGGCATTTTTATTGAACGGATAGTTATCATAGGGTTAATTGTTGCAAGCTTGGAGACAACATGCCCTTTCTATTTCCCTTCTCCCTTTCTTCTCACCCTAGTTTCTTGAAATATACTGGTAACACAAACCCGCAATTTTACTGAGACAAAGTTTACTTACAAATTGAAGGCAATCGAGATAGTCGTTGTAAACGTCTTTTTGTTTTCAAGCAGTAAGAAACAAAATTTTTTACTACAAAATGTAAACATATTTGGTTTTGCAGTTTTCATTTATTTGAGAATTTTTATACCATTATGATTTTTAGAATTTATACTTGGTATATGAAATATACCAAGGTATACTAAATTTAGTCCCAAGTTTGTAACACTGAAAAATATTGATACTATGAACAAAATTTTGGTATAGGTGTTCATAAAATCACCTAATTAGTCCATTTTCGGTTGTCTGTCTGTCTGTCGTCTGTCGTCTGTCGTCTGTCGTCTGTCTGTTGTCTGTCCGTCTGTCATCGCCATTAGTCAAAAACGAAAAGAGATATCAAGCTCAAATTTTTATATCGTGCTTAGGACATAAAAAGTGAGGTCGAGTTCGTAAATGAGCAACATAGATCCATTGGGTATTGGGTCCATAGGGCCCATCTTGTAAGCCGTTAGAGATAGAACAAAAGTGGAAATGTAAAAATTGTTTTTTATAAAAAAATAAACAACTTTTGTTTGAAACATTTTTTCGTAAACATCACTGTTTACCCGTGAGAGCGCAAATTATGCCCAAATTGTATAGTATGTATTTTATGGGAATATCAGTTATATGTGAGTGACATGTATGTATGTGTAATGTGACGGAGTTATCAACACTATCTATACATGGTATTTCAACAATTAACTCAGTCAATTGTTTTTTTTACTTGTTTAATTCACATTCAACTAAAATCAATTGTTGTTTATTGGTGAATATTTTGTTATATTTGTGCACATGATAAAAACGCATCATCGTGTAGCTTAAATCGCAATAAACCCGTAATACAAATGAACCAAAAAAAGTTAACCCCGACTAAATGAATGTAAAAATTGAAGCTGTTACTGATGCAACCGACGTCGAGGTTAATACAATAATAATTTGAATTTTGATTGATCTTTGAAAGGAAAGTAACCTGTTGATCTGTATATATGTTACAAATATTTTCATCCAAGAAAAACCGAATTGAAATCAATTTCTTCGTTTAGGAGCTTCAGTGCCATGAACAGACAAAGAAGTCTAACTTTAAATCTCTCTTATTTAAATGATGTAAAGCTATTTGTTTAAACAAATAAAGATAAAGTAAAATTTCTATATTTTATACTGTTTTAATTTTTCTTTAAAACAGGTTAATTATCTCTTTTTTATTGGTCGTTCATTTCCAACTATTTACTTTAAATTCATAAAGTTAAATATTCACCGAAATTACTTTATTTATTAAAATTCATAAATATTTTATTATTTTCAAAGTTTTACTTAATTTTGTACAATATATTTCGAGTAAGGATGTTACAGATTTTGCATAATGATATGGCCTATGTTACATTTTGATAGATCATAGGTGTGTATATAAGTTACGGGCTGGGTGGAATAATGAGTGAGTGATTCACAGTATAAAAACATAATTAATATTCTAGAACAATTATGAATAATGAAAATCATTAAAATATGACTATGTTGAAGGGAAAAATGAAAATTGTTTTTTTACATTAAATGTATAAAATATTTAAAATAAAATATTATTCATAAATTTATCAATTATAATAAATGTGAACTTTGGACACGTTATGAATTCATAAATAGAACTTATAAATAAGTTGGGATGAAAGTATTACTTGACCTGTATATGCCGTTATTACTTTATGCTATTACTAGCTTGATACCCGCCCGTTTCACTAGGCTTAAAAGTAAAACACACCGCTTTATAGTCTCCACTTATCTTGATGTGCACAGTTTTTAATTTTGTTAATATAAAATAGTCATAAATCATTGAGTATATTAGAAAAGTTGGCCATGAATGATTTGACATTTACTAATTTAAATTTTTATTTTAATTTATGGATCAAAATGGTGATTATAGATCTGGTCTATCTATAATTACATTTTGAACCTCATCGAGTTTGAGATACTTTTCATTATTTTTGTGTGTTCTTTTTTTGAGTTACTCTAGCGCACGGAATTGATTTCTCGAGTTCTCGAGGCGTTGAGTTTTTTTCCCTGTATCGACTGAAAATAAATTTCTGGAGCAGAAACTCAAATTAATAAATATAAGTTTAGTCATAAAGAAAATTGAAGCTTTGATTGTGACTCGAGTGTCGAGTTTATAAAAATCGAGTTTTACATGAAGTTTGCTACTGAAAAAACTTGAAAGTGAAACTATAAAAAATCGTTTCATTTAGATTCACGGTCTAATTGTTTTACATTGCTTTATAGACTAAAATACATCGCAGTGAAAGAATAAGACTACTTAAAATGAGAAACAATTTTTGATAAATAATTGACAAGTGAATTCTTGTTTTTGACTTTTATTATAAAATATAAACAAAATTACTGATTCGTGGCATATAAATATACATTTCGTGAGTTTCAGAAATATCAGGTATATGATAAGTGTAATGGATGTTGAATGTAATATGTCTGATGTTCTCTTATGTCTCATAAACTGTGATAAAAAATTTATTAGTAGCGGTAGATACAGCGTGATGCAAGTATACTTAAAATTCAAGAAAACTGACTGATTTTTGAATGTGAGTCGATAGAATATATACTTTTCACGGGAAAAATCGGAGCCCCATTGATTTTTTGGACGGGTTTTTCTATCGTCGTCTATTACATACAAATGTTTTCCAACATGTCAACGATAGATTAATATAAGTAGGTGTATTTTATAAATAAATATATAAATACCTTTAGTAGATCCCATGAGACACGTACCATCAGAGTGAAAACCTTTTTACTTAGAAAAGGTATGTACTCTATAAAGTAGGGTATGTATAAAAGTATATATTATATATTACATACAATTCCTTATTTTACTTGTATTATGTATCTTGGGGTATATAAATACCCAATACGTATACTTGGATACAATATTTAGTATTCATATGAGCGAATTTCTTCTTCTTGGAAAATGAGCTTTTGATTTGGTATTGTCGATGGAATTATTCACAAATAATTCCAATATTCATCGGGTCGATTCTACCTAGAAATTGACAAAAATTACAGCAATCACATAGTTAAAAATTATAAAGACATGTTCTTTTGTGTATGCTTCAAAAACTCACCATGATTCTGCTCAAATTTTTACACGAAATACAACACAATTAGAGAATGGATTTTTGTCTATCTTTAGCCACCGACGCAATTAGGTTATGGGGATGGAAGAAGGAATGACGTGTACATTACAAAATTGTAAGTTACATGAAAATCAGTTCAACGGTATATCAAAGTTTACAAAATTTACTAGCTTTGGTTTGATAGAAGTCTATATTGTAATGTGTAATATTTGGTTGATACGTGAATAATTATAAAAGTACTGTATATATTACTAGCTTGATACACGCCCGCTTCTCTGGGCTTAAAAGCTAAAACTACCGCTTTATAGCCTCCACCTCTCTTGATCTCACTTATCCCCCTTCTATAACACTTGAAGAGATTGTTTTACGCAGCTAAGAGATATGCACAGTTTGAATTTTTTAAATTGTAAAATAGTTATAATTGATTGAGTATATCAGAAAAGGTGTTCATGATTTGTTTGACATTTACTGTTTTAAATTTGTACAGAAATCTTTAATTTATGGTTAAAAATGATTATCATTCTGCTCCATCTGTGATCATTATTTTGAACAATCAAACATTCTTACTTTCACATTTATAATATATAAGGATATTTATAATATAGGGATTTACAATTTCATCCATTGAAATTTACAAAAATTAATCGTTGTATCAAGCGAGGCAGGATATAGCTAGTTATGTAAAAGCAAAAATTATTGTCGAAACAGGTGAAATACTAATACCTAACCTAATACATGAACTGTGCTTGCTCTATGAAACAAAAGGGAGAAATGAAACACTTGTTCTCGCATTTCCGAATTCATTTAGCCCATCAATGCTCAGTTGAGACTTGTTAGAGGTAGAATTGTTCAAGTTTCATATTTGCGGAGATATTAACAATATATTTTTAAGAAGAAATTCTCTAAGATTACGTAGTCCCTGAGTGATGAATTTTTAAATATATAATATTATTCAATATTGTCTGTTAGAAGAACATTGATTCCAATCATACTGTGTTTTCAAATGAATTTTAATCTCCCATTGGACCTAAATTTACACAATGTTGTCTTTAATGATCAAAATTTACTTTATGTCTCTGGATTTTAATTATTATTAATAAATAATACCATCCTTAACTCTTTAATTCTCTAGCCATTACATTATGAAAATTATTTGAGTTGTTTTTGTATTAAGTATATAAACAGCTTTTCGATTTTTGTGTCTGTATGTTTTCTAAATATTTTTGTTACCTGAAGACTGAATTTTAGAATAGCAGTTCGCTTGTTTGGAATGGATTTATGAACAAATGATAAAAAAAAATTTTAAGGGATAAAATAAAGTGTGGCTAGATCCAAAACAACGTTGGTACTAGCCCCGGCAGTACACGGTAAGAAATGTATGGCGTTTACTACAATGCTGGTATGATATACAGACAGTGCTACATTTATTATAACTGAAATAGTTAAAATATTGATTTTTAAATTCGAGCTTCTTCGAAAATCGAAAATCATAATTCTGAACGAATTTTAACCGACGGCATCGTGTTCTCAAGGTTAAATCGAATCGAATTTTGACGTTATCTTTAATTATTTTTTTACGACCTTTATAAAAAATATTTAAAAAAATTGCTTTACAATCTGAATGAAAATCTTTTACTAAAGTAATTTTTAAATAAAAAATTTCGAAAATCGTATTCATTTGAACGTATTATTATCTATTTCTATATACAGAGTGTCGTGACTCGATGGACATAGCTATAGAGTATATTCTTTGAACAATTTTAAGTCGAAAGTTGCTTAGAGCTGTTTAAAACCGGGAGGAGTTATGCTAAGAACACAAATTTACAGTTTGGGTTCAAAATGCCTCCCACTACCTCACATCACATTATTGCTCTTCTAGTAATTGAAGACGTAGCTCTTTGAAAAATATCTGGGAAAATTTAATAGTGCAGACAGCTTCTTAACTATTGGGTTGGTTCCTTAACTGTAAGTACATTGGATTTTCATTCCTGTGAAAATCATATCTCGAGAATTATAATACAGAACGATTTTTAGCCAGTAGCATCGTGTTTTCACATTGGCGATCGAATTACATTTGAGGAAGAGCAACTTTTTATTATATGCATCCAAAAGTGACATGTTTCCGTAAACGAAGAGCACTTAAAAAAAAAAATTGCATTATGGGTAAAACAATTTCTGATGAGCTGAATTTGTACATTGATCATAAAAAATAAACAAATATTGGCATAATAAATGCATATTATTATGGTAATTTTGACTAGTAGAGTACTTTATAAGTATCTTTGTAAAGATACATATTATAACAGGGATTGATAGTAGAAATATGAATGATACTTGAATATGCAAATTAAAAATAGATAGGTCACATCACTCACGTATAGTTTGTTGTTAAACTTTGTTATTATATTACATTTGTACAAAAACCTGTTGAAATTTATATGGAAAAGTCATCAAGGCCGACCACACTTTTGAATTACATCCATTACGTTCGTTAAAGAAATAAATTATTTTTTGCATTTAATATTCAATTTAAAAGTTGCAATCGATGCGATGGCGAATAATGTGACATTATTGATAGCTTTTCAGAGTTGCAATCATATGAAATTGGAACGCAGTGGACCAAACCGTCCACAGATGTTAGACCTACTTCAATAAGAAAATAAATATTCAAAATCCAGCCGTCTTGAAATCAAATTTTTGCTAAAAACTTCCTAACTCTTATACCATAAGGGTGAGAATACAATGACCAAATGATATTCAAGGAAATTTTATATTCCAGTTATGATGACACTATAGTGTAGGTACATGTTATTGTGTATATTAAATATTGTTAGGTGGGTGTTTGAAATAAATTTGTTTACTCTCGGCTTTTAGAACTCATTTTGTAAAACAACTTAATTAACAGAACTAAATTTAATAAAAAATATTTTTGATGAAAATTGGAGAAACAATGATTTTGTAATTGTTCCGTGTCTGTTATTTCAGCATTCATCAATCACTTTTCCATCCTTGAACGCATATGTTTCTGATAGCCCCTGCGGTTCCATGGATTGTTAAAAAATTCAAATATTGATAAGTTGGTTGCTCTGAGAGTGATAAAGACGGTTTTTTATGTGAAAACTTCGGTGCGTTAGACGATATGTAATAAATGTACAATAAATAATATTTTGTAAGACAAATATGGTTTCGCGTCATCAACGTGCTGTGAATATAACTAAAGATTTAACACCGTCACCTAAGAAACTACAACTTTTTGAAATAGAAATACTTTCATAATTTCCATTTTAAAATTATGAAATTTTAATTGTTCATATTATATTATTAATTTAAAATTTAAAACAGTTATTCCAAAGTTTTAAGTTTTTACCCTCGTCGACAGTCCCCATGACTGACTATCTTCCTGAGAACTTCCCCTGAGATAAATATCTATCGTTTTGTCCTCGTTAGTTTATAATTTAATTGCCTTCTAACGCTGTAGTTCAGAGAGTTATTACATTAGTCAGATATCCAATTGGCACTCTGTATTTATATACCTATAATAAATTGGTACCTATGATAACTTGGAGATAAAAGGAAGCTATTGATTTTACCTTGTCTACTGGTTACATAATACTCTTATAAATAGAAAGTTAAAACAAACCTTCTTGTTATAACACCTACACTATATACTTTCCAACTGATAACAAATTCTAAAATTTGTCAAAGAATACTACATCGCATTCAATACAAAGTGTTGCTAAGTTTTAGTAAATAATTGTTTTAACTGACCAACTCCGCCATTTCTATGTGTGAGTTGTATTTTGTTTGATGATAGGATAAAACATAGAAATTGTATACACAATAGAGTAAAACTAAACATCTGTAGAGTTTGGACAGACGACATTATTTTATAGACGAGTTTAACACAAAGTTAGAAACTTGATAATAATAATGACTACCTTATACGAAGAATGCAATCATTTCTCAAAGTCAGTAGAGTCGGTATAGGGTAAAATATACATTATTACGGAATAGTACGTGAATACAGAAGTTTTTCAATTATATGCCCGTCCTGATCGAAAAACTCGGCAATCAGTTCGCACATGGATTTATTAGAAATATGTTGTTGCTGATCGTAAGGTGGAAGTAGTACATTGTTAAGGATTTTTAAGTTTTAATATAATAAAATTTTATTGACTTAAAGAGTTAGGCGTGAAAAAATGTACAAAACTAATTGTCAATAATCATTTTATTCAAAAAACCAATTTATATTGTGGAAATATTGCGTTTATTTTAATAATCAGCATCAAAGTGTGTAATGCCTAAACATCCCGTAACATGGTCCATTTACCTTAGTTTCTAAAACACAGAATATTCTAGTAGATACGAGTATTATAAATAAACAACATTCTACTATTCGATATTATATTCGACATATATTGGTATTTGTAATCCCAGCTGACTGAATGGATGTACACTTTGGTATTCCATAAACATGTTGCTTCTTTTGTTCTTTGAATAAAAAAAGAACAAATAATATGTATTCTGATTTAAGAGCCAAGAGCCATTTAGTAGTAATATTTACTTTTAAAAACATAGACTTCATTTTATTTTCAATTTAAAATTAAAAAAAAATTTGTATTTAGCAAAGCCAAGCATACTATAGATATTTATGAATTGGGGCTGCATGCCAGCTCCAAAATCGGAAGATCAAGAGTTGAAAGTAAAGTTTGTGTTTAGCAGAGGGGCTGAAAGGGACCAAGCATAGTATGGCTATTTCTGAATAGGAGCTACATGCGAGGGCAGCCATCTCCAAGAGTGAGCTCCGGTGGTCTAATTGTTCTAGAAATAGTAGAAAAGTTTGTGTTTAACAAGTGGGCTAAGCAGGGGTGAGCTAGTGGCTGAGCTAAGCATAGTATAGCTATTAATGAATTTTAGCTGCAGGTAAATTAAGATTAATGATCAAAAGTTCTATCAAATAATCAAATAAATTGTAGATGAAACGAATTTAACGGGGTCTGCTAGTATTATAATAGTATTATGTAGATAGTAATAGAAAGAAAAATTATCAAAAGAAATTCTTAGAGTTTGCAGACAGACATTCTGAATAAATTTATTCAGTCTTTTCTAAAAAAAAAGAAATGACTAAGTGAATAGAATTTAAAATGAATTAAATTTCCCAACCACACGTCTGCTATTGTATTCGAAAAAAAAAATAAAAAATAAATAAAATAAAATAAAATAAAACTTTTGTTAGAATTATATAAGGACTACTCAAAAACTAGAAGATATACTGCTTACTCTAGAATCTTAAATTATTTATACATTTTCTGTACATACTCTAAATGATGAAATGTGTTAACAATATTCTTGTTGAAGTAAGACAAACATAACCGAGAGACACATCTTTAAATGCACGTAGTTTAAACTTCTTGAAAAGAATGAATAATGATGGTGTAAAATTAAGAGAATTAAATTGTGAAAATATATACTTAGATACTTCAAACGATGATGAATGTGTGAAATAATTGGTGTACGAAAGAAGATTTAGTTAAAGTGGAATATAAAGTTTTATAAATCGTAGTAAATGATAAATGAATAAAACTGTCGTTAACTTTACCAAATTATTTTTTTACGAATTTTATTCAATTTTCATCTACAAAACGATGAATTGTAATTGCTTAATTTTCAAATTAATGGATTATTGATCGTCTCCTTAACCAAACTCTTGTTCGCACAGTTGGGAATTTTCATAAAATTTAAATTTGGTGCAAATTTTTTTCTTCTGAATTTTTAGTGGCTGAACATTTCAACTAAACCATTATTTTAGTAAATAATATCTTTTTAATTCCTTAAAATAAATTAATAAAAGTACAAATTCAGTGAGAGAAACTCAATTTTCTAAAACGGAAATTCAAATTTTAAAACGGACGTGACGTCATAGTATGTGGCTTACCAGATTTGTTGACATACTGTATAATCGAGCTGCATATCGTTTTCGAAGGTTTTAGGGTCCCTGATTAATAATTTTATGTCAAGTGTCAGAGACTCATCCCCTTCACTCCGTTTCGACCACATCTTGCCACAAAATTCGAAAATTTAAGTAATTCACTCCAAAATTGAATCGCAAAGGTTTTTGGGATCGCTGACATAAATTTTATGTTAAATTTACGGAAATTTACCCCCTTCACCCCTTAACAACCACCCACTGTGGTAAAATATCAAAATCAAGTAGTAGATAGAAAGATGCTGAATTTTGTTGTATTCAAAAGCTTATACTTTTCTCAGTAATCAGCAATAAGTTTAAAGGCTTAAAGGCAGCATCCACCAGCGTGTTATTACTGTTTCAATTAACAACTTGAATTTTATTAAAAAAGAAAAAAAAAAAAAACTTTATACATCTTTTAGAACTATTTCAACAAATTTTTTGTTACAATATTGACATTCACAAAATTTTTTACTTCTTTCAATAACCTTCAGATGTACTTTCCAATTAGTTTTGTTGTATTTCCTTTACTCGAAGCACTTTTACACGTTTATGATTTTTGAAAGGCTACTCTATGTAAGAGGAGAATTAGGTTACAGAACGTTGCTGTAAACGGTTTCATTTCTTAGACAATCCCTGTAGCAAACTTAATGATGAAAAAGCCGTCAATAATTTTCTAATAGGACTTGTTTCAAAATTACTTATAGGATTGTTATCTTTGAGAATCTTTTGTAAATTTAAAAAGGTTCTCGAAAGAAGAAGATATTTTCATCTATTCATATTCCGTTTAGAAGAATATGGAACATTGAACGGTTATGCTCAAAGTATTAAATCTTAATATATATATTTCTTGTGTGCGTGTGTATGTGACTGAACTCCTCCTAGACGGCTGGACCGATTTTGATGAAATTTTTTGTGTGAGTTCAAGGGGATTGGAGAATGGTTTAGATTTACCATTCGGTCCAGTACAACTGTTTTTGAGGGCTCCGTACCAAAAAAAATGAAATTTCATTAAATGGTGGGAGCGCATATAAATCATATCACATTATGTATACTATGTGTACTATGTATTTTTAATAGTATTCAGGTATTGTCAATAGGCATTTATTAGAGCCATATGCGAGCGCAGCGAGCTCTACTATCAAAGGTCAGGCCAAAGGTCGAAGGTCAGGCCACTCCAATAAATAGGAGTTAAATTGGGGTTTAGCGGGATGGGTTTAGCGGACAGGCTAAACGTAGTATAGGTATTCATGAATTGGAGTTACGTTTTTACGGGACAACGTCCGTCGGGGCCGCTAGTATATTATAAACTTCCTTGACTTGCCACCCCCTCTACCATTTAGTTACCCTCTTATACTCATGTGGAAACACTACTGCAAAACTTTAATATTGTTATTGGTAGACGAGGAGCTATCATCTATCAAAACTGTAAATTCAAGCAGCAAATAACCATGAAGAAAAAACGATACTTATTGGGAATTTATCAGGCATAATATTTGTCGTAGTACATATTTCAATAACTATATGTCTCAACTCGAAGTCAACAAAAATCCATCCTTACAGGAATTGGCTCCACGGCCAAAAACATTGTTCAATAAAATAAATAAGCTTTTTTATAAATTTATTAATTAGTACATTGTCAATGAAAGCTTGTATATATAACCAGCTTTTTTTAATTTTTCTTAACTGCAATAGCTGGCTATTTTAAGTGCAATATAGTCGAAAACATTTTAAACAACCTTCACAGTACATATCTTATTTTAAAGGGATTTATTTAATTTAAACGCTTTCTTAAGTAAATAGTAGTTACATTTATTATTATTTAAACAGGTAATTTCGTCACAAGGTAAAATAAATGTCTCCATTTATATAATTTTTACTTATTTGCATAGTTTAATCGTTTATTTAATTTTATAATTAATTTATTATTTAAAAAATATATTTTTAGATACATTAAACTTGCTGTAGACATACAAACCATTTGTGCAAATGGTTTGTTGTGCAAATGGTTTGTTGTGCAAACAATTTTGGAGTAATCAAAATAAAATATAAAAAAAATATAATATCCATACTAATATTATAAATGCGAAAGTAACTCTGTCTGTCTGTCTGTCTGTCTGTTACTCTTTCACGCCTAAACGGCTGAACGGATTTTGATGAAATTTGGTATGGTGATAGACGATAACCTAGAAATGATCATAGGCTATAAATAATCACGCCATCGTTCTTAGCGGGTAGGCAGTAGGCAGATAACTAAATTGAGTTAGTGATTTTTAGTCGTTTTTGTTGGGACTTTTGCTCTTTCACGTCTAAACGGTTGAACAGATTTTGATGAAATTTAGTAAGGTAATAGATGGTTACCTAAAAACGGATATAAGATCAAAATGATCACGTCATCGTACTTAGGGGGTAGGAAGTAGGCAGAAAACTGAATTGAGTTAGTGATTTTTTTATGGTTTTTGCTGGGAGTTTTGCTCTCTCATGCCTAAACGGCTGAACGGATTTTGATGAAATTTAGTTAGGTGATAGATAGTAACCTAGAAAAGGATATGGAATATGGGGGGAGGGGTGAAAGTGGGAATGTTGCCCAGCAAAGCGGGTAGTTCACAGCTAGTAAAATATAAAAATATTCTTCGCATTAGAATATAAATTCGCTACTATTTATTACTTAATAGATAATTAAAAAAAAAATAATAATAACTTGAATTATATATATTAATGGGGTTTAACCTCCGTTTTTCTCTCATATGCCTATAACAGAAGCCACCCACACCATTAATTGCTAATCTTTATTTTTTTAACTACATCCAAATTTACAATTACATTTATGATGTGGATGGAATCGGTTACTTCGTTCTTGTCAAAGCGACGACAATGTGATTAATTCTACCGCCTCCATTAATTATAATTGATCACACTGCCGCTGCCTGGATTCGAACCCGCAATCAATGTCTAAGTAGACAAACGGTTAAAGTCTATCGCCCTAGACCGCTCGGTCACTTAGGCGCTTTGACTCATGTGCAGCATTATCAAACCTATACCAAAGTGGACTTTATTTAACAAGAACATCTGAATTATCATTATGTTAGTTTAATCGAATGAATAAATAAAATAACTGGACTGAAGATAATATACTTAGATTGAGTATAACAATTGATAATACGAAAATATACATATATTTTCAGGTTGGAAGAACAACTATCGATATCAAAAATATATAAATTTGCGTCAGAATAGTGAGTAAAACAGGAATATTATCACAGGTTATGGTTAGTAAATATAAAATATATTACATTTAAAATCAAAATTGTTCCCTTAAATTTATCAAAACCACAAAATACCGATAATAGTTATTATAAAATATGTATAAATAATATAAAAATCAATAAAATAAATATTATAAAACTGATAATAAAAATAATAATAACTATTCAATCATGTAGCAATAAAAATAAAAACTAAAATCTAAACATACATTTAATGACGTTGTAAAAGAGGGTTGAGCAGTTGAGCTGCTGCTGCTGCATAGAATAGATTTTTCTTTTTCTTTATAGTATTTATCTAATAATATGTCGTTCGTTGATGTTCTTTCATTCGTTTTTCTTTTTTGAATTTAATAACAGGGATTTTATTGGAAATGATGATATTATCTCTCCTAACGAAACATTCAACTTATGTAATATCGTTTTCTAAATTGAATCAGAGTTTTATCATTTGCTGAGTAAGAAACTGTACGAGGCTTGTTCACTTGTTAATGGTTTTAAGTGTATGATCAAGAAAATGATTATAAAAATGTCATTATATATTTATAAAAAGTTTGTAACTATGATAAAAGAGTTAAAGAAGAGTTTTGATAAATAGTGATTCAAAAGATTCAAAGAGTTTTGATAAATAGTGATTTAAAGGTGACACTGAGTATACGCCACCTTTGACGTATTTTTCTATGCGACCAAATTATTTATGACCTTCCACAAGACTTAGTTCAACTACTGTCAATCGATCAATTCCATTATTTTAATGTTTCAATCAATGATGGTCGGTTATCCTAGTACCATCTATTTTTCGTAAATATCTTCGTCCCAGGTAAACTTTGACTAATTCATAACTTATGTAATATTATTTAGTTAAAAAAAAGATAATTAAAAATACAATTTGCAACTTACTTAAAAATTCAATTTATTTAAAGTTAGGAAGGGATATTAAATGCAGTTTAATAAATTAAAACACAGCTTTATTTACCAAAATCCATTTTATTAAGCTCCATGTTCCTTGTCACAAACATAAATGATACAAAAAAATATTAAACATTAAATAAAAAGCAAACTTCATCCTTATCAATGTTTATATTTTATTCATATCACGAAATATTTATCAAAAAATAATAAAGTGAACAAATTTTTATACATTATTTAATGACCAGCATCCTGCTCTATTCCATGTATAGATATGTTCGAAAACTACACCTACGTAAAGGAATGTCGTCAAGGACGGGCAATTTATTGTTACAAAAATCGAGAGAGGTCGGATTGTAAAAGTAATAGGCAAAAAATAAAAAAAATAGTGGCGTATTTACTTTTTAATTGTAAAATTATATGAAAATAATAAACCATTAAAAACCATTTTTTAAAAATATTTATATATTTACTTAGTAATTTTTAGTAATCTTTCGAAAAAAATATAATTCAAAAACAAACAAGTTCTCTATTGTGTTTCAAAAATATACCTAGACAATTTTCTCCTAGGAAAACTACACCTACGTATATAGAAAAACCATCCCCCAAAATGGGTTACATAATATAATCTACGAACTTGTATCTGTAATAATAACATGTAAATTATAGTTAAACGTAATTGTCATTCATAATAATTTGTGTCGACAATGTTGAAAATGAACATGGTTAATGACAACAATAAAAAGCTGAACTTTATATTTTTAATATTTTCATATTACAGCTTTTGAATGAAATCAGACATGACAAAACCACACATGACAAAAACATCACATTGTGAAAATATAGTATAAATACTTTAATTGGATCACAAAAGCAAAGCAAACTGAAATTACCATGGGTTTCAGATACATTTTATAAAACGGTAAATTTATAATTGATTTAGATTTTAATGCTCTAATTTTTAAATACAGCTCATTAGGCAAACCAAAATTTGTTCCAAAATACATGTAATTTACCAAAATTAAATCCAGGAATGAACCTACATTTCTAAACTTATTTTATTGTTTGGGAAAAAAGCTCTGAAAACCTCTAAAATGTAGAAAAACAATGTAGATATTCTTATGAATTTTTTTGAGAGTATAACGCTTAAATGCATTAAAATTTGTATAGCGTTCGGGATGGCATCGATGCGATAAAATATTTCTCGTTAATAACCATCTATAACTTGTTCTGTTTATAATAAGTGAACTGTTATATTATCGTTTTAGACCGTGGAACAGAAAGGGTGCTTTGTAAAATGATTGATACATACTTGAAATTTCGTGAGTGGCTTCCTTTTAGCGGGTCTACCAAACTAAATTGTTAAATTTAGTCTACTAAATTAAACAATAATATATTTTCTCTGATATAAATACAGCAGCGATGATGAGCTTGTCTATGACCTAGAACATACAGAACTTTTTGCTGACTTGTTAACTAAATATTAATGTTATCAAGTGGTTGATGTCATAGTGTCCGACAAATTCCCTCTTTTTTGAGTCCAAAAGCTTAAATATGAAATCGTTCTCATTCTGAAGACATCGCGTTTGAAAAAAGTTTTCTAGACAAGTTTGGTAGACTCGTCAAAAGAAAGCCATTAATTAATCATTTTACAAAGCACCCATTGTAAAATTGTGTTCCACGGTCTATACATGTTCATTTATTTTTATTATATAATACTAATTAATTTATGTTAGAATGTTGATTCTATTAATTATGGTTTTAGAAATCAATTCCTCGAATCAAGTATTGACTTTATTTATGTTGAAAATAGCAATTGAGCTGTAATTTAATTTTATAAATTTATGTATCAAATTATAGATGACACTCGTTAAGGAATTAGTTTGTAATCAGACATCGGACGTTCAACAAATCTGTATATACAGGCTGCATAAAAAAATTATTTAATTTGTTAGTTTTATTTAAAACAATCTTGTATAATCCTTATGATTGTTGGTTTCCGATCAATGAATATGGGTAAAAGTTCTCTTCGACGACGCTGTCAAAAGTGGCAGATCCAAAGCTCGATATTGGGCCTTGAAATTTAAATTTATTTTATTTAAAGATTTTAGAATATTTTATTTTTTGCTATAACCATGAATAATGTATTGTGGCTCTTTTAGTCTCCGATTAAAAAAATCTAGTGAACATGGCCATTACTCTGAAATGATTAACAAAATTTAGTGAACATGACCATTACAAAGAAAATACTTAACTGAAGTAAACATATTCTTAAATAATTATTGGATCAACGATTTTAATACTTTAGTCAAAATAATAAGTATTTGACTGTTTAAAAATTCAAATATAGTAAGTAAATATTTTCTAGCTACTACTCCTTATTTACTGTGATACCAGGAATTTTAATAAATTTTCTGGAAAAAATTTTCATTTCTCTCTATAGAAAAGTCAACTTTTAGAGGCCCAGCCCATAGGTATATGCTATCTATAAATATCCATAGGCTATTGATTGACATTGATTTAATTATTACAATACTCACTAATTGTATTCAATGTATATACAACACTATCCAATGAAATTTTGTTGTTGAAGTCAGAAATACACAAGCTGTTAGTGCGAATTGATAAGCCGATTTATTTAAAAAAAGTTAAATTAAGCTAAGAGCTTTTAAAGGTAAAGACGTTAACTTGACGATACTTTTGGTATCAAATTCAATTGATGTAAAATGAGTTTTGGAAAAAATTTTTGTCTCGAAATGACGTGTTGACACTGAACTTCCAGTCGTTTCACAACTTTCGATTAGAAGGATACTTGCCCAGTTGAATGTCACGTCACATCTTTACCATTTAAATAGTTGTACCCTTTAGTTATACTTTTACATGTAAGTTTTATGTACAGAATAGTATTTAATCCGCAGAATAGGCCGGTTCTCTGATGAGGTTACATCAAATGTTGTCGTTGCTTCCAAAAACGATTCTAATCTACTGCGATAATTTTCTTCCTCGTAGAACCCCAAATATTATTTTCTCAAATTTGAATGTCATCTATAAATATATAGGAGACTTTCTATAGATATAGATAGTCACTCATCACGATATCTCTAGAACTATAAGACCTAGAGACTTGAAATTTGGCAGGAATATTCCTTTTGCCAAGTAGAGGTCAGCTAAGAACGGATTTTACGAAATTCCACCCACAAGGGGGGTTGCGGGGGTGTTCATGAATAAAAAATTCATATTTTTCAATTATGGCTTTTAATAGTTCAAAACTTGGTCAGAATGTTTTAAATTACATTTAGAAATTTTTTTAACCTTCGGAGGGTAGAAAGGTGTAGCGAGAAAGTGGGAAGGAAATATCGAATATTTACAAATATACCTAAGTGGGGTATCAAATAAAAGAGCATGACGTGTACATTACAAAACTGTTATCCAACGCAAGGAAATGTGGAGGGAGGGGTGCAAGTGGGGATGTTGCCCAGCAAAGCGGGCGGGTAACAGCTAGTTTATATATAATTCAGAACTTTACTATTTATAAATGGTGATTGGGTTAGTCATTTTACTCCCATTTTAAAACGAAATTAAAAGGGCTGAAATTCTTATTTGAAAAGTATTTTCTTTAATAGCCTGTTTGGCTAAGAAATATAAGAATCCAGACGCTAATTAACAATTTTGTTTCAGTTTAATATTCTCTATCGTTGGTTTAAACGGCAATCAGATTGGTGGGTAGTTTAACGAGTAAAAAAAAAATTATTACATTTCGAAGTAAATATGAGTGAAAACTTTCGCAGTAGACTAGATATGTATTATAAAGAAACAATAATTGATGTGAGTAGCATCTTCAGTATCTATTTTTAAACAAAAAAAACTGACACTTTTTTCCCTAGTGTATATTATTTATCGATTGAATAAACAATGTCATCTGCATAAGAATTATTTGTTAATAGCAGCAAATGTATCTTTTGCTGAAACGAAATATTGGAATTCTCTATACGTTACATACTTCAACAGATAATAATAGTACTAGTAAAGGTTATATGATATGTCACGTTTTCAGAATATTCAATATCTATTTCAAGTATCTAAATTTATAGTGGGTACTTTACATGTTAAGTAATTACAATCTGAAGCTTGCGGTAGATATTTGTGAGATTACCATATAGAGGAAATTAAATTTCATAATAGACTTGTCCACATATAAACTGATATTTTTCTTTAAAACATAGAATGTAAAACTTACAGAATTATAAATCAAATAACCTCAAATTATATTTGAAATTTTAATAAAATTCTGATGACGAATGCTCGATAAAATATAGAAGAATAAAGATTGATTTTTTATACTAGTTTAAAATTTGAAACAGAAACAAAAAATCATCAAGGCAAGTGTTGTGAATGTTTTGTAGCGGGCTTAACATAATGAAATTTGTGTAATAAAAAATTGAACTGAGAATTTTTATTGTAAAGTTTTTTACTACATATAAATATAATATAATTCCCAACACTTATTTTAATGTAATTCTGATAGACGAGTTCTTCACTTCACTCGTTCTATAGTTAACTTGAAGAGTATGTACTGTAATCTCTCATATTGTAATCTGTCGTATTGTAACCTGTCTGTATCGCACGCTGTGCACCGTTTATATATGTAGTAACAATCAATTGTTCTGGAAAATTCTAGAACTTCCACGTATGTTTAGTTGTATATATATTATTTGTAATTGTTAATGTACAG
Source organism: Chrysoperla carnea (assembly GCF_905475395.1). NCBI lineage: Eukaryota > Metazoa > Arthropoda > Insecta > Neuroptera > Chrysopidae > Chrysoperla > Chrysoperla carnea. Next base: position 37,279,970 of record NC_058341.1, read on the forward strand.
TCTAGCCAATTATAGAACTGTCACGTATGTTCTATTGCATATATTTAGCTATAAAACGATATTGTTTGTTTCTTTTTATTGAACGGATTGTTAACACCACAGTTTATTCAGGATTCGATCTCGCTAATTTTAAATAATGTTTCTCGTCCTTTTCACTAACACTATATACCTCACTATATACCTAAGTAAAGTGCTTGGTATTCCACAGGTGGGATGTTACATGATATTGTGAGAATTGTATAATAGTCACATGTGTTAGCCTGGGGCTTCAGAACAAGTAAACAAAAGTTCATGAGAGTACGTGTGTATGCGACCATCTAAACTATGCCAGGTTTGTGCACCGTGTATATCATATTTTCGGGTTCCCCTGAAATGTCGCAATGTGGGAATGTTGGATAAAAGGATTTTCTCCCAAAAATATTCTAGTATCTATATACAAATTACTAGAAATAATTACTTATATCCGCTCTGTGGGGAATTCCTATTAATCATTAACGAAAGGAAAAGAGTTTATAGTTCAGGATTGTAAAATCGGTAAAAAATCGGGAGAATTTTTTTTTGTTTACATGTTAAAATAGTTGGGTTCCTTCTTTCATTTTTATGTATTTCTTCTGCTTCCTTTCGACTTGACTGTCTTATAATTTTCTTGGAAGAAAGCATTAAAAAAATTTTAAGATATAACACCACTAAGGATTTAAAGCTGCATAGTGATTCTCTTCAAGAGAAAAAAGAGAACTTCTTAGAACCGCTCTTAATTTTCCCGTCCCCTATTTTTGTAGCTCTGGGCATTTGCTCGGATAGGCCCCCCTTATATCAGGCCTGTGTGTATACGGGCTCAGATTGGAAAATACACATAATTTGCAATTCAATCATAACGTGATTGATTAGAGTGTAAGGCTGTGAGACAATGCCAAGATTGTACCATAGAGTAGTTGAAGTTAATTAAAATAATAAAAACTAAATTGGAAAAATAATGTTTATTATATTCATCTTAACGGTAGATACAAATCGTAACAATCAATCGATCGGGTCATAATAAATATCGAAATGGATCTAGTGCCACACTTATTACGATGTTTTGATATTTTTATTTCATTTAATTACACGAAAATAAATGAAAGTTTCAGAATATCTTATCGAAAACCAAAATATTGAGCCTGTCTCTGTGTGTATACATAACAATATGTTTTTTTATGTGCTAAAAATAAATAAACATTATTTTTATTGTCATTGAAAATGTTCCGCATATCAAGTTACTAAACCTTTATAAAAAAAAAAAATAATAAATACACACAACCGGCTTTATCATGGTATTTTTATTTTCTTTGATGCACTGAGCGAGAAACTAATGTATTGTAAAATTCTTTTTTCCACGTACTATGTTGTTTTTTATACATTCTATTTTTAAAAAAATAATCTGAATGGAATCTGGGTGGATAAAAATCATTATCAGAGAAAAATATGAAATATTTTTTTTAATGGTAATATCATACAACTCAGGACATCAATTATCATTCATCATTTTTTAAAATGACATCGATTAAAGGGGTAGAAAAATATTATTTTTTTACCAAACATTAATGTGTTGTCTTAAGCCGTCACGTTGGAAATCAATCTTATGACTAAAATTAATAATAATATTAACAATAAAAAAATGAAAAAATGAAGCCAGAACTGGACTGTTCTGTCAGATTGTAGTCCACCAATTGGGTAGAAAGAGAAACTAGACTTAATACCACCAAAGACAGGCGTTATAAGCTTTCCAATATTGTTATCTTTCTTGCAAAACGTACTATTATATGAAACTTTAATGCGATTCAAACAAATGACGTCATTTGTCATTCCTGTGTCTAATTTGGAGTTTAACCTTTCATATTTTGCGTAATTTTAAAGATTTTCAAAAACTTCCTTTTGTGAGTAATTCTCCAACTTTATCAAATCCATCTGCAGTTATTAATACGATTAGAATAATAATTTTGTCTTTGACGATAATGTGTGTATTAGTTAGAGAGCTTGCCATATGATTAACTGATGGTCGTGGTTACGGTCTGCTGAATCTTAAATATGATAGTAGGTAATGCTCCAAGTCTCCCTGTAAGGTTCCGCCAATTTCTACGTGGAATATTCCCTCGCAGAAGGGCGTTTGAAAAATTGTCACAAAGTGATGGTTCTGGAAACTGTCTGATTGTTTGATAATTCATTAGTTGTGATTAGGCAAAGTCATCCAGCAGAGATTGATCCCAAAAAGTGGTCCCAATCCGGAATTATGTCGAAAAAAATCGAAAAATCGACATTTTCGGTTTTTTTCGGCATAGCTCCGGATTGTGACCACTTGCTGGTCTCAAACTTTGCAGAATGACTATATAAACAATCACATATAGTTAATTATCAAACAAGCAGACAGTTTCCAGCACCACCACTTAGTGACAGGTTTTCAAACTCCCCCCTGGGGGGAATATTCTACGTAGAAATTCATGGACCTTTACATTACCTACTATCATATTTAAGGCTCGCCAGACCGTAACCATGACCATCAGTAAATAATATGGCCAGCTCTCGAACTATATTGAACATTTCAACATTGGTTGGTAAAATTTAAATAATGCACCTTGTAGATAAAGATGAAACTACTTGATTTATGTAAAATAAATCATTTTCATCCATATTGTTCATTATTAAATGTGGTTTTTATTTTTTGTAAATATTCCGTAAAATATGGTTATATAGGTAAGTATTGAGTATATCTATATAGAAATAATATTATTATAGAAAATATTTTAATTATAATATTAATTAAAATTTAATTTATTACTTATACTTCACAAGTAAATAAATCACGTTATCATATAAACACCTGGATCACGTCATGCAAACGATATATAAATCCACAACTTCACCAGAAGCTATAGCTAATATTTCTATATTATCATAAAGAGATTCATCATAAAATCATCTTTTTAACCGACCTCAAACAAAAAAGAAGCAGGTTATTACTTCGACTGTATTTCTTTAAAGTGTGTTACTTCAGTCAGAACTTTTGACTGGTTGAACCGATTTTAATGATTTTTTTTATCTATTTGAAAGTTGGTGTTTTTCGTGTGGTCCCATTTCATTTGGCGCAGTTCTGACAACGGCATCCATGAGAAAACCGTAAAAATCTTAAATTTGCATACTGAATGAATTAAGTATGCACGACAAGAGGAAGAATAACTCAATATCACGCCAACCGATTTCTATGATTCTTTTTTTAGTAGACAAATTAGTTTTTGTACTTCAGATTCATTAAAAATCACAAAATAAAAAAAAAAAACTTTTAATAATAATATAATGTAACAGTAATATTAATATAATGTAGTTAAAATTATTGTTATTTTTGGAGTCAGTGTCAGCCAAGCCAATGTAGCAAACTGTTCTGTCAGAGTTGTTTCCTTGGCTGACCCCGACTTCAAAAATAACAATATTTTTAACTACATTATATTATCGTTATGTTTTTACTTTTTAGTGTATATTAATTTATTTTGGAAAAGTTTTTCTTTTGAAGTCAGTTTTTTTTTTGTTAAATTTTTTTTTTTTTTTTTTTTTTTTTTTTTTTTTTTTTTTACAAAATATGTATGTATGTAGGTAGGGGAAGTTGGGGGTAATATTTACTTGTTATAATACAAAATTTGCTTGCAAGCGTTTTATGGGAAATCAATTCAATTTTGTAAACTTGTCTCGGCTATGATGCAAAATGAGGACATATATTATATGCTAAAAAAATATGTCGTTATAACGCGAATAATAAATACAAATGAAAAGCTAGCTTTTATGAAAGCTACAAGGTTTTTTACACAAACCACCAATCTATTAATCGGGTAGATATCGTTGCTAGGTGGATGCTTCAACATCCTCGAAATAGAATCTAATTCTACATGAATTGTGGTTCTAATTAAGCCCTTTCCCTTAAATCAGTCAGCCTTCGGGATATTCTGAATATAAATACTCACAATATTGTCATTCCATTTTGCGCCAACTGGCACAATTATGAATGAATTCTAGCAGTTTTAAGTTTAAAATCATTGTTTTAACCATCGAAAATACTTCTATTTTTGGTTCTTTAAAGCAGAGACTACGATTTGAACGTTCATTAATGACTATGCGTTTACGAATCAGCTACAAGTGCTCATGTTACACTATTCTCATCTTGCTCTGATCTCTCCTATATATGTGTATTTATGGACAAGTTATTAATTTTGTGAGAAATCAGTAATAAACTCATAATACTATATTTTATTCTCACAATGTACCTATATATTACAAAATAATCATTGGTTTTGTCACGGATATACCAAATATAGTATTCTCGTAGTTTACATGACATTTGTAATTAATTCTTTTGAATATTTTTTTATTAGGAATGGAATATATTTTGCAATTTTTATTCATTTTTTTCCGTTTTCATTCGTTTCAAAAAGTGCGATTGTGATTCGAATTCTTTTCGGCCAAAAGTTTTTTCGACTCCTCCAAAAATTTAAAAAAGCTTGAACTAACTATTAAGTGAAATAAAAGAAATTCACTCACAGAAAAATTAATAAACTTGGTGTTGATAATATGATATAATTTTGAAGGGCCATTAATTTCCGTTTATGTGAAGAGTCCTGTATTGTCTAACCAACTTTCATTATTTTTTAATTGTATTTGCAAACAAAAATAATGATGAAAATTTTAATTAAATTTTAATAGAAAATTAAAATATTTTCAATTAATAGTAAATGCATTAAGGGGTGATAATTGCCATCTTTCAAAATATTGTGTATATAAAGTTAGTATATGTATACCGGGATGTTGGCTGTGTGTTCAAAAATATTGTTATTAAAGTGACCCAAGAAATCTTTTTGTGAGTTTCTAAAGTATAAAGCCACTATACTTTTTTTAGAAGATTTATCTAACACCCTTGTCGAGAAATGTAGACACAAGCCAAGGGGAAAATCACCCAAGCCAATAATATCTAAACCAATCTTTTTCATTTGATAAAATTGTGATTTTATTTCATTACTAATAACATTTTACAATCAAAAAATTCAAAATTAAAGTAGTTTTCTTCTAATTTTTGATTTCATAAGTTTCAACTAATATATTTTAGCCTACTTCGCGATCGTTACTAGATTAATTTTTGTAATTTTTATTTCAAATGTTTACTTTATATTTTCGAATGAAGGTACAAAGTAAAAAAATCAGATAGATATACAGTTTCCCGGGTATACAATATGTAGGATTCAATTAGTTTGTGTCAAAGAAATACACAGGAACAAACTTGGGCATTCCACACAGTTAAAAGCGGGTATTTTAATAATAAAATAACTATATATAATCCTTTGTTTTTTTTTTTAATACAGAATTTTTGTTAGATGGAAAATAACCAATGAATTATCCAAGTCGTTCTTACATTTTTCGTACCTTACCATGTCATTACCGTCATTTTCGATTATATTGATATATCTAGGTAATTCGGCGAAAGAACTCAAGGATCAAACTTATTGAAATCCTTACAAATTCCATTCACATCTTTGAATCAAAATGGAAGTAAAAGATAAATAATTTAGTCCATATAAAATTTTTTTGTCGCCGAAAACTGTATTGCTGAATATCACACTACAAGGAACAACTTCCTACTTTACTGCATTAGTTAAAAGATACCTGTACCTACGCGCTTTATGAATTTAAACATTAAAATTTCAAACAAAGAAGGAATTGTGAAATATTTTAAAAATATTTTATATGGCCTACATTCTATTTTAATGTAAAATCTAGTTTGTTTTCAAATTAAACAAATAAAATAAAATAACAAAATTAATAAATCAACATACACTCTTAGATAGATATTTATTTCATTGAATGAAAAGAAAATGTAGGTATAATTTACATTTCATAAAAACAACCATTGTAAACAACATGAAATTTCAAATGTTGGAATAAATTTGGACTTGACGAAGATATTTAAATAGCTGCATAATTAATTTGTAATTCATCTCATATATTTTATATTTTAAAACATGTCGATCAATGAACTGTTTGCAGTATCATTGTTTTTAGTGCCGACATATACAGAATCAATTAAGGTTTTATTAATTAATATATTTAAAATGTCTATATCACTTAATCAAAGACAATATCAGAATCTTGTATTAGATGTGCTTAAGCATTAATTTTTTAATCCATTTTTGTTGTTATAAGGATAACGTTTCTGAAAAATGAAAAACAAATTTTTAGATTTGTTATTAGCTTGGTGCGAGGGCATCAGGATCAAAGGGGGGAACGAATCATTTAATTACAACAGTGTTTTGTCTTCATCTAAACCTTTAACTTTATTTTCAAGGCATGGTACAATTTTCCATTGCCCGTTGAACCTATCCTTGATATATTTTTACCTGACCATCCCTTAAGTTCCCCCTTCCCTTTTATTTGAATCCCCTCTGCCTGATTCCCTTCACCTAATACCAACAGAAAACAAGTCCTCATAGGATATTCCTACTTTTTCCTTTGAGCCTTTTTTTAATCCCTTAACCTGACCACCTCTTAAGCATCTTTTACCTGATCTTCCTTGAAGGTCCCCGAACCTGAAATAAGTAAAACAAAACGATAAATATAACCACACTATTTGCCTTTGACCTTATATCATCTCATATAGATGTTTTACTTGATCGTCCATTAAACCCACTGAAAAAAAGAAGAGTTACGCTTATCTATCCACTTTCAGCTTTATAGTATTTTTCAAAAAAGGGTTTTTACATTTTTCCCTTTCAACCGTACTCGGGATCTTACAAACAATAAAATAAAAAACAACCAAATCGGCACACCCGTTCTCATATTGTGATCTTACTAACGGGCAAAATTTAATTTTTAACCAACTTCAAAAAAAGGAGGAAGTTATCAATTCGACTGTATTTTTTTTTTTTAAGGTAATAAGGATTACCTCAGAACCTTTAAACCGGGTAAACCGATTTTGATGATTTTTTATTTATTTGAAAGTTAGTGCTTTCCGGGTGGTCCCATTTCATTTTGGTCCAACTCTGACAACGACATCCATGAGAAAACCATAAAAGTCTTAAATATGCATTAAGTATGCACGGCAAAAGGACGAATAACTGAATATCACGCCAATCGATTTCGATGATTATCAACATTAGTGCATGAAACAAATTAATATGCACTAAAAAGTAAAAAAAATAGCGATAATATAATGTAGTTAAAATTATTGTTTTTTTTTGGTGTCGGTGTCAGACAAGCCAATGGTGGTCGGTGTCAATAGCAAACTTTTCTGTCAGAGTTGTTTCTTTGGCTGACACCGATTTCAAAAATAACAATAATTTTAACTACATTATATTATCGTTATTTTTTTTTTTACTTTTTAGTGCATATTAATTTGTTTTGGAAAAGTTTTTCTTTTGAAGTCGATTTTCTTTTTGTTAAAATTTTTTTTATTATTGACCAAGATTTGTGTCACTCAAACTACACAAGATTGAAGTATCTATTAATGAAACTTTTCACTATACATTAAAAAGGTTTCTTTATCGAATAGAAAATTAAAAAAAGGTTTCTTCGTCATAAACATGATAGACAATTATTACATGAATGAATATTATTTCTTCTTAAACATAACATAATAAACAAGTTAGACATGATTATTATTGATTGGTAAGAGAGTTTAAAAAATGATGAAAGTGGAAGTACAGTTCAATTTTGAAATAATTTCGTCATTTGTAATTAATTCACTCTTCAATAAATTACCAACTCTCTTTATAATATAATTGATTGCATATTTGAATTTTAATTATCGTTATTTTGCGTCATATTTTACATTTAATTTCCTGTCAAGCCATATAGAAAGTCTTTCATTGGTAATTATTCGTAGAAGACAGATATTATACGTATATGCATACCGATTGTCTTATGAAAATCAGTATCACTACGATTATTTAGATAACTAATAATTTTGGAAAAATATTTAACCTTGTAGACAGGCTGATTCATTTGGCGGTTGTCTTTGCTGTGTGTGTGATTGACCCTTGTTTATTTTTTTATATCGAACAACGGAATAAGTATTCTCGTTAATGGTATGCAAGTTCAGTTTGTTTAACTGACCAAAAACTTACACCAACGAGAATTGATTTCGATGCTAAGCTGCTGTACAGTCATATACACCTGAGAACAGCTTGAACGAGAATATTTGTTTTTTTCTTGTATAATGGCATTACCTAGAGAGAACGTGATTCTTTTCTATCTTTTCCTGTAAAGCACAATTGTTAAAAGAATTTGATATGGACTCAGAAGTAGTCTTAAATCATAAAAGAACATCAGTGGTCTATAGAATGACTTGATCACTAAAAGCGTCTGGCTACTTTTTATCACAGTTCCTTCAATTATTTCTTTCAACAGTATTTTTGTAAATTACTATGGATTCATAAATTTATTTAATACATTGGAGCAGTATTTTTACAAATTATTATGGATTATTAATATCCATCTATTTATTCAAAGCTCTGTTGGAACCCAGTTTTATCCTGTTACCGTAGTTCAATGTTATTACATCGATTGTCACATGGCAAGTATATCTATGGAAACTTAATTTGATCAATGAAAACACTGTACACTATTAAACTTTATCACATGTAAATGTAAGTACCTCATTTTATAAAATTAATTGAATATAATTCTATACATTAATGTTGGTGATTCACGTATGAATATAATACCTTTCTATCTATAATAATATAAGATACTTAGTATAATATATAATATAATATGAGACATGATGGTACTTAGTGAGTGATTAAATATTGAATATTATACATACAATTATCTGTAATTAATGTATACTCTTGAATAAAAAATTTGACTCAAGAATTCAAAAAATATACTTTTTATATTATCTCTTTTTTTTTTTTATCTAGATAATATTATTCGATTATAGCGCAATTGAAAGCCATAAATAGGTCCTTCTGGAACAAAAATGCGGAAAGAAGTGCTATTAAATATAATATGATTTCTCCTAATGCTAGAGCCTGAGACGATTTTTGACATTTTATAGCGAAAAGTTTACGTATTCGGTATTTAAGTTTTATAAAAAAAACTTTCAAAAATGGTAAGCCAGCCGTTGAGAATTATTATAAGTTTAAAAACTTTTGTACTAACCGAATCTTAACACTTTTGTTTCTCAGAAGATAGTAACAAATTCATCTTTCCGTTGCCTCCACCATTAAGATTCTTGTTTCGTATTTTTGCTATAAGGTATGTTAGTCATGATTTCGTTATAATGATATAATAAAAGGTTATTAAAAACTCCTATATCTTGATATTTTATATATTTATTTAATAATATGCCAGTAAGAAAGATTTTTTATTGTATAAAATTTTACATTTTTCGTAAAGATATAAAAAATGTTGTCAAAATTATAAAAGTACTCTAAAAGAGAAATAAATAATAGTTTAATAAAAAACTAAAAAAACACGCTTTTTTAACTGGCTGAACTAAAAAAAAATATTTCAAAAGTTCAAAAATTTTATCGTTAATAAATGTGCTACATTTCAATTATTGTTAATAATTGATAAATATTGGTAAATGTAAAGTTATTATAAATTTTAGACTATTATTTAATAATATTATGGAATGTTATCAGCGCTTCCACCAAAATAATATGAATTATTTATATTATAAAATCTTTAATCCTGAAGACCCTAATCAGAATAATCGGACAAACTTATATTGTATTGTGAATTAAATACCTGTATTGTCAACAGTCCTTGATAAGTTTGCAGCGTTTCGATGTTTTGAAAAGGGTGAAAATCACGTTCAAAGATTCCGTTACCTAGAATCCAAGCTAATAAAAGCGAATAATAATTGTATGCATATAAAATAAGCTTCTTATTTTGTTTACGTGATTCGCCAACAGGATAAAATTCAATTTCTTCGAATTTTATATTCATTGAAACCATAACTTTGCTTGTTAGTGTATTTTCTAATGAATTTTATCGTGTATTTTCCAACATGTGTGTAGGTATTAATAATTATTATCCAAACATCCCTGGCAAAACAACAACATCAAAACAACATCATATTGAATTACAAGGTGTATGGTTGTGTTTTAAATAGTCGGGAAGAAGATCAGATCAGTGACACCCAATGAAATGAAAAAAAGTTCTCAATCTGAACTCTGAAATCGATGCTTGATAAGCGAGTTAATTGTTAAGATATCGAGACAATTAATACACCATTTCTTACTCAATAGGCTATTTGATAGTATGAAAAATATTGTCATAATTATACTTGACTTATTTGACCGAGGACAACGTTTTAAAAAAATAGAGTACGTTTTTAAAGCACACAATTTAATTTAAGTGTTTCCATCTTTTAATGCTGATTTAAAATAGCTCATATTAAATTAATTAATCTGACAAAAAAAAAAATATTTAAAAAAAAAGGTTTTTAAATGTTCTCATGTGATTGAAAACGGTTTGGTTTGGCTGTAATTGACCAAATAAAAAATCAGTATAATATTTCCTGATTTATTTGAGGTAGAGTTAAGACAACAGATTTTATCCCATCATTGATACCAAACCTATTTGTCTGAAAATGGTGGCATTGTCCCAACTGAATACTCTTGTAAATATAAAACATTTTCTTTATGACATTACAAATTACAAAATTACTTTTGAAGGGTTATTTAAATAGAGTGTTTTATTAGTTATTTTTTGAAAAAGTACATAAAACTATTATTAGATAATGTCCAGAAAAAAATTTAAATACCCTGTTGGCAAATTTCTTTTTATTACTTTAAAAGCGATGAAATCATTACTATTTACACCATATTATAAAGACTAAAAGATTATAAAGAGACACACAAATTTTCTTTTTTTAAATCACTCTGTACTTTTTTTCTAATGCTTTCCGTATGACGTAAACAAAGTACCTAGTATTAATAAAAATAATATATTACGTAAATATGGAATGAAAAAAAACTTTGAAAAACAAAAACATATAACCTGATATTATTATTAATTGTTTGTTTATTTTATATATTCTTTGTACAAAGTAAATATATAAAACCCATGTTTATCATTTATATGATGACAAATAATTACAAGATAGGTAAAAAAAATTATATATACATATATTTTATTATGTTCTGCCTACCCCATACTCCTCTATTCAAGAACACGTTTAATTTTTTAGAGCGGTCGCTTGATGAGCTAAATATTTTAGAGCTGTTCTCTCTTACTGTGATCGTCTTTTTATTTATTCATTTGTGATTTTAGATACAAAGTGAAACTTAGTTCTTGGTAAGGCATCTGATATTAAGTTTTTTATTCGAAATAATACCCAGTTATTATGAGAGAAAATCCGAAACACATCGAACATGTTAGGATGTTAATTCCCTTTAAGTATAAAAAATAATATCGATCGTATGTTAACCACGTTTTGTTTTACAGGGCATTCGAACATTTTTCTTGAAAATTTGGTTGAATTTAATAACATTGATATTAAATTATTATTTTTTAGTTTATCTGAAAAGTGATAGACCTAGGGGTACGCGTAGTTTACCCCTAGTACACAATTTTTGCCTAAGAAAATGAGATTTTTTTAGGTGACCTAGATTTTAATGAAACTGGTGTCAGCCTACCAATATCTGTTCTTTCGAGAGCCATGCAAGATCATTTGTGAATATTTTTACTAGCAGTGATTCACCTGCGTTGCTGGGGTAATTTCAACTTTAAAAACAAAGACTACCGCGTTACAGCCATCACTTCCCTTATCCTGTTGTTCTTGGGTTTTATTTTTATGGAGCCGAAGCTGAATTAAATAAATATTAAACTACAGTCAAAGTTACTTGCTGATAATGTAGCTTTCTATAGGTGAAATATTTTTTAAATCAGTTAAGTGGTGGATTAAAAAATGGTGAACCTTTATGTAGACTCTTAACTCCTTTTTCACCACCTAAGGAGTCATTTTCGCGAATTGAGAAACTATTTAGAGATCTCGTGATGATTTAGGCAATCAGTCAATCAGTTTTATTTCACTTATATATATTTTTTTGATTTGAATATCGTTCTTAATAAATATTCATCATTTTTAAAGTTGCCGCGTTTTCAGAAATATCCAGTCCTTCTGAATGACGAACTATGCAAATTTTCATAGACAAAAAAGAGACAACCATTTCCAGATTTTAAATGAGGGCAAATATGTGAATGACAGAAACGTATACATTCAACATGAGATTCACGAAAACTCCACCCTTTTGTTAACCCTTAAGGCCAAAGAGCGCCTTTACTATTTTATGGTCGTACAGAAAAATAATTTAATAAATAACTTATTAAACGCAAGTATGTACCTTTATTGAGAACCTATTGTATACTTATTGATATTATTCAATCTAAAAAAGGTAAAAGTACACAAGAAAAATATTTTCTTTTTGTACACATAAAGTTAAATAAAACAAATATAATTTATTTATTGTTTTCTTTAATTTTATTAACAAGTCAGCAGTTAAATTTAATTATATTATAGTTTAGTATATTTGTATAAAAATGAAAAAATAGTTAAATATGGAATGCTAACTAAATCTTTAGGCTAATGAATCCTGTATAACTAAAAACTTGGATCAGAAAAGAGGAAGAAATATGAACTTTTCATGAGGTATTTTTGAGCATTTAATATATTGGTGAAATATAATAATATATTCTACCTTTTATCTATGGCTTAAATCTGATTCAGTTTGTTTTTAAACGAAAAGTTTCTTAGGATACGACTGAAGAAAGTTTCTGGGATATCAACATTTTAATCAATATCTCAGAAATTATTCGTCTAATCGTTAAACGTCTGGATTTTTGTATTTTTTGGTTCAAAATCATACAAAAAAAATGATATTTGCCCAAATCGGAGGAAAAAAATTTTTTTGACTTTTGTTTGCAGTTTTTATAAAGGTAGGACCCAAAAACGTAAAAAACACAGAAAAATTTGTTTTTATCGGAATTGACTTACCATTGGGTGAGTAATTTTGAGATAACATTTAAAATTTTATATATAATGCTTCTATGTGAGGGCAGTTTTTATCTATATTTGATTTTCTGTGATTGAATCTGGTTGATTTTGCGATTGAACGTCAAGTTTTTGAAGTTTCGACTGAAAAAATTACTTCGAGATATCACTCTTTATGTACCTACCATTTTAGTCGATTTTCTGTATTTTTTCTCTACTCTAGAAACTGATATTTATCCTAATCAGAGACAAAAATTTATTTTATTCTATATCTTTGTTGGTACGAGATATCTAACTTTTGCCAATACCTTCAAGTTTTGATTTCCTAAATTAGAAGAAAGAATAAAATTATTATTATTAAATTTCTTTTGAAGAAAGAAATTGATTCGATTTAGATTATACACTAAAGGCACAGAAAATTCTAAATAAAATGTGTACCAATATAAATTTTACTATTTTAAGATGTGGATGGATATTTAAAAAGCAGATACTTATTTTTGTCAGAATTTGTAGCAAAAAAATATTAGAAATTTTCAAAGGAAACAAACATACAGAAACAATATAAGTATAAAATACTATAAATTGGTTTATTGCAATAACTTAATTGGAATTGATTGGATGATATGCGACATTACCGAAGAAAACAAACAACTGTATGAAAGAAACTCATTAAAATAATAAATTCACTATGGGTTAGTTATAGTGGATTAAATATCAGGAAATAAAGAATTAGTTTTATTCAAGGATTAATATAAAGTCTAATCTTACAAGTTGTTAAATGTTTTTATATAAAAACAGTTATACATATGTTGCCAGCGTGACAGCTTCCTTTTTGTTAAATTATCACTGCATACTTGTCGGACGAGCTTGTCTACCACCTCGAATATCGCATACTGAATTATTTTTGTTTTACAATACATACATAGATTAATTTTGCTGAATTTTTTAATAATTATTAATGATATCAAGTGATCATACATTATAGACCAGTAACTTAAATATGACGTAGCATACTCATTTGAAAACGCAGCATTTTCGAAAAAAGTCGTGGAGAAAAAGCTTGTTAGTCTCGCTAAAAGGCAGCTAGCTACTCATGAAATTTCGATGAAGTATTTATCACTTAACAAAAAAGGTACTGTCCCGAGGACTAATATTCAATAATAAGGAAAAAATAGTTTCGAATATAAAAGGCACAACCTCTAAACACAGAGAGCTACTAAATAAGTTGGGCTATATAATAACACGATCAATTTTTAATCTCACCAGAGCCTTAAATTGTATTCCTTTTATATTCAAATAAACTTCAACTCATTTGTTACTACTCTAGTGACTTTTAATGGTTCAAATTACGTAATTATTGGTCAATCAACCGTTGTAAAATGCTAGTCATGTAACTGTCATAGGGTACTTGCAGGTGGATTCATCGAACTTGTAGAAGGTTTTATTTTAGGTATTTGTTACTGATTAGTTTTTTATTAATCATAAAAGTTTGTATCCAGTTTGTTAAATCTATTTGCTACTACGCCCTAGCAATCTCACCTGTGGCCATAATTTTGCTTTTAATACGTATTTAAAATTTTTAAGAATGGCCTTATTTTAAACCAAAAGACTCCCAAATAGTATTTTTCTTTTAAAAGGCTGCTTAACAAAGATTTCCAGAAGTATTTAGAAATATTTTACAAATTTGAAGCTATCAGACGAAAATACTGTCTCTTGAATCTTATTTTCATGTATTTCACTAAAAACAAAATTAATAACAATCCGTCCCTTTACTTTCAAAATTACGATGGTCTTTTCTTTTAAACCTAGGTTTTGCTGGGCCATCAGGGATGGGAGAATCAGCATTAAAATTAAATTAATAATTTTTGTGAAAACATAACAACTCCTTTTTCTTGAGGTCCCCTAAGTTTCATAACAAAAATTCATTGATATTAACTGGTATTTTTTCTTATAAAAGAAAGTATCTGAAAGTTCGAATTTTTACATACAGCTAAAAACAAATAAAATAGCTTTATTCCGTGTACAATGAAACTATGAATAAAGTCAGTAAAATGGATTTCATCTCATAAAAAAAGTTTTCCATTTACAAAACTTTGTACTTAAATGTTTACAATAAATAATCCACACACACATTCTATAAAATAACACTCAAATCAATTCAGTCATTCGAAAATAAACAATAGTTCATTTAAAGGATAAAAATTTATTTAAGCTTGTTGTTGTATTCACAAGTTATAAATCTACTTTGTAACAATGAGTATACAAAGTGGTGGAGAGTTAAGCTCCACACGTATACCGCACAAATCTTTTGGGGTTTTCATAAAATATGCTCATAATGCGAGATTTTACATCTTACAGCTTCTTGATCAAAAGTCTCAATGGACACGACGATACTAATACAAGCGTGTTTGACTTATGGACGTTGTCATGCTAATAAATAATTTTCAAAAATATAAAAAATTCCAGTATATTCACAATTCTTTCTTTTTAGATTTTATTTAACGCAGCCGGGTTCTTTATTTTTTTTAATTATTAATTTTATTTTAGACTTTTGAATGTCTCAGAACTTAAAAAACTCTTTTAATACACTATATTTTAACTTTTAAACCATTTAATTATTCCTTATTAATTTTAAACATATTACTTATATTTTTTAAACACATATTTTTGTAATCTTCTTTAAATTTCCATTATTTTGATACCAAAATCCTCCATTATGTTTTGTTTTTCAAACAATTATCGAAGAATACTTGGGTTTTTGAGACAAATGTAACAATACCTCAAATATTGAAATCCATTGAGTTGTTTGAAGTTACGAGGTAATAAAGAAATTTACAAGCAAATATACACACATAATATACGTGCGAGAAACCAAACCACACCTTGAAAGTCGGGTATACCTTTACACAGTGATCATTGACATTCCAACGACTATAACTCAGAAACATTAGAATGTACAAAATCTTGCAATATGAGCTTTGGTGAATATTAAAGAGCTATCTCGAATCTGCAACAAACTCTGAGAGAATTATCTTCTGGAATAAAATATAAACTAATAAATCATGCAAATGAACAAATGAATTAAAATGTAAAAAATAATTTTAATTGTATATACTTAAGGTGCCAAAAGCTATTAATGTGTTTGCAAAATTTCAGGTAGCTTGAATGTCGTTGAGTGTGAAGATTCGCAAACTTAAAGCAATATTTACGCTACTTAACTCGCTCGTCTTTGAGTTATCGTTACTAGCCAGATAATTGAAATCTGTACCAAAAGTCTGATATACTATCTGTTCTAATCTGAGTACATTTTTTATAAGCAACTGTACTAAAATTTTCTATGTTTCTTTCATCAATATTTCTAGATGTTACAAAACGTTTGACTAATCTGATAATATCCTTATGTAATACATATTTATAAACAAGTTATTCATCTTAGTTCTTCACTTCGTGAATTATTAATATCCAATATATGTATGCCAAGAGTATGTTGCATTTTTATACTCAAAACAAATATTATCAAGACATATCTTTTATCCTTAATATCAACGGAACATAAATATGCAACAACCTATACAAGTTTATTTTTATTGTTTGAAATAAATCTAAAATCAAAAACTTTTTCAAAAACATAGCACAACTTTTTTTTATTACTTGAAGAAATGAATGCAGTTATTTCTTTCTTTTTTCTACTTTAAAACAATTCTAAAGATAATACTTAATTTAGAGTTGACGGAAGGAGTTGGGAAATTTGGGTGAAATGTTTTTTTGTTCGCGTAATCCCTATTCAAGGAAAATTAAATAATGATTTTGTATAGATAGAGGCCCAAATGTGTTCATGATTTCGAAAAATGCCCCCAATAAATATATGCAAAATATAAAATTAAGAAAAAGTACGAAAACAATATCTGCTTAAAAATATAAATCGATTTTAAAAATAAACCTATAAGAAAATATATTTCAGTAAAATAAAATTTAAAATTTAGTTTATTTGTAAATTTTAAATCAAATTATTTACTATATTTAGATGTACGCAGTAAATTTTATAGAGGTACTTATAATATAAATATTTAATGCTTATGTATAATGCAAATATTTGAATGAACAATTTAAAAAATTTTCATATTATATAATAATATATTATATTCCCGAAACTACCGCATTAGAAGAGCAGAACGATATACAGGATGAAATACTAAGTAAAAAATTCATTTGCAACAATTTTTGTATCCGTTGCAAGGAAAGGTGTTCTATAATGATCCACCTAAGAAAATGTAATTTTTAGCCAAACTCTCAGATTTATAACCTTGAAATATTTTTGATTTCTTCATTCAAGTGTTGCAATATTTGTTCAAATTTTTAGAACTAATCAATATTTCTCAAAAGGTATCGTTTTACTGACTTGTATGAATAGGTGAGTAAATTCATCCCATTGCATTTTTAACAATCAGTTCACATAAAATATGAATTGTTTTTATACATTGCATCAATGATTAGTACGAAAACAAAAGGCACTGGTAAAATCACCTAAATAAACACATTCAAAACCCGCCACATGATTGGGGATCCTTTCAATTTTACACACCAAATAGGTACCATTTTAACGTATATAATGGGGATAATTTTACCTTTAACCACATATTTGAATATCGTCATAAAAAATGAACTTAAAATTTACGCCTAATCTAAATGTGTTATAATATTATTAAAAATCAACAGAAGCCAAGAGTAAAACAACCAGAAGCGAAAACTAACAACAAATGAAAATTTTACGCTGAAATTAGTTTTAGCATAGATCAGTAATTACCATAGATCATAAGCAGTAAAATTAATATTAAAACGAAACACAAAATAGCTTATACATCGCCATAACTCTTTGTTTAACGATCACGTGGAAGCTATCTATCGATAAATACACCAGATCAGTGCTGGGCAGGCTTTGACTTTAGTTTACTTTTTATGGCTTTTAACAAGAATTGTACGTTCCGAAGTGTTAAAAATAGTTTAAATACAGAGTGCTTGACAGAGTCCCCACAAGTGCAATAGATGGCTTTAATGGTTCACTTAAAACAAGGAGAGGTCATTTTATCCTGAGGAATCAATATATAGCTCTTCTCTACTATTCACAATGGATTTCGTTTTTTTAAAATGGAGAAAAATAATAAAATAATAAATTGGACCAAATTTTATTAACTACATCCTCTAAATCGGTCGGCTCTTCTTATGCGGTGATTTTGGGATATTCTGTATATCTAGTTACACCTGAAAGTACCTACTTCACATTTTTACAATATTTTTATATAATATTCTATATTTAATAAAGGAATACTAGTAGGGGGAAAATTTGATTTCCTTATTCTTTTTAAAGAAAATCAAAAGTAGGAAGCAGAAATATTATAAAATATTCCACAAATAAGTAATTTTTTATTTATTTAATAAATAAATGTATTTCATATCTACAGGTTGTAAAAATTTGAATAGGGTAAAATGTAGTACATTGAGTAAAATTTTCCTTGAGTCATTATGTAATTTCTTGGCAGACATGACGTTTTACTGAATAAAAATTTGTACACATGACAAAATCTGATCAAAAAACACAAATACGTTGAAGCCTGATTTTCAATACGTTTTTGTTTACGTATAAACTAAAAATAATTTTTTTTTCGAGAAATAAGTAAAAAGTCTATTTACAATTGCAATGCAAATGCAATTCCAATTGCATATTGTTTAACAATTCATACTCAACGGAAATCATTGGTTATCAGTAAGTAAGTTGTTATGCCACTTTCCAGTTTTAAGCATAACGTTAAATTTTGAAGAGATAAAATTACAAATACGCAAAGTGATGAATAGGTATATTTTTGTTTTTATGGGTTACCAAGAACAGAGAAGCTTAGTATAAGTGAGAAAAAGAAGTATCGTTCATTCCGAGCTATTCACGCTCATGTCTACAAACTCAGAGTAATCATATTATAAAAAATAGCTTTAAAATTAACACACGTGTAAATTTTTCCTTCTAGTTACTACCTCTTCCCCTATAAATAGAGTTTTAAATGGCCTAATCCACGCATATTTTTTAAATATATTTTTAAGATAAAGTCAAAGCTAATATATATTTTGCAATAATAATGAGAAGACCTTTGAACAGTTATAGAAATGGAAAATGTAATCGGATAAAGTTTATAAAAACAATACTTGCGAAACAAATTACCTAAAGTATTAGGATATATTGTAGTATTGTAAAAACGTTAATGAGTTTCTTATAAGAAAAACATTAGGAAAATTTAAAAGTTATTTTTCCTTGTTAACGCGAAAAAAAAACTACTCTAGAAAATTGTTATAGAAATTAATTAGATAAAAAGAAAGTTTTCTTACGAAGAACAATTTATGTTATACAGAATATATCATGTCATGTAGAGAGAAAAAAGATTGAACTTCATGAACTATCGAAGGTGATTTGTGTACGTATTATATTCAAAGGTAAAATATGGTTTTATGATATTTCTAGCTTGACGTTATAAATTTCGTAGCTTAGAGGATTCATTTTCGCGTAAAGGCTTTTAATTTAAGTTCTGAAAAAAAAATGTGCATGTGTAGGGGATCTACTACCCTACGTTATGAAACACCTAAAAAAAGCAGAAATTATTCGTAATTAATAGCTTTAAATTTTTTTAACCCTCTTACCAAAAACCAGGGTATTACATGCTTGACCGCTACGTGTGTCTATCTGTGGCATCGTAGCGCCTAAACGGATATACCGATTTGGATTTTTTTTCGTTTCGTTTGAAAGATAATTTGATGGGGAGTGTTTTTAGCTATGTTTCAAGTGCTGCGATTTTAGAGTTCCGTACCCAGAAAAAAATAGGTGATGATCCTTAAAATCGGTTCAGTTTGAAGAAGGCTCTAAGGAAAAAAGTAATTTAATGGAGAGTCTTCTTAGATATGTTTCAAGTTTAGGGTGTTGTACCCGAAAAATTTCTTGGGTTTTTTAAAATTTTGTAAATTTCACTTATTAAAAAGGGCAAACCATTCTATTTTTCCATTTATTCTATTCAAAGCTGCCGGTGTATAATAGGAAAAAAAAAGTTAGTTTTTTTTGTATTGCATTTCATGTGTAAACAAAAAGAAATATTCGTGAAGAGCAGAGCGTCCTCGTTATGGTCATATTTTCCCTTTATTATGGGCTTCTTGCTATCAGAGGTTTTTTTATTGCAATTTGATTTTCGTTTTTTCTGGTTTTGTTGGGCTCTGGAAATGTGCAATCTTAAAAATCTCTCAAATCCTTGATATTTCAACCAACTCAGCATACATACAGATTTTCAATCCTCTATTTAAATTTTGATAGGCTGTGGCAGTGAGCAATGTATTTAAAACTGTGCAAACCCATAATAATTGATCATTAAAAAGAAAAGGGTTTACAAGTTGACACTTGACCAAAAAGCTCTAGCTCAATTTTGAGGGCCTGTGAAAATGCGGATATATTAAACATGTCGTAAAAAGTGGTTTATCCACTGGATATCTGGGATAAACCCAATTTTTGAAACCCATGCTTTAATAACATCGATCTTCCTCTTCTTCAATATACAAATTTTAACTTATTTGAATGAAGGTGCTACAAGTGGCGGAATATTCATAAAACTTCTTAAATAGCATTTTTAGCGACTACAAAACAGATTAATAACACACTCCACTCTTTCCTGTTGACCTTCAATATAGTATCTAAGTCTACATTTTCGTGAAAAATATCTTTTTTCAGTAAACGGGCAAAAAAGTATATATTTTATCGAAAATTAAAATATTGATTTTAAATAACGAAACTTATCCATCGAATAACAAGCTCTATGCACATATACCTAACTAAAAGCCCTTCTCATTTAATTATAGAAGTGGTTTTTATAAAAGTAAATATAGGCATATAAAACACACCTAATAATCATGTTCATATGATGTCTACCGGAAGTACAGAATGGATCGCTAAAAATTAAGAAACTATTTACAACTTCTCTTAAAATACAAACCAGCTGAAAGCTATAATTATATCTCACGTTTACTTGAAATATAAAATTTTTTTTTCTTCAATCTGAGCGCCATTTATCCTAATACAAAACTAAAAGTGTACGATAAATCAACCCTATGTGGGTTAATTATTTAACTGAAAATTAAAATGTATTCGTAAAATTTTAGAGAAAAAGTCGACCTAAAATATCGACCTAAAATATGAAAAAATACTGACATTTATCAGTTTTTCATCTTTTACTGATAGTATAAACGGTGTCAAGGTCGAATTTACTTAACCAAAATAACAATCACGCTTATAGGAGTATATTTTTGGGAAGGATTATAACAATTGGCGCGAGGACGTTCAGATTGGAGATCTGAATCCTTTTTCGGGCTAAATACCAGTCTATTAAACAAATATCTAGTTATTTATACAGTATTTTATAGCCCAATTTGAAGTAATTATACTCTGTATATATGTAATATATATCAAATTATCAAATTAGGTATATTAAGTTTAGACCCAAGTTTGTAACGCTTAAAATTATTGATGCTACAAACAAAATTTCGGTATAGGTGTCCATAAAATCACCTAATTAGTTCATTTACGGTTGTCCGCCCTACTGTCCGTTTGTCTGTGGACACGATAACTCAAAACTGAAATGAGATGTCGATAAAGACGTAAATAGTGAAGCTAGGTTCGTAAATGGGCAACATAGGTCAATTGGTTCTTGGGTCCGTAGTACCAATCTTGTAAACCGTCGGAGATAGCACAAAAGTTGGCTGCAAGACAGAGAAGGAAGAACATCTACCATTTATGTCTCTTTTTACCTGGTCAAGAGTGCACTTATTGCGTTTTCTATGTCTCTATAGCTCTATGGCTTTATCTTTATGCTTTTCATTATCATTAGAAAAGAAAACTGGTGTATAAGACAATTCGTAAACCTATGTAGACCTGAGAGATTCAGCTACGGAAAACAAGGAATAATCTTTTACAAAATTAATGGTGATATGGCAGACCATAAAGAGAAAATGTGTACCAGTATATGTGTCTTGACGCTGCGAAAATGACTGTTAATATGTGGAGCCATCTTGTACATATATAATTTATATACTGATTGGATATGAGATCTGATTGACACTGATGACAACAACTTTTACGTTATCATGTTGTGACGCAAATAACAAATGAATAGTGTGTTTGTTAGTGACAGAAATAAATATTCCTATCAGTTGTAACTATCTATTTCAGTGTGTGACGCTTTTTCTTCCTCTTCTTCCTCTTTTGGTCATTATATTATTATTAAAAGATAGTTTAGCTGCGAGTGTTTTCTGTAGACTGTAAATAGTAAAAATTTGTAATTATCTAGAGAAGATCTCAAAATAATCGAAATTGAATTTTTTACTGTGAATTGTAGGCATTTAAAAATTAAACACTATAGAGGAACTTCAATACCGTTTAATCTTCCATCCGATTATTTAGAGAGGACACTGTCGATTGAACTATTACCTTCACTATGGAGGATGGTGAAACCTCCATACATGTTATTAGCACCTACCGAAATCTGCGGCGCGTTAGATTCAGAATGTCCGAGTCCGAAACCTTGGATCCATCTATCCTGGAAGAAATCCCGAGGGAAAAGGTGTGAGCTTTCTGTGTGGCATCTGGCCTTGACAGAATCCTTGAGCTTCATCTGATTTTAATAGCGCCTCGTCTTAGGGAGGCAGGTCTTTCTCAAGGAGGGCACAGAGGTCTAGGTGCTAGGAACCCACTTGCGGTACCCCTCTTCTATATTATTATTATTATTATTCGATTCCGTATACCATTCTGTCGTAATTTATGCATCATTGAAAATTTTTCTGCAACTTGAATACAAGTAATACTAAAATATTTTGATTTTAATATATTAGTCCATTGGGGAATTAAAATAAACGAAAGTAGTTTAATATTGTTTCATTAGCGCAAAAGGTAAAAACGTAACGTTTAAAGAACATAAATATTTCAACCCATGTTTTGGTTATTTAATTATAACGTCTCACTTGTGGTTGAGAGTTTAAAATGAAAATATACCAATCTGTTTTTATTACGATGACATCAAGAGTATTAAAGCCGTTAAATATTACGAAGGACGTCATAATAAACTAAACTACTAGCCTGGTTGTTTTTGTGGTACCTACATTTATGGCTGTTTCGTATTCGTCGTTCATAAATTTTTGTTGTTTATTATCATACTTTAATCACTATTAAAAGTTACCATTATAATCGAGCATTTGAAACTAGAAATTTTATTTTACAACTGTCTATAAAGTCTTTTTTCCCTGATATTTACTATTTAAATTTCAAAATTAAATTTCAAATTCATATTTTCTTATTCCAATAGACTGTGCATTTAAAGTTTTCCCGAACAATTCGTTACTCAATTTCAGCATTAAACATTTTATTATAAATTTTTTCCGCCTTATTTCTACTATTTAAATTACCAATTTAAATTTAAATTTCATATTTTAATTTTTAATATTTATTTGTTTATCGTACCAAAAAAAGGGGCGGAACTTGCATCTAAATTATAGTATTTTGCGAATAAAAATGCTTCATACAATCAGTTCTCAATAAAAAATACTAATTGAAGAAATCGAACTTTTGGTTTCATTCCTACCAGTTCTCAAAAATTCGGGTAGTTGTCAATCGAGTAGTTGCTAGTTGTGAAAGAAATTGCCACACACAGCGGCTGACTAAAGCACCTAAAAAATTGCTCTCGTTATATCCGCTTGATGATCACTCACTCTATATATGATAGATTATTTTCTATTTTCCGTTTTTGTAATTTTTTTCAAAAGAAAATTATCACAGAGACATTCTGAAAGTGTTTCGTGATGAAAGGAGGTGTAATAATATGAATATTAAATGGCATTAAATATTTTTACTTTGATGTGAAGAAGTTTTTATTATTTGTGCATTTGATAAAGTATTTTTCCAACACTCTTAATGTTACTTTTATAAATAAATATATGAATGCATCACTATATAAAGTGCGTCTTTGGTTTTTTATTTCGAAGATAAAATTAAAAAAAAAACTTTTCAAACAAATACGAAAAAAAGGCTTAGAGTTTAACTGTGCCTACAAGAAAATAAACTTTAACTTGGGGCTAAAATACTAAGGTCACTTAGTTCTTGAGCTTTAAAATACAAATTGTTGAATTCAAAGTAAATCACTTTGCGTCTTTAAAACCATTTTGTACATTGTCAAAAAATCAAAATTACTGACTTATTCAAAAAATAAAAATTAAAAAAATTTTTAATTTACCATGTTTTTCGTATCCTGTCTTTAAAAAAAATTGTTTGGTAAAACAACTAAGGGCTAAGTAAAACCACTAGCTAATTCGAAAATTCATATGCGACATGTATATTATATCTATATGATATGATATACTAGCTCGACCCGCGAGGAATTCCTCTTCTGTCCTGTCAGTACCCGTGACTACACTGTACCCGTGGCTTAAAACAAAAACTTAATCGTTTAAATTAGTATTAGAATTAGTATTAGGATTAGTATTGATGTCCTCTGTATTAGCAGAACTTCTATAAAAACTAACATATTTGTCTAGCGTGTTTTTTCCTAAGCGGTACATTTTTAGACCGTGAGTATATTTTTCGTTAAACCTAGTGTAAAAGCTAGAAAATGAGGGGTGAATCATGGAATTTGATAATGGAATAAGAAAGATAAGGGTAGAACAGATAAAAACTTGCTAGAGTAATAATATATAAGACTCAACCAATCAGGAACTCAAAGGATATATACATGTAAACCATAAAATGTATTTTCCTAAGATAATAACTAATTTTAACATAAAATAATTACAGCTTTAATTATTAATGTTAAATCTCTAGTTAGATATACATGTTACCTAGAAACCAAAATTTAATACACACATATACTGGGTGTTCCAAACCACCCGTCCAGGCTGATTATTCTGAATAGTTTTTAAAAAAAATTGAAACGAAAAAACACGTATCAAATATTTTTTGAAACTCTATCTAACCATACCAAAAACACCCTCCACCCTCAACCCCTGTTAGGGGTAGGGGGTGTAACTTGAAAAAATCAAATGGAAACCCCTATTTTTTTCTGCAGATTTGGATTCTTCAGAAGAAAAGACAAACATTTTGTCTAAGAAATTTTTCCCGATTTTCGGTAGATCGCGCTACAATCGACAAAAATCGTTCTTTTAGATTTGGCATAAGAATTGCGCCGTTCAATGACAAAAATCAAAACGAAAAAGTAAAAATAAAAATAAAAACAAAACACACAGAACCAAAACAAAAACAAAACAAAAGCAACACAAAAGTTAGAAATTCAACGAAAATAAAAGAGAAGCGAAAATGTCGAATTGCGGTAATTGAGGTAAACCACTAGACAATTGGGAGGATGCTAAATAAAGCTCTTAGAAAGAATTAGATATGAATCATTTTAGATTTAATTTTTTTTCAGACTTTCCAAAATAAAAAAAAACATTTTTACAAAAATAATTTTTCTAAATCATAATAAAATATGAAAAACAAAAACAGAATAGTCTTTTCTTCAAAAAAACAAAAACAAAATTGAAAAGAACTATTCTCGACTCAAAAAACTTTTCTCGCCTTCACTTGAACTGCAATTCTAATGCCAAATCTAAAAGAACGATTTTTGTCGATTGTAGCGTGATCTACCGAAAATCGGGAAAAATTTTTTAGACAAAATGTTTGTCTTTTCTTCTGAAGAATCCAAATCTGCAGAAAAAAATTGGGGTTTCCATTTGATTTTTTCAAGTTACACCCCCTACCCCTAACAGGGGTTGAGGGTGGAGGGTGTTTTTGGTATGGTTAGATAGAGTTTCAAAAAATATTCGATACGTGTTTTTTCGTTTCAATTTTTTTTGAAAACTATTCAGAATAATCAGCCTGGACGGGTGGTTTGGAACACCCCGTATATTAATCTAATATTTGTATAGATATACATATATTGTTGAATTTGTGGTAATTTTAAATTGAATTTGTTTCTATCTTCAAAAAGCCTTAATGTACCTATTCCTTTGACTGTATTTATTTTAATAAAGAAAACCTCATTTGCTGCCAATATAGATTGGTTTATTGTGTTATATATATGTTATATGTTTTTTTGTGTTTTGTAATTAATCCTTTTACAGATTCGATATGAAAGAAAAAGTCGAGTCTCTTTATTAAATTTCCTTACGATATTAATGTATCAAAAAATCTACGTATTTTGATTATAAAATATGAAACGTTTACCTATCTGTATGCCTGCAGTTAAGCCATTCTATTTGATTTTTCAGCGTTATATTAAATTTTTTCTCGAAAGTTTTTGGGGACGTTTCATGTGCGAGCTTAGCGTTCCTTATCCGCAACAACTCGAAAAGAGACGATCGATAATTTTAAAAGGACTGAGTGGATATTCTTGAAACATATCTAAAACATAATCGATCAAATTAATTTTTATATTATTGAGTTAATTCTTTCAGAAACTACTATGTCACAAATATACACACAGATACACGGAAATACATTAACGATATCACGTTCAACTTATAACATCCCTATTCTTAACAGGGGTTAAATAATATAACTTATAACTTTTAATTTTTCATTTTTCAGATATGAAAATCCAACATTGGAAATGTTTTCAACTATAACCTTGACTGTAGTAAGTAGCATTCAAATCATTAAAAATGTTTCCTAATCTTTAAATAAAAATTTTTTTTTTTGGAACTGTTGTTTATTTAAATAGTTTTTTATTTTTCTGAACGTAAGAACTTGTGAAAGTAGTAAGCTCTTATATTTCAAAACATGAAACATGTATCATATCATTCTACAAGTAAAGTTAGCCATAGAAAGTTTTCGTCACAAGACAACTTTACTTTCGACACTTGTTATACAAATTACTATTGCAATTCAGTTTGGTTTTCTTAATATTAAAATTATACACAGTGTGACACAACTTAGTACCTAGAATAATAAGCTACTTTCTATGAAATTAAACCCACAGGACACGAAAATAGCATGTCAAACTCTCCTTTAAGCAAGATAACAACTCACGGGGCTATGCAATCACGAAACTTGATCCTACAAAAATCCACTCACCAAGAAAAAAATATCAAAAACATTTCTTACTCTCGTTACGACTCATTAAGCCCAATATTATATTCAAGGCTGTATGATCAAAACAAAGCTTCGAGCCATAAATTAACTCATGGGAATATGAGAAAGAGTTAAAAAATCTTAACTTGTTAAGTACCGACCCTAAGAAATAAAGACAGGTATGTGAAAATCAAAAACCCTTGGGTTTGATATGCCGAGCCAAAAATAAAGTTACATATTCGAAACGAACCCTTGACCTAAAACAAAAAGTTGAGGATGTCGGAAACCTTCCCTCGTTGAGTACCTGTCGTATTTCATAGGTGAGGATACTCAGGTATATGTGAATAGTTCAAAATAAGTTTTGATATATATCAACGTGTTCAAAATAAACAGCAATGAATTTGTAGGAGATAAAAAACCCTTTTGAATATCTGCCGTAATACATGTGTAAAGGCGGTTTTCTACTAAACGAGCAATTGAGTTTATGTTGTTTTTTAGAACCCGAAAAACAAAAATAAAACTGAAACAAACCCAAGAAGAGTAATTAAAACCCATATTTGATTATGATAATTATTATTATCCAGGTAGCAAAATGTTAAATTATTATTCGAGTTTGTGTTCTATTTTTGTTGGTCCGTTTATTGGCGAAGTGGCATAATGGTACATGAAAATAGTTTTGACGTCATATCTGAAAAACGTGAAGTTTTTTTGATAAATTTGTTTGCTATTTTCGTGATTGGCATGTTCAATTTGATAAAGAATAGCTATTTTGATCATGGGTACTCAAAAAAATCCCTTCTGTCGAACAGTTTCATTTAAGGTCAGTATAACTGTAACTAAATGTAACTAAAACATACGAATGTAACTTAAACATACGTTTTAGTTACATTCCTTCACAACAAAGTGACTATGTAATGTTTGAACATTAAATTGATGTAGCATTGCCTTAAAGTATATGAAAACTAAGCAAATGAAATTTGAATAATCAATAAATTGTATACAAAATTATGAATGCATTTCTGCATTAAATTAATTTAACCATATGATGTATAATGTAATAATAATAACTTATAATGCAATACACAAATTGTACATGATTTTCAAAACTAATTTATTACATTATTACTAATTAGAATTTAATTACAACGCTACAACATTTCATTATTATGCTCTGTGAAATACATGGTAGATTCTGCAAAATATAGAAACTTGCTTAGAAATACATATAGGCCGAAATATGGGTAATAAATGCAAGAAACGAAATTATACTTACCAAGATAAAATTAATAATAGTGAAGTCAAAAACACGACCTTATATTCGTGCATTGTTTGTGACAACAGTGTACAATATTAAGATATTGTATCTATAAATATACACAACCAAAGTATTAAAGGAAGATTTTATTAACACAAAGTTAAATTGTATATGAAGTTTAGAAGCGTATCATAATTTTAAAAATTATTTAACAACAAATTTGATAAGAACATTCGGAAGCTTGTTTATTTATCTTGAAAATGAGTAATAAAAAATTTTTGGCCGAGCTTTTTTGATTCAGATATTTGTTTTCCAAATAATCTCTTAACACAAAAATTAAATAGCCAATTTTTTAATAAAAAAACTGTTTGAACTTTTTTACTATAAAATAAAAACTTGAAAAGAAAAGCATGAACAATTCTTTTTTCAGTAGTACCTACCTACGTTTTCTAAAATGAAAGACAGGACTATGTTTCATGTTTGAGTGCATCGTCGAGAACTCTTTTTTATTTAAGCCGAAGGACAGATATGTCTTCTTTCTTTTTTGCGAAAACTTTTTGTCAGAAGAATCTTAATAATTAACTCATTTCACCAAAACCAATCAGATTGCCTTTATCATTTAAAGTAGCTTCCATATAAGCATGAATGCCATTTTTAGTCTACGTTGATCCACTAGGACATCAATCGAGAACTTTAAAGGCTTTCAAGCTCGACATAGATAATATGGTTTGATAAAATGATAATTTTAGATTGAAACATCGTTGGAAATTTACCTAATACAGTTAATAATCTCAATCAAATATTCTAATGAGAATGATTTAATTATGTGTGTAAACTACAACAAAAGTACAATTGTATACTTATTCTGAATAAAAATAAAATTT
The DNA here is from genome assembly GCF_905475395.1 of Chrysoperla carnea. Taxonomy (NCBI): domain Eukaryota; kingdom Metazoa; phylum Arthropoda; class Insecta; order Neuroptera; family Chrysopidae; genus Chrysoperla; species Chrysoperla carnea. The sequence goes on from NC_058341.1 coordinate 37,309,249, forward strand.
TAATTAAATTATGTATTATTTTTCATTTGTATGGCATACGGTTCGTAGCGTATCTTTCGTAGTACCTATATGTACTTATTTTTTACATTTAAAAATAAAATTAACACTTTAAAAAGAACTCGGTTAGTAATTATAATGTAGAACAACAATTAACATTGTATATTCTTCATGGAATAATAATAATAACGTATAAATAAACACAATGAGAATGAGGAAAATACTTACAACGTACAACGTAGATGTACATATACAGGGTCCCTCACCATATGTAGAACATTGAGTATTTTAACTTGACCGCCTTAATTTAATTTAGTGTTTTCATTGTATATATATATATATATATATATATATATATATATATATAGATAGATATGGGGACACACACATAATATTTGTTATTTTTAAGTAGTGGGAGATTTTGGTACATAACAAAAAATAAAAACTAGTATTTCATTGGATATATATATATGTATATAGATAGATATGGACACACACTATATACACATACTATATATATAATAGTTTTTATTTTTTGTTATATACCAAAATCTCCCACTACTTTGTGTGTCCATATCTATCTATATATATATATATATATATCCAATGAAATACTAAATTAAATTAAATTGATACCGCCTTAAAATACTCAATGTACCACATATGGTGACGGACCCTGTATATATATATCTACAACATTCGTTCTACAATGAACTGGAGAATTCAACAATTTATGTGTTTACTTGTGTTCGTTTAAATATATCTAACGACTTTTATATAATAAGTATATAGGATGTCTAGATAACATACGAGGTGATGTTAGATTTACCTTGGTTCTTGGTTAATGACCGACGGTTCAATCTTCTCTCAAGGTTTGTAGCACGAAAGGCTACATTTAAGGCTGAATCGCTTGGCACTGAGTAACAAAGGTTGACCTAGATTCTGATCCGACAGAAGAGTCTAATTTGCAGGGAAACGAATACTTTCGTAATATATTGATAAAAAAAAATTAGTGAAGACCTTGCGACAGGCAAAGCTATAGATAATTACTACATATTTAAATTTTTTGAACAAGGTTAATGTAACACAATTTAACAAGATATAATCGAGAAGGATAGAAGAAAGAAGTACAGTAATTATTTAGTTATATAGTTTTTCTTAGTTTTATCCTTGCATTCGCTGCTAGATTTAATTAATTTTTTTTTTTTTTTTTTTTGTAAAAAAGCAGTTATTATAGCTGGTAGGTTTTCTAGGCATGCTTTTGAGAAGTAATTAGTTTGGCTAATGTCTACAAGTAGATCTCTCAATTTCATTTATAAAAGTTGCGAAGGAAGAAACTAAAAATATCTTGTCTAATGAGAAAAAATCGCAAATAGAAAACTAGCCACCTACAATTTCTTGAAATCAGTTTAAAAGAATGGATGATTCATATGTATGTATGTATACACAATCGAAACTTTTACTGGTATGCTGTATAAAAATGGAGTTAATCTGTTAAATTGACCTAATAAGAAAGTTATCATTCTAAATTAATTGCCTATTATCCTTGCTGCTTTATTATAGTAAAACTCAGGCTAATTTGACGATACATGATCGTGGCTGTTTAATTTAATGGATTTAATAAATATTATGATAGTTATCGCTGTTTTAAAATACCGCGTTTATTCATCATTTTCCACAGCTGTTAGCGAAAATTACTTCAATATTCAATACAACAATAGTACTAAAATTAAACAACAAACATATTCATTCAATATTTAGTTCCAAAAAGCTAAACTATTGAAGTTTTTCTAACAGTAATACCAATAATAATTGTAAAAAAAAACGTAAAATGTTAAAGGAAAATTTGAAATATCGTTCGTACCTATAGAAAATGAATTCATGGTAGGAAAGGGAAGTTTGAAGTCCAAATAGTTTCTACTCTTATATTTTTGCAGCGATTTTACTTTTAAATACATTTAATAGTGGATAAAAAATGTATCCTTTGCCACTCTCAGTTTCCAAAATAATTTTTTCCGTAAAACTCACATATATTTATTTTTATGGTATTCAATGTACTAGAAATGAACATTATAGAATTGTTTGATTGTACGTACGTTCGAACAAAAATATAATCATAGACATAATATAATGCAATAAAGTTAAAGGTAAACAGTAAGAATTGTTCTCAGAAGCAGTAGGTAGCATGTAATAGTACAGTACCTAATAGCTCTAGCTCTAGAGTCAGGTATATAGAATGTTGTTGACTGTCAAGACAAATTCAATTATTATTTGTTCTATTTTCTGTCCAATTCACATATAATATAGATACAATATACACGTACTTCTACAGAATGTTACCAAATAAAATAAATTATGCTTTTTTTTTTACAGAACAACACATGTATTTTATACTGTTTGTTATTTGTATTTGAGATGAAAGTTCGCTAAAGATGGTACTTCTCTCCATCCCAACATAAAGTTTAAAATAAGAATGAGTCAACATCATTCAATTTTTGGGGCGCGTTATACAATACAGACACTAAATCTAAGCCTGAAGATGATAGCATTGTACAGACTTCTAAATGACTTGTTATAAGTTTGACCCAAAGACTATAGGATAGACAAGAAGCAGAAGTATAATTATAAGTGACATCTGGAGTCTGAGGCGATCAACTTTTAAGTTTGTAGGCCTTTGCGGGTATGACTATTAAGTTTAACTACTTTGCGGGGGTGACTATTAACTATTAAGTTTGAAAGCCTGACTCGGTAGAGGCGCAGAAACTCGTATACTACGATTTTACATTAGCTCATATGGGCTGCTTCTCCTCTACCCTATGCTCTTTGGTTTGACCGCTATGTGTGTGTGTCTGTCTGTGGCAGGGTAACACCTAAACGGAAGAACTGATTTAAATTTAAATGGTTTCATTTGAAAGGTAATTTAACGGAGAGAGTTCTTAGCTATGTTTCAAGTAGCTCTCTAAGTATCCTTTTATTTGATCTGATGTCCTTGACCATCACTTTGATATTGATTTAAGAAGGAATGTTATAAGTTTAAAGTGTATATCTATGTGTCTGTGTGTTTCTCAGTAACATCGTAGCCCCTAAACGGTTGAACCGACTTGATTGCGAACATTTTATAGCTTCCAATAAGTTTCCAAAAATCGGTTTACAAGAAAAAATCGCATTTTTAGGGGTTTTTTAAATTTTATAAATTTCGCTTGTACTATTTTTGACGCTAGTTTTAAATATTAAGATGGATTTCATTTATATGTTTCATTTCTAATGAAAAAGTGAAGTAAACATCCCCGCTTCAACACCGCGAAGCATTTTAATTAAGATTTTACTAGCCCCGCCAGGAAGGTTGCTTTAGATGATCCTACTCATGTATTTCTCGTTATTCTATGTCACCTAGATCGATTTAGCATCCAAACACTCATTAGCAATCTTAGTTTGGAGTCTTGGAGTTTCAATGGAAAATATGCTTGGTACTTCAAGCTTAAATTTTCATGAGATTTAAATCTTCTTTAAAAGTTCTAAAAATTGTGAAATTTTAAGGAACCTGTTTCTGCCCTTTGACTATACGGAATCTTGTTTTTGCATAATATTTGAGAATTTTCATTACACAAGTTGAAAAATCGTGATCATTTTGCCGTGCAGTGTAAAAAACTACTTTGAACGATACAGAGGAGACATTTATCAGGCTAGAGGTTAGATATTTAAAATGAGAGATGCTAAATTGAAACATGAATTTTTTAATATCGAATTGAGTCATTAAAAATAAATGAGAATGTTTAGTTTGAATGTACCAATTTGGCTGTGAAATTATTATTACTCATTTATTAGTCATTTTATAATGATATAAGATTGTGAATCCTAGGAAATTGCATCATCTGAGATTTATTAGGAAATTTTATTTGAATGACACTGTAAATATCAAATATAAGTAAAAACGCTACTAATGTAAGCTATTACATTGTGAACATTACATGTTGTAAGAAATAAATGATTGTTCTCTGATTCTTACTTTATGAGATAATATAATTTAGTTTGATGTATCTACTAAACCACTTAAGTAGAAAATTCTGAGTAGTATTACCTCATAAGTTAGTAATTAATTTTTGAAAGTTTGTTGTTATAAACAAAACAAAATAAAGAGACTTGAAAAAGTTTAAGAAAACCTCTCATAAACAATTCTAATTATCTGATTACAAGCATTGCATTAGGTAAAAATATAGCAGAAAATGGGCTCAAATATATGGATTCTGATTAAGGTTTTCAGGACTGATACATTGTTATTTAGGATACAAAAATCATTGGCGACAATTAATTTTTACAAATCAAGTATCAAAATCAACACAATTATTTAAAACTTTGATTTGTATAAATTTTATTAACAGAGTATACAAATGTTAATTTCCTTTCTTTCTAAAAGTGAAACTGTATCTGTACATTTCAAAATTTGCATTTGAATATTAGTTTTCATGCAATTAAAACTATAAATTAGATTTATGTTAGGTTTGTATACAATGCTTATTGGAACGTGCAATATACTTAGTACTAATACACTTGAGTTTTAGTAATCTGAACATTCAATAGTTTGAAACCCTCTGACCGCACTTCCCAACAAAACATTTCCCTGATAGTATATTCACTCAAAAATGATTGCTCTATTTTATTTATCATAAACTTTTCTATATCGATACATCATGGTTGTAATACTATCGAATTGAATAGAATTTCAGATAAAAATTATAATTATTTGGTGAAAAGAATCTACTAAGAAAGGTTAAAGGTTAAAATTATCAATGCGTTAAAAATCATATAATTAGAATTAGAGAGACAAAATATATTTTTCTGCATAGTTTGCAGACACACATATAACAAGCTTTTTCCATTATAATTTCCATACATATTTCAAAAATAATTTTATAAAATAAACTGCAATCTTTTATGCATAAGATAATTGCAGATTCTCAAAATCTAAGGCAAGCAACTCTGTAATAATTTAATGTTAAAGAATTTATTACCAATAAAATATAATCTATTCTATTCTGAACATATATCGAATTCCGATTTTTCGAAGAGTAAAACAGTGAATTTGTAGAAACTGTGGTTACATTAATTGGATAAATTAAATTATTTAGTACATGGTTACGTTTGCTGCGGTCTAATTCGTGCTTGATCGCATTTTTATATCTACATGTTTTATTTACTTATAGAAAAATAAAAGTTCGCAATAAAAACCAGTGGCATAGACATAGCTTGGATAAAATGACTTATTGTTATGTGTATTCTGTGCTTATTACAATGAAAAATTTCTATTCAATCAGTTCATAGAGATTAATTATAACTTTTTGCATTCGCTTTAGGTATTTTTGTGGACAGATTTAACGTGCAGCTAAATTTATACTTCCGAGAAAACCGAAGTAAAAGTATAAAATCAAAAGTTCGCTTTTAAGTATTAGTTGGATAAATCTAGCGGATTTTGATAATAAATTCGATAAATTTTTGCAAATGGCTAATTTTTTTTAAAATACGTTTGTTTAGTTGTAAAAAATATGCAAATCTGTATTTTTTCGAGTTTTTTGCATTTTTGCTTTGCAATGTTTCGGGTCATGATCAGCTTTTGAAAAAAAATCGTTCGCATTATCTGAAAGTACATACAAAAATCTTCAATTTAAAAAAACGTTAAAAAGTCCGATGATTTGCCGGAACTGTACTAGCTGTTGAAATTTTGTATCGACCTCAAATTTACCAACCTCTTTTATGGTCATAAATTACATCTTTTTCCAGAATTTCAAGTCAATTCCTTGATTTTATACATGAAATTTGTGCCCATTCTTTTATCGGACTATTAAAATTAATCAAATTGCGAATTACCAAGACTTAAATTATTTTTAATAAATCATATAAAGAATAATCATTAAATGTATATCTGCAGAATATAATATTGCGATATAATAAGCTAGGTTCTTTATAATTTTTAAATGACTCTCAAGGGTCAAATAAATATTATTTTCAATAAACCATACTTATATCTTCTTGAGCTTGTTAAAAATTTTTTTGTTAAACAATAGTTAAAATTTATTATAACATAAATGTGAATATTATTTAAATTTAATAATAATAAATTTCTTTGAATTTATTATTATTGTTTACGGTTTTGTTACAGTTGAATAAATAAAATTATGATTACTATTCTATACAAGGTATTATCCTTGACTAAACTTTTACAAAGTGGCAACGAGAACCAATGTAAACAAATTCCCTGATGATTGCTGATTTTTCAATATAATTTAAGATTTAAGATCTGATTTTTCAAGAAATTTTTGGGTCAAATTAACAGTTTTTCTCATTCTTCAAATGGAGGATAAGAATCCTTTTCTGGATACAAGGTGTGTAAATTTAAGAAGAATTGTATATAATTATGAATATTGTTAAAAATGGTATAGAAAAATTGGAAATCGGCAATACTAAGGTCATTTAAATCATAAATCATGAAGAATCCTGAACTCATATAATCAAATTTATAATTTTCAAAGCTGGTTTATTTACAAAAATGTCATTTTTCTTTTAAGATATTAACACCGTGTTTCTTGGCAGCTTTTCCAACTAAAAGTTTGTATAGAAATTTTCATTATTTTTAGATTATCTACTGTTTGTAGAAGTCTTGCTGTTGTAACTTGAACTACTCTGTAGAATTTTAATACTTAATAATTTTGTAATTACCCTTTGATATTGCATTTTATCCCAATGAAAATTCAAATATTAATGATTTTCCTTGCACTCGTGGTTTTTTGTTTTTCAATCGGTGTAACTTAAAAATTGGGAAAACCAAAGAAATTACATTACAAAAGTCGTAAAAGTCAACTTTATTTTACTAGCAGACAAACATTTTCATAAGATATATATTTTGAAATCGATCCGAGAAATCGTTCTTCGTATCGAATTTTGGCCATATCATAGAAACTATACAATTATTTTATTTCAAAAAATTAATCTGATTTTTTATTTATTTTGTCGATAAAATTTATTTTAAGCATGTAAATTTTATCGAAATTAGAGTGAATATATTTTTATCAATTTTTTGCTATTTTTATCAAAGATTGCTATCAATCTTTAGATAAGCGAAAAAATCACAAATAATTTTTACCCACCAAAATTTGATAAAAGTCAATACGCAGGGTAATTTTGGCCTAAATAATACAAAAAGTTTATTAAACGATTGGTCGGTTTTCCATGGTATCTCCTAGAATAGCACATATTTTAGATAGATTTTCTGCTGTATTTCGAGATATAGATTATAATATCATTGGATGACTTCTAGTTAACAAATAAATGGATTATTGAATTTTAGGGCATTTTTTCGTTATATATCCTAATTATAATAAAATATTTCTATTTTTGTGGCACATTTTAAATGTGTATTTATGATTTGAATAAAATAGAACATATCTTTGTGAATGCTAAGATGAAAACTAAAGCTTTTGTTAAAATAATTCTCTGTAAACGCTTTTCTTTTAAATCCCGTGTACATCACATTTTATTCCAAATAAGATAACTATTTGTCTAATGATGGTGTAAGCCCACATAATAAAAATCCATTACAGATAAAACATTGTCTAATCATCCGTTTTGAATCTCGATTAAAGTAAACAGTCGAAATGAGTGGGTAAGCTAAAAGAATTTGCTAAAGGCAAAAAAAAAAAAAAGAATTTAAGAGGTACCAAAAAAGAAGATACACAAATTTAATGACTATTGTCATCAAGTAGAAAAATGCCGTATTAAATAAGCATTACACAAAGTTAATTTAACCTCGAGTCGAAGAATGTTTTTATATTTTATTATTGCAGATAAAACAAAGTGGTGAGTACGATCTTTACATCTCAGACCAATAGTTTTCTTATTAACTATACTAGAGAGGTAGTAAAAGGGATACTATAAAAGTTTGGAAAGGAAGTTCACAACTAGATACTACAAAAGTTCTTTATACAAAGTTTCAAGTAGTCGCCCTATTAGCTCAGTTGGTTAGGGCATAGCCAATTTCGTCCGCAGTATGCTTAGGGTAGCGGGTTCGATTTTTCCCGCCTTCGCAACAAAATTAATTAAATTAATAGTTATGATGTAGCTGGTGTATGCATGAAGGTGGTGCACTCAGCCTCTGAATTGAGGAGCTGATAAATGAAATTATCAGGGTAAAGGTGGTAAAACACATATATGGTATCAAAATGGGCTCTATAGCCTAAGTGTGTCCTTTGCGGACAGCCAAAATAACCTAACCAAACCTAAAATTTCAACAATCTATACGGTATGGTTCCAGAGTTATACCAAATTTTTAAAAACAAAATCGCTACATATAATATATTCACAGTACAGGTATTTTAAATATCTGAAAACGTTAGCTTTATTCAACGTTTTGAATTCGATTTTCGATGGTAAAATAGTAACTTTCTGTCAGAAGTAAAAAATACATATGTATACACAATTTAAATAAATAGCACGTTTTATCTTTTTCTTTCTTTTTATGCTGCAATTTCTCTTGCAAAGCTACCACAGTCCTAAAAAAAAGTAACGAGGGTATAATAATTTGATTTGACTGATAAAAAAAACTGGAAACGTACATAAATACCTACATTGGGATACTTACTTGCAGAAGAATATAAACCAAATTATTTGTTGAAGTTTTTATTTTTCACATGAAGTATAAAACAAATTCATCAAAAATATAATATAATGATTTATATTTACCAAGTTTTTTTGTATTAAAATTATTTTTAAGTGTGCAAAAGACATTTTCAAATATGCTTACGGTGAAGGCGTACCTACAATGATTTATAGAATGAGACATTTTAAACCACTCACGAGAAAAACTTTTAAAAACGACAATTTTTTAAAGTTTTATACAAAATTTGCGTTACTTTGGGATCATCTGATGACCTTGAATACGAATTCAGTCGTCGGAACATCACATCAAATCGATAAAATAAAATAAATAATGCAAAGTGAAAAAAGACTATTGTTTGTAATATTATTCCGAAAATCAACTAAATTCAAATATTTATACAAATATTTAAGTGATAAAATAAATATACAAACGTATAGTGTCTCTGAAAAGAAAGATAAGAACAGATGTGTGAAAAATTAACTTAATTAACGAGAAATTTGAGAAGTATACCTTAAAACTTATTTTGGGTACCTCAAAACTTTACTTGGGATATCAGAACGATGTTATTAATTCGGCCTCATGTTTTAAGTGAATTCAAGAAAGATCGATGTATGAGACATCGTTTAAGATCCTAGAAATCAAATCAATATATGTATATGAAGCATGATTTTTAACTCTATTTTGAGTATTAAAATTTGAAAATATATTCGATATAAAGATCACGCTCCTACAATTGCCTTTCGGTTATATTTATTAATATAAACTTGAAAATTGTTGAATGAAGTACATCACCAGCTCTTAGCGTAGAAGCCCAATGATGAATGTGAAACTCAATCACTTGTTGATATTTTACAGCGAAACATAATGAAAAAAATAATTCTGCAGAAGGGAGAAATTATACAAAATGAATACGGTAAATCATGCAGTTACATTTCTAGAATATAGCATGTAAAAAATTCACGAACCGTAACTTTCTGCCGCGTAATCCTAAGTCAATGTACAACATTTTCTCTCACAGGGGACATTTATATAGGAGATCGGTCATTTTCCAGATAGAGAGCAGAAACAGTTAAAGCATCCATTTCTTATACACTGGGAAACAGTGTGGTAGAAAAAATTTTAAGACGGTAGTTTCGGAGAAGAGTGGGGTTGAAGTAAACTGGAAAATAGTGGATCCTAAGCGGATAAACTCAAGTGCAACTTTCTTGTTACAACATGCTCTTTTATGAAAAAATATTGGCAGACTGGCAATATGACGGGAATTTGAAATCAAATCCCGAAAACTGCTGCAAAACAAAGTAACGACCGCACAAACGTTACGCAATACTGATAGACAATTAAGCTAAGACAATTGCACATCGTGCAATTTAGTTAAGCAAGGGTTCGATTAAAAGATAGCATCATTAAGATATACAGATATATCTTAAAATATCATCAAGCATAATTGAGCCTCTGTGTGACAAAGACTGAAACTAGTCAGCCGTGAATAGGAAATAATTATTGTTATTTTTATTTAAAATAAAAATGATCGAGTTTTTATTCAATCTTTTCAGGGTGCAAAAGATACATACTTTCGATAAAAATAAACAATTGACCTAATTCAATGTAAGGTAGTTTTAGTTGTATGGAATATATTATTTTAGTCTGTAGTCGAAAAACAAAGATATCACACGGTGTTCATACAAAGAGATAGTATCTGTAGATAGATAACAAATTAGTAGATAATATGAGAAGTTTCTAGTAAAGTAAAACAAAAACAAAACATTTTAGAACGTGTCAAGCTAATTAACACATATGTATTACATGTTTTGCTTCAAGCATGTAAAATAAGTAAATGTGTTTTGGTAGGTATTCAAATATAGTTAAAAACACTTTAGAGTAGAATTGTTCGTTGTTTTAGTCCGTAACAATGAAGATTCTGCTTTAGAATGATATCGTTGTAGAATTGTGGGTTATTACCCCCTTGGGTCTGAATTTGTATTTTGTGCATATACAAGCTAACTATTTACATAATCATTGCTTAGGTTTTTTAAAATACAGTTTAACTTTACATTTATTGCTTCGGTAACACGGGCGTCAAATATGAATCATGTTTTTAATATTAGTTTTACCAATATACGTTACTGAATAGAGATGCCTATTTAAGTCTATGCCTAGAGATTCATGTTAAAATTAAAACACATCGAAAATACAGGATCCTACGTACTCAAGATCCAATTTAGCTATATTTCTCATTGTCAAACTCGACCTCACTTTTTACGTCCTCAACACATTATACAAATTTTAGCCTTTCTTCTCTTTTCGTTTTTGAGTTATTGTGTTCACAAACAGATAGACAGATAGACGGATAGACGGAAGGACAGCCACAAATGGACTAATTAGGTGATTTTATTAACATCTATACCAAAATTTTGTTCGTACCATCAATATTGTTAAGCGTTACAAACTTGAGACTAAACTAAGTATACCTGGATATATTTCATATGTACATGGTATAAAAGCACTCTTTATATTCGATAGAGAATATATCAACTGTTAGATTCTGGTTATCGGTTCTGACTATGCCTGTGAGCGATTGTACAGCATCGTAAATTCCAAGAAGAAAAAATAATTTTTATTTGAGGGTTGGTTGGTCATAATGGTTTCTAGTTACCACCGGAAGATTGTCAGCATTTTTGAGTTAATATGATAGGTCGGAACAAATTTTGTAGATTTAAGTTTGGATTTATATGAAGTTTGTTGGACAAGGGGGCGTATTGCCAAGTTGATATATTTTCCGTAGACAAATTTTCTAGAAACATTTATTATAATACATATACTGTATACAAATATGTATAATAATAATAATAAGCCTATATATATTATAATATACATAGTTGGCACGATTATATATAAAGCAGGATGAGTTTATTCAGTGATATATTTGGTACAATATAGAAGGGATTATGGTTCACACGTTGTTGGAAATTATTCGGGATACATAAATAATTGTAATATACTACCATGTTGCTAAACTATATATACCGCACTCCATCGAATGCCTGTTTTGTTGAACTTGTACGCTATTGCACATTAAAATTGAATAATATAAATGAATTGAATAAATGGCTTAAGGGAAATTAGGCTTCAAATATATATTATGTAAATTTAAAGTATGTTATTTTAGATCATCCCAAAATAGAAATGCTCGATATGGCTAAAGTGTAGGGAAGCTCAAAGCAATGATAATTGTTTGTAACGTAAGAAAATTGCCAATCCATTAGGGCAGTGGAAAGGACAATATAATATTAGGACAATAGTTAAAGTTTTATATTCGCTTTATTTTAATTCGAGTTGTCTAATCTGTGGCATTTTTTTAAATGGGATTATTAGCCAAAAGCGAAACTTGTATGAAAATTGGAGATACAATTTTTTTTGAATTTTTACGATTTTCTTTACGAACTCCATTGAAAAATGAAAATATATTGAAATATTCTTCAATTACAAGGAAAATTATTTAATAGAGAGTAATTTTGTCCTCAGAATTGCAAATATTGAATTAATTGAAGCGTATTATACATTTATTTCAAGACAAGGTGTTGTCATTTTGAATAATTGGATTTTTAATTTAAAAACTACGAAGCTGATATCTCGAGAACCATAAAGGAAAACGGATTTTAGCTATGTGCCATTAATCAGTAAATCATGAATATATACCACAATTCCATGATGAAATTTATCGGGAGAAATAATCCACCAAGACTCATGTTGAAAAAGGTGCTTCTATATGTAAAAGTAACTTTAAGCACCATGACGCTAGTTTTGCGCGCTACAGGTGAAAATATGGATGTAACACGCCTTGGTATCTCACCTTTGAATTCGCAAATATGGCGTGTGGTCTATTAGAAAACTTTTACAAATGAAATTTACAAAATTTAAAAAATCCCCGACAAATTTTTCGGGTTCCTTAACTCGCACTTATGAGTTGCTTTATCATAAAATCTATCAGCAATTGATTATGGCTACTTTGGAACACTTAAAATGATTCAGGCTAAGAATTTTCTTTGAATTGGGTAAGTGGTAATTGGTAACTATGCTTGAAAAATTCGCAATAATGTTTCATTTTTCTGTTTATAAGTGTATAAATTTGTAATTCATACCTATATAACCTATTACATTAACTTTTCGAATAAATATTTTACATTAAACATGGTTCATACCCTACCTATAATGTTGTAATACATCTAACTTGTCATCGTTTATGTAATCCCATGTGATATGAATTCTATATTATAAAATTTAATGATAAATAATCATAAAATCATGATGAAAATGACTTATTTTTTATTATTCTTATATAAAAAAAAATATTTAATCACCGTTCAAATATATTTAATCAATTTTGATTGAATATTATTACGTATTGAATCAATCTTTCGATCATTCATAAGACATCTTATGATAGTTTTACATCACAATGTCTCAAACAATCTAAATAATTTCTATTTAATAGTTAAGGACTAAGAAGAAGGTACAATCAACTAAAACATAAGTCAAAGTCGGTCCCGTGGAATCAAAAAAGGTACTCAAGTGATTTTCTTGCTGGGACCATATCTAAACAATTCAGGATTGGGAGATGAACAAAATTGCTCGAGGAACCTATAGTCGTTTCCTGGGCGAATTCCCGTCAATCAAGTTTGGATTTTTTTCTGAAATGTACCGAATGATTTTTTTCTGCCAATTTGAAAATATCATTTTCTAAGGCCCAAATAACAGAATGTCATTGGCAGCAATGTAGACCGAAGCATTTTTGATTTACTGAATTTCAAAACAACTTTATTCTAAACAATAAATCATAACTGTACAAAAAAATTATCAAAAATAGTGCTTATTTTTAAAAATGACATGTTGAAAACTAAAAAGTATTTTAAGGTCTACCCACTTTATAAATGTTGGAGAAACACTAAAAAATACATAATTCGTGTTGGCAGAAGTTTTGTTGAAAGGAGCACAAGTTATCGAGATGAATTTAGATTAAATATTACGTTAAAGTAACAGTTGAACATACTTATATAAAGGGGTGATTTTTAAGAAGAGTACATATGGGGTTCTTCATTTCGTGTACTTTTTATGGCAATAATAAAAAAGTTCCCGCCGTCCTTAAAATAAAGAACCCAGTTATGAGAATTTTTGTAAAGGAAAAACTTTTAGATCCGACCCGGGGCACAATATCCAAGTTTCGAGCTTGAACTTGATTCTTTTTTTGGAAATGAACGAATTATCCTCGAAAACTACATACAATATTTAATAATGAAAATATGCATGACCTCTATCACGTACGATTGAGTTTTTTGTATGACCTCTATCACATGACACGTGCAATTGAGTTTAGGTGTCATTATTACCGCTATACAAAATTATAATTGGATTTTATTTTTGATGAATATTAAACAATGTTTTTTAACAAGTTTTTATAAAACCAACTACAATTTTTCGTCAATGAAAACATGATGCAGCTTTGATAATTTTAGATACCTGTATCGCGCCGCGTAAAGTCGTTCTTTTCAAGATGAAGGTTGGATTTGTTCATTTATTTAATGATATTAAAAAGTTTACAACTGATATAAGATCAACATAATCGAATTATATTTTCGAAAATTTGAAAACATGCTTTCGATTGGGCTGTATACGGTTAAGATCGTTCTTCGCGAAGATACATATATAGTTAAAACTTCGAAAATTTATTTCCATAGTTCTTGCTGGACGAAATTCTGTGCCAGATAGTGTATGCTGTACTTCTGGACGTACAAATTATAAACTTTATATGAATAATAATTTGTAATTTACCGCAACACATAATATAAACCTACACTTATATATTTATTTGCGTCTACTGAGTATTAGTAGTTATGTTTTAAATATTTCAACAGAATTTAGAGACCGGAACTATGATGGATTTTAACATAAACCGATTACATAAAAATATTTGTATGAAAAATACTCTATGAAGAAATTAGAATCCACTTAAAAATAATAAAAAAATTCTCAATTAACTCTTAGCTTTTTTCGAATTTTTTTTATGTTTTAGTTCTAAAAAATCATTATAAATCATTTCAAGATTTTTCCTTAGGGTTTAAATATTTATACCCCACCTTTTCCATCTTGGGGGCAGACTTTTTTTCAAATTGGGCTTGGATTACAATGATTATTCACTTTTCAAAAAATATATAGATAAAAATCATTGCTAAACTTTGTTGTCGATGAAAATGTATATTACACTGTTTGTAGCAAACTGGAAATGCTTATCCTGAGAAAATAAAGCTTTATACTCTAATTTATCATCTTATCACACATATAAGTTACTAAAGCGATTAATAGTATCTTTGGTAAGAAAACGTCTTTGAATTTCAATTTTTCAGAATAAAGAGCTAATATTGTTCTTTTAACCAATACTCTTTAAATTGTAGTCTTTATTTGACTGCCTGATATGATAGTCGATGATTAGAACATGTTTTTAAAGAAAATTCATCCTTTTTTGAACTTTATGAACCTACTTTAACATTATTCACAGTTGAGTTATCATAATTTTTATCTAACACAGAGTAATATATCAAGCCATAAAGCATAAAAAAACGAAAAAAAAAACAGTAAAGAATATTAAAAATAAAAAATATATTCGAAAAACATAACCATTTGTTAGAACTTTTTGTCATGTAGATTATTATTCCATTTTTTCAAGATAAAATACTTCAATTTAGTGTAGCTACCGATAAAGAAACTGAAACAATAGATTTTGGAGAAATAAATATTGGTAAAGTTTTCTCTCGTGTTTCCTTTTCTTGTGCATATTTGTATTATTTTTCTATCATGTATAAATATTATTTATATTACAACTTATTCTTAGAATTGGACTTAGATAAAAATCTTTATGTATAAAAGCCTTTTTTATCCGGTGTATAATGTTCTTTTATATTTTGAGTGTGGGAGTCCAGACCTAAGGCTTGTCTAAGCGTTGTTCGAGGAATTAAAATCATAAAGATATTCTGGCCTAGGAAAAAAATCCGCATCTATCTTAAGAAAAAAAAAGGCGGGGTATTATAAACTAGCCACTCTGTATTAGTAAATATAGTAAAGCATGGGGAAGTAAAAACACAACTTTGTGCTGTAAATAATGTCTCATATAGATGGAGATATTTTTAATTATAAAGTTAATACTTGCACTCCGAAAATTGAAATAAAAAAATTTCTTCTTATTTTTTTGAAATTGTTTTGTATCACGATAATTCGTGAAAGAATCGTTCAACCTATCTTACTGACGCTCCATGAATTCTTGTTATTTATCATAAACTAGCTTGATACCCACCCGCATCACTGTAAAAACCACCGTCTTACTGCCTCCACCTCTCTTTATCTCACTTGATCCCCTTCCATAACACTCGAAGGGATTGTTTTGCACAAAATATATGCAGTTTTCAATTTTTTAAAGTGTAAAAGAGTCATAATTCATTGAGTATATCAGAATAGATAGCCATGAATTAATTATTTGACATTTACTATTTTAAAATTTCACATAAATTTTTTAATTTATTGTTTAAAATTAGGACCATAGATGGAGCATTAAAATGTCAAATTAAATTTAATTTTTTATTTGTTTAATAATCTTCTATACATTATCGTTAAGTTTCATTTAAATCCATTCATTAGCTTTTTCGTGAAAGCGTAATAAACAAACAGACAAACATTCTAACCTTCTCATCTATAATATATAGGATGTATTTTTGTAAATAATAATTTATCAATTAGCAACTTTATTTGAGTAATCAGAAAGCTATTACTCTGGCTTCTAACGGTGGCATATACCCTAGCTAGTGCTTTATCCAACAACGCAACGATTTACAAAAATATCAACTCATACCTGTTCATATTCACACCAACCAACTAAAAAAAAAAAAAAAAAAAAATGAAAAATGTATTATGTATTTTTTATTTGATTTATATCAAAAATAAATCAACTTAAAAAACTCATTGTGAAAAACTACATTTATATTTATTCAAAGTGTTATTGTTATTATTATTGTTATTATTATTATAATACATTTTTTGTCGAGTATCGTAGATAATTTTTTTCCATGATTACATTCTGGTTTTAAACTTTTTTGTATTTTCTATTTTATGCCTATAAACAGTATACAACATTGAAGATACTGGAATAAAAGGCTATATCTGTGCAAGAATTTTTAAAATCCATTAGTGGGTCGATGGCTCAGAATTCAAAGGTAAATTATGCGCTAATGTTGTTAACAGTCACAATGTAAAATTTTTAATTCATCAGCCATTATAACATAAAATAATAATAAATTTAAAACATTATGATGTTAAAAAAATTATTTAATGCAAGTATTTATCGAGTGACGGATTAGCCAAGTAAGAACAGCAGCACCTTCTATAAGCCCCAAATTTAAGAGCCGCGTGCACTTTCCACGCACTGATAATTTAAATATTTTGAACATTAAACCAAAAATTCGGTTGGTTTCCGTGTGGGGTCTCACCGATGACCCAAACTTGTTTTATGACGGCTAAGTTTGCTGCAGGCCCCGCCTGACTTAATCCGGGACTGCGTTTTTTCAAGTGAAAACAAAGTTAAAAAATCTAATAAAATAGAACCGAAAAAAAAATTACTAAGTTTATTATGTATGTATGTGAGTTTCTGAAATCTAAACTGGAGACTTCGTTTTATAAGTTTCATATAAGTTTCAATTCACTAGTCTGAAATCATAGCATTGGGTTACCAGATTAAGTGCTTACTAATCCACTAATCTAATATGGCTAAAGTTTTGACAACCGTTGGAATGGGCTAATCCAATATGGGCAGTTGAAATGGGTATCGAAATTGTATGTTTTCATCTTTTAAACAAAACATACCAATAAAACGAACTAAAAATTTGGTGTGTTTCAAATGATAAAGGAAATAATGTCCAATGAAGAAAGGTCCTTTCCAGTTTTTTAATCCAATCTGCCATTATCAAGAACGAGATAGCATTTCGCTAATAATCGTTTGTAACTGTCAGAATTACTCAATTATTCTAAGTTGAATAAACACTTTCTAACTTCATTAATATCAATTTTTGAAAAAAATGTTTATAGTACCTAACTGAACTTATTCAAATAATAAAATAACTCCTGTAATTTAGTGCATTATGGACAAGAGTAACTAGCTTCTATATAACCTGTAGTCTATTAGAAAAATTTACATTTAACATCGCTTGCATAGTACATCGTCTGCATAGTTTTCTCTTAAAATATAACAAATATGACTTTTCTCTATGAATGATTTTCTTTATTATAATACATAGTGTACTTTTGTGCATATTAAAATACTTCCATAATTAAGTTGCCACATAGTTTTTGTTCGTTTCACAACTGTAGACAAACTTGAATAGAGTTTGAAATTTCACGTTATTTTTATATTTCATTATTTTTTCATAAAAATTTAAAAAAGTTTTATCATTTTCTATAAAATAGTAAAAATTAATATATGTAAAAAAAATATTATTTTATAAAAATAACAGAATTATGATATTTGAAAAATTGTCATATTTTAAAAATATATGTGATTGTATTTTGTTATTGATGAGAAAATAATATGTTTTTGTGATAAATGACCTCGATTAATTCTTCAATCATTACCTTGCCTTTCTTTCTTTAATATATTTCTCTTCAAAATTGAAAGTTATATTGAAGAAAATCATTTAACTTTTCATTTTTCATTAAGCATAGTTATAGCATCACGCTTGTGAGTGATTAATTTTTTTACATGTACAGAATTTTTACGGCTTGTATTGTATTATAGGTGATCGTAAAACTTAAAGAGAAATAAATTTGAAATGAATAAAATTCCATTTATTAACGTGAAATATTGTGGCCTTGTGGAGGCAAATATCTAACAATTAAAACTTCTTGCTTTAAAATCTTTATATTTTATTTCTTCGGGATGGTTTTTCTCTTCCATACCTTATCTGCCATATTATTTTTTCAATGTCAAGGATTTACCCCTTATGTTCAAGCTTATCATGCTTCTGTCTAAAAATAGACTTGCGGTCAAAAATTGTACGTTCCACTTAAAAAAAAACCAAACTAGAAAATTTTACCAAAAAGGAAAAATATACATCACAAATTTTTAAGTACTTAATTATTGTATTAGGCAAGGAAATGAAAATAGTCTTTGTGTATAGCACTTGCAATATATAAAAGCAAGATTCTTTTTTAACCCCCGACCTAAAAACGGGGTATTTTAAGTTTAATCGCTATTTATGTGTGTCTGTTGGTCCGACTGTCTCTTTTTTGTTTCGTATGAAAGGTAATTTAATGGAGAGTGTTCTTACCTATGTTTCAAGTTCGAGTTTAGGATTCCGTGCACGAAAAATTTGTCAGGGGATTTTCAAATTTTGTAAATTTCACTTGTTGCTAGATAAATATGAATCCAGCATATATTTTAGTACGTTTCAACCATTAAATAATATTATGTTTTTAATTTCTGTTCTCAATCAACTTCTCACTCAAAATAATGTTGTTTGGAATTAGTTGACTTCGTAGTTTTAATTCTGCTTGACGTCATTTTTAACTCATTTCAATTTCCGTGGAAACTCATGTCAGTTCGTTGAAAGTAATCGTTTAATTTTCATTCCCGGTAGTTTCGCCATATCATTTGCTTATTTGTTCTACATTATTGAGTGCAGGGGGGAGAGGGGATAAGAGGATACTTTTCGTGAAAACAGGAAAGTACAGTTTTGATTTTATTTTCGAGACTTTACACTATTCAAACAGAGACACAGACTTGAAGTAAAGTCTTTTTTATTCAAACTTTTAAATCCATTAAAGATAATTTTGAAGAATCGAGTTTAGTGTGTGCTTTTCTCCTTTATTTATGATAGAAGGTATTAGCATTTAATGTCTAGAGTCATTTCTAGCAATATTTTCATTTAATATAGCCATATAATACGTATATGGCTAAATGCAAACATTTTTTTTTACGCTTAGTTATTAAATTACTAATATAACAACACTAAACAAACTCGCTCTAAATACAGTTCCTACCTTATGAATGAACCATTTCCTCCATTTGGTTTCCTCTACTTGGAAAAAGGTAAATGCATGGCCAAGCTCACAATTTTCCACTGGCACTAGCCGCAACTATGTTGCACCCTAAAAATTTACAATTTATGGAATTTCAGATAACCGACATTTTGTTAAGTCGAGCACCTGTTAAAATCTAATTTGAAGTACTAGGTCTACACAAATTTTCAACAAATATATTTTCAAAAAAACTGCTCGCTGACTTTATGCCTATAAGTATCATATCAAATCTGAATGAAAATATTCGTAATGTTTATTTAAAACCTGATATTTTTTCCTTTCTAGATTTTTCTATTTTGGTAGGTATATACCTTATACATACATATTTCTTATAAGTATAGCCCACTCGCATATGATTGATGATATCAGATATTTTACTTATAACAACCGTATATATTTTCAGTTTTGAATGAAAAAATAAGGACAAAAATACATTTTTTTTTCATATCTGTTTATACAAAAAGTATACGATCAATCATTGTAATAGTAGTTACTATGATTCTATACTCCAATCGAAAGGGCAACTAAATTCCAGCAATATTCTTTATCGAGTATTATCGTTTCTTTTATATTATTTTCGCTACCTATATTATAGGGATTCACAAACAGGAAGGACCGACAGCTGAGCGATTCCGAAAAAGCTTTAAAAGGAATTTCCATTAATTTTCAAAATTTGCATTTTACCTTCTTGAAATATATAAAAAACCATTTAGGAAAATTAAGTACTGGAGAAAATTAGCTGCGTTATTAAGTAATATAATTTAGTAAATTTATCTTAATTCTTTTATCTCCAATAAGATGAGATCCATTAGCCAAAACATTTTCGTTGGGATTTTATCGACTTCTTAAAAGATTCGTTTTTTCAGTGCTTATTGTCTCGATAAGAAGATTTCAAAGCTTAAGGGTAATACTAGGTAAACCATTGTCACAGAATAAATGCTAGAAAGTGAGAGACAAAAGATGGAAAACATGACCTTTTCTAAAACAATTGACTTCAATAACAATATTTATAAACAAGCAAAATTAATCAATTGACTGAGTTAATTATTGAAAAATCCTGTATGGATAATGTTTTTGGTTTTTGTTTTTCAAATGGCTGTCTGCAAATTTTCCACTCTCCATCTTTTATAGTTTTGGAGAAAATGAATACCAAAATTTTGCCTTAATTGTTTCCTCGCGGGAAAACAATAATATTTACTAAAAAATGTTTCAAATAAAAGATAATTATCTTTTAAAGGAACAATTTTATATTTAAATTTTTTTTCTATCTGTTACAGTTTACAAGACCCAATTGACCTGTATTGCTATTTTACGCACTCAACGACTCTTTCTTCATTCTAAGAACCCTAAAAACATTTATTTTTCATACTTCTTTTCATTTTTAAGCTTTCATGCTGGCAGAGACAGATAGTCGGACGAACAGACGGAAATAGACTAATTAGGTGATTTTATGAACTATAACAAAATTTTGTTCGTACCATCAATATTTATATTTTATTTATATTCCAAAGCGTTAAAATCTTAGGACTGAAATAAGCATACCTACCTAGCCAATAAATTGATAGGACTTATTTTATACAGAGTTTTCAAAACCGCACAGTTCACTGCCCCATCCTGTGCCTACTGAATATATATTGGAAGTGAAATGATTTAAAGTATAATGAAATAATAATTTTACTTATGTTACAACTGATGTTTGCTATATAAATAATAAAGGTCAAAAAGGTAGATATATTCTACTTATATTTTAAAATAAAATGAAAAATACAAGTTCATTGCATTTTTGTCACACAGGAAAATACTTATAGGTATATAATAATATATATTCTTTAGGTATTTTGGGTATAGGTAATCTTATATGATACGAGCCTGGTGGTATCCGCCCGTTTCACTGGGCTTAAAAGTAAAAAACCACCGATTTATAGCCTCTACCTCTCTTTACGTGCACAGTTTTCAATTTTGTTGAATGCATTTTTCACAAAAAACGTATAAAAGGATGATTAATTGATAAATTCAATTTAAAATTTGTTGGATCATTTTTTCAGTATCGAAATACCTTAATAAAAAATTGCATAAATTTGCATAATAATATTATTAAAAATTAAAAAATTTCAATTATAAAAAAGCAAACCAAATTAAATTAAAATAACAAAAGGGTTGACAACTCAAAGATGTATACAAGCCAAATTTGTTATAACGACATTGAGGAGACCAACATAAGAGATGGTCGCTGTAAGTGATATGTTCATTTTCATTGAACTGATCCAGCATGTGCATTTGTGCACTTGTTGGTCGTTATTTATCGTTAAAAAATATAGTTCGTTTTGATACGAAATAGTTTTTAAAAAAAACAGGAGGAAGATGGTGAAACATCAAAAATTATTTGAATCCACTTTAATTTTGACGTACTTCCAACCGGATTAGGCGTCAAAAATGGCTGACTTGAATGTGTCGATTTTGTCGATCATTTCAACAACTAGGTAGTGTCACGTAATTTAGTTAAATCAACATGAGGCAACGATAATGCCCTGAGACTTTAGTAAGCCAATATCGTTCAGGGGCTTCTAATTTTTCCTCGCTCTATTTTATATCAGCCTTATTTTTAAGATAGTTTTATGTTGTTTATAAAACAAAGTATCATAAAGTATCAAAAGTTCATAAACAGAATGAATCTTGTGGCATTTTGGGCAAACTCATGGGATTTTTCCGAAAACTGACTTAGAGCCTACCTTTGGAACGAGATGAATTCTTAATTTTTTCGCAGCTTGACTGTTTATGAGAATATTTTTACTGCCAGTATTAAGTCTTATAGATTTATATATATTTAGTTAATAGGTATGATTGCCACTTAATACACATTGCAGTGAAAAGAGATTTGAAAGAATCTTCTCCGGAGTTCTTCTGCTCAATGCTTGATTAGGTCGACAAACCTTTTCCAGCACGAAATAGGTTTTAAAGTAGTTTTTTTACACAAGATTTTTAAATTAAAAAAAAGTATGTAAAAATCAATACTTCTTCATTACAATATGTAAAGGATGGAAACCATCCGTTTTACAAATGTCAAGGATAAAATATTATCGTCACTTTTACTCCGGTAAGAAAAACTAGATCATCATCATTGAAATAGGTACACATTCTAAGAAGCAATAAAATATTTTAGTGTGTGTTTTTACTTCCGTTCAACAAAGATATCAGAAAACGACAATGTTGTAAACATTTATAATAAATATATTGGTTGGTATGTTTACGGGGAATAACTATGCAATTTTTTCTATAAACAACTTTATATTTTTACTAGATTAATACCCGTCCACTTCACTGGGTCTAAAATTAAAAATCACCGCTTTATAGCATCCACCCTCTCTTGATATACACAGTTTTCAATTTTGTTAAATGTAAAATAGTCATAATTCATTACATATATCAGGAAAGTTGGCCATGATTTGTTTGACACTTACTATTTTATATTTTTATAGAATTCTTTAATTTAAAAAATGGTAAATGTCAAATTAAACTAAATTTTTTTATTTTTTCTTAATATAACTTTATTAATTATAGTTTATGTGTTATTCTGATATATCAGCAATATTGCTGTACAGTTTCATTAAAAATCATTCGCTAGTTTTAGCGTGACAAACAAACAAACAAACACTTACTTTCTCATCTATAACATATAGGGATGATGAATTGCATTTAGGTATGGATAAATCTAGCATTTATTTTTTATAGTTACCTGCAACAAGTGGACATAACACGTGACAAGGGTATTATTAAGAGAGTCGCACTTTACGAGGTCAGACAAATATGTAATGCCACAGACAGCTAAAAAAGTGGCCATTAAGCGTTTCTTTGTTGTTTTAATAAGTATATAAATATATAAATAAAAATAAAGTTTTGTATGATGGCGAATAAAATGGTTCCTGGCAAAATAAGTGGTCATACTCGTTATCTAAGGGAATAAGCTGAATTCTTTAAATACTAATTATTGAATACATTATATTTATAAACAGTGACCCAGCAATGAAGTACGTTAAGCTGAGCACACCATCTTCTGCGCCCTCTATTTCAAAAACGGTTCAACGTGCAAAAAAAAGTTTCGGGCAATGTGTATTAGATTTATACTTATTATTTATTACGTTGGTACTCAACGTTCACGAATTACCTACTAACTTATATTCAGTAACACCGAATGACTATTTTCCAATTGTATATATTCAGGCCATTTTGCCAGAAATTATTGCTCGTTTATGAGATCTTTCACAGTGATTTATGCTTTACAAACCTACAAACAAATGCTCTGTATATAAATAACAATAAATAATAGCCAATACACACAGTACATAAATATCTATACCATCAAAATACAGGATCACTCGCCATAAGTAAAATTCATTTTTTGATTTATAGCCTTATAAATTGTCTTTTATGGCTATTTGTACAATGATTTTTCCTAGTGCTTTTACTCACAATGATTTTTATATCTAAACGCACTTTATTTTCTAAATCTTACTTTTTTATTTACAAGATATTTTTCTGAAAATTTAATATATTAATTTAAAAAATCAAATAATTTTAGCTTCTTTTCTTTTTACTATATCAATTAATAATATAAGTTTAAAAAAGGCAAACTTTTGATTTAGTAGTCAAGCTAATATGTGTGTACTTACATATGGTTTGATCAGGATATTTATTACGACATAACATTAAATTTCCATGTACCTACTTTAAATTATCTCTATTCTCTTTAGCTTCTGATAACTCAGTTTCACTTATAACTGATCTGTTAACCCACTTCCACATTTTTTTAAATGAATAAACATAAAATTTTGGTAAAAAACACAATTGACAAATTATAAAAATACTTTTGCATATTCTCAAAATTAATGGCAAGCTAAATCGCTTGAAAAAGTTTTTGTTTCCTAGGTGACCTAGGAGAAAATGGTCGGTTTTTTTATTACACCTTTTTTGGTTTTACCATTAAACAAATCAGCACGATAACGTGCGATAAGGAACATAGTTCCAAAAATATTTTTTCTTAAAATTAGTGTTTTTGTTGGAAACATTTTTTTAAAAATATGAATAGTTACGGTAGAAATTAAATTAAAGAAGTACCAATAAAAAAATGTGTCGGAATTTGTAAAACTCCGCTAGGTTATGTAAGTTTTTCAAAAAATTACGGCCAATATTTAGAATTTGAAGTCAAAGTTAATTAATTTAGTATATTTTAACATTCAATTTCCGTCCAAAGTATTCTTGGTTCTAACAAAAATGTTCGTATTTTTGTAAAGAAAAACTCTCTTATTAAAAGAGGTCTTCTACCTCTCACCTATAACGAGTTATTCTTCAGCTGATCCTGAAGATCAAGTTCTAATTCACGATAACAGTCGTTTCTCTTTAACAACAATTTGCTTAAGAAAGGCTAAGGAGTTCTAGAAAAACCGTGTATTGTTTCTCTTAGTTTCCATATTTGAGAAATCTAAATTTTACGGATTTTTTCCCTTTGGGAAACAGAAAGCCATTTTTGATACCATTTTAAGATAACTTCCCACAATTTTAGTATTATAATTTCTTGGTATTTCACCCAATACTTTTATGCGAGAAAATTGTGCTGAATGTGCCATTCTATTCGAACACATATAACATTCAGAATGGTTAGTCAACAAACAACCAACACATTATGGAAAATGCGGTTTTGTATAACTGTCTGTTCTTTGTGGAATGAGGTATATTTCATACAACGCGTTACACAGGCTGAGTGGGTGTTTTATTGATCATCGTGAGTAAAGAAGTGCGCGGTAAATATAATACACATATAATATATAATACAAATTATATTCAGAGTTACTCTACTACATAGAATTTCTACATTTGACACTGTTGCGTTTAAAATATGTACACTCTAAGTCAAAATAAACGCAAAAGTAAAATCATTCTGAGTGATATTAATATAACAATACATTTATCCGGTAAAATTAAATAAAAGAATATGAGTGAAGGTACAAAAATTCACACCCAAACAAAAATGGATTTTTCAAGATTTTCAGCAAAACGGTAAGTTTTATCGTAAAATTAACTCAGCAAACAGACAGAAATTGTAGATCAGATAATAAAATATAAAAATTTCTCAATAATTTTTTCCCAAGAGCCGCCGTTTCTGAGATATAACGATTCAAAAAGTTGGAAGGGTTGCAATTGTCATAATATGTACGCCACGTGCATCAATGAAGCTGAAATACAAGTAAAATATTTTTCTATCGGTCAGTGTAACTTACATATATAAAATTTTCCTTACATATATCCGTTGGGTGCATTGGTGGCTATTATGACTAATTTTCAATTCTTTACATGTGAATCGTTATATCTCAGAAACGGTGGCTTCTACGAAAAAAAAGGATTGCAACATTTTTTATATTTAATTATATGATCTTCAATTTTTGTCGGAACTAATTTTATGATAAAACTTTTTGTGACCTCAGACCCCGAGTAAACTTTTTTCCACATTTCTGATTGATGAGGACTTTTAAGATTTTATTTATGAGTAATTATGAGAAGTATTTTGATCAATTCTACCAAATTTCAGCCGAAAGCGAATTTTGTATCTTCGGATGTTTTAATTTACCTGATAAACAAGTAGTTCAAATATAATGCTATAGCTGTGACATGTCACAGCTGCATGTTAGAATGATAAATACGTGCATTTTTTGTGACACAGAGTGTACGTATAATATACAGTAACAAATTGGTTTTATATTTAGCTATAGTTGATACAAAAGTACCAACAACAATATTGCAACAACGAGAAATTTCCAATGTTCTAAATGCCTATAGCTTATCTTGATAGAAGCTTAACCGGAAGTATTTGTTTGCCAATTTTAGATTTGTCCAAACCAAGGCTTATAAATCAAACCTTGTAGTTTGATCAAAGCTACGTTTGGGAGTACAGTCGTCAAGCGGGTTCAGAGCTCAGTTCTAACAGCTTCTTTAAAAAAATTAATTAATTTTTATATTAAGCGAAGATAGTTCTAGTATTTATTTTCATATTTAAAATTGCAATAACTTTCAAAAACATAAAGAATTTTGAACAACTTTTTTTTTTCTTGATTGAAAGAAAATCAAAAGTTTGATACGGTATCTCCCAAAATGATAGACCAAAAAATAAAAAATAAAAAATATTTAAAATAATTAAATACATTTATTTTATTTTTTCAAAATTTAACACCTTAAGAAAAAAAAGGACGTTAAAAACTGGTCAACCGGTATATGTTTGTTTAACATCTGTACATTTGACTCCTGGTGAATCCTTTCCGACCAGTTTCCATTGAATTACTTCATATTAATTAATAATGAATTTCCATGAAATGGATTACACCACATTCATTATTACAATTATGTATTTTTGGTTTTGTTTGTTTTTAATTAATAATTAATATCAATTTTGAATAAAGTAAACATTACATTATATATTGGAACAAATAAAACTAATTGCATTTACTTTGCTGGAATGTTTTAAAGACTATTACTCATAAAATTCCTGATAATTAAGCTCTTGATATAATTTGGAAAATCAAACTGATTCTGCACAAGATCACTGTACAAATATGAGCAAGACACTTCACCATTGATCATAAGAGTGATCACTATAGTAAGCTATTTTTTTATTCTGCCTCAAAATCATTTTATGCAAATCAATTCTTTTTATGTAAAATATCTGGATGACCGAGCTTCGCTCGATTATTCGCCAATAGATGTCAGCAAGAGTCATATTTTTCCACTTTAGACTTCTCAAACGCCTCCTTTTTGTTATGTTATAATTTGCATTGTATTTCATTAACTACGTTATACACCAATAGATGTCTGATGAATTTTTCATTA
Source organism: Chrysoperla carnea (assembly GCF_905475395.1). Lineage (NCBI taxonomy): Eukaryota > Metazoa > Arthropoda > Insecta > Neuroptera > Chrysopidae > Chrysoperla > Chrysoperla carnea. The sequence continues at coordinate 37,336,877 of NC_058341.1, forward strand.
AAAGACGTATAAAACGACATTTCTGATAAATTTCATTAACTACGTTATACACCAATAGATGTCTGATGAATTTTTCATGAAAAGACGTATAAAACGACATTTCTGATAAATGAAACCTAGCTAGATCGACTTATCGCCCCAAAAAACCCCTACATACTCATTTTCATGAAAATCGTTGGAGCCATTTCCAAGATCGTTGATATATATATATATACAAGAATTGCTTGTTTAAATATATAAGATAGTCTCACATATATGCTACTGCATGAATTACCCAACCAAATAAATATTTTCTCGTGAGACTTTTGCAGTTGCATGCATACAAAAACATCAATTTTTTGCTCAAGCACCCATTTACCGTCACCAAATTTTTAGGATAAATGCTATCATACATTGAACAAACATTTTTTACTATTTCGAAAATAAAAAGTTTTCAGCACGGGAATTATTTAGAATTGTAAAATACAGAGTATACAAGTGAAATTTACAAAATTAAAAAACCCCCGACAAACGCGATTTATTCCTTGTAAACCGATTTTTGGAGACTTTGCTATAAAATGTTCTCAATCGAGTCGATTCGACCGTTTAGGAGCTACGATGCCACTGAGAAACACACAGATGCGCAGATAAACACTTTAAACCTGTAACACTCCTTAAATCAATATCAAAGTGATGGTTAAGGACATCAGATGAGATGAAAAGGATACTTAGAGAGCTGTCATTTTTTGGTACAAATTTTTGGAAATATTTTAATTGACATTAGCCGAAATATATGTGTTGGCTTTGTTCTTTTGAATTATCGTTTTTAATTACCAATTATTACCACTTGAAATGAATTGAACCAGTTTTATTTGACCATTAATTTCCATAGTAATTATTTATATGTCATGACTTTTCCAAACTTAATCGATTTTGAAGATCATCGTCAATTTTTTAGTTTTTTCGTGTACAGAAACCTAATCTTGCACTTGAAATATAAAAAAATTTGAATCGGTTCATCCGTTCAGGCGCTACGATGCCGCAGACAGACAAACACATAGACACACACACACATAGCGGTCAAACTTGTTTTAGTTCGGGGGTTAAAAATTATTGTCAAGCTAAGAGTTCAATTTCTCAACTATTATAATATATATGCGCGTTTGGATGAAAAATATGTGTTTTACAAAAGAACTCCTAGTGGTGATATATTAAATATCAAATATTTGATAATGCACTAAATCTCTTTTATATATATCGACAAATATCAAAGAAGATAATTTCATTAAAAACTATCAACTTTGATAACAGAAATATGTATCGATAAAAAAAATGTTGCTGTTGAACAAAACTAAAAATTTACTCCTAATGAACAAAGAATTTTCACCAATATATTCAGCACTAAGGAGCTACAAATCATATCATATACAGCTCACTTATTCAATGTTTCCTACCTTTCTTGTTAAACAGCAATAACATTTACTTTTTAAATTAAATATTGTGTTACTTATTTTCAATTTTCATAGAATAATATGGTGTAAAAAATTATTCAATTTTGTATGAGTTTTATATTGTCATTTTTATAATTGAATTGAATTTTTTTTTCTCTTTTCTCATTTTCTTTCCTATTTTTTTTCTTCCCATTATTTTCATAGAATATTCAGAAGATTTCGTTTATGAAATAATTGGAGCTTACGTGTCTTTGAATTATTCAATTGTCAGTTACAAAAAAAGGATAATTGTTTGCTTTTGTATGTTTTTATCATAAAAAAAATATTATTCCAGCAGTGCCGGATTAATCAATGGATTGGCTATGTCAGGTGATCGGAATGAAAACCTTTCCTTGTCTAGCTGCCACGTGAAGTTTTTTCTATTTTTATAACATGTACATATGAAATTTATCAAGGTATACTTAGTTTAGTCCCAGGTTTGAAACGCTTAAAAATATTGATACTATGAACAAATTTTTGATATAGGTGTTCATAAAATCACCTAATTAGTCCATTTTCTGTTGTATGTCCGTCCGTTTGTCTGCCTATCGACACGATAACTAAAAAATGAAAAGAGAAAAATCAAGCGGAAATTTTTATAGCGTGTTTAGGACGTAAAAAGTGAGGTTGAGTTCGTAAATGAGCAATATCGGTCAATTGAGTCTTGCAAACCGATAGAGAAAGAACAAAAAATTAAATGTAAAAAATATTGAATTTATCACAGAAAATATAAATATTATGGAAATCAAAATCAATAACATTTCACATGGCATTCAATATAATCTAAAATCTTGGAAGTTTACTTATGTCAGAAAAGCACCGCAGAAATCAATGATTTTCCTCCTCTCAAATAGATTTTGGGTGTATATTCGAAAATATATACATAGAATGTTTTCAATTTTCGGGTTTAATATTTCTCCCAGATTACCAATTCTACCAAAATCTAAAAATTTTAAAAATTTAAAAAGAAACTTGAAGTATTTCTTTTGATAAAACAAAAATGTTTTGTCATAAATTAAATTTGTTTTGTTGAACTTTCTAATTCAAATTTTACAAAAAGAATGCTCTTAAGAAAATGAAGTTAAAGAAAGTACCAAATATTTTTTATGAATTCCGTCCTCTTATTATGTTTCCTTGTTTTTGTCAACAAACGATGGATTTAAATAAACAACATCAAATTAATACAAGGCGTTTCAAAAAATTGAAACGAATCTACCTAATTTTAAAAATTAATCAATAAGATTATCATTATGTCTTTGATTGGTTCAAGAATTAAAAAATCTTAGTCCAAGAACTTTCACTGATATTGGTTATCAATTCTTGGAAATTTCTGGGGTATCAAAAAAGTTTGTTTATTTTATAGATGCTCTATAGATTTTCTTAAAACAATCGACTTTTGGTTTTAATAAAGATTCCATAATTCGCAAAATCACCATTTGCAGTTATTCTATTGGCCGTAGAGTTTTATATTCGAATTCATGCTTTGAGAAACTATAATTATGAATCAAAAATTATCACTGTTTTTTTAATATCGACGAATTATTTTTATTTGCATGTTTATTTATATCATTTTCTAAATTCCATTGCTAAAATATTATCAAACTGTGTTTCATATTACTGTTTTATTCTACCTGCATGCTTCACAGCAACAGGTATTTTAACAAACATGAGTAGGTATAAATACCACTGCGTACCTCAATAAAGATTACAAGAGAACACTTTGGGATTGCAATAATAATTTCGAATAATAAAGGAACGAAAAAATCCCTTGATCCATTAAGGAAAATCATTTATTTAAACTCGAAAAACGAGAGGAATTTTGTATTTATGTTTATATAACTACCATACACTAATAAAGCGATTGGAATATTAGAGTACTTATAGCCAATAAAACATTTAATCCATTTCTGATAGCATGTTGTGATTTTTAAGACCTTCCATAATGTTCTTTGAATCTGTTTAAATATGCCTGCCATATGGAAACGGTAAAATTTTTTTATTTTAGGTAAGAGTTGTAAATTTTTGGCACCAAGAATATATTTATTTTCTTGGAATAATTAATTGGGAGCACTTTTAGTAGGTTTTAGTTTTTATACCCTGTATATATGAAATATATATTAAGGTTTAGTATTTTTAGACCCAAGTTAATAATGCCTAGAATATTGATGATACGAACAAAATTTTGGTATAGGTGTTTATAAAATCGGCCAATAAATTGTGTTGGGTTTATAATATCTTATTATTTATTAAAAATAACGGAAGCACTGACATTTAACACTTTCTTTACAGGGTATTTCAACAATTAACTCTGTCAATTATTTGTTTACACTTGTTTTACTCTCTTTTCAATACATTGTTTACTGTTTGCTGTGAACTTTTCATTGGCCTTTATAGTTTTAGGTCTTTTTCAAATTCATTTATTTGAAAAATTTGAGGCCTACTTTCTTTAATATTTTTTATTGAAATTATTATTAATTTAACGAACCATCATATCCAGTTTGCTAGAAACCATAAAATGACAGATACATACACTCACGACAGAAGATTTACAAGAGACACTCAAGCAATGGCTTATGTACACATTAAAAAAACATTTCAGAATGACGATGAAGAAATGGAGTGAAGCATGAGATATAAAGTAAAGCCTATGGCATTCGTATAAATGAATATGACATCAGACATGCAACTTCATAGTTAAAATAAGGATGTGCAAAATATAAAATGTTCTCTATTTTTCCCCTAAAGGCAGGTTGGACTCCGATATCGGAGTCCAGTGTTCTGTCACTATCCAGTGTTCTGATATTTTATAAACGTATAGTATGACATGGATATTGTTATGTTGTTGAAACATGACTTCCTTTCTTTCTATCTTCGATAACTTATATCTCTCTCTCAACTTGATCACACATTGTCGTAACATTCTCCAGTTTATTTCCCAAGTCAAGCGTGCTTAACGAAGTTTTATTTCAGAAATGGAAGAATTTGAAAATTCGATTTGGTGAAATTTTCTTAAGGGAAGTACTTTGGAAGAATGTAAGTAAAGGAACAAAAAAAATATTTGTTCGAATTTCAATAAGAAGCATTTATTATAGTAATTATGATCCTAAAGTTACGAAAACCATTTAAAAAGTAAAGTGTTTATTCCAACAGGTAATAAATTAAATTTTCTGAATCTGAATCCTGTGAAGTTCATAGCTTGGAAGCCCTAATTCGCTTCGGATTCTAGTGAATGGAATCGGTTCCGCAGTGGTAATACGATCTACTCTCGTAATTCGGATTTATTTGAATGGTTTCATTGCTAGTCTTTTCATCGCTTTCTAGCGTAAAAACAGTTTAATCCACCTCCGAAAATTATCACGAAAGCATACTGTATGTTTATTCTTGGTGATATAATTTTTTAGAATTGTTTTCGTCAAGTGTTCATTCTCCATTATCCATCCAGTATTTCTTATTTTATTTCATCATTTCTCACATACTTTAAGTATTAAGCATTCTATGTATTTTTCACACCCATTGATCTAAATACTAGACCGTGGGCACATAATGAAACGAAATATTCATCATTGTTTTTGTTTCACTTTTTGAGAAATTGGAAGTTTTAATTGTGGCTGAAGTGTCAAACTTATAGAAATACAGTTTTCGAATTTTCATGGCCTTTTTTTATGTTTAAGTAAATGTCGAAGATAGTTTTGGACAACAGACAAAAGTGAAAAGTACCCGAGAGTAACAATTTCTTCTTATCTAGAAATCAAAAATCGAAATTCCCTTTAAAGGGTCCTTCCTCAGTTTCCTTTGTGTCCTTTCAAAATTTTGTGACAAACTATCTAAGAACAACATTCACACAAATATTTGTCTTATTTCAAATAAGTTAAAAAAATGTACGGTTGTTTTATACTTATTCGTCCAAATGCCATAAAAAGAGAATCATAGAAATTTAACTTTATTATGAGCTCACGGTCTATATTTTGTATACACTTGTTGTATTATATTATTTGTTCTTTTTCTTTTGTAATAACACTTATATACAACACATTTTCAAGTGCTTCAATTCAGAAGAATTGCAAAACTTAGCAAGTTGTATTTTCTCTTTTACTGTGTCAAATCTGTCCATAGATAAAAATAAAATAAGAGAATTATTACGTTTCATTTTATTTTACAATCTGAGAGAGTTGTTGAGAATTAAGTGATAAAAAAAACTATAAAGGCCTTAGTCATAGCTATGCAGTAAATGGTTACTAAACAAAACGGTTTATCGCACTGAAAAACATTTTGGCACTGACATTGATAAAACTAAATCGTTATCATACCAAACTTCTTGTCTAACAATCAGTCCTAAAAACTTTATTTCTAGATTCTAACATATACAGAGTAATAATATTGAACCAAAAAATACAAAATCTGGTTCATGAATCGATCTAGGAGAGTAATTTTTTGAGATATCACCTAAAATCCTATACAAAAACTTTATTTTCGACGCGATTCTGAAAATAGGTCGAAAAATATTCACCGCTGTTAAATGACCTTAATTTTTATTTTTTGTATTCTTAATTCTTAAAATCTGTTTAATTTTGTAATGGAACGAAAAAATTTCTAAGGAATTGACTGAATTGATTTTAGTCGATATCCCAGAAACTAGAAACTTGTTCAGTCGTCAATGGATCCCCATATTTATATCTTGTGGATCAAAATTACTCCAGGAAATAATTTTTATCCAAATCGATGCAAAAATTTTTTTAAGGTAGTACTATCGGTAATAACTTGACATAGTTGTCCATTATGTCCATAATTAACCAGCTAAATTTTTAGGGGCCTTCAGAGAACTACTACCTTAAGGGACGCCCTTTTGAAATTGTCAAGAAAATCTCAAAAAAAAATTATTTTCGGATTTTGATGAAACTTTTTATATCAGACTATATTTACCCGTAAAATAATAAATCAGATTGAGATATGGCTTAAAATTATGTTCGAAAAACTTTTATATCGAAGCCGAAATTTTTAGGTTTCTCATAATTTTAGTGCAATCGAAAATGTTTCCTTAATGGTCCTTGGTTATTTTTATTGGTGATAGAAATAACAAAAGTCTTGATCGATATTATTTGTCAATTTTTTTCTCCTATTTTCCGATATATTTTTAATTGATGATTATCGAGGCTCAAAGCATCTGTCAATCAAACATGTCAAAAAATCATATAAATTGAAAATTATAAAACAGACAATACCTTTAAAGAATGTTTTCATGATGTAACAACATCAGACACAACCCGTTAGTAACAAAATTTTAATTTAATTAAAACCATAAAAATGTTTGAAACTTTTTTGACAAAAACGTAGGGATTGGATGAAATGTATGGAGATATTAAATGGTTACCTTTTTTGTGTAAATACCTATAAAAATATTTTGTGTAAACAATTTCAACAAATTGTTAACAAAAAAATCTGATGAGGAAGCCTTATAACTTCCTTGTACGTATTTATATCGAAAATTTACGATATTAAATATATGGAAAATTTTCAGTGTTTCGTACAACTCAAAAACCAAAAATATTGAAATTTTGGATTAGGGCCTATCGTTACATTTTATTGTGAAATTAGTTTATAAAAAGGAGAAAAATATCAAGACACGATTGTCTTTTTCAGACGTAGATTACAAATTTTTTAAGCTATGCTAGCTGCATAACTACTCGCATACATGTACAGTCATTAAGTTAAAAGTTGCCAAAATGGATATTTTATAATTTTGACGATTACGATACTTACATGGTACGTTTACTTTGTACAAGGAAGTAAAAAATATACCACTATTTCATTTTCGCTGGTTTTTATATTTGTTAATAATTTCTATTTTACGATGTTTAAACAAATATTTATAATTAATGTGAAATAAAACAATTTCAGGATCAAAGTATTTTTTAGTGTAAAATTTGTTTCAAATTTTAAAAATCAATCATTATTAAAGAAAGCTGTCTATAAATATATTGTATTTCAAAATGTGGATTAAAAAAGAACTCATACAAAAAAAAATGAATAACCTTCCTCTGAAGTCGAAAACGATTGAACGATGAGGTTTAAAATGTCTTCTGCCCAGATAATCATTAATAGTTATATTTTGTTTCAGATAGTTTGGGCGCCAGTAAACACCCTTTTCTTAACAATTTGATGAAATTAAAATATAGTGGTAAACGAGTTGTATTTAATTTGTAAAATAAAAGTTTTTTAATCGATTGTGAAGAGATATATTTATAATTATAGTTAATAAAACAAGAATAGATAATTGTTGAAAAAAATAAACCAAACCAAAAGAAGTTAAATGTTTTTAAGAACACGTGTATGATGGCATGTTTTTATGAACTTGACTATAACGATCAAACTACATTAAGTAAATTTTGTTGTTCTAAAGTCCTAAAATGAATGATTGAAATCACGAAACTTCATGTTATAGGTAAACATTTTTGCAGCGTGTCAGATAAAATTTAATACCCATTATATTTGCAAACATAAATTCTGTTTCATACATTTGCAAAAGGAAAAATAATCTATCTTTTATATGTAGCGGCATACCTACACATTTTATTAACACGACCATAAGTCACATCAAAGGTATTATAGTGTATTGTGCAACAAGGGCAATAGTTGTAAATTGCACTTGTACATTTATAATTATCTGTACCGCTAGAATTTGTAAAAGAAAATCCGCATGAGTATCATATTTTTCTATAACTGCGGGGCTAGTTTTCTCTACATGTACACGATTTTCCATAAAATGGTAAATATCTAATTGTCCATTAAGTGAGACAAATTTGACGTACAGTGCACAGAATAGTCAAAGAGGTATTTGTTGCCCGGAAAAAAGGAGTACTTGGCCTGCAAGGGTAAAGAAACATAATTTTTGATATTCATCTATCTATCTGTTTGATTTAGATATAATATTACATATCATTAACTCACAAATTAATGAATGGCTATCACTTACAAACCATTATAATAATAACACACATTAACTCTTGTTTCCACATTTGTAACGTGTGGTCGTTACGTTGGTCGTATGGACGTATGACCATATGGACGTATATACAAACTGGTTTATTATCAACGTTGATATAAATGATGATAATACCATATTACTTATCGTAGCTATTACCGTGACATAAAAAATTGTGAGTTTTATTATGCAATTTATTTTAAACTTTTTAGATGCTTAATTACCTCAGACGTCGTCAGAGAACTAGGTCCAGAAACGGGCAGATGACCTTGCCTCTACGACTTGAAAAATATGAACAAAATTCACACCATTTGTCCGATATACAGTGCGATCATTTGAGTAAAAACACGTCGATTTAGATATCGAGGGAGAAATTCAAAAATGGTACCTAGAAAATTTTAGGTTTCAAACCATCACCCTTAACCGCACCCTAATTTTCAAAAGGCACTTTTTACTTTTTGAAAAGGCATACATTTCTGTCTTCAGTCATAATAAAACAAATCAAATCAATCCATTGGTTCTTAAGGTAGACTACTCAGAAGTTGAAATTGGAAGGTATGACTTCCAGCTTCTGTGTAGTCTATCTTAAGAACCAATCCGTCGATTTCTTTTTGTTATCATAATTGAAGATACAATTGTATATCCATTCAAATGAGGTATAACAAGGTACGAGGTGCTATTTCAAATTTCAAAGTTGGGATGTGTGGCAGTTTACTGTATGAAAAAATTGTAGTATAAGTTTTAAAAAAAACCTTCTTCTGATTTAGTAGTCAAATCAATAAGGGAGTACATTACGTTTGGCTTGATTAGGATATTAAAATTGCATTTTACTTACTTTAAATTATCACTATTTTCTTTAACTTCTGCTAACTTTCACAACTCAATTTTTTTAATTGATAAAACATAAAATTTTGACAAAAATACAAATTGTTATAGAAATATATTTGCATTTTCTCAAAATTCATGGCAACCTGAATCAATTGATAAAGTTTTAGTTTAGTAGATAACTTAGATGTCGGTCATTGGTATCTATTGCAGTTTTTTTGATTTTAACTCCGCCCTAGCAAACAAATATAAAGCGATAAGGAACATAGTGATAAGGAAAATCGTAATTAATTAGTCTTGGGGTGAAGCCAAATTTTAGTCCAAAAATGATTCAGATTAGAATGTTTGCTACGAGCCTAGGGCCTCCTTGCGGATTCAAGGACTTAACTACAGTATTTATGTTGAAAATTAAGCACACTGACCTGCATTCGATTACGAGAACTTAATTTAAGAAAAACGCGTCCAACACAATCGCCTGTAGAATAATTCTCGTGTTATAATCTGTATCATTTTTTGATATCACGGTAAGGAATTATATGAAAACGACCCATAAATAATTTTCTATAATATAATATTGTTTGTAATATGTTCGTTCTATTGAGTGGTAAATTAATAGTTTATATTCTATCAAATTAAAATAATAACATAGAAATTATTTTACTTTACAATAATTGAAAAGTTAATTAATATACACCTGTTAACATTCTTTTATTGTTATAGTTGTTATTGTTTATTTATTGTTCATTATAAAGTATTTATGTCGATGTTAATCTCTACATGACTTCATTCACCAACTTATTTTCTTCTAATATTAGAAAGAACATATAGTTCTATTCGCAACTACAAATGCCGTTGCTCGCATGTTAAAGATTTTCAATAAAGTTTTTGAAGGAAGCCAGGTCAGCATGCACGTTTTAATTTTTTGATGATTTTGATAATAAAGAAAGGAGAGCATCTAGAAACAATAAAATGAAATAGAACTACTAAAAATAATTGACATTAACGCCGCTCCTTTTTTATCGCTATGTCTTGACGAAAGTATTGACGTGACCCAATAATCATTAAGTAAAAATTACTTGCGTTTATTAGGCCTCATTACGCATTATTTTAGAAAAAATGACACATTGATACATGAAGATTCGTTATTCTTGCTCTAGGAAAACATCGGTTGGAACCATTAAAAGGACAATAATATTTTGTCTCGTTTTAAAAAAAAATTGAAAACCTAATGGTAGTAAAATTTAAGCGAATTAAATAACAGTTCTTGGTTTTTTTTTATGCCTAAGCCTATGATTATGGAACTACAAAAAGGAGCTTAAGAAGCTAAATTTCGATTATGTCAAAGTGAAATGTTTTCAAAATCAAATGAGATATCGGATTGAAAATATGATTAATAAACTACAGTGAAAATGAGTGCTAAGAGTGTTATTAAGGACGAGATTGACAAAAAAACGACTTGAGCAGAGTGATGAGTCACCTAGATATAAACCATGTTTTAGTTTCTCCATGATAAATATATTTAATACCTAATTTTTTGTTTTTTATAAAGTATTTTTTAATAAAAGTATGCTCGTTATCGACACATGCACGAAAACTCTCGATTTTCTTGAAATACGAAAATTTTAGACATTCAAAATAAACACACGCATCCCTCATCTAGAATACAGGTTTCGAGATGGAAAGGTAAACCTATATCATGATATATACCAAGTTAAATCAAAAATAGCCCAGATAAATAAGACAATAAAACACTATCTGCTTAAAAACTGATATTTGGCTGAAAAAACTTATAAAAGAAGAATCTGACTGCCTGACTGACTGATCGATCCACGCACAGCTGAAACCGCGGGAACATGAAATTTTGCACAAAAGTTCCTTAAATGACGTATGTGTGCAGTAAGAAGGGATTTTTGAAGAAACCATGAAACTTTCTTTTTTTCCGAAACTTGAAGTCCGTTTTGAAGTGCTTATTTAACAATTTTTATATTTATATCGGTGGATGAAGTCGCAAACAGCCGCTAGTTTTTTTTTATAAAATACTCCATTTGTCTTATAGTTAGTGTAGTATAGTTAGCAACTTACTCTAACTTTTCCCAGTTAAATATTACGAAAACTATCGCTTCTACGGGAATTTTTCATTGAGCCTTTTTTATATAAAATAAACTCACAAAAAAATTTTATAATAGCTGAAACCATCATAATCCTAATAGTTTAAGAGATATTTGAAAAAAAAAACCTATTTTCGTGACCTTTGACCTTGCATAATTTTTTTTGCCCACATGATTTTGGATGAACTTTTTATACGCCATTTCTTGTAACCAGATAAAGATAATCCCGGAGAACAAACTCCACTTGGATTCATAAACCAGAAAAACCTGTATTTTTTGGGCTAATACACATGCACAGCTACCATATTGCCTGATCAAAATGAATACGTTGCATTGATGGTAGTAGACACATAAAACACAATTGACCGGTTATGTAACCACATAACATGTTTGGGCTGTCAGTAATGTCGTTATTCCCATGCTAATATTAATTTCAAACTTGATTTATGTAATATGTATTTCATTGTACCTTCACGTTTCGTGTTGTGAAACACCCCACAACCATACCATCAAGATTGATTAATTAATCGAAGGAAGCATATGAGAATATTTTAACTGAACTATCGGATGATAAAAAATGTTATAGCAACACCAGTGACTAATATTGGGTAAATCACTTTGCCAAGCATCAACGTTTTGCTTAAAATAGATTACTGATAATCGGCTTAAACTGGGTTTCCGTCGGCGTTGAATAAATAGACGGACATTAAGAAACTATTGTTAACAATACTGTTAAGATGTATGAATGAACTGACTTATAAAAAATATTCTACTCTTTTAACGGTCTAATAATCTTATTTTAATCAACTTAAGTCAACACTGAAATAGTTTGAGGCAGAAGTGGAAAAATCAGACACTGTAATCTAAAATCATTATAAAGAAACAAGAGAATACTTAATCGCTTTCTTGGTCCTAGTACCGGCAGTGGAAGAAGGTAGGCTGAAAGTGGCTTTTTCGCGAGACCTTACTTTAAGTCTTTACTTCAAGTTCCTTTATCCTTTACTATACTTAGTTCAATTCTCTTTAGTGTTTGGACATTGTGCAACTTATTCATCTTCTTTTCACGTGCCAGGAGAGAACTCCACTTTACTTGTTTGACTTTTAGGTTCTCCATTTCAGTTGAGTCGAAGGCAAGTTATCTCATTCTGATCTTTTATAGTTTCAAGAATAAAAACATTTTTCTTCTAACGATTGAAGTTTAGCATAATATTTTGATAACTTTTTGCTTAAATATTATTACACTTGATTCTATGACTTTGATATAAATTTCGATTTTTTGCTCCAATTTCCTACTTCAATTTTTAAATTATATAAATACGTATTTCGACTAACAAGTAGTCAAAACGGCACCTGCTTTGGTGCAGTCTGCCACTAAATAAGCAACGCGTAACATACTCAATAAGAGTAATTACGATCAGCTAATGCATACTGATGATGACTACTTGGTAGTCGAAATACGTATTTATATAATACAAAAATTTAGGAAATTGGGGCAAAAAAATGAAATCTATGTCGAAATATCCTCGAGATTTCATTTAAAATCTTTAATAATAATTATACTATGACTTTGAGTTCATCTGTGGGCTAAGAATATTAAGATCTTAGAAAGAGAAAAAATATATTTCTCTGAATAGAAGTTGTATTAGGGCAGTAAATCTGTCACAGCTACAACCAATACTATCACATATTGCACATTTTTGCACACAATATAGCATCTCATGGTCATAGCACATGCATAAATTGAATAACGTTGCCGCTTGTGCAATTAACTTCTGGATTAGACTAAATATTCGACAAAAAGTAAAATGTAATTTTTTTTTTCTTTTTGTTGTCCTTAAAGACTATCTCTTTGCAAAATTGCGTGCAAAACTACATTTAGTGGTATGTCGTTAGAAATACCTTAACGTGATATTCTCCATGGTCATAAGTGGATTTTACTGTATTTCAGTACAATTCCAAAAATAAAATCCTAAAACCGTTGCTTATTATATTTCGATATAATTTTTAATTGATCTGTCAATTTTTCACAATGTACATTTATTTATCCAAACAAATAATTTATTTTTGGTATTTACCCAAACATTTATATTCATTTTCATCGAACAAACATTTTTTTTTTTATATTTTAAATGAAAATGTGATCAATTTAGAATGTTGTATAGAATTGATCGTGGATTTAAGTGAGCGTGTCCGGTTCACCAATTGTTATTTTATCTGGTTTTAATCTGCTGTGGGAGGACACACAAATGTGATGATACTTTAACACGTTTTTTTCTTTGTTTTGATTATACTAAAACAATAGAGACTAACAATGGATTTGACATGAATTATTATTTGAACCTTTTTTTTTGCTGTATTTTAAAACCAGCAGCTGTCCTTCGGGACTTCGTATTCGTGTTTCCAATTTGAGTTTTGAAATAACAAGGCGTGTGTCTAGTGCGACATTTGAGGTTTACACGAATAACTTCCCAGCACAATAAATAGTTAAGATAAATTTTAAAAATTAAATAAATTAAAACTCGACCGATTCGAAATGCCTTGACTAAATGTTATGAAAGTTTTTTCGGGTAATGTTGCCGTTAATACGCTTTGATCGACACCTCAACAAAGTCAATATGATTTTTTGTTCGTACGATATCGATCAGAAAAAAATTTAACAAACGTTTCGACGAATGTTATGCAATTATTGTCGGATCATATTGTTATTAACACGCTTCGCTCGACATTTCAGCGCAGTTGATATCATTTTTTGTTTGCGCGATATCGACTGCGAAAAAACCGCGACCGTGATATACGTATGTACGTACACACACACACACACACATACTTCTTCTCCAAATTGGTGTTTATGTCTTGTCCTGACCATAAAATTGGACCCATTACAATAGCTTCCCATACTAGGAAGAAATATTATCAGGAACTATGCCATGTAGTTGAAATTTCGAGTGAAAAAACCTTTGTTATAAAATCCTACCACTAAAATGGTAAAAAACATTTACGTTAGGATATTCCGAACGAAGATACTTATCTCTTCGTTACACACTTGTAGAATAAGAGCTAGGTTGAAATTAATGTAAGATTTTGATTATTACGAAATTTTAGAGTAGAAAATTAATGGTGACTCCAGGTCGATTCGCACCAGCATAGCATGTCTCCGGAATCGGAATCTCCACTTTTTTTTATTGTAGATTTTGTCGATGGAAACAATAGTACACGAGTACTCAGTTTTTAAAAGACATAAAACAATTTTTGTCATAATTTTGGCACTAACTTAAGTAATTTAAGTAATTTCCTTGAATTAAAAACCCATATAGTACTCATATTTCCTAAAACTTTTGAATAACAAGCGACCCATTTATTTTTACACGATTGTATTTAATTTGTTATCATTTGATTTTGAATAAACCAATTATACAAATTAATGTTTGTAATAGATTATTAAAACAAAAAATAAACATTGGACACTAATTTATTCAATGAGTAAAATAATAAAATTTATTGTTTATTATTATAAAATTCATTAATCGTTATTATTTAATTAAAATATGCGATATAGTGTTTCTGTTTCAGAGGTCTACGAGGTCATATTTTGGATTTTACCCAGTGTCTATTTTTTCAATATATATTTTATTCCATTCAAGCAGTATTTCTTCATGGAATCAATTTCAATTTTATTTTGTAAGGGTTAATTACGCGTTGTTTTCGAAAATTTTGATAGACAAATAGCGATAAGCAGGAATCTTGCATCAACCAGCATTCAAAATAAATATTTTTTAATGCGAGTCGTTTGTAAATGTCAATTGATGTACGGGGCATGTATAAAGAGGACAAAAAAGGACATCAAATCGAAGACATTAAGTTGTTATTAACACGCTTTTATTAGCCTCATGAGTATGTTAGTATGTTAGTGTGTCAGTATGTTAGTTTGTAATTCGAAATTCGGTATACTTAACAAGGACCGATGGCAATACAATAATTTTAAGTTTATTTAAATATCCTTATCCGGATTTTCAGGATTGACGATTTCCATATCTGAAATAACCCTAATAAATGCCCTTTGAATTTTTGATATAAATAATAGACCAAAAAACTTAAAAACACAAAATAAATAATAGTTTACAAAGACAGGCTTTTGTAATTAACTGAACTAGAAGGTAGAAGTTAATTTCTTTAAATTCAAAATCATTATATCGCACAAAAACGTTAGTGCTTCTTTAGATATTTTATAATAACTGTACTTTTACTTTTACCAATATCTGTCTATAATATATCTACAATACTTGAAATTTAACACCCACTTAAATTTCTTAGTTTAACGAAATTATTTTCTACCTTCTAGTTCAACTAGTTACAAAAGCGTGTTTTAAGTTGTTTAAAACTATTATTTATTTAGTCAGAATCCTGGTGATATAATAACGAGTTTCATATAAAAGCCTTAAAGGTTGGTTTTGCCATATTACATCCTCTTATTGAAGAAAATACCTCAAAATGAATTTATCGAAACTATTATTAATTACAGTAAGTTTCAACCACATATTTTGAATATAGAAGACCAACAGAGACGGTTCATACAAGTTGATAATTAGGAGCTTGTTTAGTCTGCCTGTGTAAATATATCCTACGGCTGAATAAGTATATTATCTTATGTATGTAATAATTTAATACAATAATGTCAACATGATGTTTAACATTAGTTGGTCACTTAGTAAATAATGCATAACATTAAGGAAGAAGGTAAATAAAATATGACACGTTAACCTTTAAGATGTTTACATCAAGTAGCATGTTAAAGGCATGTTAAAGGACCTCACACGATTACATTAAAAAATGGCTTTCTGATCAAAACCTCTCACGCCCACAAAATTTTTGAACGGGCGATCAAACCTAAGCATAAATTATAGTTTTGGTACATGACTAGCAAAATGACTCTGTGAAATTTTTTCTAACCATCTTCAAAAGGTTCTTCAAATTGTTCTGATCAAGAGCTATTACCGCCACAAAATTTAATTTTTTTAATTAGAAGTTTTCGAGCTACGGATCATCAATGCTACGCATATATTATACTTATAGTATATATGACTACCGTCCTAATAATGATACAACGTGCAACACACCAACTAATAAATCATATACACGATAGTCATATACTACAATTATAATATATAATTAGCTTTGATCGTCCGTAGCTCGAAATCCACTCGTTTTGTGGTCGTGCGAGCTTTTGATCAAAAACGATTCGAAAAATATTTTGGCTGCGGTTTGTGAAAGTTTCACAGATAGCCATTTCCATCTTATTGTGCGGGGTCCTTTGATACTTTTATATTTATGAGAAAAAATGCACAATGTGTATTTAAGTTTGGAAGAAATTCATGATTTTTACAGTATAAAAATAAAAATTAACCATTGTTTGAATAGTGTATAATAATGCAATAATATTCATTTTTCCACATTAAAATTCAATTCTTTTTGAAGTAAGATGTCGGGATTTTTGGGAAAAAGACAAATGGCATTTGATGTGGCATGAAATAATTATACACAATCACCCTTTTTGGACCCACATGTCATAATCTTCATTTAAAGCAAAATGATACTTGAACCACTATGGCTCTACCATCGTCAAATAAAGTATGTGTAAAACAGTCTGTTTTACATTATTTTCCAAGAAGCCTCATCAATGTTATGCATAAGTTGCTATTCAGTAAAATAAAGATGCTGCATTCGTGAAATGGCTTTTCTTAATAATAAAATATAAATATAATATTAATAAAACAAATATATAATATTTATAAAAAATAATATTAGTAAAATAAAAATAATATTAATATCAATAAATTTAAAAACAATATTAATATTATTATATAATATTAATAATATAAATAAATTTAAATATAATATTCTGTATATACTAAAAAAAGAAAATTTTCACCTTCTGTGGAATGAGATAATAATCAATAAAATAACATGCTAGAGGTATACCGAGTATAAAAAAAATAAATACTTTTCTATCTCGAAAACGGTTATCTGTATATCTCGAAAACCATTTTGCATTGAGTCAATTTACTAAAGCCACTTTCAATATTTACCTCTCTTACCTTTAAAAACTTACCAAATTCTAATCCTTTATTCAACATTTTATCTTGGTTTGGCCTACACAAGGTAATATTCGTACCACTGGGAACGTAAAATATCCCGTTCTTTTAGAATTCGCAGTAATATATAAAAAGGGTTTCTATTTTAAAAAGTGACCTTGAAATTTGACTCGAAGATCAAATGTATTACTGTAGGTAAATGGTCAGCCTTGACAACTTTTGTCCAAACCAGCTTTTTCACGACGTTGTATTTTAGAAGTTATTTCCATCTATATATTCAAATGGGATACCGTGTATACTACGAATTTATGTTGTTGAAAAAAAAAAACAACTATGATTAAAAAAATAGAAGAAAAAAAAACCAAGAAAACTTTAATGCACATACAAAAAAACAATTTTCTATTGTGAAAAACATCAGAGATTTTTTTTTATTTTATTGTATAGTACGCAGCTTTATTATTTTCTTTCTTTTTGGTTTTTCATATAAAATCAACATTTCTTTCAATTCATAATAATAATAATCGTCATCACTATAATTTGTGTTTTTGTATGTTTATATACTTCGTATTTATATGGCTATCTCCAAAAAGTTATAAATACGGGCAAATTCGATTAAATTTACATTGAAAGAATCAAAAAATATGGTTGTTATAATCGATAGTCGTTATAAGCGAAATGCACATTTTTAAATACATGTTTATGTATAGGGATTTGGTCTAGACCTTTCAGCTTTATCGCTACAACAGATCCTGCCCCCCTACCCGGTCAATACCCATTTTAAGGTGTTGGCATACCAGAAATACACTGGATTTGATAAAAATACTTTTTACAAAGCACTTGACTTTTTATACCCTGTATATAAATAATATATATAAAAGTATACTAACTTTAGTCCCAAGCTTGTAAAGTTTAAAAATATTGATGCTATGAACAAAATTTTGGTAAAGTTGTTCATTAAATCACGTAAGGTGTCCATTTTCGGTTGTCGTTAACATGATAGCTCAAAAAGGAAAAGAGATATCAAGTTAACATCAAATTTGAATAACGTTCTCAGGACGTAAAAAGTGAGGCTAAGTTCGTAAATGACCAACATAAGTCAATTGGATATTGCGTCCGTAGGACTCATCTTGTAAACCGTTATAGATAGAACAAAAATTTAAATATAAAAAATGTTCCTTATAAAAGTTAAACATCTTTTGTTTGAATCATTTTGTCGAAAACGTCAATGTTTATCCGTAAGGACACAAATTAGGACAAAGTTTTGGAGTCCATTTTCTCCAAAACTATAAAAGATAGCGAGTTAAAAATTTGCAGGTAGTTTCTTCAAATTTGCAACTAGTGGCCTTGCGAAATATTCTCGAAAAACGATAGAAAAATCTAGAAAGGACTTTTTTACTAAAATTATAAAACCAAATAAATGCCATAATATTTGTTTTTAAAATTATCATAATTTTATTGGTTTTTTAAACTCTTCTAATTTATAACAAAAATAATACAAGCACTGATATTCAACACATTCTATACAGGGTATTTCAACAGTGAACTCAATCAATTGTCGCTTGTTTAGATATAATTTTTGACTATCGAGAACAGCTGCTATTTCTTAGTAAGGTCGAAACTTTTTCAAATTCCGAACTACAAGGAATAAAAGTAGTTTCTACTGATACGTGTTTCAATTAAATATATATGTACTTTTCTATCAAAAAAGATCTGAAATGAAACACCGTATTGCAAGGTTGACTGTAGGTATAGTTATTTTCTTGGCATGTAACATTATTACAATTTTTATTTTATATATTTCAAGTTTATTGACCGTGTATGTGGAAATCACATTTTGTCGATGAATTTCCATAAAATTTAATGAACGGTTAAATAAATTTTGAGATTATATGAACATAAAACTTGTGGTATCGTACTTGAATAAACGTATGCATCGATGAATTTAAAATATAAATTGTTCATATGCAGAAAGGGAACCGAATATTTGATATTTTTATTTGTTGTATAGTTTTCCAGGGGCGAAATAAACTAAATGGACTGTAAAGGATCACGATCAACAACAATTATCCCAAACAAAATTTTTATGAAAAGTTCTTTTGAGGCTAATTTAAACATAACAAAAAACGATGCGTTTGTATAAAAACGGGTTCCGAATTTTCGTTCCCGAGACAGCAGCTTCACAGTCGTGAATTATTGAAATTGGAAATTGAATAAAATTACAGTTACGAGTTTTTTATTACGCTATTTTATTTAGCTTATTATTTTTGGGTTGAAAAATTTTGGCTGACGTGTGAGTAGGAAGTTTCTTGGACCGTCTCTGTAATAGATAAAAGTATTTTTTACATAACTTAGTAAGAGTCTCTTCAATTTCGGATAGAAACAACATATTTCGAAGTATTTCACTGTCAAACATCTTCAAAATCTAAAATAATTTACGCAAAAACTTATGAATGAGTATGATTATCAACGATTATTTTCCATCGCTTGTCTGGAACACGATTATTCCAATGGTTACATCGAAAATAATAAAAATATATGAGTGGTAATGAAAATTAAAATATGAAATTTAAAATGAGTACCTATTGCATAAAAACACATTTATTTGTATAGCACCAAATGAAATTTAAAATAAAATTGGAAATGTGTCATTTTAATCGACTTCAAACATACATGTCCCCTGTATGTACTTTATCTATGTAAGTTCACCGATTTATTCGCAAAAGGGGATGATAATTTTTATCAGGGGCAGAAAATTGAAGTTGGTTTTCAAAATTTTTAGAAGTATACCAAATATAACCGTTTAGAATTCCTCATTAAACAAAGAGGAAGATATTATATTGATGTCATTTCACACCTACAATGTTTTGCCTGAAAGAGACGGACAACAATCTTAGAATGCTTATAATTTCTTTGTTTTTTAATGAAGAGCCAATTCCAAAACTATGTATAAATACGTAAAAAATTATTTTAAAGTAAATAGGTACTTGTTTACTTTAAAATTATTTTTACTTTTTTCATTATTTGTGACATACTCCATGAATAATTACGACTATTATACATTTAAAAAATAGAAAATGATAAATATATTTCACCTGTGTAAAACAATCCTTACCATTATTTCGAGTGTTATAGAAAGGTGATAAGCGAGAGAAATCTTTATCAATCTTTACTTTTAAACCCTGCGAAGCTGGTAGGAATCACTCTAGTTTATATATAAATATCGCAACCATTTTTGTCCTCTGAAAATATAATAATAATAATAATAATAATGGGGTTTAACCTCCGTTTCTCTGACATATACGCCTATAACAGAGGCCACCCACATCATTATTTGTGAATCTTTATTTATTTAATTACAAATTATATTTACAATTACATTTTTGATGTGGGTGGAGTCGGTTACTACGTTCTTATCCAAGCGACGACAATGTGATCAATTCTGCACTCCCATTAATTATAATTGTTCACACTGCCGCTGCCTGGATTCGAACCCGCAACCTAAGTCTAAGTAAACTAACGGTCTATAACTAATGCTTTAGACCGCTCGGCCACTTAGGCTCGTGGCCTCTGAAAATTATGACTTATTATTTTCCATTATAATGCAGTTTTATTATATACAGAAAATGAAATATGCTTAAAATACTCTTTTAAAATACATAAAAAACCTGTAATTCAGAACACTTCATACTTTTCCAATTTCTCTTATTTGTTGGCTTATATTTTGTACCTCTATATATTACAGTTACAACACATTATTCATCCCTATGCCCTTATTCATTATTAGAGGTTTACCAAATTGTTTCAATATTCCTTTATCTGATACACTAAAAGTAAAGTCAGTAAAAAAGCTAACAGTAAAAGACAACCAATTTAAACAGAATCCTTGATGAAAAATATGTAGGTACGTATGAAAGTCGAATAATAAATCCTTCAACGTAAATAAGCAGTCGATGGCTTGCATATATATTATAGATTAGAACGAAAATATTAAAAGGTTTCTCTTGACATAAAAGCTCCATGTTATCATTTCAGATTTGCTATTCGAGATTTACAAGTGCTTATTTTCTGTTTGACTATTTTATGCATTCGGGTGTTTTGATATTGAATTTTTTTTTTATTTAATTTAGAAAATAACGACTTGGGTTTTAAGAAAACATAAAAATTTTAGAAGTTTCTGTTTATTAAAATTATGGAAGTGAATATCAAGAATCTCACAAAAAATATTGGTCTTAGGTCTGCGAACAGTCAATCAATATTAGAATCCAAATAAAGAATCAATCTGAGACCATCATGGTCTAGCATTGATCTTGTCCTACTTCTTTTAAACGCCTCTTTGATTGTTCTTTGTACAACCTAAGTTCCTACACGCTACCATCATTGCAGTTCAAGTAAACCTTTTGATAATAAGAAATCGGCACAAAAAAAAAAAAAAAACTAAAAACTCTACCAACAGACAGTCGTGTTCTGTATATTGAGGTTGTGTGGAATTTACATTTTATTTGTTATGCTTATTTTTACCACATTGAAGCAAGTCTTATTCTTTTGAATGTATTTTTGTGGTTTAAGTTGGCAAATATAATATTATATGAAGTAAACATATTTCTTTTTTTGCTAAGAATTCGTAAAATATTGAAATGAAATATCCTTAGTAAAGTCTAGAAAACTAAAAAATGTTGAATTATTTTAGCTCTTAATATATTTTATTTGTTTTTTGGGGTGCGTTCGTGGTTAAATATTAGTTAAATACCTGGTATGACAAACGATATATTAACAATAAACCTGATGCAATCAAACTGTATCTATGCTTGGATGTCTTATAACGACAGTGTGCAGATCAATGTGTGCAGATCAATGAGGATACTTTACAAGATAACTACATGAACCCGAAATTTTATAGCTCAAAGTTATCAAGTAAGTATCATCAAATTCCGAAACAAATCAGGAGAAACCAGAAAGCATACTCGAGAAAACTTTTTTTTTCCACTAATTTGAATAAAAGTTATTTCCTAGTCTACCTTTGACCTAAAAAAAATCGGGTCCATTTAACGATTGGGCGAGTAGATTGTAGGATATCGACTAAAATGATATGTCAGAGCAATTTCTTCAGTCGATGACTATCGTTCAATCGTAAGATCAAACAGTTTTTCGATCTTTAGGGTATTGAGCGTAATTGAAGCCCAAAAACGTAAGAGTGCAGCTGTTTTGACGATAAGATGTATATTTTTCAGATATCTTAAAAATTACTTCGAAACAAAAGCTATTCGTATTGGATTTTACGCAATATCTTGAAAAAAATACTGATCCAATCGCTATTTAAACTGATTTTTCTAAATTTTCAGTCGAAATTACCCCGTATACCAAGCTCCGTCCAAATCCAAAGTAAAATAATTTATTTATTTTCCCACTTATTTTCATATTTCACATTTTTAGAAAATTGCCTAAAATTGGGAAACCTGCCGCTAATTGAACCCAATTTCTTTTCCAATTAAGTGTGATCCCAAAATTTTACAAAAAGGATTGGACTAGTAGTTTCTGAGGTATCTCCTAAAATCGTATTCCGTAGAGCGATATCACGGAGCAATTTCAGCCACATTTTCATTCATTTTGTCACAATATGGACCAATTGTCACATTTTTGCTTAGAATCAAACAAAAAATTCATATTGTCTTCCCAAAAAAATTTTTACCATAAAAATGAGTGATTATTTCCCATTTTCAATTCCCCGAACTAAAAAAAAAGGGTGTTATAAGTTTTTAACCCCCGAACAAAAAAAAAAGGTATCTGTGTGTGTGTTTGTCTGTAGCATCGTAGCGCCTAAGCGAATAAACCGATTTTATTTTTTTGGTTTCGTTTGAAAGGTTATTTAACGAAGATTGTTTTTAGTTATGTTTCAAGTGCGAGTTTAGGTTTCCATACCCAAAAAATTTGTCGGGATTTTATTAAATTTTGCAAGCTTAACTTGTCATTATTTTACAAACCTTCTTCATAGCAATGCTATGTATGGGAGGTAAATATAATATACCTTTTATAGTTGAAATGACTGTAATACATAAAAACATGAATGTACTGTGTAGTAAACATAACTTCTAATGTTTACTTTGTATTCGGCCTACATATGAAATATTATATTTCTAAAAGAATGTTACGCGACATTATTTCTTAAACATTCTTTATAATATATTATAACAACGACTACTTTATAAGGACATTTGTTCACTAACTTATTTTTTTTATAAAATAAATTTTACTATGTACATCATAAACTTTTGGTCTGTGGTTAGAAAATATTTTGGAATTTTGTAAAATAACTAAGCTTTTATCGAATTAGATAAGTTACAGACATGCGTCGTCTTTTAAAACAAATTTCACTGTCAAATATAGTAATAATAGACCTTTTTCACATTTTTTTTTTAAATGAAAGTAACTGTCGTGGTAAATGGCGTAATTTTTTCCCCGATTTTTTTGGAGCCATATGACCGCGAGAACAGACAATGAAAATCATTAAAATTCAAATTGGCGAAAAAGATCCGGAAGCACACGAAGGTTGGTTTGACGTCATTTAAACTTGATAATAATGATAGATTAATACGACTGTTGGAACAGTTTTATTTTTATTGCTTGTCGGGTTGACATCACAGATCACGTGTTCGGTGGACTCAAAAAAAATTATTTCAAATATTGTGACTTTTTTACAATTTTTTTCTGACCTTGAAAAGTATTGAGCCTGAAAGTCTGACGTTTAAAAGTACTAAAAGTTCAAGTCGAAGGCTTTGAGAAAATATAAAGAATTTCACGGAAAAATATTATAGCCTACGAATTTACTTTTATTTTTTGTTAGCTAATATAATATAATAATTATAATAATGGGATTTAACCTCCGTTTTTCTGACATATTCTTATAACAGAGGCCACCCACATCATTATTTGTTAATTTTTATTTATTTAACTACATCCATATTTTACAATTACATTTATAATGTGGGTGGAATCGGTTACTTCGTTCTTATCCAAGCAACGACAATGTGATCACTTCTATTGCCCTCAATTAATTCTAACTGTTCACACTGCCGCTGCCTGGATTCAAACCCGCAACCTGAGTCTAAGTAAAATAAATAATAAAAAAAAATAATTGTTAGCTAATATTATTTATACTATAATATTAAAATTATGATAATACACAAAATTCTCTGAAAGCATACTACCATTGATATCAGCTGGCTTAGTTTGACTTGTATTGTCTAACTAATATTCTTTTTAATGGGCAAATTTTATCAGTGTTATATATTTACGTTACGTATAAATAATATGAATATGTATGTATGTATGTATGTATGTTTGTTGTGTAAAATACTGTTGTAGTGGTTTCCACATTGTTTAGCTTCAAAGCGTTAACGATTCACTGAGTACATATCTTTCAAACAAAGCTTTTCCTGTGTGTTAATATATAATAATACATGAAGAACATACCTTTATGTATGGTCTATGTATACCTATTGTATAGTTTATGGTACAGGTACAGTGAATGACGATTACTAACCTTGTTGAATTAATGTCTGATATCTCTGACTCAAATGTGGATTACGCAAAATAATTCGTTATCGTGTTTTCATAACAGTTACGATTTTTTCGACTCTTCCCTGTTAACAGAATGAATTAAACAATAAAATCCAACATTGAAACGATAGGGGGAAGATTTTTTAGTTCCTAAACTTAATAGTTCCTAAAATAAATAATTTCCGCTCTTTTAGTAGTTTATTCCAGTTAAAATACGAAAGTATACACCATGACCACAAAATATATTAGCCTAAGGTATACTAAAACCAAACAAAATTAACAGTCTCGTGCATGGATAAAGAATTTTCGATATTTTATCCAGGAGACTCATTGCAAAAGCCCTCATAGTCATCAAAACAGAAAAAATATCCAATCCTCTGCAAGGAAGAAGTGAAAAATGAGGTCCTGTATTTAATAGTGTACTTTATTCAGCAAAGGAAAAAATACATGCAAGTGTCTAATCTGTTCTCCTTAATCTATCGACTTTTTACTAAGAAAGCATTCTTAGAAAAATTCTAAGAAAGCATTCTTCTTAAAACGTCGCATTTTCAATCCAAAAACATTGCCTAACAATCTTACTATTTGATTTACAATTTTTTAACGTTCAATCTATGAATAATGTCTAACAAGACAATCAAATTTCAGAAGGCAAAAAATTCATTAAGGAAAGGCTAATAAGCTTATAGTTAGCAAAGTCAAGCCTCACAAAAGTGAGAAGTATGATCGAAAACTCAATAATTTACTTAACTTGCAAAATGAACATAATTTTTTGTTTCTATTTATTGGAGAAACATAACAGATTTTATAGATTACAGTGTACTTCTTAATCCCGAAAATCTGTGTTAATAACATTATATCCAGCTTTTACTGTACACATGATATTAAACTAAAGCAAAATCGTATACTCATAGATGTAGATACAGTATAGGTATTATGTGATATGTGTTTTATGTTATTACACAATAGGTTTATCTACTACCCATGTGGTTTATTTTAAGACCAGGTAATGTTTTTCTAATAGAAATATTTGTAATCCTTTGAGAATAGTAGTATACGACCAGTTATATCGACTTCGACCTACGTCCTGTTTATAATACTGCCCCAGTTTCCTTGTTATTTATATATAAAATTAGTTGGAAGTTTCGATATTGTATTATTCAAGCTGCGGTAAAAAATTCAAATTTTAAAAAGTTTTTTTTTCACCATATGACGTATTACACTTTTTAAATATTCAACCGGAAAATGCTGCATTTTATGTTTTTTTAAAGCTTTTCTCATTTTTTGAACACAAAGCATTTTTTAATAAACTACCTTTTTTATTATATGCATAAATGTATGGTCACAAATTATTAATTTAGAGTAAATCCGTATCTGTATTCTGTAACGTAAGTTTATCCAGGAAGAAGATGATTATTTAAGATAAAAACGTGGCCATTGGTATGCAGAACTTTTTTAGACATGTTTTTCCCTTGTTTTTTTGGGGAGGGAATGAGTGTAACTGTGAAGCAAAATATCTAAGCGAACTTCATCTGTTAAGCTAAATATCTAAAACTAGGTATGACGATAACCAAAGTCTGTCTGCAGGCGTCTTTCGGGTACAGGTGATACATATGGAAAGATAGTCAAGGACAGTGGTCAAAGTTAGTTTATGGTCTACGTGATTTTATTTTATAGTTTTATATCAAGCTGAAAAACTGTCCTTTACTAGAAAAGTCTCTCGGACTTTTACCCACTTTTTTCTACCTAACTCATTACTATTAGAGAGCAACTGAGATAGACAGAAGAGTCGTATACCCGTCTCTCTTCCTCCTCTATGAGCAATGCGAACTTAGATAAAGTTTACACAATAAGGTTTATGACACACACAAAATTTATAACAATCATGACTTCGACATAAAATAACTGGCTCATGCCTGCTTTAAAAGACAAAAGAGAGCATGAATAAAGAAAAGTCAGATTGTTTCTGAGATATTACCTAGGCGTGCAAAAGATTTGTTCTTATATAATTCAGGAAATTTTAAATCACTTTGTAGTCCATAAAATAACAAATTATTTTAGATTACTGCTCGAATAAAATTGTGTATTCAGGGGGATGATGACAAGAATGCTTAATTTTATATCTTTTAATATAATTATTGTACTTTTTATAGACCTTAATTATTAAGTTAATTAATGTACATTATGTATATACAAAAATATGATATTAATGAAAAAAAAGAAAATTAATAATTCCATTAAATAATGTAATTAAAAATTTTACCATAAATGTTATAATTTCTTCGCTAAGAAGACACTGTTATCAACCAGAGTGTACGGAATGCGAAATTTTATACAGTCGTAAGTGTTACATAAAGGAGACTAAAAATGGTTTAAGTTCGTAACTGATCTATTACTGGTACGAGATGGAGGAAAATTGATATTAGAATGTTACAAAAGATCAAACAAATACGGGTCGAAAAAGTTTTCCGCTGAATCTACTTTATGAAGAATACATGTTTTCGTTTATCTGGTATGGGACTTTTTTTAGCCCCATAGATTATTTATACCTTCCACCGCATAATCTTGTATTCTGTAAAGTACCGCAAAAATTTATTTACGCCATTCTGTTAAATATTTTAAATTCTTAATGTATTCTTCGTCTAAGGGTATTCTTAGAACTATCACCAAATTACGTCCTTCTTTTTTTATTATTAATTTTAAATAATTTTTTAAGATTGGTAATTTATGGATTGGTAAATTCTCTCAAAAACCTACCCATATTAATGCCATGTATACTTGTGGACAAAAAATTGGCGATACTTAAAATGATATAATATTACGGATGAAAAATACATACTTTTTCAATGTGTGTACGGTCACCAAGTATATCTTAATCGCTAATATATTATAACATAAGCATTATGTATTATTTTTCCTAGAATGTCAAATATCTTTTTTTCAAAATTATAGTGTTCGTTCTTCCTACGGAATCAAGACCTACTTAACCTATGTTGCTCTTTCACGAACTCAAAGTCACTTTTATGTCCTGAGGCATGCTATAAAAATTTTAATTTTATATCTATTTTCGTTTTTAAGGTATCGTAATGACGGATGGACGGACAAATGGAAATGAATAATTAGGTGATTTTATGAACACCTATACCAAAATTTTGTTTGTAGCATCAATATTTCTAAACGTTATAAACTTGGGACTAAATTTATTATACCTTGCTAATTTAATCTATGGAATAGATATAATCAGCCAGAAAATCCCCTAAAAACGAATTAAATTTTAAGCTTTTTCTTAGTAAATTCGATAGAGCAAGATGATCCAGAATACTACTTTTTATAATATTTATATTTAAGTCAACTAAGTAAAAACTTACTTTTTTAATACATACTTATAAATAATAGATTTTTAAAATTTACGTAGTTTTTCTGTGCCATTTACACTGAATTATATTATCAATGAATTATAATATTCGAAAATGTTCTCCGTGCAGTAATAATATGCTTTTGAAAAATAGATGCATAATTTGAAGAATTGTTAAAATAATAATTTCTGCTTACAATAATTCTCTTTTGGGAGGAAGGGTGAGTTTTCGTTTGGTTGCATCTAAACTTTTATTACAAACTTTAATCTAAAAGTTTTATGCATGTAGTATGTACGTTTTTTTATGTATTACATTTTCATGGGTAACAAAGTCATACATAGAATATTTTTTGTATATAATTGAATTTATTTTTTAATATTCAAGATGTTCTTAAAATAAGACAATTTTCTTTATTACATGTAAATTTTTTCGTACTTTATGAAACGTGTTTTAAATCTATAAAACGTTTTTATTTCCTACCTACCATACGCCTATAAAATTTTAATATAATATCTATCTTAGAATATTTCAAAATCTTCAAACCTTTTTTAATATTAGCAAATATTGTTTAACAGTACCTAATTCTAAATTGATAGAAGATTGCTCATTTTTTATCTATTTTGCGAATTTATTTTATCAGAATGGGATTTTGAAAAAAAATTATCTTTATTTTTTGGAAGATTTGATTCTTTTGACTGTCTATTTACAAGCTGACCATGGCATATTGTTTTATAAATCATATTTTACGTAAATTATTGGTTCTTATTAAGTAAGCTGTTATACCACTTTTTTGAACATTAAACGTTAAATCTTCAGAAGTTAAATTTTTAACTTTAAAGAAGTACGCAAAGTCATGTTCTTCGAATCTACGAACAAAGTGTTCCACCATTGGTATACAGCACAATGTGCGTTAAACTTTACAACAAATTTTCATGGGTTTTCAAGTATAGATAATCGCTTTCTAAGTAGGAAAAAGAATCCCTCGTACCTCCATATAAATATCAGTTGTTTTTACTCGCTCATAGTAGTGGTTGTAAGAAAAACGTGTGGAACTTTCAATGTTTCACTCCCATAATTTGATTCTACTCCCTTTAGTGAACTATTGCGATTGTATCTTGAAAACAACGACTTGAGTTTCAATCATTTTGAGAGGATGGATCGCACTTCATAAACCATATGTGAATCATATTTTCATCGATAGTAATTTAATATTTAAATTCTGGGAAAAAGACATAGTGTCGAGGAATAATAGTGCTATACATAACAGTATCATAAACAATTTTCCTAGTAATATTTTAATAAATGACATTAAAAACACATAAACGTAAAAATTGGTTCTTGGTAATACATATTATTTTCGAAATTATTTCCATATTTCTATTATCACCAACAATTGAATATTATTTCATAGAATTTACTAAAATCCATGTTCAAAAACAAATACAAATTGTTCCTTTAAAAAAGCAATTAAATGAAATTATAATGAATTGAAACCATTTTAAATAATAACCAATATAATTACAGTAATAATAATAAATTAATTAATTAATATGTATTTTATTTATGTAATAATTATGATTATACACATATTTAATAAATATAATTTGTATAATTAAAACAAAATACAATGCTAAAGGATTATAAAATAAAAACGGTCAAGTCTGCCGAACTTGATGGCAATAAAGACGGTTCTGTATTAATACTATAACTCATGAAATATTCATCTGATGTCTCTATGATCATTAAAGACTCACTATCCGCTAGTAGTTCCTTCTCTTTTTGGATTTGCCAATGAGAAGAAGCCAAGTGACAATGCCAGAGAAAATACCAAAACCATATAGAAAATTCTCAAAGTAATATTGAGTTATAAGACCTTGAAAGTACAATAATCGGGATCTCATGAAAGTCACATCAAAACCGGAAAAGCTGCTTTAGAAGTTATCGAAAGCACTTATGCAGCTACATTAAGTTAACAATAAACTTTAATATGGTACCCCCTTTCTATCAATTGAACAATGATTGATGAAGAGACCTTATAGATCTCTAAGTGTTTGCTTTGGTCTTTGGAATTGAAGACAGTGACCTCCAATTCTCACAACAATTTTTGTGAATTTAGTTTTATTTAAGAAATACAGCTATCTAACGGCCATTCCCACCTTAACTAGCACGACTGACTCCGAAAGTTTTAAAAGCCTTTTAATCGAATGAGCAACTGAGGAAATATTTAATGGCGACCCTTTTGATCAAGACGTCCCGTACTGTAGTAATAAATTCAATGCCTAAAACTAAAAGAATGTTTTTAATATTAATAAATAGTAGTATTATGGTAACACTTGAAAACAAAATAGAATAATCTTGGTTTTCATAAAGCCCCATGTTCTAAATTGAATTATTTACCTTAATTAATTTATAATTTTGCACCATAGGTACTATTATATTAAGAAATAACTGGCATTTATATTTTGCAATTCAATACTGTATACAATGATGTTTAAAACTTTTCCTTTGAATGTTGTAAATATAGAACAGTTTTAAGTGTTACACTACAAGAGAGTAGTCAAGTGTTTGATTCGAAGGAGTAATAGAATAATTCATTCGAGATGTGCGGGTTAATCTTAGATTTTTTATATTTGAAAAGCCATTTGGTTTTTTATATTACTTTTGAGGGCCTATCAAACGATATCGTACACAGTAATGCGACTTTTATATTTTGGGGCGCTTTTGAAGGTTAATTATAAGTTCATTTAGCGAAAACTTCTACAGTTTCTTAATTTAAGATTCAGATTTTCACAGTGACGGTACCTGCTTTTAGCTGGAAGCAACTTAATTTGTCATGATATACTTAGAGTTATGGAAATCGACGGACCCAAATTTTATTTTTTCCCTAAAAATTTTAAATAAACAATATTTGATGAAATGTAAATATAGTATAGTCTGGTAAATCAGGACTCATTAAAATTCAGGAGTATTCCCATTACTAGATTTGATTCGCCTATGGGATTGTATGGACTTCGCACACAGCATTATACCAGTGTTATTGTAATACTATTGTGTTTTTAGAATCATAACATTGAACCATGTTAAAGTGGTGTGGAAAGTGTTTCGATTATTGGACTTTTACGATAATAGAGACGACACTGTGTTCCACCGATATTTTTGACCTTGGTTTGTTGGTTTATACAAGGGTCTTTTAAACATTATAAATATGATTTGTTGATATTCAAATGAAGCAACATTCGAATATATCTACTGGAAATTTTAAGGATGTCGATAATAAGGCTTTCAAAATGCTTTTACCAGCTTGCAAAATTCAATAAAAATAATACCATTGATTGATTTTTCGGACAAGTACAGCTTTATATTAACCACAATCATAGCATTAACGATTACTTTTCTGTATCTTTAGTTTTATCTTTTAAAATTAATCAACAGAAATAAAGTAACGCCTTAATATTTGAATGTCATTGTACTTTGAACTAGGAAAATACGTAAGAAATGTTCCTTACTTACGTAAAATGTATATAACGACTTTAAATTAACGGTTTATATGTACTTTATAGAGAGAAATATTTTAGATTGATATTTGTTTGTAATTTGTTTCATTTAATTTAATTTAGAAATTAATACATCAACAAAAGAGGTTAAGAGAAACTTGTTGCTTGCTTCTTCTACAAATGAATGTTTGTTTTAATAGTTCAAATATTTATTTAATTAATAATGTTTATAAACAATAGCTATATTTATTTTTAATTAATTGTTATGATCAACTATTATTCCTGCTGATATTCTAACCACTGAATGTTTACTCGAGACATAGTTTCCATGTTTTTTTGTCATGCAGCATTGATTTTTGATGGAGACCGATTTGCTTTAACAATTGCGAAGTATATGAAATGAGTACCAATTCAATCAAAGAAAGATTATTCTCTATGTCAAACCATCAAAAAGACGATTCTAAGGATCAAAAATTTTAACTTGGAATGTAGTTTATTCCCTATATTTGTGATCCGTTGGTCGGTTTTCCATAATATATGTTATCCGAAGTAAAAAAAAATTTAAAAAATTGGTTGAGCGTTTGGATATGAAATCATCAAAAAACGGATACTATGGGTGAATTACAAATAGAACATGACTAGTTGTTAGCGCTTTCCCTATAAATAAAAATTTCGATGCATAAAAAATTATGTTTGTCTTTGATCACAATACAAATTGGAAACTGAAACTTCACAAGCAATAAAGATATTTCAAAAGAAAGTGTCTCCACATTTGAATACGGAAGAAAAGACTATCCTTTTGAATATTGAATAAAAAGGAATTTTTTACACAAATATTTT
Source organism: Chrysoperla carnea (assembly GCF_905475395.1). NCBI lineage: Eukaryota > Metazoa > Arthropoda > Insecta > Neuroptera > Chrysopidae > Chrysoperla > Chrysoperla carnea. The sequence continues at coordinate 37,369,588 of NC_058341.1, forward strand.
TACAAATTCAATAACCATATATTTCAGAAACATTTTATATGTTTTTGTATGAAATGATGATTTGACCCCAATATGCCTGTTGTTATTGGAATATTTTATGAGGGAATAAAAAGGATATTTTTATATTCGTTTGAACACATTGAAATGAAATTGAAGGAAAGTATATATTTAATACCAACAATGTCTGGTACATGGATATTCAATTTTTTAGGTCGGTGACCGATATTTTTGTTGGAGATTTATACCAAAATACAGAGTGGCCAATTGTGTTGAATTTCAATAAAAAAACTTTTCTATAAATGTTAACGATGTACATAGTGAAGCAGAGAAGTCGGCGATTTTGAAAACCCTGTAAAACAGACAATACTTATCAATTTTTAACGGACTTCAAACAAAAAAGACGGAGGTTATCAATTCGACTGTATTTTTTTTTTTATGTTTGTTACCTCAGAACTTTTGACTGGGTGAACCGATTTTGATGATTCTTTATCTATTTGAAGGCTGGTGCTTCCATTTTGGTCCAGTTCTGACAACGGCATCCATGAGAAAACCATAGAAGACTTAAATTGGCATTATGCACGAGAAGAGGACGAATAACTCAATATCACGCCAACCGATTTCGATTATTCTTTTTTTAGTGACAAATTAGTTAGTGAGCGACATTGTTCAAAATTTATGCCTTCCAATTTTCCTTCAACATTTTTTACTCCCAACCAATTTCAATTTTTAATGGTTAATGATATGAAAATCCGTCCTCAGATTTCTTTCAAAAAAATGTCATACTAAAAAGTCAGATTCTATCTAAATATCTTTCTCAATTATCAGATCAACCTTAAAAGAAAAGTATTGAAAGAATACTAATGATACGGGATTCATCAGTTGGCAGTTGAAGGTCTGAAAGAACGAAGCTGATAATTTATGGTTAAACAAGTGAAAACAAACAATTGACTGAGTTAATTGTCGAAATACCATGTATAGACAGTGTTGATGACGCAGTCACACTATTTATATTTCATATATACATGGTATAAAAATCAGACCCTGCGAAATGTGACGAATAATAATACTTGGTCGCCAGTGTGTATGAGCCTTTATCCTACTGGAGCTATTTCTTGAGTTCAGTTACATTTAGACTTTTCTTGAATGTATAAAATAAATACTTTTTTTAATGTATTTTAAGATTGCGACACCTCTGACTAAATTTCCGAACTACAAATGAAAAAGAAAATAAAAAGAAAAATCTTTGAAAAAGCACCCGTTTGTCAAATAAACAAGAAATGTTATTTTATACAGTATATTTCAAAAATTTTAAATTTATAGTCCTTGGACAATCGAATTTTGCTCGATTTTCAAACGCCCATAAAACACCTCCAAACAATTAAGACCTTCCTGAAAAAATTAATCAACCCTTCCCCTACGTCATACACACGTACTAGATAAATATATACGTGCATTTTCTCTCAGTGTAAGTGGTAAGAAATAATAGACTTTACTTTTAACATGGTAACCTTTTCTTCTTGTGAAAACTAAGAAATGTTATAAAAAATGTTTTGTATTAAAAATAATTTTATTTATATATCGATTTAAAAATTTCTGTTTTATTAATAATTTGTTTAACTGCACAAAATTTTAGCAATTTGTGCCATTTCGTTTTTCAAAAGCAAAAATAAATTGTAATGAATACTCTAAACTGCTAAAAAATTAGAAAATGCTATCCTTTGATAGAATCAAATCTCTTCGTTTCAAAAGTTATTTTTATGACCCTTTTGGAAATTGTATTTTTCAATAATAGAGCAACCTCCGGGTCTGGGAGTGCCAAAAACGACTCTACTAAACAATACTTTCCATAAATACCTGAAATTAATTTGGGTTTTAGAATTTGGTCGTATCTTTTTTGTTAATAACAGTGGTTTTTGAACATTTACCTACATGATCTACAATCACATAAACCATTAACGAGATACCTAAATCTTTGTTAATTATAATTAATTTAAAATTTTTTTAGAAATCCAATGCTGAGTCGAAACTGGCAAGCGAGAGAGGATTTAGATTTTCCATTTGTGGAGTGTAGCGTATGAGTTGCCATATAATCACAGAACTGGTGGCGTTTCTTCGATATATAATATGAGGCGATAGTATAAGAGATTATTGATCTTAAAATTACTGTACATAGTCAAAATAATCTAAATTTGAAGACAGTAAATAATCATAACCTGTTATAAATATTTCAGTTATTAATTTAACAGTTCATTAATTCATCGTTAGGTGTGTTCAATCAGTAAATAAGCGAAGTATTCGTAAATTATGTTATAGTTTCGATATTTAAGGTAGAAATTAGATGAAAATATACACGGTATGTAGTGAATTTAAATATTGATCAGAGGCGCAAGGGAACAGTTTTTACAAAATTTAATTGCAGTTTGTATTTAGAATTAGTTGTTGATATGTATTGAGTCTTATTCTACTCCAGTTGCTAGCATGGGAATGATAAGAGAATTAGATCAGTTTTCATGTTTTGAACTCCGACTAAGAAAGAGGGGTATTATATGTTTAACATGCCCATGTTTAATATTTATTTGTGTTACTGTCTGTGGTATCGTAGCACCTAAACGGGAGAACAGTTTTTGAGTTTTTTTGTTAGTTTGAAGGGTATTTTGATCGAGATCAAATAGCTACGTTTCAAATTCAAGTTTAGAATTCCATATCCTAGAAAATAGGTGATGATGAAATTCAAACGACTGAGCAGATTTTATTTCAACTTGCCAACAACACACAACACTTTCGATCAAATTAACTTCAAAAAAATCAATTAGGTTCATTCATTTAGCGGGGTGGGCCATTTTAATCTATACACCTAAATATCTCGTTTTGTAGTTAATCAATCAAAAAATAATTTAAACAAAAGTTGTAGTTTATCGATAATTGTAGATCCAAGTCATGGACATAGGCCAATGCCCTCTATTGTCCTTGACAACTTTTTTCTAAAGCAATAATTATATATTTTTAAGTCACATTTCCTCCGAAAACTAACGGTTTTCGAAAATGTTTTTAACAAAAATTGTTAGATTTTCATGAAAAAAAATAAAGAAATAAAGTGTTAGTCTATTTCTTAACGTTTCGGATCTATTCAGATAGTAAAGTAACCCGAAGAATTAGGTCCAATCTGATGTCAGAACATCAATCAAAATCTCTAACTACTAACCGGTTTGTATTATTGGACCGGCAAATTCGATTTCTGGGAACTTTTAACTTTGCTAACTGAGATAACAAAAGCACCCCCAAAAAAGAACTGGCCAGACTAAAAAATATTTCTCATCCCAGGACAGCCACTCTCACCTTGCCTAACCTAACCAACGACTCTAAAAGGATCAAAAATCGATTATACGGGTTAAAAACATTGGAAATGATCTAAATCTCGTGTCAAACCCTTCATGCTCATAGAGCCCTTGATAATAAATATTGGTAAACTATATTATGTTTGTAGTCCTACTGATTTTCACGATGACTGAACTCCAACATAACAATATTACAAAATTTCGTAGAAAAATGTGAAGTAAATGTAAAGTACATAATAAAATTTTAGCCGAAAATAACCTCTTTTTAAATTTTGGACTATGGAAGCCCTGGAAATAATTTCTAAATTTCTAAAGTTATTAAGCATTTCTATGCTGGTAAATTTAAATTTTTTTGTTTTTCCACGTTTTCTCCATATTATATATAATTGATGTTAAGATTTGGTATTTTACGTGTTGGAAATCGTAATTATTTTCTTTTTCTAAAATTTTTTAAATCTACTTAAATAAAAATAAAAACCCTCCATGAATGACGATACTGTATACTTATGTATAGGAATGAGTTAAAATAAAGATATATTACGTATGCTCTCTACGTATTATTAGCCATTTCTCTTTGCAAATATGAATTTAATACGCATCCGTAAACTTGTCTTTATCAAAAGTAGCATACATTGATGCTATAGTAGAAAATAACTTTATGGAAACATGTACATATATTGTACAGAAATAAATACAAAATGATTCAACTATCCCTGATTAAAGATAAAACGATGATAAAAACGAGTAGGATACCCTATTGCTTAAAATATTATAAAAAGAAACGATTTTGGTTGATAACTCGAAACTTGTGTTATCATTAAATTGTATGAATTTTTATGTGTTTTTGATCTTAGATTTGATCATACCATATTAACATAAATTCTACAGGAATGAAAAGCTTTTTTTTGAAATCATTTAAATTTTTAACAATTGAAAACTTTGTATAAAAAATATAAAAAGTATCAGCAGCATTAACATTCGGTGATGTAATTATCATTATTTTCGATTGCCTCGATTTTCTGGTTTATTTCCCGACTATGGGGTGACAATCCTAGATCTTGATTACCTAAAATGTTCTAAAAACTGTAATGGACATCACCAGATTGTTTCGGAGGTTAAAAAAAATAAAAGTTTTACAATTTCTTACCTTTCTCTCGTATATTTTATAAAAATGCTCTTTTTTTAAATTATCCATTTTAAAATGATTTAGCATTAAATAAAAAGTCTTGAGACAAAAATAGGATATATAGAAATACTTTCCTATTTCGAAATCTATAAAATAATATAAATTTTTTGTTCCTATGGGAATTGTTATTTATATTTCATTGAAGTATCTGGTAAAATAGATACGTATTTTGAATTATACACAACATTTCAATGAGAACAAGAATAAAGAATAACAGATATGTCGTTACGCTATGCTTGTTCTTCAAATTACAGGCTTTGATATGTCAGTTTTTTTTTTATTATCGTTAGTTGGTCTTTTCCGTAATTTGATGAAATTATCTTAGAAAATAATACGATTAAATAATTTTAAGATGTATCTTTTACAAAGGTCTCTAATTCCAATACAATTATCCGATGATAATTTATATGCATTCTTCATATACGAGTTATACATTTTAAATTCATATGTCTCTATATATGAATTAAAACATTAAATAAACTTCCGGCACAAAAGCAGACCTATTCGATTCATTTGATGTCATCGTAGTTCCTAAACAGTACCGATTTTGATTTTTTAAATAAAAGGTAATTTAATCGAGAGTGTTCTAATTAGAATCTATACTAAGGGGTTTGAAGTTCAAGACCTCTTTTCTGATTGTTTTCCGTAGCTGTTTAACTTTCGATCAAATTACCTTTCAACAAAACAAACTTTAATTGGCTAAGTATTCAAATATACTTTTTTTTCTTACAGATCCCTGATAACGATGCGGAATGGGCTTAATTATTTTGATCAAGAAGTTGGTGATTCTGATTGTAACATGTTGCATATCAAAAGTAAATGGAAACATGACACAGGTAAGCAATAATTCAGTAGTGAAGAAGATTTACAGGGTTATTTTAACAAAGAATTGCTTGTACCTGGCAGGTATAATTCGGTTAAAAACGAATAAGTATAGTTCGATTTAGAACGTTATAAGCTCTTATTAATGCAACTTTGTTGTTCTTGAAAATTTTGGTATATGAAAGAACTTCTTTTATATGGAAGAAGATCGATTTAAGATCAGCAGCTTCAATATCTTCTTGAATCGAAAGTATCGCAAAAGCAATTGGATCAGAACTATTTGAAAAAAGAAAAAAGCTTAACGGTTTACTGACGTATCGCCGCGCTTTCTCCAACGCATCCTTAAATTCATTTCTTTTTCTTGAGACTTGGGATAAAAGGAACCTCTTTTAAAGAATATAATGTATCGGTTTTTTTTGCGTGAGTTTTATTTTATTTAACATATTTCTGCTTGTTCATTGTTCAAGTACCTATCCCAAAAATCAGGAAAACGTAAACACCAAAATTTTGCTTGTTAAATTTTATTTAATGGGATATAAAACTCTGCGGATAATTTATTACATTATATAAAAATTAGTTATAAATAAATATACATACAAATTTTAAACTAAATTAATAAACTTCATTATACGTGATTAGGACAAAGAATTGTTGGACAGCAGTCTGGATATGGCAAAGCTAAATTTGGTCTAGTTTTTGTGCATTCTGGTGGTCCACTTACTACTCCACAGCTATGAAAATAAAAGAAAAATAAATTATTTAATATTATATTAATTATTTAATGGTTTTGAAATTATACCATGTTCCTCTAATTATTAAATCTTCTTGACAATGCACGCTACAACATGCATTTGGTAAACGTTTAGTTTCACCAACATCAATAACCAACATTTCTGGTTCACGACCCAAATAACATCGTGTTAAATCAGCTGAAAAAGAGTTTAAATTAAAGTCAGCTTATATTAATTATGGTTCCTACTTCAAAGAAATTATCGAATATAGTTAAAATAGATGTCATAGTGTGTTTAAGATGTCGATTTGTAAAGCATAAGCAACATCATATTGTAAGTTTTATCAACTTCCCCACTGCTTAATTTCAAAATGCAAGCTTTACAAGCGTAGTTAGAAAAGAATCGTATCATTTATAACATATATTCAATAGAAACAAATTTATTATGGCAATATAGTTTTTTTTTGAAAAAAATCTCGAGATCCTGATTTATAAAAAAAAAAATATAAACGAAAAAAAAATTATCTTTCATTATCAGTCAGTGTTTCAGTACAAACAGTTTGCATCCGGTTTCATCTAGATAGGGCTAGTTGGTACGAAGTAAAGAAACTGGATTATGTCCAATAGGTACCAATCAGAACGCACCATTTAATTTCAAAAATAAAAAGTTTTGTTTTTGGAAACTCATGATTATTTTTATGGGAAAAGAAAATAAACCAATTGCAATGAGCAGTTCTACAAAAATAAAAAAGTCATAAAAATAACGAGTTTTCCCCCAAGTGAAAACAAATACGATTCGTTTATAAGATATACAAAATTTTCAGCAAGTTTTTCAAAAATAATTTTGCCTTTTAGTCCCATTAAAAAATTTTTGCATAAATATTATGGGTATACATTTTTTCAATAAAATTCTATTAAAAATCAGGGGTTAAGAGCTTACTAGCTTAAGAGCAAAGAGATAAATTAGCAACGTTACGAAAAAGTGAATTTAAAGATGCGTGGATTTTAGATAATTCTTTTTTTTTATATAGAAATTAGTGCTTTCGAAAAAGCTGCGATAATTACTGATTTAAAAATAATTTAGCAATATAAATTACAATTTCCAAACCGTTTCGTCGTTGCTAACACCGCATCAGATATTATCCTAATCATTGAAAAAGAAACCTTTTCAAATAAATTTAGTGTGACTGAGAGTTCATTAAGATATTAAGATTATAAATAAAAATTGTAATTTTTATTTTCTAGGCAGGAATTTGCTTTTTTATTATCGCACATTCAACATTTGTTAACGCAACAGCCCTCAGGTACGAGAGGTGCATCCGAATTAAGTTCAATGATGAAAGAAATATCCAAAATTCAGCCGTAAAATATACTCTCAAAAACGTTGGAAGGCTGTCGTACGATATTTATTTCTAAAGTAATTTTGAACCATTATTCATTGAACTTAATATAATAAATTCATAAAAATATTATTTACACATACCTGGATTTTTACCGTTTCCCCAAAACAATGAACACAAACATAGATTATTGTGCAACAATAAAACACTTAACAAAACATACAATAAATTATTCTGCTTTTTTAACTCCATTTTTTTGAAAAAAACTTTTATGAAATTAAATTGTACGATTATTTAATTATTTATATATTTTTAGAAAGATAACAGTGCTTAAAACCAGTAGTATTAAAAATTCATTTACCTACGCGATTCAAAAAGTTATAAAAATTGTTTCACACCAAAACATTAAGTATATACATAATTTTTTATAAATTAATTTTTTTTCTTTCAACTTTGTAACTTGTTAAAAAAATTTAGCATATTACAATCGATTTCTTTTCTGCTCTTAAAATCAAACGCAGAGGCTGAGGTCCAATTAATATTTGTTTACATTAGGTATACAAATCAACACAAACACTTAATAATGAACAATGAATGAAGGTCGTCTTATTTCAATGACAATAATTTAAAAATAAGCAATTAATTTTTAAATATTTTAAATCTTTTTTGGAAAAAACAGGTATTAAATCATTGTTAAAAGAGTTCAAGCTTATATACAGTCTGTTTTTATATATACAGAATAGGGTAGAGAAATGTGCGATTTAAAAATCGCTATAAAACAAAAATTATTCAATATATCCAAAAATTTTTTCCACTATGTTAAAATACATATAAAACTAATTAGATTTTCAAGTGAATTATAAATCGTATTTTAACTTCGCCAAGTAAAATGTATTTTTAATAACTTAAACTGTTAAATTACAAAAAAATTAATTCAAGAAAATTGTAATTGAGTTTAGAAACTACACATTCTTGTAGGTGATCAAGTTATGCACCACATTCCGAAATATTTGAGCTAGCTACAGTGGCCAGTTTCTTTCTCTCAGAGCTGTAACTATTAATGGTAGCAAATTGTTAGATCTGCCTAGTTTATATTATGTAAAGATGATACAAAAATAATTTGGAAAATTGATGGATGTTTGTTTTATATCGTATTGAAAATCGCACACTTCTCTGCCCTACCTTGTATTAGTCATATATGCCGGATGTTTCATTTAAGTTGGTGTTACAATTTTGCAATTTAGTAGATACTTGAACCATCAAAGGAATTCTTTAAGTCTTTCAAAATTGATTTCAGTCAATTCACGTCATTTGGAAGTTTATTTTTAAATAAACGGTTTCGCATTAACAGTGATGGTACTTTGAACCTAAATGATACACAAATCCCTAGATCAATTTTTTGTATTATCAATACGTATTTCGTCTACAATATAGTCATCATTAGTATGAATTAGCTAATTATAATTAATTATTTATTATTCTCCTAATGAGTTACATACCGTCGCTGAAGTCGTGTTACCAAATTAGCGACGAGTGCTTAGAATAAGTGGAATCAAAACGAAAAATCAATACGTTTTGAAACATCATTTTCTACCCGACTGTCAAGGAGTAGCTATGTTTTTCACCCGAATCTTGTATGTATACATGCATGCATGCATATTTGTTCGATAATTTCTTTAATACCTCGTATCGCCTAAATAGGTGTTTGAATAAAAAATAATGGCGAATTTTTGGCGTAGTAATTCGTTAATAAAAAAAAGGATACCAGTCGAATCGTATAGGGTATCAAAATCAACATGCTTACATTATTATAGGAATAATAAATTGGATAAAAAAAAAATTATAATAGGGGATTTTTTTTGATACCAAGACACTAAAAAATTTAAAATAAAATAAATAATTTAAAAAATCAAAATCCGAATGCGTTTAATAAAATCTGAAAAGGAAGAATCAAGTTCAGTAGTTTACATAGTGACTTTCACAGTCAAGGTCAATTATTGGGAAGATTTGAGCCGGTCTGGATTTTATTGGGCCCCGGCTGTTAAAGTCACTATATGTAAATTACTTTTTATTTTTATACCATGTATATGAAATATATCAAGGTATACTAAGTTTAGTCTCAAGTTTGTAACGCTTAAAAATATTAATGCTATGAACAAAATTTTGGCATAGGTCTTCATAAAATCACCTAATTAGTCCATTTCCGGTTGTCTGTCTGCCTGTCTTTCGTCTGTCCGTCTGTCATCACGATTACTCAAAAACGAAAAGAGATAACAAGCTGAAAATTAATAGCGTGTTGAGGACGTAAAAAGTGAAGTTCGTAAATGAACAACATAGGTCGATTGGGTCTTGGGGCCATTGGATCTTGTAAACCGTTAGAGATAGAACAAAAGTTTAAATGTAAAAAATGTTCCTTATATAAAATTAACAATTTTTTTTTGAAACATTTTTTCGTAAACATCACTGTTTTTCCGTGAGAGTGCAAATTATGCGCAATTTGTATAGTATAAATTATATGGGTATATCAATTATATATGTGTGACATGTATGCATGTGTAATGTGACAGAGTTATCAACACTTTCTATGCATGATATTTCAACAATTAACTCAGTCAATTGTTTAACTATTTATTTTATTTGAGAAATTTTTTCTAATATATTTGAATCACAATGCACTACTAATTGAGATTTTCTGGATTTATGATTGATTATCTCTCAGTAAATTAATCTGTTACTAACAGTTAAGTAGCAGAATTTTTTTTTGGATTTTTAGCTATATTCATAAATAATTTTATAAAATTGTCGGGTTCATTGACATTATTTTAAATCACTTATTAGTGGTGATTTAAAACTTAATGAATACGATCAATTGAAATAACCTATTTTTAAAAGAAATATTTTAATAATACAAAATGATATTGATTAGACTACACCATATTATTACGCGTTAACATTACTAATACTACGCATTAATAATCGTTTTCTTGGTTCGATATTTATATGTAAAGTTCTCGAAAATGTGTTTTTTCGCGATTTTTGTTGCAAAATAATCTGGGATCAAACCTTCACGTTAATAATAGATTTTTTCCGCACAGTCAGAAATTTTTTGTGGATATCACTATGTCTCTCGATGTGAACGCCGTACTGTGTACTGAATTGAGGGAATAATAATATTAGCAATGGTTATGGTGAACAAGTCTCACAATACTAACAATACTTCTGATGGACAGCCCTATTCAATGTTGTAAAATTACTTTTGCTGACATAGTTGCTATACTATCTGTCTCTATACCATAACAGCATTGTAGTAAACACATTTTTCTTACCGTGGTGGAGAAACATTTATCTGGAGTGATGATTGCCACAGAATACTCTTGTGAATTAGTATTTTTGCTAATATTAAAACAAACTTATTTGGAGACAATTTTAACACCTGTATTTAGTTAGTGAACCAAAACTTTACTATTCTGAGAATTTACCGTTTTTTATCTGTAAATTTTTTTTTATTTTGTCGTTACATTACTTTTTGGAAAAATTAGGATGACCCGCTAATTATATATTAAGTTAGTGGTTCACTTTAAGAATTTCCCTTTTTTATATTCAGATTTTTCCGTTTTTATTCGTAAATTATTCGTGAAATTCTTAATTTTGCCGTTCATTTACCTTTTGCAAATTCACTTTACGAATTTTGAAACTTTACCATACTGAGAATATACCATTTTTATCAGTAAATTATTCGTGAAAGTAATATATAAAGTAAGCGGTCCAGTCCAATTTCTATTTCCAGGCTTTTAGTTTACATGAAATCTGAGAGTCTCGTGTATGTCACTTATGAAATAATTTTATCATAAATAAAAATTAAAAAATGAAAAGTAACATTTATAAAAACTGACCTAATAAAGTTTTATTTAAAAATTGTTAATCATTTTTAACTTAAAATGATTAAAAGGTCAAATTTTTTAAATAAAAATTCTTAAACAATTTATTTTAATAAAACTTTAGATGAAATTATACTTATTTACAACTGTTTTAAATATAAGTAGATTAAATATAGAAAAATACAAATAATAAGAACTGAGGTCTTTGGTTACTAAGGTCTTTACGTTTTTATACGCATATCGAAGATATGAAATTGATTACACAAATGGAAAGTAAGTGATGAAAATAAGTGATGTAGAATTTTCTTTACAACAGCACATGAAATGTTATGAACACTGTCTAATTAACATCTTTTCGAGGAGTTCTCGAAAAATTTGCTTGAAATGGAGAGTTTTGAAAAATTAGAATGAATAACAGTTGTTTAGATGACATGCAGTGACGGAGTGATGTGTATAGAACCTTTTTCGCCCACGGCGATTTTCCATAGAGGCCCATTTACTTATTCTTATATTTTTTAACTCTTTTGACGGATAATATTTGTCCAAAAGATTGTATACTTCTTTCTACTTTTTTTTCTTCGTAAATCGATCTATCTGGACCGAAAAATTATATATTTCCACTTTTCTTTTTTTTAGTTCCAAAAAATTTACCTGGTGCTAAAAATGAGTGAGACCAAGATCAAGTCCAAAACCAAAACTGTATTTGACTATCTTTGTTTAACGAATGTTGGCCTTGATCTTGCAAATCATGCTTTCATAAGTGTAACATAAGGATCAAAGTACAATACCAAGTATGTCAGACAGAAGCAGTTAATTACAAAAGGATCATGACAAATGTGCAAAACGCAGAGCAAAGTTAATTCCTAAGTTTGTAAGATAAAGTCAATCAAATTAGCCTTGTTTTAATCTTGGTGGTCATCACTGCCTGATGTTTCACAACCGAGCCCTTTGTTTAAAAACTTTTTTTTTTGAAAATTAAAAAAAAAAGCTATTCCTTGTATTACTTTTTAGTTTGCTTTGTTGTCTACCTACCCTAGGATATCATCCTTCTTATGCGACTTTGAATGATATATCAGAAATTAGTCAAGAAAATTATTTGTACCCAAATCGAAGGTAACAAATTCTCCCCATTCTTTACAATCTTTACAAAAGTTGTTTTATTTCAAAATTTATTAAAACTCAGTCTAAAGGGTATTGTGGAAGTATTTTTGATGTATCGCCTAAAAGTCACAATGATTGAAATAATAATTTCGCTTGGTGTGGTTCAACACAGGGAAATATTTGTTTGATCCCATAATTGTTGCAAGCAAATATAGTAAATATGTGCCAATGTTATTACATACATGTAATACAAGTTGTCTATAGCAAACTTTAATAATTCAACTTATGCTAACACACACTAATTGTGCGACTACAACTTGCTTCCATCGAATTTAAAATTTTATTAATTTACTTTTTTATTTCCAGGGCAATGGAGGACATTCATTTCACAACACAGAAAATGTAGTTAATGATAATATTGAATATGCTCTGCAATTAATAAACGATATTAGCATAGAAAGTCGTGGTACATTATGTGTAACAGAACAGTATCGCACGTTACCTGTTCCTATTAAAGGTATCCGTTCAGAACCAGCACGTCAACGAGCCGACATGGCAGCATTATTATTATTAGACATGGGATTATCACATCATGGAAGTAAGTCTTATAAATATTATAGCTCTTGTTCGCGCTGTGTACTTTTATATGAATGTCTTGCTCAATTAAAAATAATTCACAAATTGCAGTCAGATTTTACTACTAGCAAATTAGGCTTTAATTTACTTTAATTATGTAATGTAGTAAAGAATTATATATTAATTATACCATGTATATATGAAATATACATAGTATATTAAGTTTAGTTCAAAGTTTGTAACGCTTAAAAATAATGATGCTAGGAAAAACATTTTGTCATAGCTGTTCATAAAAACACCTAATTAGTCCATTTCCGGATGTCCGTCCGTCCGTCTGTGGACACGATAACTCAAAAACGAAAAAAGATATCGAGCTGAAATTTTTACAGCGTACTCAGGACGTAAAAAGTGAGGTCAAGTTCGTAAATGAGCATCATAGGTCAATTGGGTCTTGGGTCCGTAGGACCCATCTTATAAACCGTTAGAGATAGAACAAAAGTTTAAATATAAAAAATGTTCCTTATCAAAAATTAAACAACTTTTGTTTGAAACATTTTTTCGTAAACATCACTGTTTACCCGTGAGGGCGTCAATTAGGCGGAAATTTTATAATATGTACTATACTTGATTATCTTCGTATGTGTCACATGTTTGTATGTGTAATGTGATAAAGAAATCAACACTGACTATACATGGTATTTCAACAATTAACTCAGTCAATTGTTTGTTTTCACTTGTTTTGATTTTGATATTTATTGCTAAATATTAAATATAAAAATGAAATGATAAAAATATGAAATTCAAATACATGTAAATAAATTCAATACAAATATTCAATTCAATACAATAAATTCAAAATCGAGAGTTTTTTTACCGGACTCTAGAAAAGTAGTTTTTATTATATGTTTAATGCAATATGGCAACTTTTTCATTAGGTTTACAAGATGCGGTTGCAAGAAATTTATTACTAGCAGATGCAACAATCATATCTGCACGAGTTTTAGCTTTAAATTCATCAAATGGCTTATTAAATTCTTGTTCATGGTGGGTACGTACTGGTTTAGAAGGCCCACGCAAATTAATGGAAGGTATTCCTAAAATTGGTTCATTACCTGATTCATCATATCCATGGTAAGTTAAATTCCATTTTTGTCAATTCGATTTTCCAAAAATGGTTCATAGCAACAGTTTGATGTTGACTTTTTTTGGAAGAAACAATTTTAAACTACTGGTAACCCTTAATGGCTATGAACCTGAATACTAGAATACTGAATGATGCTCGCTTTTGAAACCAACAACTTTTTCCTGAAAGAGTTTTTTCAAAGAAACTCCAAAAAGAGATTATTTTTTTATTTCCATCGTTTCATATAAGCGATTTGTAATGACAGTTGTTTTATTTTGTAAAATATTTCTTTCTATAATAACTACTTTCCCTGAAGCGTAGAGAGAACTCTACGTCTTTATAGTTTTGTTAAAGTAGTTATATTTTCAGGTATGAAGATCCCTTAACCAGTCCCAGTTTAAAATCATCAAAATTTATGTTAAATCCATCGAATGTATCATTTAAAGGCTGGTGGACGTATCCATATTATTCATGTGCACGAAGTGGATGGGTTATGTCTTATAGTGTGCCAATTATTCCTGTACATCGCCCAGGGTAAAGTTTTAAATATATTCTGGATTTGTTTTTGGTTATAATATATATATTTTTTAAGTTCTGAATTCTCTTTACAGTATTAAAGGATTTTTAAGTATTGATATTGAAATATCGAATTTAGAAATAAATCAATGCGATTACAATCCAGAAACATCAATATCCAATCAAATCTATGCATTTTATGGTACACACAAGTGTCACAATACCACCACACAAGTAAGTTTTATTATATCATAGTTTTGTTTCCTGTTAGCACCACTTGAAATATTCCTGCAGATTGGATGTTTTTTTATCATTGGGATTTTGTACGGAACCCTAATACAAGTCATGTTGCTTGTTGATAGTGCGGCTTTGTATAGGTGAAAGACTTTTTAAAATCGGTCCAGTAGTTAATCCATTAGAATGACTTTTATAAACAAATATTTGACCCCTTGGGTTACATTCTTGCAATTTTCGTAGAGATCTCTAATTTTTCTGATAATTTAGCTTTATATTTGAGAAATAATTTTGAAAATCGGTCGAGTAGTTTTTTAGTTTATTCATTACAAACAAACAAACAAGCAAATATCAAATTCTTTCTCTCTATATAATAATTAGTGTAGATATATATAACGTGGACTCCAATAACTTTAAACCGTTTAGGTAAATAAAAAAGATTGTGCAATCTATGATAAAGTAATAACTATTTGTTCATTTGATATTTTAAGTGTGTATATCGTGGTTGGAATAATCCCTTAACATCTAGTCCAAGTAAAGGATGGGTACGTGGAAATTATCAATGCAAATGTCGACGTGGATTTTATTCACCGCGTCATAATGGAGTATTCAATGGCACTCTTGTTGAAGGTAAGTCCAAATTATTATACTTTTTAATCACACACGTTACTATATTTGCGAAAATTGGCGAAAAGTTCATGCCAAGAAATTGGCGTTAAATTAAAGTCACACCAAATTATTGCTTTTATATATTTTTAAAGAGTAATTTTATTTTAAAAAAAAGTTACATAGACACAAATGAAATTTTTTACTCGTTATAACATTATTTTATTATTTGTTATTACATTTGACCTGTGGGCAACAGTCAGGATACTGCAGAGATAAATTCATTGGTATTTTAAAACACTTGCTAGGATCGTAGCCAAATTCAGGGCATCTAAAAAATAAAAACTTTCTATATGTGTTCACTATATTTTACTCTTTGGTACTTTTGGCTTATTTTTATTCTTATTTGGTGTTCATCAACATATCTGATCGCAGTATATTAATCAATTAAGAACTGTACACTTTACTTTGACATAAACCCGTTATTGTCAATAAAACCTATTTTGCAGAAAACAATTTTTATTTGATTTGAGACTATTATACTACTTAGTTTTATTAAAATTCCCCTCTTTGTTTCTATATGTTAAATACTTACGTCAGTGCTTGAATTGACTGCTGCTTATTTTGAACTTGGCATGAATATATCGCACATTCGCCAATCGGTGCAGGTGAATTTTCGCCATCTGGAATTTTTAAACCATTTACATCACAGCTTGGTGCATCTTCTGGAATGGTAATTTATACATAATTTTGGTTCGAGAGCGTTGTGATTAATCACGAAATTTCACTCAATATATTTAGTCTTGGTGCGTAGTGCATTAGCCAAAAGAAGAGGAAATCTAATGCGATTGGAAAACGAGTGTCATAAATGAAAATTGTTTTGAATGATATTTCATTTTCTTGGTTTTTATTATCAAATTAAAATAATTTTAAATAAGAGAGAGTCAAATTGAAGATAAACCATTTCTTGCTCTCTCACAAGGAGTGAGAAAAAATAAGCGGAACCATATTTTCAACTGAAAATTAAATTTGTCTGACACAAGACTCACTCAAAAGCATAGTTTTTTTAGAACTTTAAGCACCAATATATGTTATAAATACATGCTAAAATGGACCTGTAAGAAGCTTTATATTGTTATGAAAAATATTCTTACCTTTTTCCACACAGTTAGAAAATACAATTAAGACCATTATTAATAAAAGTTTTTTCATTTTTCAAATAACCAAGAATTTGAAAATCACTGACAAATTTATTTGGTATAGATTCTTTTTTGTCATATAGTAAAAATAGTATGAAATGCCCAAATATTCACTGAGATTCGAATATGTTTCCTTATAAAAATTATCTAAATTGACAATTTTATAAGCGTTATAAACACGTAATAACATTTTTATTATTGTTACTTAATTAAGTCGCATTTGTATTTAATGCATGTCTATAAAAATAAAAAACGAAACATTCCTGTAATTTTAATATAGTGTTATCTCAAAAATTATTAACTTGATGGTTCAACGAACTAGACCAAAAAGTATAAACATCAGGTGAAAATTTTCTTTTGTGTTAAGTTTCATCAAATTCCGAAACATTTGCTTTCCTTAAGAAAAACAGAAACATTTTTTTGTCTCCGATTTGGAAAAATGAGTTTCTATAGTAATTTTAATCCACATTATACAAAAATTGAATCCTATTCGTGGAGCAATTCCAATTCATATCTCAGAAACTTTTCGTTCTTTATTCATATAAATTATCTTGTGTTATTTTCCCTTCAAAAAATTTATGGAATAGCGTTTTTCATCATATGAGCATTACACACTTTTAGCTACTTTAGCAGTCGAATGTGTAATCTATTAAAATAGTAGAAAGGCTTATATTAAAGAGGTCTTTGTATACAGAGGTAAACAACTAATAAATGATACCCGGGTCCAAAATTTTAATTATAACTATTTAAATTGTAAAATGATAAAAATTAATTTGAATATTTTATTTCCGAATATACTTATGTCATAATAATAAGGCTTAAACTAAAAAATTTAGAGTATACAAACAAGTTCATTTACATTTGTAACTTTTTATATTATACAGGGTGGATCATTTTAATCTAAGCATCTGCATACCTCACAAGTGGTGCACTGATGCCACTCATTAAGAAATGACCTCAAAATTTCTACTTTCTAAATCATTTAAATTAATAATTATGAAATTAAGATGTTTTTCGTGATGATAAGCTATGTACACTCTAAGTCAAAATAAACTCAAAAATTGAACCATTCTAAGTTATATTTCTATAACATTATGAACGTTCGGAATGTACGTTCGAATTTTGGTTTCCTCCCAGAAAAGAAAATTACTATCGTAAATGGATAATTACTAATTTAAGAAATTTATTTATTCAAATAGATAATTAAACATATTTTTAATATCTTAATTTATTTGCAAACTAATCTTGAGCAACAATCTGGATATTGAAGCGACCTGTCTTCTTCAGTAAAATGGCATCTCTCTTTATCTTCAGGCTTTATACGTCCCCGAGCACACCTAAAAAATTATAATCATTTTTATTTCTTTGAAGAATCTCTGACAGTTATCGCAATTGTATAAAACAATCATATAGAGCATGGATTTTTAAATAATTGTCAATGTTTTCGAGCCGATGTGCCATTAACGTGATATGTAAGTGCGTCTATAGTTAAATAATTGACACGCTTACAAAAACTTTAATGATTAGAAATTTTCATTGTGAAATAAATGCCAATAATTGTCTTTCGATTTTGTCTTTCTCGACGAGTGGAGGTATTCAATTCGGTATTTCGGAGATGATTTTATTAAAAAAGTAATTTATACAATAAAAAGTTCTAGAATATTTATTTTTCCTTAATTTATCATTATTTCTGTAAGTGTTATATTTACCAGAGACTATTGTAATTCATGATTTATATTTTAAAACTAACGGTACACATTTCAGACTTTCAGGATTGACACTATTACATTTGCATTTCTTACACTCTCCAAGTGCTGCAGGTGCCCATTCATTCAATTTTATTTTGAAGTCGCCAAAATTGCAAAAATCATCGTCAGATGAAGTATCTAAAATTTTGCTTATTTAAATTATTAGAAATAAGCTTCTTAAATAAATTGAATGTTTAATTTGCAACAATTTCCTCGAGATAATGACGTACTTTGATTTAAAACCTTGCAGTTTTGCTGAAATAGTTCAAAATGAAACTGTGGTTAACACTCTTTATATTTAGCTTTTCCATTTATTTTAAGAATTTTTCACGATGATTAAAATTGAAAATCGAAATCACTTACGCTTTTCAAAGAAGCTTTCTGCTAAACATGAATAATGGCTTAAATATAATTGAAATATAACGTACTAGTTTTAATAATACATAATTTTTGAATCAAGTTAATATTTTTTTGTTCACTGCTCTATTCTGTCGTTCCGAAAATTTAATATTTTGAACTTATCAGTTTCTGCATTATTGCAAGATACTGCAATTATTACAATAATTAAATATATTGAATTTTTCATTTTACCAAAGATCAACTGCATATAAGAAGAATCTTTTTAAATTTAAACTGAATATTATTAGTAACAAATTCTTATTTATAAGTGAAATCCTTATTTATAAGTGTAAAAACTTGTAAAAATAAATAATATTCAATGCCAATGATGTTTGACATACATCATAGTGATCTTTGCCTTAAGTTATTTACATTTGCACTTGGTATAAGTAAAAAAGGATAATCTTATAGTACATTAGTACACTAGCTAACACATTTTCTATTTACTGTATAAATACTGTATGCAAATGCAACATACTTCCAACCACATTAATTGCATATATTTGGAGTTTTAAATTTAGGAATAGTCAATAAATTGCTAGCACGTCATAATAGCTCAACTTTCAATGAATAGTTCTAGTTCATCAAAAACGTGTGAGCGAAATTAAAAATGCTTAAAATTTCATTTTTAACTGAACTCGGAAGAAAAAACGCAATTTCGGGAGTCTCCCGATCAAACCTGGGTGCCATCCTCATTCTTATTGTATACCTTTTTAATATTGGGTTGAATTTTCATTCCAACATTCTGTCTTTGATTTTAACAGAATGAAAAGCTGAATACAAAATTTCAAGATGCAATCAATACTAACCTGAAAAATTCAACCATAAAGACAAAACATTTATTATAAATATAAAATAGGTGCTGTATTTACATTTCAAACCATGCATCCGGAAATTTTTTGACGTCCTGAAAAGGTCAATGGTTTCTGTGGTGAAATTTAAATTAATAAAAATTTTAAACATTGAGGCTCAATTTAAACTTTTGGTAAAGACGTCAAAGAGATCATCCTAAAGATTCATCCTCATTCCTAAAGATTCAAAGAAATTCATTGATCAACCCTATCAATAAATTGTAGCAAATATTTGATACAAAGTCATATATTTATTAAAGTTCCTATTAAAATATATACATTTATTAAAGTTTCTACTTAAACACAAACAAAATTAATTATCCATAATTGTGTTTTTTAGGGCACACGATTTTTGGACAACACTCTGGATACTGCAAACTGTTATCTTTAGATATGTAACATGAACTACCGGGACTAATACATTTCGAAGTGCATCTGTAAAATAAAAAATAATAATGAACTATGTACTTTTGGACCGCAAGCCCAGGCTTAAAAAACTCACAAGGATGGCAAAATCATTTTGTCCGACATTTAATTAAACATATTTATTAAAGTTTCGATTATTTTATTAAAACACAAAAAAAAAAATTAATTATTAAGACGTTAGTTCTCTGTCCAAAGTGACTTAAATAACACACACACACACAAGTCTTTTTGGCGTGGATCTGTGGTATATTTGAATCGTCTTAAAGTTTTTAGAACACATGGTTTTAGTGATGCTTTTTGAGAAATTAGCTACTTGTTCATGCAGCTTATTTATTGCAGAATTTTAAATCCTTTACAATGACATCAGACAAAATGATTTACTTAAACAAAATCGAAGAATTTTGATATTTGAGTAAATATTTAAAAGATAAATTTCGCAATATTATTGCTTATTTTGTAGGAGCTTCAAGGAGTTTCATTTTTAGCAATTTTGAACTATTCGAATCGAAATATTCCATTATTTTAGTAAACATATAATTAAAACTTACGTTAAACACTCGACTCTTTGATCTCGAAGACACCTGCATGTCATACAGCTTCCAATTGGTGCTGATTTCCAGTAATTGAAACTTCTAAATTGAATACCTCGGGAGTTGTTGGGACAGTGGTGTCTACCTTAAGTTTGAATATAAACAAAAGTTATTAGAAAGAAGAAAACTTATTATCTGATTTAAACTTACATGATGAACATGTTCTACATGCACTGATGTATGAAACATATAAAACAACTAAAAATAAAGAATACTTCATTTTGTCAAAATTTTTTACAACAAACGGATCAAATAATTTTGATTGAAAATTATAGCATGAATTTTATGAGCATAATAAATAAAATATCACTGATTGATTGATAAGGTCGTAGTAGCATAATAGGTAGATAACATAAACTCCAGAAAGGATAAATAGCGGTCATATACATTATCGACATTTCTTTTTTACTTCAATAAGATTTATTACACATTTGAATTTTTTTGATCGATTTTCAATGATTATTAAAATTTATAATATATCGATCTACCGACTGTAAAAAGTAAAGACTTCTAACAATGTTCTTTATACTCGTTTGATTTGCCAGGACCAAAGATTCCTGCTTTGGTTCAAAAGCTGCGAACAACGATTCCGAAATATATTGTTATTTTAGTCATTGGAGCAGTGACAAATCCTTAATAAATCATTTATGCTAGCCGAGTTATATATGAAAAATTTAAAGCGGCACTACACTCCATTTTACCATACAAATACATACGTTAGAAAAATTGAGATTCTAAAGTGGTATGTTTTAAATTAAATTCCTTTGTACTTTACGATTCACTTATTCATTTTAATAACCAAAGCACACGAAAAATGCCAGGAACCATGATGAAAGATTTTAACTATCACATAATGAAAATTAAGTTCGACTTTATTCAATTAGATTAAATTCTCTATATCTAACGTTCTCACTATGCCCATGTCCTAATACCTTAGTAAATATTTTAAAAGTAAAAAAAGGGTCACAAGAGTAGCCCTTTTTTATTTTTTTAACATAAACGAACGTAGCGAGACACTATTTTTGGATATAGTGAAACAATGTAATTTTTTCGTGGAAATATATTTGACCTATGACCTGGAAGCATGGTCGAAAGAGTATCCAAATTACTCAGGCAATAAGAATAATTAATAATGATAAATAATAATAATAACGGTGTTTAACCTCCATTTTTCAGTCATCAATCTATAATAGAGGCCACCCACATCATGATTGTTAATATTTATTTATTTTAACCTACATCCAAATATGAAATTAAATTTTTGATGAGGATGGAGCCCCTTACTTTTATATGACGACAGTGTGATCAATTTACCGCTCCATCAATTATAATTGAGCCAACTGTCGCTGTCTAGAATCCGCAACTTCCGAGTCGATCAATAAGAATAATTAAGGAAATGTCCATTTTTTTTAAAAATAGATCTTCAAAATTATCATTATATTCTTTATTTAAAATTCCCTATACGGAAATAATGACATTCACATTTTTTTAAAAACAATTTGCTTTCCATAGACCTTCCCAGGATAATTTCTCAAACAAATTTCTTTTATACTCGATACTTTTACTTTGATTGCTATTACGGAAAGTTATTGAGCCGTACCATTACTTATGTCACATCCGGTATAAAAACAACTTTATCTCAAACAAGTTACAACTACTAGTCATCCAAATTATTAATAACAAAATATAAAAATTAATAAAAATAAAAAAAAAAATATGTAAAAATATTTTTATTGGTAGGAAGCATAGCAGATGGAGGGGTAGTTAATTTGACCCGCGTAGCGGTGCTAATATTTGAACTGAATCTTATCAGCCAGTAAAAAAACCAATATTTATCTGTAAGAACTTAAATAAATCCAATGCCAATGTTGTTTGAGTTTACGTCATAGTGATTTTTGCTTCAAATTATTTACATTTTCTACACTTGGTATAATTAAAAAAGAATAATCTTATAGTACATTAGTACACTAGCTAACACTATCATTTTCTATTTACAGTATAAATACTGCATGCAAAAGAAAAAAACTTCAAATCACATTAATTGCATATATAGTCCAGTCTATCTATTTTGAGCACAATGTTAAATTTTAGTAACCGAGATACAGCAAACCAATACATGTAAAAGGTCGTAAATTTTCCGTAGAATTCAATGCACTATTTTTTTACACTTTTAAATTACGGGATGACATTCAAAATGGCTGCCAAAGTTGCTCGAAAACAGTTTTTTTGGGTTTTTTTAAAAAATACGCTTTGTATAAAAAAAGTTTCGAACAAAAAATGCGTAACTTTTAATTTCGAATCGATCTAGTCCATTTAGATGTCAAAAAATTATAAAATAAAAAATTTATTGAAAAAAAACTGTTAAAAATTGCATTTTTTTGAAACGCTCTTTGAAAAAAATATATTTTTAAACGACCCTTAGTGAAAAGTTTGTCCTTAATATGTCCAAGAAGATCGTTTTTGCAAATTTGAAAAATATTGAAAAGTTTGGGCAAAAATCGCTTTTATCGACCAAAAGCCATGTTTCTTTAAATTCCAATAGCACATATACGCGTGCTTTTTTATAAACGTTTCGGTGCTTAAAATTTTCTGTAATAGTTGCCTAAATATGTGCGGATATTGCGCGCTTGATTAATTGATCGATAACATGCGAAATATCGGTCGAAAAATCAGTTGTGAAACATTTTGAAACACTATATTAATTATTTTTTCAATTTTTTTATGTTATATAATTGCTTCTAGTTGATATTTTATACTATCAGTGAGGTCTTAGTTATGGATGGAGGTTTTTTTCTTCACAAAGTTTTAAAATTGTTTCCAAACTGCGAGCGAAATCGTTTTTTTTTTACGGTCATCTGGATGATGCTAGAGTACTAAGTCAGTAGAACGTATGCATTGACAATTGAAAAAAACCCGCTCTTAAAACAGAATTTGACTGATAATAATAAACCCAAAAGAAAAATTTTTTGTAATGATCAAACCTAGAGAGGTTCCATCCTCATTCTTACTGCATACCTTTTTAATATTGGGTTGAATTTTCATTCGAACATTCTGTCTTTGATTTTAATAGAATGAAAAGCTGAATACAAAATTTCAAGATGCAATCAATACTAACCTGAAAAATTCAACCATAAAGACAAACAATTTATTATAAATATAAAATAGGTGCTTTATTTACATTTCAAACTATTAATCCGAAAATCCACAAATTCCTTAGTTTCCAGTGAAAATTTTATAATTTTTGGGAAAACATTCTTCTTGACGTCCTGACAGACTAAGAACTCAATAAGGTCAATGGTTTCTTTGGTGAAATCCAAATTATTATAAATTTTAAACATTCAGGCTCAATTGAAACCTTTTATAAAGACGTCGAAGAGAACTCCTTCCTAAAGATTCAAAGAAATCCATTGAGTAACCCAATCAATAAATTGTAACAAATATGTAATACAATATATTTATTAAAGTTCCCATTAGAAAACATACATTTACTAAAGTTTCTATTTACTTAAACAAAAAAAAAAAAAAATTAATTATCAATATTATTGTTCTTTAGAGGGCACACTGTTTTTGGACAACACTCTGGATACTGCAAACTGTTATCTATTTTAGATATGTAACATGGACTACCGTGAATAATATTTAATTGATACTCCGGACATCTGTAAAATAACAAAATTGTAATGAACTATGATCTTTTGGTCCGTAAGTCCAGGCTTAAAAAACTCACAAGGATGGCAAAATCATTTTGTCCGACATTCAAGTAAACATATTTATTTAAATTTGTAATATTTTATTAAAATACAAAAAAAAAAAATAATTATTAAGACGGTTGTTTGTTTGGGGGCACACCGTTTTGCACAATTGCACAATTTTAAATCCTTTACAATGATATCCGACAAAATGACGTACTTAAAAATAAATCGAAGATTTTTGATATTTTAGTAAAATTTTAAAAGATAAATTTCGCAATATTATTGCTTATTTTGTATGAGTTTCTTTTTAGCAATATGGAGCTATTCGAAACGAAATATTCCATTATTTTAGTAAACACGTATTAAAAACTTACGTTAAACATCCACGACTTTGATTTGGATCGTCAAGATCATTTATACACTTGCATTTCATACATTCTCCAATTGGCATAGGTGTCCAGTTATTGCGTTCCAACTGGATACCTTTATAAATGGGGCAGTTGAGTGTATTTGCAGTTTCATTATCTTAAATCCGAAAATAAACAAAAGTTATTAAAATAAGAAAATTTATAATCTGATTTAAACATACATGTTTCAACGGATCTTGCATTAATGTATGAAACACATAAAACTACTAAAAATAAAGAATACTTCATTTTGTTAAAATTTTTTACAACAAACGGATAAAACAATTTTAATTGAAAATATTATAGAATGAATTGTATGAGCATAATAAATAAAATATCACTGATTTATTGATAAGGTCGTAGTAGCATAATAGCGACATATACTCCCGAAAGGATAAATAGGGGTCATATACATTATCGACATTTCTTTTTTACTTCAATATATAAAACACTTGAATATTTTAAATCGATTTTCAATGATTATTGAAATTGATAATTTATTAACGTACTGACTGACTTAAAAAACGTGTTCTTAATGCTCGCCTGGTCTTCCAGGACCAAATATTCCTGCTTTGGACCAAAAGCTGTATACATCCATTTCGAAATATAATTTTGTTGTAGTCATTGGAGCAGCGGAAAATCTTGAATAAATCATTTATGTTAGCCTATATAAGTTATATATGCAAAATTTAAAGCGGCACTACACTACACTTTACCATACACACACATACCTACCTTAGGCAATTTGAAATTCAAAAGTAAAATGTTTTAAATTTAGGTCCTTTGTTACTTTACGATTCAGTTACTTTACGATTCACCTCTTATTCTTTTTAACAACTATAGCACATGTAAAATTCCAGTAGCCATGATAACAATCACATAATGAAATTGTATATTTTCATGAAAACATATTTGACCTATGACCTGGGAGCATAGTTGGAAGAATATCCAAATTAAATACTCAGGCAATAACAATAATTAATAAAGATTATAATTACAATTATAATGGGCTTAAACCTCCGATTTTCAATCATCCATCTAAAACAGAGGTGATCCACATTATTTTCTTTATTTAATTTAACATACATCCGAATTTAGAATTAAATTTTTGATGAGGGTGGAGTTGGTTACTTCCAAACGACGACATTGTGATCAATTTACCACCCCATCAATAATAATTGCGCGCGACCACTGAGTCGGTCAATAAGATTGAAGGAAATGTCAATTTTTTTTTAAAATTGGTCTTCAAAAATACCCTTATATACCTCATTTAAAATGCTCTACCGAAATAATGACATTGATTTTTTAACAATTTGCCTTCTATAGTCCCTCTCAGGGTAATTCAAGGTCGCAAATAAATTTCTTTTATATTTGATACTTTTACTTTGATTGCTTTTTTGGAAAGTTTTTGAGTCGTACCATTACTTATGTCACATCCGGTATAAAAGCAACTTGATCTCAAACTAATAACAACTACTGTCATCCAAATTATTAATAAAAAAATATAAAAATAAATAAATAAAAAAATTTGTAAAAATATTTATTTTGGCAGGGAGCATAGTAGATTGGGGACAGTTAATTCAACCGTAGTGGTTTTCAAATTTTTATACGATAAGATGGGTCTCAATTGCCACGATCGCAAAATCTCTGTAAATATGGTCCAGATGTACTTTCTACAATTATTGGATTAGCTGAAATATTTTTCTCAGTTAATCCAAAAAATATTCACACCTGGCATTAAATTTACGGAAATCAGCCACGCGTTTTATACTCAACATTATTTATTACTCTTAATTGGTAGATAAAAAATAAACTGGATTAAAAATCCATTTCGAATAAATGATATCCGGATCCAAAATTTTTATTATAACTATTTTTTAGTATACAAACATGTTCATTTACATTTGTAACTTTTTATATTATACAGGGTGGGTCATTTTAATCTAAGCATCTGCATACCTCACCAGTGGTGCACTGATGCCACTCATTAAGAAATGACCTCAAAATTTGTACTTTCTAAATCATTTAAATTAATAATTATGGAATTAAGATGTTTTTCGTGATGATAAAGTATGTACACTCTAAGTCAAAATAAACACAAAAATTGAACCATTCTAAGTTATATTACTATAACAGTATGTACGTTCGGAATGTACGTTCGAATTTTGGTTTCCTCCCAGAAAAAAAAACTACTATCGTAAATGGATAATTACTAATTTAAGAAATTTATTTACTCAAATAGATAATTAAACATATTTTTAATATCTTAATTTATTTGCAAACTACTCTTGAGCAACAATCTGGATATTGAAGCGACCTGTCTTCTTCAGTAAAATGGCATCTCTCTTTATCTTCGGGCTTAATACGTCCCCGAGCGCATCTAAAAAAATTATAATCAATTTTATTTCTTTAAAGAATCTTTGACAGTTATCGCAATTGTATAAAACAATCATATAGAGCATGGATTTTTAAATAATTGTCGATGTTTTCGAGCCGAGGCGATGTGCCATTAACGAGATATGTAAGTGCGTCTATAGTTAAATAATTGACACACGATAGCTTACAAAAAAATTAAATGATTAGAAATTTTCATTGTGAAATCAATGTAAATAATTGTCTTTCGATTGTATCTTTCGAAGAGTGGAGGAATTCAATTCGGTATTTCGAAGATGATTTTATTAAAGAAGTAATTTATACAATAAAAAGTTCTAGAAAATTTATTTTTCCTTAATTTATCATTATTTCTGTAAGTGTTATATTTACCAGAGACTATTGTAATTCATGATTTATGTTTTAAAACTTACGGTACACATTTCAGACTTTCAGGATTGACACTATTACATTTGCATTTCTTACACTGTCCAAGTGCTGCAGGTGCCCATTCATTCAATTTTATTTTGAAGCCACCAAAATTGCAAAAATCATCGTCAGATGAAGCATCTAAAATTTTGGTTATTTAAATTATTAGAAATAAGCTTCTTAAATAAATTAAATGTTTAATTTGCAACAATTTCCTCGAGATAATGACGTACTTTGATTTAAAACCTTGCAGTTTTACTGAAATAGTTCAAAATGAAACTGAGGTTAACACTTTTTATATTTAGCTTTTCCATTTATTTTAAGAATTTTTCACGATGATTAAAATTGAAAATCGAAATCACTTACGCTTTCAAAGAAGCTTTCTGATAAACATGAATAATGGCTTAAATATAATTGAAATATAAGGTACTTAGTTTTAATAATACATAGTTTTTGAATGAAGTTAATATTTTTTTGTTCACTGCGCTATTCTGTCGTTCCGAAATATTAATATTTTAAACTTACCAGTTTCTGCATTATTGTAAGATACTGCAATTATTACAATAATTAAAAATATTGAATTTTTCATTTTACCAAAGATCAACTGCATATAAGAAGAATCTTTTTAAATTTAAACTGAATATTATTAGTAAAAAATTCTTATTTGTAAGTGTAATCCGTATTTATAAGTGTAAAAACTTGTAAAAATAAATAATATTCAATGCCAATGATGTTTGACATACATCATAGTGATCTTTGCCTTAAATTATTTACATTTGCACTTGGTATAAGTAAAAAAGGATAATCTTAGTTAATTAGTACACTAGCTAACACATTTTCTATTTACAGTATAAATACTGTATGCAAATGCAACATACTTCCAACCACATTAATTGCATATATTTGGAGTTTTAAATTTAGGAATAGTCAATAAATTGCTAGCACGTCATAATAGCTCAACTTTCAATGAATAGTTCTAGTTCATCAAAAACGTGTGAGCGAAATTAAAAATGCTTAAAATTTCATTTTTAACTGAACTCGGAAGAAAAAACGCAATTTCGGGAGTCTCCCGATCAAACCTGGGTGCCATCCTCATTCTTATTGTATACCTTTTTAATATTGGGTTGAATTTTCATTCCAACATTCTGTCTTTGATTTTAACAGAATGAAAAGCTGAATACAAAATTTCAAGATGCAATCAATACTAACCTGAAAAATTCAAGCATAAAGACAAAACATTTATTATAAATATAATACAGGTGTTTTATTTACATTTCAAACCATGCATCCGAAAATTTTTTGACGTCCTGAAAAGGTCAATGGTTTCTGCGGTGAAATTTAAATTGATAAAAATTTTAAACATTGAGGCTCAATTGAAACTTTTGATAAAGACGTCAAAGAGAACTCATTCCTAAAGATTTGAAGAAATCCATTGATCAACCCTATCAATAAATTGTAGCAAATATTTGATACAAAGTCATATATTTATTAAAGTTCCTATTAAAATATATACATTTATTAAAGTTTCTACTGAAACACAAACAAAATTAATTATCAATAATATTGTTCTTTAGGGGCACACGGTTTTTGGACAACAGTGTGGATACTGCAAACTTTTATCTATTTCAGACATGTAACATGGACTACCGGGACTAATATATTTCACCGGGCATCTGTAAAATAAAAAATAATAATGAACTATGTACTTTTGGACCGCAAGCCAAGGCTTAAAAAACTCACAAGGATGGCAAAATCATTTTGTCCGACATTCAATTAAACATATTTATTAAAGTTTCGATTATTTTATTAAAACATAAAAAAAAAGTTAATTATTAAGACGTTTGTTCTCTGTACAAAGTAGACTTAAATAACACACACACACACAAGTTTTTTTGGCGTGGATCTGTAGTATATTTGAATCTTCTTAAAGTTTTTAGAACACATGGTTTTAGTGAAGCTCTTTTAGAAATTAGCTACTTGTTCATGCAGCTTATTTATTGCAGAATTTTAAATCCTTTACAATGATATCAGACAAAATGATTTACTTAAACAAAATCGAAGAATTTTGATATTTGAGTAAATATTTAAAAGATAAATTTCGCAATATTATTGCTTATTTTGTAGGAGCTTCAAGGAGTTTCATTTTTAGCAATTTTGAGCTATTCGAATCGAAATATTCCATTATTTTAGTAAACATACATTAAAAACTTACGATAAACACTCGACGCTAAGATTTGAATTACACTTGCATTTCATACAATTTCCAATTGGTGCTGGTGTCCAGCAATTGAAACGTTTAAATTGAATACCCAGGGGGTTGGGACAGTCGACTCTACCTTAAGTTTGAATATAAACAAAAGTTATTAGAAAGAAAAAAACTTATTATCTGATTCATACTTACATGATGAACATGTACTACATGCACTGGTGTATGAACATCTACTACATGCACTGATGTATGAAACATATAAAACAACTAAAAATAGAGAATATTTCATTTTGACAAAATTTTTTACAACAAACGGATCAAATAATTTTGATTGAAAATTATAGAATGAATTTTATGAGCATAATAAATAAAATATCACTGATTGATTGATAAGGTCGTAGTAGCATAATAGATAACATAAACTCCAGAAAGGATAAATAGGGGTCATATACATTATCGACATTTCTTTTTTACTTCAATAAGATTTATAACACATTTGAATATTTTAAATCGATTTTCAATGATTATTTAAATTGGTAATTTATTAACGTACTGACTGACTCAAAAAACGTGTTCTTAATACTCGCTTGGTCTCCCAGGACCAAATATTCCGAATATATAATACATCCGAATTTAAATTAAATTTATGTTAAGGGTGGAGTCGGTTACTTTTAAATGACGACATTAAGTTCAATCTGCTTGAATTCGAACCCGCAATCGCGCCCTTACCTGCGTTACCACTGAGCCGGTCAATAAGAAGAATTAAGGAAATGTCAATCTATTTTAACATTGGTCTACAAAAATACTCTTATATACCTCATTTAAAATGCTCTACTGAAATAATGACATTGACATTTTTTTAAACAATTTTCCTTCCATAGTCCCTCTCAGGATAATTCAAGGTCGCAAATAAATTTCTTTTATATTTGATACTTTTACTTTGATTACTTTTTTGGAAAGGGTTTGAGCCGTACCATTACTTATGTCACATCCGATATAAAAACAACTTGATCTCAAACTAGTCACAACTACTGTCATCCAAATTATCAATAACAAAATATAAAAATGATTAAAAAAAACAAAAAATGTAAAAATGGCAGGGAGCATAGTAGATTGGGGGCAGTTAATTCAACCGTAGTAGTTTTCAAATTTTTATACGATAAGATGGGTCTCAATTGCCACGATCGCAAAATCTCTGTAAATATAGTCCAGATGTACTTTCTACAGTTATTGGATTAGCTGAAATATTATTCTCAGTTATTCCGGAAAAAATTCACAGCTGGCATTAAATTTACAGAAATCAGCTACGCGTTTTATACTTAACATTATTTATTACTCTTAATTGGTAGATAAAAAATAAACTGGATTACAAATCCATTCAGATTAAATTGGAAGGACCGAAATCATCAAGTTTGTTATAAGACTTTGCTTTTACAAAAAAATTATTATTAAGGAGCTTTTTAAATTATTATTAATATTTATAATTATTAAGGAGTAAAGATATTTCTCCTGACGATAAGGTATGCACGTTCGATTGTTGTCATCCTCTCAGATTAAAAAAGTACAATCGTATAAATGGATGGATAATTTAAGACCTTTATTTATTTAAAAATTCAAATTTTAAAATACATTTTTAATTCTTTTATTTATTTGCAAACAACTTTTGGACAACAGGCTGGATACTGAAGTGAGTTGTCTTCGTCAGTAAAATGGCATCTCTCTTTATCCTCAGGCAAAATTTTTCCCTCAGGGCACCTAAAAAAATATAATCATTATAGTCAAGACACTCCCGTATACTTATCTTATTTGGAAAAATCATTGATATAAAATATAGAATTATAGATAGAAGATTACATGGAATTAAAAAACCCGCGGATATTTTCGATCTGCTGATCCATTAACGAAATAGGGTTGTCTGATAAAAAGAAAAATTTTTTAAATTTTTTAAAATAGGTTTTGATTTGCAATATTTAAATTACACAAATATCTATTCAAGCAAGTTACGGTGCAAATAATCTGATGAATTATAAATTTTCACTACCGTTGAGGTACTGCCAAGGAGGGGCATAAATTGTAAATTTTTCATAATTCAAATTTCCAAAATCATTTCTCCATTATTTCTGTAAATGTTATATGTATATACATAGAAATAATTGTTGTTTAATATTTTTAAACTTACGATAAACATGAAACACCGTCCGGTTTTGTACGTTCACATTTGCATTTCATACACTGTCCAACTGGCATAGGTTCCCATTCATTCAATTTTATTTTTAAACCGCCAAAATTGCAAAAATCATCTTCAGCATCTAAAATTTAGGTATTTAAAATAATTAGCAATTTTTAAACTAATTTTGTTTAAATTTCTTTTTTCTTGATTCAGACAGTTGAATATGTTCAAAGTGAAATAATTTCTTCGAGATAATGATACTATGGTTTAAGATCTTGAATTTGGATCAACCAATGAGAACATTGGATCAACCAGTTGAATTATTGGCCAATAATAACCGATAACAGTGTTCAATTCAAATGTTATCAATATTTTTTACTGTTCCTTAATTTAGTGTATTTTTTGTACTTGACAGAAATGCTTTGCTTCAGTTTGTTGACTGTCTTCAAGATATTATTACGATATAATATCCATATATAATGTAAAACACAATAAATCGATGGCGTCGTCATTTGAACACATGATATCTTGAACAAACGAACGAATATAACAGCTTTATTTTGGTCTCTAAAAAATATTTACCAACATGGCCGGTGCTTTTCTAGTTTGTAGAAACAGTTCAAAATAAAACAATTGCAAGTATACTTTTTGGATAATAAACTACTTGTTATATCCAACTTCTCTTTTAATTTCAAGAATTTAGTGATTTGCTTTGAAAATTGAAGCCACTTAATTTACGCTTTTCGAAGACAATTTTTTCGATAGGATAAACAAATGTAAATCTATGGTCTATTTAAATCAACTTTATGAATTTTGAATTAAGCGTCTGATTTTTTATTGATCACAGCAGTAATTCACAAACATCCATTCCAGTTAATTAAATAAAAAACTAATATATTAAACTTACTAGTTGCTGCACTATTGTAAGACACTGTAATTATTACAATAATTAAAAATATTGAATATTTCATTTTACCGAAGAATAGTTGCATATATGAGAAGAATCTAATGTTTAAACTGAATGTCAGCTAGAGCAACTTTATTTATAAGAGATAATGTGTAAAAAAAATTATTTCCAATGTCAATGTTGTTTAGTTTAAGACATTCTTTTTGCCTAAATCATTTATATTTTCTACACTTAGTATTACTAGAAAAGGATAACCTTACAGTACACTAGATAACACTACCTTTTTCTTTGTATATATCCAGTGTAAATACTGTATGCAAAAGAAACAAACAGCTAATCACATTAATTACAAAAATTTGAAGTTTTCTTTTAAATTTAGAAACAGACCATAAAATTCTAACTCGTCATAATTGTTAAACTCTCAATGAATAGGTACTATCCATTCTATACTAATAAAATGGGCTTAATGAGGACAACCTTGAAAACTTAAAAGTGTCGAGTGTTCATAGCTCAAAAGATTCAAAATTTTTGTATAGCTAGACTTTTACTCAAAGAATATGTGGTTAAAATTTCAGCTTAGGTATCTATGCAAATTTTTAAGATAAATATCATTGAAAATCGATATAAAATAGTAAATCAATGTAAAATACATTGCTCTCATGGAGAAATCTCAAAAAACGACATATTTTGAAAGTTTTTGATATTTTTGACTTGGAACGAATGAAAACAAATTTAAAAATACTTTTTAATAGAAAGTAAACGTATAAGCAATGACAAAGAAAAGAAAAAAAAACCAAGTGTCTCCATCCATATAAGGGATGTACGAGTAGGGTAGACTTAAGGTTGAAATTATTTTAATCTTATTTTCAACTTTGATGGTGAATTTAAGTATATCTTTATGAATGTAAACGAAAAGTAAAAATAAACTTTTTCGATACCTACCTTGGTTTACCAAATGTCGAAAGCTGAATAATTAAACAAAATTACGCCAGATATCGAAAAATTGTATTCTTACTTTTCGTCTTAGATTGTCAAATTATAACATAATTCACAATGAAAATTGAAAATATCAATTCTTAAATTTGTGTCCCTACGGTAGTCATACATTCTTAGAGCTTAGCTCCTACATTCTTCAAGCAAAATGAGATATACTTAAGTGTATAAATTGAAAACGCAACTCAATCAATCCCTCTAGGTACAGTGTAAAAAAATAATACCTGCAACAAAATAAGTTCTTAACATGGTAGCAAGTAAATATTTTCTTGGTTCAAGAAAACTTATTTCAAGAAATGTATTTATTTATAAATATTTTCAAAACTAAACAAAAATGAATAGAACTTCAAGAAACATTTTTTTCCCCACCCCAAGTAGCTTTTTCATTCCAAAACAAATTTCAAAAATGTATAAATTGTAAACGTAACTCAATCAACAAATTGCAGTAAATATTTAATAAAAAGCAAAATTCAAAAATCATATATTTATTAAAGTTCCTATTTACAAAAACACAAAAATGAACATTAATTATTAACATTGTTATTATTTAGAGGGCATATCGTTTTTGGACAACATTCCAAATACTACAAACTGTTATCTATTTTAGACTTGTAACATGGCCTATCGTGGACAATATTTAACTGAAAACTCTGCACATCTAAAAAACAAAAAAATAGTTTGAACTATATATTTTTGGACCGCAAGTTTACGTTTTAAAAACTCACATGGATGGAAAAATCATTTTGTCCACTCAATAAAACATATTAAAGTTTCTATTATTTTATTAAAACACAAGAAAGTATATGAGTTAATTATCAAGAAGGTTGTTTGTTTGAGGACACACCGTTTTTGGACAACATTCTGGATACTGTAAACTATTATCTATTTTAGTTTTATAACAAGGCCTATCATGAACAATATTTAACTGATACGTCGCACATCTAGAAAATAAAAAATTGTTATTAAAATTATGAATTTACGATTGCAATCCAATTTTTTTTAAATACATGGATGGAAAAATCATTTTCTTCGATATTCAATAAAACGGGATATTCATTAACGTATTATGTGACGAGTTTCTGTAAGAATTTCAAATAAAATGATACCCATAAATTTGAATAATTTTTTTAAATTTCTTTCGACGGTGTTGTAGTTAGTTTTTTGGCTTGGACCTGTACTATTTCAGAATCATTTTATAGTAAAATTCATTTCACGAGGTTTAAGAGAAGCTTTTTGAGAAATTCACTACACATTCATTGAACAGCCCATTTATTGAACGATTTTAAAAACTATCATAACGATACCAGACACAATGACGAGCTTATTTAAAAACATGGCAATATTTTGAATTTAGTAGTAAAATTTAAAAAGTTAAATTTCGTAAAATTATTGCTTATTTTTAATTGATAAAGTTTTTAGCAACTATGCAAAACAAAGTATTCGGTTATTCTATATAGTAAACATGTTTTAAAAACTTACGTTAAACATCCAAAACCTTGATTTTCATCGTCAGGGTCATTTATACACTTGCATTTCATACATTCTCCAATTGGTGCTGGTGTCCAGTTATTACGTTCCAACTGAACACCTTTATAGACGGGGCAGTTGAGTATATTTGCAGTTTCATTATCTTAAATTCGAATATAAACAAAAGTTATTAAAAATAAGAAAATTTATAATCTGATTTAAACATACATGTTTCAACGGATCTAGCATTGATGTATGAAACACATAAAACTACTAATAATAAAGAATACTTCATTTTGTCAAAATTTTTTATAACAAACGGATAAAACAGTTGTAATTGAAAATTATAGAATGAATTTTATGAGATTAATAAATAAAATAATACGGATTTATTAATTAGGTCGTAGTAGTACAATTAAAACCACAACACCTACATATTTGCATTCTTTTGCGTTTATTTGTAGCTTATCTTTTTATTTACACCAAAAAGGGGAAATAGCAGTTACATCCATTATCGACATTTATTTTTTTAACTAAAAATAAACTTTGTAACTTGAATTTTTTAAATAGTTTTTCAATGTTTATTGAAATTTATAACTTATCGGTCTACTGACTGACCTAAAGAGGAAAGATTCCTAATTGTGAGTTAGTTTTAATGGGGCTTTTCATTTAAAAAATGATTATTTTATATTTCGGACGGATGTCAAATGAGTGAAGACATATCACATATTTTTTATCATTGTCAAAAAGCGCTGTTTGATAAAGGAAAAATATATTAGATTTTCTTTAATTGAATAGGAAAAGAAATGTAGCTCCATTAGAAATATAAGGATTTGCCCACATAACGCCATCGTGCGTAGTACTTTTTTTGTTTGGGACTTTCCATTCTTCTTTAATCATTAACAAAAGGATTTTTAATATCTTGTGACATTTCTTAAATTTTTGAAGGTCAAAATGTCTTCCTTGATGACTGAGCAAATCCAGGTACTACTATATATATTGTCATTCAGGTACTACTATATATGTATATTGTAAAGTAAAAAGTAAGGGTCAAAGCAGTAGACCTATTTTTATTTTTGGGCGTTTACTGCCGCAGAGAGACATTTCTGGATATCGTGAAACAATGTGGACTTAAATTTTAATCTTAACGTATGTATTCGATGTTATTTGCAGTTCAACTTGTTTTTATATTGAAACACATTTGACCTATGTCCGAGAAGCACAGACATTGTGCATTGGCATTTCTTGAAACCAATTAACTTTTCACTGGCTCTCTCAGGATTATATTAAGTTCGCAACATTTAACATTTTTTTACACTTGATATTTTTATCTTAATAGTTTTGAAAAAAATTCCTTTTCTAGAAAATTATTGAGCCGTACCGTTACTTATGCCACATCCTGTATAAAAGCAACTTGATCTCAAACTAATAACAACTACTGTCATTTAAATAAAATTATCAATAACAAAATATAAAAATGAATAAAAAAACAAAATATGTAAAAATGTTTTTATAGATATTTTTCTGTCTCGAAGTTTTGGTTCAATTTCCAAATCTTTAGTAAATCATCAATAACAATATTTTGAATAATTTTGTAAAACAAGTATGAAAACTGGTTACTAATTGAGTAGGAAATTTAAAAGAAATCAAAGTAAAAGGCAAAAACAAACAAAAAAATGTTAATAATTTCTAACAGTTAACAATTTGATCATTTAATTTACCATTTATACAGTCGCTTAGCAATCTTGAAGTTATGGATAAAATGGATGATGATGATGATACATGGTTCGATAAATACGATTACATAATACTTGCAGCTGGGTTTGGTGGATTATCATTTGCAATGTTTTATGGATTGGCTGCGCATGGGATTTTTAGAGCTTCATTGGGAGATACCATTTTTTAAGAATACACGATTCCATAAAAGTTTACATTATTTGAATAAAAAACAAAAAAGAATTTTTATTGAATGCAATTTATAAAAAAAAATTAGGTATTGTTTTTTCAAAAGCGTAAATTTCAGTAAGTGACTTTACCAGCTGCTGGTTGGCTTTACAAAACAGCACAATACAAAATACGATATTTGGCTAGTTCGCTAAGTAGCCAAAAAAGGAACAATTTACATTTGCTGTTGACATAAACCATGTGTTGTATTTAAGTTAAACAAGTTACTATCGTTTAAAACTAGTAATTCTTTAGTTGTAATTTTGAGACAACCTATATACGTAATTCAATTATTCACCGTTGTGACAAGAAACTCAATCGACTAGTAGACTCCAAGTAAAATTTGATTTGAAATACAGATATGAGCTTTGAGAAACTCTACGTTAAATAATTTTAGAAAATGCGTAAAATTCAAAAATCGTGAAGTTTAAGTAAGACAAACCTCAATGAAAAACACCTTTATTTTGATCCTAGAACATACAACTTTGATATTACGAAAATTTTAAAATGTCAATAACCCTCCATTTGAAAGAAAATTTTGTTAAAATTAAGCCGTTGAGCCATAATCTTTCGTGTCGTATTGCGTGATTAACCCTGCATATCCTTGAAATAAAATTTTCTGATACGAAAAGAATGCTTCACTCTTTACAAAGATACGAAATTATTTTGCAGACTTATTTTAATCAATTGAACTAAAAATTTAGCGTAATAGAAAAATTTATCACAAAATTGTGTAAATGAGTCATTCTCAAGAAAAAAAATCTGTTAAAATTGATGAACTTCCTCCTTCCCCTATTTGGCCAACAATTGATGGAGATTGGGAATGTAGTGATTATGGAATCCTTATAATTGCTGGTTTTGCCCAAATATACTTTCGTATGTTTGCGGCTCCTGATACAATCCTTTTTAGATCAGACATGGGTAATTTTTTCATTTATTACATCAAACTTTTTACATAGAGAAACAATTATTCGAAAATGAATGTGGAATGAGGTAATTTTTAATCTGGTGACATGAGTTTTAGATTATCTCAAGGACTCAATAAGACGTCAATAGATGTCATCCTTAGATCCGTATGTTTTTCAATCTCAATTCCCTTGAGAGCATTTTCAATAAGATTATATATGTTTAACTCAGATATATTTTGATTTTCTTTTTAGATTTTTAAGACACAACCTTATTTAGTACCATACATGATTTGTCTAATTGCTTAAGCCACAACGTTGAGTTATGAAGCTATGCCTTCCAAGTTTAAAAACATTAATGAACATAATGTATGCCTGAGATTCATTTATAAATCAAATTTATTGAAAAACGAGGGACAAATTGAAAAACCTCCTGAAAAAAATTGACGAAAAGTATCGATTTTGCGGTCTGTGAAGATTGTGAAGAGGAAAAGATTGATGACAATGACTTAAAACTGATAAACGGATAATAAAGAATGGTGTGTGAAACCTGTGTACAAATATTAATAATTTTGTTTAAAAATCGCTTTAGCAAATACAGAAAAACCGGTTTAAAGGTTAAAGGTGTTATATTATTAATAAAATGAAAATTCTTATACAAATATATGAAGACAAATGTTTTAAAAAAAAAATATTATAAATTCTACTGTAGAACAAAACATTAAATTTTTATTATACTTAAAATCACTTTTTATTTTCCATTTTGAGATATTTTTAATTTGTGGTTAGTATTTTTAAATAGTTCCACGTGTTTATCGTGCAAAAATAATCTTGAAGTTTCCAAAAAAGGTTTTTTTATTTATGGCAGTTTTCAAATTATTACAGATTGTTTAAAGTTCTGAAGGATGATTTTGAAATAATCAATGCCTTATTTAATTTTTTTTACGATAATATGCATGTCAAAACAAATTTTGTTTCAACTGCCACAGCTAAAAAGTCTCTGAAAAACACTCCAGTCACTGATTTCGATTTACTTCAGTCATTGGATTCAGCTTTGTGCTTAACATCATTAATAACTACCTACATCGAAATTCGCTGCTCAAAAGTAAACTGATAGAAATTTAAATACAGATTGGATGGATCGAACAGTTGCTATATACCTATACAAAAATTGGGCCAGTAGGGTTTCTAACAACATCCTGAATATTAATTTATAAGTTTTTTTTTTTTTTTTTTTTTTTTTTAAATAAGAATCAATTGATAAAATATGGCCCTCAGACATTTGTAAATGATAAATTGATTAAATGCGGTCCTCATACCTCAGCGCCTGGACTATAAATTAATTTTATACAAAAAGCAGATAGTACTAGTCTGATAATTTTAGGTGTAATCATAAAATTGTTTTTGACATGCTTTACATTAAATTGGGCACACAGGTAATTAGTACAAGTTTAGTTGATTTTCACCAACTTTTAAATCATGTGTAATTTAAAAATTTTAAATGGAGTGTATAAGATTCTTAGTATTAACAAAATTATTTTGGAAATACAAAATCAGAATAGGTATTGCTTAACTCAACATTCTTATTCTTAGGAAATTACAATAATAATGGAAATTGATACTGTCTTTAACAAATTAAGAAAAAATGAATTCCCAAGAACTGTTAATAATATGTTATACAATATACCCTGCAGAATCACCATAGGAAGACCGAAACCTCTGCCTTCGCTAGATTTATAGTATTCTCACGACTGATGTGAAAATTAGGATTGAAAAATTATTATTATAGTTATAAATAAATAAAAATTGGTGAAGTTTCTTGGCAAGCAAAAAAATGGTTTAAATAACGTTTTTCGTGATAAATTACAAAAAAATATAGCAAAATTAGTTGCGAAAAAGAGGCTACAGGATAAATACTTTTTATTTTAAAAGCAGCAGAGAAGCAATACTGACAATGCATTACCTGTTGCAGACCGAGTTGTTATGTTAACACCTATTTTGCAAAACTAAGTTAAACCACCATAAGGATTTGATGAAAACTAATTTTGGACTTTTCGATATTGAAAATACAATTTCGTTACTGCAGTATATACAAATATAAAAACAAAATCTTAAAGAAACCCCAGCATATTATATTTGTTCAAATAAAAATAAATTGAATTTCTAGAATTATACCTGGTGTCTCAAATAAATCATCCACTAATTTTAAAATCCAAATTACATTGTTGAGTATAAAATGTAATACGGACATAATAGGGCTTAAATCTTAAAAGAAACTTCTGACGTCATTACAATGACACATCAAAATAGTAGGCTATTTTTTTTTAGCCAGCCGATTCTTAACATTTTACAGTTTTACTTTCTTGTAAATTGCAGTAGTTTCTTAATATCCATTCATTTATTAAACGTCTATTGAGACCTACTTAAAACTTGTGATAGTTCTATTTTAAGGCAAGGTTGCCGCAGGCGATTCAGTTTCTAGTACATCTTTAAATCGAAAGCTTATATTCCAATCCTGCGATAATATAACACATTTTTCGACACTGTTCACTATATTGAAAAGTAAGCCAAATGTATGCGATGTAACTTCAAAAGATAGTGTGAGGTTAAAGATATAAGCTGTGGATTCCGATCCCTTTATTAGAAGTTGAAATTTCAAATGAGGTGGACAAATTGCAATGACCATTCGGTATACCATGACTTTTGAGTGATTTCAACTGTAGTTTAATTCTCATGAGATTTCAAGTAAATTACTATTATGAAAATTGTTCCTGATATTATAACTCAGAAATCATTTATTTTCTTATTCGAATTCTTTTTCGAAATCAATACTAAAATAACAAAGGCAATGAAATAAAAGCGTAATCTTATGTAAACTGGCAATTACTTTCTTTCAATCAGTAAAGAGCGAAATAGATTTAAATAAATTTAATATGAACGTTATCTTTTTATTAAACGAGATAATTTCTTTGTCCATTTCAAATCATTTTGCTTTGAACTTTTTCTCTTCGAGATCTTCAAAGTTTCACAACAGTTTCAAAGAATAAGTATATATGGGAAAATATTCGTATCTCAAAAATACAATGTTCGAGATAACGTTCCCAGCCTCCTTAATTCAATAGCAACCGAAGATCAAACGGTAGAATGCTTGAAATGGCTTTAAAATAAATCCAAGAATCCAGATAAAGTAATAATTATGACACATATGTCCGGCTTTTTTATTACAAAATTATATTTGATTCTAGTTGCTTGGCATGAATATCAAGAAAATTCAAGCAGTCTTTGGGAAGAAGTATTTCGTTGCAAAAAATGCGCTCCAGGTTGTTCTGAATGCATTGATCTGTCACCATGTTTGGCAACTTACAACTGGCCATTTAGGTAAGTTTTTTTTGTATTTATTAGCCATTAAACTGTTTTTTCAAAAATTTCTCAATTTAAAATATGGTTGACGCCAGACTAACGTTCAAATTCTGAAATTAATTTTATTTACGATAAAATGATTTAGCTAAAATAGTATAGAATGAGGAAAAAATGATTTAGCTGGAATAGTCGTTGGGTAAGAAACTTCCTTTCTATAAATGGGAATATTTAAAATTTTTAGTTCCGGTTTTAATGTCGAATTCTGTTAGAAATTGGTCAAATTAGTTAGTTAAAAAGTAATGAAGAAAATTTTTCGATTTCCCTCTTAGTTTTCAAGAATCAAAGTTTGGATATAAAACAAATCTCCACTATTTTAAAAGAAATACGCTAATACAATTTTAAATAACATAAATGATATTCATTTGAACAAAAACAACCTAGTGAATAATTAACAGACTCTAAAATAAAGCTTTAAAATTCTAGTTTGTTGCTCATTTCGAAAAGAAATAATGAATAAAGATAAAAACGATCATTTTAAACATAATTTAGAAAGAAAACTTTTTCTAAGAAAACACAATATTGATTCTTTTATCGTAATAAGATTCAGCAGCTGATTACCTGGCGTCAACATCAACGTAGTCTAATAAACAAATAAATAATTTACTTTTAGAATTTCATTACTGAGTGTATCAGTGACATGCGCCGTAGGATCTGTAGTATTGGTTATTTATATGTTGCGACATAGAAAATTAAAAGTGTTTAAAGTTGCTAGTCCAACATTTTTAGCAATCACATTACTTGGATGTGCAACAATGTACTTGGAGGTAAGGCATACAGGTATGTTGTTATTCTATGTTTAGGAGGGATCAAAAGCTTTAAATTTAATTACAATTCCGTTTTATATTAGATTATTATCATTTGTTTTTGTAAATAAACGTTTTTTAAAGCTTTTATTTAATTAGCTTGGTTGTATGCTTGTTTGATTCAAATCTTGAAATTAAAATTTGGACTTATAATAATTTTAAATAGACTCCTTGAGGCATACAACTTTGGTTTTAAAATTATGACACCTTTTGTCTAATCGCTTATAGTCTAAGATCCGAATTAGGGTCGACCTTCACCCATTTACTTACCGAATGAAAATTATTTTTTATGAATTATAAAATGTTAACAAATATCCCTGCAATGGTTTGCCAAAAAATATGTGATCAAGATGAATATATGCGTATCTAATGAATTTTGGTCTTCCCGAAAGTAAAAGCCATAGAAAATATGCAGCAGCTGAGTCTGCCTCTTTTCTGTCACTATTATCGCAAAAAATCAAATTTATAATAGTTATTACGTTCATATGTTAATACATTGACTTGCAAATCTACACAAAGATAGTTTTATTGCAAATACGGTAATTTATGGTTGCCCATGAAATATCGGTTAAAAAATAAAGTTTACAAGCTTTCCATCCCATTAGAGGGATATTTGTTAATATTTTATATTTCATAAAAAAATACTTTCATTCGCTAAATAGATGAGTGAAGGTCGGACGTGATTCGGATCTTGTACTGTTGCTTGTGGAATTGGAAAAAAATAGTGCGGGATTAATTGCAGTGGAGCCACCATCAATTGTGCGCAACTACAAAACAATTATATTTTTTTCAAGCGTTTATTGGAATAGTTTTGCGATTTGTCTCTCTAGAGAATAATTATGATTCATTCATACACTAATAATGAGAGTAGACAAAATGTTAGACCCGTGAGTATTCTTCTAGTATGCCTTCCGTTTCATTACATCTTTATAAACTATCACTTTAAAATTTTTCATGAGCCTTCGTTTGACTTTCGATAGACATCCTATTGTGTATCTTTACATTTTCGAATTTTCAAAACCTATAAGTAAATACTTATAAGGTATTTCAACCATTCATGTTTTAATGTGTGATAACGTTTGTGTACGTGTGAGCATGCTTTAAATTGAAGTAATATCAATTCAACAAAAAACCCTTCGTCGGATGCAAATTGGGAAAATAGTATGACTCAGTTTCACCGTACTCGTTAAATAGGAATTTGGCGTTACTTAATCTCACTTTTATCTTCATCGAGGTCCAGAAACTCTTTAGAATTGATACTTTTGTTTTTCTCTGTGATTCGGCGAACCTCATTAAAGTAGTTCGAAAAACACAACTTTTATATAATATATTATATAGGGTGGACTATTTAATCTATAATAGCTCGTTTCGAAAAAATGGCTTAGATAAAAATGTTAATTTTTTTATTTTTCAACTTTCTAATTTAAATTGTTATTCTATCTCTTACCGGTTTGGGTCTAAATTGGCTATTAAAGAAACCCGAAGAACTAGGCCCAATCTGTTATCAGAACATGATGTCCCCCATTAAACTCTGCAACTTTTGTTCATGATATTTTTTGATTGGTTAACTAAAATCGTGATATTTAGGTGTATAGATTAAAAGGGTCCACCCTTTATATATGCTTTAGCCAAAAGCTTCAATGGCAATATAGGACATTCGCCTGTATTTATGACTTTGATCTACAATTATCGATAACTTTTAAGCGTATTTTCTTTCGAAAGCTATAATTTTCTACAAGTCTATGAGTATTTTTTTCTTCAAATATCTTCTTATTATAAGCTTCGTCGCTAGAATTATCCAAATACAGTTTTTGACTTGGAGAAGATTCAAAGTATATCGCAGTTATTCAATTTACGGTCTCTCTAGCGTCATTTGTTTCAAATTCTTTCCAACGGTACTCAATTTGCATCCGGCCTTCCTCTAAAATGTAATTTCTAATAATTCAGACATTTAAATATTTCTTGATTACAGATGGCTGCCATATTTCCAGTATTAGACATGTACTCTTGTATTGCAACAAAATGGTCACGACATCTTGGATTTTGTGTTACTTATACTGCTTTATTAATGAAAACTTGGAGGTAAAAGCAGAAAAATTAGTAAAATTTTCTGAAAATGTGTCTTAAGTTTTAACATGTATTTTATTGCAGGGTATCATTAACATATCGTGTAAAATCAGCGCACAAAGTAAAATTAACAGATAAACAATTGTTACAATGGATGATACCAATATTACTTGTTATGTTAATATATTTAAGTACATGGACGTTGAGTGCAACACCTACTGCAGAGGATATAACCGATGTAAAAGGTTTAAAATTTAAACAATGCACATATAATTGGTGGGATCATAGTTTAGCTATTGGTAATTAAATTTATAATCTATACAT
The DNA here is from genome assembly GCF_905475395.1 of Chrysoperla carnea. Classification (NCBI taxonomy): domain Eukaryota; kingdom Metazoa; phylum Arthropoda; class Insecta; order Neuroptera; family Chrysopidae; genus Chrysoperla; species Chrysoperla carnea. The sequence continues at coordinate 37,414,355 of NC_058341.1, forward strand.
ATAAAATGCTTTTACCTGAATGACTGACTGGCTGACGGATCAACGCACAACCTAAACTGTAGGTCGTAGAGACCTGAAACTTGGACGATGTGTTCTTTATATGACGTAGATTTTTCCGAAAATCTACCCCTAATAGGGTGAAAAACGGGGACAAACTTTGTTTGGGACAACGTGATTCCTTGATCCAATCTACTTCAAATTTTGTAAACATTCTTTAACAGAAATGATAGAAGATAGGCGTGTTTCGTACTTTGCTGGATAGAAGGCGTGTTTCTTAAAAAAGAGTTAGAAAGTTATTTTGGGAGTGATTTGCATTGAAATTGATATCAAGACTCCTTAGTGCTTTTGATTTAAAAAAAAAATTTATTTAAAGAAGATTCTTTTAAGATCTATCAGTTACCTGCCGGCTTCGTTGAACAGTTTCGAAACCTACTGAATGGATTTTAATGATACTTCACAATTATATAGATCATAAGCTAGAATAACACATAGGCTACAATTTATAAAGAAAGCAAAATAATTTTATTTCATAATAAAAAGCAACAGGTATTTCGAATGTTATGCATAGGGGGGAGGGGAGTAAGTGAGATCGTCCAGCGAAGTGGGTGGGTTATTGCTAGTTATGTTTCTAAGAATCTTGTTTTTAAAATTTCTATAGGATTAAAAGTATTTTCGTTGCCATATTTTGTGCACAATTTTATGATTATCATTTTTTTTCAATTTGTTCAAAAACAGCCAAAATATAACATGTTATTAAAAATAAAAATTTTAATAAAACATAATTTTTTAAGGACAAGCTTTTATTGTTCTAAAAAATAGAAAATGGATATTTCTATGTACTCATACATGAATAATTGTAAAGTTGGGTGATTCCTCTTTCATTTGATACCATGACAGTGCATAAAAAATAATTAATACCTCATCTTGGGCGGTTCGCTAGTTCAAATTAGAGAAAATAATCACTAACACTATAAAACTTTCACACCTGTAGTTGCAAAGCTTTGCAAGACCACGCTTAAATCATTACTATCCTCTAAACATAAATAAAATTTCACTTTAAAAATTTGTTTTGCAGGCGAAGTATTCTTTTTGGCATGGGGTGTACGCGTATGTTATAATGTACGTAATGCAGAATCATTGTATAATGAAGCTCGATTAATAAGTTATGCTATTTATAATATTTCACTTGTTAATATTGCCATGGTGGCATTTCAGTAAGTATAAAATACCTGCTCATTAATTTTAATTATATATTCAAAATATGAAATGTAATTTGTTAATATTAATAATTTGCTTGTAGCTTATTTATATTCCCACAAGCTGGTCCCGATATTAAATATTTGTTAGGATTTATTAGAACACAATTATCAACATCTGTTACAATTGCCTTAGTATTTGGTCCTAAGGTATGTATAATTATTTTATTAATACAAGATGTTTCAAAAATAGCGAGGCAATCATTACAAAAAAATGACAAGCACAGAACTTTTAATTTACTTGAAAAAAAAACGAAAATTATTTTGCGAGAAAGAAACTTATTTTTGAAAGTTTGTCTTAAAAGGCGGTTCTGATTTAGGTATCTCGAAAAATATTCATCTATACGTCAAGGAGTCATATTATATAGATTTTTGGCCCATAATTACCCAAATGAGTCACGAAACTAATACACTGACAGACATATTGGTTTTATTTTTAAGGTTCTGCGAGTAATTCGAGGGCAAGGTGACCAATGGGATAATAGAGCAAGATCCCGTGGTGTAACCGCCTCATTTTCTTTGAACGGTATTGGTCTTGTACCAGAAGAGACACCAGATTTATATCAAGAAAATGAAGAACTTAAGGTAAATAATTTAAAATTTCTTCAAAATAATAAGTAAATTTCAAAGTGAGTAACATTCAATTGAAGCCTATTTTATTTTTTCTTCACGAATATGGGTAATAAAAAATGAAGGTTGGCTTGTAATTATAAGTTGATTTTCGCAGGATCGTTTTATTTTTATTTCAGGGTCTCAGGAAATTGCTTACAAATAGATTTATCTACACCCATGATATAAGAACTATACTTACCCCAATCATTTTGTATGGGTAAAATTTTTAATTACTACGCACGCATTTTCATTACCATACACATTTTCAATCAATCAAATTAGCCAAATTACCAAATAAAAATCGAAACTATTTACTTTAGTAACTTTTTTAATGACCTTGTTTTCTCATTACCTCACCCACTTTTAAATAACTATTATTTAACAATTTTGTGATGGAAAATTATTGAGCTTTATTTATATGACACCTTATATACAGCGATCTAAAATGAAGAAAAAATAATTTATTTGTTTTATGGAATATTTCAGGAAGAAATACAAAAATTAGCAGCACAAATTGAATTTATGAAAATTGTTCATATGGAAATGAATAATCGTCATTTAAAACCAAAATCTGGGGGTTATTTTAGTGCTGCAAATGTTCCAGTTAGTTTACAATCACCGGTATCGCGATCAACAACCGGCGGTTTATTATTAGCACATCGTGGCATAAATGAAAATGACACAACAATGGTGGATCGTGTGTGACCATCGATTGGTAGTGAAGAGTCATGGTTATGGAGAAGTGCAATCAAACGCATACAAGTACCAGATATTCGAAGTCCTGTATTTGTTTGAATATTTTTGAAATTATAATAATTATATTCATTATTGTGGAATATATTTTTGTTAAATATTTTGAACATTAGTGAAGGACTAAAAATTGTGATACAGAATTTTATTCATCTCACCGGAAGCCAATATTATAGCGGTTATCTATCGGAAATTCAGTGATTTAGATCTATTCCTATTTAAGCCAACTGAAAATTTAAAATGGTTTAAATTTAAATCTCCCTATCATTCCTATTAAAACATTGAATATACTTGAATTGAATTGAATAGGAAAAAAAAATTTATTGGACTTATCCTCTTATTCAAAATTTTGCGGTGAAAATTACTGAATCAGAATTTTGCAGTCCAATATTAATAAATATAAGAGTTATTAAAAAGAGGCCTATTGACGATCAGTATTGTTTTAATAATAAACGTAACATAAAATTATGCACACTACTAAATCAATGGAGGTGCTGATATTAGATGTCGAGTATCGAGTATATCGAGTATTAGTTCGAGTCAAGTAGAATTGATCATCAATGAGTCACTTGTAATAATAAATTAAATAATACTAAAAAAGTTTGTTTTATTTGCTTCAGAATGATTTGTTCCTGCAAATTTTGTTCAAATATATGGTAAACTACTGTAGAGTTTCCTGCCATCAAATATGTACGTTTATCGAACTAATTTTTAAATCTGCTGAAAAAGAATGTAACACGAGAAGCTTATTGTATTATGACGGTTTTTTTCATATATTTGTCTAAAAAGAAAGAATTGATTAAATTCCAAGAGATTTCAGGATGTATGAAATATGTCTAGTTGACCTATCATGCTTAAAGCTATTTATCCAATTTTTAATCCATCGTATTAAAATTCTAAAAAAAACCGTCAGCAGCAGAAGTTTTATGTAGGTAAGTTTATTTCATTCTCTTTCCTCAACAATTGAAACATACTCGAGTATTTAAAACTTTCTAGGCAATCTACATTAGTTTTCTGTATATTTAGCTGCCTACACTCAATAAACTTCTTTATTTATTCATAAGTTTTAATTATTTACTTTTTCTAAATTTTTTTCTTATACAAATAAAAATGCTCAATTATTTGTAAAAATATGGGGTAAAAAACACATTACTAAGATCTGAGGTACAAAATACGCCTATTTCTAATTATACATATAAAAAACTATTAGTAAAAATAGAAAAATGTTTATAACAAAAAATATTTTCTACAAAAAATATGATTTTAAAGATTTTTAAAGTACATCAATGTCATCTAATAAAAAAATAAATGTTAAATCATAAGCTTATGCCTTAATATATGCATTATGATTTTATTATAATAATTTAACCATGCCTTTTCACTATCATTATTTGGCAAGTATGATTATAATCCAAGAAACAAAAACACAAAGAGAATAACACAATTTAAATTTACGCATGTATCAGAATTTAAGATACGATTATTCACTCGACATTAAAGATCACGAAATGATTATGCTTGTTACAGAAATGTTAAAACTGGTTATTTGTAAAAGAAATCGATGGGATTTAGTGGTAGAACCTTTCGATTATGTAAACTTTATAGTCATGGAATATGGTCTAGTTAATCTTAATTATTAGACGTTTAGAATTGAAATAGTGACAAGTCAGTAGGTTTTAGCTTAAAGTATCTAAGGCTATAGGCTTCGCGCCAAGGCAATTATCTGTACCGCTGATTCAAACTTTCAACTTGAAATTTTATTTATCGATTAATCATCTTTTTATACGTCTTTTGTGATATCGATTCTCTTATAGGTTTAGAAGAAATTAACTATCGAAGTCAGTTTTGTTAAAAAAAGTGCACATTACTCATAAACCGTACAGATAATCGATATGAATTTTTCACAAAAGACGTATAAAAGAGTCATAATTGATGAATAAAATTTTAAATTTTTGTTATCATTTTCATTTCAACTCTTTAAGGTATTTCGATACCGTAAATTGAAAATGATCAAAGATTTGAAATTTTATTTATCAATTAATCATCTTTTATTTATACTTCTTTTGTTGTATTCAAATCGATTCTCTGTACGTTTAGGAGAAATTAACTATCAAAGTCAGTGTTTTTGTCAAAAAAAGCTATGAATTTTTATGCACAGTTCTTTTGGTATGATTTTAAAGCTTAAAATTTTAGGGATATTGGTAAAAGTTGTTTATGTAAATGGTAAAACATTTTTAAAAGCATTTATTGACTAAACACCAACATTTACTACGACTTCTTCATATGACACCATGTATAAAAGACTATTTTTAATAATTAATAAATCGTGAATCGTGCAAAGAATCGACTTGAAATTTATGCAAAAGGCGTATCAAATACTCATCAATTTCATTTTTGGTAACACTTTCGTATTGGAATCGAAACATCTCAATCAACCAAACTTGTAAATCGTTATAATATTTGATCTTCAAAATTTTATCTATTTCGAAATATGAAAGATTTCTGTTCTGAGCGTAACCATCAGATCGTAGCAAACCTGTCAATATTTTTGTGTTTCTATTTCTTGGACTAAAAATGATTTCAATTTACGTGATGATGTGGTAGTTAGAATATTTATCAGGGATTTGAATGTTAATTTAAATTTTATTTACTTTAATATTATTAATTAATAAAACATATAATTAATTAAATTATACATTTTAAAAATTGTTTTATCTAAAAAAGATTTATTGTTCGTATATTTGTTAAATATCTATTATATATACATGTTGTAATTTATTTAGAAAAAGTATTTTAAGTCAAAAATTTACTTACGTGTATAAATCAAAACTCATGCTGGAAATTCTTTCAATTTAAACTCTAATTTGTAAGTGTCTAGCAAATAAATATTGATATTCAAAACAAATTGCACAAATGGCAAAACATGGCACAAATTTAAAATTTAAAAAGAAAAAGATAATTCGTAATTTATGGGCCAAAAGTTCATTAATAAATGATTGGCATTATAATTGAAAACAATTTTTTTTTTACCTTCATACTACTTTTTTAGGCGGCATTTTAGAACAAAAGTTTTCTTAATCTTCGCTTACCAACTTATTACCATTACCAGAAAAGAAAATCACATATCTTACCTACTATGCCTGATCAATAATTCCCAAATTTTTAATTTTTTCACATTTAATGTATAAATAAGTGAGTGCCAAGTCATTTTATTGAAGGAATTTCCATTATGTTTTTTTGGGAAATATACAAGTTGTTTTGCCCATGAAGTATTCATAGAAAATTCTATAAACATAAAAAATTGTTTAATATTTTGAAACCTTTTTAACAATTTTTGTTTCGAAATACGATTAAAATCTGTTTGTAATATTTTGACCTAAACTTACCAGTGTTGTGTTCATTTGACGATAAGTCGAGAAATCTTTAAAATATTGTTGTAAGCTCTACATGGAAGCGCTTTATCTCGGTATGATTTTTGACGACATATCGATATTATCTAGTCTTTTTTCACAAGAGTTAACCTATTGGCATCACATAAATTATGGATGTATTGGTACTTTTGTAAAGCAAATTAATTTTATCCCAAGTGAATTAATTACAAAGAAATTTAAAATAACCGCAAGAAATGTCCTAGTAACAAAATTTTTATACAAATTTTTTGTTAATTTTTTCATTTGAATTTAAAATAATTGACAAAACATCTTGTATATTTACTAATATATAGGATTCGGGGAAAAAAATACAAAGTCTGAATATGAAACTTTTTTATATCCTTTAAAAACAAAATTATACTTACAATAATGCTTTCAATGTGATTAAATATTAGTCGATAATAAAACATGAAATTTCTCAATTTTCAACTTTTTATACTCAAATAAAAAACAAATGTGAATATAAAATTATTTCATAATATCCATTTTTTAACATCTCCTGAAAACATTTATATGCATTTTGTAAAATGAATTATTTTAAGAGATAGTAAAATTCATTAGCCATTTTAATTTCGTAAATTACTTATATTCAATAAAAAACTGGTTTAAAGTCAATGGTTCAGTGTGATAAAAAATATTATTAGTGTGGTAAGAATTTTGAAAAAAAAGAAGATTTTGTAATATAAACCAGATAAAATAGACAAGAGATGATGGTAGAAGATCCACTTTCCCAATTCTGTTTCAAAGAGGGCTGAAAAGTGTATCAGTTTTTACTAGATTACGTATTGAAAAATTTATTAGTCATTTCACGAAACAGCTACGATTCAGTGTCAAAAAATTTTCTTTGTTTTAGAACCAATTTAGAAAGTTCTGCTAATCGAACAAATATCGAGAGATTCGGAAAAAACATTAAGGAATAAAAGCAAATGGAATATGTAGAGCCTGAAAAATGGGAAATGCATTTTTGATTTATGGAGTTCATTCCCAAATTTCTCCTTTTTTTAGTCGACTCTGAAATACTTTTTAGATGCCTCCAAGGGAAAACCGATTAGATGGGTCATCTGTCACTCTCTTTCAGTCTACAAATATAATTAATTTTATTTGTTTCAATTTGGTGATTAAAGTAAAAGACACAAACCTGTTGAATTGTATTCAAGAAAAGTATTAAACATTTCTTAAAAATAGTAAAAATAGAACTTATGAGCGGTAAGACGAGATTTCAATGAGTGATCGCCACCTATAAGATATTCGAAGTGAGCCTATTATTTCAGAGAAAATGAAACAACTCGATTCTTGGTAGGGCTGCCGAAAAGATTGGGGCGAATACAGCAGTCAATTGAGGCAGATTTTTAGACTTTCATAGATATATAAAATGTTAATTATCCTGATAAGATTGAAATATCAGAATCAATACTACATCAATCAAGTGGACCTCCAAAAGGACCTATGTGATCAGTGGAAAACATAAACTTGAACATTTCAATCCCATTTTTTTGCAATGCTCTGGGCCATTGGTACATCTCGACTAGAAAATCTCCGTTAATAGAATATTTATCTTGTCCCACCAAGAATCGAGCTATTACAATAACAATTACTCCGAACTTTCGATTTTTTTCAGGGCTTCTTTTCGTTAAACTTTTATACAGTATTTTAAGTTAGCACAATTATTACTTTCATTTTCAATTACCGATGAAATATTATTCATTAAATCAGTATTATAATCTTACCTTCATGAATCATATTCAATTAAATAAATGTATGAATTAAAATATCTCAATACAGTAAATCATTAATAAATTAAACCATTAATTTATTCAAACAATACCTGTTAACAAACGATCTCATTGATAGATAATTTCACCTATAGATATTTTTGTATGGTTGTATTTATTATGATTAGTCCTACAATGTTTTCCTGAAAAGCCCAAAGCTTAAAAATTAAGAATACTTTTTTATTTTAATAGAATCTTAATTGAAAAACAAATACTCTGGTAATTGCAGCAAATTATAATTATCTGATTACTAGTGATTATAAAATGGTTGAAAAATTAAATATCCATATCTTATATTCAATTGCAACTCTATTAAAAAAAAAACAGAAGCTATTCTTGATCATGATTAAGCTGGAGGGCACAAGAAAGAATTTATAGAGCTAAGTGTAACTATGCCATACCTACATCAATTTTATTAAAAGTATATGTAATCAGGAATATACCTACTTTAAATGATTTCCATAAAATAATAAAAATTCAACGAACTCAAAAATCATTAAACTGAAGCAAAATTATTGGTCGGTGCATTATTTTTTGAATAATTTTTTAATAATTTTAGGTACCTTGAGGCTTGATCAAAAGTTTGAAAAATATGAATTTCGTAGCATTTTGCGAAAACATTTGCCTATATGTATTAGGCCAAGAATTTCATAAGGATAGCTAGCCCAAACATGACACCTCCGGTGTTTATTTAGTTGTTGATTTTAATATTGATTAATAATAAAAATGTTTTAGTAAATTTAATGGTCTACTTTATTAAAGTTGTACTGTAATAAACTAAATAAAAAATAAAGAAATTAAAATATAATACTCACACCTTTTATTAAAATTAAAATAGTGTAATTTATTAATTATTCAATGTGATGAGACAATATATGTTTCAGAATTTTAAATTATATAGATATTATAAAAATACTTTTAAGCTTTGTATTTCATATACCTTACCTATAAGGAACTTTTAAGTATTATATTATATTATAGTTTATATTTGTATAGGATTGTATTGTGTATAAACAAAATATATATTGTATATATTATATAATTATATATTATACTTTATGTTAACAAAAATTTATTACGTAGTTATTTTCCTTATTACCCAATATTAAATCAAGCCTAGGTTGAGATTGTTGTGAAAAGGGTCAAGCTTGGTAAACAAGACTGTTCCCGTTGAGTAAATCATAAAATTGGTTCAATTAGCTAGGAACCAATTATAGCCTGTCAGCTCGTTATAAAAACATAATCAATTTTTTACAGTCTGCCAATGATAGAGGACACATATATACAGACATAAGCAACAGAAAAATGTGAAAAATAACATTCATAACGAATTAATGCATAGTTAAAAATTATTATATGAGTTAATTGTTGAAATACGGTTTACAAGATGGGTCCTACGGACCCATGACCTAATAGACCTATGATGCTTATTTACGAACTCGACCTCACTTTTTACGTCCTGAGTGCGCTGTAAAAATTTCAGCTCGATTTTTCGTTTTTTAGTTATCGTGTCCACAGACGGGCGGACAACCGGAAATGGACTAATTAGGTGATTCTATGAACACCTATAGCAAAATTTTGTGCGTGGCATCAATATTTTTAAGCGTTAAGCCTTGCATATTACATATATGCATGGTATAAAAATATTGTTTTGTAAGTTTGTACAGGAGAAAATCGTCTGCCAATCAATTTTTAGTGCCTTAAACAGTCTTGCCTTTTATTTAAATAAATGGTAGACTGCTAAAAGTTTTTCTCTGTGTTTTACAAATATATGTTAATTTTTAACTATATATTAATTCGTTATTTTATACATTTTTCAATTGCTTGTGGCTATATATAAGTCCTCTGTCATTGACATACTGTAAAAAATTAATTATATTTTTCTAGTAAGAGAACTGGAACTAAGCCTTGGAACCAATAAAAACAATTTAGATTCGTATTTTTCATGGCATTATCATCATGTTTTTATCTGGATCGATCCCTTTGATAATCTGATATTGGTTAAGTAAAGCATGATGTAATGCTTAATTATTACGTGTACTAAGAAAGTCTAAGTTTTTAGATTTGTACATATGGTTGCATAATTAATAAATAAGCTTGCACTTTTAAATTTTGCACTAATATATCAGTTTGAAAAGACTTGATTTATTAGCTATGGCCAAGGCTTGATTAAGGGTTGGAAATCCAAGTCTTGGTGTATAAGCTTTAGATAAAGCTTGAGCCAAAAGAGGCGTTGCCCGAGCAAGAATATTTTCCAGTAGGTACTTACTACAAAAAATTATACATAAAATTTCAATTTTATTAAAAGTAACATAGATATTAAATCAGAATTAAATTTAATTCATTATTATAAAATAAATACTAAAAAAAAAAAAAAAATATAAATAAATAAATACATATTTTTTTCCGAATATCTGGAATTATCCAAACACAAATTAGTACATATACACACACTCATAAGTGAAGTAAATGTATACAATTTTTATATATTCGTTGTGTGCGTAGTCATGGTAGGGATAATAAAATCGATGCCAGCGCTTTAAGTGAAAAATTTTGGAGATAAAGTGGGCTGTTATGACTAATTTGCAATTATTTACATGTTAATGATATAGAAACTGTCAAATTAAAATGATTGAAAAACACTAATTAATTAAACTTAATGCATTAAAAATTGTGAAAATAAGAAATCAAATTGTACAAATATTATTTTTCAAATGTAAACTATCATAATAATTCATTTAAATTTGTGAAACAAGAATATTAAATTTTAAATGTAAGTTTTCAATGCAATCCACACAATTATATATGCATCCATTAATTCTATAATTAAAGTAGTGTATCGTTGTCATGGAAACGAAATTCACGCTCGGAGCGAATACACATAAGCAATAAATAATAATTTTTTTTTTTTAAATTCACGTCGAAAAAAATCTAACAAATTTTTCATCACTTCGTTTATTGTTTTAAATGTACCGATATAACTGTCTCTCTTCAATATACGTTATTACGTGATGTGTTACTTTCTTGCACAACTGAATAAACTTTAAAGCATTATATATATTTTTTTATTGAGACTACGGTATGCTTCTGTATAGTAATTTTATTTTAGTCGAGTGGTTTAGCGTTTAAATTTTCTGCCTCAAACGATTAAAACACAAAAAAAGTGAAAGTTGCAGCTTTTACTAGAGAATTAAAGAGATTATTCGTGAAAAACAAATAAAATTATCGAATGATTGTTCTTATTCGAAAAAATTGTTTGTCGTACAATTTATTCTCTGAAACAACTATGGAATAATCAAAAAAACCAAAATATTTTTCATGAATTTATCCGAATCAAATAATGAATCCAAGACGTCATTCGAAACCAAGACGTCATAATCATTCGTCTTTCGAAAAGTAAATGAATGATTTATTCATGGATCAATTTGAGTTATTATAAGGATAAGAAACTATTCAAATAGTGTCCATCTCTGGCTTTTACCGGTGATTCATAAAATTTGTTTCGATGAAATATCGATTTTGTTTCCTTTTTGTGTCTATGTTTAAAAGTCGACACAAATAAACACTGTCCAGACGAACATTAGTTATTTCTAGTTCCATCTTACAATTTCTGGTTTTATTTGAACATAAAGGAATGAAAATGTTTAACCGATAATATCTATAACACTATCTAAAAACTGATTTCGTTACTTTAAGGATAGTTGGCAAAAAAATCAATGTTACACGCGTAATTTATGATTTATTATCACGATATATCGTTGTCAAATTATTAAAATGGTCCACTATATTACGATAGTTCCAGGTGCAGACTGTGCTGACTTGAAACCATAATGCACTAATTTCACTTGTTAAAAAGATAAAGACAATATTTGTCAGCGTACACGTCGAAACGGCGTAACCTTTCATAATAATTAAACAGTTAGGAAAGCTTTTTTAAATTAAAAAATTGTGCCATGTTACTTTTTTACGAAATACGTTTTTTCAGAGACAAGCCGTTCGCCTATATGTGTACAGTAGTTTCAATCTGTGTTAGTTATAATACGGACGCATCATGGATGTTCATATTCGATCAAGTAGCTGTTGGTAATGTCTAGTTGACAGATAAATGGCGGCTATATCCGCACTTAGTTTTGATATAGACACAAAAATCATTTCAATTTTCAATGTTCACATTTTTGTTTCTTATCAGGGTGTAGAAAAGTATCCATCAATTTTTCGTTCATCAATATTTTATAGGAAAATACTAGAAAAAAACCAGTTTGCAAATAAATCTATTAAATAGATTACTCCCCCTACCTCAGATATAATACGAGATTTGTTCGTGCTTAGAACTGACCTCAACTTAAGCACAGTTTGTCGAAAGTTTGTCTACGAAAATCGTAACCTTATATAACCAAAATGACATATATATGAAAAAGAAAATTGGATTGAAATCTATTTTGGGAAATAATAATTAGAATAAATATAACTAGGTGTTTGCAGATAAATCTATTTAATAGACTACTCCCCCCCCCCTCCTGCCTCAGATATAATACGCGATTTGTTCGTGCTTAGAACTGACCTCAACTTAAGCACAGTTTGTCGAAAGTGTGTCTGCGAAAATCGTAACCTTATATAACCAAAATGACATCTATATGAAAAAGAAAATTGGATTGAAATCTATTTTGGGATATAATAATTAGAAAAAATATAACTAGGTTGTCTAATCACAATTTTCTTAATTTTACTATTGTAGGAAAATGGAACAAACTGATCATAAAATTTTACGATTTGTTAATATCTATGGTGAAGACCACGAAAATTCAAATGAAAATTTTATATTTTGGGATTTTATAATTTTTGAAGTAGTTCAAAATAAACTGATAATTTTACATCTAGTAAGAACTTCAAAATTTTACTTCCCTAAAGCAAAAAAGTATTCTATTGATAATCTTTGTTTGTGATTATATTTATTAACTTCTTAATATAGGATCTCTCATCTCAACATAGGTTATTGTAACGGAATCGATTTTCAAAATAGAATTTTCAGCATATCTTTACGTTTCATGGTCTGACTGACATCGCACGAACAAAAACGGAATCGACTTCGTTGAGGCGTCGATCGAAGCGTATTACGGGAATATGATCCAAAAAGAATTTCGTAACATCCGATCGAGTCTGTCTAGTTTTATTTTTATATTTTTTTTTATAACTTTTTATTATACTGGGAAGTTATTCACGTGCACCTCAAAGGTTGCAATAGACCCACCCCACGGCTTGTACAGGTATATGAAGTTTTTAAATTCTTAGCACTAATAATTGAAGAGTCGTCGATATATTTTGTAGGAAGAATCATTTAAAAATTCAAACAGAAAAATTTTTTTAACAAATTTATTGAATACGTAAGGTTTATTTTGCGATACAAAAAATTTAGCAACCCTGAACAATAGCACTGCTACATTCGTAAAAACAAAGATATATGTAAAAAAAAAATTTTCATTAAAAATACAATTTGATTTATACCTGTAATTATAATTATTGTTGTATAATAAATTCTTAATTATTAAATTTAGAATTATCTGTGAATAATATACATTTGACATGAACACGTCGCTAGCATTTTAATAATGATGTTATTCGCTCTCAAGTTAGTGTATTTGAATTTTAAAACCTACTCAAATCGAGATACTTACACCTACAAAATATCAGTTATGTAGGAGACGAAGAATTATTTGGTTGAAATTCAAATATTTGTAATAATTACTGGTTAATTTATGTGTTAATTAATTTTAATTTATTATTTCCGTTTTGAATAATAATTGCAATACCATAAAGTGATCCTCGCTGTATTTATAAATTAAAATGCTTTTTTTAAATATTTATTAATTATGTATATTACAAATAAATACCAATAATTTCATTAAAAATACCAAAATTTTCAATTTTGGACTAATTTTAGAAAAAACTGCCTGAATTTTAGAAATAGTTAAATGTACATACTAGCCTATACATATTTCATGAGCCGCTTTCTCAGACTTACACCTAAAACATGTCAGTTAAACGACTATACCAACTGTTTTTGTACCATCTAGGCATATACATGTCTGTAGTATGACTGAATACATCCGTTTAGTAATGCATCTAAGCGAGAGGTATTATATACATGTATTTAACATTAGTTGGGAGACGCTTGGAGAGTGGAAGTTTTTTAGTTAATTAATAATATTTGTATGCAACAAAACTCCCACTCTCTGCATGCATACAACAAAAGTCTTGTGTATCGTATCTGCAGCCTTACAATATATGTATATAATACCTCTCGCTTAGATGCATTACTAAACGGATGTATTCAGTCATACTACAGACATGTATATGCCTAGATGGTACAAAAACAGTTGGTATGTTTTATTATGCAAACGCCCCAATTTCCAAAAAATGTTGTAGGTTACACTGAAATAAAGCCAGTCGCGAAGTTTCGTAAGTGTGGTAATCACGAAATCATACCCCCTCTGTACTGTTGGCTATTAAGCCTAGTGGTAGATCACTTTTATATCTGAATAATTTCTGTTAAAATAACTGAACTAGCTTGTTATATTTTCCAAGAATGTTTTCGTTACGAAACGTCATCTTCTAAGTTAATAAAACAATATTTATTTTTTTGTATACAATGTACATGATTATATATATATTGTTTGTTCTAGGTATATACAGTGTATAATATTATTATATTAATAATAACAATAATAATATTCAAAAGGAAGCAACAGTAGTTGAAGAAGACACCCAACATTAAAATGTGTCGATTGATATTTATCGTTGAAACATGGTATGAAGTGGTAATTGACAAGTTTTGTGTGAAAGACTATGTAAACATTTTCAATATTGACTGTATATATAGATCGGTGGCTCATTGATAAAAAAATCATGAATTTTGTTTGTGAAGTTGCTAATTTTATGTGCACTTTCAACGATTTTTCTCGTGCTTCTGTATTCACGTGCTGCTTCTGTAACGAGCCTATTCAAAATATTGACTGGTGTTGAGGGCGAAATAAGTGCGAAACTCTTATGTTGATGCCACTTTTATCAATTCTAGTCTGCTCTGTTAATTTTCATTCACATTGGTAATTAATCAAAATTGAAAAATTTATTCCGAATTTTAAGGCAACACAGGCTGTTAAAACCCAAGTTGATTGCATAGTTAAGAGTCGTGACCCTTTCTAAAATTAGTTTCATATACAAAGCAAAGTTCGATTAGTTCGTATGTTATTTATGTATTTTCATTTATGTATTAACTAGCTAGATACCCGCCCACTTTGGTGAATTTTCAAGTAATAAAGACCACTGCGTTATAGCCTCCACCTCTCTGGCTCTCACCTATCCCTCTTCCATAACACTCGAAATAGGAGTACTGATTGTTTTACACAGGTACATATTTAAATTTTTCTTTAAATGTTATGTAGTTTTGATTCAGCGTGTGTATCAGAACAGGTGGCCATGAATTGTATCTCGTTCACAATTTTACAGAAATCTTTTATTTTTGGTCCAAAATGATTTAACTAATTTTATTTTTTTTTTATTTTATAAATTATAGTTCATTTGCTAGTCTGAGCTATATTATTGTACAATTTCATTCAAATCCATTCAGTAGTTTTTGTAAAGAGTTTTTTGTAAGTCAGTTATTTTAGGCAGTGTTATTGGAGTCATATTTGTAACAGTGAGCTACCGATCTGCCGGGATAGTCTCAATAATAACAAAACTTTATCTTTAAAGAAACTTCATTTTATTTTCTACATTAAGTTCAAAAAACTTATTAAATGCTCATAAATTAACAAATTAATACATTGATTTTTTTCAACATTTTCAAAATGTGTTCATTTAACGATTTTGTACTAAAAAATTTTTCTGGTTTTTTAAACTAAGATATTCCAATCGTTGGAATTAAAAACATATTTCATATTTGTGAAGAATATTTCAAATTTTGAAGAAAGTCCGAAAGCTTTACTAATAACAGGTAGCGTCAAAAACTTAATTTAAGCGTTGGCTCACATAACTTTTTCAAAAAATTGCATGCCTTTTATCAGTCTTAAAAATCATACCTACGCACGTCTACGGCATTTTAAATCACTCTGACTTAAACTCTGCGAAATTAAAAAGTCTATAGCTCAAAATTCTGATGTTTTCCTGACTCTATTACTTTGAGCCTGGTATGTTATACCTCGTCCCATATTAAAAATCACAGATTATTTACACCGTTTTTATCTTTGCATGATCCCATCAAGCCAGATATTGGTACTTTATTTTCGTTAAAGTTAAAGCCAGGTTTCCAAATTAGTACTTTCAAGCTATGGTTTAATACTTTCAAGTTATGGCTAAGCACTCCCAAGGTATATGGCTTATGCCTTTCAGGTACAAGGAGTACTCATAAATTTTTCGTCTACCTACTTTGCCTTTATAAATAGGTTTCAAGGATATTATCACGCTGATTTCTAAACTCATTAAACTAGTTCTTTGGCTCAACCACTACAATTATGCATTTCCATTCCACAATGACATTTTTCGATTGAATTGAAGAAATTACCTTAATAGAGTAATTGTTAGATAATCAATCATTAAAGAAGCAAAAACTATTGTTTTTCAAACAAATAAACGATTTTTCTGCATTTCTTGTTAAAATGATGGTAATTAGGCAGAATAGGTAAGTTGTCAATCAAAATTTTAAAGAAGATTAATATACAAAGAATGACATTTTTGACAAATATGTGTTTGAAAAACTCATTAATGTTCAATTATACATGTGTTTCATGTGTAGTATAATGTGTTTGTATAAAATTATGCACAGTGAAAATATTTTTAGAAATTTCGAGTTCATTTTAATGAAATCAACTCATGACCTCTATGTTCAGACTAAGTCTTATGACATGCTATGAGCCAGGATTACTTTACAGTTAGTTAATCATTACCTACTTTCTACAGCTTGTAACTCCTGAATATAAAAAGTTAACAACACAATTATTTTCTAAGGTGTCTGTTCATTAATGTATGAAAAAAGATTCTTGCAGAATTTTACCCTTTTTTGGTTTCCTATTTTCTATTATCAGTTCTGAAAAGAACTATAAATAGGTCTGTGACTAAAAGGTTGGCTTGAACGGTAATCTACCCACTGGTGATCACCTTAATACGCTTAAACCAAGTATATGAATTGCCTTTTGTTCAATAAAGCTAAATTTTAAATCTAGCATATTTTGTGTGTTTAGTCTGTTCACAATGACTGTTAAATAAATATAAATAATAAATCTAGCATGTTTTGCCTGTTTAGTCTGTTTACACTGCCACACTTGTCCCAGAGTTTGATCACTCCAAAGTTTGGAAGCTGCTCAATGAGTGCCAGGTATCTATTACCGAAACGCGAAATTTCTTCACGCACTATGGTCACTTCGAGACTTCGGTGAATATCGTCATTAAGCACATACCACGGAGAATCACTAATTGCTCACAACACTTTTGATTGAAATATTTGCAGAATTTAGATATTAGTATTGCTAGCAGTTCCCCATAGCTGAATGCCATAGGTCCACATGGGTTTAAGTGTTGTTTTATACACTAACACTTTAATGCTTAATGATAGCTTAGAATTTTTACCCAAGAGTCAGTATAAATTAGAAAATTTCAAGTTTAGTTGTTTTCTTTTTAACCAGATGTGTTTACGCCAAGTAAGTCTTCTATCAAGGTGTATACCCAGATATTTGACTTCATTTGACTGTGGAAAACTGACACCGCTCATTATAACAGCTGGACACTTTTATTTTCTCAAAGTGAACGTTACTTAAACGGATTTCATCTCGTTAACTTGAATGCGCCACTTATTCAACAAATGTTGTTCTTTATTGATACTTGTCTGCAGTTTTTGAGAAGCTGAATTTGGATCCATATCAATGGATAGAATCGCAGTGTTGCAGAATAAAAAGCATTTCTTAATGAGACTTAAGTGAAATTTTCAGAAATTGTTAATATTTTTCAACTATTTATTATTCTTTCTAATTTCCTTCAAAGAACGAGTGGCTAGAAATTTTACTTGCCCGCTATATCGTATTTCATGAAATTTTATTTATTTGAAAACAGATTTGATCGTTATTATTTCCTCAAGTTAATCTATACAACGTTATCTATTTTTATCAAAATTCAGTATTTGGCATCGTAGCTTCGTTTATCTGGACAGTTAGTCATAAAAATGAAAACATAAAATACTTGCAGCTAGGTTAAGAGCTTTTTTAGTTAGTTTGTTTTTCTAAATACCTGCCACATCAATCGTACATGATAGATATACAAAATAATCATTTCTTTACCATTTTTTCGATTAACCTTCGATAAATATTAATGTTATATAGATAGCAGTGAACATAAATTTTCAAAATCATTCCACTCTGTTGTTCCATTTAATTAAAATAGAAAACTACTTGTTATGTTCAATAAAATAATGAAACAAAATGTATTAAAAATGTAGTCTTTTTATAATAATTTAAAATTTTTTAACAAATTTCAAACAGATTTTAACTTTGTTGTAAATGAAATATAAATATTAATTTCAAAGTTAAACTACCAAAATGATGAAAGATCATACAAAAGTCACAGATTGTTAATAAATGCTTATAAATGCTTGAGTTGACATACGATGCCACTTTATTTGCTAAATGAAATTAGTAAGATGTTCCATATAAAAGCATACTTATACAAATTTTCTAAATGAAAAAATATAAAAAAAAAGACACTCATACGAAAAAGGTTCTGAAGAAATTGTATCAGTGCCCACCTACATATGCTGTCTCAGCATTTGACGATAGATAATGTTTTAAAACCAGCTTTTTTGTACAAAAAGTAGAAAATAATAGCTGGATTTAAAAAGATTGTCACTTAAAAAGTATTGTTTATTTAAATTTTTTATGTAAAACAAATAAACGTGAGAAAATGGTGGAGGCGATGGGAAAAGTTTCAGTGAACGTGGGTAGAATATTGATTCCAAAATTGCTGGACATACATACATATATACAAGTGAAGTTAAATAAAAGCCAAAAAAAAAATATTTTCGAGATATTCAGATGTATCCAATCTTTTGTGCAACATGTACAAACTTTAAGCCTGACGAATATAGGTGTAGGTAAGTGAATATTTTTTTCTACGGAGCCTTAGAAAATATTATTGAAAGGAACATAAATTTTTACTTTTGCGTCGCAAAATATCAATAAAAACTTAACGAACTACTTTTAATAAGTTTATATATATTTTTTCTTAATTTTTTTCTCTATTTTGATATTTTATTTTGAATAATATTTTTAATGATTTACCAAAAAATATTAAATAGATAATAATATATTGTTCGGTTATGTTTGAAGAAATTTTAATGATCCGTTACAGTAATGAAAGATACATTAAAGTGTTATTTGTAATTTGTAAAAAATGTTTGTTGTAAGATAGTAATGCCGATTCATGCTTGAAAATAAATGAAAGTCTTATATCTCTCATTTTTATGTGTTCATGCGAAAACTAGACAATATTATTACAATTTATTCCAAAAATGTAATGTTGAGACAAAAATAATGAATTCATAAATAGTTAATAACTCTTTATAAATAGTTATAACCCAAGTTAATAACTAACTATCATTAAATAGTTAATATTTAGAGCGTTTCATGTATAGGTAATCAGATCAACTTCTTATATTAAAAGCACGATCAATATAGGTTAAAACGGGGCTACTTAAGCAATGTGGTTAGTTGTGCAAAATGGGGTTAGATGTGAGAAATAAATAAAACCTTATTCTACAAGAAACCCTTCCTATATGCGGGCTTATTCATTTCTCAATTTTTTTATTATTTTATGCTTGTTCTCTCTGTACAGGTCAAATCACACACGGGTTATCGAGATATATTCAACGATGTATCGAGGACTGAATTTAATAAAGCAGCTTAGACAATACAAAAAAAACATTCGAATATTCCTACCTGCATACTTTGTTGAAATAATTTTCGGTATCCTCACCCTGTTCAGATTGAGTTTACATTCTTGCTTGTGCTTTAGTTTAACAGTTAATCATAAAGTAATGAATCGAAAATGAACTGTACAAACTTTTTAAATCGTAGTGTAGAAAACTAATGTCCAATATTTTTTAAGGGGTCAAAAATTTTGGTTTAAAACTATCTAAACCAAGTAAAAACAAACAATTAACTGAGTTAACTGTTGAGATACCATGCATAGACAGTGTTGATTACTTTTTCACATTACCCATACATACATGTCACACATACATAACTAATATATCTGATATTCTTATATAATACATACTATGCAATTTACGCCTAATTTGCGGCCTCACGAGTAAACAGTGATGTTAACGAAAAAAAGCATCAAACAAAAGTTGTTTTGTTTTTATATGGAACATTTTTTACATTTAAACTTTTGTTCTATCTCTAACGGTTTACAAGATGGGTGCTACGGATCCAAGACCCAATTGACCTATACTGCTCATTTACGAGATTTACGAACTTGACCCCACTATTTACGTCCTGAGTACGCTGTTAAAATTTCAGCTTGATAACTTTTTTTCGTTTTTTGAGTAATCGTGTTCCCAGACGGGCGGACAGACAACCGAAAATGGACTAACTAGATGATTCTATGAACACCTATACCAAAATTTTTTTTCTTATCCTAAATATTTTTATCGATACAAATTTGGAACTAAACTTAGTATACCTTGCATATTACATATATGCATGGTATAAAAACACTAAAATTCTTTTACAATACAGATTAATGAATATTTTTGGTCAGTTTTCTCAAAAATTTTAAGTTCATGAAGATTTTTATAATAATTTATAAAAGAAATGATGTTTTATAATTTCGTATAATTTTCCCAGCTTCATAGGTGGTATGTATCTATTTGAGTTATGTGGCACATGTCAATAGTTCAAAGCATATTGAGGAAATGATATAAAATTTATGATTTGTCAACGACCTCACATTGTAATAAATTATAAAATAAAGGAAACCAAATCATAAATATTTTAAAATATTTTGAAAAAAATTAACTTATTTAGAATTTGCAATACAAAAAACTTTGTAGACTTTTACTTTAAAGATAGGGGATGCATAAGTATGTATACAGTTATAAAAGCTTATTTGATAATGACGATTTCCAATGACTCTTGATTCTATCAATTTTTAAACATTCTGAATATAGTTCTACATTTAAATAATTATTTCCCCAATGTTTTCTTGATTTAAGGTATCCATGAGACTTAACTGTTAGCTAACTAGCAGTAGCAGACTAGCTAAGAGTGGTTGTGTCCCTACAGTATTGTAAAAAAGTGTTGGTTTATTGCACGGTACATACATATCAACCAAATACATGCTTTGTAGTCAAACAATGTGTTATTTTTAGCTTTACAATAAAGCTGCTTAAGTGTTGAAAGCGTGCAAGTGCTGCTTATAAATTTGATAATGTAGATTTCGCTCTTCAATTATTAATACTTTAACTATAGTCGTCTCTGTTCATCAAATGATGGATCTTCAATGAACTCATAATTAAATTAAAATTTTGTTTTTAAATCATCGACAACCTTATATTTTTATGGTATTATTATAAACTACAAGATTGTCTAAATATTTTAGATAGTTGTTAATCACACTGTTTAAATTTTTTGATATAGAAATATCCAATTGAAAAGGATAACCGATATGATTCATCATTTTTTCAGTCAACTTTGAACGATAAAATAATAATAAAAAGCCCGATGACCTAGAAGAGATTCTTGGAAACTTTGTTAATCAAAAAATGTATTTATAAAGTTTTATTTAAATTTCTAGTATTATTCAATCCCTGCATATCTCCTTAATTAGCCTTTCAATTAACAGCATACTAAAATCTCCTGAATATATTTAGGCCGCTAGTTGAACGGCACTGTTTAGCCAAAAGGCTAAGCTTTCAATTGAACGACTAATTAAGCTAGTTCACTGTGACATATACATTACCAATTACACCTGTAAGTGGTTTTGAAAATAACCGGTATCTTTAAAAAATAAATATTTGAGTCTAATTCAAAACTTGAACGTTATTTTGTTATTTTTCAAAAACAGTTTGTCAGAAGTTTTAAGATGCTCCATTTACGATATTTTGATATTTCCAGATTTGCATTGGATAGTACAAAAGTTTTACGAAAAAAAGACACATTTTGCAAAATTTTTTTTTATGATTTTGTTTACTGAAGAAAATTACCAAGTTTTCCAAATATTTTATGTTGATTTGAAAAATCTGAAATTTTGTTTTTGAAAATAAAAAACAAATGTGAGAACAAATTATAAATCGATTAATATTATTAATGATAGTGTTTGCAAAAAATATAAACATGCATATTTGTTTTTATTTATTTTAGGTAAACATCTGGTTTTTTTGTTTAGAGTATCTAATGTCTCTATTTGTCGACCTTTACAGAACAGTGATATATTTATCTGCTATAATATGTTTAGGATATCAGTGGCAGGCACCCTATGGTGACGCGACACATTAAAATCACTTGATAAATATGCATTAATAGTTCATTTCACAGTTATATCAGTTTCAAAAAGTGAATTTATATCTATTGAAAATATTTTGTAATAAATAATTTAT
This sequence comes from Chrysoperla carnea, assembly GCF_905475395.1. Lineage (NCBI taxonomy): Eukaryota > Metazoa > Arthropoda > Insecta > Neuroptera > Chrysopidae > Chrysoperla > Chrysoperla carnea. Next base: position 37,436,814 of record NC_058341.1, read on the forward strand.
ACAAGATTTTGTATATTAGATTGAATCTCTTGAGTATGAACGCAAGTTCGAAAAATTTTCAGATCAAATAAAAAAAACTTATAGTCATACACTAATAATAAAATTATTTTTTATTATTTTAATTATTTATTATAATTAGTATGTACTACGAAAAACCTAATATAAATTCAATTAATATTTTGTAAATGTATAGTGATGTAAATGTTTGGTAACTTTTAGTAAGGAAAATTTTTACATGACCATGTAGAAAGATTATAGTAAACGAATCCCAGTGGGTATTTTAGAGCACTGAGAAAAATGTCACAAGATCCCTTATGAACGCTCAGCCACGTATCTACTTGGAAGTATTTTAATGGCCGGAATATTATAACTAAATTTGGATTTACGATTGATTTAGTAAGCTAAGTAAGTTATTTCGTCAATATATGTGACAAAAATTTCTAAATTGAGCCTTTTTAGTCCAAAGATCCTCTCTGTTTCTGGGATAAAATTACAGTACCCCAATAAGCTTAAGCCTTGAGCCTTTGTTAAGTGTAAAATTCCCTTCTATGTATCAGTTTGGATGACTGAAACCTGTTAAGGTATTACCACGCAAATTCTCCTATGTTGGTAGAAATCCAAAGAATAGAATGCCACGATTCAAGCAAAATGGTTGGAAAGTTTGAGAAAATTAAAAATGTACCCTCGAAGTAAGGCAAAGTCAAATTTTGCATAAGTTCATTTAACAATATGATTACGTATCAATATTCTTGAAAATATGGATTCTCAAAACTTTTTTCTTCTCTTTTTGTACCCTTGGAGTATTTATTTTAAATTAATATTTCTGGAATGAGTCGATCGCAAAAATCGATTCTAAGGGTAAAAAATATGACATGAAACTCCTATAATTCCTTTATATTTTTGCGAGCGACTGGAGCAATTGTAGGTGAAAGAAATCTGCATGAAAATTTAAAAAGTTCTATGGCGTCATTTACCTTTTCTGAAATAATTTTGATTCAACTTCTTTGGAATCGAAATGATAAAGCAGTAGAAATTAAGTGAAGTCGAAAAATTTATGTTTTACTTTTAAGCATAATTATTACAGAAATGTTTATGCAGAAGCTATGTCTTTTATAAAAATAGATTATCTACCGTACTAATTTTCTTAAATCTGGAAAAAATGACCTCAAAATGAGGGATCAATAAACAGTCTGAGAAATGGGAGTAAATATACTCAGCCATTTCGATGAATGAAATAGAATTTCTGTACATGATCTAACTATACATTAAAATATAATTACCGTTCACAAAAAAAAAGTATATTTAAAAATCATTATTTTGTTTCACAAAAATATATAACATTTATAAAAAAAAATGTATGTGTATTGTGTAGTATATTAAATGGCTCCTTGGCTGAAATCCTACCAAAACAAACAGAGATTAGTTAAAACAAAATAGTTGGGAAAGTGGCTTGGTGGCCTCCATGAAGATACTCATCAATCACATCGTATGTCACGTGGAAGAAGGGGAATACTATAAAGTCAAATAGATACTCACTCATATGTATATTAAATACACACACACATATTTATCCAAGGTATTTGTGATTTCCGTACAGTTTTTATCGCCATGACCAAATGTGCAATAATAACAAAAAATCTACATTACAACAATAGACATTACAAGTATAGAGTATTATGTAATCAATGGCAATATCCATTTTTGGTGGAAGCGCAGAACATATGATATATTTGTCACAAAAATGACGACGTTCTCAATGATTTCATTCGTATTACAGGTAATATAGAAGCAAGATATTCTTGTCCATAATGTAATAAATTATAGGAATTTTACTTAAAATTTTTTTACTTAAATAGGTTCAATATCACGTATTGAATGTATTTGCACAAAATCCTTACAAAAAGGAGGGAGGAAGTTTCTCAATTTTAGAGAAACCATTTTGGTATATATCTCCGTAAACGTGACTTTTAGACCAAAAATGGTAAGGTCCTTTATTGTAGTCTGTAGTATCAGGACAGTTGTAGACTTTCTTCATAAGATATAAAAGGAATACGTAACGACTTAGTTATTAATTTTTTGTGATTGTTTGCGACATATTGTCTACTGTTCTTAGAATCAAATGTTTTAGTGCTATGCCATCAAGTGCTTTGAGTCAAGGCTTCTTTTCCTGGCATTTCCTTTCTTTCTTGAAGCTTAAATAGATTTTGCTTGATGCATATTAACGTTAGGAACTTCACCTTAATGTTAAGCGTGACATTGAGCTGCTTTTCTTCTCACTTTTAAAGGTTTTATCGGCGTTGGTATATATTAAGAAACATTATTGAAATGGTACCATGGAATTATTGAGTTGAGATTTAAGGTAAATTTCAGTTTTTTCCATTTGTTGATTGTTAAAAAAAAATTAAATCTTATTGGTGTGGGGCATGTGCCTCGTGCTTCCCTCCTTACCCATATCGATCCCTATGCCTTCAGGATGAAGAATACAAAATACATAAAATACGTGTATCATCAAAAAAAGACATAATGGAGGCCATTTTAAAGACATAATGGAAGTCGTTATATTGATGAGGGATGTATAATCTACTGCTATTAAGGCCTCCTTGAGAGCTTGAAGAACGTCAAAAAAGTGGTTGATTAAAATAATACATACGTACAAATGGGGCGAGAGTCAAAAAGTCCTAAAAGATATAAGGGGAATTAAGAGGAATAATTAAGTGGAAGTAGCAAAAAAAAAAAGAAATTCGTTTTTAGTAATTATTATGATAAATATAAATGAGCTGAGGAAATACTAATTATAATAGATAAAGTTATTTGAAATTATATGTGGTTATGGCATCATAATTTCACTTATGAACTAAATAATAAATAATGCAGATTTTTAAGTAAAAACTACTTATATATTGCTCCTACACTCTCTTTCAGTAATTTATTACAATCATTTGTTTTGATGGGAAACTTTTGTCTTATGTATGTTTATGTTAAAATAGATTCAACTAAGGGGAAATAAACATACATATATTTTATTCTTTCAGAATTTACTATAATATATTGGTCTATGAATGTAAAAAAAAAATATTTTGACAACTTTGACACTTTAGTATTGATACCTATATAATTTTTTTTTTTATAGATTTATTAGAAAAACTATTTAACAGGCAGTTAACTGTCGCGTAGCGTATCTGATATTCAATCCTTAGAATTATAAAAAATTATTTAGTGATGAAACAGTTTCTTTATCCAGATTTTTGGGAAGGCTCATTTTCTAGGGTAGGAAAGTAGATTAGACGAAAATGCGTTAACCTTTATTGTCTTTCTGCTTAGCACAGAATTGGAAGAGGTGATTAAAGCGTACATCGAAAAAAATAATAAGCCTATCCCAAATCTAGAAATGCCTGAAGCGAAAGTATTTTTTTTTTTTGGATTAACAGGTTTTTTAATGTAGCTCAAACAATCTGCTGAGATTTTTATCCTTAAAATTTCCCTAAGGCTAATCTTTATTTAAACTTTGATGCTTTCTGTTAAAAATAAGCTACAGAAGGGATCAGTCAATGAATTCATCATATGAACAGTCTTTCTATGAACTCGCTCATCATATAAACGCACAGCTTTAATTCAGTTCTATCACCAAAATAGATGTTTCACGAAAATCATTTTTTCTGATGGATACAAAATCCAAAATAAGGAATGTGGTATTGACAAAGCAGAATTTTGAATAAAATCCCTATGTATAATACATTTACACTGTATAATGTTGGCAAAAAGAACGAAATACATAAATTGTTATTTTCTCGAAAATCGAAGAAGTTAATCTTTCCCCAACATCATTTAAAGAAAATTGTTTTTTTTTTTTTTTTTAATCGAAATGTGTATTTTTTTTTTAATGAATGTAAAGAATCAATCGACGAAATATCAGAATTTGAAATATGTTTTATCTGATTATAAAATTTTATCTTCCAAAAAGATTAATATGCTACAGGCGCCAATTTTATCCAAACCATCTAATTTTATGTCTCATACGAACTCTTTAAAATCAAGAATATAAACACCATAAAAAGTAATTAAACATTCTGAAGTGTTTTTAATAATTAATAATAATAATACTTTTTTTTTTCAAAATTAATGTTTTTAAAGCTAAGAACAACACTGGATCTTGTTTAATTTACAAAACATATTGTATGTGATAAGACTTAATGACCACCCAACGTTGCAGGGTTGTGACAAACTATACTCTCTCCTTAGGATAATTAATGAGGGTGTCATAGCCCTTAAAATAGCTACTTGAAACTGACACATTAACATATTTATATATTCATATCGCTTGTTGATTATATTTAAAATGTAAAATAAAACAGAAATAATACCTATACTCTACAATAGAAACCATCAAAAGCCCACCCAAATCTTTCTAAGTTTTCCAACTTTCCTGTTAGTTTATCAAATTTAATGTTTTATGCAGAATATGGGAGAAATATTTGCGAGTGAAATCCGCTCCTAGAAATGCTTTTAACAATCTTTACTAAATAGCTTTCCCCGATTTCTTACGATCAACACTATGAAATAAAACTATTACGCGTATAATAGAAAAGACAAATCTGATTGATTTTGCGGTTGTTTGTAAAATGTCCAGTTATTGACGGTCAATCGATTTTTTAACCAGTTATTGATGGTAAATGTATTACAATATCTTTAATAAGTATAACAAAATTAGATAATTTTTTAACATTTTGCCTATAACGAGACAATAACCTTAACCGTTAAAGTGACCTACTTTTTGTATTCTAAAAGTAGTTTACTTTTCATTTTTGTGAAATTTTATTATACAACTGTTGCAGGTGCATTGAAAAGAAGTGTGTTTTTTCTAGAAAACTTTTAGAAAAAAAAAATTTTCCAAAAAACTTTGAAGAAAAACAATATTACTCCTCCACTGGCGTACACACGAATGGTCAAAAAATTTTCTCGAAAATCAGAGCTTATCAAACTAACCAAATCTCTCTTGAAACATAATCTATAATTCTACATCAAGACAAATTAAAAGTAATTTTTTTGGAACCTATTTCGTAAATAAATTAATAAGAAAGTGTTAAATGAAATATATATGCAGCGTTTATTTTGATACAGTTCATAAAGTATAATGGATGACAATTTAAATACTAATTGTAAGCACCTAAGTGTAACAGCAGTTTCTAAAACATTAATTAAATATACACAAATCATGTAACATAATGAGCTCATTATTAATTTTTAATAAATCTTATGATGGATAAATTGTATTTAATTAAAATTGATTTGTGTCTTGTGAAGAATTTAATTTGAAATATTAATTTTGAGGTTATTTAAAAACTTGAGCTAGGGTGGGTGATGCAAAATTCGATTTATTACTCTTGGCCAAAGCTTCAGCAGTGGGAGGCAGACGTAGTTTTGATTTATATGCCACTCGCGACTCGCCCCGGCTTCGCACGGGTGCAATGCTGATACAAAATGTACTAAATATACTTCATAATGAGTTTATTTACATCACATTAGAAAAGTATAAAATTATCAGTTTTCTCTACTTCGTCTTGAGTCACTCTATCTATAAAAAAAAATTATCAAAATCCGTTGCGTAGTTTTAAACATCTAAGTATACATAGAGACTGGCAGACAGCGGGAAGCGACTTCGTTTTATACTATGTAGTGATGATCTATGAAGCTTAGTTTTTTGGAACTTCTTACATGTCGGTATTTAGGAACTGCATACCTGCCCAGGAGCTTAATACCGGTAAATACCAATACTTAGCGCCTGGTCACGACCTCAATATTTTTTACATGATGCTACTTGAATTTCCTTAAAAAACATTTCTTTCCAAATTCGATTAACCCTTCATTTAACTAGTGATTTTCTTAACTTGCATAGGCAATCGAAGAAAAGTATACGTAGATCGATTTCCCTACCTTAAAGCATTTCCAGTTAAAGTGACTTACGCACACGTCAATTTTTCGATAGTTTCTTTCGGCTTGGCATTGAAGATCAGATTTTTTAAAATTCAAAACGACATTTTTCGAATTTAAGCGAGAAGAATTGTGAATCGAAAGTTTTTACTCACAACTGCGACCTTGTAGAGTGCTTCTCGTCAAAAGCCTTTAGTTTAAGATTTCAATATGTGAATGAATCAAATACATTGGATACAAAATATCTATGAGTGAATACGAACGTCATAAATCACATATGACAGCTATTATTGTAAGCTAAAATAAATATACTTAATAAACTATTTTTAGATAAAATTATATGTTTTTTTTTTTTTTTTTTTTTTTTTTTTTGTTTCTTAAATACACATATGCATAATATAATAATATATATATTTAATTTCATTATTTATATTAAAATTAGTTAAAAATATTTAATAAATTTAACATACAAATAAATAATATAAAATTCTTTCTTTGTGTTCCTGTATTTTTTATTTTTTTTTTTTTGTTCTATATTGAAAATTTATTAAATTTATACAGCTGTTAATGAATTTTTTCCGTATACATAGATATAATTTCCATTTGGCTTTAAATTAAACTAGAAATAACATTTTTGACATCAATGTTAGATATTATTTAAAAAAAAATGAGTATAAGTATCTTTTATATTATAAAAGTACATTCGATATCTTTCCTGCCCTACTAAATTACTAAATCACTAAAAAAGAAAATTAATCTTAGATCAAATAATATTGTTTAATTATCAATTTAATTTTAGTAAGGTTAAAAATTAAATTTTTTGCCAAAAGGAATTTTTACGAGTATGTATTTATGTTAGTATACATGAGAATGCATGTTTTTCGAGTAAAAACTTGCAACTGAATTTACAAAAATTATCCTCAATCGATTTTGCTGGAATTTTGCATACACATTTTGTTTACACTCGCATGATAAGAATATCAAATGAGTTTTCTGAGATGAATACACATGTAAATGGTATGATTTCACTGCGCTTCCACCAAATTTAATGTAACTACCTTTTTTAGTTTGAAATGAAAAATTTAAATAAAAAATCAACTTTTTTCTATTTCTATGAGTCACTCATAAATGGCATGGTTTAAATTACTTACTTGATATATTAAATTGAATCGAATTAAAATCTCTTTTTGTCAATTCTATAAATGCTTGTCGAGAAAATAACAAATTAGCGAGCAATATGAGCTATAATATATTATTCTTACAGAAATTTTTTAAAACCAACTATTTAAGCTTAAAAAGAACCATGGATTAAATTGAGTTTTTAAATTCTTTAAAAATATAATTATATAAATTTAAAAATAAATTCACTTTTCAGGGATTTTTTAAAGATATAATTGATCATACCTACCTGATGTATATATTTCTTCTAAATATTCAAGTAAAAAAGTGTTAGTAATTATTTTAAAAATACTTTTATTTAATTTTTTTACATTATATTATTAACAAAAAAAATAACATAATTTTTAATGACTAGAGAACACTACATAAGCTGATTCTTGTAACAAAATATAGTTAACCTATATTTATCAATAAATTACATTTAATATTTTATTACCTATATTCAGTTAATTCAAATTTCAGTTATTTACATAATATTGAAAACATATTCTCTTTAACTTTAAATAAATTTTTATCATAACTAACTATAGTCTAAGTTTATTCTTTCACAATGTAAACAATCCCTTTTAATATAATATTTACAAAGAAAAATTTTAGTTTGTAATAGCTTATTAAATGAAATTTGTACATAAACAAATCCTTTGCAGGTGCTTGCATGGGTTTTTGGGCATTAATTGAGGTGTTAGCCGTTTTTTTGTTTTTTTTTCTTTTATTAATTTTTACATTTTATCCTTATGATCTATTTTTGATGTCATCAAATCAATGGTTTCAAGCTCTGTACGGTTAATTTTTTACAATTTATGCGTTTATTTAGTTTAAAAATGGGAGTTATAGAAACCTAAGCACGAGAGTATGTCTGAAACTATCAAAAATTGATTCTAAAAGTCAAAAATGATCTATATTTTGAATAAAGACTTCGAGGCCCATAAAATATCTTCCAATGCTTGCACTATGCAAGAACTCATACACACAAACATATTTTTATACTTATATAGTACGATTAAAAATATAGTACGATAGAATGAAAATTCTTATTATACCTACATAAATCTAATTTCATAACATATTACATATCACCATATTATATAACATTGTCAATCTCAACAAAATTAGAAGTAAAAGGCACTTAAAAATCAATACAAATTACGTTGAAACTACTTGATAATTTTGAAACTTTGGCTACTTTTTGGTGATTTTTTTTTTACTTTGGTTGCTTTTGATGCTTTGGCAATACTAATATTTGGAAAAAATTTAACTTTTTACTCACTTTTAACAAAAAAGACATCTTGGCTTATTTTGATTTGGAGGTTTACTTAGCTTATTATTACTTGTACCTGTGAGGAAATCAATACGATTAAGCGAAGACAAATTGAATCTTTGTACAAGAAATTTTATTCAAATATTATTTTTATTTTTAACTAAGTTTAACTGAGTATTAATTACTACACTTTGTTCTGATAATTTTTTACAATTTTCTCATAAAAATTTAAATAAAAGATGTGGAAGCGATTTTTAAGAAAGAGAAATCACTTTAAATATTTTGACTATTATAATTTCCGTAATTTGTCACAAAAAACTGTGTGATGTCAGCAAATAATTTAAGTGATTCATCTATAAAATATTTAGTTATAAAATTAAATCATCTAAATATTTTAGAAAGCTTCTGAAAATCAGTTGACACTTAACGTTGAAATTTATTTTGTTTATTTATTTTTATTATTCAGTCAGTCATCCCACAGAACTTAAAAACTATACTTCTTGTATTATGAGAAAGATATTTGAATAATTTAAAAAATTTTGTTTTGTTTATCATATTAAATGAATAATTATCGATGAATGTATTTAATTAAAATTACGTCATGTATAGGATTTATGAAATTAATCATATTTAAGGCACATTGAAATATTTTAAGTATGAGCGGAGAGCCCGTGACACTAAAACTGCGCTTACACGGATTTCGAATTTTCGCATATGAATCAATACTATTTAACAATAGATACAATATGGACTAGTTGTGCGGTTTATCCTGGCAGAAAATTTTTTTATATTTTTAATAATTACTCGTTTTTTGCTCTTTCATAGAAATTATTTTGTAAGACACCATTTTATGGCAAATTTTATCTATTCCAGGAAAATTTGATGTGACAGCTTTTATCGTGGAATTACTTTTTTTTTTTTGATTTTTTCATATTGAGTTCTACTTTCGAAATATCTCGGTGTGACAGCTCAAAACTTGACCAAAATATCTTTAACACCAGTAAATAATAAGAAAAAGTCTGCCTAGATAAACCCTGGCATAACCAGCCCATTTTGTATCTATAGTTAAATAGTATCGATTCACATCCGAAATTTCGAAATCCGCGGTGTAAGTGCAGTTTTACCTACACGGGCTCCAGGGCTAGTAAGTAATATTGACGATTTTTGATACGAGATTGTAAAATTTTCCTTACAATTGGTACTCAATAATTATATTGTTAAATATTATTATATAATTAATAGTTCTACAAAAAAAAAATCACGATTTTATCGTTGTGTAAAATCATGACCATGATAAATTCCTGCCGTCGTAATATTTGTTGGAATTCCACCTGATGTATGTAAATTTTGTCGTAAATGATGATGATTTGTAGCTGCTTGACTTTGTGTCATATTACTGGTATAAAAACTTTGATAATTTGGTGAATTTGAATAAACATTTGGCCCTGTTCGACTAAATGCACTATTTGGTGCTCGTAATGATTTCTCATTCGGATAAGCAGGATTATAATTATGTAATATATTGTGTGGATGATAAATTGGACCATAATTACATAATTCCCCTGAATATGGTTGACCAATTGGTAATAAATTTGGGGAGCTATGATGATGACCCAATGAACTTACTACACTAGGAGTTAACGGAGATACTAGCGATGAGGATTCGGTTAGCATGGATGTAACTGTTGAGGATGATTGAGTTGAAATGGTTGCAGGAGGTATTGTAGTTGGTGAATGATTTCCATCTGAAAGAAAAAATAATATTTTGTTAAAAATATTAATAGAAGAGTCCCTGGGGGCTTTATTTATGAAAAATTCACGGAATATTTATAAATTTTTAACTAATAGTTTTCGACTTACAGGCTATATAACTATAATGTATATGTAGCTGTGATTGTCCGTAGCTTGTTTTTGATCCGAACGATCTGAAGAGCATTTTAGGGTCGGTTAGAAAAAGTTTCATAGATAGCCATTTTCCTGTCTAATATTGTGGAGTCCTTTCCGTGTTTTTTTTATTAAACACAGAAAACTTTGAAAAAAAAAAAATATTTCAGTCTTATTGAATTCCAAAGTAACCATTTCATGATTGAAGATTTAGATAAATTAAAAAGAAATTAGTGAACAGATCCACACATATGTTTTTTGATTGGTTAATTTTATCTAAACACAATCTACATGTGTTTATACAAAAATATATTCATTTGATGGTATACTGCAACGATGTAATATTTGATGATGCGTTGTGTAGGTACCGCCAGGTGAAATTATCCAGATAAACATCAAACAAACATCTTTATATTTTTAAAGTAAATATGACTTTTATTTAATAAATAAATTAACAAAAACTCCGCCTATAAAGGTACATGGTTTTTTAAAATGGCGACTTAAATAAAAAGCACTTACCTTTAAGATTATTGTTATTGTTCGGTGTACTATTGTTATTACGGCTTGAACTTCGTGTTCGTTGACCTTGTGCATTTCCCAGTTGTAAATGATTCATGACTTCTGTACCACTGTAACAAAAATTAAATATGAGATGAATTGAGATTTTCTTTAAAATTGTATCTCGGAGGAAATTTTATTTTCTACTTATTTTATAAAAGATTGTAAAGAAGATCTGGTACATTTTACAAGCTTTTATTTATTTCCAACTGAATTTTAAAGCAATTATCCTCAATCGATCGAGCTAAAATTTTGCATACTTGTTAAGTTTGGGGTGATAATACGTGGAAAGCTAAGTGACGTCATTCTAAATGAAATATGGGGAACCACCAAAGATGGCTAGTCATTTTGTAAATCAGATATCTAAATCCTACCATATGTAAATCATATTACAATGCATTTTTAGCGTAAGCATGATTTTCCCATCGCTTTTACCATATTTGCATCACCTTTTTTAGTTTTAAATTAAAATTCTTTTTAAAGAACGAGCTTTTATTGTAGAAAATAAGTAGAAAATAATAATTTCCATGATTCATTCATGCATGACTGTTAGTAAAAGCTTGAGGTGCTTCAAATCGTTTTTAATTTTTTAAATTGAACTCCATTACCTTTTACTAATAGTCATGTAAGTGACTCATAGAAGTAATTATTTTCTTCATTCAAGTACAATAAAAGTTTATACTTTTATAAGTTTTATTTAAATTTTTGTGCTTCTTCGAAATTCTTTATATGTACAGATAAGAGATGTACCATTTCATTTTTTCATATCACAGCTGCGTGCGAAGTTTGACTTCGATTGGAAACTGATGAGTGATACAAAAACTATTTACAAATTTTTAATTGAAATTTAAATTTTTTTTAAATTAATTAGGCAACATTTGTCATAAAGATTGTACGTAGCCAGTTATATAGGTACAAATAAAAGATTGTGCGAAGGATTTTGCACTTGTTTTTCTGATAAACGAAAACAGCAGCCTATATGCGAGTAATTGGGTAAGAAAATTAGACGTTTTAAAATAACCGTACTAAGTACGTGGTCTGAAAAATTTTAAATTACGCAATGATTTTAAGATTAGTGTATACTTTTACTCGTTTAGTTAATTATTCCGAAGATAAGTAATTAACAAATACAAAAATTTTTTGTCCAGCATTCAATAAAATGACTTTAAACTGTTGCCAAAAATGATATTTTCATTTCCTTTTAAACTTATGTTAAAATGAGTAAAAAACGAATTTTTTATAAATTTTAAACTGGAACAAGTACTTAAAACGCGTAGCTCAATTAATAAGGACCTTTCTAAGTGTTTTAAGATTATCTAAGTACCTGCTTAGCCTGCACAAATTCTTAATGACGTGTTGCAAATAATTACAAAAAATGTACTGGCTTCATTGGTATTAATGGAATGTAAAACAGAAATTATTTTACTGAATACTGTATTATAAACTTTGTATGTTTTACAAACAAGTTAAATTAAGATATTAAAAATGAAATTATTGTAGTTATTTTTGAAAATAGTTACATTACGCTTCTAAAAAGATTTTTGAATTTCAAAAATATGTTTGTAATAATGCAATGCAAATAAAAATTGAAAAAGGTTATATGCATGATGGAAAAGTAAATTATCTACGACCATAGTAAAAAAATTAAATGATCAATTTTTTTAAAACAATTTACACATTTTTATGTCACTTTTTTTTATCTGTTATTGGAAATAAGTGGTAATTTTTTACCATAAATCGCTTTTGATTTAAAAAAAGTAGATATTCGGCCAAAAATCTCGCCAAATTTTAGGATTCAGTCGATTATAGTCAAATAAATTTGATTTTTTGTATTTTATTTTGGGGCGGTCAAAGTAACTTTATGTACCGAGTTTTATCAAACTTTGAAACAAAAACTTGTTGAAGACATTTTGTCGCTTGAGAAATGGTAAAAGATCGACCAAATGTTTTTTTCTCCGATTTCGGTAAAAGTAAAAGGATTGGGTGCAATTTGAAGTGCAAAATTTTTCGGGTTGATTCCAGGAAACTTCTTGGCTTATATTTAAATAAAATATGACTCTAAGTACGATTATCCAAAAACATAAAAATTCGATCAGCATATTTGACGACTTGAAGAATTGTTTCCGATATTGGTACCTACTACCGAAAATACCTTTAATCTAAAACGTTTCATACAGGATTCGGTCGATACCATAGAAAATACTCGACCCATTGTAAAATGAATCCGATTTATGTTTGCTGAGACTTTTTCGATTATGTCTAAGAGATATTCCTTATCAAAATGTCAAATAGTCGAACAAATGTTTTAAGTGCACTAGGTTATCAGTGCAGTAGGATTTGAACCAACAAAAATTGGGTTTATTTGCATCTCCGAGATATCTTTCAAAATCTCAAAAGAATATCAATTTCTCGGATCAATTGTAGTAAATTTCCTAAAAAAATATTTATTTAATGGGAAATTGAACTAGATCTTCCCGAATTTTAAGTTCATATTAATAAAAAATATTCAATAAATGATAATTCTGTTTTGCTACACATCTAGTCAAGGCTTTTAGACCGTCCCTGAAGGAATTCACATTCATATGAAGTCATCTATTTATTTTGACATGTAAGCAATCTTTTTGTAAAGGGTTCTTATATAAATTGTTTTAAGTGCTTTACCGATTAGAGCAGATATACATAGCATGCACGTTAAACACGATGAATACTGTATTTTTAACATATCGAAGTCAAAATCCACATATGTTTACATTTTTTTTACAACTAACATAACGCCGTGTGTCATTTTAAATGGCAAACACCTTTCATTTAACATTATTCATAGTTCAAATCATGATTTTTACTGAGCGGGTAGAGCTTAGACAAATGAATTTGTTTTTCAAATTATATTCTCACTAAAAAGCACTGAAGAAGTTGAGAAACAAAAATATTTTGGAACTATATTACGTATTTGCATCTTCGGTGGAAGAAAGCTTGGCCAAAAACAACGATGGGATCTTTTTTTATTTAAAATCTTGAAATATTATTAGTATACTCATCGAGGACATGATCTTGTGTTTATGGTGCCCGCTCGTCACACAAAAGTTCGTCAGGTCAAAACCCATTTTTTAAATTTTAAATTTTTAAAATTAAAAACATATTTTATTTTAATGAAGCCTATTGATCCTAGAAGCTTAATGGTCTTTGAATTAGGGGAGCATTTCAAAAACATACTGCCAATAACCCTTAGTAGTCCGGAAAAACAGTATCCTGTAATCCGACAAATTACATATCCAAATTATAAGATTTATACCATTTTCTCACTTTAGGTGCGAAGTTTTCTTGTATTATTGTTATAGGTAAATAGTAATGACGGGTCGGATTACCGTGGTGCTACTGTAATTTTTTTGTAAACTAATTTTTTCCAATTGTTTTCGAATTTATTGCGGTGAAGGGACTTTTAAAAACCAACCTACTTTTAGAACTTCAAGCCGCAAAAACACATCGAGAGTTTTAGAATTTACAGTTTTTTTTATATGTAAAAATATTTGATTTAAATGTAAAAAAAAAAATTGCGGATTTCAAATATAAATAGTATCATATTCTCAAATAGAATTAACACTAAGCCCGCCTAAACTCCGCTCGATCAAAATTATATACAAAGTATTGAAATAAAGTTATTGCTGTGTAATGTAATAGAAAGAAAGTATGATATAAATTATAAAATTTTCAGTTTTTATTTCTGTTTAAATTAACGCCCAAACTATTAAAAGTAATCAAACAACATGATATAAGCACTAAAATGTGAAGATATAAACATAATTCAGATTGATTCATGGAGAACTTCTAATAAACTGAACTCTTAGTATTCCTGGTAAAAATTGTATAAACTAATTTGATTTACCTAATATTAAAAATACAGTCAAAAGTGAATTTTGAAAATACAGAAGTGACGATAAAGTCAAATGACTGGACCATATTCTCTGATTAGGGCTCATGAAATTCTCTCGTTGATTCATATAGTTTCAAAGATATAATAATGCTCACTTTTTCTATAATAATTATTTAACTTATCATATCTTATTATATCTTTCGAAATGTTTGAATTTAATCAGTTTTCTGTAGGTTATACGTCAAAAAATTTTGTGCGCCTTAGAAGGTCCACTGTAGTTCATTCATAGTTTCATCAGAGACAGTTCGACAACTCATGCTTATAAAACTCGAAAAAATATAAGATTAAAATAATTTTTTTGAGAAATTCAAGTCTGAAAGTGATAAACACTATTAAGTGACTGTATAGGAAGATAATAATGTAAATTATAGGTTTGTAAAGATATTGTTCAAATCAATAAAGCCCCTTTCATTTACAGTCAATTTTTAGGATTAAATGTTAAGATAGAATTTACGGAATTATTCGTGATATACATACACCATGATAGATTAATACAGTACCTACCTATACCGAAAATATTTAAAATATTCTTCCTATATGCCAAAACAATTTACTTGAAAAATAAAATATTTTAGTATTATTGTAGCAATAAACATTTCAAATAAAACAAAGTGTAACCATACTTTTAAAATAAATATATCAGTTTTAGAAAAAGATTAGCTATCTCATAGTACGCTCAACAGAGACCACATTCTTGTAAGTAATGCCATTATTATTCATAAATTGTGGATAGTTACAAATCTAATAATTCTTGAATGTAGAACATAGGGGGTCATTCATAAATTACTACACTTATAATAGACAAGAAAAGGGTAATAACTTCAAATTTAATCAAGAAAGTAGAGTAGGTGAAGTTTTGAAATACAACCCCATCATGTACCTTGAATCTGACGGGCTATACATCTATGATCAACAACACAGGCACTTCACAGACGCTGCAATTAATGTTCCCTATACGACCATGTCTGTACGAGTATTTTTCCTGGGACTGCATGCCACTTAGTACAAGGAAGACAAAAGAAGTATTCTTAACCCCGAGTCTAGGGATGGCGAACCAATGCCACGCGACACAATATTTTGGGCACGCCACCGATCACAATATTGACTTTGAAGTATTATATTACATAGGAACGCGAGAGATCCGACGAACTACGAATGTTGTTGACTACGATTGCTAATGTTGCATAGTTTATAGTCAATTTCGCTTATTTACGCATGGCATTATAGTCAATTTCCTTGACACACCTGTATTTTAAAGCTGATTTGTGTTATTTATGACTATTATTAAAGGCTAGTTCAGAAAAACTTGGTGGACTGAGAAATATGGCACGGTTAGTAAAGACGACAAAGCGGTGACTTTTTTTTCTGGAACAGTAATATGTAAAACATAGTCTGTAAAACGGCATTTTGAAATAAATCACAAATCGTAAGTCAAATATGCAAACCAGAGAAAGCAAAAGGAATTACCTGCAAGAGTGCAATGAAAGGCAGAAATAAACAGTCGACGCGACGTGTCATAGCGCGGTCAGTTACCCGGCTGCAAATGTCGTCATTGTTCGGCATGGAAAACCTTTTCAAGAGAGATACAGTTTTTGAAAATTATTTGACCTCATGAAACATTTTGTCTATGACTTCATTAAACATTTTTTTAGAAATAATGGCACGTTGATACCTGAGAGCTCATCACCCCTGACCCAGTCAATAAAACAAGCAGTAGATAAGAATCATAAAAAAAGTAAATTTTGATGAAAGGAAAAATTAAACCCATTGTATAAATCACATTTATGTTTTCATTAGAAACAAAATACGTAATATGTGAGACAACACCCTGTATTAGTTGTAAAGTTATTAAAGTTATTATTTTGTGTAAAATATTGTATCAATTATATTAAAACCATAACGTCACATAAATTTTTTTTATATCATAATAATAATCACGATTTAATTTATGACTTTGAAGTAATTCTGATGTTCATTCATAATTTACAAAAATTTGTTTTGAAAATTGTTTGTCAAGTAAAAATAAAAATATAATAATATAATGGATTCGTTCTATTTTTATTTTAAAAATATATATCTGGGTTAAAAACTCATTTTTGTCTTTCGACAGCATTGCTTTTTCTGTAATTATTTTATATTTAAAAATTTTATTTTGTATTAGCAGTCATTTTATTTTTTATTTTTTAGAAACAGAAAAATGTTTTTCTTGTGCATACTAAGTTGACAATGCAAAGCTATAAAATAAGAGGTCGTTTAAGAATTCCAAAGATAGAAAAGTCATTCAAACGTATTACTCATTCATGTCCACAAAAAGACACAATAGTTATTCTAGAATTTTTACCAAAACATTTATAACGGGTTATTATTCTAATTTATATTTATGTAACCCAATAATAACCCCTAACTAAACTTATTATTCCAGAATTTGAATGATATTGGCAGCAACTTGTATTTAAAAAGACTGTCAGTCAGTCATGGGTACTGTCGACGGAAGTGACAAAACCGAAAGTAATATTTTAGAAAAACCGTGTTTCTCTTTTTTTTAATTTGCGGTCAATTTTAGGCGAATAATTAAAATTTCATAATTCTATGAACATTAATCATTAGTTACCAAACATCAGAATCACTTAGTTAATAGTTAATTTTCGATTTAAAAAAAGTTTAAGTTTCCTAGATTATGGTGTTAAATCTGTAACTATATTATAGCATGTTGCTGATGCGAAACTACAAGAATTTTCCCTATACCAAATATTATTTATTATACATATATATTACAAATCGACAAACGCACCTATAGAAGGTGGTCACATAGTTATTTTAACATAATTTTTGAAAGAATTTATTTGCCACCACCAAAGTAAGTAAAGATTAAGATTTTTCAAGTTATCACCATACAAACGGTTGTGGAGGCAGTGAAGATATCATCTAAGTTGTGTATTTATAATATCGGAACTAAATACAATAAATATCACCTTTATTTAATAAGGAATACCATCTAAATCTTTAAATCAAAAACTAAAGTTAATGGATATACTTTTCATAAAAGTGATTAAAGTAAAAGGTCGTAATACTTTTTTCATTCCAATGAAGTGAAAAATGATCTTGGAAATTCACAGTTTATAAATATTAACTATAAATTTGCCTGATAAAAAAATTTATGTCTATTAAAACGATGTATTATAAGTAACTTGAATGCCAAACGTAGAGATTTTTTAGGAATCCGTAGAGTATAATTTTATTTTAATCATTTGTATGAAATTATTTTAAATAAAATGTCTTAAAACAATAGCTAAAATTTAAAAAAATCTTATTGATATTTAAGAATATTGAGAAACAAATTACATACCTACATGAAAAGATTAAAAAGCTTGGCTCCTCCGAAATAATTTAATTTTAAAGTATAAAAGAATAATGGTTTGAAAAACATTTATTTTCTTGATTGAAGAACCTTTATGCGATAGGATATGAGATTTAACTTGCTCACACTTAATGGAATTTTTGTTAAAATTAATAGCTAAAAAGAATTTATTCCCATTTATCTTTTTTTTAAATAGTGTATGCGCATATCAGTATTAAAATTACAAATGATCATTAGTTAAGGACGATCACATACGTATCTCATAATTTAAATTTGTGAAGTACACACTGAATAAACAGAATATGTAGATATCTACAGGGTGTTTAAAAATTTCAGACAGATATAACCAAATTTATTGACAAATTTTTATCAGTTCACAAGGTTGTTAAAAAAATTTCATGTTTTTCACAATCATTGAGTCTAATCTAAAGAGTGTTATTTACGTGGAAGTTTTAGAAATGATAGGTAGAAATTTTTGGTATGATATTCTTATCATTTTTGTAAAATTTGGTTTTAACTTCAAGAAAACTTCTCTATACATTATGGTTAATGTATTTGATTCCATACAGTATTGTAAATAAGTTTTGGTTTATATTGACGGTAAAATTCAAAATTTTATTCAAAATTATATTCAAAACTTCTCAATTGTTGTCTCTAAGTATCCAAGCTTTTAAAAGGATTCCTAGACAAAAATGATAAGAATGAAAATTTATAACAAAGTTGTTTAATGAGTAGAGTAAAAGTTTTCTGTTATTTGCCCTTGTTTTGCAACAATTTGTAACAAAATGTCATACTTTCTAGAAGCGTAAAAGAATAACCGATTATGGCGTTTATATTAATTTAGATCCAAGCGGGTTTTTTTTAAACACCCCTCTAATACACTCATTATATAAAAATATATGTATGTTTATGTCAAGCGCATTCCTTGGCATACAAGTAATGTTAAAAATGTTGCTGTTTAGACATAGGTACTTCATACCAGTTGTATTATGAACACATTAAATTTATTTTACTTTATGCCCTTTTAACTCCAATGCTTATAATTCATTACTTTTTCATGTACGATGAATTCGTTCAAAGTTGAACAGTAAATAAGGTCTAAAAAGTTTGACTTCAAATGGAGGACTTTAGTTTGTAAATTTTCAAGAAATGACTTTTTCACCGATTTAAATTTTCATTTATGACAACGGATAATCAAATTTAATTTTTAAATTTTCAATTTTCTATTTATACCAAAGGGTAAACGCTTTCCGTGCATTGGCATGGCCAATGAAACTTATTTAAAAATCGGGGAACTATAACCATACATACAAAATGTACTTGCCTGGAAATAGGTTTTCTTAAAATCTTTTTTAGTTGTTTTTATTTTTAACCTAAATAGAAAAAAAATTATTAGAAAAAATTAAAAACTCACCAGTCATCAGGATCACAATCACGAAATCCTTTTGCAAATGGATTACTTGCAATTTTCAATTGTGTAATCTAAAACAGCATTATTAAAAAATAGAAAATTTTATTATTCAAGAAATAAAATATCAATTGTATAATAAAGAAATAAAAAGCCAAAAAAATATAATAACATTCCATAAATTAAATCAGCAAATGAGATACATTTAAGAAGAAGAGAAACTTTATTCCCATATGTCTCAAATATAAGATAAATAAACATTCTATCAGATTATTTTTTCGTTAAAATATATTTTTTTATTTAATTATTTTTATATAAAAAGTACTATCAAAATAAACACTTTCAAAAAATTAAACAAATTTTTTTAGTCGGCTCTAAAATTATATAAAAAAGTATGAATTTACATTTTTTTCTATTTTAACCTTTAAGTGCTCACGTGCATGCCCCTCTTTTCCACTTAGTTTCTCTGGGCAACTTCCGAGGATCCCGTAATGGAGGTTCCGACCTTCCCTCAAAAAAAATCTATCTTACAGCTGCCGATCTATTCTGTGCATTAAGTACACGATTTTCGAAGTTTCTACATGCGGTTCACTATAATTTTGTCAAGACAGAACCGATACAATTTGCCGGATAAAATTTTTGAATTTTAAGAAATGTTCGAAAAATTACAAGTGAGCTATGGTGAGTAATTAAAGGTTAAATAATAATAAATATTTATGAAATATATATGATTTATAATTTATTTACCCGATGATTCTGGTATGCAGTAACAGCCGTAAATGCTGTTTCAGGAAACACAAACGTTTTGAAGTTATCAGGACCGCCTTCAATTTGAGGTGTTCCTTTCGGCGGTAGATACACAACATGAAATCTAGGCTGGTATCGATGCATAGAATTTAAAATTATCTGAAATAGAGAGGAAAATTTTATTTCTTTATTTCTTAGATTATAATAATACCTAATGACAATTAATTTTAGTTAATTCTATGAAAACAACTACGAATTAGTCTCCATGATACCTGTCTCTTAAGAATTGACTATTCGAAGTTTGTAATTTGGTACTTGCTTTTAACTTTCCCATTCATACTTTACACGATTTTTCAATTTTTTAAGTGAAGGTAGGTACTTTTTTAATTTGAAAAACGATTTTGTAATAAAATATACTTACATGTCCATTATCATCCAATTGATTATTTGTTAATTTTAATTTGTCAAATGATAATGGTTGTTTCATCCAATGACCACCTGGTGCTGGACTGTCAGGATGAACATGTATTCTCGGTGGAGATACTGGATCTGCTTTTCCTGCCACAACCCAACTAGAACTGTAAAATCAAATGGCATTCCTTTTATTTAACTCATTTTAATGACACTTTTTACTAAGTTTTCATCGGTCTATCAATTCCCCTTGGCATTTTCAACATACATTCTTACACCCTCTAAAAGGGGCTGCTACCACCCCTTGGGAAAAAGCACCACGAGGCACCATTTAACTTTTGATCTAGAGAGTAAGCAAAGCTTAATCACAAAGGTCAATCAGGCCAATCGGAGCTATAGGAAGGAATTTAGAGGTTTAAGCCTCGTTTTCTTGGAGTATCAAGTTTGAATTCTCTGCCTAAAAGACTAGGACAGCGCATTTTTCAAAACGGAAGCATAAATTTTATTGAAATTTTTTGCTAATAAGAAAGAACTAATCTTGCATTCGAAAAAGATAATAATAAGGTATATTCGTGCGGTCATCATTAATTAGCCACGTGATATCGATTGTAATAAAAACACAAATCAGAGAGTAAATGCTATTTACCAATTTGGTGGCAATAAATTTGCCTTCTTGAATTTAATTCAATGAAGTATTGAAGGTAGTAAGGGAATAAAAAAAAAAGTACCTGTGAAACGAATATCGATAGCGTTTATCATCCAACGGCACAAAATCCATCATTAACATATAATCAGCATGTGGATCTAAGCCAAATAATCGAACTTGAAATGTTGGAAACATACGTCGACCAGCTTTTGTTACAATCATTTCAGTACCCAATTCATTAAATTCATCCCATAATGGTTTCATTTCTAATGATGCATTGGTTTGACTTAATGCTGGATGGACTTGATTTGTTGTGTTGTTATTTGTTGAATTATTATTTGATGAGGAATTTCGACAATGAGATTTATTACGTGATGTTGGTCCATTATTATTATCACCATCACTTTCAGATCCAGCCGATAATGAATCTGCATGAGCCAATGGTGAATATTCACGCCGATCTGCACCTGCTGTTTGCAAGCATGCTGAAAAAAAATAGATACTCTCAATTTTTCACATGAACAAAGTCGGGTTTTATGCACTTACGATCGACATTTTAGAATTTTATCAAATGTTTTTATTAGGGATACCTCTAGGAATGTGCAAACAATTTCATATTGTCTTTTCTAGATCGATTTTGGTATTTCAACTACAATGAAGTCATTTCAGTTTAAAGTACGCAGAATATTTTTGCTAGAGATATAATCTATTTTAGTGACTGTGAACAAATCTTTAGTCCTTAAATCTAAAGAAAGAACCAAAAGCATGAGATTGAAATTGTATCTCGGCATCATCCAGCCCATCATCCATCCGTATACAGTACAAAATAATTCGTGATGATTATGATCGATAATAGTTAAATCAATAATTTTTTAACTAAGTTCATGATATTATTCGAATTGTACAAAACTTAGCTTGTGTCTAATATCACCATGTAGCAGCAAATTAAAAATACCAGCTCAGCGATCAAGGAATTTTAATAACAATAGCTCAATTTTTTAAACCGTTAACTAAGAAAATATCACATTTACGGCAAAAAAAAAGATTGTTGTCACTGTTGTTTTGACGTACCATAACTCTTTCCATTCTACAGTCAAAATCCATTATAACACCATCGGTTATAATCAAGAACCGTTTATAAAGACAGAAAAAAAAAGGTACTGCCTGAATCCGTATATAAACACATACCTGAATATATTGCCTATAACGCCATTGGCTATAACGACATATCGGCTAAAGCGGTCAATAATCAGTGGAATTATAAGCACATATATAGGCTTTTTACGATCAATGCATGTAAAAGCACGCATTTTCAGTTATAAAATACTCCATCGTAATGCTGTTTTGAACTTTATAAACTAAATTTTCTACCTTATTGCCTTAAATATCGGTTATAGCTTCATTGGAACTAAATCAATGACCGGCATGTGCATGTAACACATACGTTTCACTTTAATAGAAAAATGTACACATCTTTGATAACGATTAATGTTTATAACAACGAAATTTGACTATTATTTAATTCAAGTATCCTAGATTCTCTGTGCCTGACAAAATTTTAAATCGATCATATAATTTTTCTTGGGCATCTTCAAACCATCAATTTTCATGACGAATGTAATAATTTTCTATCAAGAAATTAATTTATAGACTACACAATTTCATAATAAATTTAATCTCAAATTTTAAATGATAAATGTGTCTAGAAGTGAATTTATTAATTTCTGAATTGTACAAAATAGTAAGTAACAACTTTCAATTATTTTTTACGGTGTCACATTCAGTTAATTTGTGGATGGAAGAATATATATTTGCTTTCGTATGTGTTATTTGTATTCTTCGTATATTAATGTAACGTAACAAAATATTTAACAACCAGGAGCTGCGTAAACTAAGCAAATTCCATTTTAAGCACAAAATTTAAAACAGAGGAGGAAAAATTAGTAGATTTGTTGTAAATATGTGTCGGAGTCGGAGTCCACTGCTCTGCCATTAGGCCACTTTACCTCTGTTAAATCCATAAGATTTTACCCTACCAAAAATCGTATAACGCGCCTATAGAAGTTTACACTTAAAAAATTTCATTTGAAATGCTCTCTAATCGTTGTATCACTCTGGTTTAGTCCGTTAACGAATTTTACCCTTTCTTATATCAAGCAGTTTGAATATTTCATTCCGATTGGACAATAATTTTTGTCATGAATATAGAGTCACATATGGAGGAAAAAGGTCATACAAGAATGTGAAAATTTCCATTATCGATACAAAATCAATAGCTGATTTTTCTTGAAGAGGAAATTCGATAAAATGTACAGTATATTGAAACAGTGTATGTTTTTAGTAAGATTTTTTTTAATGTGTAATTTTATGTTACAAATAGAGGTGTGATTAAGAAATAGAGTCCGCTGTCTTGTCACTACATTCCAACTTAAGATTTACAACAGTGTCTAAAACCGCCTCGTAAATTTATTCATGTAAAGTGTTCATCAATTATATGTGATTACAAACAGAATATATTTCTTTTATTGTATATACAAGTTGATTCTTTGTGGCTTTCTATTCTTACTTTTACAGCCGTCTAAAAATTTAACATTTTAGATTGGGATAATGGGAAAATTTCTATATTGTCCATGCGCCGTCCGCGATGTCGTCATAGACTTCACACATAGATATTATTCGAATGCGATTGGAATTTCGAAAGAAGGATAATAACAATCTTTGGAACTAAACGAAGTTTATTTATAGAATTTTGATGGATTTTTTGCCATTCTACAGATCAGATAAGCGAAGCTGTAGCGAAAACACTGTTAATAAGTTAAAAAAAAAAAATTAGAATATGTTGGTAGAATATTATAATTTATTATTACAATATATATAGTGAAATAACGTTTTGAATGTTCCCCACTATGATTTTGTGAAATTCGTTTTTCCATTTCATGCCAAGTGTCAAATAATATTTCCTTTGTACTTAGTCCACATTCACTATTCGTCAATTAATATTTGTATCAATTTTTGTTAATGAAACAAACGAGTGATATTTAAAGTATTGACAGGCTATTACTAAACTCTAACGCAATAAGATATGTACAATTAAGATAAAAAATATTGAGCAATCTAACTGACTGATTACAATCATAAGCACAAAGCCGTAAAGAAGAAAGATTTACGTAATTTTCCAAATCAAAATTTATGATTCATTATTTCGTTGTGATAAGCTTTCATTTTAGCTTATTGATATATACATTAACTAGCGACCCGCCCCGGCTTCGCACGGGTGCAATGCTGATACTAAATACACTACAGAAAAACTTTTTACATTTTTAACTATTTATTTTATTTTTACAACATATTACAGAATGTCTTTATAAACAACGTTCACAGCTTTCTTGTCATTAGACAATACAAACATGTTAATGAAAAATGTAATTATTTACGACATCACATTAGAAACCTCAAAAGTAGCAGTACTTCCCCACTACTTAATGGATGTTATTATACATATAAACCTTCCTCTTGAATCACTCTATCTATTAAAAAAAACTGCATCAAAATCCGTTGCGTAGTTTCAAAGATTTAAGCATACAAAGGGGCATAGGGACAGAGAAAGCGACTTTGTTTTATACTATGTAGTGATGTTTAATGATTTAATGATGATTTATTTAAGGTCTGTCATTTTTCGTCCTGAAAAATCTCGGCATTTCTCGATTGTAAATACACGTAATTTTAATTTACAAACCTTCTCTAGGCGCGATCTGAATAATGGTGAAATGCTTGAAAGTCTTCGTTATTTTACAGGGGGCTTTGTTATTTTATTCAATTTCCTATTTAGACTTTCAAGATATCTTGCCTACGAGTTAAAATCGACCAACTTTAGGAACAAATTATCACCAAGATTACATCCCGATCAGGTTATCTATCATTGCGAATCACTATATCAAGAGGAATTTTAAACCAAAAACAAGAAATCTAAATGGATGAGATATGTATAAAAATATTGATTTGGACCTAGCAAAGGACCTCAATTACTTCCGGTGATGCCACAGTGAGGCGAAGGAAGAAAATATGACTTTGCGGGTGATAAATTAAATTCCTGTACCACTACCCAGCTATTGCTATGTGATGACTGAAATTCTTGGCCATTATTTGACGATTTTTCGGAATTCCAATCAAGAAATCAAAAACTACGATTTCAAATTTCTTCTTTTTTTTTTTGAAAAGTTTTTTATGATTCAAGAAGTACTGCCTTCCTTCTTCAAATATCTCAAAGGGTTTTATGGTTTATATGTATTCCACCGGACAGACGCTATAATATTTAGACTTATCTGCGATTCTAAAATAACTGCTTCAATTATTATCTACGCGAGTGTATTTTTGATACCTATGTGCATATTGTCTATATAATTTGCATTCAACATTTGTATGAGAGTTTTTTTTTTCTGTTTGTTAACATTGGCGTTTGTATTTAAACTTCGAAAGATTTGAATTCTCTGGCTACATATTCTGTATTCTATTGTCATTGAAAATAAAATAAAATTCACCATTACACTAATTGCGCACATGTAAATTTTGTTTTATATAAAAAGAAAATAATTTCTTAAATTTTCTAATATAGGCGTACTCTTGAGTTAAAAATTATTGAAATTATGTGAAATTCATTTCCGAGAGCTGCAATAACCTGAATATATATCTGAATTCGTTTGAAATAAACTTTCTCTGTTAAAATAACCCACTCGACTTCAGCCCCGGTAATGTTAAAAGTACATTCACGTAATTGTGATTTGAAGCTGTAGATATTCAAAGAAAAATGTGAAATTTCTATTACGAACTAATATTGAGGAACGATAATAAAATTGTTCAAATTCCGTAAAAATCCAAACTCCGTAAAAAGTAATTATTGTTATTCTATAAACTATCCTCTTTCTGTGCACAAACTCGTTGGTACGTTGAGATTTATTAATATGATTTTCCAGGTTGCTTTTTTAGTTCCAATAATCATTTTTCTCAAATTAAAGAGATTTTCGGAATAACAACTACTCTCATTATTCTCCAGTCCCAAATACCTCTATCCAAATGTAAAAAAAAAAAAATCAGGCAAATACTTTCATCCGTATTGGAATGAAAAAGGAGAGAAGAACCAAGCTAACATTGAGAAATTAGAATAATAGTATAAATTAATTCCGACAAAGCATAATTTTTTTGATCATAAGTGTACATTCGATAAAGAAATAGATTATTTATTTATAAAAATAAAATCTAGGTGTTCGGGTGTTCTCTTACATGTAAAATTTCTAGTTTCGACATTCATACACACATATATGGTAGACAAAGTATACTTTATTACATCAAATTTCAGGTGTTTGACATTTTGGATCCTTTTATCTAATAAGCCAGTTGAGCGGTAGCAACAAATTTCAAGATGTGATTTCGTCAATTATCGAATGTTAATATTTTGATAGAAAATCTGTGCACTAAGTATAGCCTTTGAATTTTTTGGCAGTAATATTATTTTTAACAGGAAAATTAAAAAAGCGAGAACAAAATTATATAGAAAACTTTTTGTCAAAGCAGAAACCATACGTTAAATCAGAGATGAAGAGAGAGGGCTGTAAGCACCTATACGAAGGTACAGAATGATATAAGATATGTGAATAAATGATGTTATATTGAATAAATAGAATTAAGTTTTTATATTAGAGTGTAAAAAAATTATTTTGCAACTAATAATTTTGCTTAATCAACTTGATTTGTTTTTTTATATTGACTTGATTATGACAACTTCGAAGTCTTTCTGGTTCTATGTTTTATCCTATTTTCAAAATACACAGAATTGTAAACTATAATCAATGACCAAAGTTTAATAATCGAATAAGTCACATATTTTATTATGCAATTAAAATGATATTCTTTATTTTTTAAAGCCAATTGATAAGAAGACTATGAAAAACTCATTCAAACATTAACAATCCATTTTCTTTGATATAGAAGTAGGTACATGGATTACAATGATGTACAGAAATTTTATTCATGAAAACGGGGAGTGAAATTTAAAATAGCTAGAACATTAAACTAGAAAGACTGCCTTTGTATTTAAATCAGAAATATTTTTATCATTTTCAATTTAAATATAAACTCATTAAAAGTTCAAAGTGCACTTTGTAAAATATTTTACAGGCAATAAAATGCACGACATACTGAATTAAATGCAATTCAAACAGTAATTGAAATGGTCAGTTTTGTGTTTCGAATCCGTAACAAAAATGTTTTTGTAAAAGTATGGCAATTTGAAGTATATTTTCGAATTTTAAATCGAAAAATATAACATAGTAGCATTGTTTTTTCGCAAAAATATTATATATTAAGTAATAAAATTGTTGATATTTATATCCACAATTATATATTCTAGTTTACATCGACGATTTTCATGCTCCTTTAGCTAATGATTTACATAAAGTTTTTTAATAAGATAATTACCCACCAACGATAAAAAATGCAAAACTGATAAAAAATGGATAAATGTTGTACGGATTTTTAAAGATTTAAGGGCGTTATCAGATATTTTCTACCAACTCTTTGAAGGAATCTCAACAATTAATATGAAGGGCGCTCAAATCGAAGTTCCGATCCATTTTTGGGCTGGGTTTTATATAGGTGTATATTATCCCACTCTTGCTTTGATATTACGATCGTTTAAAATGGGGACTGTCGACGGAAGTGAAAACTTTGGAATATCTGTGTTTTTTGTTTAATTTTTCAGTTTACTTTGCAGTTTAAAAAATAATTTTGGAATTATGTTTTAAATATATTTTTATAAAACATTTAAAAAGGGCAAAATTGTAAAACGTACCTTCCATTTGTTTCATAGGTGTTATTCCATGATTATAATTATTCCAATTATCAGAAGTATTATAACAACAATCTGCAATATTACTATTATTCACTAATGTTGTAACAATAGGTGGAGGACCACCTCCAGGACCCGACTGATGATGTTGTTCATCTAGTTGTAACAATGTTCTATGTTGTTGAGAATGATGAAGATTATTGGTAGTTACTTGTTGATGTTGTGTGGTAGTTATTGGGAGTCCAGATGTTGGTGACATATAATCCGAATGATGCATTTTTACAGATAAAAGTTTTTTTTTTTCACTAAGATTTATTCAAACACTTAAAAAATATTTATCACCAACTTAGGTAGTCTTATCACTTTTTTAAATGTATCTATTTTTTAAGATTATTAGAATACCTACAAAGTTGTTCGAATCATTTCTGGAAAAGACAAGCAGAACAAATATTAAAATATTGTTTGATTCAAATGAAAGCCTATTTGTAAAATAATAAGTTTCTTATTCTGATAATTTGAGTCGCATGTCGGTGTATTCCTGATTTGAAATTGTGGAAAATATATTTATTAATGGATGAATTTTAATCTTTTTGAATTATTATGTTAAATTTCGATTAACTTAGCTCATCTTTATTGTCTTAAATAATTGTTGCCAAAATACACATTTTTTGTTTACGTCAGAAAGAGATAAAGACCCTTTTATTTGAGATGACTAGAGACTTTTAAAAACATATCCTTATATTAATAAATACCAACAAGATCGAAAATAATCGATAAGAAGATTAGCTGAGGGAAGAAAATTGAAAAACTTCATGGAAAAGTCTGATCAATCTCTGAACTCCAAAAAAATCTGTACCCTATGTAATGACATGAATGCAGATCATCTCAGTCAGCATTTGTCCAAGTTTGTCAAACATCGGCAATACGATACAAAATGTAAGGAAGCAAGAAGAAGAATGACTTAGTTAATTTCATCCATTATTAATAACTACAACATTTATTAAGTCTTGTCTACGCATAGCTCCTGGAATTTCCTAAGTAAAACACCTTTGGAGTAAAAGAGGTAGAAGAGTTTCATAGATGAAAATTGTTAGAGAATAAAAGCTCCCAAAGAGCTTATTTAATCCTGATTCTACCTATTGTAATCTAATCTTTTATTCTAAAAGGACGATTTTGTTCATACGGTAAAAAACTGGTGGTGACTTTTTTGACTGTAGGAAAAAATTCCAGAAAGAAATTGTAGTTTCCAAGACAATCATTGTATTTTCATGTTTTCGCAAAAGTGTGGGCGTACCTACTGGCATACAAATCGGTCTATGTATGAATTTGGAATCGCAAATGGATACGCTTATATAAACTAAGCTTAATTTTTGTGAATTAAGATGGATAAAGGTAAATTCATACTTATATTTTCTTAATCGAAAACAAATAGAACTTTCATGACTTTAAAACTTACCGACGCTTTCACTATTGTTCGGATATTAAAGCATATTACGGGTAAAGCTTGTCAAAGAAGTTCAGAAGCTTATAAAAACATTCTATTTTTGATTAAGTCATACATCATTACTAAAAATATATAATTTTTTCATTCATTTTCTTTGTATATTTTCCTGAATTTCATTCAAAAGATGTTAACTTATGAGACACAATCTCTTATAAAAAATTATTTGAATCATTTATAAATTAATTTTTTATTTAAAAATCAATTATATTAATATAGAAAAAATAAATGAGGTATTAAAGATATGTCTCTTTGCATATCTAATTATCCGTCGCTGCATCTGTTAATAATAATTTTTATTCCATACTTTTAAAATTTAATTAAAGAATCTTCCTTGAAGTTTCGTAATAATTTTTTAAGGTAATGATCTGCAAATGAAATAGATTTAAAAAATTTCTGATACTTTTACACAAAAATTTAGTCAAGCCTAAAAACTTGCAGGTCTCAAGAAAAAGAAAAAACTTTTATATAGGTACTTAGGTAGTTAAATCATAGATATTTGATATGTATTGCATTTCAGGTACTAACGAATTAATATGGAACTAAATTTCAAAAATTTACTCCAAAATGTCTTAGGAAAGTGTATTCATATTTGAATCTACACAGTAAAATTATATGCTTAATTAGATCATGGTAAAAATAAATTCGTAAAATGTTTTGCGACGGAATGGATATATGCAAAAAGACAAGTGTTTTCTTGCCCTAAGGCGATTTTTCTTAGGATCTTTAGAGATATAAATTTTTTGCATTAATCCCCTTTCTTTATTATTTGCATTAATGATCCCTTGCAAGAAACTCACCAATTTTGTTGAAGTTCAATTTTAGTAAAAACTAAATAACTTATTTAAAATTATTTATAAACCAAAATAGAAAAATTTTGCATCTTAATAAGCGCTATACGCAAAAATAAAAACTAAAATTCCTATTTTCAATCTTATTTGCCAAAAAAACTGCCCTAAACCTGATTGTGTTACAAGAGAATAATTTTTAGTTGCTTGACTCTTTTTTTCAGTTTATTACTTATCCGTACCATAAAGATCTATCTACTGCCTTATTAATGATACAAATCTGATAATTATATTTTAATATATTAATTTGAAACATATTATCTACCTACTAAAATACATAAAATATGATCAACACATTTTACTATTTGTATAAAATACGATCAAGAAACCTTCAATAAAAATAAACTTGTAATATCTCGAAACTGACATTCTGGTCTTCAAATCTTTATACCGCCCAACTCCGGAGAATTAAAATTTAATATGCATGAATTACTAGATAAAATATATGTAATAGGCTTGTAAAATATGAAACAAATTGTTGAGCCTCGACCGAAAAAAAATTATGCTCGAATTTCAGGTAATGAATCAATTCCTAGATATTCAATATTTTAGTAAGTAGTAAATTGTTTTTAATGAAAAAGATAGTGAAGTATATCGGTTCAAGTTTTTTGCTATCGAGTATACAAACTGCACAACGAACATGAAATCTGAATAATTAAACTATCATCTACATAATAATATTTAACAACAAATAATTATCAAACTAACACTTAAAAATAAAATAAAATAATAAATATTTTAGTAAGGTGCGAAAGAAAAATTAACTAAAAACATACATAATCACTCAATAATTATTATACACCGCAAAAATTTTTACGTTGAGGGAAATAATGAAAACAACACACACAGAAAATATTCTCACACTTTTCAAATTTTTCACACCCGAAACAAAACAAGTACAAAAAATTATTTCACGTATATTTCAACAGTTTATAATCATCATACACAGTGCCCCCATATCATCCGAAGGTAATTTTCCGGCGTTACATACAAACTGCAGGAATCTTAGCGTGTATACACACAAAACAAAACGCAAATATTAGAATGAATTTAAGTTAGAATGACATAGAGTTAAGTTTAAAGTGTCTTAAAATGGGGCGTGCGCTCTCTGATATGTTTAGGTTGCTTATAAATGTGTCTTAAAAGAATTATATTGTTGTTAAATGATTTAAGTGTGTTTGAGATATTTTTTTTCGTGTGACTTGTTTGTGTCGTTGTCTCACTTTTTTTCCAGTAGTTTTGTCAACGCAAATTAATATGAGTTTATAGGTAGGTATTAAAAGATATAGTGCAGCTTTTTCGTTGGCAAATTATCATCGTATTGACCGATCGATGTGTTAATGAATTGTGAATTATAAATTTTTCATTTGACAGAAGATGTATTGACTTTAATGTATTTTATAATTTTTATTTTTCCGGTTTTCAACTGTCTTATAAATGTAAAATAGTAGCAGTTTTGATCGTCTCTGTTTCTCACGTATCCTTGGAAGGAGCCGAAACGATTACAGTGTTGACTAAAATTAATTAATCAAGAAGGATATATATCGATTTCAGTGTTGACTAGAATCAATAAATGCCGTTGATAATCTGTCGACTGAAAATTCATAAATTTGATTTTAATTTTTTATGCTTCTGAACTTAACCATTTGCAAATCTTATGCGAATATTTTATTGTGAGCCTAACTTTTAGTGTTCAGTTGCATACATTCGAGTATTTCAACCCTTTTTGTTATTTGTACCCATTACAACAATCGTCTTCCGCTGGTACTTTCACTTCGCACCTGATTTGAAAATTTAGACGTGCAAACTTCTTCGCAAATTATCTTCATTAGTTTTATTCAAAACTGATATACTTTTGTCAAGGAATTTTCTATGGTACCTGAACATTTGCTTATAGACCTTTGAAAGGTTGTAAAGCATGTTAAAGTTGCTGTCACGAGGAAAATAAGTTGGTTAAGTTTTTTAGAAATATGGAAAATTGGGAAATAAAAAATGAAAATAAAAAGCAATATTCTCCAACAGCTTGAAAGCTTTAGGTACATTAACTGAAAAGTAATTAGTAAAAGTTTTACCTGACGTAATTCCGCACATTTACACTTTGTAATAGAGTCAGATCGAATGTCGATTACTGGCTGAAGCCGAAGCGAATTAATCGGCTATCGCCACCACCTTCGGCCGAAATCAAAGCCGAATGCTCCAAGAAATATTTTTACTTTTTGCCAACAAGATTTTAGACTTTAATATTGAAAGTTAATATTGACTGTATAATAAAAAAAGATACCTAATTAAATCATGTCTATAAGGTCCGGCTTTGCCAAAGGCGTTTTATGACCTTTTGCAGTGTGTATCAATATTTTACGAAAGAAATATAGGAATTTGGAATTCACCTAAATAGCGGAATATCATTAATCCAGTGTATTATTTATCCGGATGAATTGCCTAATAAATTTCGAAAAATGAATGAAATAAGGTAAAAATTAAATTTAAAGGATGCATATATTTTTAGATAGTAGGATAATGATATTTCATGTAACGGGGTTAGTTTACGTCTGTTTCAGCGCAGACTATAAAAAAATCAGTTTGTACCAGAATGCAGGGAGATTTTTGCGTGACTAAGAAGTCGAATCCATTTTTTTTTAGAATTTTGTCTGCTAAGGTACTATGTTTACAGAATTAATTTCATGAGACTAGCACCGGAAAATGATAAGCAAAAAGCCTGCAAAAGACAAAAGGGTTGCGCAAAGGACCTAATTTTCTAAGAAAGAAAGTACCTACCCACCTCAGGGATACAAAATGTTGTCTGTGAATTGGGTTGGCTCTGGAGCGAGAATAATGTGCATAAAAATCTGCCTGTATCTTAAAGTATATTTTTTTAAGCCTTATTAAGGTTCAATATATTTGCGGCCTTTCATTGACTTTGAATTACAATTTTTTATCTCGGATATATAACTTACCTATACTTAGGGAATGTTTACAAAAAATATTGTTCTAAGCATCGACTGTATAATTCATATGTATATTGTTTTTATAATCATAATATATAAAATTGAGGTGGAGCAGAAAGATATGTAGCCGCCTTTAGAATATATTTCATTGGTTAGAGAATCCGCCCCCGCAAACATTTTACTTGTGGTAACTATAAACAATATACTTAGTTGTATACTAACTACATATGTGAATATTTATCATCTCTACTAATATACATAAACATTTAGTATATCTAAAGCAATATTTTTTCTCTGACTATCTCTGTTTCTTTTATAGAAATTGTATTTATATTTACCTGATCCATAAGACTAAATACTACTCATATTTTTATACTAGACTTGCTAGATTTTCTTATCAGAATTTCCTTTACACTTTTTTGGTGTAACCAAAGGAAAAAAAAGATTAACCGGTTCCTAAGAAGTAAAATTATGTAAAATAATACAATATCATAGGCATTAGAGATAATAGCAGAATAGGCATTAGAGATAGAAAGCTGTACAAGAATGAAAAGCTTTAAATAAACGTAGCTCAGGGACGCTAGTTTGAGCACGGGTTATAATGATGGCGATGAGATTAAAAAGTTATGTTGAGATAAGTAAAGTGAAATTATGCAGATTTAAATTTTGCTCTGAAAAGTTCAGTACGCGAATGACAGGCTTTTTTCGGGGAATAAGTACGCGGTAGGTTTATGCTGTTGTTTCGTTTACCATGTTTTGACAAATAGTGTCTTTGTAATTATGTGTTTGCAGAGTTATCCGTTGATTTTCCATTTTTCCTTGATTTTTATCTTATTGTCAAATAGTTATACTTTTTTATTCTTACTAAAATAAAACACGAAGCAGTATGTCTGCAGGAAAATTTATGATCAAACATCTATCATGCACCTATTTTATATTTTGAAACTTATTCTAAGCTTCCTTCTATGTTTTAAAAATTCTTAAATATTTATGATCAGGATGAAAATTAGTTCTCATCGGTTCTAGATTACTATTAAGTTGCTATTTTTTTGAATATAAGTTCTAGTATTCATTATAAGTCTATACGTTATATTTATAACTATAAATAAATTTATTGATACAGCAAGGAATGTCATTCAAACATCAGTATTGATATGTGTTTTAAACATTTTATTTTTAACCAATACTCCACATTAAAAAGTTATAAATTTGTTTGAAATATGCACAAGTAGCCATCTTGAATATAAACAGAACTTCAGAGTATTTACTGAAAAAGTTTTTATTGCTTATATCATATTTTGAATTTCAGTTATTACTTAATTATACTAATTTTTAGTTAGTAGATTAATATCGTTACAAGATTATTCTAGTAGAAAATTTTAGGAGTGGTTATAGAACATTAAGCCACTCTTGAGCAATCCAGTTCTTGCATAAACCTCAAATATAATCATCTGAGGCATGGTTTGCTAATTTGTATTCATGACTTGATCGGTGCTAATTAAAAAATCTTTGATTTAAAAGCATTTTTGATTTAAGTCTTTACCAAATGTTAATTCACTACTAGGCTCGAACCAAACTTGTCTCAGTTATTTTCCTATAAATATTATTAAAACTATGAGTAAAATTCAAAAAACTGAATTTTTGGGCTTTAATTATATGGAAGATTGTCCCCATCGTAGAACAAAAGCTGAGTTTAGATGATCTCAGATTTTTCTGAGAAAAGGCGATAAATTGTTGAATTTATAATCCTTGTGCCTTTTTTAACGCTCATTCAAAGCCGCTAATCAGGTTATTGGTTCTTCTGAATATCCTTGTAGGGTAAATACATTTTAAAATAATGTATTTACATAATAAAAAGTATTATTAAAAAATTTTTTCCCGATACTATAAATTTATATGGCCTATAAATGCAATTCACAAAGAAATGTAGTGTTTTCATTTAAGTACTGAGCAGATACAATGTATGGTATTATTTTGTATATTTGGAATTCATGAAAGAAGCAGAAACATTCAAAGTGTGTTTTATTAAACAAATTGTGATTTATGTACTTTTGAAACCATAAAAGTATCTATATAAACTGAACTCTTTTCAGAAAAGTTTTTATGTAAAGACTAAACAACATTTATACAGGATGAATAGAGAAAAAATGACCGTTTTCCAAATATAAATCGAGAAGTTTTCAAAATTCAATACGGCTGTAGTAATAAATATGATTCTTTGTAGAAATGCCCTTGGGTAGTGAATGAGAATCATTTTGTCACATATTTTTAACAAAGATTTTGTTCAAGAAGAGGTTAACACTTAAATGGGAGAGCCCTATGTCCAAAAAGACGAAACCACTCAAAAGAGAGGAAACGTGTATTTCAAGATTGTATTTAAGCTATTATCTATTATCTATATAAATATATATCGAAAAAACTAAGTTCAGCGGAACATTAAAATTTAAGACAAAATATTAAAAACAATAAATGGTGGAAACGCACGTAAATGATACATTATATTACCTTTCTATATACTTATGTATTTATTTGCGCTCCCACCATATTTATCTACAATTGTGAACAGGTTTTTGAATAGTATTCGCACCGTGTTTGAGTTTTATTGGGGGCGTTTCCATGGTAACGATACACTACTTTAATTAAAGAATTGTATGGATGCATATATAATTGTATGGATTGCATTTATGACTTACATTGAAAATTTAATATTATTGTCTCATAAATTTAAATAAATAATTATGATAATTTACATTTGAAAAATAATATTTGTGCAAGTTGATTTATTATTTTCACAATTTTTAATTCATTTAGTTTAATAAATAAGTGTTTTTTAATAATTTTAATTTGACATTTTTTATAACATTAATATGTAAAGAATTGCAAATTAGTCATAATAGCCTCCTCCACTGGAAGCGCTGGCATCGATTTTATTGTCCCTACCATGACTACGTACACAACGAATTGAGATATTATGTATTATTATTATTACTCAGGCATTGTAAATAGGTATGTTATTACTACAGATCTGTGCGAGCGCAGCGATTACTACCGAAGGCTTCCGAAACGCCAAAGTTCAGAAGCAAGCCCAAGAGGTTTTCAAAGGGTTTTCGAAAATAAGCATTGTTAACCACGCGACATGCTTACAAATTTTCCCAGCATAAAACTAAATATATCTGCAACTCGTCAAGGTACAAAACTCTGAAAATGTAATGCTTTATAAGCTAAAATGTTCGAATTTTGTTGGAACTGTTATACTGGGTGTAGTATAAAATGTCATTTTCATCAGTAGCACAGTGAAAATAAAAGTGTGAAAAACAAAATTTAATAACTGAAAAAACAAATTGTCAAAACCATAAAATAAAAATGTTTCTACTTTAAATCATTTATGAAATTAAAATATAATATTTTTTAAGTAATTTTTTTGTTTATTCGATTTATATTTTTAAATAAAATGTATCTTCTATTCCTCAACATAATGCTGCTGTTATTGACTGACTCATCCAAAAAGCATTATTACTTACTGTTTATTAATAAAAATTCATGTCGTTGTTTATAACTATGGACGGAAACATCATTGTCGTTAACACCTAAAAGAAGTCACTGGGGTCGTTGAATCTGTCATCACATTCATATCACTGTGAACCATCGTGATTTCCCTAACCGTTTATATGTTTACCTATATTATTTTCGAATACATAAATTTATTTTTATTTTTGACTTTTTCTTTCGATATTTTTAAATATTTCGAAGAGAAACTTTAAACTTTATTAATATTATTTTTAAAATAAAAACTATAACTAAAAAATGTATCTACTTTGTTTTCTCGTGGATTCATGTTTGATTCATGTTGGCTATTCAAATTAGACAAATTGCCAGTATCTAACTAAATTTGGAATTTGGATATTAATTGATCTCTTCATTTTATTTATAAATGTAGAGCCTTTTTTAAAAACATGGATGTCCATTAATTGTAAGCTCGATGTTGCAATCAACAAAAAGAAATTTCTTATGTAATAAATTTAAGGCGCACAGAAAATCTCTACACATATACAAAGTCTCAAAGTAGATGTAATCAGTATTTTTTATAGGTGTGGGCTTGAAAATGATCAAAAAAGCCAAGGTTTGCTAGGACAATACTCTTATTCTAAGCCACTCGAAGCCACAAAGGTTCAAAATATTTTTGGTCATGAATGTTATGTTTTGATCATAATTATTTATTAGAGCACCAAAAATGTCCTAAAAAATACTTTTCAAAGGGAAACTTTCAATTAAATGTCAAACTAAAAATAAAAAATAACTTTTCACTTTTGTCATCTACATTGTGACCAACCCTTTCAATGCATTAAATATTTCGACCAAAAAATTGTTTGTAGTAACGAGAAGTATATTGATTAGTATTGGTATTTTACTTAACAAGACTTGAACATCTATTTTATTCAAAAGCCACATTTACAATCGATTTAATT
Source organism: Chrysoperla carnea (assembly GCF_905475395.1). Taxonomy (NCBI): domain Eukaryota; kingdom Metazoa; phylum Arthropoda; class Insecta; order Neuroptera; family Chrysopidae; genus Chrysoperla; species Chrysoperla carnea. The sequence continues at coordinate 37,474,723 of NC_058341.1, forward strand.
GGAATTTTTAATTTTCAACGAATCTAAATTAGCAACAGCTTTCATCGATTTGCCAAACATTTTTTTATAAAATAATAAAATATAATTGGATAAAAACAACACATTCATATAAATAAATATACACACGTGAAACATATACAAATCGAATATTTTAACGTTGCCATAAGGCCGGGAAATTATAAAGCTTTCAATCTTAAAAAGTTTTTCGTGTCTTAATTTTATCCAGTCGTATAAGCTGTACTGACTAACAAAATATCGGATAAAGAGTTTAATATTTACGTAAAATTATTTTGCGAGATTTCAGAAGTTATTTCTATTGGTATTGGGGCAGTGAGGTAGAGAATGTTAAAAATATTTTTATTATAATAATAAACTATGGAAATCCTTGGCAGTATTGAAGATATCAATAATTGTTCGCCATCGGTTTTTCATGATCTGCGATTCAAGTCTTGCTAGTTTTAATCCAACGTATGATGGACATTGTAGTCTTTGTTGCAAAGCAGGATATATCCAACCTATTTGAACCTGCCTCGTTAATAGGTGTATCACAACTCCTTTAAGTAAGAATCTTCGGCACCATATCCCAAGGTTTCACCCCAAATATCAATGAAAAAACTATTGAACGTCTTTAATGATTCGCTTTATTATTTTCCACACTTTACATCCATACTAAGAAAAACAGTTTCAAAATTTGTTCCGCAAATGTGAATTCTTTATTGATTTGGTTGTGAATTCCAAGTTATTGGAGCATCGCGAATCTAGTTTTGGTTGCTTGCCCTTTTTGAAATTGAAATAAACTTTGGCAAAGATCATAAATTTCTAAGGTCACCATGATGTTTTCTGCTCAATTCGTACATCAACGTTGTATAAACGTTTAACGTCTTGTTGAAATCATCTACCTTTGGTAATTAAAATGTGGGAAATAAATAATCCAGGATTCTTTGTTGTCATTTTTAATACATTATAATAACTGAACAGTACATATTTTGAAGAAAAATAAAGACATTTCAGCACTTTTAATTAATTTACTTCGATAAAAAATAACATTTCAAATGTTTTATACTCAGATATACGAAAAAAAAAAAAAAAAAAAAATATTTAAAAAAAAAATGCAATAAATAAAACATAAATTAATAAAAAAAAAATTAATTTTATTTCATTTTTAAAATGTTTATTTGTGGGCTGAGTAACCAACTAAGATATATAAAATATATTTTTAATTATATGGATATTTAACTATTAAAATATATTAGAATATGTGAAAAATTTAATGTAATTTGTGAGGGCAATTCACATTTCAATCATCACAATAACATAAAACAATTAATTTATACTAAAATAAGGTGAAACATTACTGACATTCTTACCACACATTACACGGTCAGTATACTCACAGAGAAATGACTAAATTGCTGGTAATTTGGGCAACACATTTATTATTTTGCTCAAATGGAACACTTTCGAGCTTTTAGTTCATGGTTTACTTTTTAAATGATAAGTAATAGTGTTTTGAAGTTTGTTTAGAGGTTATTTGAGGTTCTCAAGGACAGGTTATCCAAATAATATGAAAATTCATTATAATTACAGTAAAAACAAGATGTCAAAACCAAGATGAATAATTTCGTGAAAAGTAGTTTGATATTTTTAGACTGAAAATTAAATTTTAATATCTAAGAGTCTCGTTTATGATTATCTGTGAAAGATAAGTAAAGATTGTTATACAAATTTGTCTTTCTTCGGGTTATTTGATGCCCAAATTATTTAGAGGTAAATAAACATACCCAGATAATTTTAAAATAAAATGCTTTCAAATAATTATAATTAGTCGTATTGGTTGTCTCTCCTAATTTAAAAAGATCTTTGCATGGCTCCCCAGTAAATTTACCGTAGGCCAGAAAAATTAATACCGAAGTAAATAAGGCAAAATGTTTGGTGAGCCTGCAGTAGGTACATTATTTTATTTGCAGCTACAGTATAGTTAGTATACAATATTTAGTCGTTAGTTGAAGAAAACTTGCATTTATTTATTTATTTATTTATTTTTTGCCTCAAATACAAATATAAATGATTATGAAATGAGAATAATTCATCTAAAGTATATTTAAATAATTATTTTTAAAAATTAGTAAATCCATTTTTATATTAATTATTAGTGAAAAATAGTTATATTTTTTAGTAAAAAAATTGGTAGTGACGTATTTACAACCGTTGAGGCTGTGAGTCAATCGATTTCCATGGAAATAGACGTTGTAATATAGTGAAATCTAGTCAAGACACAAACCGTTTATCATTATTCATATTGTTTAATCATTTCTCCGTGCGATGTCGTTACGAAAGCAAAGTGTTGACGTCACTGCCGTTTGAATTTATATTTTTGAAAAGTAATTTTTAGTAAACTTACGAAAAAAAAAAAAAAAAAGCAACTTTTCTTGTGAGCAAAGGTTTTAAAAGCTCTTTAAAGTTAGATTTGCCTAGTTTTTGTCTATATGCCTGTAACTATGCACCTTTTGAGCTTTTTATTTACTTTTCTAATAAATAAGTGATTCTATTCGTGTTTATAGATGTAATTTTTTGTATTTAATCGAACGAATTTCTCACAAAAATGCAAGCATTAATACTCAATACATCGCAGGGTATTTACATTTAACTGAGTTATTGTTTATTTTAATTTCTTTATTAGTACACTGTTCTCATAAATTCTATTTTATGTATGAAAAAAATTAAAAATTTTGATTTTTTTCTTGTTTCAATAACACCACCCTATGATTTCCATATTTCAGTCATCACTAAAGCAAATTGACTGCAAGAAGTGAAACATATTATTTGTATACTTTATGTGGTTACATAGTTTTTGTTCAAGTACACAAAAATAATAAATAGCTTACAGTGGAGTCTTTGTAGCTTATGTTGCAGCATTATTCTTACATTTTTGTACATAGTATATATCATTTTATTCTAAAATCAGTAGAGACATACTTAATCAAAGTTTATTTACTTGTTTATGCCCATGATTTTGCCGTGAATACCAAGTTATTTGCGTCTTACGCGGCTGAATTTTTACCTACTATTTTTACTGTCTACTTTGGGCCCTATAACCTTAAATACTATGATAGCATTTTTTAATTGTCATTCAGAATTTCATTGGGTATTCGAAATCAATTGAGCACCTAATTCACGAATTTCTCCCTAATTTTGATATTCAAGACCTATCATGATCTAGAATGTGGAGGAAACTGAGACCATTACACTGAAAGTGATCAATTTTTTATACAATATTCTATTCACTTATATGCGCTCCCACCATTATGAATATTACTGCAATAATGAAGGAAGAAACTGATAAATTCTCTGCGGTCGCTCATGACCTAGATGTTAAAAGCGACCTTAAATAAAATAAATAAATAAATGACTAAAACTGATAAAATTTAAATGGCAAAAACCCATATCATTTGAACAAACTTTCAAGAAGCTGTGAAACCGTAAAGAGACACAGACGAATTTTATAAATTTGTTATGCATGATTTTTTTGGAAATAGAATCTTTACTATATTCATTATTTTAAAGTTGAAGGGTAGTAGCTATTTTCTAAATGTTTTCTATGGAAGTTACTAAGCAATGAAAAATTATATTGATTGCAGGTTGTATTTCAATTTCCAAGAGAAGTGTATAAAAATTACAAGGATGAGGGAAAAAAACACAAAACTTAGCGGCAAACGGTTTTGGTTAAGATACTTGTTCAGTTCTGTGTCGATATATTTGAATTATTCTATGATTCGACATTGACAATTGTAAAGAAACTGAAAAACACGTCTTTATTTACATAGTTGTGGCAAAGTATACCACCAACACTTAAGATTTACTGCTTTTTCTATGGTGCTACCGTTTTCTGTTATATATATTATTTTCATATGTAAATAAAAAGATTGTTTTATATTTTTTTATTAGTTTTTTTTTTCTTTTTATGATTTCTTATAAATAATATCTTTTTAAGTTTTTGGTAATGTTTAGGTTTTTTTATTGGTTTGTATGAGATATACAATTGCGTAAACATATGATATCTTGAATTGAGGCATTGTTAAGCTGTTACTTACAATCGGATGCTAAATGAAATCATCAAAAATCACCTTCTTATTCAAACGAAAATTATTTATTAGATGGTTCGAGTGAAATCAGATCGAAAATTAGTGGAAAAGATCAAGAAATATAATTAAATTTTTTGAATTATCAAGAAGAATAATTAATCTTTTTCAAAATTATTGATGATATGAAATATTTATGCTCTTTGTAAGTATTGAGCTAAAATAGAATGGTATTTAGCCCGAAAAATGACTTGGGGTTTTGATCCTGATGCAGCGTCAATTGCTGGGATCCCATCAAATAACATTTGTAGTTACTACCCCCATTATTTTAATTCACTGATCTTTATAGGTTTTTATTGAACATTTCATCTCGATTCATTTTTAAAACTCAGGCGTTAAATGGTTTTTTTTAATTGAATATGAACTGATTATATAAGAAGGGACACTCCATAAATAGAATACGAGTAGTTTCTTCCACTCATGGTTTTTCACAATGGATTCAATGTAATAATAAGCGCTTCCTATTTTCATTACACATTTTTTAAGCTTAAAGTATTCTCGAGTGACATCTACATGTGTATATGTGCCTATGTATAATACAGAGTTCTTTAGTAACATCATTTTTTAGTGTAACTTAATGTAACAAGAGTACAGTAAGACATTAGTTTAGTTATGATACATGTTGTAAATGCCCATACAGTTCGGTATGAATTCAATAGATGCCACTACCAGTTCCAGTACCAAAACATTTGTAAGCAACAATAACTTTTATTTATGTCTGAAGCTTGATGAACGATGGAAAGGAAAATTGTCTAGAATATTTTTATTTTTTTATTTCCTAAAAATATTTTAAGGAATTTAAGAAAACACGCCCTGTGCATATGTGGATTAAAAAGTACAACATACTTTTTCTGATGATTTAAAATTCAATGTGGAAAAGCGTGGGATGCTTTTTAAATACATTTCTTGAATAAATTGATATCGAACATGCCTTCTCAAAGCAAATGTCACATTGTAAGAAGAATTATTTTGAGCTTTAAAGACCCTCTTTCGCTTATCAAATATATCTTCCCCTGACCTCCACCATTGGAATTTCTATTTTATATATATCGATTTAGTCTCTCAAGATAGTCTCCAGTTTAATAGTGTTAAAAATGGCTAAATCTCCAAATTGAGTTTCCTAACTTTAATTTTTAAAAACACACACAAAATGTTCTATTGTCTTTATTAAATTTTTTTTAGTAGAATATTTAGTATACCCCATTTAATACGAATACTGATGAAAACCAAATGGTCGCCCCTAAAACTTCTGCTGCAGTTTAATCATCGACGTAATTTTGTATAACTTTTCTTAAATTTGGAGGGGGGGGGGTTAGACTTGACTCTATACAAACACTCACAAAAAAAAATCCAATGACGTCTTCTTGATTGAACGCACGCTATGATAATACATACGTCTTACCCTATCTCCAATACTTTCAGTTTCCTGTAATTTTCGCACAATCATGCGCCTTATTCGCTCAGTAGAACGATTAAAGTGGCCATAATCTTCCTGTAAAAGTGTAACACAGTTCTTATAGAATTGTTATTTTTGTAGAATCAGTGGACAATTAGAATAATGAGAGTTGTTGAGCGTTTATTAAACGCTTCCTATCTGAAATGGAATGTTTCAAACAATTTGGCGCTTGAAACAACTATATAACGGATGATCCTGTAGGTAACAGAAATAAGATCATCCGTTATGTGTATTGACTGGACGTTAAAATTTTCTTTAATGGCATGGTTTGACTTTAAGATGGTCCAGTTTTGTTAGAATAAAGTTATATTTTATACAGTAAATTATGGCCACATTTGTAGAGACCAGCTGTTAACGAAGGACAATCGCCTCTGCCCATTCGTCTTTTTGAGTACTTTATTATAAAAATAAAATGAAAGAGGAGGACCTTTATTGAACGGAATCCTTATGGTAAGACTTTGTTGTCCATCTGCTTGTCCATCTGCTACAAGTTAATAATAGTAAAGAATTCAAAAGAGAAACAAGAAGCAAGTAAATGAAATTTACAAAATATGAAAGACTTTTCTCGTAGCTGAAAATATTATATTACAAGCTTTTCTTTAACTTGTAATGTATGTATGTATATATGTATGTTACTATATTTGTTCGGCTGGAATCTTGCAACTCATTGCAACAGATGTCTTCAACTGATTGAGCTGAAATTTTACTGGCATAAGTAAATCGAATGACAATTTTTTAGTTTAAAATTAAAAATTTTAATAAAGAATACTTTTGAAGAGATAACCTTTTATTATCCTAAAAAGTAGAAAAAAAATGTTTCTATGAGCTATTCATACACGACTATTTCGGGTGGTATAAGGTTTTTGTTTGCACACTTATTCAAGCATAAACTTCAGCTTGTAATATCAAGGCGTACAGGCAGCCGTTTTCGGTCACTCAGAATATATTCCTGACCGAACTCCGGTTTCGGTTTTGGATCCGTTCGTGTACCAGGATGTATATTGACTGTCAAAGAGATATTGTTGTAGGTACGATCTGTTGAATATTTTGATTTCAAATTGTTTGTTAAATCATATTGCAAAAGGATCCTTTTCGATTTAATCAAAAATTGATTTTAAGCTTTTTGAAAGCCAACTATTAGCGTCATTTACCAACTTTAGTTGGAAATTTCTCGCTTTCGCTTCAGTTGTAATGTATACATGCAGCGGAGGCAAATGAAGAATTGCCCTTCGTTATTGTCTGCCATTGCTGCGAAGGACAATAATTAAAAAAAAATTATATTAAATTCACATGAATGCTGAATTTTTGTTAAGACAACAAAATTGAAAATAATTCTGTTATAAAATAAAATTGCTTTTGTATTAATACAGACAAATTTTGGATTTTTATTAATTAGTTTTAAATCAGTTTTGAGATTTTATATTTTTTGTCTTAAATTTTCAAAAAACCATTTTTAGGTATCATAAATATATATAAAAAAAATATTTTTATATAACGAAAGAAGAAGAAGCTCTTGTACTTTTTATGTAAATTAACAAACATTATTTTATGAGGTTTTTTTCTTTGTTTTTGTTTTATTATAACTGTTTGTAATACTTTTATAAGTATGATGTTGTTTAGATTTAATAATCTCATCAGAGTACAGATAGGTCCTATAATTATGTCTCATTCAAAAACTTTACAATCGTAAATTGGATTCAAGTAAAGGATCCTTTAAAAAAATTATATTTACTTTATTTTTTATTTTTTTAGTTACGTGAAAAGTTTTTTATTAAGATTTTGAAGAAAAACACTCTTGTTTTATATGTTGAATTTTATTTTTTGTGTCCTAATTATGCTGATTAAAACCAAACACAGAGTAAAGTATCTTCAATTTTTTGACATTTTCTTAAAAACCTTTGAAAAAAGAAAAAAAATTCAACGTTTCTGAGTTAAAACTTGCTATAAATGGTAATTTTTGCATAAAAAATACCCAGCTTGGATGGGTATATTAACCCATAGTATATGATTTGAGTTAATATCACAAAACCTACTCACTAAATTGCCAAAGAACCTAATATTTGTTTTGGAAGTTGATGAAACTTGGTTTATGGAACACTTAAAGTAAACACCCATAAAGTATAAAAAGGCTTTTTATCGTATAAATGAATAAGTTTGGATTTATCGCCTCATCTAATTGTAAAATGACTCTGATTTGAAATTTTCATAGGTCAATATTATTGTCTACAAAAATACAGTTTGGATATGATTTTCTATCAGTTTTTCGATTTTTCTGAACAAATTTGGTTTACATCCGAAATTTAGTAAGTATCTAAATATGTTGAGTTCAATATTTGAAAGCCTTTTTAAATGCCACATTGTATCAACTCCAAGTATTATTATAAATTATGGTAATAAAATATAGTGGCTAAGGTTGTTCATATTATCGTTAATTTTATGTTGTCAAAATGTAATGATAAATAAAACTCGTGTATCTTGGATCAATATATGTACATAAATTAAGACAAACATTCGTTTTTTTTTTAGTTATGTTGTATTAATAATTTTACTAATAAAATAGTCACATCTTTGTGTATATTATATTCATAAATTATATTTTTATAGTGTCATAGTGTGTCTATGTCTGTTGTTTCTAAGTCTATCGACTGTGTAGCATGTACCTACCTATCTATGCATCTAGTAACAAAATAATTAAAATATTAGATAATATTTCATAATCTATAAGATTGTATAACATCGTGCGGGTGCTACAATCATTAAACTACCTATGAATATCTTAGAGTATAACGTCCGACAAGTCACTTTCTTACAGAATGAAATAGAATTTTGAGAAGATGTAAAGAGTAACCGTTCCCTTGAGAATTTCTAAATTCAAAATTGTTTCCCGTCAATTAAAAAAAATAGTCTTTATCAAAGTTTTAACTTCTTGAATAGGGTAATTATACCAGTTGAATAAAACTGACTAAAATTGACACATCATATCTTTTATAAAAAAATTTCTACGATGAGCAATTTTTTGGGACTGAAAAACGGTTTTTGACCGTCTACTTAAAATGAAAATAAAAAAGAATTTATAAACGTGCAGCTGTGTGTGTAATTTGTGTATGTATACATACATTGTTTATAAGTATTAAGTACAACTACACGTCTGATGTAATAAATAGTGTAAGCGTTCATTATTATTTTCATTATCTTTTTTGAAGCAAGCTTAATAAGTTAGCTTTCATTTTAAACTTGTCCTTAATTTGAATTATTTTGTAAACTTACGCATAGATCATATTCTTGGCTATTAGTAATTCCTAAAATAGTCGTACACAGTTTATAACTTTTACTTAAGGTACGGAGATGGCTAGCGTTAACTTACTTTTTTGAATAGTATTTATATTTTAATGAGGGCTACTTATTCTATGTACATTTGGCACAAGAAATCCAATGCCGATAACGTTTCTTGGACAGGTGCTTTTCAAACTGGGCTACTAGAAACGATAATAGTGTTCTTTTTCACCTATCTGTGTTTGTTTATTATCCATACAGGATATAAGAAAAGTACGAGAATAGCAGCAGAACTCCAAAAGTAATGATTTTACAAAAAGTAATTGTACCAAAGTTGTAAGGTTAAATTACTTGTGCAAAGCTTAGATAGTGAATTTGACTTTGAGGTTTGAAGTTTGGAGATTTTTAAAAAATAAACTCTTGCTCTTTACTATTAAGACGATATAGCAAAGTTTTTATATCATCCAGTTGTTCTTCTAATAAAACTCAAAAAGTTTTGTTTGGAACATTTTTCAAAAGCTGCATAGTTTCTTCAATAATTTACTTCGAAATTTTATCTTTAATTATATTGAGGCAAATTTTTTGATTCAAATTATCTGATTTGTATATATTGCGTAAAATACAATGTTGGCTTGCATGATGCATTAACTAAATAAATTAAACAAAAATTCATACACTGTTCTGGTACTTTTCTACACCCTGTATATGGGGCATTTAAGTAGATTTCAACGAGATGCTTATTAAAAGACTTAAATAAAACATAAAATATATTAGATACTTGCTGCTCTTAGATGGAAACTTTTTTCAATTTTACACGTTTCAATTGCATAGAATCAAAAATAATTTTATTATTATGGACAGAGAGAAAATAATAATTAGAATAACACCATTATTTCGACGAATACTTAATACAGATAGATATTGGTTTGCCAAGGAATTAATTAAGCGTTTCATCGTTAAAAATTTCTTAACATTTCAATAAACTAAAATATTTTCAATAAAAAAATATACTATACACCTTTTTATTATACTTCTACCATAATAACGATATACCTTTTTTTGTTGCCATAACATTTATAGCCCAAAGAACAATTTTAATTCTATACTATTTATATGTCTTTATGTCAGCTACTATATAATAGTTGGGTTGTTGAATATAATTGCATATATAACGTAAACAGATTATATATCGTTTATGTTATATGCGTTAAAATCACATGCCCATTCGAAATAACTCTAAAACAATAATAATAAAACTTCATGCTAATAAAATATTTTAACGCAAAATAGATAGTACGGCGGTCAAAAGACCTCGTTAGGTAATTCATGTCAGCAGATTGCGCGCTCTGAACATAATAGATATTTTTGAAAAATTCGAAATACTAATAATATCTGATTTATACTTGAATTCTCTATTCATATTCTAAACTAAAATCTCACTAAAAAATTTCGAAATATGAAAAAATTGCATATTATAAATATTTATTATAAAAAATTGATGTTACTATTATTGATCGTTACGCCTTCTAAATTCAACTTCAGCTCAAGTTTCCGGAGTCAAAATACGAAGAGAACATTTGGCTGGAGAAAGGTTTACCAAATAATTTGCCACCTTAAATATGTCTATCACTAAAATATATAAAGGTCTAGAAAATTAAATAATAAAATTCCAAGAAAATTAGTTTCTTATTTCAATATTTTTGCCACTTTTAATCCTTATGCCTTTGCTTAATTTCATCATAATTCATTGATTAAATGCAAAAGAGCTGAAGAGCTGATAAAATCGAACGCATTTTGAAAAATAGAAAACTATTGTTTCGTTATGTAAGCCATATAAATTTTCTATGTTTCAAATCAAAATTGATTTACTCACGGAGATTTTAGAATCCGCTCCCCCATAATCTAAATTTTTCGCATTATTTTTCATTTAAGAATGTCTCATTTTCTGGAACAAGGCAAAATGCAAAAAAAAGTGCAGTATGTCGAGAACAACACGCCAAAAGGGCCCCAGGTAGATTTACAAAAAAAAAAGTTGATAAGAAGTCAGCAAGCAGACAAATTTTTGGTCAAAGGGCTTCCAAATGATTTAAAAAGACTAAAAAATATCTTGAGACTCCCACTTAAATTTAATTCTAGATCCACGTCTGCAGCTTTACAACCTTGCTCTATTATAATCCTTAGGCGAAAAAGGGTTATATGAAATATAAGAAGTTGCAGAATGTAATGGTTTCTTATAAAAACGACAGAGTTGGAAAAAATTGTAGGGAAATATGTTTGATATTTTATGGGATGTAAAATATATTCTTGGAGAAACTCTTACTCGGGAGAGATATTTCTGTTGCTGTCTGAAATATAACTGTTTTTTTACCATATTTTCTCAAAAATTTTCCAGAAAATATATGTCTTTCGATAAGAATTTGAGAACTTATCTATCCACTTGTGTACAGGTTTTTGATTTCAAACAAACTGATTCATTTACTTTACAATTTCTTATTCTTACATAAAAAATAAAAAATAACAGAGTAAGTAGCTTAGTGAATTACTTTTACATTGAACTGCAGTATAAATACAGTAACATTAAAATATAATTATGAAGAGGTTACTTAAGCTATTTGTTGTTCAGTGACTCAGTAAGTTGGTGGTGTCTTCAATGATGTGTTTTGTTGGTTAAATCATCTATTAATTATCATTTTCTTTGTTTTTAATTGTAATTACAGGTGTTTTTATGAACATCAACAATCGTACATAATATATAATTATACGTCTATTTTTTTAAATCTTTCAAATGAATTTGCTTCTTTTCTATCATTAATATTAAATATTTGACATACCAAAATCCACCTTCTTCTAAAGAATCCAATCTTAATGAACTTACTGTAAAACTTACTGTTCTGGTTTTTGGATTTCATGTATAAAAATCTATCTCTCACACAAGTTAATTGTAATTATATATTTTTTGGTTTTGTTTTTTTTTTATTTCTTTTTTTGAAGAAGAATTTATAGTTTTAAAATTTATGTTGTAGAAATGGAATCTGAAATATTTTTTGCAATAAATTGTTGTGTTGTTTTTGTTTTTTGGAGGAGGAACGAAATTTTACTGTTTTATAAAAAAATGGGTGGAATATTAAATTTAGCATTTTAATATATTTTAGATGATCATGATTTATTAAGACAAATTTTAATAAAAATTTATTTAAATACATTTCTATATAAACAATGAAACGTGTATGTAATGCTTGACTTTCAAAATTGATTGTGCTTTACCCTGATATGATTCCCGTTAATTTTGAGTTCCTTTCTTGAAATTATATTTTTGAAATTTTTATTATTTTGTGAAATGTATAAATGAATTTCTATTTTAAAGAGCAATGTCTTGAAAACATTCTCTTCACTTACTATCAACCCAGAACTGAATCTCTCTCAATTTCAAGTTCAGATTCGGTGAAAAAATCCCTCAAACATTTGGAAACTACCAATCAATGCCAAAAATGACGAGAAAGAGTTTGAGAGTTTGTATGTTTTTTATAGAAATAAGGAAGAAAAATATAGGTTAGTTTTTCAAAATAAGATATCAATAACCTATATATTATAAGTAAGGAATACATTCGTAATTTTCAGTTTGGCGTGATTAGCACATTTACTTTAGAACTTTCCTTACTTTTACTTTGCAAGAGTCATTTATATTATTAAAAACATCTACCTGACCTACTTCGACAATCTATAAAATGCAGTAGCTATGTGGTACCTATTTTTCAATTCAAAAGGGAGAAAAAGCCAAATACCTACCCCTTCTGTACGGTTTAATTAGTTTTTCTCGTCTTTAACCCTAGCCTTATCGTAAACCAAGTGCGGAATAAATGCTTTGTTCGTCTCTCGAATAGTCGTTGCCAGGCACTTTGTAATATTAAATTTTTTATTTGTCAAAGTAAACATTTTTTCGTATTTGTTTTTTATTTTTTTTATCGTTTGTCGTTTAAATAACAAAAAAATTGCAATATATTCTTCAATTTGAAGCTGATTGCACACTTAATAATTTAAGTAACTAATTTGGGGTTACTGAAAGCAGTGGGTAAGAACTGAACTAAGATGGATTTGAGAGGGAGTTCATTTGAGACTTCATGTTGTACTAATGGAAGAGATATTTCGGGCGATAATTTATTTCAGGAACGAAAGGTATGACTAAATAAAGTATGACTAAGATGAAAAACTTGAATAAGCATAATTAGCTTTGCTATTATAACTAAGAGTGAATCATCAGCAACAATCAGCAACAAAAACATTTCAATGTAATATTGAAAAAAAAGGTATATTTTTGTAATTGCTTGAATGCTTACTAAGAATGCGTTTGCTTATCCCGTAGTATTAATATTATCTTCTCTACAGGGCAAGTGAACGCAATTCCCAATTTCTTTCTTTAATAGTTTGTTGCAAAAAGAAATACATTTAATTTAAATAATTTTCTGTTTTTCTTATAAATAAATGGTCTTTCTAAAGAACATGATTTTATTCCTTTAGCTTTAATATTTAAGAAATACTATGTTTTGAAAAACAAAATACAATAAATTGCCCCGAATAACTCTATGTGCACAAAATTTTTTAACTAGTTGAATAATTCCATAAAATAAAAACAGACCCGATCTATATTTACTAATTAAGGTTATAAGTTATAAGTCATCAAAAACCCATTCCGTCAGAACAATTTATAGAATTTTTGTAATCTTTCTACGATATAATTATCACCTAATTAATAAAATTACATTCATATGTACATAAACAAATTAAAGTGATAGGTAATAATTTTTGATTTAAAAAAAATCAACATATATAATTAAATTAAATTATAATATATACTTACCTAATTTTAATAACCTTTGGGTAACATTAGAATAAAATAAATCAATATTATAAATTATGGCACGAGGTATATCCATAATTGGTTTCAATATTCAACACAATACGTATAAATATATACATGAATGCACGAGATGATTCACATCACTTGCTGCAACTGCAACTGAATAATTTCGTGATATCACGGATATGGAAGGATATCTCAAAAATGCTAGATTAATTGTTAAATGAACTTTTGTATTTTATGGGTAAAAATAAGTTTGTATGTCAGTCAAGTGTTATTAAATTGTGAAATAAAAATTATTTTGTTAATTTTTAGGCAATTTGCTGTAAATGGCGGACAACTTATTAATTTTCGTCTCTGTAAACGATTTCATGAGAAATATCAAAAACTTTTGGTTTAATCGTCAAACAAACTTGATTTCTGTATTTAAGTCAACATTACTCTGTATACCAAAAGTTATTTAGATACAAAATATAAACAAGTGAAAACAAACAATTGACTGAGTTAATTGCAGAAATACCATTTACAGATAGTGTTGATGACGTAATAGTTTGTTTTTTGGCTTCACGTAAGTAAAGAAAGATATCCACTCATAGATATCCACACACACATAATTGCTATTCCCATATAGTACATACTATAAAATTCCCATTTTTTACGTCCTGACCACGCTATAAAAACTTCAGCTTAAACTTGTTATCTCTTTTCGTTTTTAAGTTATCTACAGACAGATAGACAGACAGTCAGTCAGACAACCGGAAATGGACTCCTTAGATAATTTTATGATTGACCTTGTAATATTTCAAATATACTTTATATAAATATGGTATGATTTTTTCGATTTTTTCAAAGGAGCAAAGGATTTCATCATTTTCAACATTGACCTAAATGACCCAAAAGGTACAAAAATTGTGTCCATTGAACAATATGATACGCAGTTATTAAAATATCACCTGAAGCCGGTACAAGATATCGCCTTTGTAAAGATTTTTAATATCTTTGAAAAATACTTATATCTTAGAAAGAATTGATTAAAAAATTACTTTATATGTTAAGTGTTATCCTATTATTAATTCCGAAATCTATTTTTATTTGTGATTTTTACAATTTTGCTTGAATTGCTCAGGAGAGTGAAGTTTAAAAGCAAGAAAAAATGGAATGAATAAGTTAAGTTGTACCATTTGAAATGAAACTCACGTTATAATTACACTAAGTGTATACTGCCTATTATATTATTTTTGACTCATTCAATAGTTGAAACTATAAAACATTGAAAATGATTGCTTGTTGCTTGAATGTGCTTGCTGTCTTCATTATATTTCAATAGTTGATGTTGTTTGAAACAAATAACACATAATTATATGTAATTAAAATTATACAAATTATGTGTATTGTTCTATTATTATTAAGTATTGAAAGTAAATATACGTATTATATATTTTTTTAAATCTTTAGATCCTATGATATGCTTAGAAGTAACTAACTGATTATTAGAGTCACGTTGATAAAATTAATTGTTATCGCATCGGAAATCAGACCTGATATGTTCATTAAGAAAGTATTGTAAGGTTATTTTTAGCAGATGTTGGATTTTTTTTTGAAAATATTTTATTAAGACTTTTCTACCATCATAGTCATATGTTGCATTTTCGGCTGATGAATATCGGACGCAAACGCAATTCTAATCAGTATTAAATGCGATTTACTTTATATAAGCTACAGACTTACCCAACAAATGAATATACGACTTTAATTGTAGGCTTTAAAATTCAATTATTTAGCTTTTCAAATCAATGTTCTAATGATCGTAATTTCTTTTAACCGTAACTCTCAAAAATAAATACTTAGCAGCCCATAATTTATTTTATTTACTTATATAAGTGGCAGGATTGTCTATCGGAAAATTTTCTTAGAATTCGCTTTTTCTTCGAATTTTACTATCAATCAAGACATTTTCTGAAATACTGGCATTACGAAATTGTAAAAATATGGCGTTTATAAAATATAAAAGAATCTCATGTTTGCAATTGAATACTCATATACTGGAGTATAAACGGCAAATTATTTTCTTTGCACCAAAAAAATATACCAAGAAAATTGCGGGCCTGGACTTCATTCGTAAGTTTTGAACAAATCTCTATCCTCTCTTTTACGGGCTACGTAGTTTATGGATGATTCTTAGTGGTAAGAAAAAGTTTCTGTAGAATTAATTTTTATAAAAAGTAAGTTCTCAAAAAGAAGACCTTTGTACCAAAAAAGATTACTAACAAAATTCTACATAAGCAACCAATAATAATTCATTTCTGTTAAACTATAAAATCTGTAACACACATATTTAAAAAAAAAAAAAAAACATGCTTTCGTTTTCATAACAAATTTGTTTTTCAAAATATATTCTGTATATTATATATTACAATAATGATTTAAATATATATTACATATATATTTTTATATATAAAAACTGATCGTAAAGATTATATACTTGGTAGGTGAATGCATACCTATATATACAGGTACACTTCGCTACGTAATAAATTTTTGATAGAAATTTACTGTATTCAGCATGAAATCGACAAAAGTAATTTAAGCGTCAAATTGTTTAAGTCGTATTGCTTGTAGTTTAAACTCAGTCAATAGTATACGTAATGTCATTGTAAGAAGGTAGAGAAAAAATAACAACTGAATAATGATTGTTCGCTTCACTGATAATTTCGCTTTATTATCTGATATTTGACTTCGATCCAGACTTAGTAGCTCAAATTACGTTTTATTCAGTGTGTTTTCTCAAATTTGATAATCGGTCAAAACTAAGACAGTAATGATTTATTTCGAATTTTATCAGTAAGTTTCTACAATTATACTAATGTTTAGATTAGTGTAATCAGATGATAATTTGAAAACAGGAGGAGTTTTAGAAACGATCCAATTTCATTTTTTCCCCACAGTTTTGTAAAACAGTTTTGAATTACATGCACGTTACATACATATAAATCAAATACATGCTTTGCAGTCAAGTAATGTGATATTTTTAGCTTTACAATACCACGCAACTACAAACATATATAATATATTGTATGCAAGTGCTGCTTATAAATTTGATAATATAGATATCTCTTTTCAATCATCAATAATCTAACTGTAATCGTCTCTGTTCATCAAATGTTGGATATTCGATGAAGTCAAAATTAAATTAAAATTTTGTTTTTATGTCATCGACAACCTTATATTTTTATGGTATTATTATAAACTACAAGATTGTCTAAATATTATATATAGTTTTTTATCACACTCTCTAGATTTTTTGATATAGAAACATCCAATTGAAAAGGATAACCTATACGATTCATAATTTTTTCATCCAAGTTTTAACGATAAAATAATAATAAAAAGCCCGATGTCCTAGGAATTTTCTGTGATTTTTGGAAACTTGATTATTAAAAAATGTATTTATTTAGTTTTATTGAAATCCCTAGTATTATTCAATCCTTGCCTATCTCCTTAAACGAACAACTTGAATAATTTAGTCAGTTTTTTTAAGATCCATTTCCCATCTATTATTTCGTGTAAGTAAAGTAAATTCTACCGAGCCCAAAAGTTGGTAGGTATATATCAGTACATTGGTCAGGCCTGTAAAGGTTTTCACCCAAGACTTTTTTTTATATTGGTGCTGCAGGTTTTTCAAAGCAAGAAGAGAGTATACATTTACCCATATAGTAGATACCTATAACGTATATAAACCTATATACACTTGATTGATCACGAACTGCCCATTTTGTGTTCTTACCATGTTCTACCCATAGTGTATACTGTATAGTATAGTATGTATTGACCATTTTACTGTTTTGTTTTGTTTTGTTTTTTTTAGCTGTAGTTCATCTTATGCTAACAAACAGAAAAAAGATAAAACGTGTATGCAGTTACTACTTCTCTTGGTATATACTGTAATACCTACCTATATAACCACATTCGATATACTTGATTTTTAGTATCTTTCTATCATAATAATCATAATAATATACTGGATAGGGATCCTTTACATTTGTTAAACTGGTTTATTCAAGTTAGTTGCATGCGCTATGATGTTTAAAGATAAAGCTCTTTTAAATATAAGCGTAATGTTAATTGCATAGTCGGAAAAAATACAACCAAGAATGGTAATAAAAATCATTAAAATATTTTCCATATTTAACTTGTAATTGTCACATTCTATTTCTATTCTGTTCTATTTCAATCATGTTAAACTAAAATTATTGCATACATTTGGCTAGGGCCCGTGAATTAAGTTTGTTTGAAAACCATTTCCCACATATCTATGCCTTAAAAATAATTCAAAAACTTACATGACTTCATAAGACTTAAATAATATTAAATTAAATGTTTACAGAAACCCCCGACATAAAAGCAGGTCTGTTCGATCCATTTTTAGCATTACAACTCCAAAAAGTAATAAACGATTTCTATTTTTAAATTTGACAGTAAATTGTTCTTAACTATGTTTCAAGAAAATCTACTCAGTCGTTTGAAGACCATCGAATCTTTTTCTAATCTTTGAATTCGTATGCTCTGGTACTGAAAATGCTAAGATTATTAAACCATATTGAAGATCTTCGCCTATTTTTTGTTTTTGTCGGTTACAGCCGCTTTTGAAACTTAGCTTAAAACACTTGCCGTTAAATTACCTTTCAAACGCACCCAAAAAATTAAAATTGTTTCATCCGTTTAGGCGCGATGCTACAGAGCGACACACACACACAGACATACACACATAACGGTCAAACTTATAACACCCCCTTTTTTTTAATTCGGGAGTTAAAATCATATTTGGTAAGTTTATTTTATTAAGTATAGGATCCCTGTTATTGAAATTTTAAAAAAAATTAAAAAAACGTGCATATAGAAGTTAAATTTTTCAAGCCAAGAAGGAGGCTGTATAGGTCACGTAGATGGGTCGTATAGGTCACACTGATTTTAGACCTGATGTTTATGTTTTCGGTGCTGCTTATTTTTCATAATAATAATAATTCTAAACACATAAGGAGGTAAGACAATAAATGTTGTAGTTAAATAGATGTACACACAATCACTGCAAATATGTACTTATTTATTTATATAAAAATATAATATTTAGAAGGCGTTAGAAACTTAAAGGTAAACACATTTTTCTTTGTTTTATAATAATTATTACAAAAGAATCTATACTTAAATGTAAATTGTTACTTTCACATTTCCATCATGTTTTTGCAACAGAACACATCACACGATTCTAAAATTGAATAATAAAGATTAGTTTCGATAAGTTTTATCACCAAGAAAACCGTACAATTTTCCCGGCTTCTTAAAAATATCGAATACGATGCCGAACCAAAAAAAAGGATGTTATAAGTTTGACCACTATGCGTGTCTGTCTGTCTGTTTGTTTGTCTGTCTGTCTGTCTGTGGCATCGTAGTGCCCAAAAGAATACTCCTTAACTATGTTTCAAGTGGAAGTTTAGGGTTCCGTACTTGAAACAACTAAAAAATAGACGATGATTTCAAAATCGGTTCATTTTGGAGAAGGCTTTGAGAAAAAAGTAATTTATTGGAGAGTGTACTTAGATATGTTCCAAGCGTGAGTCTAGGGATCCGTACTAGAAAAATTTGTCCGATTTTTTTTTAATTTTGGAAATATTAACTAAAAATATGGTCACTAAAAAATGGTTTTGATAGATACCTGTATCTTTCAAATGGAATTATTTTAAAAATTTTCGAAGAGGTAGAGATAACTATAAAGGTGATATTCGGGCGGACAAATTCAAGTTACTGTAATGAAAGTCACAAAAAGAAGTCCTAGAAGAAGTGATAATAAAGAGCTTATTTAGTTGTTTTTTCCGTTTCAAAAAGCACTTTACAATGAAAAAGGGAAAAATACTGAAAAATTTTATGAAATTCATTTTAAAATACCAAATTATATCAAATAAAATATGCACAATAATTATAGTAACAAAAAAAATTTCATAAAACAAAGAATTATTTTCTCACGATAGAAAAAAAAATTTCATCTTGTATTTTTTTTTTTTTAATTTAACCGTAAAGATACAGCAACAAAATTAATTTATTGTATAAAACCAAAGAGATTATTGTGGTCACTATTTTTTCAACTACTGTTTTTATCCATGTATATATGAAAATGTTGTAGGCATAAAGAAATTTCGACAAATATCTATTTATATGATTTTGCTTATTGGCTTGTAACTTTAAAAACATGCAAATTTTCTATTCCTAGTACTTTTCAGCGGTCTTCTCCTGCGCTATGTAACATCGTTGAAATGGGAAACTATATGTTATATATTCAAAAAGGCGGACTATTCTGTCACTCCAATTTTATCTGTTAAAATCGCCCGATATACAAATCTCAAAAAAGAACATATTCGTATCAAAATGACTGGTTAATATATCTGTGAGATGCTATTTGGACTAAATTTTCCGTTCTGTCCTTCTTCTTAAAGGAAAATGTTGCTAGGCAATGTAGTTAATAGATAATTGCCATGAATATAAGCTTAAAGCATGCTTACTTAGACTATATATAAATTGCTTTATCAAACAATGGCTCTAGCTCCGATGACGAGAGAATTATAATAAAACAACGATAAGATGCTTAAGCGGTACTTTAGAAGTCGTTGAATAAAGAGATAAATATTAAGAAACGATAGTATGTTAATTTATATCAAAACTTAAACTTAATTTCATACATAGCCTGCTATTTTAATGGGCTTGTTATTTCATAGATCACTGCTGTTTTTTGTAATATTTACTTTTGTAAGTATTTAATATTTCGTAATACCATATTGACTGCTTGACGTGATCAATGGTTTTTCCAATGCAAGACTAGGCAAATAGATATTTGCAGAAATATTTTATGCCTCCATCATACATAAATTTACTTACATGAACTTTTTTTACACACAAAAAAAAACAGTAGAGATATACTGAAAATAATTAGAGGTTTTATTTAAATATAAGTTGTAGGTACGCAGATATATTTTACGTCGAAATTATTTTTAGATATTTAGATTTACCTAGCAATAATTTTTTATTTTTTTATATCCACAAGATATTTTTATTCTGGTATATTATTACAATTCGAACTTCGTGAATTGTCACCCATATGATGTATAAACTATTCTTCCATAATAGTTCTTCTATAAGCTCCCACTTAACTTTGGTTTGAAACTTTAATTGTCTTTAAAAAAAAAGTATAGTAATTATATATTCTAATATTATTTTTAACACCACTAACATAACATAATTGTTAATATCTAGTAAGACCGCCTAAGTTAACGTATTAATTTAGTAAAATAATACATGAAAAGTTGATGAACCTTGCATTAAATTAGCTATTTTTATTTCTTTGGTGGGTTGATTGCAATATCAATGTAAAGGAAATTTAAAAGAATTTTGACCTCATTTCAGTTTTGGCCGATTTTGACTCGGAAGGATTTTTCTTCAAAAAATTTTGGGATTCACAGTTCAAGCAGATTAAATTTGCAACAATTTGCGATAAGACCTTTTATAGGCCCGATAGTTTCAGAGATACAGCTTTTCAAATTTTGTCTATTTTGTCAAGTTACACGATTTTACGCAAACTTTCATCTTATAAGCCGTTACAAATAGAATAAAAGTTAAAATGTAAAAAATGTTTCTAATAAAGCAATAAACAACTTGGGTTTGGAACATTTTTTCGTAAACATCACTGGTTTTCATGAACATTACTGATTTCCAGAATGTTTGACAATACCACCAGTTGAAGTTTCTTGCAAATTTTCAACTCCTATCTTATATAGTTTTGGAGAAATTTGGCCTAATTTGGACCTTCACGGGTAAACAGTGATGTTTAAGAAAAAATGTTTTAAACAAAAGTTGTATGTTTTTTTATAAGAAACACTCTAACGGTTTACAAGATGAAACTTTGCAAAAAATCGTATTGAAACTTGAAAAATAAGTGAGAGTTTGAAAAGCTGTATCTCCGAAACTATCGGTCCTATAAAAACCAGCTTGATCTCAAATTATTTCAAATTTAATTTTCTTTAAAATTAAAGACTTCAGGTATCGATGAAAAAACAGTCATCGAGGTGATGTCGTAAACTTGGATTTAGCATTGCTCAAAATGGGAAAAGCAAAATAATTTTAATGAAAGCTACAAACTAATTGAAACATCACGAAAACAATGTTTATAAAACCCGTTCCGAATTATGGTTCTTGAAATTTATATAGATCACTTATTACTTGATAGCTCAGATAACAGACCGTTGTCCGATCATGCAGTCACCTTGAGTCCACTTCACCCTACGTAAAGTTCTTGAAATTTTAAAATTAAAGAAGTTATAATTTTCCTAAAATAAAAATAAAACTTTTTGAAATTTACATAATGCACTTATTACTTGATAGCTCAGATGGCAGAGCTGGCCCATCATATAGTCATCTAGAGCCCACTTTACCCTACGTAAGGTTCTTGAAATTTGAAAATTGAAGAAGTTATAATTTTCCTAAAATAAAAAAAAAATAAAAACTTTTAAAATTATTATTATTAATGTAATACCTTTATGTTATTTAATTATTTTCTTAGAACATTTATTTCAAATTACCTACCGATGAGAACATCATATATTCTAATTTTTCGATTATTATTAAACTATTATTTTATAATATTAAAAAAAAAAAAAACACATATAAAAAACAAGTCATCACATACAAAATCTTGAGACAAGAACCCAAGTATCACAACAAGTTATAATATTAACTGCAGAGTAAAGATACTAAATTATATGGTTGCGATTACACCGTTTAAAAATATATGTTGATATATTGAAAATAAACACATAATATGGTAGACTGTTGTATCTTTGATCCCAAGTTTTCAACTCCTTTTTTGAATATTACAATAATACAGCAAAAATTTATCAAAATAACGAAATTACAATAAAAATTATTTTCTTCACGAAATTTTTGTTATAGCTAATATCATTCACAATGCATTAAACTCAAATAATTTTTGTGATCCTCATATATTTTGTTTTAGTACAAAAGTTGGTAAAACACTTGTTAAATGAGAAAGTATCTTATTCTCTTAATTATCACCTACGAGAGCTTTTGAAATCTAACTAATTACGTATTTGAAAATAAGTTTCACATTATTTTAAAATTAACAGAACTAAATTAATTTTTAATAATTATTGAGTCATGTATTAAGAGAATATTAAAACGATGGAATAATTATTCTTTGAATAAATTTTATAAGAAAAAAACCTTACTCAACAAATTATCAATTCCTAGTAAAAAAGTAATTATGAAATATACAACAGAAACTTTTCTTTCATTCGATGCCCAAACGTTGTGGTATTATAGCCATTTTTTTTAAATTTATCACAATCTCATTTTTAAAGAAACGGCGTATTTGTGTACAGGTGGGATTATCTCTTTGTCTGTGATAGGAACCGGACCATAATTCGTTTTACTACCTTAATTATCACAAAATATATAGTTCATAAAACTCGCACATTGACAAAAAAAAGAATTTTTTTTTTTTTATATAAAAAAATAATTTTTTTTAAAAATATGAGAATGATCGTAAAAAAGCTCTGCTTTTGCAGCAATGCTTACATAAAAATAGTGAACATCTCAAAAAAAGTTAAATGAATGGCTTTCAATTTAAATAGAGTAAAAACAAAATTTTTTGCTTTTTACACTAAAATTTTTTATTTTTATTTAAATTAAAAGCAATAATAAGTAGAGAAAAAATTACTTTCCCTCTATAAGTAAGCTTTGTCTTCATATATCTTCCATTAGTTGCTATCCACAGATAATATCTTTTAAGAAAATGAAGAGTTTTATTATGGTACAAAAATTTACCATTCATTGATTGACTAAATTATTCATGTGTTGTATCATCTATGAATATTAAAAAAAAAAAAAGAAGTAATAATAATAATAAAGTGGAATAATACTACAATTATTGATTATCTTCTTTATTTTATAAGATAAATGTTAATTGTATTCTTAATATTTGATATTTGAATCTAAATTTTGTAGTCTGTTGATATTTATTTTATGATTTGACATTTTTAGAAGAAGTTATTTGGTGATGATGATTACCAAAACATTTTAAAAATGCGAAATTAATTAGTAAACGTTATTCCTAACCCATACAAAATTTATAGGAACCAAACAAAATTTATAGGTTCAATCAATCAAACAAAATTTATCTGTTGAAAAGTGGATTCAAACTGACATACCAAAATCACTTTGCTTTTATATTTATAAGATTTATTTTATTCAACAATTGACTTACAATCTCAGGATTAATTTATGCCTTATGATTTAAATACGGCTAACGCTGGAAATGTTCAATTTAACCTGAACTAAATATATCTGAAAACAGAAATTTATTTTTCTGAAAATTTAAACAGTGTCAAGTTTCAAGTAGCGTTTTGACACCAGAAAACCTATTTTTCTGGTATTTTAAATGGGTACTGGACAATGGTACAAATAACAGTACGAACAGTACGAGAAAGTTTCCCTGCCTAGGCCAGAAAAGTAATTTTCACGTACTATTTCCCTATATTTGAATATTGTTACATTTATTTTTAAAGCTTATTGAGAGGATTATTCCAAGACATTTTTCCATAGTTATTCGGGAATGTATTGCTTCTTCTTCTAAATGCAGAATCAACTATTTTGTTAAAATTTTTTTTAAACAAATTTAAAAAATTTAATAATCAATTTAATTTCACAAAAATAAATAGTAAAATTGAATTCATTCAATACAGAGTATTATCAGCAAAATTTTTTACATTTTTTTTACATTATCAGCATACTATTTCGCCCAATCCGAGTTTGTTTTGATTTATTAAAATTGTTTCGTTTACCAGACTTTTGAATGATTTTCGCAATTTTTTGTTAGCATTAATATATTTTTAGGGTTAGATTATTTTGCAAAAACAACACTGGCACCGTGAATGAGTTTTATTGGAGGCGTATCCATGGTAGGTAACGATACACTACTTTAATTATAGAATTGTATGGATGCATATATAATTGTATGGATTGCATTTATAACTTTCAGTGAAAATTTAATATTATTGTCTCATAAATTTAAATGAATAATTATGATAATTTACATTTGAAAAATAATATTTGTTCAATTTAATTTCTTATTTTATACAATTTTTAATGCATTAAGTTTAAATAATTAGTGTTTTTCAATAATTTTAATTTGGAAGCGCTGGCATCGCCTTCATTGTCCCTACTACGATTACGCACACAACGAATACATTCATTTACCAGAAAAGTGAATGATATTTTCAATTCTAGCATTCATATATATTTTTTTCTTTTTATTAAATTTCTACTAAACTTGAGGTCAACAAAGTTTTTACGCAACTATCTTAATATATCTTCTATTTTATAATCACAGTGTATTCAATAATATTTTGTAATACCAAAAACGTATAATTCCATAATATACTCGTATTATTATTTTATATAAAATTAACTAACAACTTACTGGTTCATTGTAAAACAAAACGATTGACGAAAACTTGAATGATTATTTTAATAATATACCTTTGTTTTTATAATATGTATAGATAATCATTTGGTATACTACCTACCTACAGATGGAAACTATACAATTTTTAAACTTTGAAATATCTAAGAGGTTGTTGTCCACATGAAAAAATTCCCATTCCGTAATATTTGTAATAATAACATTTTCATTTCGAGATTTTTTGAGAAAAAATAAAAAACATAAATTTATAAAATGCCTCATTATCTCACATAAAAGTTGTAAAATTTCGTAGAGAGAAAATTCTTCGAGAAAACTATTAAGAATGATATAAATTTATATAGTAAGTTTTCCGTAAAAAACCATGTAAGTATTACGGATGCAAATTTGCGGTGACTTCAAACACGCTTAACTTAACTATTTAATTTCTCATATCATTTAACTTTATTCCAGAGATACTTGCAAAGGTTTTGCAAGTATCAAACCAATAAACGAATTGCATAAAATTGATCACAAGCTACCGATCAATATATTTTCGATACCCACATACGGTAAGAAATATAGTTATATGCTATACAGTTTACATGTTTATCCATCAGTGAATGTATAAAATCAAATCATCGTAAAACAATTTATATATATTTAAAAAAAAATTATATAAAGAAAGAAAAGGTAGCAGCCAAATCGTATAGAAAATTGTAGGTTATGATTGTATATTTAGCTATAAATAAAAACATGTCAAAATTTATGTACACCTTTTTTTACTATATATATTTTAAATATTATATTAAAATTATATTGTATTCAATGTACAGAGTGTCCTGCTATCATTTTTTACAGAGTTAAGGAACTACGTAATACATAATCATTTGATAAATTGGTGGCAATATAGTGTTGTTACTTTTACCCAGCTTGTGTTAATATACCAAAAAAACACCCATATCTGAGCAATTTATGAATAAATAAATACAGGGTTGTTCCATATGATGTTATCACATACATGGAAGACA
The DNA here is from genome assembly GCF_905475395.1 of Chrysoperla carnea. Classification (NCBI taxonomy): domain Eukaryota; kingdom Metazoa; phylum Arthropoda; class Insecta; order Neuroptera; family Chrysopidae; genus Chrysoperla; species Chrysoperla carnea. Next base: position 37,500,995 of record NC_058341.1, read on the forward strand.
TTTTGGCTAAAAAGATTTTTTAGTTTTTATCGTCCAAATAGCTCGATGGATTTCGACATTTAAGGTGTCGTTATATACGTCATATAAACCGAACTATTCTTACGTAGGTGTTTATGTTTAAATTCAATTAGCAATGATAAATTGGATAATAAATTTTAATATTGTGTAATTACAGTGTCTTTTAAGTGCCAGAACACTAAAAAGTCTAAAATAAAATAAATAATTAAAATAATAAAAAGCCTGACTGTGTTAAATAAAATCTAATACGAAAGAAACAAGCTTAGTAGCTTACATAGTGACTTTAACAGTCGGGGCCCATTATTGGGAAGATTTGAGCTGGTCTAGATTTTAATGGGCCCAACTATTAAAGTGGCTATGTAAACTACTGGACTTTTTTCGTTCTTTTCAGATTTTATATAACAAAGTCGGATTTTCACTTTCTCAGCTTCCTTATTTATTTTTACTGTCATGCAATCCTAGATTTTTACCTTTCTCCACATTATAACATCCCGATATTTCCTTTTATTGAATTACGAACGGAGAATATACTTACTTGTTTCATATGTCTGTGGTTGGCCTTCAGTTGTGCTACTATAGAATTCAACTTTGCCCCATTTTTCCGTCCGTCCGTCCGTCCGTCTGTGAACACGAAAACTCAAAAACGGAAAAAGATATCGAGCTGAAATTTTTACAGCGTACTCAGGACGTAAAAAGTGAGATCAAGTTCGTAAATGAGCATCATAGGTCAATTGGGTCTTGGGTCCGTAGGACACATCTTGTAAACCGTTAGAGATAGAACAAAGGTTTAATTGTAAAAAGTGTTCCTTATCAAAAATTAAACAACCTTTGTTTGAAACATTTTTTCGTAAACATCACTGTTTACCCGTGAGGGCGCCAATTAGGCGGAAATTTTATAATATGTACTATACTTGATTATCAGTTATGTATGTGTCGCATGTTTCTATGTGTAATGTGATAAAGAAATCAACACTGACTATGCATGGTATTTCAACAATTAACTCAGTCAATTGTTTATTTTCACTTGTTTTAATATCAAATTTTTTAACAAATTAGACATTATTGGAATGTAGATATCAAGATGCTAAAACCGCCAACTAGCAAATTTCCCGTCATCGATGGTGATCCTCAGTATTGTGATTGATTTTATAAGTGATTTTAAAACTTTTTAGAATTTTGTTATGAGAAAAGACTTTCTGTATCTCTATATATTTTAAATATAGGTATCTTATCTTGTTCAAGTATACTGAGTCTGTAAACATCACTAGCAAACAAGTACGCAATATATACATACACATGCACATATATACTTACATACAAGCACATAGATCAAGGTATATATGAATGAATGAATTTTTTATCTTGTAGAAAAAAATACAACTGTTGTATATATGAAAAACATAAAAATATACCATATAATTATAGAGGATTTGACTCTTCAGAGGCTGATGGTAGGCGGCATTGGGACGTGTCCATTGCTAACAAAACATGATCTTCAGCAGCAAATAACCGATTGCTTCTTTATATTACAACAGTATAAAATATAAAATAATATCTAAGAAGTAATTTTTTTATTTTATACATCTAAAAATATAACATATTATATTTTATAACTATTTATAGTTTAAGCCATAGAATTATGATTGAATAAATATATTCTTGGAATTCATATCTTTCCATATATTAGCCAGGAGGATAGCTAAGGGATAGGAAATTGTTTAACTCCTTGTATTTTCCTGAGTTGGATATCAATGCATAAATATTTTTCGTGCATAATTTTAAGCAACATCTCAAAAACCACTAACATCGAAATAAAATTTTTTTGTGATTTTTCCGGTTTTTTTTAACGTTTGATTGATTGTGATTTTCCTCTTTAGAAAATTGAAAAATTATTTTGTCTTTGATTTGAATGAAAAATATTTTCTCGTAATTTTTATGGATAAAATGATATTCCTGTGATATCCCAGGAGTAATAGGTTTTTTATTCACACCTTAGATACTTGTCATATATTCTAACTAGCATTTACCTACGGCTTCGCTCGTGATAATGATTCATTTCAACAGATGCCATAAATGATTCATGTAGTGAGTCATAGGTTCATTTTGATAACTTACGTTATCCGATCTTTATAAAATTCACAATATAGACAATTTTGAAAACCCATATGCAATCCTTCAATCCGCTTATCCTCGTTTATCCCGCTCCCTTAAATATTAACTTCACTCTCATCCCCATGGAACATAAAGCGGCCATGGAGCTCGCTCTGCTCCCTTAATGAAATAAAAAAGTGATACAGTAAACTTTTATTTTAAACCATGAGCATATTAATTTTTACATTTCCTACTTAAAAATGACATGGTTTCATACAAACTTTTAACTCTCATTTTAAGCACCTAGGAGTTGAATTTCCAAAAATCTCTTGTTAATGCACACTTGCGTCATTTAGTTACGTTATTTTTAAGTCTCATGCTTCTAGACCTAGCGGTTTTAGCTGTGCATTGATGAGTCAGCTTGTCAGTTTCTTTTTAACATGTTTGTATTAGCTTCATACATAAACATGATTTTGAACTCCTAAAAACGTAAAATTAACTCGAAATTTGGCATACTTATCAAGAACTGATGACAAAACAACAATTTAATAAGTTTATTTGATTATCCTAATCAGCTTGACTGATCAGGAATAACGATTTCCATATCTGAAGATATATATGTATATATTTACTTGCGCTTCCACCATATTTATACTTAATTTTTGATAAATAACCTACAAATAGTCTACAAAAGTATACAATAAATAAATAAAAGTTTAAAAAACGAAAACGCTTTTTTGTATCTAAATAATTTCATTAAATTAAAAAAAAAAGCGTGGGGGCTTTTTAAGATATTTTATAATGACTTTTACCAATATCTGTCTATAAATATATATTTATATCTGTCTTACAATAATTGAAATTTAGCACCCCAAGCTTTTTTACGTTAAAATTATGATTTTTTGAATTTATGAAATTATTTTTTTTGAATTTATGAAATTATTTTTTTTGAATTTATGAAATTATTTTCTACCTTCTAGTTCAGCTAGTTACAAAAGCGTGTTTTTTTAGGTTTTATAACTATTATTTTTTTATATAGATAGATAGAGATGACAACACTAAATACAGTAAATCTGAGGCATGAACTTTATAAAAGCCTAGTATTTGTATCTAACAATAAGTTACATGATCGTAATACAAAAGTAACGATTCTGATCTTTTATCATGATTTTATGCGTTCAAACTTAAAAACACTTTTATATGCACAGCAGATTACTAATTTTTCTTAGGAATACTTATGAGAGAAGAAATATTTTAATCTTTGAAAACGAAAGAAGAAATTTCTCTGAAACGTTTCTTAAATAGACCATTTTTTTGACATTCGCAAAAAACTCACACTTGGTAAGCACTTTTCTTTTATTATATTTTTCTTGTAAACCGATTTTTGGAAACTAAGCTATAAAATGTTTTCAATCAAGTCGGTTCGACCGTTTAGGGGCTACGATGCCACTGAAAAACACTTTAAACATATAACACTCCTTCTTAAATCAATATCAAAGTGATGGTCAAGGACATCAGATGAGATGAAAATGATACCTAGAGACCTATCATTTTTTGGGACCAATTTTTGGAAATATTTTAATTAAAATTGAAATATTTGGGTTCGTTTGAATGATTGTTTTGAATTACCTAAATATTTCACCATATCACTTTTCATGTAATCATAGTAATTATCTATATGTTAAAATTATATATCATTCCCATGTCATTTCCAAACTGAATTGATTTTGAGTCTCATCGCCAATTTTTTATTTGTTTTGGGTATGTAACCCTAGGCTTGCACATAACTAAGAACACTCTCCGTTCAATTAACTTTCAAATGAAACAAAAAAAAATTAAAATCGGTTTATCCGTTTAGGCTACGATGCCACAGACAGACAAACGCATAGACACACACATATAGCGATCAAACATATAACACCCCTTTTTTGAGTTCGTGGGTTAAAAATTATAAATATTAATACACCCAATAACTTCTAAACAAGACAGTACTCTCTTAAAATTGTTTATGAATTCTACTTGTATTCCCTAATACATTATGCTTGTATCCACGAGAAAATTTAAGTAATCAATATTCTAAATACATGAAATTTACGGAAAAAGCCAGAGTTCCATTTTCTGTAAACTGTAGTGATCTCATATATGCCATATACGTATTACGTAAAATCTATTGTATTTATTTTATCAATTTTAATGTTACTTTCATCGATTAGAGAAATTGTTATCAATAAAGTAATTTCCATGAAAAATGTTATTTATTTTTGTGAATTGTTTATAATGATAATAACTTAAATCATTTTTATTTTTGTATAACATGATCTTACTAGTAAAATCCAAGACTATTTTAACTAATAGGTGTCAGTTTTAATCCATCAACACTTCAAAGATAGTATATAATTTAAGGATTATTGTAGGTGAATTCATTTGATAAGGTTTTGTTTGTTTGTAGTTACAAGATGTCGCTAGATTTATAGTCGCAACATGCAACAGGAAACTTTTTCAATCGATTCAGGTTGCCATGAATTTCGAGAAAATGCAAAATTTGTTTTATTTATTCGATTAACTGTCAATTTGTATTTTTTGTCCAAATTTTATGTTTTATCATAAAAGAAAAATTGATTTGTGAAAGTTATCAGAAGTTAAAGAAAACAATGATAAGTTAAAGTAAGTACAATGCAATTTTTATGTTATGTCATAAATATCCAAATCAAACCAAATGTAATGTACTCACATATTGGGTTGACTAGTAAATCAGAAGTATGTCTTTTTTAAACTAATACTACAATTATTTCATACAGTCTAATTAGAAGCTATAAAATTAAATTATTTAAAGAATCAAACAAGTATTTGACTGCTAAAATTGATGCCTACCTTAAATTTTCAGAAAAATATCTTGTAAATAAAAAAAGTAAGCGTTACATTTATAATGTACCAAGTTGCGAAAGGAATATAGATCCTACCGTGTGTTTCACGACACCTTTCGATGACAAAAATTTACTCAAGTTAAACATAAAGCAAATTGAAGATTATCTTGGGGGCTCATTAATTATCTTAATAAGTTTGATAAGTCTTGTGCAAATAGGCCTTGGTCTTGCAGACCTGGATCTTAGGTCACGATCTTAATTTTTAGATATGGTTTTGGTATTGGCCTTGATACTATATTGGTCTTAGTCGTGGTCTTGAAAAATTACCTAGCCAAGACTGATATTAAATTTGCTCATCACTTAGATAAGCAGTTTTCTTAAATAAATGATCTCCCATAGGTTGATTTTTTTATTCGAAATTCAAATAAGTTGTCAATATTGCTGGAAACAATTGTTTTGTTACTGTTTCATAAAAAATAAAAACATTGATAGTAATTGATTTAAAAAAAATTTAATTAATTTAGAGATCATATTCACAATTTAATCTTACAAGATTTATAAATGCAACAAATACATAAAATTTAATATAAATAATGTAATATCAGCTTTATATATTATTACATATATATTATTATAAATAAAAAATATAAAATACAAGTGGCAACTATACTACAAAGAAAACAGATATGAAGAGAGGTCATACGTGTGTTTTATACGTATATGAATGTGGTTTTAAATCAAAAACCAAAAACAAAAAAACTCTGAGGTAATAATTTTACAAAAGTTTATTATTAAATTCAACTAAATAGAGTTCCATTTTTTCATATTATTTTCGATTCTTCAACAGTTCTGTTATCATACTTTCAAGACATTGAGGGAGCTGGGAAGTTGCGGTGTGCTCCAGAGATAGCTAGCTGACATTTTTGGATGTATAAATTCAAATAAATTTCAAAATAGAACGTAAATAGTTTTGGTATCGAGCTTTTTTTCTGCTTTGTGGTTTTCAATTGTTATGATTACAAATGGGGAAAAATATTTTACCAACTTTTTCACCAAATGTCTACAACTTTGTTTTCTAAGCCCATTGTGCAATGTAAGCAGTCTAGCTCTGAGATTATCCTTAGATACTACTTTATACTTTTTCAGTGTGATCATTTTCAATCCATCCTTAATAACTCTTGACCTGATGTGATTATTGTTTTGAGTGAAAACACGTCGAATTAGAAATCGAGGGGGTATTCAAAAATAATACCTAGTTATTTTAAGTTTCACCCCTTCGCCCCTAGCCACCCCAACTTTGAAACTTCAAATGGCACCCCCTAATTTGTTAATTTGAAAAAAAAAAATTGAGACCGATCAATGGGTTCTCAAGATAGAGTATATAGGTAGAAGATACTCTATCTTTCAACTTTAATAAATATTGCTCTGATATCATTATTGTAAACACGCCCATATTGGTATAGAGGGGAAAGTTCAGAAATGGTACCTAGAAAATTTTATGTTTCATTGCTTCAACCTCCACCCACCCCAAGCTTGTAATTTCAAATTGTACCTCCAACCTTATGATCTACGAGCATAGCGAAACGTTCTAGACAGTTTCGAAACTGTCAAAAACCACTTAATTTTCAAAAACAGATCAAAGAGATCATTAATTAAAAGACCAATCAGAGAGATATAATTATCCCAACATTAAAGAGTCATTTTGAAAAAACTGTTTGAATGTTCAAGCAATTTTTGAAACTTCATCAATTCACTTAACGAACGAGGAAATTTTCTGGCGCTTCTCTAACTAATTTTAATGGATGGCTCCATTCCATTTTTCTGAAATTGCTTTTTTGCTAACTCGATTAAAATGGTTTATTTATTATTTATAGTATGTTAAATAAAATAATAATAAAGTAATATTATCAAAATTGTTTTTTACTTAATTTTGGTTTCAGTAATAATATCTCTTCAAGTATGTACTTATTTAAGTGAGTGACTGTGAGAATAAAATTTTTCACTTACAAAAATTTTTATAAATTTTTTTTACGCGCATACCACAAAATTAATTTATTTGAAATGAAAAAAAAAAGAATTGTATGGTGTCTAAAAAATTTACATACAGAAGATACAAGTAATAATTTTTCGGTTTTATTTTTGGTATAAATTTCAAGGGCATGCTAATATCACATTTTCTGAATGATAGCAATTATATTAAAATGACAAAATGATTAAATAGTAACGTTTATTTATTCAAATACGACATCTACAAACGTATTTAATCCATTTGAAAAAAGGAGACTTTAACTTAATCAAAATTATGTGACAATAATAGTGTCACAATGAAAAAAAACTTAATGTTATTTGTTAAAAAAACTTGTTTGAGAAAAATCTACTAAATTGGTAAAGATTCATTAGCCTAAGTGTAGAAAAAGCTCACTATATTTTTACGTTTTAGTGATGATCATGTTGGTTTCAATATGATAACCATTTTATCGATAAAATAGAACTTATTTAGGCGTTGAAAGATATCCGCAATTATTTTATTCAAGTAAAAAATTTCAGACTAACACACAATATATTAAACAAAAATTCTATCGTATTTTATTATTTATAATTGCGTGGCAGTTTTGAAATGCATCCATTATTCAACGATTTTTGGGCAAAACATTGGATTATTCTAATATATCGTAGAATATTCTACTATATGGTAGAAAGGTAATGCTTTCGGAATTCTACCCGTTATAACTTTAACCTTGCGAGAATAATCTGAAAATCATATTTTTCAAACAGAGTCTTCCACTGTCGTAAAAGGATTTCAGTATTATAATGCGAAAAATTCCAGTTTAGCAATGCAAAATTTAGGCATAGTAAAACTATCAAATTAAAAGAAGGTAATGTGTAAATGGCTAGTTAATCAAAATTAGTGTTCCACTGACGTTTCGTCATCAGTTTCAGTTTCGACAGAAAATGTGTAGAACCCTTGGCTGTATCCAAACTCTGCGAGAGAAATTATCACGCGTTGTTTGGCTAATTTTTTATGAGTTCGTGGCTGCTGAGTTCGATGGCCGATTCGGTGGGATTATGTTGTGACTTTATGTGTAGTATTAAATAAAAAATTTTGTATTTTTTTTAAATTTTGGTTTTAATAGCAACTCAATGTATTTGCTCACATACTTCAATAATTTGGTTTTATTTGATTGAATACGTGTTAACTGTTTGTAAAAGTATAAAAAATAATCCAAATTTCGGTAAACACCACATTTAACTGAGTTAGATACCGAATATTCGGTTTCGGTTGAAATCGTTGAAATGCGATAAATATTTAAATATAATTCTTTATATAAAAAATTATTATTCTTTATATTAAAAATTTATAAAGGAGATGAATTTTTAACACTTGATAATATCATACTTAATTGAATTCCAAAAGCTTTATCGTTGTATAACAATAGATCATAACCACCATTCAGAATATTTTCTAAAATAAAAATTTGATAAGAACTGTTCATTCGGTCGCCCACACTTTATATATATAATAATTATTAATATTTTGACTCATTTTACATAAATATTGATATGAATATAAAAATATTATTATTATCAAAAAGTATACATAACATTTTTATTAATGAAATTAGAACTGTACAGGTAGGTATATAAGTAACTATATTTATAATATTTTAATTTTTATGATGCATGGTTACAAATTGGTTTATAATTCAAAATTAAATACATTTCTGAATGGAAACATATATTAAACAATATAGTCAAAAACATTGTTGGTGACAGGCATTTATATCCTCGTTAAGTATAAAGAGAGCGTCGTGTACTTAAAATTAAAATATATGATTATTATGGAATCGAAAAAAATACTCTACTAAATTACTTTAATTTAAATTGTTTACTCTTATTATGGTTATAAATGCATGGCGTTTACTACATGGCTAATTTTGGGTCAAGCTTTTCATTTTTGATGTTATTTTTTAGCTAACTTTCATCGTTGGTCGAAATATAGGTACCAGAACCTCTCTATCCCCAAAATTTTATAGGAAGGCTGAATTTGACAACAAATTTGAAAAATATGACCCCAATTTAGTATAAATCCATACCCGATTTATTAAAATTGGATATAATTTGAATGTGATAGAGCAAAATTAAAATTTTTGTATTTTGATGACGTCATAAAGTTTAAAAAATAGACTTTTTGGCATAAATTACCCAAATTTTATCCGATCTGAATGAAATTTTTTTTGAAACCCACTAATTTTGGGTCAAGCTTTTCATTTTTGATATTATTTTTTAGCTATCTTTCATCGTTGGTCCAAATATAGGTACCAAAACCTCTCTATCCCCAAAACTTTTATAGGTAGGTTAAATTTGACAACAAATTTGAAAAGTATGACCCCAATTTAGTATAATTCCATACCCGATTTATTAAAATTGGATATAATTTGGATGTGATAGAGCTATAATTTTTGGATTTTGATGACGTCATAAAGTTTAAAAAATAGACTTTTTGGCATAAATTACCCAAATTTTATCCGATCTGAATGAAATTTTTTTTGAAACCCACTAATTTTGGGTCAAGCTTTTCATTTTTGATGTTATTTTTTAGCTAACTTTCATCGTTGGTCGAAATATAGGTACCAGAACCTCTCTATCCCCAAAACTTTTATAGGTAGGTTAAATTTGACAACAAATTTGAAAAGTATGACCCCAATTTAGTATAATTCCATACCCGATTTATTAAAATTGGATATAATTTGGATGTGATAGAGCAAAATTAAATTTTTTGGATTTTGATGACGTCATAAAGTTCAAAAAATCGACTTTTTTGCATAACTTACCCAATTTGTTCATTATATTGGTCTTTACTCTGAAATGTTTGAATACATAAGACTAATAAATTAGAAATTTGTCTATTTTTGACATTCTATAGCACACTTGGTATATATTTCGTGCTAGATCAGGGTTATTTGACGCCGTTTTTTATTTTTGAACGAATCATGTTTTTAGTGCCTTTTTAAGATGTACGATTTTCAAAAGGCAAAATTCCCGGGCCGCAATAACAAACTGTGTAATCCTTGCTTTTAGTGCACCCTAGCTTTAATCGATTTTTCTAAATTGGAGACAAAATGAACTGAGATTTTGCTGCATTATTAAGGTCTAGATGAAATTAAAATCAGTACAGGTTTGAATATGTGCTTTGATATTTTCATATTTCGTCCTAAATTGTTTTGAAATTATAAATGCTTTCCACTGTATTTATATACGTTATCGATTTGATATTACAATCAATAAAATATTAATGTATATTGGGTTTTATATATTCTATGGGTATGGTAAAAGTATAATTTTACAAAAATTCATTAAAATTTTTTAATGTGTTTCTAATATTTTTTTATTTAAAATAAATAGTGTAATGGGTTATTGAAATGTATGTCATCTATCACAAAAACTCAATGCTTTAAACATTTTATTTTTATTTTTGTACTTCCATGCTATCTGCGTTGGAAGTCGTCCTTGTCATCATATTTTCGACTTCCATGCTCGTTGTTACAAAGCCGAAAAAGACTATTTGCTACACATCTCAAATTGGCGTGATATAAAAAAGCTAATTAATAGGCATTGAAAGGAAATATCAAGGGCCAACCACCGTTTGTTGATTTTAAAAAAATTGCATGGAAAGAGATAAAAAAAGTGTAATTTAGGCTAAAGATATACACCGTCCATTATTGGATGGCATCTATCATTTTGACGATGATTAAATAGTCTCAGTTGCTCCGTAAAAATGTAAAGAAAAGAATAAATCATACCTCATTTAATTTCTATATTTTAATCAAATTTCACTTTTTCGTCATTTTGTAGAATCGAAAATTTCTGGATCAACCGGATCAAGTCGAAGATAAAGGGCTCAAAATTGGTATTGCCTCATAGATTTTCACCTACTTCAAAGACGTTATGAGACTGAATTTATTGCTTAGCATATTTAACCATAAGATATAATTCTAAGATTGTCCAAATTTGTAATTGATTGCACGAATAGTTTTTACTACTGCTGGGAAAAATAGCTATGACAATAGGCGGAGACGCTCGATCGATCAATACAACTTTCCTATACCTATACCACCAAACATTTTATTTGTAAAATTTTGAAATAAAACTGATAAGTCGAAACTGTCTTTAGAATGCAGTTCGTCTTTTGGTATAAATTTTAAATACAATTTATAAAAATAAAATTCGTTCACTTATTTATAGAAAAATTGCAGAGTCGTTGAAAATGATACAATAATTTGAACTTAATTATTCATTGTTTGGCGCAATAAAAAATTCCTAAAATATGTTCAAATAAAACAAAAGTAGATGTCGTAAAAATTTTTTATTACGAATATTTCAAACATTTGCCTATTTCAACATTTATAATAATTTTTTGACTAGTAATGACCCAATCAATTCATAACTTTAAGATTATTGTATTTATCAAGCTATTTAAAACAATTTAAAAATGAAATCATTTAAAAAGAATTTATTTAGTATTCAATAAAAAATATATTCTCATAAAATTTATATAAATAAAATTGCATTCTAGTACACTATTTATTTGAAGCTATATAAAAAATTGAGGTCTAATAAGTCGGAATTTCTGCCTATGTAAACTCGAAACATGAACTTCTACAGTTTCAAATACAAAATCAAAATCCAAACGTCCAGTCGAAGATAGATTTTCTGAAGAAAAAATTTTTCAAGCTTACGACTACATCAATTTTTTTTAGTGAAAAATTTGAATTTTTGAGACTTAATCGATAGTGTCTTAAAATTTTGAAAATGTATATGAAAAAGATAACATTTTTATAATTTTGTTAATTAATAATGTTCTTAAATGTCACACAATTTCAAAAATCTAAAAATTTATATACATATTCCCTACAAAATCACACTTTCCCAAATACGCTAAGTACATAATGTATTGTAACATAGTAAATAATTTTTATCGTCCACAAAATTTAAGGCATAAATGATTAAGTATAAAAACTACGCTTCAGAGACAATTTTGAACCCGAATTCTTGTTGGCCGGTTATACAATTGTAAATTGTGTTTTTAATTTCTTTCTTTTCTGTAAAATTATTACAGGCTAAAAAATTTTCGATTAATGTTTTATACTACAATAATGGAACAGTAGGGCGTTTTCTATTTGTATCAGCATATATGTATTTAATTATTTCGTTCTGCAGTGTACAATGTAAATTATGTCTGTACAGGATGGTTCCCAGCAAACAAACCACAAATTTATTCATAAAACATTTCTTAAATGTGTGAAAGCAATTCCTAAAAATCAAATAATATACTGAACCATTAAAAGTAGAAATATTAGAAAGTAGAAAGGAAAAGATTTTAATAAATAATTTTACCAAAAATTAAAATAGCTGTTTCTCTGCGAAAAATCATCGAATTTGGAACAAAAATAGCTTGTTTGAAAACTTATTTTTTTTTAAGTTTGAATATATAACTCAAAATTTTTTATCATCCCTTGCTGCTTTGCACGGAGGGTGGAAAGAGTGGGCAATATTATCAATGAATTTTTCAAAAGCTTAGAAGCGTATCAAAACTTTAAGAATTATTTTACAACAAATTTTTTAAGACCACTTTAAAGCTTGGTTACTTTTCGTGTAAATGAGATAAAAAAAAGTTTCCGTACGAGCTTATTGGACCAAAATATATTCGCTTACTAAGCAAAATTGGCACTTCTGGATTTAAATCCTGTATCGTCTGAAATAATCGGCACACTGAAATTTTGAAAAATTGGAACTGCTTTTTAATTTAACAAGCTTTCTACTAGTTTGGTGCACTATGTATTCATTAGTAATTGTACCACAAAAAATTCTCTCCTTCAATTCTAGCTGGGATAGACGTATTTTGTCAAAAATAATCGTTAACGCCAAAGTATCAGCAACATATTTAAAATGCGTTTGTTTTGGCGTCAGGTTGACATCTTGATGATTGTTTAACAAAAATTTTATGTGTTAGTTCCACTTTCAAATGAGCACGATGGCGTCATATTTAAGCTACCGGTCTGAAAATACAGCAGGGAATTTGTCGGACACTGTGACTACTTGATAACATTAAGAATTATTAATCAATTCAGTAAAAGTGAGCTACGACGTCTTCGTGTTTATTTAAGAACGCAGCGCTTTCGAAGAAGGAAGCCATTTATACCATTAAAATAATGTATTAATCATATTACAAAGTATCCATTCTGTCCCACGGTCCACAGTACCTGTTCAAAAGCGCAATTGTTTCCGAATCCGAAAAAATGAACGACTACTTTTAGAATAAAGTATTTGCTCATAAATTTTTTTTCCTTAAGTTTCCAGAATGAGTTTTAAGTTATAATTTAATATTGTAAATTATTTTCCATTTTTGGCAGTAGACTAACCTGTATGCTTTATAATATGAATATTCGAAAAAAAACTAACTAGTCATTGATCTAAATTAAAATTATGTATGTTATAGATGTTGTATATTTGGTACCTACCTGTTTTTGTTTATGTTATTTAGTTTGATGTGTATAACTCATAATACAATTTTTATAAAACAAAACGTAAAAATATATTCTGAAAAAAAAAATGTATTACAAAAAAAAAAAAAAAAAATTGAAAAAGGTGCGATGGAAAAGAATTACATTTTTTGTTGAGAATGCATATATGTGTATATAATGTAATTTGGTTATTGTACGCTTAGATACTATAGTTTCCTCAAAAACAAATGGAAATAGAGTAAATGGCAATATGCTCAAAGTGCATATTTTCCTGCAACTTGGAGATGGACTAAAAACGGATTAGATTGGAGAAAAATTGTGTTTCAAGTCTAATCAATAGCATGATGTCAATGCCAGATTTTTGGTATTAAAGTGGCTAAAGTGGTAGTGGCTATAAATCTTATATTTTGAAATTAAAGTACTTCCCAATGATACACAGAGATAAAATTGTAATGCAGGTGTAAATCCAATGACAATAAAATCTCATGTTGAAAAACTGGAAATATTTATGGTGAAAATATTTTTGACTGGCTGTTTTTTGCTTCCAATCATCTCCATTAAATGTTTGAGTACTTACGTTTGTTATATATTAATTAAAATTTTAATATACATTTATTTACACGCTTTTTTTTTACGCTTTCTGTTGATTGTACACCAATTGTATTCATTAACATTATATCTTGAAATTTTACTTTAAACAATTAGCAAAAGTTTCTTAGAAACAGCTTTGTGTAATAATTATTTTCTTAGCTGGGTACGATTTTGAATATTTTAAATTATTTGCTAATTTGATCTTAATATTGAAAAAATAGACAAATGGTGACCAAATTTTACAAATTTTGGAGATAGGCATACTTTTAAACAAAAGCTAGATCGAATTTACACTTTTAAAATTTATATATTTTAGGTAGTTAAATTAAAAGGATAACTGACTTTATTAATATAAATGGCAATCATAATAACTAAGGAATAAAAATTCAAATGTAAATGAAAACTAATAGACGAGACTAGGAGGATTTAAGATAAACGTACGCCTGCGAAATTTACTACGAATGCGTAGCACGAGTTCGACAATCGCAGAAGTACATTCATAATGCGTTATCACACGTGTATCGTACAAAACTTTATCAACGCCTCTAAAAGGAGAAAATAAACTAAAATTATTACTTAAAATTTGTCCTGGTTTATTGAGAAAAATAGCAAATTAAAAAAGTTACTATATTAATTTGTTATTAGTTTACATTTTGACAGTTTTTTGGAGTATGGTAATGAATTCATTACTATACAAAGTGTTGTAATGAATTCATTACCACCCTAGCGCGGTTGAGATAGAACTATTTTTCCCACACATACTGAGTGAGAAAAGTACTTCTTTTTCACGGGCGTAGATAAAATAATGAAAATACAATGATATGAATGTCGTCAACAGTTGCAATCCATTTTTTAGTTTAATTACGGGTCTATAAATCATTTAACTAATATTAATGTTTAAATTTATGAATCGACTATACTTTTTTATATATTATGTAAATGTTAATATTCGGGCGTAAAAAAAATAATATGTTTTAATGCTTTTATAAATAAAAACATTGACTATAAAGGTAGGTATATCCAGTGTAGAATAGCTTTAGGTGCTCTTTTTTTTGTTGGTTGGTAGTGAATGTTTGTGTTGTTATTATTATAAGATTATTGTGATATAAATAATCATCAATACATTAAAATGATTTAAAACCCTATGGCAAATGCTACTGTTGTTTTATTAATCGATCAAGATCATTGTGGATTTTACCGCACTCAAGGCTCAATATGCAAGTATTCATGCGTGATAGGACGTAATTTACGCGCTAGAATAAAGATTTTTCTTGGGAAATTGTGATATTTGTTGCTAAGCGTTATAGGAGGTATTTGTTCTCCTTTGTGATTTTGCTTTGAAAATTCTTTAATCATGGACGCATACAAATGCTTCGAAAAGGGTTTAATTTGTAACTAAAAGTGAAGCTTTAAATAACCTAATCGTGAAATCATGAGTTTTCTTCATTTTTTAGTTTCATTTAGTTTTTTATTTAAGGTAGTACAAGCGCCAAGGGAAGTTCAAACTTGTGGTAGAAATTATTTGTACCTTATTTTCAACTTTGATGGTGAATTTGGTTCTAACTTCATGAATGCAGACGAAAAATGAAAATAAAATTTCTCGTTGTCAAGTCACAATATAATTCGCTATCAAAATTGAAGAAAGAAATTTTTTTTATTAATTTGTGTCCACACTACCGTGCTCATACATCCTTAATAAGTAGGGCACAACGTGCCTTTTTTTCTTTTCAATAATTAAATAAGATTATAACTAAATAAAAAAATTTTTTTTTTTTATTTACACCAACTAGATATGGATAAATCAATGAAAATAGATCATCCACCTACCGTGTACCCCTCCCCTATAATCTGATAAATCCCCCTCTTAAAAGTCAAGAATTGATTTAGGCTTAGTCCAACTTTATATTTTACAACCTTACAACCTTAACTTGTCGCTTGTACAACCTTAAGTTATAAAATATCCAAGAGATATCGAAATTGTCGACATTGAAGAAGAAAGAGCAGCTGCTATCTTGATAGAGGAAAGTAAAAGCCTCCTGGATGGCAAAGTGTGCTGATCAATGTGTGGCTCGAAAACAATTTATATGTCCTTAGTTGCTACATGAATAGAATGCAGATTTTCAAATAAATTGCATAAAGGTAGTAAAGCTTCAAGTCAAACTATTAGAATCCGAGTTAGTAGAATTAGATTTCGAATATGAAATTCAACCTCAATCTAACAAGTGAAAAATATGAATTTTGTGGTATAAATCTTTTACTTGCCTTAATTAATAAAAGATTAGGATAGTATCTATCATACGTTTAGGGAGAAACTATTTCTATTTTGTGTTCTGTTCTTCGTAATACTTTTAGCTGATTTTATAAACTTCAAAAATTATGGAATATTATTACGACCCAATATTCATGAATGATGGATGCATGCGTGTGGATTCAGTATTTATTGGTAAATCTGTATAAATTATTCATTTTAACATATAAGATTTTTACCTATGGCTAATAAATTACTAAAAATGCATAATGATATAAAACATAAATCATCAAACGACAAAAATTAATAACAGCTTTGTTGGTTCCTTTACCAAAATGATTATTTAATAATAATTTTGGAATATGTTTTTTAATAGTCACTTGCCAGACTGAATTCAGGAAATATATTTTATGGCAGCTGAATAATTTTTAAATATCGCGTTTTAGACTTGTCTGATTATACTTGACGACTTTCCAAGATTACCCAGGATATGCTTAGTGGTTTTAATCTATTGTATTAAAAATATTTTTTGATGTAATTTAAACTTTGTTTCATCAGTTATTATTTTAATACAGGAAAGTTTTCATTGAAAAATATATCTTAATTTCATCCTGCAATAATCTATCCATAAATTTAAGCACTGTCAATACTACAATAAATTCATACCCAGGGCACTTATACCCTAATTAAATTAATTTGTTTTGTTTTGTTTTAAATTAATTCTAACGGCTCACAGTGAGGTCAAAAGCCAAAAATGCGGTCCAAATTCGAAAATTTTAAGTTTTTGGATTGCTGATTACAAATAGTATGTCAAATTTACGGAAATTTACCCCTTCCTATGAGGTAAAATATCCTGTATTATTTATTATAATCGACTTACATATGGTAAATTTACGAAAAATTTAAAAACTTTAACAACTGTCCCCGGCGCGTTTTACATAGATATTCCTCGCAGCCTTTTCTCACAACATATGCCAATGATCACGTTTCTTTCTCGTGGAGTTGATAGATCACGTTATTATTCTACGCCAGTCTTCTTTGCGGCATTTAAAACTTAATTTACCAATATTTCAAATTAAAAAGAGCTATTATTTATTCCTTTCAAATCAGAACCAAAGGTCGCTCGTTACTTAAATATTTACTACTTATAATACACCAACAATTTAAAATAATTAGAGTTAAATTACACATAAATAATTTGGTATTGATACTCATAGTAAGTATATATTTATTTATCAGAAGTATACCACAACAAAAATTATAAATTTAATATAATTGACATTAATAAAAGAAAAATAGATATCAATTTGAAATCAAATAAATTATTTTATATAATATTAAGGTAGTATAGTCAATATAGTTAAGTTTATAAAAGCATACACTATTTGTGACAACAGTCATGTTACTGCACATAATACTCAGACGTATTTAGTGTGTATACATTTACTAAATACTCCCACACAACTGCATATTAATCAGTTGGTTTGTTGCTTCGACTAATAGCTAATAATAAATTTTATTTCTAAACTTTCCTAATTCTTTCTTATGTTATAAACTAGCATAATACCCACCCAATTCGCTGAGTTTAAAAGTAAAGACTAATGCGTTATAGCCATCATCTCACTTATCCCCCTTTTATAACACTCGACATAGAGATAGGGATTGTTTTACAGTTATATAATTATTTTTAAATAGAAAAGAGTCATAATGCATTTAGTATATCAGATAACTCTGGCTGAACAGATGGCCGTAAATTGTACCTTGTTCACCATTTTTGCAGAAATGTTTAATTTATGCTTTACAAAAATGTATGTTATTCTGATGTGCCTATGAGCTATATTATTGTAAAGTTTCATTTAAATCCTTTGAGTAGTTCTTGCATAAAAAGCGTAGCAAACAAATAAACAAAACATTTATTTTCACATTTATAATGTGAAGGGATTTGCTTTTTAAACCTTTCCCAAAAACGACTTTGAGGTTTTTAAGGGACTCACAAAACTATGACTTTTTATGTTTTATTGGGGGAAATGGCCTGTTAGTTATATTTTATATTTACTTGAATTATCGATTGAAAATCACATTCGATTAAACAGAACTTTTTTTTTGACAACACGATATTTTTAATTCATTTAATTAGTTAAGAAAGGATTTATGGCCAAACTACCTTAAACTCATATATTTACATAGTAGAAAAATATTTTTTAAAAACCATGTATAATTTTTTTTATTATTACACAAATTACTAGACATTAAATAATCATAATTTCATAAAATTATATTATTAATGTTTATTGTAAATAATGTATGTTATAGGTATTTACTATCTATGTAGGTGTGTACTACATGTTCAAGAATCGTCCATAATCTTGAGTCGATAAGTCTAGTAGATAATATATAATCGGATTCATTTACGGAATGATTCCGTATCCTTAGAAATTCAAATTTATTTTTCTAGTATAAAATTGGTCTAGTATATTTTTATTTTTTTATACATGGATGGATCATTTTAATCTATTATGATAAAGACAACTATAAAAAAACTTATTTCGAAATTTTTTTAACTTTCAGAATAATATGTCATTATTGCAATAAATCAAAAGAAAACACGCTATCTATAGAAAAATGCTTTTGCCAAAAGTTGTCAAGGGAAAAAGAGCGCATTCGCCTGTGTTCATGACTATGACCCGATATTCTAGTTTCAAGGTCATTTGACGTGTCCATGACCTTGATCTTCAAATGATCCACAATCAAATAACCTTTATGTCCTTAGTCTTAAAAAATGTTCTACAGCAAACATATTTTCTTTCGATTAAATACAATAACTATATATTAAATCTAATTAAATTAGAATTTCGATTTAAACTCTTCAACTATTTTTTAAGTTATTTTTTGATTGGGTAACTACAAGACGATCTATTAGCCACAATATATTAAAATGGTCATTTATGTATATTTTAAATACCTCCTTTTTTGGTTCCGGAAAAATATTTTCACATTTTTTGTGGAGAAAACATTTTTATTTGGGAAAAAGATCAAATATAATTGGCTCTAGATAATAAAGTCCTTGATAGACAAATCTTCAATTTGTATTTTTTAATTAATTTAAGTTCTCGATGTTTTTAACTGTTAAGATAAGCACGACATCTTCCAGTTAGGTATTTCATTGAACTGCTACAGTGAAGTTCAATGAAATGGAATGCAGGTTTTAATGTGAAAATAAGTTTTTGATTACTTTCGGTTGATGTCATAGATTGTTCTATATCATCCTGTATTATATCGTACTTGTAATATTTTGTGTAGGTTTACTTATAATATTTATCTAAGTGTATGATTTATATAGTACCTAATATCATTCAAATAGCTTAATAATATTTTGATTTCTGTAACAACTTAAAAATTTAGTACTTGGAAGTAAAAGTCGTATGCAAAAAATTATTTATTCTTCAAATTTAACAACAGATTTGTGACAGGTGTTAGAAGTACCTATAGATTTTTTATTTTGTGTTTTTTAGTTTCAGACTATTACCTATTTACAAAAAAATCAGTATAAATATGGTGCGAGCGCAAAGAAATGTATAGGTATATTTTAAGATATGGAAATCGTTACTCCTGAAATTCCTGATCAGGACAATCAAATAAACTGAACTTATTGTATTGTCATTGGTCTTTCATAAGTTTGCCATGTTCAAAGTTTCCGTTACATACTAACATACAAACATACTAGTATACGCACGAGCTAATAAAAGCGTGTTAAAAACAAGAAATAAGCTGTCATTGAAGTCGGGAACCTACGAGGATAAAAGGAATTCTCCAGAACAATACCTGACTGCAATGATAATTTTATTTCTTGATCCATACCTTTTAGTACGTTATTTTTCAGACGTCGGGTTTAAGTTTTTCATTTTTTTTTTTTTTTTGTCAAAGTATATTCATAAACTGGTCATCTAAATTGGCCAGCCATATTTTTCTGGTTAACTATATGTTTAATTCTTGTGAATGAACATATCCCTGCACTTATTCAGTAAGCATAAGTCAACTATAATAGGTAAATATAATACAAGCAGACTATAAATATACAATTACCTATAATATCTATAGATTTTTAAGTAATTATATGTCAGTTTATTGACCTTGTAACCATTTGATCAACTAATGATCAGCAACTTTTATAATAAGAGTTTAAAACCAAACATAAAACTTTTATATATTTCAGTACAGTTTAAAAAGAAAATACATTGTATACCATACCTAAAAAGGGGTTTGTAGACAAAATTCAAGAGCCTTTATACAGAAAAAAGGTTACTGGAGTAAATTAAACAGTTTACTTGGCTATTGGGTTTCACTTGGGTATTCAGTCAATAATTAATTTAAGAAAATAACTGTATCACTGCTTAAAAATATATAGCAAGTAAATATTTTCTTGGACCAAACAAATATTTACTTGTTACCACGTTATGAACATATTTTCTTGAAACTAGGTACGTATGTTGGGTTAGCGTCAAGTACGTTTCTTTTGGTTAGTGTCCATTTCCAAGCCCCCTTCGACCATACGCATCTTCTTCGAATTGAGCTAGAGGGATGAAAATCGTTATGTAGGTTGGATATGAGTCAGTTTTTTGGAGGTATGAATTTACCAGACTTTCGCGCTCTTTTTTATGAGAATTATTGCGTTTTTCACAGATTTTATGGCTTTGAACATCTGCATTACCTCTCAAAGTTGAGTCAGAGGGTTGAAAATCAGTATGTAGGTTGTATTAGTATTTAAATCAATTTAACAATCTCTTTCTCTTTTTTTATGCAAAATTATTGTGCTTTGTTGTGATATATAGGGCTTTGAAAATCTGTACAACTTTTACAAATTGCCAAATTAGGTTAGACGGTTCAATATTGATATGAATGTTGGTTTAGTGTCAAGGATATACCTTTTTGTCAGTCTTAATCTTTACCACATATCACGTTTACTCCGTTACAAAATAGTTAAGCCTAAAAAAATTTTTTTTTTTTGTTAAAAAAAAATTTTGCTCAGAAAAAAGCTTAAACAAATATATTACACCAATGATTTCTCAACGTTTCAACCAACCTGTGATACCTTCGATAATGAGAGATCAAGAGGTATCTGTCTTTCAAAAGATCAGATGAGATGGCAAAACAAAATTTGTGGAGACCAAGCATTCTTGGATTTTCATACTACTTACTTATTTCTTTACGTGTATGGCATCGTTTTGCACACCGCAACACGCCTGAACAAAATTTTACATTTTAGTTTGATGTTTGATTATTGTGTCCAAATCAAAACATCAAAACCATGTTATTATCATTATTAACATCCAGAAAAGAGGATAAGAACTTTTCAAATATGATCATCATATTGACTATCTATGGATACAGTAAAATAACAAATATATGTTAAAATAACATCAGGGGCGGATAACTTGGTTATTTGTACATATCTAAGCGGTTGAATTAATGTGAATTTTATTATTAAATTTTAAGAAGGAATTGATATTCGGTGAAGCGGTATGTCATCATTTTCCGAAATCCGAAACTTTTCGCTGCCTTTGCAACTGTGTTGCCCAGCACGCCGTGTGAAACCCATGGGCTATTTATATTTTCACAGCCTGCCTCTATTTTTACTCGGGTCAGTTGCGCCAAAATTTTTTGCCGCTATTAACAATGTGCTGTAAATCAACTTTACAACTCCCCATTAACTATGAGTGTCCGACCCTGAATAGTATAATAATCAAACAGTAAATACCATTATTCAAGACGGTAACAAACTTTTAAAAATTATATACTACATAAAATAATGTTTACACGTTATTTTATTATTAGGAATTATACTTCATTTCAAATAATATTCCGATTGGACAAAACATTTTCAGTAAAGACAAACAATCGTATGTTAAACGATATTAAGAAAAAAATGGGGTAAATAAATTACACTGAACATAAAATACCAATAATAATCTTTGCTGCTTTAGTCTGGTAGAAAGGACTATTGAAGTAACTCATGACAACAACGCCGAAATATTACTGCCATACCTTGGAAGAAGTTAGAGATTCAAAAGGAACGTAAAAGTTTAGGAGGAATGTGCTACCGACATACGTTTTCAACAAAAATAACCCTTGAGAAACCGGTGAGAGTTTGTATACTTTCAAAGAGAGAGAAATAAAAAATAACCAACATAAGATAATAAAATATCGATGGAATGGGCACCAAAGTTTTGCCCTTATTTGCCACTTCTCGAGAAATTAATGATGCTTACGAAAAATTGTTCCAACAAAAGTTGTGTATTTTAAACTTTTGTTCTATGTCATAAAAATTGAAACAAAACTCAAAATTAAAACATTTCTGAAAACCATGAAAATTTTGTAAGCCTTATTTTTCAAAAAGTATTAGACATGCGGCCAATTGCTTAAAATTTAATATTCTTTCAAAATGATAGAGACAACTTATGTCAAAAGCTCATAGTTTTGTGTTTCGCAGATAACATTTTTTTTTTTTTTTTGCAATGCAGTTTTACACAATCCTAAGGTGTCCAAATAACAAACCAAAAAATATTTTACTGGCGTAGAAAGAAAGTTCGGTAAAAATATATATTCATAATACAGGCGTGTAATTTAAAAACAACTATAAGTCTAAAATCAAACTAAATCAAACCGGACGGACGTTTTTATTCGTTCCATCATATTATTGTCCAGTTTTTGATACATACCATACGACGTTTTATCGATACCACTATACATTCAACTTTACTACTCACTGTTATAGGTAGGTAATCTCCTACAG
Organism: Chrysoperla carnea; assembly: GCF_905475395.1. NCBI lineage: Eukaryota > Metazoa > Arthropoda > Insecta > Neuroptera > Chrysopidae > Chrysoperla > Chrysoperla carnea. The sequence goes on from NC_058341.1 coordinate 37,524,119, forward strand.
AATGATTATCTCTCTACATTCAATATAGATATATAGATACTTACAATTTTTTACTGTATTATTAAGATAATGGTGATCACTAGTAAAATTGCCCATAATTGACCCAAACGATGATACTTTATCGAAACATATGTATATACTTATTTATGTACCAATTTTTTTTTATCAATGTAATCTACTTGTAATTTTATATTATTGTACGGTTTACTTTTTTTTATATTGTATTTGGAATAATAAACTGAATGTTTATGTACTAGAGAGATCAAAATATTTTGGAAGCTTTGAAAACTTTCGTTACATTACGATCGAAAGTGTAAATTCTAAAGGGAGTTTGTATGCAATCAACGAAATAAAGCAAAACTAGCCATTTTAAAATAGTCGGGAAAGTGTCGGCAACTGAAAAATTATTTTTAACTACACCCGTGAGAAAAGAAGTACTTTTCTCACTCAGTATGCGAGAGAAATAGTTCATTATCAGCTAGTTTGATAAAGAATTCATTCACTTACTAAGGGGTAATGAATTCAGTTAATATAGACACTTTTATAATTTTCTATTTTTCTTAACCAGCCATGACAAATTTTAATTAATAATTTTCGTTTTTTTTTCACATTTTAGAGGCGTAGATAAAGCTTTGTACTACGATATACGCGTGATATCGCATTGTTGACGTACTGTTACGATGCGCTCTCGTTGTGCAAATTTCGCAAGCGTACGTTAAAAATGCTGATGTCCCGCTAATATCGTAAATAACTATTATTTTCCAACGTAGTATCGTAAAAAACAAAATTGGCTAAATCCATGCTACTGTAATAGTCTTATGAGACTTCAGCTATAAAACTAGACTTAATACCATCATAACTCAAATTTAAATTAAAATTGCCAAAAAGACGAAGAAGTTATAAGCTTATGTCCCGCCTCTTCCTTCAAAACGAAGTTTTATATGAAATCTCTATGGTGTTTTACTATACCCCCTCCTTTTTTCGAATTTGCTATTTTAACGATCATACTTTGCGTACTTTAAAATATTTTCAAAAATAAACTTCACTATCTTGTACGTGAAGTGATTCTTCATTTTCATCATCTTCACCTGAAGTTAAATAAATATGTAGTTTTCACCCCTTTGTAATAGTGCAAAAGAAGGGAAGGAAAAGTATGAAAATGGCTCATTTTCGCAGCTGGGAAGAGACAGTGAAAGCAAAAAGCTGCTTTAAGTTCAGACCAAAAACAGAATCATGTAGTAATCATTAATTTTTGTTTCTTATTTATTAGAACGCCCCGGATGAGCACCTATTAAAGTAACTTATGTTTAAGTAGTTACATTATGTGGGTACCAAATATAATAATACTAAATAATAGTTTATCAATAATAACCATTCATTATTTCAACTCGCGTAGACTTATTTCACTTCCAATCTAAGCGAAAATAATTATAACAATTTAATTTTTTTTAATTCGAAATTTATTGAGGTGTGTTACTCTTAGTTTTAAAAAAAAAAGAAACCATTGTAATTTTTACAATTAACTTTAATGTGATAAAGATTTGAGTACAAATTAAATTCACAGTTTTTTTGCTTTATCATAGTGTCTATAGATAATGTAAATCATCAAAAATTATCAACAATTTTCTGTCTATTCTTAGGTTAAGTGATATCCTGAATTATGCTATTTATGAGAAAATTTCTAATCGAGCTGTCTTCATGCTTTGAGATACTACATTGGATTCTTTTTTGAGTGAATACGCTTTTTGAGCAATTTAAAAAGAAAAAATAAGATTTTATCTCAAAAGGACATGCATACCACGGGACGTACATACCACTTTGAAACTACTGGTTCATCACCGATCACTAAAGTTAAACAACTTACTTGGTGGGATAGCGCTTGAGAACATTTTATTTTGTTGCCTTTGAATTATTTATAATAGTTTTTTGCACCCATTCTATATCTAAATAAAAAAAATTTGCGTGCGTATTTTTATGGCTGTAAAAATTCGAAAAGTAGTCAATGAATTTACTAAAAAATTTTTTGTTACAAAAGCTTGCTACATTTGTTTCCGAGAGTGTATATATAAACTTTGCATCCCGTAGATATAACGGGAACAAATATTTGAAAATCGTTAAAAAAGGGATTTTTAGACATATAAACCTTAAATGTGTTTCTAGATAAATGTTATTTTCTCCCGTAACAATTAAAATCAGACAAAATTTAGCTTATTTTGCTAATGTGTTAATAATGTCAATTTGCAAATTATGAAATTTTAATAATCCATACTATTATTATTAATTTAAAAATTCAAAAAAACACAATTATTCCACACTTTTAAGTTTTAACTTTTCTCGGCAGATCACATGGCTATCTTTTTTTTCGGTTCAACAAGCTCTTTGTATGCATGGAAACAGTTAATTTGTAATGCATACAAAGCTAGTTTTTGAAAGGAGTATTGTAATGGAAAGAGATAGTTGGCTCCCAAAATCAAAAACTTTTACACAGTAAGATAGTTTGAACAATTTTTGAAGTGAAAACTTGTTTAACCCTTTTGAATGATTTGATTAAAATCTAGTAGGGGGTAAAATTCTAGTTTGGTGATCACCATGGCTTGCTTTTCTTATTTTTACTAATTTTCATTCAACTGGAACTTCACTATTTTGAAAACATTAATTTGGTATCTAAACAAAAATTAACATTAATGCATTAAAATGAATATGACATATGTCTCTATCTACAATAAATGAAGGTTCAACGAATGTTTCAAACAAAACAAACAAAAAACTCAAAATGCATAAAATGGGCGTTAATATTTGTAAAACGATGATTTCCGCAATTTCATGCCCTAATCCCCATTAACAATTACATCCCTATATATGCATATTATAATAACAATATATATATATATATATATATATATATATATATATATATATATATATATATATATATGAATATAATAAGTCTAGGACCAAGTGTAGTATTTTACATCATTTAAGAACCGTTGGAAGTTTGAAAGGACTTCGTCAAGATGATGTCTAAGAACATTGATCGCTACGTAAGCTTTTATAACTGGATATAACGGGAATAAAAATAGTAATAGTAATTTTAATTGTAATGTAAAATATAAAGCATGAAGTACTCGAACATTGATTTTTTAAATTTGCAATTTTAGTGCAATAAAGATTGTTTTTTAAACTATTTAAACAATTATTTATTTTCTCATTTTTAGTCTCGCAAAGATAAAGATTGCGTACTCTGTGGATAGTCAAGTAAAATGAAAAAATCTATCAACGTGGATATATTTCAATCTGATGTCCGCCTTCATCAGGAGTGGGCACTGTAACCATTGGCCACCCAATCATTGAGATGACTATTAATATTTTTAAATTAAGATAGTATTAATCCTCGTGATCTCGATCAGGATACTGGGATAAAATTATTGTATTGCCATCGGACAATATGTTCAAATTCTCAAATTGATCGAACTTCTTAGATTTTATTATATTCTTAGTTACAAATGAAGTTAATATAAGCGTGAAAAGAAGGAGATGCACGTTCTCAACCGTTTTAAAAATGTCAATTTTCAAGCTGTTAAGCGACATCAGACTCTACTTTGTTGAGTGTCAGATAAAATGATTTTCGAATTTTGATTCAAATATCTTCTTATATGAATATCATTCTCAATGAATATTCAGTAATTTTAAGCTTGCCGAAGTTTTAATAATTTCTCTTAGGAAAGTTCTTGGGCAAGACGTTTTTCTTTACCAGCGTTTCAAATTTCTAGTTGTTTTGAAATGACTGTGGAATAAAGCGCCTGATTCTAGACTTGTAATATATATAAATATAATTTCAATATGTATAAAATACCCATTAAATATTATATTCTGATATTAATAACAATTTTAATAATATAGTGTAACGATATTCCCTATTGTTTTAGTAATTTTTTTTAATTCTTTTAAACGTTGTATACACTTACCATACTGTATGTTTGTTTGTTTGTGTGTAGTCTTGAATTCCACCTTCATATAAATAATAAACATAAACATTTTCATTAAAAAAAAAAAAAAAAAGTAATCATAAATAGAAATTTATAATTTTTTTTGCTACACTGAACATTATATTAAAATGGTTCAATTGGCATGATTTGTATGTAGGTCCAACACACACGGATGTGTAAAAGGGTATAAGTCAAAACGTATTTTGCCACACTTCAAAGCAATTAAGGTAGTACAATCGTTATATGGTAGTTATCTGATGTCGAATTTGCCATATAACGCACAAAAATGTAAAACAAGACTTGATACCATGACAAAATTTGAAAGTTATATTGAAGAAGTTATAAGCATTCCAAGATGCATTTAACTTCCTTGCCTATAACCTATTCTTTTAGCAAATCAAAGTTTTATAAGTATTTTATGTGTCTGTATGGTGATATCGGAAAATAACTTTACTAACCTATATCTTCTTCTTAGTTGAATGAGGAATTTTAAACGCTAATATTTTGCTACTTCTAAAGATTTTAAAAGACCAACTTCACTTTTCGGCCCATGCAGAGAAAAATTTTTAATTAAATTTTTGAGGGATAAAAAAAATTTAGTCATCAAGTCTTTTGTCAATATCATTAGTTGCTTTTATGTATGCCTTTTTAACAAGTCAGGGATGAACGTTTTCTTGGTGGTCAAAAATTCGTCAGAAATTAATGTTTCAATAAGTTGTTTTCGAAAAAAAAATGGTAAGAGATATATAAAACAGTATCTATTTTTCATACTCGGTCCCAGCATGTTAATTTTGCGCATTTTGATGTTTCATTTTGATGTTAAGATGCCATTCCACAGATAGTGAAATAATAATAATAATTATTATTAAACAAAATTTTCTATAGCCTGACAAAGGAATAAAGGAAAGGAGTTATTGAATGCATACCACAATACTGGAAGTACATTTTTTTGAAACATACAGAAATCGACATTATTGAACACGATATTCATATACAAAGATTGTTGAATGACCAACTGACAAATTAGTGTGTCCGTCGTTCGATATATTTAAAATTGCAATTGTTAGAATGACACGGATTTTTCCTAAAAATGACTCATTGTACATAAAACATATTATAGTAAATTTTTGCCTACTGCCGGCATGCACTCACACAGGTTACAATATTATAAATATACAATTTTTGATAAGAAAATTTGAATGCAAATTTTTGAAAATTATTATTATTCAAACATATAAATATTTATAAATAATATTTAATTGTTTTGCACAAATATACATAAATATATGTATATAATATTTTGTATAAATTCCGGACATCTAACCTTCATTTTTGATATAAACGACATATATCGTACAATTTCAAATATTTATTTACAATTAAATATTGAACACGTTTAATAAATATACCACCACTATAAAGTCAAAGTTGTTAAATTATAATTAGTCTAATCAAATGTGTAGGGGGAAATTTTTGACATCACAAATTAGAAAAGTTTACGCATACTTAAAGCTCATTGAAGATAATATAACACAAGATGGTAATTGATAAAGATGTCTTTTTTGGTACCTCAGAGACAACCGAAAAATTAATGAATATAACGTCAAATTTGATCAAATATTAAGATAGTCAACTGGACAATAGTTTCTTGTTTTTCGTTTTACAGATACATTTCACTACAAGCAACCGAGTAGCTTGGATCAGCTTAAAATTGATGCAAATAATTTGGGTAAGACGAAGCAGTGAGAGCTTATATAAAGAACACTGACAGCCACGAAAAGTTCATGAAGCCTACCAATGAACTGCTTTATCGTGATATTTGATTCAACGAGAGATTAGGAATGTATACTATTCTCATCAGAATATTTAAAAACATTTTCTCGCAACATTATCTCTCATGGAAATCCCGAGAATTAAAGATATTTCAATCAAATATTTTTTGTAATGTAGGTATGTTTTTCGACTTGTTAGTCACCTTCAGAACAATTGAGGTACTAAAATTCAACATAAGCTATAAAACCATTTTCTTTTATGGTAATGTGTCCTACAAAATAGGCAAAATTTTAAAATCACATGGAGATAATATAGCTTTTAAACCGCTTGTAAAGCTGTTTAGTTTCTTATTGAACAACAAAACAAAAGTGGGCAAAATGAAAAATCAGGTATTTACAAGCTAACCTGTGATGTTGTTGTTCGGGAGTATACTTGGAGCAGACCGGTAGAAATTTTGGAATAAAAATTGGAGGACATTTAAGATCTTACCGAAACATTACTGGTGGATTGTACCTTGGCAAAAGGCACCATAGAAATATTACATGTTGCCCAAAAAGGTTCAAGAATGAATCTACTACCCTCTAGAAATCTATAAACATGGTAGGGGTAGTTTCTTAGTACTAAATGATCAAATGGTTCTTTCTTTCTATTTTTCGTTAGTTTCATTTTATATTTAAATTAATCTTGATGAAGAATATGTAATATTCTTAATCTGTTTTTTAACTTTTTAACAATTTTTCTAAAAAAAAGTAAAAATTTATTATTATTAAAATTATTTTTATTTAACTGTTTTTATCAATCAAGAACAGTAAAATATAATGTCTCTTTTAATGAAAAATTTTAACGATCATGGTTCATTTAATTGTTTTTATTCATACTTTTTTTATCAATTCTATATGATTTGTATATAAAAATTATTTATTTACTAAATGAAGATTACATAATTTCAATTTTAATTTTTAGTAGGTATAAATATAGGTTCGTTGTTTACAATAATTTATTGTTCTGAAGATAAATAACAAGTCGAAATGTGTAGATAAATAAAAAAAATTGATTGAAAAATCATAAAAATAAAGTAGATTTTATGCAAAATAAAAATGTGTTTAATTAATGTTAATAACTTCAACAAATTAATGCTCTCAGACTTAAAATAAATTAGTTTTTTTGTTTTTATATTATTTATTATAATACAACAATTGAAAATAGCAAAATAAATCCGTTTTTGTGTAATTATTGCGAGTGATATTATAATAAAGTAGCTTTGATAAATCTCCATCATATACATATAATTTACAATAAATAAATATTTGGTATAGAAGTAAATTGACTTCAGAATCAATTTATTACGGTTATGAAATATTTATTTGTTCATGGATCTTAAATACGATTTAAAGTATATTATTTTCAAGGTTATTTGTATATACCTATATACACTACCTATATGTTGGTACATTTTATTTTATAAATCGAACTATTTTCAAACATAAACAGTATTTATTAGAAAATTATGTTTTGTAAACCAAAATTGTATTATTATTACATTAAATTATAGTTATTATTATTTTTTGGGTACAATTAAAATAATGCCTTTATATGTATTGATCTATTTAATTATTTAGTTCAGTGGATATTTTTTGTTGTTGGTATAAATTGCTTTGAACGGTGTTATAAAATATGGAAAAAATATACCGTTGGGTGAGGCATGTTTAGATACGTTTTTGAACTAGCGATTATTTCGGTACATGGGATTCTTGGATCGTCATTCAAGTGACAGAAATTCAGTTTATAATCCGATTAATAAAATTAGTCGACATACGTTCGATTAATATTAGGAAATGGAGGTACATATAATTGAAAGTAATGAAACGTCTCAATAATTACGCCAACAAAACAACATTTATCAAAATTTTAAGAACGTCACATCGTACTAAACTTATTTACAGTCAATTATAAATTCAGAATCAAGTATAAATGTTATGAAATAATATTCCAGAAATAATTAACGTATTAAAATACGCAGGGAAAATGACAAAATAGAGTTCAAACCTATAACAAAGAATCAACCCATTTCAAACTTACTGAAAATTGGTTTGTTTGATTGAGCCACTGCATCCAGCGAGGTAATTAATTGAATAAGATTTTATTACATTCTTAATTGGAAGGTTGAATCCTGAAACTTTTTGGTTAATAAAGTGCTAATCAATTTAAAATACTTGCGGCGTTTGTATTTAGTATACATTTAAAACTCTATAATAAATCAAACACGGCCAAATTTTATTATAAATAAACTATTTTATGCAAAATTTATTTTGGATTTAATAAATATTTTTAAATGATAAATATTATTTAAAACAAATGGCGTACACTATTTGGACTAACAAATGTCTAATAAAATTTAATTTTTAATCCATATCTGAGCTGAGTGTATTTTTTTCAATTCTGAATAAATTAATATCATTCAAATAAAAAATGTTGAATTTTATGTTTAAATAGTTCTTTCAATTTAAATATCATACATGTATATTGAATAACTCCTTTCAATAGTCAACAGCTTATGGAATTCCGTAGCGAAACCTTTTTATCTCGAAAGAATAAAGCCATGTCCGAATGATTTGTCTCAATTATGGAATCATAATTTTATTTTCAATTTTTTCACTTAATTTTTCTATTTTCTAAACAATAGAAATAGAGTGACAAAAAGAGTATAAAAATTTTATGAATCGACTGTGGCAAAGATAGTCAAATACATTCGTACTTTTGCTGTAAGTGTTCATCATCACTATTTACTTCATATTATTATCCAATATGCTATCAATAAAAATTACCAGAATATTTGGTTTGATTTTCTTAATCGTTTATGGTTCAGTGCTTACTCAATACATAAATATTTATTATATAACTAATATTATTATACGCTTTATAATAAACACCTTCATACTCCCACTTAAATTATTTGCCAAGTCAATCATTGACACATAACGCGATTTCAATTACAATATTTATATAATACGATGGCGCCAATTTTTATATTATCTGCAAACATTAAAATTAGCACAAAGCAAAAATGTTAAGGAAATCAGTATTGTTTTGTGATATCTGATTGATGTTTCAGAATGTTTTAAAGAAGGTTACTTACAAAAATCATTATTAGAGACATAAGAGGTAATAATGTAACGTGTGTCGATGTTTCGTTTCTATCTTGAGGGAAGTTCATCGCTACTTTTTCTTTTTTGCTACGGTTTTTCTTTTTTGTGCACTGATTGAATTTAGAGTCTAGCTTCTGAAAACGATAGACAAAAGGTTTGTTAGTAATGTTAGGAAACATAGTAATATTCCGCGATTTCGAAGTTTCTGGCAAAAGTGGATAATCCTGATCTCTAATGGGCCATATTATCCATAAAAATGTAGAACTAGACTTGATAAAAAACAATATTTTATTTGCAATCTCTATAGCGATACCCACGTATGCCGCCACTCTTCCGCTTTGTTTAGTTAAGAATTTTAAACGTTCATATCTTGCATACTAGTAAACATTTTTAAAAACTAACTTATTCTATTCGAGAAGTGAGAATTCTTCATCTGAAGTCATAAAAAAAATTTAATCCGATCCTCTATTGAGATGATGAAATCGAGCATCGCAAATTTCACAAAAATAAATGAGGTTCGTGAATAATTCAGTAAGATTAATTGTTCCATGTTTTTTTCTGGAAACGGCAAAAGGGTATTAAATATGTATTATATCCATATATTTTTTCTATAGGAGATACATAATCTTCTACAGAAGAGTTATCTGCAGACTTAACCTTTTTTTCTGTTCTATAATATTCCAATGCAATGTTACGTTGAGTTTTGTTTTATTTTTTCTGTTATAAAAAAAAAATAAACGTCGAGTATAGAAAAGACTTATAATTGTATAATGGTGACCGTTTAGTGTGATTATCCATCGGTAGTTAGATAATTATTAGGGTTTCAAAGTTGATGTGTGGGTCCCATACATCCATCCAAACATAGGCACATACATATATATTGATCAGCTATCATACATCGATGAATGATGTTTCACATATAAGTTTGAAGTATGATTATAATTATTATAGGCCATGTATAGAGAAAGGATACATCAATTTTTGTGCCCCCAAAAAATATTAATACTTTAAAAACCCACATTTTTTTTTGTAGATATATATATATAGGAAATAAGATAATTGAATGATTAGATACCTTGATTCTAGTATACCTATTACGTACAACAAAACTAAAATTATATTTAAAGATAAAAAATTTAGCACAACAGAAAAAAGGAACCAAAAACATTTATATTTTGGATACAATTATTATTATTTTTTCGAAAATTATTATAATCGGTATAAATGTGTTGGTTCTTTTCATAGATATAGTGTGAGTATAACCTATTATATGCCGTCACCAACGACAAAAAAATTTTAAAATGACGAAAACTTACAAATCTACAGAGATTCGTTGGCAGTGAGACCATATTCACTCGAGGGCTTGGGGCCTATTGTTTTGTCCCATATTGCAAAGCCCAATAATATCTCTTAACTCTTCACCTTGAAGCATTTACAGTATATATCAAAGCTTACTATTTCCTGCATGTTTACCTCTACCATCTCTTCCGGACTATTTAAAATATCTATTCTCAAGGTTTTAGAATGCTGGTTTTCAATGCTGGACATCGACACTGTTTTAACGCCCGAACTAAAAAAAAGGGTGTTATAAGTTTGACCGCTTTGTGTGTGTGTGAGTTTCTGTCTGTCTGTGGTATCGTAGTGCCTAAACGGATGAACCGATTTTGGTTTTTTTGTTTCGTTTGAAAATTAATTTAATGGAGAGTGTTCTAAGCAATGTTTCAAAGGTAAGCTTAGGGTTCCGTACCCAAAAGTAGTAAAAAATTGGCGATGTTCTTCATAATCAGCTCAGTTAGCAAAAGGCTTTATGAAAAAGGTAATTTAATGGAGAGTGCTCTCAGATATGTTTCAAGTGCAAGTTTAGGGTTCCGTATTCAAAAAATTTGCCGGGGTCATTTTAAATTTTGTAAATTTCACTTGTCGTTAGTAATGTTATTTGAAATTTATCCTAGTAACACAATTTCCTGTCATTAGTCCAAGAACTATGCAGACCAGGTTCTTCTTGCGATTCAGCAGTCTTTTTGCCCTACTATTATCACCTTTAATCACAATTTTCGAGAAATAATACAAGTATCTTGATCTGCTATAAGTATTCTTGACATTCCTTTGTAATTCTATTGATAGTCATTTTTCAGTCCAGTTGCTATGGACACTTTTCTTCTGTTCCATTTAAGAATCATGTTAATATTATTCTCTTTCAAAACTTTATTTTGAACTTTCACTGTAATATGTCGGTATCAATGTGTTTTCTATAAATGCAGTAGGTTTTATATAAATACCTAATTGACCATAATTATTTCAAATATTTTTGGCAATAATTTGTCAGTTGGCAAATTGTTTATTTTTTATTCCTATGAAAGTTATAATTATTAAGTTATATTGTTTTTATGGTTAAAATTCGCAGAAATGTATCTTTTGTGGAGAGTATAACATCTCATTGTCAGTTTTAAGTGTTCATCAATTCCGATTTGCAAAAACTAAAGACAAGTAACATTTTTTTTTAATACAACGGGGATTGTTTTAATTGATTTACTTAGTCGAGAACGTCAGCCCTAATTCCCAATAAAACTGTATACCCTATATATTTCCTTGCACGTATCGATATCAGGAATTATCGACCCTCATTACTCTAAACTGTTACTGTAAAATAATGAAATTTTGAATTTAGGATTCTTGCAACATGTCAGTAGCTTCGAACTATGACTTTACCCCAAGGCACCCCAAAATAGATCATGTGGCACTCAGATGAGGTATATATTAATATATTCAGTTACAGATGTCTTTCGACGTTCATGTGTCAAAACTTGACATCTAAATTGAAATGTCTAATTGTCACTGAATTGAAAAAGTATTCGTTAAAGTAATTTTGCATTTTAATGTTTTATAAGAAATTTATCTCTTATTAAACATTCTCTCTTTTCTTCTTATCTTTTTTTTTTGGATAAACGTGTTATTCTTTATTGTATCTGGTATTGCACTTGAATTCCTCTTCAGCAAATGATCAATATGTTCTAGAGTAATTACGAACAGCGAAAAATTTATTTGTTAAATTATTTTAGGGCTACGTCAAAGTTCCGAGAGATTACCAGCAATATTTTTGTCCACCCTGTTAACATAATCAAAAGTTTTAATAAATATTTTTCAAATAATTTAACATAAAAGCTGATCAGAATTATCAAATTTCATATTAGTTTCTCTTTCTGAGACACTTGTTATCCTACCTTATTAATTCAGAACTTGCGTGTCAATGTTTAATGTATCCACCAAACACATGAAAAAAGCATCTTAGTGATAGATTCGAGGAATCGAGTAAAACGTCAATGATGGGGCTTGCAAATATTATTATCAAAGTTAATAGTTCATAAACTTGCGGCAAATAAGGCTAAAATGTATTTTTCTTACATATTTCAATGAAATATACAAACACAATTGAAGATTTCTTCAATATCAGATTAAGTATTGAATTAAATAAACAAAAAACAATAGTACATGAAGTTTTTAGTCATAATTAATAAAATACAATCCAAATATTGAGTGTAATAAAATAATGAAAATAATCTCGAATTCAGTAGTAAGATAAAATTTATCTTCTTTAAAGCAAGATATGAGAATTTACAACCTTCCACAATATTATCAAAATAATAACAACCATATACTTATATTAATTGTAATCAAACTAATTTTAGTTTAATACATAAATTTTTAATATCATTTACCTATATTAAAAGATAATTACTAAATGTTGATAAGATTACAAAGGTATTTTATCGTTCTACTTGAATTTGATAAAGCATAGAAATCAGTGGCGGGCTATTATACTCAATACTAAATCGTTGCTTAATTATGTAGTTTAGGTGAGATTCTTGTTCGACGACTTAACGTGATTGTAAACCTACCGTATTGTAAAAAAGCTTTGGTTTATTGCACGGTACATACATGTATACCAAATACATGCTTTTTTTTAGCTTTATAATACGACGTAACAGCAAAAATATATAATATATTGTGTGTAAGTTCTGCTTATAAATGTGATAATATAGATATCTATCTTCAATCATCAATACTATATTTTTATGGTATTATTAAAAACTACATGATTGTCTAAATATTTTAGATAGTTTTTTATCACACTCTCTAGAAATTTTGATACAGAAATATCCAATTGAAAAGGATAACCTTAATGATTCATCGTTTTTTCAGCTTGTGCTAGTTTAAATTATGTATCAAAATGAAAGGAAACCTTCATTGCCACAGCTGAAATGTCTGTTGTCTATGTAACAATATCTTAACAATTAGCCAAGTCTGTGAAAAAGTTATCACTGTGGAGATTTAAGTAGGTACTTAAATGGTAAGGTAAGATGTAGTACCAAATGTCAAATGCACCTTGATTCATCGGTAATTGCTGGGAATTGATATTTACTGGTTTGCATTTCTATTGAAATGAAAGTATTTTATCAGAATGAAAGTATTTTATCATAAACTATAAATAGCATTTTTTTGCGCGAAAAGTAAAAACAGCTTTATAAATCAAACTCAACGTTTCTAGTTTTACAAATAACAATTACTTTTGAGACGGAATATTATTGTGTGTAGGTAAGCGCAGACTTAGAGTCATTAAAATACAAGTTGAAACTCTTGGTGAACGCTCTGAGTAGGGAATGCCTGTAAAAGAACATGCATGTGTCATGTTTTAATCATTGAAACATTGTAAGGCGCTGTTCCTTAGAAGGAACTGTAACGATTGCATTTGAAAAAGTGAATTCAAATACACTCAGTCTGGCTAATTCTAGATATATTAGGGTGTGAGCCATGGTACATTACGTTTTCGTACCATGATTCACAAATATACAATGGTTTTCATGTTTTTATCGATAGTTGCGTAGTACTTAAATTATCCAAAATAATACATTGTTTGAGGAATGAGTTTTATAAACAGGGACAGTTCCTTTCTTTGTAAAATGGCAAAACCATGTATAGTTTTTATTAAACTCCTATTATCAAGTCAAATTTGTCATACCACTGACAGGATTTGTTCTCAATAACACAGCAACCAATTTTCTTCGAATAAACATAAATAAGTTTCTCTTAAATTGATAAAATTTAATTTTAAATAATATCCAGATTCTAAAATTGACGTCTAGTTATTTATCAATTCCAAAACAAGTTTATCTGCTTATGTAAGTAATCGTACGATACTCACATTGTATCTTATAAGTTAGTGATTCCGATGTTCATTGTTCAAATAAAATTCTTAGAAAACTGAAATTTGGTACAGTGGTGTGTTTATTATTATTATTACTCATCAATGTCAACAAATTTTTACAAAATTGATATGGCACGAGTCTTTTAACTATAAACTTGTTATACAAATATTATTGGTAAATGCATTGATTTTATGGGTAATCAGTTGTCAGCGTTTTTTATTTTTAACTGCCCAGAGGAAGTTAATGTAATGGGGCCGATTTTGAAAATCTCCGATTTTACATATTTTCGCGGTTTCAAGGCCGCAATATCCGAATCAAACCTTTTCAATGTGATTTTTGTGTGTGTGAACGTATGTGCGTATGTTCGTTCGGATTCTTTCGCCTCCATTATGTCGCGAACCAGTTATGACATTAACACGTGACTGGGTTTATTCGGAATTAACAGAATCTGAAAAGTGGATAAAACACATCATTTATCTATGGAGATAATGATCGTTCCAGCATAAGCTGCATGCCGTACATGTTCGAAGAATAATCTATGAAGGCTAACAAGACCTTTTCTTCAGACAAGACCAATTATTTTCTTTTGTGAATAACTTTATTAGCGCCCAATATTAAATGAAATATTTCGCAATTTTTAATAAAACATTGATTGGACCTTATGCAAGCGAAAAAAAAACAGCCATAATTTTTTAGTATAACTATGAACTTTTTGACAGTATTTATGAGTGCTCCTAACATTTTTATACCTTCTACATAAAACCGTTTGCCTAACTGAATGTAACAGTTGCGTCAAAATTGATTCAAAAAATTTACTTTTCAAAAAATTGACATTTTCCTCCTTCTATAGATGGTAGTAGGTATGCATTCGCTATGGATGAAAGTAAGATACACAAGTGCAATTTCTAAAAATGATCAATACCTACAATTAATAAGAAGGAATATGAATATTTGAAAACTGTCAATAAATTAGGCATTATCATAATATTTTTGTTAGAAAAGATTACAATTACAATATAATTAAAAATACATAAATTTTTTATTAAATTACTAATTCAAATTTGAAAAAGGCAGAAGTGAAACTATTACTTAAATTATTTCCAAAAAAAAATTGTTTGTACTTTGAATTTTTTTTAAAACAATACAACAGACAGATACATGTTTTAGACTTTGTCCTTACAAAAAAGTTATATCAATGATATAAACATGAGGTGGATATTCATACTTAAATTATCGTATTTTCCTATCGAAATCGGACTATTTTGATTACAAGGAACTGATGTTTAATATTTTGTTTATTTATGATATAAGTATACATTAAAAACTTTTTATACTTCGAATTTTCAGAAATAAAAAAAAAAAGTTATTTTAAACAAAATCATGAGGTGATTCTGTGCGTATTAAGTAATGAATTGACGTAAAAAATTTATTATTTTGAAAATGGATTTTGTTGTTTTAATTTTTAAAGATCGTAAAAAGAATATGGCTAGAACCATATTAAAAATTCTTTGTATTATTTTGTTTACTAAAAAATAGTTTAAAAAATAGTGACTAACTTGACAGTTTATACTATTTAATAAATAATTAGTGCTTTTTTTGCATTAAAACATTTGATATCTATACATTAACTATGCTATGTTTACCAGACTTCAGGGTATGCAGGTGTAATTGATTTTCCCATCGCTTCCACCATCTTTGATATACATACATTTTCTAGTTTTGAATTCAAAATTGAAAAAATAAATACTGTTTAGGGACAACCATTTACTGTTCTAAAATGTAGAAAACTATTTTGTTATTAGCTACTCATACATGGTTATTTGTAAAAGCTTGAGACGCTCCGAATTATTCTTGATGTTTTTAATTGATCGCTTTGACAAATAGTCATGTATGAATGACCCCTAGAAATAATTATTTTCGACTTTTTAGTACAAGAATAGCTTATCCCTAAAAAAGGATTCTTTATTTAAAGTTTATTTTTAAATATTTTTATTGAAAGTATCGTAGTTCTACTGTCATCCATCAAAAATTGATTTTTAAATAGTCCAATTGTTGGAAAAATGGTCTTATTCGCACTGTGGGTGAGTGTTGTTTCCATGACAACGATACACTACTTTATTTTTAGAATTGTATGGATGCATATATAATTGTATGGATTATGATTGCAGTTATGACTTATATTGAAAATTTAATATTATTGTCTCACAAATTTAAATAAATAATTATGATAATTTACATTTGAAAAATAACATTTATGCAATTTGATTTCTTATTTTCAAAATTTTTAATCCATTAAGTTTAATTAATTAATATTTTTCAATAATTTTAATTTGACATTTTCTATAACATTAACATGTAAAGAATTGCAAATTAGTCATAACAGTGCATCGATTTTTAATTGTCTCTACCATGACTATGCACACAACGAATATGAGACGATTTAAGAGACTGGCAGCATAGTTTGACCTAAGTCAAATAAAAAAAATGAGTTTAATTTACAAAAAATTAACCACTGTCAAACGTGTCAGGGTTTTAGTCTCCTTAATAAATTTGGGGTACAATGAACTAAACTCTTTGTCTTTAATATAATCCTAATAATTATAATTTAACAATTTTTTTGCTTGAAATATTTCATGGCTTACCACAAGGATGTGATACAAATCAAACACAATTTATGGTTTTACAGACAGTATCTTGAATTCCTTTGATTTTCTTTTTGACTAAAGGATTCACTCCAAACGAATTTTTAACTCAAATTTATAATGAGTGCTTAAGCCTCACTAACTTGTTTTGTTGGAATAACCACGTGGCTTTCGCTTTCCTATAAAGACGCACTGAACAAAAATTATTAATACCAACCGATATGAGGTTGTCTCAACCTAATCGCGAGATCAATTATGGTGAATGGTGTCACGAATGTGATACAACCCGACTAGAAATTTTCACGTGCTCCCATTTGGGACCCAGCTTGGTTGCCCAATTGGGACCCCAAATTGGGCTGTAACGCAGAAACTTATTTGGGGCCCGGTGGGGCTATCCCAATTGGTTCCCAATTGGGCAGTCCCTATAGGTTCCCGAATGTGCAAGCCCTATGGATTCCCAATCGAATAATCCCGGTCTGTTCCCGCTTAATTTACCTTATTGTAAATCATTTGCCCCTTGTTAATCAATACAATCATGATGTAGCCTATAGCTTCAAATTAAAAATAAACTGGAAATTACCAAGCAAATTTTTTTATTTATAAATTTATAAAAATACAATAGATTCAGTCAATAGAATGATCATTTTTTTAAACGAAGAAGACGATGGCCATCCCAATCTCGAGCACCTTGTATCACTGCTGTCATTGCCTTCAAAATTTCTTTATCGTCTAGTGGGTTTTCGGGACTGGAAGCTAGTTTTTTAATAAAGACATCTATAATAATTAAAAAAAAAAAATTATTAATGTAAGAACTATTTTTTTTAATAATTACAATATAACTTGTGATCGAAATTTTTACCTTGTATACTTGAATAAAAACTTCTGGTCCGTAGAAGTCCAAGTTCACATTTTACATAACCTCACTTTCAATTACACTAAAAAGTTCGTTACACATATGTCAAAATAATATAATTCAATTAAACGTAAATGCACTTAAAAAATTTTATGATATAGTATGATGCTGAATTTTTATAAATTAAAATAACAAAAAAAAACTATAAAAAATCACTTATTTTCGATTCATACTCGATTACTCGATCGTTTGTTAATCACAGTGTTTTTATTATGACAAATAAAAAACTTCTCGTAGCGCCATCTGTTGAAATGTTTTAAATAAATAAAACGCGGAAAATTCAAAAATGAAGAACTGATACTTTTGATTCAAATAGAAGGGAAATAGCAATAACAGAATAATATTAAGAGAAAAAAATAGATTATGTAAAAAACGAAAAGTTTATAAATACTCAAAGTACAGAGTTAAAAGTGAAGTAAAGCGTTTTGAATTAAAACTTTTTTAGGGAAATTATTTTTTTCTAAATTTATAACTATTTACTTACTATAAAAAAATAACTTAAACAAAAAAAATTAATTGAAAAATTATGATTGTTTTTAATAAAGTAGGAAATTTTTTAAATCAATTAACTGTACTAAGATTAAGAACATATATATTTGCTTTATTCAAAGCAATCAAATTTTTCAAAATCCGGTAAAAATAGAGTAAAGATTATTTAATTTTTACATCGGGCTATCCCAACGTGTTCCCAACCAGGTCCCACTCAAACAATTAAACCGTTGTGTTTATCATTTAATTTAATTTGGGCTTTCCCAATAGGTTACCAAATAGGCCCCAGTTGGGAAAAACTATTTAAAATCGCCTATTTTTACATTGGGCTATCCCAAAAGGTTCCCAATTGGATCCCAATTGGGATAGACCTATTTTAATTTAATTTGGGCTTTCCCAATAAGTTCCCAAATAGGCCCCAGTTGGGAAAAACTATTATAAAATCGCCTATTTTTACATTGGGCTATCCCAAAAGGTTCCCAATCGGATCCCAATTGGGATAGACCTATTGGGACATGCCCCAACAAATCCCAAGCGGGCCCCAATATAAGTACTGGGACAATTTCTAGTCGGGAACTACAGTACGGAGTTAAGTGGTTAAATTGACACAAACGTATGAGTTGTTTGTATGAAAGTAATATTCTGTCTAACAAATATCAAATATTGTTGTTTTGAAATGCAACAGAGTTTTAAACAATCTTTATTTGATTGGTTCTACCACTTATATAAATAAATATGATAACAAAATAGTGATGTGATTGTCACAATTACATGAGCTGGTAAAAACATAAATATACCTTCTAATAGGTTTATTTTTAAAAAATTGGATTTCTGCGAATCGGATTTGAATCAGCGACCATGGATTACTATTTATTTTAGTGTCCTAAGTCTACAGCTTAACCAACTGCGCTATCAATGCTTGTTGATAAAAAAGGGTATATATTATATAAATAATTAATCAATCAGTTTATTTCAAACTTTCTGTAAGTTAGTAACTACAATATTCATGTAGTTGGCTCAATCACAGATGAACTAGATATGATAGATATGCGATCATCATAACTAAATCCTCTATTTAAAGCCAACGCAATAAAATTTTCTTTTAATTCGTCAGTTCGCTTTATTTACAAGATTATATATTCCAACTAAGTACAATTTTATTTTCTATCAATAAAATGCATGATTTTGCATCAATCATATTTTAAATTCAATCCCATTCTATTGTAAACACAAATATTTATCTGTACTTGTTCCAATCGTTAGGCAATTTTTAAGTATTTTTACCTTATTTCAATATGAAACGACTAACTTCGGGGTGAAGTTGTCATAATTTTAATTTTTTTTCCGTGCATGTTTGGTGACAAATCCCATCCTCTTTTTGGTGATAAAATTGCCTTGACGGCATATCTCATTGGAAAAATCTGTGAGATTCAAGGCATGACACCTGTTAGTTTTATAGAATTGACCTTATATTAAAAATCAGTTTACAACTAGGCTTTTGAAATGAAAGCCAACCCGATACTGATCAAAACCTATGATAACAATATTCATTTCATTTGATTTAAATAATTAGTTTTTTATAAGATCAAAAACTACATTTATTACAAACTGTTTTGCATATTATGTCATTTACATATTCTACTGGGGCCTATAAGATATCATTTAGCACATGCTTAACGAATTTTATTTCGTCTTTCGTTTGAAATATGTATAAGAAATTCTCTCCTACGTGTTTCTAAATGAACGGCATAAATATCATTCATTCTCTTGTATACTATTTGAAAAATGAGTCTGTGTTAGTGAAGTGGGCCGTGACTTGAGGCGTTTTTAAATTACGCGCGGACCAACAAAACACAAAAAAATAAAATAAAATAAAAACTATTTAGAAGGATGATGTGAGTTTTTTTTTTCGTATAGATATTACAGTGCATGTTATCTTTTAAGACGTCGTTTACACAAAAACCATTTAGATCGGGCGCTAGATAGAGTTGAGTGGACAAAAGTCTAGGACCGCATTTTCTCAATTCTTTTTTCGAAATGCTTTTAGATTAATAGTTCGGTTGCCAGAAACCCTATTGATCCAATTTTTGAATATTCCTCCCCTTTCAAGTCAATTTTTTGAAACAAATAACGACACCAGACGTTTATAACAATCAAACCATTTTTAACAATTGAAAATTGAGGAAGTTTACAATCAATTAATCTGAGATTACTTTTCACAACTTTCTATCAGATATTCATAGACGATTTTGAACACTCAAAAATTTAATTTATACCCATTTATTTTCAGTTTTGAAAATAACCTTCCGAGAGTTTTTCCAAACATTAAACTGTTAATAACGCAGAAAGGGTTAAAAAAAATTATCTTACAGCTATCTTTGGTTCAAAAATAGGCATTTGACTGTTTCAGTATAGGAAGAGGGGTATGCAAAAATTAGACCAATAGGATTTCTGGCAACATCCGGAATATTCATCTATAAGCTTTTCTGAACAAGAATCTATTGACAAAATGCGGTCCTCGATTTTTGAACGCTCAACTTTATCTATCGTCTGCTCTAATGTTGTTTTCTAGAGAATTTTATTTATAAGACTGGATTTTGATTGGTGAAAATAAGCTTTGTAAGGAAAGATTCGTATATCTAGGAGTTGTTGCAGGGTTAAAATTGACTTCTAAGATTTTATAACATTGTTTGTTACAAGCGAAGTTAATAAAATCGTGATAAAATGGATGGCCAGGTTACTCTATGACTTGAAGCTCATTGTGGTACCCTGCCCGCTTATTGAAGCACACATTGATTTCTGTTTACTACTGAAATGTAGTTCAATCGCCTCTTCTAAGAAAATTCTCAAATCCTCAAAGTGTAGCTCAATCTCAAAATAAGAGAACCGACGATTCAAGCCCGAACACACGATGATATATTCTTTCCTTTTCTTCCATTTATTTTCAGAGAGCCCTTGTTTATGATCGCTCGTTTTGTAGGTCTACTTAAAAGCGCAGTTTTCTACTTCTGGTACTTAGAAATTTGGTTGTTTATATCGATTTTACTATATCGCGATTTCATTATTGATTGTCTTTAGGAAGTTTGAATGACGCGATATTGAATCTAATAGCCAAAGTAATTTTTACTAGAATTATTTTCGATGAATTGTTTTATAGCCGAAGACAATCTTTTTCGATGAATTGTTTTATAGGCGAAGACAATTTCTTTTCGATGAAATAGTTTATAGTCGTTATATTTGTCGTTCGCTATATTATTTTCAGTCTAAATATATCGAGAAGAGAGTTAGTGTAGTTTAGGTATAATATTTTTGTTACTGTTGTCAGTTACTTCTTTTTCGTAAAGATAGATGTTCATTTTTTTCGGTGATGTTTTTATGTGCTCTCACAATGAAAACAAAAAAAGAACTAGAAAAAAACACATATATAAGTCAAAATGTTACAGGATACATTTGTCTTAAAGCTACTTATAATTTAATAATGCTAAGGGACGAATTAATTTTGGTTTTATAAAAAAAAGGGAGGGTTATTTTTGTATGAAATTTATTATCTAGAGATAATGTTTGAGAAAAAAATAATGAATGAAATTTCTTTCAACTCTGATTTATATATGTTTTTTTATTAATCAATGATTAAAAAGTTTTGTAGCGGTATATTATTCTGAAATAGTTTTGCAATATTTCGATACTTTCATGATTATTTCTAGTCTTGTTAGTTTTAGTTTTTACGGTATAAACAATATTTTTTACGTTACGTGATTGAAATAATCAACAATGAGCATATGTTTTTTTTGAGAAGAAGAAATTCCTAAAATAGTTTTTTTGTGGTTTGATCTTATTTTTTAACGTAGAAGTCAACTTTAGCCAGAAATTCTAAAATTTCTTCCTAAAACTTTTATTTTTTTCAAATCCAAGAATCTTAATCCATACTTTTTATCAAGTTTATAACCTTTTTGGCTCTTGGTATTAGTGTATGAGAGCGACCATAAAGACCCTCAACACGCCAAGAGCAAAAAATGCTTAGCGTCACGAAGGATGACGTAGAGAACAATTCAAGTCTGCTGCAGGTAGAGTAAATTGTAGGTGGAATTATCGTTTCCATTCCGTGATTGTGATATTCATTTGACAATTTGTTCGATTTTAATACCTTTTGAATTTTTACTTTGTTCCAAGGGACGAAGTTTGTTATTGAAACATGTAAGAACTATTATAAAAAGAGCAGTTCCATTGATTTGTCAGATTTTTCAAGTGAATATACGTTAAATGTGTTAAGTATAGTCCAAATCGGTTATAATGACAGACAAACCATTATGTTCGTTATAACCGATAGTCATTATACGCGATATGTATATTTAAGTATAAGATTTTTATATTAAAGTAAAAATATTCTCACAAGTATATATGTTTAAACACATTTTGGTCCTTAAGTTCCATTCTAGGATGTAAATTTTCCAAAAGCGGAAGGAAATGTTCACATTCAAATAGGTGATTCTTTCCTACTCATGGTATATTTTATAAAATATTTTTTATACATTTTTTATTAAATGATTCTTATAATTTTAAAGTCCATGGAAACATTGTTAATAATAGTAAACGTGGTTAAGTTGTATTTGTTTTTCGGCTAGGGGATACAGAAAAGTAATGTACTACCTACGTCCAGAATGTCGAATGACCTGGTTCATTTCACTCATTCCTTAGTGTTTCCCGACTTTTTCGTATAAAGTGACTCATTTATTACTCAAACAAAATTACTCAAAATCGTATCATTTTTAAGTGGCTTGTTTTATAGAAGGCTGCAGTGCAGTGAATTGATATAGTTTTTTACTTGCGTATTCAAAATGTTGTTTAACAAAAACCATTTATAAGTGTTTTCAATACGTTTCTTCAAACAAACAGTTTTTTTTTTGTAAATAACTAAAGATAACACAAAAATAAAATTGCCTGCTACTAACTGTTGTCCTAACGATAAATGTGGTTCTTCACTTTAATATTATTACACAATTTTTTTTTTCCTTTACACAATTTAATCATCATCATTCTTTTTTGCCGAAATAAAAATCATTGAATGTGTATACAACAAAGAAGAAAAAGTGAAGAAAAAAATGATTGCAAAAAATAAACCCTAGACTGTAACTGTTAACTGTTTGTGGAGTCCCTTGCCGCACATAGCCATCCATACACATTTATATTATATTTATAAAATTCTGCACGCGCCATTAATAACACTGACACAATTTGTTTTTTAAAAGATTGATATAAATTATTTAATTGTTTTTTAACATATATCGAACAGTTTTTTATCTCTTACTTCCATTATTTTATAAACTTTTGCTTAATTTGAACAAAAATAGTTTTGTCTTAACTGAATAAAGTCAGTTAATAGATTTCACAAGTGAAATTTACAAAATTAAAAAATCTCCGGCAAATTTTTCGAGTACGGAACCCTTATCTCGCATTAGAAACATTTCTAAGAACACTTTCCATTAAATTGTCTTTTTCCTTAAAACCTTTTTCAAACTGGGCCGATTTGGTAAGATCATCGAAAATTTTTAGTTTTTTCGGGTACGAAACCCTTAATTCTGGCTTGAAAGATAGTTCACTCTCCATTAACTTACCTTTCAAACAAATAAAAAAAAACAAAATCGGTTCCTCCGTTTAAGCGCTACGATGCCACAGACAGACACACACACATAGCGGTCAAACTCATAACACCCCTTTTATTAATTCGGGGCTTAAAACTAAAAATACAAACAAACATAGTTCGATAGGTACATCCCTAAATATAATAAATATGAAAGTAAGGATATTTATTTGTTTGTTTGTTTGTTACGCTTTCACGCAAAACCTAGCGAATGGTTTTTAATGAAACTGTACAGCAATGTAGCTCATACATCAGAATGACCTATAAATGATAAAGATATAGATATTTAATCACAGAATGATCATCATTTTGAACCATAAATAAAAAACTTCTGTAAAAATTTAAAACAGTAAATGTCAAACGATTCATGGCCACCTTTTCTGATATACTCAATCAATTATGACTTAAATGATTTAAAAAATTGAAAACTGTGCATACCTTTTAGCTGCGTAAAACAATCCCTTCAAGTGTTATGGAAGGGGTAGAATTGAGATCAAGAGAGGTGAAGGCTATAAAGCAGTGGTTTTTACTTTTGAGCCCAGTGAAACGGGTGAGTATCAAGCTAGTACATACATAAATTGCAAGTTAAATAAAAGCTTTTAAAATGGGCATCTTTTTAGAAATTATTAAACAATGTATTTATTTAAACTATAATCATAACAGGTTTGAGAATTAATCTTTTAGAACAGAAGAATTTACAGTAAATAAAATATTAAATAAAAAAAAGAAGTCATTTCTATTCCAAATTATGCAATAGATTTTTGGCATTTAGTTTTGTAGAAGCATAGAAATAATCATAAATGAAAGATTGATCTTCTACACATAAATTAAATTGATTATAGATGGAAGTTATGTTTAAGTTCAATTTATGACTTAAGCACTCGAATCAAACTTTTTTTGTAAATGAATATTTGTTATGAAAGAAATGTATTATGTAAAAATATTTTAGCGCATTTAAAAAATCAGCACATATGTTGGCTGATCAAAACAGACGTATGGTTTTTGTTTTGCTATAGAATTTATGCTGCAAATTAATGTTGATGACATCTGTTATGTTTTTTTTTTTATATCTATACAAATGGCCCATGATACAGTACCGTAGCCATTACAAAAAAAGGATTTTTTTAACCAAATAAATTTTTTTTTTTTACAATATTTTTGCATTTTAAAAGAAAACGAAATCGCGGAGCAAGTAGAAATTTACTTGAGGCTAGAAGTGTTTTTTGTACCTGTCTCAAGCAAAGTTTGTCTTTAACAAAGGTTACTATCTGAGCAACAGATCAAGTGTTATTTAAAAAAAAAATCAAAGTCGAGCCTTTGTTTGACCATGAAGATTTTGTACTCGTTTTAAAAAACTAAAAATTATGTATTTTAATTCACCCAGTTTTAGCGAAATATGATTATTCAATCTATTTACGAATTACATGAGTGGGATTTTTTTAAATCACACCGTATAGCTTTTAGAAAAGTATAACTTAGAAAAAGCTGTAACACTGGATTGCTACGCAACTGGTAATTTATGTTACATTAATTGTGTGAATGACTTTTATATGTTTATGTGGAAAAAAAACACTCATTAAACGTTTAAAGTTTATTCTTTCAATTCCAAAGCAATTTATTACAGAAATCTCGCTTAAAATTTTACACTTACAAAAAAGTGGTCTGAAAAAAAAAACAATTAGATAATGTCTTTCACTCAATGTAATAACATTAAAAATCTTTAACAATCCGTGTGTTTAAAAAAAATTAAGAAAAAGTAGCTATTTATCGGAATAATGTCCTTCCAATTAGTTCAATGACGTCGGAATAACCGTTGAGACCAAAAAAAATTTCACTCACTATTACGCTCCAGAAAACAAATCATGATTATAATATCACCTTAATTGTACCAATGTGGAATCATTGCACTGGTCGGTCATTCATGGTGTCAAATCAATTGTCACTATAAAAAGTTTGACGTTGAAGTTGGCATTAAATAAACTATCCATTATAGACTAAAACAAGTTTTAGTAGATGTTAATAAACAACCGTCATCTTGAGAATTACTTAATACAAATTTTTGTGCTCATTAATTAAAAAAGATATTCGCTGTTAAATTTGCAACTTTTTGGATTAAATGTACCATTTGACTAAAGGTATTTTCTACATGAAAGCACTTGTCGATAAATTTGGCCTATTTTTTCACCGGCTCAGAATAATGTCAGGTCTGAGAGCCCGAAATTGCAGAATTTTGGATCGCGAGATAATCAGCTGCAAAGTTCGTTATTGTGAGGGTCAAAGCGTGTAAAACTCACTGTTCTCCTAATTATTTCTTACGATATTAAAAAATTCTCTCGACAGAATTGAAATACAAACTCGGAGAGTTGAAAAAAATATTTTAATAATAAAAAAAATAAAAATATCACCACGTTGTTTTTTTCCTAAATATTAGTTTTGACGTAAATTGGTCAAAATTGAGGCAACAATTATTTCGTGTTTTAAACGGTCAAAAATTCTGAAACTTTAGAATATAATAGTAAGCCCTATTCTTGGCCAGTGAAAAAAATCGTTAAATTATGTCCCATGTGGTTTTCCCTCAGTTTAAGCATAGAAACTGCATATACCATGTTGGAAATATCTTTAACTGACACATTTTAAATCGTATATTAAAAACTTTCAAATAAAACTTAATAATATCTCAAAAGTTCAAAAACAACTCAATAATAATGAAACTTATGCGAAATTTTTATAGGTACCCAGGAAACAGTTCTTACAGACCTTGTTAAAGAGAAAAACAAAAAATATTATAAATATGCAGTTGTGAGTGAATAATTTATATATGCATGCATACAATGTATAAGTATTTTGTACATTTACACGTCTGTTGTCACAAATAGTGTAGCATGTTTTTATGAACTTGACTATAATGGACTTTAAATAAACGATTTCTATGGCAAAAAACATTTATTATTGGTGTTTATTTTCCATTCTAACATTTGGATTTATTGGGGGCTATATACATATACGCCGAAACGAAAATTGAATTTTTGACATCGAAAACAATTTCTTTTTCTTATTTTCTATTCTGTTAATCGTTATTTAAACAAAAAAAAAACTATTTGTGGTCAACACATTTAAAATAAGAATAATCATTTTCGAGATGTCAGATGACAACACCCTTATATAGAAAAATAAAAACGATATTAAGTATTATTATAAAAAGGGAACATCAAATGTTATTTACAAGAGTAATAATAATAATCTAACGCCCTTTGTGTGAACTGTATGACCGATATTTATGGACTCTGTCACCATTATTGACATGAATTAACCATAAACAACTATTATTTTTGTAATAAGTATACTGTCTCTACTACACACATAGTCAGGTGCTTTTATTCCCAAATACATATGTTTTTCTATTATTGTTTCGTATTAATGGTTAAATTGTTGTTGTATATTTGTTTTTGTTTAATTTTTAATGTGTAACTAATCGTGTCATCATCATCAATTTAGGTCGCATAGATCTCTTGAGACATATAATAAACATATACATTAAAGCTCCGATGTTCATCTTCGTGCCTTGGTCTTGGTAATTACATCTCTAGAAATTGTGCTTGGCCATTCAAATTTTTAGCTTCTTCTAGGAAATTCTTTAAGTAGGACATTCTCCTTCACAAGGATCAGAAAAATTACGATCGCCCCCACAGGATTCAATTTGACGAAACCTGTTTATTTAAATTCCGTTTAGAAGATACATGAATAAAAAATTCAAAAAATGGTTCTGCTTGACACCTGTGAGGTCTATTTTTCGGACCTAGCACCATACCCCATGTGGTCCAATATGTAAATCCCGGTCTGGTCAGGCACAATCATATTTGAAACAAATCCATTATGTATTCAACCTGTGTTTTCATACAAATTAATATTCCTTTCTGAGTCAACACAATTTAGATCATTTAAAACCACTGGACTATGTTTTTAGACCAAACTAACAAATTATTTTCTTAAATCAGCCAATAAAATACCAATCGAAATCAAACCCTCAAGAGACACTTTGGGAAAATTACTTTACCATGTGGTAATCGATGGCTTAAACAGAATTAAGGTTACCAACTTAAATAACCGAGTTTGAGGCGTTAAATAAATAGGTGAATGTTAAGAAATTATAGTAATTTACAACACTACTGTCGTATGTAGAATAAATCTTATACTGCTTTATTGACTGGCTGGCGTCATTTCATTTTTCATCAACATTTTTTCATTTAAACTTTTATTCTATCTCTAACGGCTTACAAGATGGCTCCTACGGACCTCGACCCATGTTCCTCATTTTCCTTACTTTTTACGTCCTGAGCACACTATAAATATATTTCAGCTCGAAATATCTTTTCGTTTTTAAGTTATCGTGTTAACGGACGGGTGGAAAGACGGACGAACGGATGGCAGGTGGACGGACAGACGAATGGACGGACAACCGGAAATGGACTTTATGATTTTATAAGCACCTATACCAAAATATGTTAATAGCATCAATATTTTTAAGCGTTACAACAAACTTGGGACTAAACTTAGTATGCCTTGATATATTTCATATATATTTGATATACAAATAAAGTATAAGCACACACAATTTTATGAATATTCGTTTTCCTCAATGCTGGACAAAATTACTTTATAAATTAAGACAAAATTACTATTACCTACCAAATTATTGTTGCATTCGTTTTGCATGCTCCTATTATAATAACAAAACCAAACAGATAACTAGTGGTGCAGTTAAAATTACGTTTTTATGACTTTATATCAAATCTTGAAAAATACCATCCAACGAAAGATTATTTTATACATAATCTCTTGCCTTTGAATAAAATTAATTAAAGAAATATGACAAAACTGAATTATAGAAAAGGGATAAAATAATATTTAATTTCATTGTTTTATAAATATTGTTCTGTATGACTTTAAAAGTATTATTTGAATGTTTTCTTATCCATACGTAATCTATATCTTCAACTAATTAATTAAACTTGTACATAAGTATTCTTTGATTGTGGTATTTTCAATTAGAAATTTAATTTTCTTTTTGTAATATTTTAAATTAAAAGGATTTATAGTTGCTGAAATTAAATTTTAATCCTTTGAATATTGAAAATTTATGCGATGGGTAAAAGGATTGTTGTTGAAAAACTAATGCAATATCTTTCTAAATATATTTTGTCAACTTCTGTTTGATGCTAGAGCCACTGGAAAAAGACATTTCTTATTTAAAATTGATTAATATATTATCTTCAATATATAACAGAAATATTTTAGCTTCCTCGATAAAGTAATTCAGAAAAATATTTTGATCAACCTTAATCTGATAAACTATCTGTTTTGAACTTGTCTATGTGTTACTATTGTCAAAAAGTAGCCGAAATAATACGATTTTATTTCTTCACTTGATTGTCGTGAAATTAAATTCCTTCGTTACGATTCCAATTTAGGTATGCGAGGAGGCCCTTACTTGTTTTTTGATTGTTAAGTAATGAACTATTTTCGGGTTATACCTAAAAAGTTTGATAAGTCTAACGTTGAGATCACAACATATGTCTCTTCAACGTACGATTTAACGGTACGTTGTGATAAAATGAGCTGTTCACTGGAAGTCAATATGCACTTTCTAGCGTTTATTAAAACCGCGTTCGCTGAAACAAACATGGTATTTTAAAATGCGCGACCATGTTATCTTCGCCTTTGAAATACATATTTACAACAACGGGTTGGCATAATTTATGAATTAATTTTTTAATAGTTTTCATTTAGTTTATATTCGTAAAACAGAAGCATAGAATCATCAAGCAAGTATTGTGAATGTATGGAAGGGCTACATTAAATCGGAACCTTTCTTAAAAAATGCAAAAAATAATTTTTCCAAGGCCAAATCGTCTATAGCCATAAAAAAGGTAAAGTTACCTTCTTTAAATCAATATATCTGTGGCCTCGAACCACACTTAAATGATAGACTAAATTGTTATCCTAAATTAGTATATTCCAGACTCCTAAATGTTTTGAAAGCTCCAATTGTACCTATTACTGGGTTTTGCAAATAAAGGACATAATTTTTACTGGTTTTAATCACGTTTCGGGAGTATATAATTTTGCAAAATAACTTTGGAAAAACAATACAGTAGTAGAAAAAGGCCTCTTACTCTAAAGCTCATAAAATTACATAATTTTTCATGAACTGCCATAGACTTCACATTTTCCAGAATATTTTTTGCCATATTAAACATTATTATCTTTTAGATTGACTATTGAATAAAATAAACAATAATTTTTATTTTTTTCGAGCATTAATAACAAATGAAAATGTTTTGTTGATTTCTGATTCGTTCATCATATACATATACATTTTTGATTATATGTTGTTATTTTTTTTTTCTGGAAAAAATAAAATTCGGCAAACGAATTGCACGTCAAAAATATATATAGAAAATAAAATAGAAAAGATTTTTATTTATTTTATTTTTGATAGAATACAATTCATATAACATCGTTGTTGTACTACTACTGACTACTGACAAACATGACAGGGCCGCTTAATGTGACCACAACATGCTATCATTCTATTTTGTAAACACGATGATTTTGTGATGAATTCAGACTAGGATTCTTTATAAAATACCCATGTGGTCTATTATCAAAATCAGTTGTAACATCAGTTACCTAATCAGTATGTGTATATGTCAGTCGTTATTTTTGACTTATTCCACCATTGGTCACTATAACCGATAAGTATATGAGTTTACAAGGTTCAAAATAAACTTAGTAAGACTCAAAATAAAGTTTTATAAAGTTCTAAATAGTATCGGTGGTATTTTATTTAATTGAAAATGTTTGTGCAGGTATTAAAAACTATATTATTAGGGGTTAAGCCGGGATCTTCTATTTTCCTGTTTATACCCCGTTCGTGATCGTTTTAACCGATGGCTTTGTTACTAATTTTGACTGTATTTACAATAAAAGATTTCAAAGAATCGCAGAACGAACGGTTTCTACTGTTAATAATTTCTGGAATATCCGAATTTTTCGAAAACAGCAATATATGCTGAAAAATAGGTTGTTATGAATTTATTCCAACTTTACTTCGGTTTTTTGCTTGAAAAAAACATGAATTTAGTTTTACAAGCCAGAATATAATTACCGCTTCCATACTGTTTTGGTTGCCTTCTTTGTTTTAGCTTAAGGCAAAACCGGTTCATTAAAAAGGCTGCCATTAACAAGCTGTCTTTATTACAACACCTAAGAATTACATAAAACTTTCCAGTAAACCGGTAAAATAGTGTCTTGCTGACTTAATGACATTAGTTTACTGTCCTGCCTTAAGTCTTAATATGTTCTGAGTTCGAGAGGCATAAGAGCAAAAAAATAAAGCTTATCAATGAAAATGAATAGAAAGCAGGATGCCGCAAATGATTTTCTAGCATCGGACTTGTATTCGCATAACTTTATTTCGAAAAACTTTTATTCGAAGTGGATGAAACTACAAGACTATCCCATAACCAAAGTTACCATTCTGAAAATTAAGAACCTGGACTCTTTGTAATCTACTAGAATAATTAATAATTAACTAAAGCCTTGCTAAGTTAAAAAAAAACATAATTGAATGATCTAACTTGCTTTGATTTGATTCACAGAGCAGCCTTTGGGATGATTTTATCCACCAATTTTATCGCTTTTAAGTGGTTTGTTAAAAAACACATTTTTGCCAAATTTGATTTCTGAACATTCCATAAACGGCATTTAAGAAGTTTTACAGCTGATATCGCAGGAATTTTACAGATTCAAACTTTCCAATTTCAAAATTTATTATGAATCCTAGCATTTGTACAAAATAAAGAATAAATATAATTTTATAGCACATAATATACAGAATTAGTTATGTGGTAGTGCCTGCCGTTTGTGATACGAATACTATGGGAATTGTAACACATTGACGATACAATACATCTTCCTATATATTTTGTACAATAAACATTTACTGACAGAATATAGTTTTCTATATAGTAGTTGTAAATGCTATTCGCAATAGTCGAATTTTGTAATTGTCTAAAGAGGTTGCCCACAATGTATTATGGTGGTTGATTTTTTGTTTTAACTCACTTTGGTCTAATGAATCTTTTTAGTTTTTTTAAACAAAAAGTCTAAAGTTGTGGAATATTTTTTTTTTAAACTTCAGAGAAAAATTGTGCCGAAAAAGTACATTATATTATGCCATTATTAAATAGTATACCAAAATTTTTGATGGCTAAGACCCATGTTTACGATACGTTGACGATGATAGCTCTAAAATGGGGTGTGACTCTAGCAAGCAACGATTTCCAAGGTCTGATCAAACTAAATATGATCTTCTAGCTCCTAATTCTCAAAAATAGTCACAGTTAAAATGAAAAAAAATTGCACATTACAATTTGACAGAATGGAAAAACTTGACTTCATATTTTTAATTATTCGATACAACCAAATATGGATACTGGTTTGACGACACTGACGTGAGTCTAGCAATTACTTATGAATAAAATCATAGTTCCAACAGTTAAAGATGATCAAATCGGTTAGTACAATCTTCCAAAGTATGCCACTGAAATGATAAAAAACACAATATATGGATTTTTCCATTTATTTTCTCTTGGCTAAGTCAAATATTACGTTATTGGTTTTTTTTCACCAACGAAGTTTGAGAAATCAATTGAATGGACCTACTTTGACAACAATCAGTATTGTCTTAGCCGTAAATTACATTTTCAATAATAACTATGGTGATTACATGTTTTCATTTCATTCCCAAATGGAAAACTCAAAAAAAAAGTGTTTCTAAATTTATATGCCATTAATTACAAGAAAATGTATTATTAAGACTTGTAGCGGCATAACACCAGGAGAAATACATTAATACACGATAGCTAATAGAAACATTGCAAGGATCCGACAAGGTGTATCCTACCTATCTTAACAATTTGTCCTCGGTTATTTGAACTTCAGCGGTTTATTTTATACATTAAAAACAATTTTACATGTTCTTAACTGAACAAAAAATGTGTCAATTCGGTTAGTGGCTGTATTCGATTTTAGCAAGCCTATAGACTTCTCTTTATACTATGAAAATAAAACTATATAGTTATTTGTATAAACTATCTTCTCATACAATGGAACGCAACTTTAACGTTATATAGGATGTTTTATTTTCAATTAGAATCCTACTGTTTAAAGTAATTAGAATCATACTTCTTATATTGCCAACCTTCATGTATTTTTCATTCTTATTTTTCGAAATTCAATTTCTACAATCCAAAATTCAACAACGCAGTGGAACGTATGAAATGATAATGATTTCTCAATAATTATTTATGTCCAAATATATGTGTCCATCGATTTTGGATTTTCCTGAAAATAAACTTCAAGAGGGTATTTTAAGCCAAAATACTCATAAAAACCAGCTTTTTTTAATGAAAACATTTTTTCGAAAATCTCGCCAGCTTTCGAAGTAAATGTGATATAAAAATATATCCTTGTTGCATTTAATCGAAGGAAAATAGAATAGCTTTAGAAAAAACAAATGTCCTCTATTGCCCTTGAAAATTTTTGCCTAAAGCATTTTTCTGTAGTTAAAGCCTTTTCTTTCGATTAAATACAATAAAGGCATAACTTTGAGTCTCATTTCTGAAGAAAGCTAACAGTTTTCAAAAAAATTTAAGTTTTTCTTACAAGGGTCAACTTTCTAATTTAAAGTGCTGTTCTTCCCATCTCTTACCTTTTGGAATATAAATTGTCTATTAAACCAACCCAGAGAACTAGGTCCAATCTGATGTCAGAACATAATGTGCTCCATCAAGCAACTTTTTTTAAAGTTATTTTTTGATGGACTAACTACAAAACGAGCTTTTAGCCATAATAGATTAAAACGCTCCATCCTATATATACCCTGAATATCAAAAAGGTAACACTACTATTGCTATTTTTTAATTAATTAACCCGTGAAATTTGGAGATCTTAAAAATTTTAATTACAGTTCATGATTTCTCATCAAAGTAGAGTTCCTATATTTTTACGCGCTCCTTCTAATACATCATGTATATATTTTTATACTATTCAATAATATGAATGTTGTAGACTTTCTAGTCTACAAAGAATCTTTTAAAATTTTGATTTGAAATATTTTGATCAACTGTGTTTTCAAGTACAAAACAAAACATTCTAAAACAAATGTATTTCACTGAACCTTTGATCCGTCACATAACAAAGTATTTATTAATTAATATTTATATTTAGAGACAAATAGAAGAAAATGGTTTTTACAGTCCTGGTGCTCGTAGGTATACATTGTCATTGATGTCATTGTCATTGATGATAAAATTTGTATATATCTATGTATTATTTTTGTCGTTGTAATTCTAGAGGAGCATCATCGAATAACAAATGGAAAAACAATTATGCTCTACACTTCAATAGAGGGTTGGTTTTCCGAAAATAGCAATTTTAAAAAAGTGTCTCACAAATATTTTTTACCGAATTTGTTTTCCCAAAAGAAAAATACCATCGAAGTATGTCAGCTTCTTGAAAGATACAAACGTAAGAGAGGTAAAGCGGCTAAACACATGAGTATTTCTAGACGTGTTTATCAATGACAGGCACCCAGACTAAAATCATGTAATATGAAATATTATACATAAAATAGAAGCAGTTGTAACAGCATTGAGTGACATTTTCAATTTGTGGTTCGATTATTAATTTGTATATTTTGTGTTTTTAGTTGTAATATTCAAAATTTATTTGGTTTTTGATGTTATGATTAACAAAAATCTATTTAAAAATTTAAAAAAAAACTATTACATTTTGCCTTAAATTGTTTTGTCATCAACTATAATTACGTTTTTTGATCAATGCAAAATCTCATATTTCAAAAAGTGTAGGTATTTTATACATGTATATAGAGTATGCCAGAAAAGTGATAATTAGGCAGGATGCATCGCAGGAAGGTTGTGTCTAACTCTACGAGCAAGTTCAACGCAGCAAAATATATTAAACGATTTTCTTTTGTTCAAGCTACAGCAGTTCAAGATGTTCAAGTTACAGCAATTTTTGTACCCTGTATATATGTAATATATATCAAGGTCTACTAAGTTTAGTCCTATGTTTATAACGCATAGAAATATTGATGTTATGAACAAATTTTTGGTATAGGTGTTCAGAAAATCACTTAATTAGTTCATTTTCAATGATCTGTCTGCCAAGTTTGATTGAATTATTAAATGAGCAACATAGGTCAATTGAGTCATGGTTCCGTAGGACCCATCTTTTAATCCGTTAGAGATAGAGCAAAATTTGCAATGTAAAAAATGTTTCTTATTATCAAAACTATATAAGATCGTTAGGTGAAGATTTTCGGGCAACTTGTGGTCTTGTGAAACATACTTGAAAAACAATGTTATGAGAGTGGTATTACATTGGATACGATAGCTGATTTTCGAGATTTTATTTTAAGGCAGAATTTCTAATGCGGAGATGAAATTCTTGCGGGGATGAAATAAATCTCGCATTTCAGAGCGTTTGCGTAGGCGGCGCGCTGGTAAAGCAAGCAAATTTCCATCATTCCATTTCCATGAAAATTAAAACTATACTTATTAATAATAAAACCAAATCATAATAAAATTACAAGCGTACATAAATGGTATGATAATTTTTTTTAAATTACTAGAATAGTATCTGGCCAAGTGTAAGCAACGGCAGAAGTGGCAACTATAGTTTGTTTTGTTATAAGGATTCGAAAAATGATGCGAACAAAACTTTTTGAAAATTATTTGAAAGCAATTTTTGCAGTTTTGTCGAGAATTCACATACGCACTTCATTCCTATCTCATTTCTGTAAAAGAAGAAGTATTCAAAATCCAGAAATTTTGAAATCAACTTTTTCGTGATGGTACCAGCTCTACATAGCAAAAAAGGCGTATTGCATAAAAATTTAGAGAAAATAACAATTTGTATGTACAAACTAAGTAACCATAGAAAAATTTGTATTTTGTGTGATGATCTGATCACTATTATGATTTTTTTAGATTTATAACCAAATTTAACATGCTCGAATAAAATGTTATCGTGACATGTTATGTTGTTTATTGTTATTTCTATATAATATTATGTTGCTAAACTTTGATTCTTGTTTCCGGTATATGTATGTTACCGGTAAAATAAAAAACATACGGATTCTATAAAATCCCTGGTTATTCTATATAAAACCATACTCTTCTTAGTTAAGAATAGAAAAGTGTATCTGAATGAAACTTTTACATAATAGTAAGAAGCCTAAGAAATATATGGAATGGGTCAGAGAGCTGTGCGATTTTGGAAAACGCTTACTTAAATTTCCTTTTTATTAACTATTGACTACTTTTATAAATATCATTTTATTGAATTCCTAGGAAAAAGCATATCACAAATGAATTACCTTAAGCAAATCGAATTTGTTTTAGCAATTTAGTCCGATTTGAAAAAACTGATAAACAAGGGAATCTTTTCAAATTAAAAATAATTTTTCTATTTTCTGACCAGTTTTAAAAAGCTTTTCAGATTGTGTTCCCTAAAATCTTAGCTTTCGGAGTAAAAAATTCGTCCAATATTCAAATGCAATATTCGATTTTTTAATTTTTCAAGAATTATCATCTATAAATGTACAAATCTCTGCAGCCTCTCTGGGGTGGGAATTCGCTTAGCTTACGCAGCTTCTGACTTAAGTATTTTTTTCAGACTTTATTCAGTTAATTAAGAGAAGGAAGTAAGTTTCATATCCAACAAGTGAAAACAAACAATTGACTGAGTTAATTGTTGAAATACCATGTATAGACAGTGCTGGTGCGCAATCTTTTGTTTTTTTGACGTCACGTAAATAACAAAAGATATTCACTTTTAAATAGACACACACACACAACTGATATTCCTATATTAATACATACTATAAAATTTGCACCTAATTAACGCCCTCGTGGGTAAACAGTGATGTTTACAAAAAAATGTTTTTATTTTTTTATAAGAAACATTTTTTATATTTAAACTTTTGTTCTATCTCTAACGGTTTACAAGATGGGTCCTACGGACCCAAGACCCAATTGACCTATGATGCTCATTTACGAACTTGACCTCACTTTTTACGTCCTGAGTACGCTGTAAAAATTTCAGCTCGATATCTTTTTTCGTTTTTGAGTTATCGTGTCCACAGACGGACGGACGGACGGACGGACAACCGGAAATGGATTAATGAGGTGATTCTATGAACACCTATACCAAAATTTTTTCTGTAGCATCAATATTTTTAATCGTTACAAACTTGGGACGAAACTTAATATACTATGTATATTTCATATATACATGGTATAATAAGACATACTTATTGAATTGAAATGATAGACTTTTGAAGTTGTCCACTACATGCCGCGGCATTGCCAGTAGTTAAAACACATATTGTCGTATCTTTCAGTGCTTCAATGCTTTGATTATCGTATTTCCTGAATATTTCAGCTTTTCTATATCGTAATATCTGTGGAACTTAAACAATTTGCTTTATTTTATACATGATCGGTAACATTTATATCTCTATAGTTATTATTATTGTAGTATCTACCCAGGTAGTAGGTACCTACCTGTATAAAACATGAAAGCTCACGTCATCACGCTCATGATAATAATCTCTTAACATAAATGAAATAACCACTTACAAATACAAAACAATTATTTTTATAATATTTTATTTGAAAATATTTTGTGTTTTTAAGTTTTATTGTTTTAATGAGGTTATATGTTTTGCTTTCGTATACTACAATTATTTAAGCTTTTCAGAGTATTCCTAAAAAAAATGCACGTAAAATAAACAATTGACTGAGTTATCTGTAGGAATACCTTGTGTTGAACATCAGTGCTAGCATAATTCTATATAAATGAGATAAGTTTAAAACCAAAGATGGTTATTTGGGATAAAAGCTCTCCTTCCTACCGCCATATGTTTTTGTTTTTCAAAAACTTCGATTTTTTGATTTTTTATAACTAAACTATATCGCATTGAAACGAATTTAAAAAAAAAATATTTTCCGGAAATCCTTTCCCTTGACACTATCGGATGCGTTTCGTATTAAATGAGAATCAATAGACTCACTATATAATGCTACCTACAAATTTTGGATTCTATACCTTTTAAAAATGTTCGAAAATTATGAAAAAACTTTTCATTCAATTTGAATGTACATAAATCATGTTGCCAAGTCATTGGAATTTTTTTTGGAACGAGATGGAAAATTGGAACGAGCACTGTTAAGTTGACATATGAAAAAGCACTAATCTGTGGAAAAAAGGAGAAAAAGATGAAAAATTTAGTTTTTAAATACAGTTTTTTTAGAGTGATTTTGCCCCAAAAATTAAAAGTAATTGACTTGATTTAGAAGTATGATAGGTAGTTTTCAAATTTAATGTTTCTCAGGTTGGTGAATTTCCATTTTGAGCCCTGTGAAGCTGATATCTCGAGGAATTATATTAAGTGGGCATATAATACTTTGTTTTTTCAAAAGCCTCCCACTTTTGTAACCACTCACAAAATAATTATTACAAGTGAGCCGGTTATTGAGGCGTATAAATTATTACTTTAAGGATAATCTAAATATTTCATAGTTTCCAAATACACTGAAATATTTTAAGACGCTTCATAATCTTATCAATTAGCTGAAATGATTTATATATCATTCCTGTAATAAAAAGTTATTAAAAAGAACGATTTAATTAAAATCTAAAAATCATTTTGTAATTTTTAAGTATAAATTTTATTTATGGAGTGCAAAGATCATTTTATTATCAGGTAATAATAACAATAATCGTAAAAAATAAAAAGGGAGCATTAATTTTAAACCACACACGCGGCTCCTGTTTCATCAAACATCATGCTTGCTTTTATACCAAGAGCCAGCCCAATTTTGATCGTTTTCTGTATTCGTAGGACTAGATAAACTTAGTTGGTAAAATGCTTGTGTTAGTCGCCCTTGTGCGTTATCTATTTCTAGCTTCTTCAAAATTTCGCTGGTTACATTTTTGACAACATTTTTTTCTTTTACTATCGAATTGTTTGTGTTCCATAATATTCTAATTGACTCCTGAAAATTTTTTTAATATATCATGTGCATATCATTTTTAAAATACAAGAGTCCTTGAATTAATTGATTTCTTAAAACAAAAACAGCCAAATTGTAAATACAATCTTTGTCATCTATAATGTCTCAGCAAATAAGTGTAGTATGTACCTTCTCAAATGACGGGTATTCAAAAAGTTCCAGAACATTACCTCCCCCTAAATTTAAGAAAATAATGACTGAAAAAAAATGACAGAAGTTGTAGAATTTCGCTTATACAATCTAATGGTGACCTTGGATTTGACATGAATAAAATTTATTATTTTTTCAGTTCTTGGTTATAAAAGCTCTTATAGAAGCTTACTACAAAAAACTGGCAACTCGTTGTGCTCTAGAACCCAAATTCGATGCGAACAGTGACGCAAAAATGTCTAATTGTTAAATGTATTTAGTTCTGTTTGAATTTCAATGCAAAGATACGAAAACCATTCAGTAATTTTATTCTAATAATTATTCCTTAAATCATTAATCATATAAGAATCTCATTTAAAAAAATCGACTTGACCTTGAAGTGACCTTCATGGTCAAGGTTGAGGTCAAATCAATGTCCACGATTAGATTGTACGAGCAAAATCCAACAACTTTTTTCCTGGTCATTTTTTTCAATCATCTTAAATTCAATCGAGTCTTGAACGCTTATACTTATTTATAATAATGTAAATGTTCAGCGCAAGATTCAAATTTACTAGGACTGGCTCTTGGTTTATGTACAATTTTACCAGAACACTGTCTGTTTATAAGTTAGTATCTGTCAATCATTAGCTCATTGACGAATCTTTTTTCTTTTTACTAGAACATATAAAATACACGCAAATGTCAACAAATACACGCTATCCCATTCCTGAAATAGTATAAAGTTTTAGTAAAATACCACATATCACAAGATATAGTAGTCAGTCATTCAGGCAGTCAGTCAGTCAG
Source organism: Chrysoperla carnea (assembly GCF_905475395.1). Classification (NCBI taxonomy): domain Eukaryota; kingdom Metazoa; phylum Arthropoda; class Insecta; order Neuroptera; family Chrysopidae; genus Chrysoperla; species Chrysoperla carnea. The sequence goes on from NC_058341.1 coordinate 37,564,016, forward strand.
TCACGTGTTATTTGATTGTGTATTGTTTTTCCTGTTTTTATAACATTTACATACATAACAATAAACACCCTTTTTGTTTTCTATCAAAACCACTCCATTCTTTGATGGTACGATACAATTTTCATATTATAATAAAATTTTCATTTGATTTTATAAAATAATTTGGTTTTATTCAAAGTTTATGTATAATATAAACCACAATATCAGACCGGTAGAAGTCCAAAAAATGGTTCAACACTCTAATCTTGTAGCCACTCAAATATTTTATTTGAATTTCCTGAAACGTTCATTTGCATTATTAGACTATGAAGAATTTATTTAGTTGAAGTTTTTTGATCATAAGAGTCAACTTTTGAGAAAAAAAAGAAAATTTCCTTGTTTTTATCTACAAAACTCTGAAATTATTCACTCGGAACGCGCAACATACACTTTCTGCTGGTCTCAAAGGAAGCACATTTACTGTGCTGTTAACTTACCCGTGAGGAAGTACCATTATTTTCACATCAGGAATCAGAATTAAATCTAGGAATTACAAGAAAATACACCGCTTAAAATCTTAATAAATGGTAGGAATGAACAAGAAATAGATAGTCAGTCAACTATGATTTTACTTGGCTCGTATTCAGTAAAGTTTGTGGGTTAAGTTTAACAGGCTCCAGATCAAACAAATGACAGTACAGCAAAGATCAACCTGACTTATGGATCTGGAGTAAATCCTATCCGAATTAATTATGATGGAGTAAATTATACTCCCCCCCCCCCCATGTTCTGGCACAATCTTTTCACAAAGCTAGAATGAGATTACGTTCTTCAATCTGATTGAAGTTTGGGAATATAAAGTAAGGCTACTGAAAGGGATAGCTCTATGCTGTTTCCAATAAAACGACATGTAGGTTCAATGATGACCTCCTGTAAGCAAACAGCGCATGGCAGAAGGGGGAAGAAGGGGTTCATAAGGGGTCGGTAAAAAATATCTAAAAACGCTTACTACTACAACTATTTTTTTCTGTCAGTCTGTCTGATTGTCTATCTGTGGCATCGTAGCCCCTAAACGGATGAATCAATTGGAACTTTTTTTATTTCGTTTGAAAGGAATTTAATGGTTCGTTTGCTTAGCTATGCTTCAAGTGTGGGTTTAGGGTTCCGTATCCGGCACTACTAAAACTAGACGATGCTTCTCAAAATTGGTTCAATTTGCAGAAGACTCTATGGAAAAAGGTAATTTATTGGAGAGTGTTTTTAAATACGTTTCAAGGGCCAGTTTAGGGTTAATTTCCCGAAAAGTTTCTCGTAGTATTTTAAATTTTGTAAATTTCACTTGTACTAATATAATTACTATCTTTGCAGGATTGATCCAATCTGAAAAATACTGAACGAGTCTATAAAGAATGCGGCTATTTAACAGTTGGCACAGGTTTAACCGAAATGATTCTAAACTGGATATTAGTAACAATTGTTCAAATGTTTAAGTATTATCAGCACCTTTAATTCTATAAACGAGAGTTTATATCGTTTTAAATTTTATTTTCGAATATTTTTAAAAATATTTCTGTTTTAATTACTAATTACAGTTCCTGCTACATACTTAAAGTTTTATCACTGTATTAATAAAGTGTGCATACCACGCATTTATTTAGGTAATGCATTATAAATTTTAGAGTATTGTTAAAATACATTATATTATATTGTTGTTTGTCGCGCTTGTTGTTTAAATATATCCTTTTGTATTTACATAACCATAACAAAAGTATTATACATTGGTATGTTACATACATTACACATTACCTATACTGCCTAGGTTACAAAACATTACAACATTGCATGCATATATTAAATTCAAAAGGTATTTAACAAGAGGTATTGTGCATAAATAAACATCATATATGTATGAATGTATATTATGTTTAGTTTTAACACAAAACAAGGTGCAATGAGTTAATAGTAGGTACAATAAATTGTATTTCTACGATTATTATTATAAATAAACTAGGTATGTATGAACGTAGAGGTGATAATTTTATTCCCATGTAAATTATGTAATGAAAATATTTTAAATAATGTCTATGTTTAGAAGTATTTCAATTTTAAGCCTAAAGTTATTGATCTAGATAAACAATTCGTCCTAACTAAGCTACAAATATGGAAAAATGTTAATTTCGGTCCAATAATTCTTTTTAAGGATTAACGAGCACCAGAAAAGAACGTGTTAACGTTGCTTTTGAACCTAGCTATAGGCACTATAGCTGCACTGTGTACTTATAGTCGCGGAAACGAAACACTAAACGCAGTCAAAGTTCGAAATGCGTTTTTCTGCATTCGATTCGTTAGTCAGGAAATTTTGTGGAATGCATTAATTAATAAGAAATTGTAAATATGCTACTTGCATAAATAATATGCATTTCATAATTGCATTTTAAATTAAACGTAAATATACTAAATTCACAATTCCGTTCATAGTGATGAAAATGATACTAAACTTGTTACTCGGGCGTCTTTGGGGTAACTAAATACGAATACAGTATCGGTAGTAATATCAGTAAACGGTATCTCCGTCGTCTGCTGGAGTTTTCAGGAAGTTTCGGGGGGCGGTGAACACGAATATCGCGGAGTCGGGCATCAGGTACCTCAGAGTCAAATTATGTCGCGAAATTCGTGTTCAGTATATTACGGTAAATTTAAAAGGCAATTATAAATTGCATACTTTTAATTTCTTATAAATCAATTTAAGTCCTGGAGCTCTAACGAATCAAATGCAGTTAAATCCGTATTTAAAACCGTCTTACTGTTCAAATTTTGGAACTTCAGTACCTACTTCGTTTCTATACGACTGTTATTTGTACTTGCATACAAACTGATTAGCTCGCCATTTTCTTGACATTCAGTCGTTCTAAACAAAATAAAATGATTAATATCTCCTATTCTGGTGTCTTTTTTTACGTTCAAGCGAAGTTTTAAAAAAGGTTTTTTTCTTAAATTCAAGTATATTTTTAACTGTATTCCAAATTATAAAAATATAATCATATATTTTTCCCAGAGATGGGAATATTAGACTCATATAACATAATTTTAGCGATTTTTAAGTAAAAACAGTACTAAAGAACTTTGTTTATCGTTAAATATAAAATTTTCAAATAAATCAGGAGGAAAGCCCCTAACGCCGGATTATCAACTTAATAGGTACTCTTTATGATAGAATCGATATTTCTTATCAATATTTCACTAAATTTTAAATAATTATTTTGTAGTTCAAACATGGTTTTTCCCAAAATATTTATAATTATAATTTTATTCTGTCATAATAAGATAGTTCTATTCACTAAAAAAAAAACTTCATTTCGTATAATAATTTGCTTCCCTCTTGTGATCTGTAAATTGTTTTCTATAAGGTATAAATTAAATAGTTTCCCAAATTATAATAATTTTTACAAAATATAACATTTGCTGTTCTAATCATGTCAATAATAAACCAAATAAATACAAATAATAACATATTATAGAAAAACCTTAACCACTTCCTTGAATGATTTTTCACTTGTAATTCTTTTTCATTATAAATAAATAATAAGTTATTAGAATCATAATAACAATTTTTTGATACATATTTCCTATTATAAATATTATAACAACAAATTTATATTAAATGTACCGGATCATTCAAAAAGAGGGAACACTCAAGCTTTTAAGCTTATTGCATTTGGTATGGTTTAGGTACCTATTGATTAAGGCTACACTTAATGAATTCTATTTGAATAATTAGCATGTGGGTTGCTAGTGATAAAAGGTTGAAATTTGATTTTGTAAAAATACAAGATAATTTTTTGCGTTATTAACCCCCGAAATAAAAAAAAGGTGTTATAAGTTTGACCGCTATGTGTGTGTGTGTCTGTGTGTTTGTCTGCCTGTAGCATCGTAGCACCTAATCGGATGAACTGATTTTATTTTTTTGGTTTCATTTGAAAGATACTTTAACGTAGAGTGTTCGAAGCTTAGCGTTTCAAGTGTGAGCTTAGAGTTCTGTTCTCGAAAAAACAAAAAACTTGGCAATGATATTCAAAATCGATTCAGTTTGGAAAAGGCATGACGTATAATTTTAACATATAAATAATAACTACGGAAATGAATGGTCAAATAAACCTGGCTCAATTCTCATCTAATGTTCTGGACCATCACTTTGAAAATGATTTAAGAAAGAGTTTATAAGTTTAAAGTGCTTATCTGTGCATCTGTTTTTTTCTCAGTGGCATCGTAGCACCTAAACGGTCGAACCACCTTGATTGAGAACATTTTATAGCTAAGTTTCCAAAATTGGTTTACAAGGAATAAATCACATTTATCGGGGGTTTTATAAATTTTATAAATTTCAATTCTAATAGTTTCTGCTAGTTGAAAATATAAAGTTTAGGACAATTTTCTCAACTCTCAATTAAAAATTTTCTTCACTTGAATCAACACAAAAATAATTTTCAGCCTCCTTTAAGACAGAGGTGTGATATCTTGACCTTCCACCCTCTTATGGTTTATTAATAGCAAGATAAAAAGTTCAGTAACTTGTGTGTTCACTGTTTTTCTGGATGACACTGTTGAATCCTCCTTCAACAACATAACGCAATAACCATTCATCCCTATTACTTATTTATTTGTATTGTTGTATATGAAAACTAATTTTAACAATATTAGGGTTGATTTTTGGTACTTATTAACTGTATATATTATATTAGGTATTGTATGAATGTTCGAGAGGGTATGTACTTACTACAATTTAATGTTTAATATGAACATGTGTTTGTTTGTTGAGGAGCAAGAAATAAAAAAAAATATATAAATCAATGCAATGAATTTATTTTGTATATGATATTTATATATTATACATATACAGGATGTTTTTAAATCTCACCTCTATTAGGACCTTATTGGACCGAGCTCTATTTCAATTATTCCAAAAAATGGATCAAAGTCTCCGTCTTATGCAGACTGATTAGCCCGAACAATTGATCCGACGCATTATGTCGCTAAGAGACATGTAAGAAAAGAGATATCTCTGTATGCTGTAACCAATATAATACAAAAGCGATTCCAAGTGTCAGAATGATACAGGAACAAAGAATTGATGCAACATATGACGGCGCATGAGGGACCACATTAGGAATTGAAATAAGAGAGATTATAAGAGACACTTCTGTTTACTATCCATAATATAAGGCAAACACGTGCCGTAGGTTAGGTAAGGTTAGGTTACATTGGCTGTCCACGAAGGGCATATTTAGGCTATAAAGCCCATTGTGATACCATATATATGTTCTACCACCTTTTTCGCTGATAATTTCATTTACTAGCTCCTCAATTATTTTAAGAGACTGGGTTCACCTTCTTCATACATATACCATGAACTACATTAACCCATCACAACCATTAATTAATTTAATTTTTGTTGTGACGGCGGGAATCGAACCCGCTTCCTAGTTGACAAACACGTGTCATACTAAACTAAAATTTTTACGTTTTTATTGTCTCGGTTTCTTGCTTGTCTATTTGTTTCTCTGTCGGTTCGAGTATTGTATTTCAAAATTATTATCCCGATCATTTAGAAAGAAAATAATACACGTGTAAATTGGAAGACGATATATTATGACATAAAATTTACAAAATCTTATTTCGAGAGCATGAGAATCATCAAAAATTTGTTTACTATGTGTTCTTAGAATCACCTTTATATACATAAAAAAGATATTTTATTTTCATTCTAGTAATCGGCGTCTAGTGATACTAAAAATCAAAATATAATTTATCTGTATACCCTAAGCCCCAAGTATTCTGGAAGTTGCTATGAATCAGGAATAATGGTGTATTCTATTAAAATATGCCAAAAATAAGAAGGGAACTTCCGTTTAATGAAAATCTTCTGTAGTTTTCAGAATTGCATAGTCAATATTCAAAATGGAAACTAATTTTTTACAGCTTTACTTCTATCACATGTAATATTCACACAACGATCAAATTCATTTTTAAAAAGCTGTTCAACCGAATCGCTTTTCATCAGAATCGAACAAATGACTTTTTATGTAAAATTTTATGAGGATTTTTTCGTACGCAAGTTTTCATTTGGGATCCGAAACCCAAAAAAATGAAGAAACCTTACCAATATGCACCAAACAGCTGGCGTTTAATGATTCCTAATAAAATTTAAGAACCCCGCAAAATATTAAAAGACACCGCTTTCCACTATTAATTACAAGTAGGGAAGTTTAAACAAGTCATTGCCTTTAAATCGTCGATTACCGTCTAATAATACCGAAAATGACTTAAAACTAATGGTAAGGGGTATAAACACTATTACATAAACATTACAAAGGCACACTATAGTCTGTAAACAAAATGCACACAGTGTTAGTATAAGTATTGTTAGTTTGTGGCCAATTTGCATTAACTAAGTCACAATTCATTTGTCAATCCCCCTTTTATATTTAAGGCTTTTTTTTAACTTAATATAAAAGCTCACTTTTTTCTATTGTTAGGTATACTTTGATTTTATACCTACATTATTTATAAATATTAGTAAATAAAAAAGTATAAAAGGAATTTCATTATCTGGCATAATTTATTGCCCTCGAAAATTTTACTTTTTTAGTTTCATTTTTAATGTTGAAAATTTTAAGAAGTTAGTTTAAGTAATATACTTAAACTAATACCAGAAATTTAATATTCGTTCGGAACACGCATTGCTGATACTAATTTACGGCTTAACGTACTCATTACCAATTTTTGTCACATTCTAGTAAAGTCTTACTTACTCAGATCATCGTATAATAACGAGACTCTTGTGATAATGGATAATTTGTGATAATGGAGATTTTGGCCTTATTTGGATGATCTCACGGCTAATTTTCCTTAAAAAATATCAAACAAATGAATACAAAACGGGCGTTAGGTAAATTGCTGACAAGTGATTATTGAGATTTGAACAGATTTCAAAAAAATTACGTATAACTTGAATCATGTTGACTGAGTAACACATGGGCTCTAAAAGGAAGGCCCCAAAGCAGCAGTTTGTGCAGCTCTAATGAGGTGAGATTTGTTTCTATTCGAATACTATTAAAGTACCGAACTAAATATTTACAGTTAATATTCATCATAAATCTACATTCTTTGTCATGAGAAATCTTAAATAGAAAACGAATCAAGGTACCAAGATATGGATAAAAGGGTACCAAGTTCTTCACTCCGTTTGTAGCCATTTTTGGTAACACTGTCTTCAATTAGGTACTTTATTTCTGTGCACAGTATTTATTCTGACTTATTTTTATAATGTTTGCAATTAACAAGTCGCCTTTATCGACTAGCGAAATATTATAAATGGAAAGATTTATATATTGAAAGTATATTTTTTGAAAGACATTTAAAATCCGCCACGCTTATTGCATTTATTTTCTGTGTCACTTAAATAATACTATGCAGTAATATTCGCTATAATATTTTGACATACTATTTTATAATTTTATATTTTCAAAAAGTAAAAAGTGTTTCAAACCACTTTTCAAACAACTTTTTGAAATATTTTTATTATTGTAAATCAAATCTAATTTAGCTGTGTTATTAATCCACATTTCAAAACAAAACTCATTCCCTGCTTTTATAATATAGTACAGTGGCTAAACCTGTATAACCTGTGATCTTTGAACTTTCAACGTTACCTGTTATTGTTGGTTTGATTATCGATTTTTGCTTAAATAATTCCTTTTTGTGATTAGAAAATCATATTTGGATATGTTTTCGTTGATATATATTCGAAGTAGGTCTTTCGAGAAAGTCTCGGCTACAAAGATATTCGCCTCTAAAAAGCAAGGCTGTTAAAATTTTAAGTAAATAACTACAAATACTTTAAGTAATTAATAAAAACTGCCAGCTCTTAGCCCTAACTTTTAAGTATAAATACAAAAATTTCGTTGTCGATTGGATACAACGCAGTGGTTCAGTCGCAAAATGGACAGTATTATTCAAGATAATTGGACCCTAAATAGGATAAAATTCAGGTCCACCGGCGATAGTTACGTATTTTCCTACACATTTCTAGAAGCGCTCTAAAATAATAGCTTTTTGGGCAGAGTCCTAGGTTATTTCTCAAAAACTTAACCAATCATTAAATGAACACGATTTATGTATTTTCTGGGTCAAAATTACCATACACACCAAGTTTCATTATATTCCAAAATATAATTGTATTTGTAATTTTTCGATTTGTTAAAAGAAGCACGCTTTAAGAAAATTGAAAATTATCGACCGAAATCCCATTAGAAGAGCGATTTTCCAGAACAGTTTTAATCACAAACCGAAGTAGATTAATGATTTTCAAAAGTAAATTGGCAGATAAGAAAACCAAAAATTAAAATCACATTATTATTATTTGTCTTGTGGCTGATACGATATATCTTCTGTAATCATTCTGTTGGACCTCCAATTTGAGTAAAAAATTAGTAACAACGAAAATAGGTTTCAGTCAACTATTGTTTCGGAAATATTCAAAGATTCTGTAAAATATTCGGATAATAAAAGAGTGAAAAAAACTTTGGCTTTTCATTTCACTTTATTCGCTTTTCACAAAACTTGAAGCATATTTTTCATCAATTTGCACCAATCGAGGAATTTACATGGAATATTGGTAATCTTTTCCACATTTTTTTGATATGAATCTTTTTTTTTCACAGGCCAATTGTGTCTACCTTCCCATACTTACCCTTTATTCTTTTTTTTTATTTTTACTGAAAGTTGTATTCAGATGGTTATTTTATTATTTTGTGGGGCCAGGCCATGTTTAGTCCTAAAAAAAATGTTTCAAAAAGGGTATTAAAAAAATGAAAAACAAAAATAAAAACAAATTCCAATAAAAATTTAATATATGTGTATTATATTTTTCAGACACATAGCAGTTCAATAATTAATATACATTTATATAATTTGTTCATTTTGTATTAATTTTTTTTTTTGTTTTTTGTTATAAATTATTAATTTAATTAGCCATTTTGTATTTTCTGTTTTTTTCTCTTTTATGCAAATATAAACAACACAGCTTAATCAAATGAAGTGTTTTTTTTTCTTTTTCCATTTTATTTAAAAAATAATATGTGCCATTAAGGTATTTTTTGGATTAAATTCTGTTTTATTTTTTTCTCTTTTACTTTAGTTTTTTTGTTTCTTTTTTATAAGATGTGTATAGTTTTCTTACTTTTTATTTTCAGTGTCTTCAAAATTAATAATATAATTAGGACGTTTTTTGTTCATTTTTTTCTTACTAATATTAAATAGTTTTTTTTTTCTTTATAATAATATATAATATATACTTTTTTCCTTAATGCTACAAGTATGTACAAATTGGCCTAAAGGATAATTAAAATATTTTGCTTTAAAGTTATACCTGCATAAATAATATGTGCGAGAAAATGTTACAAACAAAGTCGCTGTTAAAATTTTACAATTTATTTTTTGGCATTCTTACCGTAACAAAAATGAATCGTAAATAGGTACGCTTGCGTATATCGGACCAGAGAATGCTAATAACTTACACAATAAAGATAGAACAAGGGTTCGGCAGAAGGGTATATTAAAATTTCTGATGCTCCTGGTTTCATCAACTGCCACAAGTTTAGAAAATTTTTTTCGTATACGATGCAAGTATATACGTAGCAAGAATCCATATTTTTTTACAGCATGTTTAGGGGTTATTGCATTACAAAAAGAAAAAGAGAAATCACACAAGTACAAATATTCCTGCTGCCAGTATTTTTGAATACGCTAGCATCAGGAAAGGTCGTAGAGCAGTTAACGTACTTTGTAATAGGATCACACTTCGTTATATTGCGTTTAAATAAACATATGCTTGAGGGGAGTGAAGTTTCACTGCAAAATTCGTATTGCGGGGCCAACAAAACTATTTTCTAATTTTCTTGTATACTTGTGTACTTTTTTGAGAGAACTTCATTTACTTTTTAATGCAACAAACCCTAAATAATTTGCAATTTAAGGGATTTATTTGTTTGTCCATGCTGCAAAGATGCATCTGTCAATATTTCAATAATATTGCGAAAAAGTTTTATGTGAGATTTCGGTAAAAAAACGAACTAAATGTCAATCTAAAATGGTTTTTTATAGAAAAGTTTCATATCTTTTTGCAGAAAAGTAGTGAATGAACTCTTCTTCTCATTTCTATCAAAATCAAAGGAATCTCACATTTACGTTTTTCATAATATATCACCGAACTTTCGAAGGCCCGAATTATTTCTATCAAATGGAATCCTCAATGTTAAATCCTCAATAGTATACCTCAAATGACTACAAATGCTGTATAATATGATTACAGAATGTTCAATCATATTCTCGCACACAATATTTTTATAATTTCATTCCAAAAACAGACTTTAAATCTGATTTAAGGATTATACTTATTGCGGGAAAACTTTAAAATATTGCCAAACAAAAAATTGAACAGAAATTTTGATAATTACAAAAGCAGCAAAACGTGCGTCTTTTTTTTGCTACAATATGATTTTCTAATTTACTTTTTATTTGAAAAAATTGGACGATAAGAGAAATAAAATTGGCACTTTGAGAAATTATTTTGTAAAAATTTTTAAGCAATAAAAAAATTGTGATAATAACAAAAATCGATTTAAAAAAAAAAAATTTTTTTTTATATAATTAGGTACTGTTTTGTGATTTATTTAAATTTTTTTTTTAAATTATTAAATATTTACAATAATTTAAAATATATAAAAAAAATAATATAATAAAATTATTTTATCTTGGATAAGAATTAAACTTAACCAAAATTCCCCCAAAAGTAACATTTAAAAACAAAAAATCAAATAAAATTTTGTATATTTACAAAACACAAGCCAAATTTTTTTAACAAACACAATCTTTTTTTCTTCAAGTTAAGAAAAAAATTATAAAAATTGTTCAAGATAAAAGTTCATTTCTTATATTTAAGTAGTAATTCGGCTTTTCAGATGTAGGAAACTCTTGTATATTTCCAAAAAAAAAAAAAAAATTAATAAGAAACAAAACTTAAAAAGTACTTGTTTTTTAAAATTCACAACCATTTTGTTTTAAATCCGTGCAATTATTTAAATATTTTCAGTTCAAATATGCAGATGAAACGATGATTTTTTTTTCTTTTAAGAAAATAATGAAAAATAAAGTTTTTATATTTTTACAAAAATCCAACATCACAATATTTTTTTTTTAGTTCACCATTTTTATTTTTTTATTTACACAGGCATTTATTCACTTATGAAGTTCCTCAATAACTTTTTTCCAGAATTCTTCCATAAGGAAGTTTTCCAATTTTCATGTCTCCTCAAACTTCTTTAAATTCCTTTCCAGCTACCAAACCAAACCTTCATTTTGCATCTGTGAAGGTTCATTAAATCCACCGGCACTATTTAAAAATTCAGGGCTACCAGGACCACCACGTGGGCCCGCACCAGGACCTATACCAAGTTGATCAGGAGGACCACCGCCAGGATGTGGACCAGGGCCACCAATGAATGGTGGTTCACCGGGTATACCACCAAAGTCACCCATTGACATTGGACCTCCGGGATGATCCATGGGTCCACCTAGAAAAGAAAGAAATACTGAAACATTAATATAAAAATTCATTAGCAATCTTATTTAGTTTTACTACATGGAGACAAAGATGTTGGACTCTGAAGTATAACAAGCCGTAGTGAGTGTAACCTTTTGAGATCAGACTGATAACTTTCTGATTAAGTCTCCGAAATTTCATATTTTGTTATTTAAACTAATGGGATCAATTTCTCCAATGCAGCCTCATTATTAGACAAACTTTCAAACTGATCGAATAGCTTATTTTTAAACAATTGCGGGATAAAATTTTGTACTTGTATGTACCTCCAAGCGCTATTTCGATTCATGGCGAGAAAAATTTCTATCAAAAAGTTAATATGTATTGCCCATGTAATTCAGTATCCAATTCAGTCTCTATAAATAATGAAAGAAATACTAACCAGGTTGGTTGAATGGCATCGGTTGTCCTGGTCCAGGTCCTCCAGGATGATGTCCAGGAAAGAATGGTCCATCGTGTGGATGAAATGGTGGTCCACCATAACCAAATTCAAATTTACCATCAGCCGTCGCAAAATATGGGAAACCTGGTGGACCATCTTCTAAAGCACCTGGTGATAGATTCATTGGAAAACCTCGCATCTTTCTAGAGCTTCCGAAGAACGGACCTCGACCCATTGATGTTAATTGTTTCAACCTCCGTTCTTTTGACCTTTTGTTTTGGAACCAAACCTGAAGCAATAATACAAAAATGACATTTATTATATTTATGAAGAAATAAAATAATTTTCTGTTGAAACTGGGTAATAAAATTTTTAAGGTTTATAAATCATGTAAAAAAATATATAAAATATTGAAGGAAAAAAAATTACTGTTTATGAAATCGACAATAATATAATTTTTATAAACGTCGCCGTAGCTTAATAAAAATATATATTTCAAAATTTTAGTATTTCACACTACAAAATATCTATAGATTTTTGATAATAAAATACAAAATTAAATACTTAGAAAAATAATAAATATATTTTAAGTTTAGTCTAGAAACGAGTCTATTCAATCTGGGCACCACTATACAATAAATTTTGACATTAAAAAGCAGAGGTAAAAAGAAAATTCACAAATTAAAATTTTATTTACTTATTAAGTAATGAAATTTTTCAAATAATGTTCTTTTTGTTTCCAAAATTTTGCTATGTAAGTATAGGAACATATAATATATATGTTTAAAGAGCCAACCGGTCTCAGAAATTTTTTTTTAAAAACCGTAATGCCCAAGCCGTTGGATCAATTCCAAACATGTTTTTGTAATATCCTTATTTGGTTTGTTTCATACAAATTCACTTTGTAGTTAGCGAATCATCAAACATTTTCGAGGATGTGACGATTCAATTTCCAAACATATTTTACGCATAAAATGCAAAAATATTAAATAATTTTGCTAATTTCACTGAATTGTTCAGGGTTCGAGTATTTTGTTGCCCAAATGTTCCAGATACTATCATTAAAAAAGTTTGTTAGAGGCATTATTAAATTGTTCGCACCACGAACCCTTGTTTTTACTTCTTATGTGTGAAATTAATACGTTAAATTAAAAAAATTAAAATTTGATAATATAGAATCCTAATTGAGTAGTGAGGAAAATTATATATTTTATATGTTTATATTTAGAAAATCGTAGTAAATGGTATTTATTATACAACCATATGGAATCGAAACGTAAAGGTATTTGGACATATTGTGAATAAACGGTATTTTCCTAAAAGGTCGTGAACAATTGTAATGCATTCATTCACGTAACATATATACTTCTTTTTTCGTAATAAACCACTTTCGAAAAAAGTCGTAGAGGAAAAGTTCGATAAACTCGGTAAAAGAAAGCAACTAACGAAGCTTCAAGAATGTATTAAATGAATGTATTAATCATTTAGCAAAAAGGGTGCTGTTCCGCGGATTATTGTAAGTGTTTTTGCTAGTTATACTATTACCGATAAATCGTACGATTAGGTATAACTAAAGGAAAAAAACGAATTTCTATCTTTTGGCATGAATCTCTGAGGGATTTATTGAATAAAATGTTTAAAATAACAGTAAAGGTGTTGTTTACTGTGAAAAACTTTTCAGCGACATTTTGTTTCGAATAAGTATCCATAATATTTGTTGAATTAAAATCGAGCAAATATTTTAAATCAACTATTATGTGAACTAGAATATGGAGATAACATATTTTAAATAAATAACCTGACAATGGGATCAGATCCCTAATATGTAGTGAGAAAATTGAGTACAATCATATATAGTTAATATATAATTTATTAGCTATAAATATAATGTATTATTAGTGCTTTTGTAAGTTTCAAAAAAATCTCCAAACCTGTAACAATGTAAACACTGTACAGAGAGTCATTTAAATATTGAGGTAAGAGTGGACTATAATTTTTTTTTTTACATAGACACCGCTTATAAATTGTCTAGATTATTTTATACGAGGTATGCTTTGCTGGCTACAAATTAATCATAAATTCTATACATTCATTATGAAAGCATTTTTTTTTTAGGTCCAACCATTGTAGATTCGTAGGAAAAAATGTAAAGTGAGACGTGATAAGTATTTTTTTTAACTCAAAAAGTGAAAAACTTCAGTGAAATCACGATGTTTTATGTAAAACATTTTGTGATATGAAAACTTGACATTCAATGTATATTTTTTTGATAAATGTCTCCATATTCTTTTAATAAATGTATTTTTTTAAATAAATATCCCTAGCTGACCTAAGCAATTACCTCAGATGTTGGCACGTTTTTCACTGTACGTAAAGATATGCGATGCTTAAGTCTATATAAAACTAAAAAGTCAATGCGTTTAGTGTATAAGAATGATACTTTTGTATTTTTAGTGTTAAAATAACGGATAAGTTCACCTCCAATTTTGTAGAAATGTTTTAAAATATTATTTGCATTATAAAACAAGTGAAAACAAACAATTGACTGAGTTAATTGTTGAAATACCATGTATAGGCAGTGTTGATAACTGTCACATTTCACATACATACATATCTGACATATTTAACTGATATTCTCATATAATGCGCAAGTGTTGATGCGCAATCGTTTGTTTTTTTTGACGTCATGTAAATAACAAAAGATATTCACTTTGATATTCCTATATTAATACATACTATAAAATTTGTACCTAATTAACGCCCTCGTGGGTAAACAGTGATGTTTACAAAAAAATGTTTCAAACAAAAGTTGTTTATTTTTTTGTAAGGAACATTTTTTACATTTAAACTTTTATTCTATCTCTAACGGTTTACAAGATGGGTACTACGGACCCATGACCCAATTGACCCATGTTGCTCATTTACGAACTTGACCTCACTTTTTACGTCCTAAGCACGCTGTAAAAATTTCAGCTTGATATCTCTTTTCGTTTTTGAGTAATCGTGACCACAGACGGACGGACGGACGGACGGCCGGACAGCCGGACGGACGGACCAATATACCAATTTTTTTTTTGTAGCATCAATATTTTTAGGCGTTACAAACTTGGGACTAAACTTATAATACTATGTATATTTCATATATACATGGTATAAAAATTGACTAAATTATTTTCTGTTTCTTTTTAATTTATCATAATTTTTAAGAACCGAGATAAAAAAAACTAAAAAGTGTGTGTAACGCTTGTCTTCTACTCCTTAACAATTTTATTATAAAAAAAAAGTTTTTTTTTATAGTATTCCTCATAATATTTAAATGGTCAGAGACTCAAACAACGCACACAAAATATACAATAAAAAAATATGAAATAAAATAATATGTATGAGTTGAAAAAAAAGGGGCGCCCAAGCATAAAACAGTCACTTTTATTTAGAAAATACGACATCTCGTTCCAGTGCGGTGCATATATAATACATAAATAATATTTTTAATAGTTCATATTTCTTGTAGTGATACCGACACAATCACACAACTACACTACTAAAAACCTCTCTTAGAAGAGAGTCAAAAAGTCGTAACACTATTTTTGTGATATAAGACAATAATAATGTTAACTTTTATAATACATATATAATATAAATATGTTTATAACACTGATTTTATTTAGTCCATATATGGACTGCGCTGGGATTCTGAGATGATAATTTTATGTGGTATGCATGCATGGTTCATACGATTCACATTTGTTAATAATATTGACAACTTAACACATAAAAATGCTCTTATGCTATCTAAATAATAATTTTAAAACTTTATTTTGATTTTTGATCTTTAAATGAATTTAAGGTTGTACGGCTACTATCACTACACTCGTCACATTTATTAAACAAAAAATACGTTCGTAGTTTTTCTCGAGAAATGTCATTTGTTTGAAAGTTTTGAAAGTCCTCTATAGGTAGAAATGAGGATACTGGATTGTTAAAATTCTAACAAGAGAAAATTACAAAATTAAAAGAAAACCCCGACAAATTTTTCGGATACGAAAACCAAAAGTCGCACTTGAAACATATCTAAGACCGGTCTTCATTAAATTACCTTTTTCCTTAAAGCCTTTTCCAAAACTCTCACTTGGTATATAGTAAAGAACTCTTCTCCATTAAATTACCTTTCAAATAAAACAAAGAAAATCAAAATCGGTTTATTCGCTTAGGTGCTACGTTGCCACAGACAGACAGACAGAAAACTTTTTGACGTATACAAATCTGAGCGCAAAATTGCTTTTAAACTTCACGTTTTTGAGAAATTCTCCCCTTAATATGGGAAAACTTGTTTTCCTGTAAGTTCGAAGTCATGTTTCACCAGTGATAATTTTTTCTCACAAAAAAGCCCATTCAGAAAATGCCATTCATTCCCCTTCAAAAGCTTTTTTTTTTAATTTTTCCAAAATTTTTTTCCAGGAAATTTAATGAATAGTTAATATATAAACATGTAAGTAGAATTAATTATCG
Source organism: Chrysoperla carnea (assembly GCF_905475395.1). Taxonomy (NCBI): domain Eukaryota; kingdom Metazoa; phylum Arthropoda; class Insecta; order Neuroptera; family Chrysopidae; genus Chrysoperla; species Chrysoperla carnea. The sequence continues at coordinate 37,580,545 of NC_058341.1, forward strand.
GTAAAATTCAAATAGTATTTTGAAGGAAGAGGGAAGGAAAAGAAAAATTTCCACATGATTAAAAAAATTACTTAATGATGTTACAAAATTTCAATTATAACCGAAAAACGGATTTTTCCCTTTTTTAAATGAAAAAAAAAAAAACCTTATGTATAAGAAAAATTCTGAAGTCGAATTCGAATTCAGCAACCCAAAAGTATCACAATTGTGACCTAAAAATTAAATTTTGTCGATCAATGTATTTGTCTTAGATAACCTATCATAATTTTTTGGCTTACAATCTTAACCTATACTGAATTCGTTAACTTGCTTGAAAACTGTGAAGCTTCGCCGCCTCTTTTTTTGAGAATTAAAAAAGTTATAAATACTAGATTTTCAGTATTTACGTTTGAATTGGTTTATTTTTCATCGAAAAAGAAAACTGTTTTTGAATTTTTGAACATGTACGAAAAAGCTAGACGTGTAAAAAAACAGAAATATTATTTCGTGTTAACATTTTTAATTTTTCCTAGTTGTTGACAAAAATTCCCCCTGTATTCTACCTTCATCTTGGACAAAACAACTTCTAGATTTTGTTTTGAGACTCATAGTGAGACAAAAATGATTATTGAATCAACTAAACCGGACAAAAATATTATATGGTGTTGAATATATGTTTTTTTTTTTATTATTAGAATATTATTTGATTGTCGGTAACAAAACAACATTTATTTTATTAACTAAATATTTAAATAAATGTTAAATATTAGGTTTTTATTATGATACATAAAATTGAATTATAATTTTAATTTTATATATATGTATTTATATTTATATTTTTTTTTATAAATTCATGAATTAATAATCAGTTTTTAGTGTCGTTATTATTTTTAATATTTTTAAATATTTATTTTCATGGTTCATTCAAGTTCTCTCTGTTTAATAAAATTAGTGTGTAGGTATATTTATAATTTTGTTTATTGGTTTATAAAATTTATTAGTTTTTTTGTTATAAAAAAACAACAGCAAGATTTTGTTATTTTGTGAGTGTTGAATGGTCTATAATTAGGCCCAACATACATAAATACAGTCTAAACGCCGTTCTTGGTTAAAGGTGAATGAAGATTGTCTATTTATTTTAGATAGTTTTTTATCACACTCTCTAGATATTTTGATATATAAATACCCAATTGAAAAGGATAAGCTATATATGATTCATCATTTTTTCAGCCAACTTTGCGCGATAAAATAAAAATAAAAAGCCCGATGGCCTAGGAATTTTTTCTGGTTTTTGGAAACTTTATTAATCAAAAAATTTACTTATAAAGTTTTATTGAAATCGCTAGAATTTTTAAATTCTTGCACATCTCCTTAATTAATAGCAGTTGCTAATTGGCTTTTATTGAAATTTTATGCTTTATGAATTTATGACTAAACTTATAATGCTAACGACTTCGAGATGGGGGTATTGTCGCGTAGATTGATCGCGTCGTGCGACTTCTAGATTCTTGATCTATTGAAAAAAGAAAAGAATCTGTACAAAAAATAATATAGTTTAAATATTTTGTATATAGAAAATAATCACGCATCATTGCAAACCTTTAAAGAAAAAATATAAATCTTATTTTAAAACGTCGACAACCAGTCAAGAACAGAAGATGAAAACAATTTGATATCAGCATATACAAAAATTAGAAATGTCATAGCTGTTGTTATACTATGAATGTTGAATTTCATTGTAGTTGAGTTTTTATAAAATAATTCAATTTATTTATGATTGGATAAATTTTTCTAAAGTCTATGTGTGGAAAGTATTTTTAGACTTATGAGCACAAAAAAGCTCAGAGTTGCTAACATAACTAACGAAGTATTTCATCACGAAAAATAATTTTAAAAAAGAAGTGAAGGTTTTTATTATTTCATTAGAAAAAACATTCAAATTTTCCTTATAAAAAAACTGGAAAAGAATCTCTGTAGGATAAAACAATGAGACATTCTTTAACGCGGATTGAGTTTCAAAAATTCTTGAAGACTATAAAATGATATGAGCGTTTTACAAAACGAAATCTTTACAACAGAAAAATTATTTAACCTTATAAACGAAGAAAAAATAAGGCCATACTTTCTAAGCAGATTAAGGATGTACGAGCGACAGGGTAATTTTGGATAAAAGGCTTGTTTTTTTTTTAGTATGAAGTTGGAATAAGTCTAAGTTCATTCTGACAATTTGGGAAGGGGGAAGGAGTTCATATTTTTCGTCTACATTCATAAAGTTATAACAAAGTTCACCATCAAAGCAGAAAATAAGGTACAAATAATTTTAACCACAAGTCTAAACTTGCCTTGGCGTTCGTGCTACTTTAAATTGTAGGTAGCAATAAGTTGTAGGGAAGTTTTATAAATAGAATACAGTATCAATTAAGGTGAGTCAACAAAGTTCTGTCATCTTTTATTTTCCTTATCTTAATTATCTCATTTATGCAGCTGGTTTTGTTTTATTTTTACGTTGCTATATAGAAATATTCAACTATCTTTAAAACCGTAATATGCACGTTCATTTTATCATTTACTATTTGCTTATAAAAATACACACGTCATAATATATGAAGTGAATGACGTAAGCAAAACAGAAGTTTTGATTGTGAAAATCTTATATGTTATTACAAAATCGTAAAGTAAGAGTTTATAACCGACTACCAATACAAAATATGTATATTATTATGTATAGTCAGAGAGTCATGTCACTTTGTATGATTATGATATATATGGTATAGCATAGAATGTATATGACATATGGGGCTCATAGAGGCATGCATGACACAACCATTTGATTTAATCTTGAATGCTATGCGACACTTGTAGTGTTTGTAAGGAATTCCTTCTTTTTTCTACATGACTACAAATATACAATTTAAATATTCAACAATATTTTTTCTGTACGTATGTGAGTTCCAATAAAACGACAAGAAATTAAACCGAAAAGTGTTAACTGAGCCATAATCAACAAGAGAACAGTATAGATCCACCCCATGCTTTGATGTCTTTGTTCAACAACAATAAAATCTTAAACAATTATGACATAATTTGCCTTCATTTAAAATGTTGTGGTACACTCTGATAACATCGTCCGCTGAGAAAAATTTGTACAAAAATTTAAACTGGAAACTATATCATTTTATGGATTCTGGTCTCATATTTTAAACTATCATTTTTATATCTGCATATAAGTACGTAAAATATTTGTAAAGCTTAGTAATATTGAGGATAGAAACCTGATTTTATTGCATACAGTCAGTATCGGTGTGAATGCCATATTGTATCCTGTATTGAGGGAATGGTAACACTAGCATAAGTTATGACCGACGAGTCAATGCAGTATGGACAAGTCAATGCGTCAGACCCATTCTGGTTGGCGATAATACTACAGTGGAACCGTGATAGCTCGAATCTCGTTAAGTTTTTATCCTCAGTAAGTTGGAAAATAATGCCGTTGAATCTCTAAATACGAGGTATCGCAATTTATTTAGACTTTGTAACTCGAACAAATTGTTATTTCCCTACGAGATATTGATACATATATGTACTATGTAACTTGAATTTGAAAAAGCAGACTACGTAAGTCGTAGTTAGCAAAATATAATTGCAACTTTCTAAGTCGAAATATTATCAATTGAATCCTCTGTATCTCGAACTTCTTGTTAAGTTGATAATTTTAATCGAAAATTAATTGCATTTCCCTAGAAGTTCGACTAATCGATGTTCCACTGCATGTGAAACTGTCTCTATGTCATACCAGTTTTTACCGTCATGTAAAAATGTATAAGTGTAAAAGAGACAAGCTGCAAAGATTTTTTAGGGCCTTCTATTTCTAAAAATAATTTAAAAATCCGAAAAATATCCTTTTAACCTTAAATGAGGGCCCATTGTATGAAGCCTCCCAGTTTTCAGTGATTTGAAGTTTTTTTCCAATGCTATGAAGCCAAATTATAAATAATATTAAGCAAGCGTGAAAGAAATTAACGATTGAGAGCCTGTAAGAGAATCATAGTATTTTTAGCGGCTTAGGATGAAACTATGTGAATTATCTCGATGACATAACCCTCTCATTTACATAGAAAATTTAACTGCATGTTTTTCACTAAGAACACCAAACAATTGTACGTTTTATAGTTTTTTCTGTTAATTATTTGATAGCCTCTGGATTGAGCGGGTACCACAAATATTTGGCAATTTTATTGGGTACACTTAGCAACATACAAAATAAAACATATGATGAAGTTCCCCGATTATATGCAATATTTAAATTGTCTAGCTGTGTGTGTGTGTGTTTGTATACAATGTTATATGTTTGACAATCTAATTACAAATTTTAAGAATTTCTTTACGGCATAATAATTTACAAAGTTGTTGACATCTGAATATTCCATATGTAAATATTTTGTACACACACCACATATCTGAGATATTATGTGTTATTATTTGGATGATTTTACCGTAGAATATATGTGAAAACAAACCATGGAAGATATGACCTTAAAAGATCAGACCAATAAGTTTCTGATAAATTAAATTATTGTTTGTAAATTGTTAGTAAAATTTATTTTTACTCATATTTTAATGCCATTTTACTTTTATCACTTTTGTCTAGTGTAACACATATTTAGTCTCGCAGTCTCTCAAAATTGTATAGAATGCAACCAAAACACGTTCATTACAAGTAAAATTTACAAAATTTTAAAAAATCCGACAAATTTTTCGGGTACGGAACCTTAAAATATGATTTGAAACATAGCTAAGAACATTCTCCGTTAAATTATCTTTGAAACGACACCAAAAAAATTAAAATCGGTTCATCCGTTTAGGCAGTACGATGCCCCAGACAGACAGACAGACACACACACATAGCGGTCAAACTTATAACACCCCTCTGTTTGGTTTGGGGGTTAAAAATTATGTACAATGGCTTGATGCCTGAAAAATTCAATAAAGTCGATTCATGAAACTTTTCATTCCCATATCTGAACCAGAAAGGAAACTATATCGTAAAAGAAATGACATAAAGTGAAAAACGATCAAGAAATACGAATGATATCATTTATTTTATTAGTAATTAGGCAGATATTAGACAGAGAGCTAGGCAAAGATTCGACTGCAAAAAGGCAATAAAAAAAACTCCAAAAGAATAAGACATTCTACTTTGATTTTTGGGGTGAAATTAATAATTTCCTTCCAGAAAGTACAAAACATACAAAAAAAAAAAAAAAAACACATTTTAAAACAAAACTGAATTACTTTTATTATAATGATTTAGTTTCGGTAAATGCTTCTTTTTTTTTTAACTTTTAAATTAATTTTAGTGTCATTTTTCAAGCATACAAGTTATGTGTAATTTTAATATATAATTGAATTTATTTTTAAAATTTAATTATAAAATAAGACATTTTGTAAAATTGTAAAATTGTTTTGTAAATTATACATTTGTATTTTGTATTTTTGAAAATTATTAAAAGAAGCTCGTTGAAAAATCTGGTATTAGCACAAAGTATTTTTTTTTAAGTAGAATTGCGTAGAAAGTTTCTAAATTTAATGAATCACAAAATAGAATTTAAATGATTAAGGTTCCGGGAAGGCATATGTTTCGTTATAGTGAGAAAATGCTTTTCATCTTAGATATAGAATTAAGTTTAATAAACAAAAAACCAAAGCTTCTTTAACAAATGAACGAAATATTAAACCTTTATTATAATATATAATATTTAAAAATTAAATTTTGTAAAGCGTAGGATGGTCGGTCAATATCTTTTAAAACTTAAGTAGCAAGCAACGCACGTTTTGTAACGTTGTATAACATTTAATTTTACATTACTGTAATATTTTGTACTTTTTAATCTACAAATAAATTATATATGGCTGAAAATTATAGTATTTTGTGGCACTAAGATTTTAAGAGAATTTAATATTTTACTATTTTACGAAATCCAAAAAACATAAGATATCGGATACTCATTTTAATTTATCTGATGCAATCCATGCGAAACATATTTTAAGCCTTAAATTGTAAAAACGGAATTCTATTTTCCTTTCTAATTAATAATTAAAAGAAAACTAAATAAATTACAATTCTTTAAAATAATTATTAAAAATTTTTAAGCACGCACTAAATCAAAAAAGAAAACATAAATTTTGATTTTAAAAAAATATTTACAACCTTCCGTTTATATATATTTTTTAAACAATAAATTTAAAAAAAAAAAAAAATTTTTAATTTTATTATAAATACTGGACGAACATTTTTAAACAATAACAAAAATTATGTAAGAACAAAAACATAAATTTACTAACCCATTATGGTAGTATTTAAGAATATATATGATTCGTATTCGTTGCATGGTATATTTATTATTAACATTACTACTTAAAATTAGCATGTTTAATGTTTTTTTCTTTTAAATAAATACAGTTAGAGTTACCTAGAATGGTAAGGACATTTAAAATCGATTGTAACGACATTGAAAAAGCCAATAATTATGATTGTTATAATCGATAATCGTTACAAGCGGTATAAAACTTACTTTTGTATTAAAATGAAAGTATGTTCACCTGTTGGTCGTAATTGCTGATTAATTAACAATTTAATAACAATAAAGTACAAAATAAAGTTTATAAGGCTCGTAATAAAAGTTATAGGGCTCAGAAATATGATATTGTTTTATAAAAAAGTATGTACATGTAACAAAAGTATGTATGTACAGGTTAATGCAATTATTAGCACCGAGTTTTATTTCAGGCTGATTCCATAGTAACACAAAATGCTTTAATAATATAACTGTATGGATGGACAAATAAGTTTATGGCTTGTATATATGGATTACATTGAAAATTTAATGTTATTTTGTAACATATTTAACTAAGTACTTATGTTAATTTTCATTTAAAAAATATTATTTACGAAATTTCGTCTCTTATTTTCACATTTATTTGCAAATTTTATAAGATAGCAACGCTATGGTCGATATAGCTTCCCCTCCCCTACCTAATATGCTACCATCCGATAGCCAACATGGCCTATAATTCCATAAATACATAGTGGAAAAATATGTTAAATCTAAGTAGTAGGACCACCTTATATTTAACATTAACTACACTGTTATAATAATACATCAGCAGGAACGAAAGAGGCTTATATAGTTCTTTATATAAACATTGGCTATAAATATCGTCTGCGATTTATATTGTCAGATAAGAAAGAAGGAAGTCTTAATTCAGGTGTGAAAAAATCACCTAGTTCCGTACAATTAATTTTGTTGTAAAAGATAAATTAAGAGTTATTCAAATAATATACATACCTTCACAATAGCTACAAAATACAAAAAGACATTTGGGCAAGTAGGCAATTATATTTTATACAAAAGGTTCTTCTGTCACACATATTGCTATTTTTGGGTTATATTTCAATACCTACACTGAGTGAATTACTAAGGAAATACGAGCGCCAGAGCAATTTTGGATAAAAGATTTGATTTTTTTTTATATAAAGCTGGACTAAGTCTAAATCAATTCTGAAAATTTTAGAGAGGGTTGCCCGATCATTTAAATAAGTAGATGACTTCCAAAGTAGGCATATTTAACATTGGTTTTTCGGTAAAACCGTAGATAGATGATATGTTTTCATAGATTGCTCCAAAACAAGTCGGTGGAAATAGAAAAAAACTATTTTACTATAAGTTTTGCTCGACAAAAATGTGTAAGCATGGTAGTAGAGACACAAATTAAAAAAATATATATATTTTCAGTTTTGTTGGTGATTTGTCTTATAACTTGAAAATTTAAGACGAAAAGTAAAAATAAAATTTTTCGACCTCTAAGTAATTTTCCAAATATCGGAAATTGTATTTTTTTTTAATTATTTAATTTTCAATATTTCGAAAACCAAGGCAGATATCGAAAAATTATTATTTTTCGCCTACATTCATGAAGTTCATTAACAAAATTCATTATCAAAGTTAAAAATAAGGTACAAATAATTTCAACCACAATAAAAAGGAATAGAGCTAGCGTAAAATTTTGATCAGAAAATGTAAAGCGACAGTGCAAGTAATTTAGTATCCATGAGCCTTCAATCAAATCTTCATAACTTTTAATTCATAAACAAAAGAGAAAAAGTGTTGCATAGTGCTTCAATACCAATCCTAAAATTGCCATTCTTAGACTATAAATGTTGTTTGTACATGGAGGTGAAGAAACAAATCTACACGAACATGCCGCATTCAGCACAGTGAATTGACTGATGTAGACCACACTAAATATACGTCATGCTATTTGATGTGTGTGTACAAAAGTAAGCTTCATTACAATTCAAAGTCGTTATATCTTTTAAAATAATGCTACTTTCCATTTCATCTCATTTCAATTATATTATTAACAACATCACAACTAAACTAGCAGTTAGCTATATTTTATAAGCTGTAGCATATCACGACAAATATAAATTTCATAATTGTCTGGGCTGTCCTCTGAAGAGTGTCCTGTCCTCTTAAAGATACAAAAAAAGTATACAGTAAAATCGCAAGTAAGACTTGAAGAACACTGAAAAGTATTTAATTATTGGCTAAAGCATGTGGATAGCATGTAGAAAAATTCTTTATCTATTTTTCGAAATATCAATGATTTTTTTGACTGTACTAAAGATAAAGCAAAATGCTTCGGCTTTAAAAGAGAATTAGAGTAAAACTTTAAATATCACCTGCATGCTTCACTCAAAATATGTACTAAGTGGATTTTTATACTAATAATGTCTCTTTATTGTGATAATCCAAAGAAATATAGTTACATATTATTTAACGGAAAAGTTTGTTTACAATCTTGTAAACCATACACACATACCATACACATATAAAAGAGAACAGCACGTTATGAAAAAATCAGCTGAGGTGTATGATTTACAATTTTTTAACCCGTAGCGCTGACATTTTAGCGCAAAAATCGAATAACATTTTATCAACGTTTTTTTAAAACCCAATGATGTTTTCGTCATTAACTCAAAACGATGTTAGGCGTGTGCAGTTTCAACGTGTTATCCGTTTTACTTAAATATAATATAAATTTCATTCATTTTAATAAATGTTTGTGTTCTAATGATGAAATACTTGTAAAAACATCACACACAACACAACAAAACACCTAATTTTAATCTTTAAAACTCTCAGGAAGATTTATTATAATGAAAAACCACAATAAACAAATAAATAGTAATATACAAGGAGGTATCATCTCATCATCCTCTCGAATAACACAGTGTGTGTTCTCATACTCGTAGAATACTGTGAGGGTTGTAGATTTTGACAAAGTTTGCCATGCTTTTCTAGAATATACGCAGTCAGGCGTTTTTTCACAATAATTTGGAAGCTCAGTTTAAAACAAAATCGGGGAACGCAAATGGACGACTGATAAACAGCGTGTAATAATTTATTTCGTAAACTGTAAAAATAACTATTTATGTAAAAATAAAATTGGTAATACCAATAAATATGACATCATCTATTTGAAATTATGCCGGAAATATGATACGAAATATAAATTTTAATGGTGGAGGTGCAAGGAAGAAAGTAATTTACCTGAGAGACAGCAAGTGGTTTTAATCGTAAATTAAAATATACTTTTTAATCCCCGAACTAAAAAGAGGAGTATTTAACCGCTATGTGTTTGTTTGCTTGGCTGTCTTTGGCATCGTAGCGCCTAAACAGATGAACCGATATTGAATTTTTTGGTTTTGTTGCAAGTACGAATTTAGGGTTCCTTACACGAAAAAACTAAAAATTGGCGATGATCTTCCAAATTGGCTCAGTTTGGAAAAGGCTTTAAGAAAAAAGGCAATTTAATGAAGAGTATTCTTAGATATGTTTCAAATACAAGTTTAGGTTTCCGAAGCCGAAAAATTTGTCGGGACTTTTTAAATTTTTTAAATTTCACTTATAAAAATTAAATAATCACTAACTAAGCTACGAGAAGGATAAATTTTAATAGCTACGCTTCTGTATATTTAAGTGTGTTTTCTTTTTTACAATAAACGTACACATCAGATTATCATATAGAAGAAATAAATTTATTTATATATATTTAGGACGGAAATTGGTTTATAAATGCGTTTGTAAAGGTACATATAATTTCAAATTTATGTTTTCATTAACTAATTTTAATTATAATTTATAGATACATAAATCTGATTTTAGCAAGAACGAATATTTATATCTTCCCTCGGAAAATCAAAAATTTTTATTTGACAAAGGAAGAAATCTTTCAAACTTTATATAACGCAGTAACATAAATCTCCTATGAGCTCCAACTCACAGTCTTCCTATTTTTATGAAATCATTGAAAACTTTTACGTTACTAATTTAATAGGTCCGGGCTTTATTATTGATGCATAATGTTTTATAGCAAGTTTATGAATTTACACAGGAAATAATTTTTGTAAATAACGCATATATGAATATTTTCCTAATATGTAATTTTTAATGTTATCAAGTGGTCATAGTGTCCGACAAATTCAGTCATTTGCTCATTTGAAAACGCATCACTTTAGAAGAAAATCGTAGAGGTAAGTATGGTAGACTTATCAAAAAGGAGCCACTTACGTAATTTCAATTATGTATTCATCATTTTAAATAAAACCGTGGTGTCCTGGTATATATATTTAAACTATGTTTCAAGATGAAATGAAGTATTTCTAGATAAACTTGATATTTGTGTCAAAAGCATTTATTGTTTCCAAGTTCACAATTGTAAATTCACCACTATTCTTTCAGTAGCATTAATTGAATGAACAGTGGTGAATTTAGGTTCATGTCTGTAATGCCTGAGCTGAAATGGGCAACATCAAAGGAGTGACAAGTGAAACCCGTCGATACAACGCTGGATTAAGCCATGGTGAGATCTGAGGCTTGAGGAGAAGGGGCAAAATAACAAGCAAAACAAAATGTCTTATTTTAAATAACATGGACCCATTATGATTTCTTAATTTTAATCATTTCATTATTCTAAATAGCCTGTATAAAATTTGTTAATTAACCACGTACAATATCTAAGAAAGAGTTTACGTTCTCATGGTTACTATCGATATATAGCCTGTTTGGTATTTCGAACATTTCAAACTTCAACAAATAATTTAGCACATTTCTTAAAACAAATAATAGCAATTTTGTATGGTGATTAAATTAGTCTCTTGATTAGTGCATGTATTATAAAATGAAATTCACTTACAGGTTATTCAATAGAAACTTGACAAACTTTGAGCAAGGGTTGCTTTACGATACAGCGTGATAAAGTATTAAAATAAAAATATGCTAACGGTTAGTTCATTTTTATGTTGGAATCTAAAATAAATAATATACTTTTCATTTTTCATTTTCAATACTTTGATTTGAAACCTTATTACATTTAATTTCGAAAATAACATGCTTTACGAAATATGTTCATACGAACTTTTGTGTTTCTTTTGATACAAGAGGCCCATGCTTAATGTCTGTTAGAGCATTACTGAATCATTCTGTATACATATAGCATATAATTTATTATACATATTAACTAGAACAATATTTTACACAAAATATTAATTTAGCACTTATAAGGTAACAAGTATTTTCACTATATTTATAGTCTAAGAGATTATGCCCAGGTTTATGCACCTATGAGGTAATTTTATATAAAAATATCATTTTTTGGCGAGATTAGTTCATAGCATAGGGTATTGTGGAAAAAATTCATGCAAGCGTCCAATTGAGCTTATTATTTGTTTTTTAAGAACACCTAATATACCCACGCTTATTGGAAAAGAAATTAAAAAAAACATTTGCACGATTTTTGGAAGTATGTTCCATGACGCGTGTTCGGCGGATAGGGGCTAGACAAAATAAAGTATCCAACATCGATCAGCAGACCGACACTTCTTATATATTATTAACTTTAAATATCAATGAGCTTATTAAATGAGATCGTGGTCTTTTGGTTACGGCTTCCACTTTTAATGCCTGGAAAAATGACTCAAAAATTAAAATATCCATTGCTTTGGACGGTTAGATTAATACTTTCCCTTCTATTTTATTATTTTCACGTTATATAAACTGAAAGTTTAGTGTTAAACAAGTAAATTTGGAGTTTAATTACTTAGAGTGCCCAGTATGAAACGACAGGATGAAGCAAATAAAGGCGAGATAATACAAGATATTTTTCCTGTGAGTACCTATCTATAATTGCTATATTTTCAACGACGGAAGTAAACTTCCTTGCACCACGAACTCTTAGACTATATGAACAATTACTTAATAAATAAGTACGATAAAACGAGCAAATAAAAAATAAAATAAATACATATACTACTCTCATTTTTTTCCGTTGTTATTTTTAAATATCATAAAATAACATTATATGTCAAAAATTAATGTCGCAAATCAAAAATATAAATAATAATTAAATAAACAAATATGATTGTATTATTTCATTTTAGTGTAACCAGTTTGCAAAAATTATTACACAACATTCAATATTAACAACACTTTAACTAACTTACACTGTAATTGTACGCTATATATAGTAATTGTATGTACAATATGTTACAGAAATTTTTGACCATCCTTTAATGAGAAATAGGTTTGGCATGTTGGATACAGACAAATGTTTCAAGCAAAAGCTACTGGGGCTAAAGTGGGAAGTTTCAATTTTAGTTTGTAACTCTTAAGAGGTAGAAGCCCACTTGAAATTAAAAATTTTTTTAACTTGATTTTTGAAGAATTTAAATCCAAAATGATTTATTTTTATAAAATCCATTTCGGTTGAGTTTATTTGATTTATGGAAAAATATTTCAACCAAAAACAAATTTATCATGAAAATTTTTCGATTTTACAGTTGTCTTTTATATCTTAAATCAGTTACAAATTTGAGTTTTCTGTTTTTTGCTCTAATAAACCGCTTTTTCCATTAAAAAATGGCTAAGAATTCCTGAAACATACTGTATTTGTGTATAGCCTTATAATAATTAATATATTATTTTGTTTGTGTGAGGTGACTCCACACATGCAGGTTTTACACCCTGGTTAAATTTGATACATAAGCTTTAATTTTTCTGGAAGTTCATGACTCTATAAAAATATGTGAGAGAAAGGATTGCATTTACAAACCCATATATTCGATGAAGAGTTCCAAACTATGTATAAGTCTTGAACTTATACATAGTAATTAACCACTCAGGATACTTAGCTTGCAAATTTTAGCTTCAAATGTTCTTTGCTTTTTCTTTTAAAACCAATATTTTGAATTATACTAAAGATACCCATCAGCATAAATAATTTTTCGTATTCTAATAAGAAGATAATATAATGACAAATACAAAAATCATATTGTCCGACACTGAAGAAGAGAAAATTGTCTGCTGTGTGAAAACTTGAGAGTTACGCTTTTCTGCAATTTTCAACAGTGGTTATGCTATATTATTCAATTTCGATTTTTGCATTTGCTATCCATTTTTATTCTAATTATAAAAAAAATAAGCAGATATTCGTTAAATTGAACCGTTCTAGGGCGATCAAAAACTTTCCAAGCCGCGAGAAAAAGAATGTCCCACTTGTACAAATTTTCTTAGATACAAATTTATAATAAGAAAATATTAAGATGTTAAGAAAATGTTTAGAAAATTAATCAAATCACCAAGAGAGGTGTATTTATTAATGGAAATGAGATGTGAACAGACACTACGATGCCATTTCTAATAAATATTTCTAAGAGCTATTGAGAAATAAGCGATATACTCTCCGTAAAGAATAGATCGAAAAAAAGTTTATATTATGAAAAAAAAAAACTCGCTGTTTATACCCGCTACAGCAGTGGTAAGAATATGCCTTGTGTAACACCCGCTTTAATAAAAAAATTTTGAAATAAATGCATATACATGTAATGTATAATCCACATTAATAGCGTATATATGTGAGCGAATTATTGTAAGAATCGTTAGTTCATAATAAATCTAGTCAGATTGTTAACCGACAATATATTGTGAACGAACAGTATCATTATTAATAGCAATGTGATTGTACAGTATGTAAACTTACGGAAAATGCGACAAATCTGTATATCAGATATATTTAGTGGTATTAAAACGCATATTAATATATGTTTATTTTTTAACCACCAAATATATCTGATATACAGCTTTGTACAAATTTTTAAAGTCCGGAATTACACAATCTAACCTTTTTGTTTTCGTAGGTCTATAAAGAAACAATGATAGTAGGTTTATAAAGTAACGTAGTACCTGACAGTTTACATTTTACCAATTCCCAACCATTAGTTTAGGAACAGGTATGTGCGATATCGTCCAATCACTGCTGATACACTTATTGTTACAGGTGACAATTAACGTAACATTGTAAATCTTATTGTTTGTTCACAATCTATCGCTATTTAACAATCTTACTAGATTTATTATAAACTAACGATTCTTACAATAATCCGGTGACAAATACATATACCATTATTATTTTGTGACTAAAAAGTTTTTAATTGTGGGTGGCCCCAATAAAATATTAACTGGTATAATATTATAAGAAACAATCATAATATAACTTATATAAAATTAATAATATTTTCCATGGAAATGGAAGTTATGATAAATTTTTGATAAACATATTACTTATCTACATTACATATTTGTATCATATAGAATTTGGCGTAAGCAAATAAATGTAATTGTAATAAATGTTTAATTTATAATTGTGTATCCTTTTCCGCCTCACTCTGTATAAATATTTTTCAATGGAATTTTTGTAATATTATGTCTCCGCGTTTGTAATGAATTTTAGTTATTATGTAAAATACACCAAGAAGATTTTTAAAAATAAAAATTTTATACTGTTTTTGTGTACTAATTTTAAAATAGTTTATTGTCAAATTTTTCAATTATCATATGAGACACTACTTTAATCACAAATAATAAAATTTGGTAAAATTGGAACCATAAATTTTTAATTGTAACCTGTGTTCTTTAAAAGGTAGTGTTTCTTTAATACTTATTAAGGGGGAAGGCCTTAGTGACAATCTTTTTTTTATATTTAACACGTTTATATCAACAATCAATAAACGATCACGACAATCAATTTAGAGTTTTGATTATATAATGTGAGACTTTCCGATTTTTTAGGCTGAAGAAAGGGTTAAAAAGAAAAAATTTATTTTCAATCCATTTTCATTTTTTCCAAAAAAGAAAAAATTCTGTAATGAATTGGTATAATCCACTTTTTCTCATAATTTTCAGAAAAGTTTCTACACATTTTTTTATTCTTGAATCAATTTGCTTGCATATATTCTATTTAAAGCGCTTTCAAATCCGTTTCGTTTTCGAAAAATTGTTCATTAAAAAGGCTGCTATTTTTATTAGAAACGGTTTTTATCTGTAAGTTTTGCTCAGTTTTTTCCAACATTTTTTCCCAAGAGAGAGCAAAACTGCAGGTTAAGTTTTACACACAAAAAAGGGCATGTTATACAATTATTTTCTTGAATTAAGTATTAATCGCCGATTATCAAATATTTATTTGTTATAGGAACATCAACGCGTTTACTCCAATCCAGTAATTTTTTTAACTGAGTAATGTTTCTCATAAAAATATAAGCAAGTTTTGTTCTAATTTAATTAAGCTTGTAATACTAAACACGACATATATTCAAAAAAGCTGTTGTTTTCAAAAATTAAAATTTTTTTAACCCTTGTCGAATATCATTGTTCAATTGTCAAATTTTCAGAAAAATTCTTCAGGTAAAGTAAAAACAAAGTTGTCTCGCAATTGGAGATGTCAACGTAAAAATATTTTCGAACAAATGTATTTTTTAAGTATGTCTATACATCATGCATGGGCAATGGGACTCACAGAAGTCTCACAGAATTTTGTAGCTAAAATACGAGTGAGACAGTGACAACCTAGCCAACATTAACCAAATAAACGAGTATGACAGAGAAGCAATTTTTTTTTCTACTTATCTCATTACTATTAGAGAAACTGAGATAGGTAGAAGATTAGTAAACCCGTTTCGCTTCCTTCTCTATAAGTAATGCGGACTTGGATAAAGAGACACACAATAAAGTTATAACAATGGTGACTTCAACTTGAAATAACTTGCCCATGCCTGCTATACATATTTTGTATTTATAATACCTTGTTTCCTTTTTAAATTGTTTCATTTATTATTTTAGAAATAAGAAACCAAAGGTTCTGAAATACAAATTTAAATAATAATATTATTAGTTTGTGAATATACATGCTCTGCAATACATGTAATAAAATACATAGGTACATTTGTATTGAAGTTTTGAGTTAAATTTGAGTATTTGTTTATAAAATTTAACAAATCTAAATAAGCTTTTAAATGCTATAATCAATTAAATAAATAATATATATTATGTATAAGTATCTTATTACATTTAATAATATTTATAGTAAATAAGTACAGTTTACGGTTTAATTACAATTTGTTTTTAAATACTATATTGTAAAAAATAGACTAATATTTCTTATGGTTCAGTCAAATTAGCTCTAAAGAAAACCCTTTTTTTTTATTTTTTATTTCGAATTAATTAATATTAAAAGTAAGTCAACGTTAGTTATCTCTGTTGAGAAAAGTATGGCTTTTTGGGAGTTATTTACTAACAATGGATGGACGAATAATTAGTTTTCGAAATTAATAATATCTATAACAGTAAAAAACAATTGTAAATAATAAATAAATACCTGCTACAAATGAAATTTACAAAATTTAAAAATCCCCGACTTTTGGCTACGGCCTTTTTTGGCTACGGAACCCTAAACTCGCACTGGAAACATATATAAGAACACTCTCCATTAAATTATCTTTTTCGTTAAAGCATTTTAAAGATCATGGCCAATTTTTTAGTTTTTTTTCGGGCATAGCTAAAAACACTCCCCGTTAAATTACCTTTTAATTACATAAAAATGCAAGGATCCATATTAAATGAATCTAACCGACATAATAATATACTTATGCTTGTTATGATTTCATAAATCTTGTACGGTAAGAGCTTAAAACCTTCATATGGTTATTACAAGGACACTTCCGTATAACGTCCAATATTTTTCCTTTTCAAAATATTTAAAATATATTTTCTCTTATGTGTGATCATAAAAAACTAATAATAACTAATAAAACTAATATTTTCGTTTTTTTTTTATTTATTTATTTATCAATGCAAAATAAATTAACAATTTTCAACATTGACAAAGTGACAGACCATAAAATTATATACCTATTTTATTAAATAAATAACAGTGGGCAAGTGTGGAAAAGTACTACTACTATGCGATTTTAAGATAAAAGGAGCAATATTTTCAAAAATGTCCAAACTTTTTTATACGGTCGTTCAAAACTTCATTGAAAGATCATTGGGGGAAATAAAACACAGATGTGAAAACGCAAGGGAAATTTTGAATAAAATTTTGCATAATGTAAATAAATTTTGGGTAGAACTAAGAATCGAAACCTATAAGAAACCACTTTTACATTAGAAATTTTACTTCGAAGATCATAACAGATTTATTCGACCAATTATATTTTCAAAATTTGATTTTGGAAGTAAGATAATTGTCCTCAACTTCAAAGAATAGTTTTTTTTATAGTAATTACGTGTTATTTTTCTGGTTCTATTTTACTACTAACATTTTTAATTTCACTGCGCCTCCGCCAAAGTATATCCATATTGTCTCCTTGAAAAAATTAAAGAAATCATTTCTATTTATATTTATATTGGAACCTGAATTACGAACTGGCTGGTCGAGAGACCAAATAAGCTTTAACGATAAGACCAAATAAGCTTTAGTGATAAGTGATTGTAATTTTTAGAAAGGAATCGACATTTAATATCTTTGTTTATGCTTTTGCAAGTTGAAATCTTCAACTTGAAAGGGTACGTTGCCATATAACAAAATAACACTTTCTTTGGTACGGAATTTCATATTTTATAAAAATAATAAAATATATTTAAAACTAAAAGCAAGTAAGTATGATGATTTGTATATAATATTTAATGACAGATTAACTACATAGTTTGAATAGTCACTGTAATGTAATAATGTTCACAATCAGTGAATGACAGTGATTGCGCAACAAGATAATACCTCGTTTGATGTTGATAACTGACTAAAACCTGGTTTTATTACAAACTCCACAACTCTACTACTATAGCAGCCAGCATCCAGTATCTTTAATAATCATAATAAAATAACATCATATAAAATGTAATACCTATACATTAGGCAATGTACACACATTAACAATATCTTACTCTTACGGCAAAAGACTTCGTACAAATGCAAGTTTCAATCGAAATTAAATATACAAATAGTTTGTGTAAGGAGAAGAGACGATTGAAAATGGCAAGTATTTCTTTTTCAAGGCTTTATTCCCCCAACCGTTTGCTTTCAGCCCCTCGACCTACTCGTTTTCCTTACGCATAACATAATAAAGTTCCTCATATCTTTGTTTTACTTCGAGCTTCCCCATTTCATAAAGGTGTATCATCTGACTTCAGAATTCAGGCAGGTGACACTACCACCCAGTCCGATGAAGGATAGTTTCTTTTTGACTCAACAGTGGCTTGTGAACACCCCAACTTGGAGTTTTACGTCTTTTCTGTTTTTCAAATGCGCCTTGTCTTCCTTGACACATTGATTAATCTATCCAAAAGTTTGCGACGAACGTATCCTGTTTTGTAATAGTTCTCAATTTCTGCATTCGTGAGTAAGAACTTTCGAAATTCAGAAGAAAACTATCTATATCTTAAACACTTAAACTTCTACGCTAATCTTGCTCTTACACATTATCCTTTGTCCCTCCATTATTTACTACACTCGCTATTACACATTAGCAGGGCTAAAATAAATGTGTAGGGTAAAGGAAGAAAGCCGTAGGACTAATAAAAGCAGTGACCTTTCGCTCATGAACAAACAAAGTGAATACGTGTGGCTCGCACCAAATATAATACTACTGCTTGGTTGAATAATTTCTCCTTCAAAATTTCGTTACTTTATTAGGAGATGCATTTTAGACGAATACACAGTGAAAGAAAATTGGAGACAGAAGGTAGCAGCTTTTTCGAGTCTTCTTAGTCACAGTAAAAATAAATCGTATTAAAAATATATGCAAGTATGAACATAGTCTACTTAGCCAGTTGTGATGAAGAGACTAGAGTGTAATATGTTGGTTAAATTTTATTTTAAAATCGGACAACGATTACCGTATTATATTTCAAAAGTGTCATCACCAGTGACAAGTGATATTATTATCGTTGAATTAGTAAACAATAATATTTTCTGATAAATAATTCATGCGAATATTTATATTAAATGAAAATAAAAATTATTTATTTATATATAAATCGATCATTTTAATATTGTTATTGCGTTTTTTTTTTTTAATAATTCATATCCTATATATTTGTGCATTTATTATTTATTGTTATGTAATTTATTATCTTAAGTAGATAGTAAAGACCATAAGCCCATAATGAAGCTAAACTTCTGTGATTCTTTGTGTCTGTCATTTAGAGGATTGATAAACGTAAATTAGTTAATTAAGAATAATTATATTTTAACCGTGAACATAGTCGAATTTATGCCTACTTTTATTTTACTTTCTAGCCAACTTTAGCTTCTTTCTTTAAATGTAAATATTTATTTATTATTTAAGTATTAAATGAAATATTAAATTCACAAAGTTTTAATTATTTAGCCAAATATTTTGTTTATATACCATAACGAATTATTTATGTCCATATAATTTGATACTTTAATGCTGTATATTCATACATGAATAATATAATATAATTAACCTACAACAGAGGCGTATTTGGTATTTTTTTACTAATATAAATAATCAAAAATATAATTAAAAAATAGTTACTATAATAATCAGGAATATTTTATTATTGAGATATTTAATTTCATTAGAAATTCTTTATCTTTTTTATGTGTTTTTTAGTGGATACGCTACTGATTTCAAGAAGTACGGTATAAAAATATTCATTGCATGAGTAAATACCTAGTTAAAATAAATTGATTAGCTAAATATGGCTATTTATCGCTATAGCGACACTTTAACCGATCATAATTTTGTTGATATTTTGGAAATGAAATTTTAAATTTTGTACGGCCAGAGCTTTCCGAGAAAATGACTTATTATGTTTATTCATAAAAAGCAGTTGTGAAGGCATTTTTCAGGAACTAAATTAAAGTTTAAATTTGTATTCTATTTAAAAAATTGATACGTTTTTAGTGAATTTTTTTATCATTTTGTTTCACATAGTTTCTTATATCATAGTTGCTTTCTTTTTTTCTTTTATCAATCATTTTAATTTGTCAATATTACCGTATATAGACAAAAAAATAATAGCTTTTGTATACTAACAAAATAGAAAAAGACAATTAATCACTAGATACATGTATATGAAAATTAGGTTTTAAGATTGTAGAGTTTTTTTTCATAATTTTATTTTTAAATTGTTTACCTCAGACATCTGTTACAGTTTTAATAATAATAAAAATGTTTACTAAAAATATGATTAATTAAAGTCTAACTAATACACTGTTTTGATAGAAAAAAAAAGATTTTTTTAAGCAGAAATTAAAAATAATTTTTACAACATAATTTAAGCAGTTAATTAATCTTGGAAAAAATGAATATAAACGTTTATAACATTTCTGATTAGGGCAAAAAGTAAATTTTACAAGTACAAAAATAGGAATCGATTAATCGTGACAAAAATAGGAATCAAAGCAAAAATTTAATAACGTTTAAAACAAGTAAAATTTACAAAACTTTAAAAAAAACACCGACAAATTCGATTTATGCCTCGTAAGCCGATTTTTGAAAACTTAACTATAAAATGTTCTTAATCAAGTCGGTTCGACCGTTTAAGGGCTACGATGCCACTGAGAAACACACGGACGCACCGATAAACATTTTAAACTTGTAACATTCTTTTTTAAATCAATATCAAAGTGATGGTCAAGGACATCAGATGAGATGAAAAGGATACTTAGAGAGCTATCACTTTTGGGACTAATTTTTTGAAAGATTTTAATTGAAATACACACGTAGCTGCCTAACTTGCAACATCTCTTTTTTTACTTCGGGGGATAAAAAAGTTCCGGGTCTCAGGTGATATAGGCCTACCAAGGCAGGCATGAATGGAGGTCAGGTACACGTGATTCATCTTACTACTGATTTAAAAATACTAGATTTTTAAAAGACTTTTCGATTTTTTGACGCTAGCTTTTAGTCTATTCTCTGGTCAAAATCAATATAGCCCTAACTTTTTATTTATTCACAATTATAAATCATGAAACTCGCGCAATAATAATGCAACCATTTTCAACAGTGTAACTAATAAAATCATAAAAAATAAATAACAATAATTCAATAAATAGCCTTTTAAATAATAGTAAAATAGACTTACAATATGTGTGTCTTTTCCTACACTAAATAGTGTAATAACGGTATAATTTATATTCGAAGAGTCAATAATATGAACATTGACAATTTAATGCCTTTTTGGTATACAACAATAGAGTGAAACATTTTCAGAGGGTTTAACCAACATGTCATGGTTATGTTTTGTTGTACTCTACACCATATAAGTTCAATTGTTCAATTTGAAATCAGCATTTTGTTTTGTATATTAACAAAGTAACAAAGCCTATGTATTTAGGCTTTGTTCATATGCCGCATATGTCATTCTAATTATTATTCAACAAATATTTTATAATACTTGGGTTCAATAAATGTGTCTCTTCTATGTAAGTTGTCATATGTTACATATTTTTAATAATTTATATAAATTAGAAGACAATTTGATTTTGTAATTTATTTTATTTCTAAATGGAAAACTTGTTGAAAAATCATTTATAACCCCACCTTCATTAAAAGTTTTAAATAGATACTTTTTGATTTTCCAATATTACTTGTAAAACATATAGTTTTTTCATCGACTTTCAATACTTAATTATATCTTACGGCCATTGCATACGATTGAGCTTAAGATGAAAATCAACTGAACTTTCCAAGATGAAAGTACAGTGGACCTTGGACAGAGAATATTTAACACAATTGTTTATGAATTCTAATTCATCTATGGTTTTCTATTGCCACATTTTTCCTTTCATGCTTTTGAGATTGAAATTAACGATTACCTAGGAAACTAAAACTTTTTCAATCGATTCAGGTTTCCATAAATTTTAAGAAAATGCAAAAAACTTTTTATGACTATCAATTTGTATTTTTTGTCAAAATTTTATGTTTTATCGAAAAAAAAAACTCACAAAAATTGAGTTGTGAAAGTTTTATGTTTTTTTAGAATACATATCCTAATCAAACCAAACTCTCATATTGGGTTCTAAATCAGAAGTATGTCATTTTTAAACTTATACTACAATTAATTCATACAGTAAAAACTAAAAGCAGTTATAAAATAAAATTCTTCAAAGAATCAAACAAATATTTGACTTTTAAAATTATTACCTTAAATTTTCAGAAAAATACTTTGCAAATAACAAAAGTAAGCGCTACATTTATATTGAACCAAGATATGAAAATAATACAGTTCCCACCGGGTGTCCCACGACACCTATCGATCGAGCTTCCACCTTTAAGAGCTCTTACTAATCCTAATTCGATTGCATAAAATTTTAACATTTTTTGAATTCTATTGTAAAACTATTCATTCCTGGCTGTGTAACTTTACAATAATTCAACTGTATGCAATTGAATTTCATTTATCGGCTGAGGTCACAACGAATGAAGTTCATTTATTAAAAGCCTTACATTTCTAACATTAACAGACTAGTTTCCAGCAGGATAATATCGACTGTAATATATCATAATTAGACAAATTAGGTCGGAAATTTATTTTCACCATAAAAATGGAACTTTTCAATACATGATTTCTTTTTAATTTATAAATATCATCTTTTTATTACAAACACTAAATATACAAAAAGAATAGATACATAGATAAATCATCATCGTCAGCTTCGTGCTAAGTTACCGACTGAGAATTTAAAAACACGATAACATATTGTTTAGTAGAATAATAACACGCGTGACATTTGCCACCTTTTTACAATAAACAACAAAATGATTAGCCCAGCCAGCTTAGCACCAGAGTATACACACAAATACACATGAACGTGTGGTGCGTGCACTAGAGTACAAACTATACGGCGACGATGGGGTATTAAGCATAAATATTATATCTTTAGGTACCATATAATACTATTATGATAAATACAGTGCGCACATCATCATAGCGTAGATATCCTGGTGTGTAATACAAAGAAGTACATAACACGATTTGGCCCCTAGTGAACTGCAGGAGGGCTTTAAGTCTTTCTCTCTAAAAAAAATAACAACAACAAAACAATACAATTTGTACGAACAAAAACGAATAGAGAAAACAACGCCTACATTTCTGAAGAAGACACTTATTGTTGTTAATAATTTTATAGAGAAAATGAAAATTCATAGCATAAGGAAAATGTCTGCAGAATACAGAAGCTTCTCGATATTCTCAATAGGTTTGACTATGAGTCTATATTCAAAGATATTCTTATTTTCTTGATGTATCCAAACACAGCAGACGCTTAAGACGCAGGAAAGAAAGCGTAACTTCAACAGTACGTCGTTTTGATTATGTGTTATTAATTAGTCTATATCATTTTTATTTTTTCACAAAAGAGCTAAAAAATCCTTTTCTAAACAAACGTTAGCGCCAATATACTTCATCAGTAAGTCTTCATTTGTCGAAGATATTGTCTTTTTTAATACTATTTATAGTGAATATCTTAAAAAAACGTATCGTTTGCAAGACAGCAAAGTTGAAATTTAGATTAATTACTCCGGAAAACGTATACAGGCTGTCTTTTCTAAGTTGACATATGCTTGAAACTCTTAATCCATAAAAAAAATTCAAGCAAAAAATTTTGGGTATATAGACGCCCAGCGCTTAAAATTAAAAAGTTGTTTTTCATTAAAAAGGGTAACATAATTTAAGCAAAAACGGATGCAAAAGTTTTACCCAAAATTGTTTTTTCGTATCAAAATTATTAGGTATTATGAATAATTGTTTCTGCAGAATCTAGGCACTATTTGAAAAAAAATTCTCAATAAAAGTGGGTTTGTTTTTCTATAAAGACCAAGTTTGTTATTAATTTCTGTCTAAATTATTCGGTTTACCAAAAATTTTATTTTTGCATTTCATATTTGCGTTTATATAAACAACAATTTTCTAGTTTAATGTGTTCGTCTATTGTTTGTCAGTTAACAATCAGAGTGAGTTTTTAAACTTTTCGTTTGAAGCATTTTCCTCGATTAAGCTTATTTTTCAAGTTTCACCAATATATCAAGTTAAAAAAGGCATCCAGTACATCGTAGAACCGGCAATTTTTAAGACCAAATATGGTTCCACCAAAAATTTAATTTAATTTAATGCAATTTGTTAATAAATAAAATGTACATCATATATCCTTTGCCTACCTGTATCACTCTCATCGGCAAACCAGTCTCTTTTGCTAATTGTTCACGTATATGTCTCGTTGGTTTTGGTGTTTGTGAAAAGGCTGTTTTTAATATTTCTAATTGTTTCGCTTTAATTGTCGTACGTGGTCCCCTTCGTTTACTACCACTATTACTATCATCTGGACTTTTATTTTCCGCTTGTGAGTCACGTGTTTCTGGGTCACCATCTAATGAATTTTGATCTTCTGAATCATCATGACCTGTTTTACTATCCTGATTCATTGAATTTGATAATTCACTATGTGATAAACTATTATTATTTGTTTCTGAATTAGGACCACCTAACGAACCGCCATGAAGACCGTGATGTTTTAATATTGTTGATGTCGTTGATGCATCATCGTCATCTTCATCTTCTGATGCGGAACCGAGTAATGAATCTGTAACAAATAAAAGAAAATATGTTAGTTTTAAGTAATAAATAGTTTTTATATTGATGCTTAAGAATATTCAGGAGAAACTTTGCAATCAGGTGATTTTCTAACAATTTTCGCAAACATTACATTTCATTATTTCGTTTAGTTTAGGCTTATGTCAAAATATGCTAAGTAGCTATATAAGTGTATATTTTTAAAGCTCATTGATCAAACATACCGTCTCTTGAAATACAAAACAGAACCTGCAAGTCTCATAGTCGATTTAACGCATTTTTAACAAAAATGTTGTCTTACGTCAGCACACACAAAACATTTTGCTTTAGTCAAGTTGCTTAACAACTTTCAGCTGTATATACAACATTTTGTATGATCAGTGTGCGATGATATTGACCAAAACCTTTCTTGGGTGTTTCATCTATTGGACAGTTTTTTAGTCAATAGAAGTGAAAAGAAGTAACTTATGAAATTTATGGTGGGAGCGCAAATAAATACATTTGAATAGTAAGATGTAATGTTATATATAATTTATATGCGATTCCACCAATTATTTTATGAGTTTTAATTTTTTGGTACGGGACCCTCAAAATCATTCGGTAGTGAAAAAATTGTGAATCTAAACCATCTTTTGAACATACATACAAAATTTCATCAAAATCGACCGTCCGTTTAGGAGGAGTTCAATTACAAACACACGCGATAGCGGTGACGGTGATGATAACGCGAGTTCTATGATTTTTGTTCACCCAAACAGTTCTCAATGTGCCAAAAGAAGTTTTCACTTCAAAAACTGTATCGAAAATTGAAAAAAAACGTCTGCTGTCGTCTTAAATCATAATTTTTAATTCTTAACCCTGAATAAATGGTCTGTCGCGAAATACGAGAGTAATTCCATAAGAATAATAGTTTTATTCAAAAGAAAATGCGTCCCACAATTTTATTAATGATTGACAAAGGTCCTAAATTGATTACCCATACTAGTTCTACTGAAAAATATATAATAGTGAACAATAAAAACCGTTTGGTTAAAAATACCTTAATTTTATTTTATTTTTTCTATAAATTCGAAACACTTGTTGTATCCATCAAAAAATAATATTTCTTAATCACATAATAACTGTAGATAGGTTATGAGAAAGTAATATAATTATTTTGTAAAGAAACGATAATTAATAACATGATCCTTTCCAGTGTCAAGTAACAGGTACTCATGTAAGATTTTTTTTTTTTGTTTTTATTAAAAAACTATATATGTATAATAGTTTTTCGATCTAGGTATTATTTATTAATATTTTATGTAAATTGATCGCATAATTAAAACGACTTTTTTTGTGATGTTATTATAAAAATGTATACTCAGTTTTTTTTTTTTTTAAATAAATATTGAAAACAAACAAAAAATTGATATGACTGCTACACTACCTCTTTATACCGTCTACATTTTCATTTAATTTTTTGCAGTTTGTATTGAAAAAAAGATAATTAAATTTTCAAATACAATGACAAACATTCATATATTTTTAGCTGACAATAAATAGGTACTGTGCGTTTAATTTTAAGTTGATCCGACCAATGGTATATTTTATAATAAGAAAAAAATCGTAACGCAGGAGCTGCGTTAGGTAAGTGAATTCCCCCAATTTTTCTTAAAATCCAAGAATTTTTATTTCGAAAATTAAGCGTCTAAAGAAAGAATCACAAGAATACTTTTGATCTTAAAACTGATAGAAAAATACAAAAATATTTTTTAATTTGAAACAATTCAAAATTTTGTACTTTTTACATCCCCACTCCTTGTTTATCTGTCGATTTTTGTCATTAACGAACTTGATCTTTCAAATAGCAAAACACATAAAGGTATAAATACATATATAAGTTTTTACGGGTCTAGACAAATTTATTTGCACTACTGCTAAATTAATGAAGATCCGTTTTTGGTTAGCCTTCTTAAATAAATTAATTTTAAGTAAAACAAGTGAAAACAAACAATTAACTGAGTTAATTGTTGAAATATCATGTATAGACAGTTTTGATGACGCAATTGTTTGTTTTTTGACGTCACGTAAATAAAGAAAGATTTCCACTCTTAAATAGCCACATACACATAACTGATATTCCCGTATTAATAGATAGTACAAAATTTTCACCTAGTTAGCGCCCTCGTGGGTAAACAGTGATGTTTACAAGAAAATGTTTCAAACAAAAGTTGTTTATTTTTTTATAAGGAACATTTTTTACTTTTAAACATGTCTCTAACGGTTTCTATCTCTAACGGTTTACAGGATGGGTCCTACGGACCCAAGACCCAATTAACCTCTGTTGCTCATTTACGAACTCGACCTCAGTCATTTCATATACATGGTATAAAAAGGATGACATTTACAGAAATTTAAAACTGGGTGCAAATAATTCAAAAAAATGTACCTTTAATATTGATTTTTTTTTCAATATATTCAAACGCTTCTATCATCGCTTTTTCGAAATAAATTTCAGAATATTTATAAAACTCAATATTTATTGTTTTTATTTTGTTAAGTTCAAGTTGTTGATATGTTAAGCAGTATGGTAGGTCCAATATGTTGATAAGCAAAGAGGGAACTTGATGATTGACTGTATTCACTAAAAACTTAATCAACAAATCTATAAATATTATTTATCAGCATGCTGTCTAATAGAATATTTATAAGGAATCAAACACAAAAAAACCTTCGTCCGTACTAATCTTTCGTCAATCAATACCAAAACTTTAATGAATAATTCTTTAGTTTAAAAACTTTTTCACAATTATTTATTCAAATCAATATTGCTTCATATAGAATGATAAGTTTAGGGTTGCCCAACTTTATGGTAACAAAATCATGGTAAATTTTCTATTGAGACTAAAGTTTTAACTTTCATAAATTTTGCAATACCTCAAATTTAAGATAACTTAACAATAAAATTTCTTGAAATTGTGGTAAAATTGATTTTCTATTTTAGTTTTATCTTTGGACTATATTTACTTGAGCTCTTGGTATTCGCATTATCAAACACTCAGCTGCAATTTCATATCTTATAGATTAGTTTTAGCAAAACCAAATTTTTTCTCGCAAAAATTCTAGAAATTATTTATTTTTTATTTTGTGGGAAGGCATACCAAAATGATTATTTTAAATTATTAAAATAATAATGGCACGATATTATCAACGGCAAAACTGTCTGGCATTTATTATTTATCTTGCTAAAAGGGCAAATAAATAATAATCTAATAATTTGAACAATTGTCTTAAAATGGTAATTTTCGAATTTTTTTTCGGAAATGGGCACTAGTAATCGCAGTTTAACTGCTCTCAAGTGCAAGACTTGTAAAGTTTAATCCTATCTTATAAAAATAAGAAAAGAAATATCCCAAATCCAGCAGTCTTGAAAACAACTTTTTTGTGACGTAACTAACTCTTATATTATTTACAATTTTCATTATGAAAGAACGTGCTAATTTTGTATTTTCTTCAATTTTTCAGTTGTAAATTGACTGAAAATATATATTTTACTTTTCAATTTGTATTTTAGCACTTAATAATTTTAAATAAAACTTGAATATTATTGTTCTAGATAATTGATTAAAAATTGATTAATTTTATAAAATCAATCATTTCTATTTATATGTCCAAAAAACTGACCTTATATTTAAAAATAAAAAATATTGTGTATCTAAAAAAAATTAGTGATAATGATAAAAAGTTATGATTAAAAACTAATACGAGTGTGGGAACACAATAATATTTACTATGTTCTGATCTGTTGTACCTATACGCGTAGAGCCAAGCATTAACATAGACTGTGTATTACTAGTTTAAAAGAAGTCTATTTAAAAACAGTATGTGGTCTAGTAACACTATAAACACTTGTAAGATTTGATCTCTGAAGTTTTTTTAGATTCTTTTTTTTTTTTTTTTAAACCAGATCCTACAATATATGTAACAATTTTTAAATAATGTGTTCTGAATATATCGACAGGTACTCATTGCTTTTTGTTTTAAATATTGTAGTTCTTTGCTCACAATTATACCTATTGTGTTGACTGTAAAGTGATTTCTAGGTAAAAAATTAGGGTCTTCTCAGAAAGTCGTCATATATTGGTCAGGAGTTGTGAATTACCTACTACCAATTTTCCACATTTAAATTTTCCCACATTTAAGTTCAATATAAACTACTAATATTAACTAAATTCCTCATGAAATATATAGCTGAAAATTGAAGGATCTGTTTAAATCGTATAAAGCGTTGTAAAGCTATATTGCTTATTTCTTTCCAAGTTTTCCCCCATATTTTCTTACTATTTTAAGCAATTAAATTAAAAGTACTGCGTTAAAAATGAAACAAAGATTGCGGTCATGGGACTCCCTTTAGGAACGAAGTTCCTTAACATCCAAAACTAGTTATGCATATGCATATGCCTAGTCACAAAACTAATTTTGGATGTATTTAGTACAAAAATGCAAAATTCGCGTTTTATCATAAATAAAAATAATATAGAGTAGGTGAGCAAATCGTGGTTGCCATGGATAGGACACACACACTTACAAAGCATATTTCACACTGTTACGTGATGAATTCGGCCAGTTAACTCATCATGGCATGTCGTATTAAGGGACTTCGTTCCAAAAATCATGTTTTCCCTGAATCGTTCATGCTTCATTATATCTCGTAAAATCTTGAAGCACGCAATTAAAAATATTCAGAGAATTTCTCAGTACTTTAACTCAGTACGTATTAGTTATATGAGTGTAATAGATTTTACTATTCTCAGGATCTCCCAATTATTATCACTTTGCTACATAACCAAAAAGATGACAATTGTCGAAACGTTGGTCAAATTTTCAGATTAACAATTTCTTACTTTAATTAAACGAACTCATATATCAATAAAACGTAATTTGAATCAATCGATGGCAGACAGATAGACGCTTCAAAATTAATTTTTTTGGTAAAAAATTGTTAAAATACGACCAAATATCAGCTTTTAGTAATCTACTAAGGTGGTATTTTGTAAAATAATCCAAGTAGGCTGGCCTTTTTCCATAAATTGTTTAATCCCAAGATAAAATACAATCATTAAAACCACCTTAAAAGAAGATAATCATTTGAAACCGCCCTTTTTTACGGCCTCTGGTCCTTCCACACAGAAGACCACAATAATGTGATAACAGATTTTTATCAAATTATATAATAAATAGAATGAAAGCTACTCGTTGGGTAATAACTATTTACTGTTGTTTCAAGTCAAGACAACATGACTTGAGAATTTACTAAGGCATAAAAAACATGCTTCTTTTTTTCACCAATCATCATTTTGTTAAAACCACCAATAAAAAAAAATTGAAAGACGAATGAACAAGCATCTCATCCACAGTAAAATCAGACAGTGTTTTGTTCAGCGATCGGCGTAGATCGTGAATTACAAGAATAAAACAAAACCTGATAGGTATTTTAAAAAGGTTAGTTTCTTTTTGAATTTTTTTACTGTAGCCTTAAGACAATGATTTTCAGAATTTTTTTAATAGATCACTTGTCAAAAATAAAAAACCAACAGAATTTGATTTTTTTTAAACAAATTTTATGCAGTTTTATCAATGAATGAGTAAAGTTTTATATTAATATTTTTAGGGAGTAGGTAATATAAACTATTGGAGAAAGAATCTTTGCTAATGTTTATCCTTTTTTTTGCTATATTCAACAAGCTGGTTCATTAGACACTGTTCTGCCCGAATCGGTAGTAAATAATTAAAATATATATTTATTATTCTTCTAATGTAAGCTTCTATAAGGACTAACTAATATTGTCGTTTACGAAAAAATATAGCGTATATTATTTTATAAATGAGGACAATACTGAAGGATAATACTTTTCTTCCAGGGCTAGCTGGGTTTTGCAAACAACGAATTATTAATAGAATCAGTGCATATACGAAATAAAGTTGGTATTTGTTAGGAAGTTATGCTGTAAAGTCATACGTTAAGGTAGAAAACTTCACGTTAAAGTAAAAAAAAAATCATATCGAAGTTCTTATAATGTTCAAGAAAGAACAATGGCAACGAGTGAAGACTAGCTTAAGGTATTTCGATACCAAAAAAATTAAAATGATAAAAAAATGAAATTTTATTTTTCAACTAATCGTCCTTTTATGTAAAACGGTTTATATGTGAACGGTTTATGTACATTAACTATCAAAGTCAGTGTTCTTGCCAAACAAGGGCACATTTCTCATAAACCGTACAGAGATTAGATATGAATTTTTTACAAAAGATCTATACGCGAGTGATTAATTGATAAATAAAATTTTAAGTTTTTGTTACCATTTTCATTTCAAGTTTTTAAGGTACTTCGATATCGTAAATTGAAAATGATACCAAAGATTTGAAATTTAATTTATCAATTAATCATCCTTTTAAACGTCTTTTGTGAAAAATTTATATTGTTGTTCTATACGGTTTAGGAGAAATTAAGTATCAAAGTCAGTGTTTTTACCAAACAAAATTTTACATGTAAAAAGGGTTGTTTTTAATAATTAATTTCTCGTAAACCATTCAGAAAATCAACTTGAAGTTTATATAGAATGTGTATCAAATACTCATTAATTGACACATAAAATTTCCATTTTTTGGCAACATTTTCGTTTTAGTATCGAAACACTTTAAAGGAAACCAGAAAGTTTAAATATCAAATACAAACAATAATCTATTTTCTTTTGACTGACATAGGATAAAACATTTTAACTATGTCTCCTCATTTGCAGAATTTGGATTTAAACTTTGGAAATAATTTTATTTGTGTATACAGGCTATAAAAATTCTAAGAATAATGCTCTTTAACTTTGATATTCAAACTGTCGACAAGTGTCTAACTAATTTTTTACAAGAAAAAACTATGTATATCACTTTAAAAAAAAACATAGTTATGCAAATTAGTTGTGTAACGTTATTTTTAGATTATGTTATAAATTTTGATTTAAACAACTAAAAACAACAACAACATGAATATTTCACTTGTCTATTATAAAAAATTTATCCACCCATATGTCTGTTAATTCAGATATGAATGAAGTTGATTTTTTTGATATATTTTTACCTACGGGCCACAGGCATTTAAACCAGAGAAAAGATTGTTATATGTCATCTGTCAAACGTCTCATCAGCAAACCACCGCAATCACATAATTCACAATTATTTTTGAAATATATACAAAAAAATACTAAGAAAAAAGTGAAATTGAAATATTTATGTGGGTTTTCTTTTAGTAACCACTTTCAGTCCATCGTTTTGATTTATAGTAAGATCGTGTCTGTTACTTCGCTAACATTCAATATTTCTAGAATACCTGCCTGAGAAGACTTTGTACCTAAAATCATTTGTCTTTTAATCCAGTTAGTAGTGTTAACTTTTAAATTAAACGAAACTCGCAAATGAGTATAGTTCCAAAATATGTATATCTGTCATTTTGAATTTTCTAAACTATAAAAAAATGAAAAAGCTGTTTATGTGGGTGGGACCCTCATATGAGTGGGAACCAAATGGTCTACACATTCAACGTCCCCAAGGATGAAAATATGCAATAGATACATGGGATAGCTATGGAAAAATATTTTTTTATTGTTAAACAAACTCATAAAATCAATTTTGTTAAATATTTGTTTTATAGAAAAAATAAATTATTGCTTAAGTGATATTCTACCTAACTAATTATAAAAATTGCATTTTTTTAATATTAATGATGCTGGTTGCAAATTCGAGATCGTTTGTACCATTCATTCACGAGGAACCGTGAACGAAAAGTGTTCCCGAACATACAAACACATTTGAACACATAACAATCAATCTAAAAGTGGTGTTAATACATTGCCATGACTATGAACCGTAAAAATACGCTGAAAATTTTGGTTTGAATTTCGTTCAGATAACAAAAACTTCCTTATACTAAGAAGTTCAAAATACAATTCTATACTTGAAACTGAAAAAGGAACTTGTGGTCCATAATATAGACATAATTGGCAAGTTAGATATTACATTTGGATTTTTCCGTAATTTCCTAGATAAATTTTATCAATACGTCACCAAATTTGTAACAAGAAGCATACACTATTTAAAAGAGTTATTGCAATTAGCCAATTCATAAGGATGATGACTACTTGGTAGTCGAAATACGCATTTATATAATACAAAAATTGAAATTCAATTCGTAAAATTCTAGAAATTTCATATATTATCCTCTATAATACTTATAAAGTTATAGATATTGTTAAAAATGTATCAGAAGCAAACCACTATTTGCATATTGTCCAGTTTTCAAAACTGCCCAAGTTAACCATTAAATTAATAAGATATATTTACGAAATAATGATTTTAAAAAAAAAATTTACTGCAATAATATAATTAAACTAAAACAAAAAGAAGCAACTGAGCTTGAAGTAAGAAAAGCCCATTAACAATTTAAAAGATGATTATTAATAAACTACAAAAATCCTGTTAAAAGAATTTATTTATTAATATTGTTATTATTATTATGATATTATAAGAACCACTTCTTACTTAACTTACTTAGTAACTGACTTAAGTAAAGTATAAAACTGATATTTATTTTCAAATATGAACCAATAATAATAATAATTTAAAGAAATGTTTTTTAAAAACCCTACTCTCAATTAAATCCACACCTATTGAGCAGCCAGAGAAGATGATTCTTTCTTTTTTTTTTTTTTGTTCTTCATTTTAAAACTATAAGAAGCTTTACATTATTTATAATGCTTAAATATAGTCTAAGATACTATAGCAGTAACATAAAGTACCTGGATAAAATACTTCAAAGATCTGGTCTTTGGTCACCAGTTCAATTGCTCGTTCTTTCATTCTTCGTTAAAACCAATCGTAGGTTAAAATTTTATTTGATTGGAAAATTAGTACGGATTGATTATACAGACTTAGACACTTCAAAACTAAAATGATATACTCGTTATTTTCCAAAATTTTACACAACTCGAAAAAAAAAGTCGAATTTGAATCATCTGCAGCAGCTTATTCGATAGCTTATATTCTCTAGTTTTTTTTTTTTGTGAATCAAATTTGTATTACCCATTCCGTCTTCAAGCGATATAGTTAAAGAAGTGAATACTTTTTTATTAGCATTAAAAAATACAGGTCGATTTTCTTTTAAACTTCACTTTCACACTTTCTCGTATTCGATCAGGAAGTTTGTCCATTCGAAACAAACATAAAAAATTTCGACTATCTTATACAAATAATTTTTTTTAATGAAGATCAATTTTTTTTGGAAACTCATATTTAAAAACTATCTGGAGGTGTAAATTTTGTATGAGATGTATTTTAGTCTGTAGGTATTATTATAGTTTTCTATGGGCTTCTCCTTTTATTTTTACGTTTCTTATGGCGAATTTGTTACTGCCACGAGAACTTGGACTAATATGTATGTAATATGTTCTTAAATAATGTTCAAGTCGAAAGGATTACAGCGCATAGGTAACTAACTACATTCAACAAATACGTGTAATACTTAATATTTAATGATCAACACACACAAAACTTATACTTTTACAAGCTTAAAAATAATACATTAAAAACATTTAACATTTATAGTTTAAATGAATAAAATTTATTTATTGATTTTTAAGTGGATATTATGTTGTATGTAGGGTAAGTTGTGCCATGCTTCTGACAACCAATAAAACTTAATTTGTGACTTATAAGCCGTTTTCATTTATGTTCTGCAAATAAAATAAGTTTACTTCTTAAGATTTCACGTCAGAAATACTACGGCTACGACAGAATAAGCGAGATAAATGCTGTTTTGCCTCAAGAATGACAGTTCCACTTTCAATACCTCAAAGTCGTAACTTTGAATAATACCTCGACAAATCCATAAGCAGATTGGTAGAATAGAAGACATTAATATATCTAATTAAAGGAAAATGGCACAATTGTATGCACATTATTTTTTACAAATGTTGAATGCTCTAACCAGCGATCTCACCCAGATCAAAGCCAGTCTATAAACGTCTAAGCATACGCCTCTTTGGTCTGATGACAATCCTTCTTAGAAGATATGATGCTTACCACCCCTTTCAGGGCGTCTAAAACTACAACAAATTTTTTTAATATTGTAATTGCGTTTAGATATCGTCGATGCTGAAATACCATCATATAAGAAGCTAAAAAAATCAATGAAAAGCTTTCCCTTATGTTCTTTGCGCCTCACAATCTATCCGATAGCACTGTTTGTTGTCTGTTTGAAACTGAAGGCCGTACATATTATTGATTATAATAATAATAATAATAATGGCTTTTGAACTCCGTTTTTTCAGAAACACATCTATAACAGTGGCCACCTACATCATTATTTACAATCTTTATTTATATTAAACTACATCCAAATATACAATTAAATTTTTGATGCAATTAGAGTCGGTTACTTTTCGCAGCCTCCCCGTCTGCATAGCTAAGCGCTCCGTAGATTGCGCATTTACTCGCTCTGGCATTGAGCCGGTTTATTAATGATAACATTACTCATAATTTTGTACAGGCTCATTTAATAAAACGTTAAACATTGGAAGCAGACCAACACGCTTTATGTAAGGGGAATAACCTCTAACTGAAATTTTTCCGAAATTTGAAAGTCTCATATATTTAAAGTTTTTGGAAACATAGACTTAAATTATTATTCTCTGTTTTAGGTTATACATTTTTGATTTTTTTAGTAATAAACTAAGTTTTATGACATAGCTGGATTAAATGATTAGTATCACTGCGTAAGTAAATTGCAAATAATCGAGTTTTTTTACAAAGAAAAAAGTTCAATAACATTGTATCCATTTCAAAACGTATAAATTATAAAAAATAATAATAAAGAATATATAAAATCCATATATTAAGTTTTATGCATCCAATTACAATAGTCTCGGGACAAGATGATAGAGAAGAAGTCAGCATGTGTCCAAAATCTAAATCGCTAAAGAAACAAACCCCAATTAGTTCATATCATGCTGTGATTACAAGTATCCTTGCACTTGTTTAACACCTGATATATATTTAATGTATTAGACAAAGAGAGAAAAATATTGCATTTGTGTTAAATCAATATTATAAGTTAGTGATATGAATTCTAAGATTTTTTTTCCAGTTTTATTCAAATAGAAAATTTTTTTTATTTTATTGCCTGTTTTTTTGCAAATAAATTTTGTGGTTTTTGAAAAAATACACAATTAATGACTTCAATCGTCCTAAAACTTAAAAAAAACTCTCTTTGATAACTCTAAAACAAAATACGTGCGAAACTTCGTATGTAGCCTGGAACATTTTTTGTTTCTTCTATGGGCTTCGAAAAATAAAACTATTTCCGACATTTTATGTGTCCAGAAAATGTGTATATTGTTCTACACTTATTAGAGTAGGTTTGGTCACTTTTCCCATTTTGTAAAATATCAGCGCCTAGCTAGATCAATTTTTCGAAAAACATGATTTAAGTTCCAATACACAGAATAAAATGAAATTCACAGAAAAAAATCATATAGTAAATTAATTCCTGGACTAAGAAACAAAACGAAAAAAAATGGTTTTAACAAAAACCGCATAACAAGCGTAAGACATTAGAAAACTGATTAGAATGAATCAACTGATTTAACACTAAACTTTTATGCTAAACACTATAAGTAATAGAAAAAATCAATAATAAATCAAATTTTACACAGATTCCATATTGGTATACCGTGGACATAGCGATTACAATATTTTTAACTAAAATGTAACCTTTAAGCAAAAAAAATTATAATTTATTACTAAATAAAAATGAAACAGTTAAAACCATTGTTTGAATTTTTTCGTTATGAATACCCATATCTAATCGTATCTTTGAAAAAAATAGGTGTGTGTGTGTATTAATAATGTGCAAGTAGGTATACTTTAAATCCAAAAATAATCGCATAACTCATACAGATTTGGCTTAACTGTTCCTATCAAATTTATTCCGATATTTGCTATCTCAACATTGACGGGAAATCAATGTGGAAAATTGAACAGAAACTTTTGAACACAACTCGACACCTACAGTTTGAAGCGATGTTTTTCTTTTTCATACTGTATCCAACCATTTATATCACATATAGTGATAAGCGAGACCAAGACTAAGACCAAATCGAAGAGTGTATTTGACTATCTTTGTTTATCGAATATAACGTTATGGACTAAGCATCTTTCTCTTACCCTTTGATCTTGGTCATACAAGTCTTGTTTGGTCTTGCATATGTGAAAGACTAAGATCAAAGTACAGCACTAAGTATGCAAGACAGAAGCAGTTTATTACAACAAGACCAAGACCAATCTGTAAAACCCAGAGCAAAGTTCAAGTGTGAGAGATAAAGACTTAATTAGTCTTTTTTAGTTTCTTGGTACTCATCACTAATCACATACAGATGTTTCCCATTAAAAATAATACTTAATATGGAAAATTGAATTTTACACTGTGGTCCAGGTGTAATGGAAAAATTTGTTCACCACATTTGTCAACAATTGAAAGCTTCCAGTTTATACGTATTATTTTGTTTTACACGAAAAAGAATTTTTGAAAACCTCGAAAACAAAAACCAATTTTGAATTAAGCAAAACTTTCGTCACTATTAAGACATCTGTGAAAATCTATCTGCAGGGATGGCTCTAGCAAGTTTTGAGGATGATGCAATGTCTTTGTGTATAAATAGATTATGATTGGTAATGAAAAAGATAGGTTTGAAAATATATATTTAAACTAGAAAATTCGTTGGATTTACAGCATCCAATTTTTATGGCGGTGTCTCGTAGGTATCACTTGAACTCACCAATGTCTCTCTATTTCTTTTCAGTTTATAGTTACTAAGCATGATACCCGCCCGCTTCCTTCCATAACACTCGCAAGGATTGTTTTACTCAGCTAATTTAGGCAAAGTATATCAAAAAAATATATCAAAAATATATTTTTCTAAATTTTAGCTCATGTGTTATTCTGATGTATGAGTTATTTAGTTGTACAGTTTTATTCAAATCCGTTCGGTAAATTTTGCGTGAAAGCGTAACAAACAAAAAAACAAACAAACAAACAAATAAACATCCCTACTCTCGTATGTATAACATATATGAATTTAAAACTGACATTAAAATATTCAAAATGCTCATATACGACTGAATTTTCAAGGGCTTTCTAATAATTGATAATTAATATGTTTACTTTCGCTTAACATAAAGTGTGTTTGATTTTTAATAGTTTTATATATACCTACACATAAAAATCATAAAAATTATTATATATAGTACCCTCCTTGGAATAAAAAAAAATTGATTAGCCATTAAGTTAAGAACAATTAAAATTTTAAATGTCAAATTATTTAGACATTTGGTGGTCACATTAATTATTATATCAAAATATATAAATAATAATTTATTTTGTCTTGGTGTCCAGCTAACAACAGCATTACTTGTGCTCCAAATAGACCATGAACCCATAATGAAGCGAAATTTTTATAATAATTTTTGTCTGGAGATTGATAAAGGTAAGTTTGTTAATAATGAAAAAAATTTGACTTTAGGTCGAGTGTCGGACTTATGAAAATCAATTTTTGTACTTCAAGGATAATTTGTTTGTAAAAACTAAACCTAAAACTACGCCGAGAACATGATGTAAATATATATCGTATACATGATTAAAAGTAAACAAAAACAAAAAGTAATAATAAGCCTAAAATGTATGACAAATGTTTGAAAATTAAAAAGATTGTGGCCAAGAAGAACTTAGAAATACAGAAATCGACTATCTAAGAACTTTTGTTATTAGCCACTAATTTTGCAAACAACAAATAAAAATTATAATGAAAGGCTTCATTATGAGCTCACGGTCTAGCACTTATGATTGATATGTCATTTAAAAAAAATATTTATTAATCTTAATAGATATATTTCTTGTGTGCGTGTGTATGTAATTGAACTCCTCCTAGACGGCTGGACCGATTTTGATGAGATTTTTTGTGTGTGTTCGTGGAGATTCGAGAATGGTTTAGATTTACAATTTGGTCCAGTACAACTGTTTTTGAGGGCTCCGTACCAAAAAAATGAAATTTCATTAAATGGTGGGAGCGCATATAAATCATATCACATTATGTATACTATGTGTACTATGTATTTTTAATAGTATTCAGGTATTGTCAATAGGCATTTATTAGAGCCATATGCGAGCGCAGCGAGCTCTACTATCAAAGACCAGGCCAAAGGTCGAAGGTCAGGCCACTCCAATAAATAGGAGTTAAATTGGGGTTTAGCGGGATGGGTTTAGCGGACAGGCTAAACGTAGTATAGGTATTAATGAATTGGAGTTACGTTTTTACGGGACAACGTCCGTCGGGGCCGCTAGTAACATTATAAATGTTTGAAATATCCACGAATTCAATTAATAAATATTTTAAATTTATTTGATTAATATGTTTTGAATAAATTAACAATTTTAATGAAGTAAAGTTATGTCTCTTTTTTTGATATACTGACCCATTTTTTATAATGTAGAAAAAAGTTTATAGTTATTTAATATATTTCAGGCATCAAAAATGAAAATTTTTGAAAATCGATTATGAACACATCGTATTATCACTTTAATAATACGGTAGGAAATGCTCGAAACTAGAAATTTCCAAAAATTACATTTTTGAAATGTTCAAAATTTATAAAAAGATCAATTTGAATACAAAATAGTTCTTAATTTTTTAACTTAGATCGTCTTGATTGTGAGAAAAGAAGAACACAAAATTCAAAAGCTACCTACATTTTTTTGTTAGTGTGATAATTTTTGTTGATTTTAAAATTATTTATACATCGTGGTTAACCAATGAATCTAAAAATGATGGTTTATGAAAAGAATTAAATCTTAAATACTATTTTACCAAAAAAAAAAAAAAACGTATTAACAAGAAAGTGATGTTTTGAAATGGTTGACTGATTAAAAATTATAGGTGAGATAGATTTCTAAATAACAAGAAGAAGACAGTAAATATATTTATCTATCTTTGTTCGATGTATTAACATATTAACACCTATATCACATATAAAGTTTTGAAAGGTGTCTTTACATTGATGTTATTCTTAGATTTTAGTGTTTTATTTATTAAAAATAATGTACAAAGAGGTTTAATGAAACGGACCTTCAAATGTGCAAATGATGTTTTGAAGAAGTATTTTTGAGAAAAGGAAATTTTTCCCCTTTATATTATTAACTTCCCAGTATAGGAAGTTATTGCAATGGGTTTGATTTTCGAAATCAAAATTTTCAATATATCTTTACGTTTCATGGTCAGGACAAGGAATTAGAACCAATTTTTAGAAGAACGATGTTATACTGAGAAGTTATTAATGTAAATCTCAATGGTCGCACCAGACCCACCCCACGGCTTGTTGTAATAAAATACAAGGTTTTTACTTTGTGTATACATCACTGGAAAATGGCTTCACCTACCAAGATGGAACTTTATATTCTCTTTGTATTAATACACTGATCAGACTGATTTTATTACGATAGGATTATTGAAAAGTTACTGAAAATTTAATTATTTCAATTAGTTGGTAAGCCCATATAGAATGGTTAAAACTGTGCAAATATTTAGGATTGAGTGTTTTAAGAAGATGCTCCCTAATCTATTTAATAGTGAGTGCAAAGAGATACCAAGAGCATGATGGGCTCTTGAATGTCGAGTCTGTACAATGTGTATTAAGGTTTGTTTCGTATTAATGCATGTTTTTTATTTAGCAATCAACCTTTGCTATTTCAGTTTTTGTATTAAAATTTGAATTTGGATTATTTAAAGATTCCTCATAAATTGTAAACAAGAAAATAAAGAGAGAAATCGAGATCGAAGGGTAAAGACTTTCTTAGTCATTAAGAGGGAATAGTGGGATGAGGGGTGGATTGAAGGATATAAGAGAGTTTCAGAAAGTATACTGTGTAATGTGTATAGAATTCGAAGATTTATTAATTAGGATGACACATAAAAGAGATTACAGTTGTTGCCAAAACAGCACACTTCAAGTAAGCCTACCTGTTTATTTCTAAAAAATAAATTCATGATACGTATAAACTTTTAAATAATATGATAATAATATTTAAAAGTGAAGAAATGAATATGACACGACAGTCACGGACGACGCACGATGTGTTATAAGTTGTTGTTTTTTTTTTATTGATACGCTTGTTACACGCCTAAATACACTATGACGCAAAACATACATTACTAGGTACATACTTTTTATACGCAATCGACCATAGAGAAGACATAACCGACACGCAAATTTAAATACTTTTTTTTTAACAGCTAATTTTATTATTTTTTATAGGTTTTTTATTTTATTTTAAAAAAACGTGTATTTAAATGTTTTAAAAATGTGTGAACAGATGATTTTTATGAAATGTTGAAATGTTTTTTGGGAGCGGATTATAGCGGATAAAGTTTTGGCTTATTACATGCATGCATATGGAGCTGGTAAACATAAATTAATGGCTATTGAAAGTAATACACATAAGACTCAGGTCAGACAAATTTTAACCAGGATACTAAGTTTACACGAAAAAAGCGATGGGACAAGCTCTTACACGGTGTAACACGACAAGCTCTTACACGGCTCGCTATCGTAAACAGTTAAATATATAGTGCTAATTTTTCGGGTTCTTATATGAGTAAGTTTATATTTTCAGAAACAAAACAGTACATACTTTTATTGTTTTAAGAATTTGTGTTTTTTTTTGTATTTTTTTTTTTTTTTTAAATAATAAAAATTATAGTATTATTGTTTATAAAATATGTGTTGCGTATTGCACTGTCATGAGGTAGTAAAAATATTATAAAATATTCAACTATTTTATATTATTATTTTTTTTTTTATATTACAATAAACATGATCTTGTATAGTATAGTCCTTGAGCCTACGTCTCAATAAATTGGTGAGGTTTACCGTTGAAACTTTATATTTAAAATTATTGATCGCGGACAAATTTAAAATTAATGGATATTCGGTTTTTTGTTGTTGTTGGTAACAGGACGATCATCGAATAATAAATTGAAAAAATTGGTCCTACAGCGGATAAAATAACTCGTTGACAGATACTGAGAAAATATCAATTGATAAGGGGATCATTTTATTCAACGTACAAATTTATCCATTCGAAAACTTTCCTGTAAGAATAACAGAAAAAAAAACGAATATTCATTAGTTTTAAATTTGATCATGCAATCAATAATTTTGCGAGCTCCGTGAAACAGAAGGTCTCGTGAATTTTGAAGTTATCTTACTGGATAAAACGTGGGCCTAAGGTCTAAAACCTATAGATATTTTTTTTGTCATATTACAATAGACGATCTTGTACAATAGCAACAGACAAATTGTACACATACGATAATAATTTATCAAAATATTTAACTTCTATTTCTATTGTGAAAAAGTTTGTTTGGTAAACATGTTCTTTTATTATTGTTCAATTATTATTATCTTCTACATTGTTGGCCACCTACAAATGGTCTTTTATTCACTATCATATCTTAAAATAAACGTATAAACTAGAATTCCTCTGCATGATTTTCCCT
The DNA here is from genome assembly GCF_905475395.1 of Chrysoperla carnea. Taxonomy (NCBI): domain Eukaryota; kingdom Metazoa; phylum Arthropoda; class Insecta; order Neuroptera; family Chrysopidae; genus Chrysoperla; species Chrysoperla carnea. The sequence goes on from NC_058341.1 coordinate 37,623,153, forward strand.
TTTATCTCAAAAAAGGGTTCCTTGGTTTTTTCATCCATCCAGTCCAAACGGAGCGAAGTACAGGAGCAAATCGACGGAAAGACAATCAGGCAGAACTTTTTCTGCTGATTTAAAATTTCAACATACAGACTTAATTCCACATCTATAATATATAATATTACAATATTGCATTTTCTGATATATATATATATATATATTAAAGGCTTTATTAGAGCGCAGAGAGTCTTAAGCTACCGTTCATTTTACAATTTGTTTAATTTTTCTACGGGTTCCTGTTTCGGTTGTATCAAAATTTTCTCTGTTCTATTTTTACCAATTAAATTAAGTTTGATTTTGTACTGATAAAGAGGACAACTCAAATTTAACAAGTGAAAACAAACAATTGACTGAGTTAATTGTTGAAATACCATGCCTAGTCAGTGTTGATTTCTTTATCACATTACACATACAAACATGTGACACATACATAACTGATAATCAAGTATAGTACATATTATAAAATTTCCGCCTAATTGGCGCCCTCACGGGTAAACAGTGATGTTTACGAAAAAATGTTTCAAACAAAAGTTGTTTAATTTTTGATAAGGAACATTTTTTACATTTAAACTTTTGTTCTATCTCTAACGGTTTACAAGATGGGTCCTACAGACCCAAGACCCAATTGACCTATGATGCTCATTTACGAACTTGACCTCACTTTTTACGTCCTGAGTACGCTGTAAAAATTTCAGCTCGATTTCTTTTTGAGTTATCTATTATCTATTTGAGTTTTTGAGTTATCGTGTCCACAGACGGACGTACGGACGGACGGACAACCGGAAATGGACTAATTAGGTGATTTTATGAACACCTATGATTTTTTTCCTAGCATCATTATTTTTAAGCGTTACAAACTTGGGACGAAACTTAATATACTATGTATATTTCATATATACATGGTATAAAAAGGCTAAAGATAACATTGCAAAGATGAAAAAAAATCATACAGCAAAATTTTGGCTGTGTATCTACAATATATCAATAAGGTAGGTACTTTATACTTCATCTTCACGATTGAAACACTATATTTGGTTGAATTTCTTGTATGATCGCTTTTTTCTAAATGGCAGTCTAGATACTCCTATAATGATATCTACCCGAAAAATGGATGGTACCTCTGATCCAGACGTACAACAGTAATCGGTGTATAAAAAAATGTGGGTAAATTAAAATGGAATACCCTATATAAATTCGAAAGTATACAAGTTGCAGGCTGAAAGCTTTTGTTTATTATGTAGTGAAAAACAATTTTCTAATAAAAACATACGGTATGGTAAACTTATGTATTTAAATAGTAAATTGATCTCTACTGTTTTATATGTCGCCCATACTCAAAGCAACCAGCATTCAAATTGAATATGTCTATATAGAAGAGAGTTAGTATGCAATATGTGATTGTCAAACAAACGCTTAAAATTCAATTGTCATAGAAGCACTTGAATTTCGATCAAGTAATTTTTTTTCCCGTTCTTTCTATAACATCCCCTCTTGATATGTGTTTACTTAACCAAGTACTCTACTATAGTACAAACAATAATATGACGATCTCTTAAAAGAATAAACACGAGTACATATATTGGGCCTACGATGAATATAATACAATAGCAAATATTAGAATGAGTAAAAGGTAGGTCTTTGGAGAGAGATCAATATATTTCTGATTGAGTAAATGATTGTATTTAATGATGAATTACCGTAAAATTAAACAAATATCGATTTTATGAAATGCAAATGTTTGCCTCAACTTTTACACGAATTAGACGGGTAAACACTATATTTGTGAAGCTCCTTGGAAAACTGTGCACACAATTTTAGTATCGATATTGACAACGAAAATGAGAATGAAAATAAAGAGAATGTCGATGAAAATGATGTTAATGATAACGATGCTGGCAGAAATGCTGTGATTGATGACGATTTAGGTATAAATGAGATGCAGAAATCAGCAATGAAAGTGCTTCAAAAAAACGAGGATTTTACTAGTATTAACTTGTATTATTGATCATAATTCTGAATATATGAATTCATTTAAAAATTGTAGGTAATTGAATTATCTACCACTTTTGTATGGAAGTTTTTTCATAAAACCTTTAGTTTTCCAGATAAATAGGAAAACCGAAAAAAGTGACCATTATATGTTAAATTCTGCCATGCGTTAAATTCTTAACATTGAAATATGTTATCTAGGATGCTAAAATAGACAGATTCCAGAAGATTATTTTTTCTATTAGCAGTTTTTTCACTCCAAAAGTGTTATTTTAATAGGTTACAATGGGTAATCCAGTTTTTGAAAGTGAGAATGGTTTGCTATATATCTAATGCCAGTATGATTTATGAAGTCATTTTAGCCGATAAAGAAGTTTGATAAGTTTAAAATGACTGAATTGATTTCCAACGTCCAAGAATTTTGTTCCCCCAATTCAGTAGAAATTTTCAGACAATGATTTCCAGAAAAATTTTTTCTCTAAAATTTCTCTCCATTATTACTTTACAATTCAAATTTATAACGTAAGTTTTCCAAGAGTCATATATATCATAGTTTCATTAAAATATACAGTTTTCGGTAATCGGGTTGAAAACAATAACCTCTTATGAGAAAGATAAAAGTACTGCTCTCTTCTCCAACTCATCCCTACTCCACCATAAACTCACCCAAATACATATTGTTTGTGTATGTTATTCCCTTCTGTACACATAACTTGATATAAGGATAAAGGAAACGAATTATCCTGTTAGCAAATCTATCGGAAACGACTATACACAACACAACAATATTCTCTGACTGTGAGTTTGGTTGTATTATATATGTATGTATTTGACATTTTTATTTGCTTGTAATGTTTGTATCAGACAGCCTCTTGTCGTTCCGTTTTTATACCTTGTACGTATTCGGTAGGTGTTCCATATACAAGGTCTTCCGCTTAAGACTTCTAGCCAGCCCGCAAATAACACTGGCACAAAGCCAGTTTTAATAAACACTGAAATACATCCAAATCTAAATTTGTGTTTTTAGGTCCTAAGATACCCTGTTGAGGCCTTCGTGTTAAGGTATTGAAGAAAGTTGCAAGCTTTGAGGAAAATTGTACAAAGCAAAATTAGTTTCAGAGGGCTGACTACTCTCACCAAAGTTTCTTTACATACAATTTGTCTAAATAATAATAAATTATAGCTTGCTGTGGTGATTTGACCGATAAACAAAAGTATTTCCATAATCACAAGAGATGTTTGATATTGTTTTTATGAAGAGATGGATCAAAAGAGCAAATCTCCTTTCGATAATAAAGCAAACTTGAAAGCAAATTTGAATGTTCAAATAATAACAACTATATTTAATTAAGATATCTTTACAATAATAAAATATTCTAGGCATTAGGGACTTTCTGAGTGTCCCAAAGATTAAATGAAATCGCAATATTGATTCTAGGCATTAGGGACTCTCAGATGTGTCTTTCGTATCATAAAGGATATTGTATATGGAGGTATATATCGCTCGTCTAGAAGGCACTTGAAATATTTTTTGAAGCCTATAGATATGATGTTAAAATTGCATAAATTAAATTATCATTATTTAACGGAGACTAAATAATATACAATAGTTTAAACAGTAAAATTTAATGTTAAAAGTATGGAATGCTTGATGGACAGATTAGATGGACAAACTATCCATTAAGAGTAATCCTAAAATTATTTAATCAGCTCATACTTTTTAATCAAACCATAATATACTTAAAATCTTTTTTTTATTTAAATTAAGAGTAATAAGCGTGTATATAGCCAAATATGGTGGAGGTGATGGGAAGAAAAAATAATTTAAACTTTCGATACTTCCACCATATCTTTTATTTTTATCGCATAATATTTTATCGTCAGCCGTTTTACACAGACCTTACAATTTTTTCTATCTATCTTTTTGAGAAAATTTTTAACAGATAAAATAGTTTCATAAAACAAACCTTCATTTCATAAAGTCACTGTACATAATATATATGAAATGGTATTTTTAAATTCAAAATGTTTGTACCATAATAAGATAACATTGAGCTAGCTTACTATTCTACCACCAGACTCGTTTTCATTTTTTTATTTTATTTTGTAGTTTATAAAACAATATTTGAAAAACCTTGTGATATAGGTTTTCCTTTTGTACAAAATTATGTGGAGTCTTTTATCCTTTTCTCAATGAATATTACTTTGTTTATTGTACAATTGTTTAATAATATATTGATTATTTATTTTATAATATATATTAAATTATTTATATAAATATCTGTATACAAATATATTTCATTATAATAATAATCAATATCGGTAAATTTTTGAAAGGGAAAAAATACTTCCTATGTGATTTTGCTTATCATTGTAGTTTAGAACACCAGTTATACAATTTATTTCCCACACAGCCGATTTTGAGAATTATATGTTGATATATAATTTTCTCTTAATCTTTTACTGAAACTCACAAAGAGTCGTTTTAGAGATAGGTTAGAGAAACACTAGTTTAGAGATAGACTGGTACAAAATTCAACCTCCACTAATTGTCGAATTAATTTTTAAATAATTAAATATAATTAAAATACTAGTATTTATCGAAATATTTCTATACTGAAACTATTTCTTTTGTTTTCGTTTTTAGCCAGCTTTTAAAGATTCTCACAAATGAAAAAGAGTTTTTTCCACGACTTTCTGAATCTACATTCTTCTAAAATGTTTATCTGAGGAAAAATTGACCTGAATCTTCCAACGGAAAAATTTCAACTTAGAAAAGCTACTTAGTTTTGTTATCTTATATATTCGGAGCTTTTATATAAAGTGCATTACCATTGTGTGTGCATTACATAATGGCCAACGATTTTTTGACGTCTCATTGAGCTTTTTAACCCTTTAATAAATTGGATTGCATGCTTTTGTTAATAAATACAAACTCGTGGTTAATCATATTGATTTATTCTTAAAGAGTCTCATCTACTCTGGTTTAATGGTCTGGAACTACGAACGCCAAATATATTTATACGAAGTAATTTTATTTCAAATGTTGGTTTGCTCGCTTTGGAAAAACAATTATTTAAATAAAAAAAAAACCTTATAAGGTACTGTTAAATTTTTTTATAATTATGAAATAAACAGTTAAATAATATGTTTACTCTATATTAAATAAAATTGAACAAATAATTTTTAACTTTGAAATGCATTAAGCATTTATACAAAGATATTATTTTGTTGTTGTTGTTGTTGTTGTTGTTGTTGTTAATATAAGGAAATTTGATGGCCTAGTTAATCTTTGTTTAAAATTTAAAAAACGTCAATCAAGTTTTTCTATGCTTGTACAATCTATTAATTTAGAATTTTTTTTTATTAACATTTTAACAAAAAAGTGTTATTGAATGTAGTTTGGCCACAAAATTTTTATATTTCTTGATATCAGACAATTTATTGGCGAATCTATAAACTTGATTTTTATACCGAGTTACTAAGGAAATCATAATTTAGAAGAAAAAGGGTTTAATATACAAGGTCCTAAGTCACTCCCTTGAGGCACTCGTGTTTTGATACAAAAGATGGCTACGTTTGAGATATTTTTTTTTAAGACGGTATTCAGATATTCTTTTCTTATTAGGCTTAGGTGGAGATTAAGTATTCCTGTATTAATTAGCGTTGGATGCACAGTATTAAAACGATCTATTTTCTGTCTGGAATATTAAAATTACATTACTTAAAAATAAAATAAGTCATATTAAAATTACAGCCACGCTGGAATAATTTGAAAACTTTTTTTAAGTATAAGAATAAAATCTGTGATATAGTACGACAAAAATCTGACTGGAAATTCGTTATATATTTTCAATAAGAAAACTATCTTGAAATCAACGCTTTCTTATTGCTGGCTCTTATACCATTGCAAGATATACATTTTTTCGAATCATATTTACATATGGAACCCTTTCCATTTTAATTATAGCTCACATTTTACAATATTGGAAATATATTTTTGATCAATTTAGTTTGCTTAGTAGTTTATCGAATCGACTATTATTAATATTAAAAGGTATACCATGAAAGTAATAAGTACCTATATAAAACATCTATACCTATATGAGCGACAGACGCATACGGAGGCCAACAGGAATGACTTTGCTATATTTTTAAACATACAAACATGTCCCACTCACAACTATACACATTGGTCACGGCTTTCTAAAGACCAAACTCAACAATTCAACTCGAGCATATTTTACAAACATCATCAATTTTGTTCATAATAAACATATATAATATATATACATATAAAATGCATTTGTAAGAACAAAATAGCTTGTATACACCGTTTATAATATTTATCAAAAAGGGCGGGATATATTTATACTAAATATTATATACAAAAATTTTTAATGCCTACATTTAAAATTAATGTTACGCATTGAAGATGAAAAAGACTATTTAACTTAAATATTTGTATCTAAATTAAAATATTCCAGGTGAATATTTTATCAAAGATAGATATATTTTTATAGGGGAATGATAAAGTTGAGTTGAATGTACCACCGCAGTTTACACAAGTGAAATTTACCAAATTTAAAAAACTGCCGACAAATGCGATTCCTTGTAAACCGATTTTTGGAAACTTAGCTATAAAATGTTCTCGATCTAGTCAGTTCGATCGTTTAAGTGCTACGATGCCACTGAGAAACATAAGGACGTACAGATAAACACTTTAAACTTATAACTCTCCTTCTTAAATCAATATCAAAGTGATGATCCAGGACATTAGATGAGATGAAAAGGATACTTAGAGAATTAACATTTTTTTGGACAAATTTTTGGAAATATTGTAATAATATTCTAAATATTTAGAAAAAATTACTTTAAAAAAATATACTATTAACTTGAAACAAATGACTTGTTCCAGGATAATAACCAATATATAAGAGCCAATCTAAAGTACAAGTCTAAGTTTGGAAAGCAAAGATAGGGAATACTTTTTTTAAAAGTAACTCATGCACCTATTCTATAAATTTTTTCGATAGTATTGTTAAAAGTAGTTCTTTTTAAAAATTGCCGCGTCATTATTAACCTCAGCTACTAATTAATAAACAAGGTGTATCATAAATCATACTGAATGGAAATGCATTCGGAAAGTCAAAATAAATCAAAAATTCGAATGTACCATTAACGCAATAGAGCTCCGTTAATAATCGTTTTAAGTTTACGAATTTCTCGATTAGTATTAAGAAATTTTTAAAAGAATCATAGTTGTAGAAGAATATATAACTATAGTCTACGTATATCTTACAATTTTTTTTATTTCCATAGATTTTGAAGCTCCAAAATGCAAAATTTTTAAACAAGTGTTTTCGAATTTTAAATGTGCTTAAGTTTTAAAAATTAAAGAAAAAGAAAAATGGCCCATGATAAATTGTAATAAAACTTATTTTCTATAACTTTACTTAGTATGACAATAACAATTTATCCTTAATTTAAACACTGATACAATTTCGAAAAATTATTTTTGCATTATTTGATTTTAGCTCTGTAAAAAAGTTTAAAACGAAATTTTTTTTAGTCCCTATAGTAATAAAACATTTCTTAGTGATGCGGTATATTTTATGATACACCCGGTATAATAGCATGCTTACGACTATAAGTAATTACAATAAAAACTAAGAACATTTATCAAAAAGAGCTAAAGAGTAAAATAAATATAAAAATATAGTAAATAAGTATAAAAAGTAATAAATAAATTATTTTTAGTATGCATACATTTTTTGATATTAAAAAAGTTTTTGGATTATTTATTGGACTGCGTTTTTTCTTTGTCCTCTAAAACAAAAGAGAAAACACATATCAATAAATATGTTATAATTTATTTTTACTAATATTTATTTATTCATACATTCATAAAAATAATATTACCAATAAAACACATGCGCATACTTAATAATTTATTATGCCTTGTATAATAGGGTGCAGGCAAAAAAACGACTAACCAGGGAGCATATTCCTAAAATAGCTCTTTGAGTAATTTTTACTTTGTACAAGAAAGTAACAAAGATACTTTTCTGATTGTTACAATAAATGTAAAGTCAGGTTGTCAAATATTTTGTCGATTTTGGTCTATTGACAATATTTTTGAGGTTGTATATTATTAACTGACTGAAATATGTTAAATAGAGATTGTTTGGTTTAATAAAAACAAAAATACTATCATATTGATAATAAAAATTGAACGTCTGAGGAAAACATTGACAATCCTGCTGCTCTAATTTATTTTACTAACACCTACAGAAGTAAACTATACTCTCACAAGTAGTTTGTTCAAGTCTTTCAATAAATTTAATAATGAGGCTATTTCTCAGCTAGTCAATTTTTAATATGATCAATAAAAATTGACTAGCTGAAATAGCCTCATTATTATAATTTATTGAAAGACTTGAACAAACTACTTGTGAGAAAAATTGACTAGCTGAGAAATAGCCTCATTATTAAATTTATTGAAAGACTTGAACAAACTACTTGTGAGAGTATAGTTTACTTCTGTAGGTGTTAGTAAAATAAATTAGAGCAGCAGGATTGTCAATGTTTTCTGATTTAAATATGAACTGTGTAGAGGGAGGGTATAAATATTATATTAGAACATATAATTAAATCAAATTTTTACTAATGGACTTACGGACCACAGTTGTGAATAATATAAATAAAGAATTTATGTTATTTGGCTTTTTTTTGGTTCATACCATGGAAATCGATGTTAATACCCGCTTCAACTGCCATTACCTTCCACCTTTTGCAATTTGATCGGATTTTAACAATTCTACATTTGTTAATTTACTAAACAAACAACCAATAAATCTTATTAAGAATTGTTCATTGAACATGACTAAAATAACACAAAACCTTGTGTGATAATATATATAAATGATTTTAACTTATCAGAAAAGGATTGTGAATTGACAGTTTAAAGACACAGAAAAAAAACGAACACCAATAATGAAATAAATATAGAGCTATTTAAAAAACATCAATACTTTTTTAGAAGTTTAAATTCAATATACCAGAAAAAAATAACTTTTTTAATTTTTTTTTTCCAATATATAAAAATCAAAAAAAAGGTGTTAAAAAAACACAAACAAGGTAAGATTTGTAAATATCGTTTGTTAAAAATACGCTACACAACATTAAAATCGACAATAGAAAAATCTACTTTAGATATTGTGTGCGTTGTTCGTTTTATTGAATTTCTACTTCCATATACCGGGTATTTCAATAAGAGTGAGTAAAAATTTGAATTAAAAAAAAAAAAAAACCAACGGCAACAATTCAATGAACTAGGTCAATGTAAACTGTGCTTTTTTGTCACTAAAACTTTGAAACACTGAAACACACAAAATATCGTTCAAATTTCCGTCAGAGCTTTTTTTTAAATATTAATCTTCAATTGTTTGTGAATAGTACATGATAAACTCTGATAAACAGATAACTTCAAACAAAGTAAGTTCAATATAAAGAAAACAATAATCAATTATCGATAAGGTCAGTTATCGGTAAACAAAAATTATAAGAAAATTCGAAGGAAATTTGACTACTGATAACATATTTTTACAACAGTTTAAAAAAAATTCTTCTTTCATAACAAATCTTCAATGTCCATGCTTCGAAACAAAGCTCAATTATAATATTTTGCCAATAATTTCACAAATCGGAAAGTTCAGTAGGTGCCGCTATCCTTTGATCAGGTGCATCATTTTATATTTAGATACAAATAAAGAGCGAATAATTTTCACGGTGTCTCAATTATTTTTAAAAAATAGCACCAGTCCTATTACAATACTATTCAATTTTCACATTTCCAGCAATTTTTAGCTTTCTATTTCATAAAAAAACAGATATCCAATAAACTTTTGGAAAAATTCTTTAGTTTGTTTGATATCCAAAAGTGTTTCAACTATCAATGCAAACAGAGGTTATGTGAGTGTTTCACACCAGGTTTTTTCACATTAATTCACCATCATAAAATATTTAATTTTTCACTTTATTTATTATACTTCTCATAACGAAATTTCAGTAAAGGATAGCTTGTATATTGTCATATCTTTATCCAACAACAAATGAAGTAAATCATTCGATCTTTGTCAATATATATTTATGTATTTTTTTTATTTTGCTATGAAACACCTTATTAATATAATATGACATAGCTATAATATAGGTAGAAGTTAGGAGGACGTGGAGAATCGGCCTTCACGGCATCTTCGCCACGACTGTTGTCGTCAATTAAACCATAACATTTGACAGTCATTGTCAGGATCGAGTCTGTTAACAACCGTATCGTTTCTTATAATATTTATGAAGTATTTTTTAATAAATATTTCAAAAAAAAAATAATAATGTTGCCTCCTATAAATATTCCATTATATTATTGTTAAAGTAAAATAGAAAAATACTTTTAAATTCAAACATTACAGATCCGGAGTTCTGTAAAAACACAACATAGTGATCGAAATTCATTTTTCAACAAGTGAAATTTACAAAATTTAAAAAACCCTCGACAAATGTGATTTATTCCTTATAAACCGATGTTTGGAAACTTTGCTTTAAAATATTCTCAATCAAGTCGGTTCGACTGTTTAGAGGCTACGATGCAACTGAGAAACACACAGACGCACAGATAGACACTTTAAACTTCTAACACTCCTTCTTAAATCAAAATCAAAGTGGTCAAGGACATCAGATGAAGTGAAAAGGATACTTAGAGAGCTATCACTTTTTGGGACAAATTTTTGGAAATATTTTAATAGAAATATTTGAATTGACCATGTTCTTTTGAATTATTGTTTTGAATTACCTTATTATTTTAACATTTCACTTTTTGAAATGAAATGAGCCAGGTTTATTTGACCATTGATTTCTATAGTAATTATGATTTATATGTTAAAATTATATGTCATAATCGCCAATTTTTTAGTTTTTTTTTTGGGTACTGTGTATATAAAACAATAAAAATCAATCCTGCATTCAACTCCGAAAAAACTGTGCAAAACTATTTTTTTTGTAAACCAACTCTGAGACTTTTTAACGCACGTTATATATTATTTTTAAACAATAATGATAGATATATTCTATGCATGATGCATTAGAGTAAGCCTTTGTAATGGCAAACAAATATTATTTCATCATTTTAAGACTTACAAAATAAAACTAACAGTTATTGTTATAATAAAATAAATTTATAATGTACATATATATTTTTTTTAATCTGAAAATTTATAACAGAAAATTAGAATCTTTTGTTCAACTAATGACCGTTATATTTGTTTTTTTTTTTTTTTAATTTTATACATTACATATATATTTTATTATAAATACAAAACACGTATTTATCATAAATATTAATATAAATGGTAATAATTTTTATTAAGTGTAAACATGGCTTTATATTAAATATATTTGTTTTTTCTTAAAAAGTAAATTTTTTTCCCTTTATATTTAGTTAGATACTGTCAATAATTACCGTAAAAGTATGTGTATCATTTTTATATATTTGTTATTTTTTCAATTTTAAAATGAAACTAAAAAAATTGATAATAAACAATTGACTGAGTTTATTGTTGAAATACCATGTATAACCACCAGTGTTGATTACGCAATCGTTTGTTTTTTACGTCATGTAAGTAAAGAAAGGTAGCCACTCTTACACACAAAGTTATAAGAGTGTCCTTCTTCTGACTTTCTCTAAAATTTAAAATATATACAGTACCCATATCTTGATACACACTTTATAATGTTTCTAACCGAATTTGCGCCCTCACAGGTACACACTGATATTTACGAAAAAATTTCAACATGATATATCCTTTCGTTTTTTGAGTTATCGTGTCTACAGACAGACAGATAACTGGAAATGGACTAATTAGGTTTTGTGAACACCTATACCAACATTTTGTAGCATCAATATTTTTAAGCGTTACAAACTTGGGATTAAATCTAGTACACTTTGATATATTTAATATATACATGGCATAATAATATACATACCAGGTAATATAAACGGGATAAGTCGTAATTTTCAGAATTATTTAAAATAGATATATTTCGAAGTTAACGAAAACTATAGGAGTCGGTTCCTAATCCATTTTTTGGTTAGCGACCTGTCTAAAATTGCCCCATATAACTTTAAAAAAAAAAGAAACTATATATTTTGTAACATTAAGATCCTTTACACAGAGATTAGATAAAACAATTTTTCACACTAGATAATATAAGAGCACGTACTGATGAAGGAAATACGTTCTTTAACAAAAATTGATTAACAAAATTCACCGTCTATTATTTTTATATTGAAAAGTTTATATACATTGTATTATTTTCCTTGCGCTTCCACCATAAAATCAAAACAATTTTTAGTTGGTAAATAAATTTCTTTTGTTTTTATTGTACATTCAGTGAGGTTGAGATCGTATGCAACCGTTTAATTATAAAAGAAAAAGTTTTGCAAAGTATTACAAACTTTTTCAGTATAATAAAAAACAAAAAAAAAAACAATTTTAGATGTGAGTAAAAAGTTTTTAATTTGAATGACATAAACCAAATATGAATAGTTCAGTAACCTAACGGCGACATATCATTCACTTTCATGTATAAATTTCGAAGTAGAATGAGTTATGAAAACTTTGTCAGTTTTAAAATGTTTGAATATATATATTTTGTTGGATATTTAAATATGAAGAGTGGTATATATGGGCACTTATCTGTATGTCTGATTTAGAAACACACTTTTTCATATTTACTTAAAATGAAATGACTGACAAGTATAAGGAGAAATTAATGCCTTTTGGTATAATAAAATAATATTTTTTTGTTAAATTATCGGCTGAATAAAGTGATGTTAAGGAGGAAAAATTATTCCAATTGTTTTAATAGCCTTAAAAAAACGAATATTTTATTTTACGCAAATTCTAGATTTATACTTTGACAAAAATTAATTCTCTACTAATGCTAGACTGGTATTTATCCAAAAAAATTGATCCAGGGCTTTTATTTGAATGCGATTTTTAGAACAGATTCACAAAACGTACACAGCCTACTCCGATAATTTCCAATCACGTTTATTTCGAAAAAAACGATTTATCGATTATGGTTTTGTAACAAGCACTTCCATTTCTCCATTAAACAGTTTTCGAATAAGCAGTTAAGATTGAAGTAGTTCAAAATGTTGTCAAATTTCTATCTATTTAAAACTTTCAGCTTATTAGACTAAGCTAATTTTTGCGTGTAATTTTATAAAAAATGTTTCAGGTCAAGTTAGCTTTGAATTTGATTTTATTAATAAGTAAACAGCTAATATTAACACTAATATTTATTTAATTACTGAGTTGAAAACATTAATTAATTAATTAAAAATTATATGATTAAATGATTCATTAATTAATTATATACAAATTTGTGTCATTAAATCAGTAATTACTAAAAATAAATCTGTTCTTTTTCATTTTAAAAATTATACTTACATGATAAAAGTTTTTAATGTTTTGTAATTAATTTTTATGGGGTGGAATAGACAACATGTTAATTTAATTAACAGTGAAGGATAAATCAGATAGTTTTATAAAAATGTCAGTACTTTTACATTTTATTGTATATATTTTTCTAATCTTCTGTGTACTTGCAAGTCTATCTAGGAAGTCAACATTTAGTACAATTTGGTGGGTCAATATGAAACTGCAATAGGGATGAGACTACGATAATATATCTAAGCATGGGTTGATTTTTTGATTGGAGAAGAAATGAAAATGACACTTCGCAAATCACTGGTCACATTAGTGTTTTGGAACACGCGGCAAACGCGTTATAGTTAGTTATTTATTAAATATTATTCGCTTCCGAATAACAAACTTTAATTATTTTTACGAAAATTGAAATATTTACTTTCAAGCTATCAATATAATCGTGACAGCTATTTAAATTAACAAATTTTGTGTCGCGTCAATTATAAAATTATTTTTGAAATGCATAATTAAAATGCTTGAAAACAGAAGAATTTGAAAAATTTATAAAATTTGGATGTTCCTTCCTGCTGGACATACAATTACTACTATTTGTTACATCCTGTAACTAAATGAAGAATTGTACGGAAGTGTTTAAAATTCCCATAGAATTTTTCATAATAAATAATGTGAGTATTGAAGTATGGATATAAATGTTCGTTTCAATAAAATGTAAGCACAATTCTATGCTATTTATTGGAATGCTATATCGAATACCAACCATAGTTTCATTGAATATAGCAACAATATTCACCCAAAGAAGTATATTATGATTTACAATGAAAGGTAAGTGATCAGAACAGACCAGAGTACAAATATATACCATACATTTTATGAAATGCGCATACATGGATATGTTTAAATTAAACATAGGATGTTTAGGGAAAATTAAGATGCTGATGGTTCAAAAGTTGATAAAATTGAAATAATTAAAAGCATTTGAATCATAACTCAATAAGTTTTTATTGCCTTTAATGGAAGGTACAAAGTTTTATACTTTGGAAAATTAGCGCGATTGAATTCTCACTGTGACAAGATGTATTTCATCGATTATAGTATGATGATATTTCTAGGAGCTATATGAAGATATTTTTAGGAGATATTGCGTATTTGTTTATTATTTCATTGTTTCTAGTCGTTTAAATTGACAAATTTGTGTCCTCAAAGTTTATCTACTTGCTTTTCATATAAGAAAATAATTGGACAGAAATAATTGGAAATATTGGACGGATAGAAAGGGTAAGATTGTAGAGTTTATTAAACAAAGGTAAGGTTCTTTATATTATCTGAGGTTATTACATGTGACCTCGGTTTAGCGTGATTTTCTAAATGCACCAAATTTAGTGTTAAGAAAAATTTCTAAGACCATTCTGTATAGTAAGCCTTAACCTTGACTACATTTTTTAACTTGTTTTATTGCCTTTTTCACTTTTTATACCATGTATATATGAAATATATCAAGGTATAGTAAGTTTAGTCTCAAGTTTGTAACGCTCAAAAATATTAATGCTACCAACAAAAGTTTGGTACAAAATTTTGTTTTGTATAATCACTTAATTAGTCCAGTTTTGGTTGTCCGGCTGTCCGTTTGTTCAACCGTTTTCACGATAACTCAAGACTGAAAAGAGATGTCCAACTGTAATTTTTACAGCTCAGGACGTAAAATGTGAGTTCAGAAATGAGCAACATAGGTTAATTGGGTCTTGGACCCGTAGAACCAATTTTGTAAACCGTTAGGGATGGAACAAAAGTTTAAATGAAACATGTTCTTTATAAATAAATAAACAAATTTTGTTTCAAACTTTTTTTCGTAAACATCACAGTTTACCCACGAGGATTCAAAAAAGGTACAAATTTTATAGTTTGTATTATGGGAATATCAGTTATGTGTGTGGCTATTTATGAGTGGATATCTTTCTTTAATAACGTGGCGTAAAAAAAGAAACGATTAGAAAAACGGTTTTCAATCAATTTTTGTAACCACATAGAGATTTCAATTCTGACTTGACCGCATGTTATAGACAAAAATGAACAGTTATGCGGCGTTTACTAATTTTTACGTATCTTTAAACATACATACTGTATAACGTTTTGATTTAACGTGGTGTAACAAATGTCTTACGTTACGAACGTAAATATATTATATACGTGTTGTATACATTAAATTTTTTTATATACATATTATTTGTTACTTGAAGTATGTTGTGTTTGGCTTCGATCAGAAACACATAAATCATGTTGGAATATGTTGTCCAAAATGTCATAATATTACCTACGGCCAATAATAACATGAACATTTTTAAAATAACTACAAAGGTTATTTTTTTTTTTTAAATAAAATTTATTGTTTAAAATATTATTATTATATTATTTGAAAACATTTCAATAGTTTATAGGGTTATAATTTAAGTATGTACTTTTATTTAAATCAAAAGGAATAAATAATATTTAAAAAAGTGATTTTATTGTTGCAGCCCCAAGGAAGAATTAGTTGGACGAAAATATTGTGTTGAATTGACAACAAATAGCATAAAGTATAAAACCGTACTTGGATTAATTATTATTAATTAATAGCATAATATTATCGTACATGAATTTATCAATTTTGTTTATTGCACGGTACATACATATAAACCAAATACATCCTTTGTAGTCAAGCAATGTGTTATTTTTAGCTTCATACGCAACTTCAAAAATATATAATATATTGTGTGCAAGTGATGTTTATAAATTTGATAATATACATATCACTCTCCAATCATCAATAATCTAACTTACGTCGTCTCTGTTCATAAAATGATGCATCTTCGATGAACTCATACCTAAATTAAAATTTTGTTTTTATATCATCGACAACCTTACATTTTTATAGTATTCTTATAAACTACATGATTATCTAAATATTTCAGATAGTTTTTATCACACTCTCTAGATTTTTTGATATAGAAATATCCAATTGAAAAGGATAACCTGTATGATTCATTATTTTTTCAGCCAACTTTGAACGATAAAGGAATAATAAAAAGCCAGATGACCTACGAATTTTTGGAGATTTTTGGATAGTTTGTTAATTAAAAAATATTTTATAAAGTTTCATTGATATCCCCAGTATTATTCAATCCTTGCATATCTCCTGAAATGAATGTAAATGAAAATAAAATTTCCAGATCGCTATTGATGATTTTGAACTTTTTTTAATGTCTGAGACTAGATTTGGATCACTAACCCGATGATGATGATTATCATTACTAACGTGGATAATGTAGTAATTTAAAAAAAAATATTCGCGGTCACCTTGTCTGTTTGTGTTACTTTCTTGTTTCGGAGAACTTTCATTCTATTTCCAAAAATATAACAATAATTTAAAAAAGTGCATTTAAAAAATAAGCGAAGAAAAAACTACACAGAATACCGTACCATTTATTCGAACGTAAATGTAGGGTGGCAAAAAATAACCATAATTGTAAATAATTTACAACAGTTGACTGTACACCACTATCAGTTTCAAATAATCTAAATGCAATTTATTCCCTCAATATTATTACGAATAGAATCTAGCTATGTGTACGAATGCGATTAATAAAAGAATCCTTTAAAAACATTATTCAATGAAGTGGAGGGTCGTGCGACGTTCGTAGTCAATATATATGCGATAACACAAAATGCAGTTAACGTAACATGCGTCGTCGTCATTCGTTTCAGATGTGGTGTACGGTGGTATCTGTAGATAACAAAATAACAACAACAAAAACATGCCGTTGTGAGTATGACCTTTAGGTCTGACACACACAGATGTGAATATGCCTTAATTTACCGCTCATGTATTGGAAGTGACTTAATTTCGGTTTTGTCAGCCGTGTCATGTTTACTAAACCAGTCCTTTGAAATAATTTAACATCGGAATATATAACATTAAAAAGGAATATTTGCAATTTTCACTTCGCTTTTTCTACTATCTAAAGTTAGTAGAAGCCACAAACCCCCAAAAATGCATGTAACGCGCATAGTTTCAAAAATATCGCTTTAAATTGCTGCTAGAATCGAACTTCGCACATGATTTAAAGCAATATTACGAAAATATTCGTCAAATCGTCTAAGGAGATGAATTTTTGAATTTTTTGGGCTCAAACCTTAACAAAGTTCTATTGAAATGGGAAACAATCGATTTATCCAAAAGAAAATCGCTTAGAAAATTCTAAAAAAAAAAATTTTTTGTTTCCGATTTCCATAAAACTTTAAGATGGTGGGAAGAATAGTTTCCACGATATTGCAAAAAATGCTGCGCGAAAAACTATTCTAGGAGTGATACCTCGGAAATTTTTCATTCGATTGTCCAATGGATGGGAATGGGAAATTACGAGTGTGTAATTGTAAGCCGACAAATAGGAAAAATTTGCTTTCAAATTCAATTTTTAGGGCGAATAGAATAATTTGTTATCAAGAAATTAACAACAGCAAGAACAAAAAAGACTAAAATAACAATAAAAATTGTGTATATACAACAATAATATTTCGTGAAAGCTGCTTGGATGACGAAGAGTCAGGGGTTTTTTTAAAAAACAAAATCACCCCTTAAAATAACATTTACAGGGTTTGGTAAAGATAAACATATCGTTATATGGACAAACAGTTATGAACAATGGAGATATATATGTATATGATCTGATGGTATAATGTTTTTCCAGCTTAACGAGCAACCTAAATAATATTATACATGTACCGATTTTATTTTAAGTATATGTATCGGTTTAGTATATGTGAAAAAAAAATGTTTTTTTAATTTTTTTATATATTCATGTGAATGTATCCGTCAATGATTGTGGTGTATGATATGAAAACTTTTTAAGATTTTATATACATTGTGTTTTATGTAACTTTGGAATAATATTATTTATCAATTATTATAAAGAATATCATTAGAATATCATTTTTTTCAATTCTCTTTAATTAAGATTACTAGACAAGTATTTGTCAATAATTAGTTTACGATTGAATGTAACATATTATATATCAAAATTAGTCGAACAGACCATGATGTAAATATTGTGTGCATAATTGGATGTGAACAACAATAATAAGTAATAATAATAAATAAAAGTGGATAAATAAAGTAAAAAATTCATTGAGTTGAAAAAATTGCATTCGTGTCTAGAACTCGAATAGCCTAATTGGTAGGGCGCTTGACATGAATCCAAGAAGTCCGGGTTCGAGTCCTGGTTCGAGTGTATTTTTTTCAATTCTTTTTAATTATCGTTTCTCTATTTTTTTGCAAATTTAATGCATGTAATATAAACCGAATTTAGAGAGTCTTTGTACAAAAAGAAAAGAAAATTGAAAGCTAAGTTCAAACTACACAAATGCAAACAATTATGCAATACAAAATATGACCAAGAATCTGATTCGATTAATAATATCTTAAGACATTTTTATTGAGAATAAATATGACCAAAAGATCTGTAATAGCGTTTTTTACAATTACACAATTTGACTGTTACTTCCGTTTGGCTGGTTATACTTTATTTTATTACTGGAGGCTTTTTTTGGAACTATATTGCTTATGAATTATAAGAAAATTCCTATTACTTTTAAAAAATAATATTTTTCACAAACAATTGCAGACAGGAATTATATTTACAAAGAAACCAAGAAAAATGTCGTGGTTGGTTACTGGGTACGTTTTTACGTAAAATAGGGTTAGACGTAGAAATCTTAAAGTGAAAGAAAATATTAATTCGTTCACCTTGTTAAGAATTTATGGTATAATTAGCTTTTACCTGTGGCTTCATTTTTCCAGGATATTATTATTTTACTGTATACTATATTACATGCTATTTCGTCTGGTGCAAATGTGAGGAAATTTTTGGAATTGGACACACGCGAACAAGCTGCATACAATTGATCATTAGAAAAGTGTGGCTTTTGCACCTCTGCTACACGCAATGTTGCCCTTGCGATTTGTTAATAGTAAATAATAAACTAAGCTTGATTGGAAATTGAACTCGTTTTAATTGAAACGGTAGTTTAGTGGAGATAATTGGAATTCGAGGGATGATCACCAATTTCTATTTCCCGACACCTGTTAAAATAGTGGTCCAAGTATATTCTGCCCCAATCGTGTGATCGAAACTTTCTTCGATTGTTTTACATAAAATAGTGTTAAATAATCAGTTTTTAATTTTTTTATGATAAAAGTATGCCTGATAACCTGATGTTCATAAACTGTGTCTCCTTCAACCTTTATTATTATTATCGTTATTGCGTGAAAGCTTAAAAAAATTACAAACAACCTACTTTCGCATTTATAGTATATAAGGATACTATGTTTCCTTGAATACAACCGAACAAAATCAAGCAAAAAATGGAAATTATATAAACATTTCGTCGATTTGCTGTCCGAATTAATTCATAACTTCGTCAATAGTTTTTCTTTGTTAAGTATGTCTTTCGTTAATGCAATATTTTCATGAAATATTATTGGCTGCGGGTATTTTGGGATACAACAGTGTCGATCGGTATATTTGTTCGTGATACCGAATATTAATAATATTCTTGATGATGTCCGAATGTTAATAATACTCCACGCTACCCTGTGACTTGACATATATTCATGCTTAAAGAAAATATTATAAATACAAATAGTTTTAACGACATTTTTACCATTAAATTAAAATGGTAAAATTGTGTATATGATGTATGTATGCAATATTGTTGGTGTTTGCTTGTTTGTTGTTTTTATTATTGTTGTTGTTGTTGATATTTGATAT
This sequence comes from Chrysoperla carnea, assembly GCF_905475395.1. Classification (NCBI taxonomy): domain Eukaryota; kingdom Metazoa; phylum Arthropoda; class Insecta; order Neuroptera; family Chrysopidae; genus Chrysoperla; species Chrysoperla carnea. The sequence continues at coordinate 37,643,491 of NC_058341.1, forward strand.
AACAAATAATAAATATATAAATAAATAAAGCAGTTTTATATTTTAATAATAATATAAATGTTTTAAAATTTACAATACACAATATGCATATAGTTTAGTTATTAGGGCGCATGCCAATTATAAATGCCTACCTTAATGGCGCCACCATTAACAATTTTTATTTCATCTATTTGTATAAATCGATATGTATACAATCAAATGTGTGTGCTGTTTGCTTTCTGGCTACTGTTTTCTGATGTGGTACTAGGTCTTTCATGTTTTTAACTTGGATATTAACCCTAGGTGATACGTCACCTAGATCTTTTTTCTTTCATTTTGGTAGTTTCCTAGCAATATGTGACGCGGCTCAAAAAGAGCAGATTTGAAGTTTTGTAGACGTATCAGGAATCCATGCAAATATAATAAAACGGGTCTCCTCACCTAACAGCATAGTTGTATTCGAAAATTCGATGCGAAATAGAAAACTAAATAGAGAAGGGGCTAGAAGGCATATATTTGGTAATTAACTAGCCGCACAGTGGAGTATTCTTATCAAATTCCTGGACAAAATATAATGAACGGATTTTTATGCTCAGAATTGACTCGAAAGACTATTTATATTTTTTTCATAAACATATTAAAGAAAATTTAAAGTTTGCTAGAAAAATTTTTGCCCGACAAAATCTGAGATATTGACAAAAAGCTTTGAGTATTATAAATTGAGTAATGAAAAAAAATTCCTTTTCTTACGGCAAGTAACAACTACAAATATTTAGTTATATTTACAGGAACATTAACATGAAATAATAATTATTAATTCACAAACCTTCGTCTTGAATATAAAAAAAATCCTTACTTAATTGCATTAACAAACATACTAATCGTAAATTGAATGACACGGTAAATCGAGAGCGACGACAATAATACCACGCATCTTTAAGAGCAGGTAGATTGTGATTATGTAACTACACCAAAAAACAACTTCAATGCAAAACAAAAAAGTTGAATTTTGTGACTTTTGTCCAGAAATTTGATATATTCCCCTGTGAGCCGCTTTGAGCGGTTTTGAAATTGTGGACTTAAAATGACAATATCATCCGTAATATAGGTCCTGTTTTTGGAAAAAAATCATTTAAAGAAAACTTGCTCGAAAACTTAGGAAATGATAATTTTGCTCTAGCACCAGTACTACAATGTAATTGCATTATATTTTTCGATATTATCAAAAACAATTAACGTTGTCAACAATGCATGTCTGTACGCCCAAGAAGGCAAGCGTCAGTATTTGACACAGCCATAACTATTGTGTAGTCATAATTATGGCTGTTATAAATAGATTATAATGATATGAAATATTGTAGATGGTGTGTATTAAATATCAATTGTGTATTAAAAATGCAAAATAACCTAAAAGAATCTACAAGATGGCATCGCCAGCCTTCTTTGAGCAAGAATTAAAACTTCCATATCCAAATGAAAGACTGTTCTTACAGGGACTAGAAAATCATTACCAATAGGTTCGTAAGACCAATTTGTCTAATATTTCAAAACCTGGGTCAAAACGCAACTTTAATCTGTAAAATATTTGCACACATCATCAATTTACTTTGCGAGGAATTTATATACTATTTATTTTAACATCTTATAAACAAAATCTAATTGGATTCTAAATGAAATCTCCTTTCAATGGATAATTCCAGAGCTAGCCACACAATAATTATTTTCCACGTTAAAAGTAGTCAGAATGGATTAAGGAATACAAAAATTGGATATTTCCGTTAATAGCTGAAAACAAGACGAACTTTCTACGTCGCAAAAAGTTAAATTTATTTAGATAGATTAATGAATACATTAATTTATAAAGATTATGATCTAGTGAAGGCTATATTCTACATGGCTTGTCCTCAAAGTTTATTTATGTATATTAACGTCCAATTTCCATGTGACTTCTGGTAGTAGAACATTAATCTACAGAAGCTATAAGAATCATAAAAGCGTAAAATAAATGAAAGAAAATATGAGAAATTCATAAATCTAAAGACGTTTTGTAAAATGCTTGCGGTGCTGGTGATAACACACAGATGACGAATTGTCTTTGATGTTTTCTTCGTTAAAAAAATATGAAAATCGTATTTATGTAAATAAATTTAGTTGTAAATAATAAAGTCCTTCTGTCTACTTCTTTCTTGGGAATTGTAAAACAAATCAAGATTTAAATTACAAAGTCAAATAAAATAAATAAATAATTTTATTTTCTTAAAGCTTCAATTATAAAATATGAGCTTTAATGATAAAATACTATACAAAGAAAGCTGTTGCTTCTGTTCTAATTTACGCGAGTTCAGTCTCTAGCTGTACTTTAATTTATTAAAATGATCTAAATAATCTTGGTGACAAAATTAAAAATTTTTGGAAATAGTCCTTCGAAAATGCCTCTGTAACCTTTCGCAAATAATTTCAAAGAATATTCGGTGATTTAATGTTGTATTATGGCCCATTTTTTGCTGCTGATGTCGTACGGAGTTCATGTAGTACGATTACAGATTTTTTTTATGAAAATCATTCAAACATTTTCTGTGTGGAAAGTTTTTTTTAATTTTAACTAAGTTAAATTTTCAAATTTATTATTCGAATAGTTTTGGAGTAATGTACTTCATACCGAAAGAGAATTCACGAATGTTCAAAATGGTTTTGTCACATCGAAGTTTAAAAGGATATTTTGATTGCAATTTTATACTAAACAAACAAATTTTCTCAAGACACATAGAAATATGCTTTAAAACTGCTACGACGATAAAAGTATTTTCCAAAAAGAAGCATATCAATATTTATTAAATAGTCTAGACAGAGTGGCTCATAAAAAAGAGTACATAAATACACATTAAAAAGTTATTACATAAAAATATATGACATTGTATATTATAGTTAATATTCTAGGATGATTTAAGATGAATTAAAAATAAAAGCTTAATAGCTAAGCTTTCTATACGTTTCTCAAAAAGTGTTTTTGGAACAAACAGGTAAATAATTTACACTAAATATTAAGAACAAAAATTGTATATACAAATTCCAAAATAAGTAATCATATTTCAATTGATCGATATGTGACTCATTTTAATAATATTTAAGGTATTGTATGTAAAAATAATATTACATATTTTGATTTTTTATTCAATTTTCACACAAGTTTAAAATTTTACAGTTTAATATACTTCCTGCAAAACTAAATTTTAAAAAATATTTTAACATTTTTGTGTATTGGAAACAAAAGTTTGGAATATTTATTAGGATATTATTACACGACTTTCAGAGATCTCTCAATAATAGACTCCGACTGTTAAAGTGCTAAAGTCAGTATGAAAACTACTGGACTTGTTTCTTTCTTTTCAGATTATATTTAACGCAGCCGGGCTTTAATTTTTTTTAAATAAAATGACAATGGCTACAATAACGTTGGTTATGATATCGCTTTTGAAATGATTTATATTTAACTACCAAACTCTTAAATTTATGCGTATTTTCCAAAAACACTTAACGGAATATTTTCAATTATCCACTATAGAAATATTTTTTTCTGAATTCACCGGTAAAGTATAAAATTATCAAAATTATTCTTGCATTTGTTATTTTTGATAAAATTGTTTTGTATTTTTATTGCGTAGATGTTTTTAGATTATTTTTCATTAAATTTGTTGACATTTTTTATCAAAAAAAAATTATTTTTTATTGTTTAAAAAAAGTTTGACCTAAATTCTATACATTTTTCGGCGGCCTCACAATACAAACAAGCATAGCGGCTTATTTTATCAAGAAGTATAGTACATTTAAAGGAAACAACTTTTATTAAATTTAGAAAACATTTTTGTTGCAAAAAACAAAACAAACACCTTATCATAAATATTATATTACAAATTCGATATACGGTGCTTTAAGCAAAGAGAAAGGATTATTCTGGTGTTTTATCCGAAAAAAACATAAGCGAAAATATTCGCAATTTATGCCTTCAAAATGATAAATTCCCCTTAGAGATCAATGAAGAGATAAAGTTAACACAATAACGGTTATCGAAACTGGAGTGTTGGTCGAGGTTAACTAAAACGCTTATCCTTCGATGGAATTGCAAGTAACATTTGGATTTTGCCTTATGAAATATCATAAAGTTTGCCACAAAATTCTAGGTTAAATCGGACATTTTTATTTGGTATATCTCAATAACAAGTTATTAAATTTAATTTGAAAATTTCTATCACCCATAATTGAAAATTCTCTGGTTATCAATTATTGGTGGAAGAGCTGCGAAGATTTTATTAATACTAAATTCACTAGAATTTAAGTCTAACATTCGAATCAAAATTCTTAGCTGGCAAATACATAAAAAAAAAACTGGATTAGAGTAAACACGTTAAACTTGGCTGTTAATGTTCTTTTAACAAGTAAATATTTATTGTGCTAATGATCTCAATACTTTATTTGAGAAAATACGTATTCAAAATTTTCTTAAACTAAGAAAATATTTGCTTTTTAAGAACATGGTATCCCTAGTAGCTTTGTATCATGGGCTATTGTAGTGTAAAATAATTGAGGAACTGATAAATTAAGTAATCAGCAGAAAAAGTGATAAAATATATGGTATCAAAATGGGCTCTATGGGCTAAGCGTATCTCTCGCGGACACCCAATATAACGTTACCTAGACTAAGAGCACTTTTTTTGCAACTTATTTTGGCATGCGTAGATGTGTTTAATGAGTATCTTGGCACAAACTCTTAAAAAGAATAAATTTAGTTTCAATTAAATTTTCATCGAGATTTATTCCATTTTGTAAAATCTGTACCTTACACAAGGTTTTATCAATGATTTACATCTATTGAACGATATACATATAACTTAATAAGATATATAAGATAGAATTTTATTCACAACAAAAGGAAGATTTTATATCTTGAAACAGAGATATGATATACATACATTTATACACATGAATATATGTATAAATATATATAATCATCCACGCCCTTATCTCTGTATATTTATTGTGACATCCCCATCTGTTCAACCAATCACAATTCACAACCACACAAATATAGCTTCTTGGTATCTTTTGAACTTATCGTCGTGTGCGCTTCGTAACGTTGTTGTCTCGCACACTACTCTACATATCTTTTAATACTTTACGTTCATTTTATACGAAGGTATACGTACATTGAAGCGATGTGTAACACAAGAAAGTATTATCCAAATCAAAATATGTACACACAGATAGAAATACGAAAAGGGTTATATCAAGGAAAGGAAAACTTGGTGTCTGAGGTTCTTTTGCGAGATTACTTCACAAAAAAGCCTGAGGAAAATTTCAATAAATACAAATAATTTAAAGAATCAACTGGCATGCAACCTTTCGTCTATTTGCTTAGACTTTTTCAAATTCTAAATTTGCTCAGATGTTTTACTTTTATTAAACTAAATTCGCAATAATTTGAAAACTAATTTGCAACCAATCAGTTTTTGTGGTTTTTTTTGTCTAAAAATTATTTCATTTATTTCTTTTTTATCAGGCAAAACATTTAGTTGCAAACCAAAGTCCAACCAAAATTTGCATGTGAGTGTATTAGGTTTTCGAGCTAATAGTTAAACTTTAGTAAAATTAATAAGGAAACTTTCATAATGTGCTTTCAACCTTGCAACAAACCCATTCTAACAAAATTGCCAAAAAATACGAATGAAGTGATATTTGCGGATTTTTAAAACTAATTGAAAGTGAGAGAGAAAGAAAAAGCTTACAGTATTGTACTGGTCAATCAAGCCCTGTGAAACGAAGTAATATTACCAGAAATGTGGCGAATGAAATGAAAAGATAAAGTTAATTTTCTCATCTGTTTACCCACATCTTAATTTTTGCCATTTTGTGAGAAAATTTTAAGCACTGGTATAATAATTCGGCTCACGAATTTTAAAGAAATATATTTTACGCACGCCTAAATTTAAAAGTTATTACCCTCTTGTTGTGAATTGCAAGGAACTGTATTATAAAGCTGGACAACTATGAATATTAAGGCTCATCAATTTCCCTATCGTATTTAAAAAGGACAAAATTTTTAAAAATTTATTTTAATAGAACATTTTAATCATGATTTCAATTTTTTGTAAGGAAAAATGACAGAAAATCTAAAATACTTTTAGAGGAATTTATTCACTATATAACCTTCATAAAAAAATTTGTAAAATCGTTTTTAATTTTCTCCAAAATATGATTAAGTTATTTTTAGAAGAAACCTTCGTACTAAATGAGTAATTGGGTTAAATGTCATTATAAAAGTACCGATCCGATTTATGAAATTAAAAAATAAATGAAAATTGGTCAACTCAAGGTATTTAGAAAATGAAACCGAACCAATTTTGGCTTGTGATACGTCAATAATTTCAAAGAATATTAAACATCGAATCAAAAACCGCATAAAACAAATGCTAATTACATTTTAAATTAACCTGATTACAACATACCATGATGTTTTACAAAAATCAGTCACCTTGAAGTTATAATTTAAGCGAATTTTCTGAAAATAAATGTAGCTATTGAAGTTATACATCGCGGATATACCATGAGATATAAAAGTCCATCATGTCCACAAATTGAATTTGAGTTGAATGGAATTGTATTTCTTAAACAGTTTTAGTATTTGAAAGCCAGGTTCGTTAGTAAGCTATTTTGGCCCCGATATTTGGTTGGAATGAGAATATTAAACACAAAACTAAAAATTTTTTGAAACAAAACTGTTTTTGTACCTATTATTTGATTTGAATTTTAATCGCATCCTGTTTGCAGACCAAAATTGAAAGCATAGAATTATAACATTTTTTACTCGTACCTCGAATAACTTTTTAAAAATTTGGTTCCATTATAAACTACTTAAAAAATCGTTGTGTAAGTAGTATATATACTATTATTTCAGAAAATTCACTTAGGCTACGCAGTTCCCACGGACAAGGTGGTTTTTTATTTACAGAAATAAGTAATTTTATTATATTTAGAATAAGTTTACTTACCTTGTGAAGGGATTCCACCAGACGTCACTTTATTACCCGCAAGGTAGTCATCTTTACATATAAACTTATTATCATCTAGGACATATAATTCCTCACCGGTAGATAATTGTTTTCGACATACTAAACACGTGAAACAGTTCAAGTGAAACACCTGATTACGAGCTTTCCGCACCAAGTCACTTGGGGAGATTCCGTGGCCACAGCCTCCACACTTTGTTCCATATCGTCTGCAATAAAATAGAAGTAAAAAAATTTAAAAAAAATTTTATTTGATGTATTTGTTAATTAATCATGCATTAAAATAGGTATAAATATGCAGTAGCTTGTTTAATCATACTTTACAGTTTGACCTTGCAAAATTTTATGTTTTTCATCGAGTTATGGGTCACTGTTTAAACACCATTGTGATTATTTATGTTGATAGTATGTTAAATACTTACATTATGAAATAATTTAAGAAAATTTTACGAAATTTTTTTTAATGTATAAGACGTATAAGGTCTCTCATAATGACCGCATTCAGATAATATATTGATTTATAGAATAAACCATAAAGCACATACATTGATTTAAAAGAGTTTATTATTAAAGAGATCTTTTTGAAATCGAAAAAGAAAACTTGAAGAGTACGGTACATGCGCAAAAATGACGGCGGCAAACGTTATTTAATTTATTCAGTAGAACCTTCTTCTGAGCTGCATTTTTGCATTCGGTTGCTATTTAAAACCGAGAAAAAGTTTTGATTATTACAATATTAAAAATTGGAAAAGCCAAAATAGAAGGACACATTAAAAAAACGGTTCAAGATGGTGATCCTCTTATGCAATTCCAAAGCTTAAATAAAGTCATATAAAGCTTGAAGCAGACATCCCTTATCTACTATTCAAGTTTCCTCAGGTATTATATAATAATTTTCATTTTACATTCAGTTATTTTTCACAAATTGCACTTACTTTGAATACTAATTGGAATACCACTGTTGTGAATAATTCTGAAGATTCAAAATAGATTCAAAATTTTTACTTATTTTAATAAACAATTGCTCTATACTGCATATTTTCTTGCATACACATTACTTGAAAAATATCAAAAACAATATTCATTCATTCTGTATCATATACAGATAAATATAGATTCCATGCGTTCCCATAACAACGGCATACAACGTTAAATGTCGCCTGTATTGTATAAAGTTTTGCGCTGACGCAATGGAATTTAATAGAATATATTGAATGTAGAGAAAAACTTGTCATCTCTTCAAATCTGTTTTAATAATCAATGTATTTAGTGAAAATATAGTATATATTTATGTTTTATATATGGATTTGAAAATCCGCTACGAATTAGAAAATAGCCATGGTGGGAGCTATATTATGTGAAAGCGTTTGAAAAAATTTATTTAAATGGTAAAAATTTTCCAAAGCTAAAGTTTTGGTCGCTCAGAACAATTCTATTCAGGAAATTGAATTAGCGACCTCTAATGGCGTCTTAGAGGTGTTTCCGAATTTATTTATGTACATGTTCCAGCAGTTTTGTTTTGAGATTCAAGTTTTTTATGGAGTACCTAATATATTAGGATTATGCAGCTAATAACCCATCCGAGTTCTTCATAGTATATTTTATGAGTTCCATAAATTGACTTCTTTCCAAGCCAATCAACAAATTTTTGCATTTTAGTGACTGAATAAAAAGTTATATGTGACAGCAGAAAATATAATGTTTCAAAATAGCATCTTAATATGATTTTTAACGATTACAACTTCTTAAAGCAATCGCAGCAGTAGGAGAACCAATTTTGATATATTGTTTGTTTGATTTTTTTTTAATGGAATATTTTTACGACTTCCACCAGCTAGTTTGTCCGATTTATTGGATAATATCTCAAATTTCATTTTAACAATCACATTAAAAAGTTTATAATATATAGCCATACAATGAGTCCCAAAAAAGCTGAGGTTTCAACGAAATGCACTTACACGACTCATAATCACTCATTTGCAAGATCAGTTTTAATAAGTTTGAGGGAACTGTTCAGATTGAAGAATCATGCCAGGTACACCGGCTCTTCAAGTAAATAGTCTCCGAAAAGTAGCTAAAATTTTCTGGAAAAACTGTTCAGTAAACGACTTTTTTCTGTGGGGACATTAAACAACCATCGAAAACGAATGTTATCCGAGATATTAATTGTAACGATTAGGGAAGTTTTGAATTTTATCGGTCATCGTTGTCATCTGTGTTTTAACCACAATAACCAACAAACAGTCATCAATAAATGCTGATTTCTTTATCTATTCCCACTATGTTGTATTAGGAAATGTTTCTATATCATGATAATTATTATGTCATAAAGTCAGTATATTTAGTACACATTTTATTAGGACGCCCAATAACTGTATACAATTTCTACATGTGTGAATGGATCGGATTTTAAATATTCAATTAAAGTATAAGTAGGCATACTAGAGTAGTAAATCAATAACAAACTTATACTATAAAAAACATAATTTGTTACAAGGAAATATATTCTTACCACGGCAGCAATTAAATATTTTTTGGTTCTAGAAAATTTTCTGGTGGTGGATTATAAAAAATTAGCATTCCGTACACTTAAAAAAAATATTTTAAATTATAAACTAGCTATAAGTAAAGGTTAGCGATTTTACAAAAATGGCGCCGGTTTATTTTAACAGTATTACAAATTGAAATGTTTTGTAGTTTTTCCAATTAAATGTGTAGTAAAATAGTATTTTGTTTTTAATGGAAATATGTCTATGTATATATTTCTATATTTATTTTTGTATACAAATGTTAAATTATAACAGAAACTTTAGAAATGAACAAATCTACAATTTAATATGCCTCCTAACACATTTATATTATGTTTTTTTCGTCGCTTACGAAACTTATAACACTTCTCAATTTACACATATCTTAAACTATAAATCTATATAACCTATAACAATTTTATTATTATTATTATGTATATATTTTTTTTAATTTATTAAATCACCTCCTAAAAACACCTTGAAAAGAATAATTTTTCATTTTTAAAATTGATGAACTTAATAACTTTTTAAAATATCCCTAATGAGATATTAAAAAGTAATGTTTTGTCATGTCGCATCGTCTCAAAACAATTTTATAATAAAACGATCATGTAATATCGTTTAAGCATTTTAACTTTTAGAAAACGATGATCATATTATCGTCTTCGTATTATCATTTATATATTCGACATAAACGACCCCTCAATATTACATAAAGTGTCTGTATATTTCTCGAGTGTATACTGTTGATATATTATAACTTGGACAGTTTCGAAATTTAGTCTAAAAGATTAATTCAAATGTTTGTACTTCTTTGTCTGGAGATCAAAAGTTGTGGATATCGAAAATACATATAAAAATTACAAAAGAGAAATTGCACAACCAAAAATAAATTTCACAATGATTTGTTATGTGAAATACATACACGGCATATAAAGGTATCACGTCAAGCCAACCCTAGTAGCTCAGTTGGTTAAAGCGTAACCAATTCCGTTCGTGGTATGCCTTGGTAGCCGGCTCGATTCCCTCCGCCACAACAAAAATTAATTTAATTAATAGTTGTGATGGGCTGGTGTAGTGCATGGTATATGCATGAAGGAGGTGCACTCAGCCTCTGAAAATAATTGAGGAGCTGATAAATGAAATTATCAGCGGAAAAAGAGGTAAAACACATATATGGTATCACAATGGGCTCTGTGGCCTAAGTGTGCCCTTCGTGGACAGCCAATATAACCTAACCTAACCTAACACTTATGAAATTTCGGACCTACAGTGAAAATTGTCATTACGTCATCGAGACTACAAAATAGAGAAAATAGTGATAAATAAGTTGGGTAAGTAATTTTTTCACAAAAATTACTGTGGCGCTCCCTGTTAAGAAAACTTGAGTTCGCTTAAATATATTAGGCTATATACTTTTCAGCTTGCACTTTACCTAAATCTTTTACTTCGTTATAATAATAATGGGGTTTAACTTCCGCTTTAAAGACTTCTATATATAACAGGACCCACCCACATCATTATTATTAATATTTATTTAATTTAAACTACATACGAATAAACAATTAAATTTATGATGTAGGTGAAGTCGGTTACTTCGTTATTTTCCAAGCGACCACAGTGTGATCAATTAACCGCCCCATTTATTATAACTGATCAGACTGCCGCTACCTGGATTCGATTCCGCAACCTTCCAGTCAGTAGTCAATCTTTTAAACACAATTCCACCTTTACTCAGTTGCCACCGATCCTCAGTTAACTTCGTTATAATGTACGTACTATATGAAAGAACCATACTTTCACAATAAGAAACGTTTTATATTTTATTTAAAAATACACAATTCAAAACTAATGAAATAGAAATGAAATCTCACTTGGCCCCTGACTTTTAAAGATAAGTGTATATTTTCATTTATTTATGGTAATAATAATATTTGTGGCAACTAATAACTTCAAAAAAAATAAAGTACATTAAAAAAACCCTTCTCGTTCTCGTTCGTTTCTCCTATAATATATATATAAAATGTATTATAATAAATAGTTATGATTATTAGAAATGCCCTTCGAGCTTCATTCGTTTTTGTTAATCGCTTCAATTTAAATATGAGGGGATCTTATATGATACAATATTATATGTGGGTATTTAAGTTGGTAGTAATATAGAGAGGTATCAGAATTGAGAAAATTATTATAATTTTTATACCTTTTTATAATAATTTAAAGTGAAATATATCTTTCAGCAATGCTACTGTTTTTTTTTTTCGATCAAATTTATTTATTCTATTTGATAGTCTGTAGATAATGTGGTAAATTTTTTGGTATTGTTATTATTGCACCAATTTGGGGTGAGGCATATATTGGTTCATTTTATAATTAGCGGTTATTTAGCCAATTGGAACCTTATGGTCGACTTTCAGTTGTTAGAAATTCAGTTTTATATTTTCGATGAAAAAAATAGTCCTCATACAATTAATGTTGGGAAAACTTCTTATTGAAAGTATTGAACATTCATTATATACCAACAATTCTTTCATTTTTCAAAGTATTAAAATCGTTTCATCGATAACTTGCAATCTGTCGAACTACTATTTTCGGTAAGTTAAGTTCAAATATTATGGTAAACATACAGATGCAATTAACGCTTTAAAAGACGCAACTTAAATGACTAAGTGAACCTAACAGAGGTTCAAAAAATTAAAAATGTATTGTTGCGTTGTTAGAACAGGATGCTGCAAATTCAACTAAGATAATTATTATTCAAATGAAATACTATTTGATTCCTCTTAATTGGAAGCTTTACTTTAGTGTAAAAAAGTTCTTGTAATCGGGAAATATCATTGACTGTTGTATTAACTTTACTCACCTTATAAAGGCTCTCCTCAAAATGATACATCAAATATTATTTTTGAAATAAAGTAATAGCTTTTAAAGAGAATTTTACTCGAGGCGAAGTCCACATATAACAAGAACAGTGAAATTGAAATGCTCTGTTTAGTCATATATAGTAACACAATTATTGTGGATTCAAAAAAAGTATATTAAAATAATTTTAATCACAAGCAAATTTGATGATTTCTGGTACGCGCATCTGTAAGTGATCCTGCGTTTTCTCCTTTCCACTAATTTCCTTCTAATACAAACGCATAAACCCTACGAGGAGCAGGTTCTTATGCTGAAGAACTATCATGAAACCACAAAACAAAATAAAGATACAAAATATTTAAAATTTTTTGTAGTTCATAATAGCACATAATTTAAATCTAAAGGAAAATAAATTTCATCCAGTTGTCTCGATAATTGAAAGGTCCATTAATCGGAACAGTTTTCAACCGACCACACATTCAATATCGCCCTATTTCAATCTCAGGAATAATACGCATTTTATGGGTACAGTCCCTCTTAAATACATGCATGTCAATTTTGTTTTCCCAAACCTTTATTGTAGGTATTTATAATAAACTTTTTCATACAATCCTAGTAATGGAAATAAATCCACTAAAATCAAGTTTGCAACAACAGTAATCTGGTTTTTATTGAGTCCCGATAATCGAAACTTCTATTAACATTTAATTTCCCACCACTACCAAGTATGTAGGTGCACGTATATATTATTCAAATAAAGAAAATTCAATGTCACGTTACAAGATACAATTTGAATTGTATATATTTCGAAACAATAATATTTCATTGATACATTCAAACACATTCCATAAAATGACATATATTCAGAATCAATCGTAATACATATGACCATTGTGTATTTTCAATCGCAGTATAAATATTATAAAATTTATACTGCGGCTCATTGATAATATGAGAATTAAAATCGTATTGTCAAAATTATTGTTTTTAAGTTAAACAAAAATATATGAATATTAAAATATTTCAAGAATCATAAAGTTATATTTACCTGAAGAAGTCATTCCTACAAAATAGTTTTGCTTCTCTGGAAAAACATTTGTCTGTTAGTGGTGCATGACAATCGTAACATCGTACACAATCTGCGTGCCATGTCCTTTCTAGAACATTCAATAAGAATTTATCTAGAATCGGCTTCTCACAGCCCGCGCATGCGATCAACATTCCTGCTGCCGGCTCACACCGACCTGTAACAAAATAAACATACATATATTATTTTAATATACAAACACTCAAAGAATAATTTCAAAGTAATATAAATTTTGTTTTGTTAAACCAGACACTTTTTTTTTAAGTGTTGTTAACTGAGAAATATCCTTTAAAACATTTTTGCTCAAATTTATTTTAAAATTACATTTTAAAAACTTTAATTTTTGTTGATTAATTGTTTTAGATTTATATAAAATTACAAACGTATACTTTTCACTCGTCAGTGAAAATTTTTGAGGAAACGTGCATATGGTTTGCTATTTGCCTGTTACACTTCTAAGTTTGTTATATCATAGTTATTCATTTTCATTTGTAAGTAATAGAAAAAACCAAGGCTGGGTAATTTTAAAGAAAAATTGATCAAATAAAAATCGCTCGAAACTAATAATTTTTAACTTCATTCATTACATTTAAAACTATAAAATTTAATATATATATAACATATATTTCCTTCCATCCCCAGAATTTGATAAATTAAAAAATATCTATTTTATAATATCAAATTATAGTCTAAGATCCCAATTAGGATCGACCTTCACCCATCTGTTTACCGAATGAAAGTTATTTTTTATGAAATATAAAATGTTAACAAATATCCCTGCAATGGGTTGCCTAAGAAAATGTGGTCAAGACTACTTTTAGTGAAAATATCAAGAGTAAAACTTTTTGAAATTTTTCAGACTTGCATATCTAACGAATAATGATCTACTCGAAAGTAAAAGCCATAAAGAATATACAGCAGCTATGCTGTCTGCCTCTTTTCGTTCACTATTTTCGCATTTATACAAGTTGTGAATAGTAATTACGTTCATCTGTTAATTCATTGCCTCACATATATAAATAAAGATAATTTTATTGCAAATACGGTGCTATATGATTGTCCACAAAATATCAGTCAAAAAATAAAGTTTACAAGCTTTCCAAGTTTTGATATTTTTATTAAAAGTTGTCTGGACCATATTTTTTAGGGCAACCCACAACAGGGATATTTGTAAATATTTTACATTTCATAAAAAATAACTTTCATTCGGTAAACAGATGGGTGAAGGTCGACCTTAATTCGGATCTTGTACTATTATTAAAGCTTAAATAGTAGACTGATAAGACTAATTTAGATTAAGCTACTATGGTGTCAAAATTATTAAACTGTTTGATCTGAAGATTATTTTAAGCGTACGAACATTGTTGATGCGTTTTTACATCTTTTTTTATATATTTTATAAAACTAAAAAGCTAACATAATTTATTGGCGCTCCCACCAAATAATATCTACCATTATTATCGCATAAGCTAATTTCCGTTACCTCCACCATAGAGTAAATTTCTACTTCTTGTGTGTCTTCGAAATGATATAATGATAATGATTCAATGATATTGGGTAGTTTTCGGAATGACACATACAAGTCTCAGTAACACAGACTTAGAAGACTGCTAAACATTTCCAACCATAAACAAAATAAATAGAAGGTTTTTCATAAAATTTTTTAATATGTTTCAGGTGTGTAGTCAGTGCATTTTGTTTGAGGACTCTGTAATTCTGTATTTTCAAAACCTATTTGTAAAAACGTTTTTGAACCCTCATCGACCACTCATAGTAAATTAGTTTTACATAAAAAATATTTATAAACATAAAAATTATTATACACAAGTTGAAAAAATAAAAAAACAATATAATTAATGATTTATTTCATGATTAACAATTCTGATGAACCGTTTTTTGACACAGAGAACCCATATAAATAATCATTAATCACATAATATTATTATATGAATGATATAGCATCCCTCACCAAGGCCGTGTATTGCTTTAGTGTACATGTTACCGGTAAAGTATATAATGTGTGCCTTCTATAGAACCCTTGATTATTGATTACGATTCCGTAGACTAATGAAAACTTGAAAAATCCAAAAATGATCTAGCCCATTTAAGAAATAGGACTTTTTCTTGTAGAAAAGTAAAAATGTCAAATAGTTAAAAATCCTCTTTTTTAGAATTGCCATTCCAGATCGGGAATATGTGACATTTTCAAAAAAAAAGTTTTGCCTGCAAAATTTAAAAGACTAAAAGCATACTATACCTAAACGTAAAAACTCATTAATCTTAAATCAAATAGATTCCAAAATTTCAAGGAGTAAATAACATTCTTTCGAAGTCGGTGCTAGCTACCAAAAATTGTGAAGCTATTAGAACTACCGAAAATATAAAAATAAACTAGAAATTCCTTACCGTTTTCGAGGTATTTTGAGCATTTCCTTAAAAATTTTTTATGAATATTTTTGCTCGAATAAATGTTTAAATTGAAATCGGTTTTTCTTCAGTTAAAATACTCTGAAGAAAACGATTGTAATAATCCGTTAAGTACCCCGTTATAAACATTGCCCGTAACATATATACTTATGTTGAATATTTATTAAAAAGTTCTCTGTTTTATTTTTATTTTTTTCATAGATTGTGCTATTGTTTTCATAAATTAGACCTGTCAAATCTGTTTTTGTATTAATTTTAGCTTTTTAACTAAAAATATTGTATTTTTTTTAACACAAAAAAAATTTAAAATAAAATTCATATACTAGAATATATTTATAAATAGGTTTGTATTAAGTATACTGGATGTCTTAAAAATGAGCTCCACCGTAATCGTGAGAGCTTTATATTATTCTATATATCACTCGCGATTCTTCTATTATTTTTTACGTTTATTTTTTTTACCGTTTTATGCTAATAATTTCAATATTTGGAGCTTTTAAATCAATTATACTTAGAATAGACTTTTGTAGGTATCCAAATATAGAAACTTATGTGTATTTCATTATTCGATTATGAAATTTAAAAAAAAAAAAAATAAATATTGTATAAAAAAAATATATAGTAAACGTATCATAGCAAATTCAAATTTAAAGCTGTAACATTTTTACAGACCACATGGTCTATAATCTAATGATAAAAAAAAAGCATCATATTCCAAAAGTTTTTCCATTTCACGTGTGAAACAGGAATTATAAATGTTTTTTCTATAAAAACATGATGTATCGAGAATTTTACTTTAATTAATTTTAATCTGATGTTTGTGTGTTTTTTAGTACTTTTTAGATTATTTTTTTCTACATTGGATAGTTTATTAACCTGTTATTAACCTGTATTTTTACGAGATTATTTTGTTTAAAAAAGCTGCATATGAGTGAGTAGTGTGATATCTTGATTAAAAAAAAATCTAGAGGTATTTTTAAATTTTAATTTTATGTGAATATTTTCCACGAATCTTGTAAAATGTCGAATTTATTGTTGGAAAGTACTTTTTTGATGAAAATTTAAATTTTAAGTTGAATACAGAACTTAAGGAAGAAAATTTTTTACTTCCCTGCGCAAACAGCAAAACATTTCTGTATGTCCTATCCCATTCTTAAACAAATATTAATAAAACTATATTCAAATACATTAAGGACGTCCGAACGGCAGGGAAATTTTGGATAAAAAGTTTGATTTTTTTTATTTGAAGTTAGACTTAGCCTTAATCAATACTAAAAATTTAATGGGGGGGGGGGGTGTTGAATATGGATTTCAGTAAATAAAATTATTCAAGAAAAAAATATATAATTCAGAAAAAAAACGAAATATTTGATACAAGGAATGTTAATTTTGGCTCATAATATTATATACACACATGTATCGTAAATTGCCGAAAATTAACGAAGTTGGCACCTGTATGGGTTATCAAACTAATATATGTATAAGAAATAACTGGAACAAAACAGTTGAATATAACTTTTAACAAAAACTATTTCGATTAATTTAATGAAGTTTTAGCAAGATTTATTACCGAAATACAAATAAGGAAATCAAACTTTATGATATAAGTTGTTACTTGTAAAAATAAGTTTAAAATTATGTTTTGATAGCTTTTATTAGCGGCAGTAATTACTTTTGAAATACGAATTTTGTGTCGCTCGCCAAAACGTTTAAATAAAAGATATTCAGCAAAGATATAATTAATTTGCAAGCCCGTGGAAATATTTGAGTAATTTATAAATTGTGAACAAAAAATAATAATTTTGGCATTAAGTAGAAAAAATGTATGCTGTTTGTTGCAGGTTGCACAGCGTATTCCTCTACAAGGCCTGTTTTAAATGGTAAACAAAGAAAGCAGGCACAATTATTGTAATTGCAATTTTTTCAAAAGTAATATTTGTTGGTGTTGGTGCAGGGAAATGAGTAAACAACATTTTTTTTTTAATTTTTTCGAATTTTATATAGAATTGAAGCATCTTTCTTCGTTCTTCACATCATCTTTCAATTTTTCAGTGATTATTCGGTCATATGAAAACGACCACGTTAGAGATCTTCGAGAAACGAGACGATTATAAGAAAAGAGGTGTAGAAAGCATTTGATAATTCCATATGAGAATTATTGTAGTAAAATCAGCGTTAAAAATTACACAGTTTTAAATTAAACAATGAACACTAATTTAGCGAGAAATTCGTATTTGAATATAATAAGCAGAATTAGTAGTTTCCATTTATGAAATTAAAAATTTAAATAATAAATATAAATAAAAAACTTCTAAGCACTTAAACAGGGTTGGGAAAAAGTCTAGTAACTGTTACATATCTAATAACAAAGCGTATTCAAAACTATTTAATATTTTTTCATGTTTCTAGATTCTTGTCCAACCATGTTCTTAATAAAAAATTATGTAAATTTTGTTGTTTACAACTGATAAGTTTTTACGACATTTTTAAGGTTGCAAAAAAAGTTTTTTACTTACCAATGGTTGGTAGTTTTCGTGATAAATTAAATTATTCATGATAAATATACATTTTTGTTATTGGACCAAAATTTCTTAGAAATATATTTCATAATTTAGTAGGTTATACTAAAATGTAATATTTCTGCTCATTTCTAATTTTTTTAGCTTTTCCATTTATCTAGTACATGCACAAAGTTTTAAGAGCGTTGTTTCAACTAATATACACTAGAGCTCACGGCATTATAAAAAAAATTATACTTTTAATTTTACTACTGCATATTTTTCCTACTTAAATAGCTACACTTAATTCTAATAGTTTTCCGTTAAAGTGTTTCTATTCCAATATATCTACTTTTATAGAATTATACTTAAATTAAATTACACTTCTAAATAACACAACTTGCTGTAATAATTTCTACTCTAACATAATTATACTTATTTTTACGTTTAAATATATCTGCCTTTTTGGATTTATACTTTTAAATAATTCAGTAAAACAATACTACCCCTGTAAGGGAGTAGTGTACCTTTGACAGTTTTTATTTAGGAGTTTTCTGTAATTAAAGTAAAATACTAAGAAAGTAAAAATTTTTTAAAGTAGTTTTATTAAAGTGGGAAAATTGTGTAGTAAAAATCAAACGGAATAGAAAAATAAAAAGTGAGAAATTCTTTTTTTTATAAAACTTTGTTTTCAGTTTCGTACGATCTAAATTTTAAAGAAAAAAATGAAATAAATTTTGGCGATACTTACTACAGCCTTAATATAAAAATAAAAGAATCACAGTTAAATTAAATACTTTGCAATTAAATTGACGGTAGAAATAATAAATCTGAGATACTAACTCAGTGAGTAGAATATTTTACGGGTATTTATTATGTTCTTTATTCATGTGGTAATGTAAATTATCAAGAAATCATAAAATTATAATATTTCTGTAACCTTTTTTAAATGTTATTAAAATAATACTTTATTTTATTATGAATTTAAAAACGTTAATGAACGTAAAAATAAAAATTAATACCTTAATCGATTATATTCAAATATTTTAAATCTTAAATGAATTCATAAGTCATCACGTTTGTATATATATTTTTGTACAATACTGCAACGAGATTATACAATCACCTATACAAATAGGCTAAGAAAAATAATCGAAATCGTTAGACAGTCATTAAATATCAAAATATATTTTATATTACGACATCAAGAAAAGTTTTCGAGAGTTTCTTTTAAGAAGGCTGTATTAAAAATATTTTTGTCCTTATTCACTTTAATAAGCTAAATGCGCTGAATTGTCTGGCAAATAAAAACTGTCTATGTTATTTCATTATGCAAGTGAAGAAACTCTCTCCAAACTGAAACTTTTTTGTTTAAAGATAGCTAAGAACACTCTCTATTATACCATACCTTTAAAAAAAAAATCGATGCCACAGACAGACAGATGGGCACACAAACATGCATAGCGGTCACCTGAGAACACTCTTCTATCTGTTTCGAAGGTTAAAAACTAAGTCATATTACAATTACAGTCACAATAAAATGATTTGAAAACGTTCCTTTTTTTACTACTAAAAAATCTAATATACCTATATATGATGTTAGCAGCGGAAAAACTGTAAGCAATTGTTATTTTTATTCCTTAAAGGACATGGGCAATGATTTAAAAATATTATGTTAATTTCGTAAGCTTTTCGAGAATACTTCCTGGTTTACCCAGTAACTGCAACCGCTCTCAGATGCTAGGCGTAAATACCTACATCCCTACCTAATTTCAATAATAAAAGAAATTTCCAAAACTCTGCCGCCTTCATATCAACTTTTTCGTGACATTTCTAGTCATGTACCATTAACGACATATATTGTTTATAAATGAAGTAACTCGGCACTGTGATTTTGGTGATTCTTCAGATACCGTCGGACTCTGTTGGTTATTAATTTGGCTAATTCCAATAAAACACATTGCATTAGATATCTTGGAATCATCCCACAGCTTCCATGAAATGTAATTATTTCCATTTAGTAATATTAAAGATCCTTTACGGCAATGCTTGAGAAATAATTTTTTTATGCTGATTGTAGAAATACTGAAAATTGTTGGTTTTGACGTAGGAAAGTTTTCACTATTGATTATTCTGTTTTGTTTTCTTAATCAATTTTACTAATATTTTTATGTTGGGATTTTTGGAAGAGATAAGTTGAAAAAATTCGTTTCGAAATTAGACAAAATTCTATGAATTATATAGAAAAAGTTTCAACCACATATACACTTTAATAATAAATGCTATTTATATTTTAAATCGAGCGTGAGCAAAATGCTTATAATGCGTGCGAGTGCTGACGGTTTAAAAATGGATATGCATCTTAGTTTGTGCTTTAAATATCCAAAAAAATTTAGAAAACCGGTTTTTTATCACACAACACAATAAAGTATAACCGAAAGAACAAAATATTGTTGCCTTGCGTCGGTTCTCCTCTATCACAAAACGCATTATATAAGTTACAATGTGCAGCCAATTTTATTCAATAGGTTATCATTTTGCTGTAGATACATTAAAACGCATTCAGATGACAAATAAATATCATTATAAAAAATAATAATTTTAAAAATAGATACATTGAACCAAAATAAGCTGTGCTAGCCGCAATCATAAAACGATTAAAGATAAAAAATTATCAGAAATTGAATGGGGTGAAAAAATTATCACTTTGTAAATGAACTTTTAAGTGTTAAGTTCAAATGAATAAAATAATTGAACATGATTGATTTTATTTTTTTTTAAATGCACGATCAGTGTTTTTGTATGACCTTTTAAGAGACAATATGTGACTTTTTAAATAAATAAATATAAGCTGATAAGAGATATCATTTTATTGCAGTGTATATTATTTCGAAAGAAAACGAACTTTAAAAAACGACAAAAATAATATTAAAATAAGTATGTTTTTCTTAAATTTGCATGTGAGTAGTCCATTTTTAAAATCGACGCCAATCGCCCCTTTATAAATCAGGTCGATTCAATAGCACGCACTGATTAACAAAGGTTGCTTTATATTACCTATTTATAATTTCTATACTTTTTTTTAAAAACATTTCGAAAAATTTTTGACTTCAGGCAGAAATTTTCAATTTTGGGGAAATGTTCATAAGAATTTTTTCTTCTTATTTTTGTATATTCGCAGGTAGCACTAATATTCCAAATATGGGAGTATAAGACGAATTTTTTAATCAAAAGAAATTCCACGAGTTCATAAATCCCATCGGATCATGTACCTAATTATCAGGGTGCTAAAAGTTTCTGTCAACTTTTAATCTACTAGTGATAATGAAGAACAAATATTTTTTGGTATTATCACAAATTAATTTTATTAAATAAACCAATGGCAACTGCAGAATGAGTTAAATATTGAAGAAGTCCTATTTTTATGATATATCTGGCCATAAAATATTACTACGTAGAATTTCGTTTACACCGTTCTAATGATGCATTGTTTATTTTTTTAAATTTGTATACAGAAAATCTATAAATTTTTGGCCGGAACGAAAAATTGTAAAGCAAAATTTATTTTCAAATGGAAAAAATTATATATGAATAAAACCGACCTTACATTTTTTTGCTAAAATCTGTAAAAAGTAACAAAAATAGATAAATAATGCTAAATTTAAAAAATGTTAAACTCCACTCGATTTGGACATCGCATAAGTTACTCTAAGAGTAGTTTTTTTACTGCAGAAACAGTTTTTAGAAAAATCAGGAGATGTCGTAGGATCTATATTCCTTTCGTACCTTGGTACATCATAAATGTAGCGCTTACTTATTCTTATTTACCAGATATTTTTCTGAAGAATTTAATTCTATATAGCTACTTTTAGTTTTCAATGTATGAAATAATTGTTGTATTAGTTTAAAAAAGATATACTTCGAATTTAAAAGTCAACCCAATATGTGAGTACATTACATTTGGTTTGATTGGGATATTTATAATGACATAACATAAAAATTGCATTGTATATACTTATTTTAAAATATCTTTTTTTTCATTAATTTCTGATAACTTTCATAGCTCAATGGCGAAGTTTTAGTTTCCTAGGTAACCTAGTTATTGATTTTTGGTGTCTGGTTTTAACTCCCAACCAGCAAACAAATATCGTGTGATAAAAAACATAATTCCAATAACTGAACTGGGTGTTTCATTTTCTTGAATCAAGCAAATATTAGCTTTCGGCTAGGACTTCTTTTTATGTTACCATAAAAATTAGAACAGCATTTTGATATTACTTATAGTAAAATTGGAAGTAAAAATTCTACAATCAATTTCGTTATATGCAGGTGCAAACGTATAAAAACAGATTTTATAACAAAAATTTAAATTAAATACTATTTCATCAGGATTATGAAAGTTTCATATCTTAAGTAAATATTTGTAGTTTTAAAATTATAGTTTTTACTGTATTTTTTTTGTTAAACAAAAGCATGTTTGTTTTTAAGTTTTAAAGTGTTTGTTTATAAATTTTTTAATTTGATTTACTAGTTAGTTTTTATTAGAAAATATTTCGTCTTGATTTCACAAATAAACAATTTTCATCTATCAGTTAAATTTATAAGAAAATTGTGAAAATGGAAAAGTTTAATTTTATTTGTTTTTATTGCAAAATAATTTATCCTTCATTTTTAATCACAAATCGACAGTTTTAACTTACATAATACATTTAGTTTATTTTAATTTTTCACGACCAAATAAATTGCTACAGGTACTGTTGAAACAAAAAGGGAATTTAAAAATTAAGATTCTATTTTTCATAAAATCTAAATTCTCGATGAACGATTAATTAAAATTTATTTCAAATTAGTTTGAAAATAATAGCCATTTTCGAAGTCATGATCAATAAATAGGCAAACCTTAAGATTTTTAAAATATATCTATAATGAAAATATAATAAAATTTAGTTTTTGTACGTGAACAAAATTTGCGATTTACTAATTAAAAGTAATAAATATTTATCAGTTTTTCATCCCATTTCTTCCACTATATATGGATAAACATTGGATGAACGTTTTTATGTTTTAAATAATAATTAATGTATATAGCATAATAAATTTCTGAAAGTGAAGAGTTCCATTTAACATGCCCGAAATTTAAAATTAAATTATACGATTTGTAAATTTAAAACATATTGGAAATTTTTGTTTGTTTAAAAGAGTAGATAGTTTTTTAATGTCATTTTGTGTGGTGTAATAAATATGTGAATGATACAATTCTGCATACGGGTCCGATATCTTTGATGACATTTTTGGGGCTTTAATCTTAAAAAGTGATGTTTGCACAAAGTTCAATATATTTCAAGTATTACGCCGGTTTTCCACTAAACGAACAAACAAAACAAAACTGAAACTGAAACAAAACTGAAACTGTAAAAAGTTGCAATTTGGTTTTTTCGACTAGAGTTTCAGTATAGTTTTTGTTTGTCCGTTTAGTGGAAAGCCGACATTAGTGCCAAAGAAATGGACTAAGACATATAATAAGAGAAAACCGATACACAAAAGGATGAAAATAACTGATATTAACTT